>NC_079329.1:10605372-11805372 GCF_029931775.1 Euleptes europaea | reverse complement strand
GCAAAGTGCTCGATGACACGTCCTTTGACTAGACTTGGGGGGCGGGATTTTGCTAACGTTCAAACTGAGAACTATAACTAAGGTGAGAAGGAATCTCCTCCTGACTCCTGATCCTGGGGGAGGATTGCCTTCTTACAACAGCAACAGCCTGGCAGGATCAGACAGCATCCCAATTCCCACAGCTGGCCCACCAGAGATTCCCAGAAAACCCACAAGCAGGGCATGAAAGCAGGGCATGAAGGGAACCGCGCTCCCCCGCTATTTGCACTTTAGCAACTGGTTTTCAGAGGTACCGTTATGCATGCCCCACTTTCCCAAGTGCCAGGAAGGACTGGAGAGGACTCCCTTCAGATGGGAGAGCATTGGTGCCTTATGGCGTTTTTTGCAATAGCTGCTTTGTTTACAAACAGATGGTGGCATGGGGGCGCTCCTTCGGGGCAGCCAGACCCATTAACTCTCATCAGTTCCCCAGAGAGAGAAAGATCTTGTGCCCCCAGGGTGCTTCAGCCAACTCCCAGGGGAGTCTTTTTGCTTCTCTCTCTGTCTCTTCCAAAATGACAGCTGCTCTTTCTTCCCGGAGGCACAGACTTGCTTCCTCCAATGTCCAATGGGTCTTTGGATACAGTCATTCCCTAGCACTTAAGGCTAATTTTTCTACAGTTGTTACGGCACGGTACCATTCCTTGGGTCGTGGGCTCCGGCTTCCCTGCAGGCACCAGGCCAAGCAAGCCCCTAGGACAGATCCATTCGCAAATCCCAAACTTGTAGTGGTGCCCTACCTCCGAATACAGAAGCTCCATTTACTTATCACAGCTAATAGTGGTTAATAGACTTCTCCACCATGAAATGTGTAGAATCCCTTTTGAAAGCCATATGAGCCAATTGGCCATCATCACACCCTGTGTTAAGGGAGAACGAGGAAACGTTTTCTTCCCACTTTGTTCACAATTTTATAACCCTCTAATGTCCCTCCTCGGCTGTGCTTTCTTCTGTACTAAAAAGACCTGTGAGCGTTGTTTTTTTCTTCTTCTGCTTCTTATACGGAAGGGATTCCAACTCCTGTATAATGTCAGTTCCCATTTTCGGTACCCTTTCCGGCTCTATGGTGCCCTTTCTGAAACGTAGTGACTGGAACTGTACACTGTATTTCAAATATGGTCACACCATCAATTTACACCACACCTTACCTTAATTTCAAATATGGTCACACCATCAATTTACACCACACCTTCACCTTGCTTGGTGAAGTTACCATACTGGCCAAATCTCTTCTTCTGCAAAGAATCCTTCCCTCGTTTGTTTGCTGGGGAACCCTGGGGGTTGCAAAGGATTCGGGGTCATGTGCTAGGGCAAACAGTTCAGACAGGGCGGTGACTAGGCCTGTTGGTCCACCCTGACGGTCTGCTTGGACAAAGGGTGCGACCCAACACACACCCAATGTCTCCAGCAGTTGCAGAAGCTGGCCTGCTACTGATCTTCTCATTTAGGACTTCCCGGTGAACTTCTAAAGGACAACCAAGGGTTCCCTGAGTACAGTCTGAAAGTTGTGTTCATGTTGCCCCACAAAAGCCATGGAACATACATACATGATAATGTTTTTTGGATGTGTTCTTATGGACCAACGTGGCACCTACAATTTTTGGCTGGTTTGGGCAAACTCATCCAGGAGTGGGATTCTATAGCTAGAGAGGATGGCCTTCGACAGCCTAACAAAAGGACTTTGCCTATGGGAATTACGTTGTCTCCAACCATTAGGTAACACCATCCAATTTAGCGTATATTGACCATCTGAAACTAATTTCCTCCTTGCTATTGTAAAGGCTGCAGAGTGATTGTTTGCTAAATGTAAAGGCTATTAAGTGTTTCTTTACTTCCACTTCCTATTTTATGAGGTACCCTGTATTAAGAGCCAATTAACACAAGAGAGAGAGACAGAGAAAGAATCTATATTACAACTGGCTTTTTGTTTTCAAAGGAAGGCCAGCCATCGCTCCTTTGTCTCAGCCGCCTGGGGTGGAACCCAAAATCTTGTTTTTTTGCACCTGTTTGGCTACACTGAATTAAGCCTGCGTAGCATTTGCTCCCTCTGAAGACGGTTGCAATTTGCTTTTCCATCATGCCCACCGGCATATTTTTCTACCCTCCCCCCAGCCAATTTTCTGTTTAATGATCAAGAGTTCTAGGGACCTCAAAGACTTGCTCGCTGATCTGTGACACTGTAGTTGGTCCCAATAAAAGGTATTACATTACTGATGTTTTTTTCTGTTTATAGCTCTATCGAAGCCAAGTTCGCTTCGGCCCAGGCCTCGAGAAACGTCTGGGTGGCCTTCTGCCATCTCTGTCACACACCCTCAGGGGAGGGGCCGTGGCTCAGTGGTGGAGCCGCTGCTTGGCAGGCAGAAGGTCCCAGGTTCAATCCCCGGCATCTCCAGTTAAAGGGACTGGGCAAGTAGGTGATGTGAAAGACCCCTGCCTGAGACCCTGGAGAGCCGCTGCCGGTCTGAGCAGACGATACTGACTCTGATGGACCTTGATGGTCTGATTCAGTAGAAGGCAGTTTCATGTGTTCACCCTTCCTTCTTTCTGCCTATCTGTCCATTTAGCACAGGTTCCCAAGCAATTGTCAATCCTTAAAGAACAGACCCCCCATTCCCCCCACTAAACTGGTTCCCTGGTTTTTCCTCAAACCCCTTTCCCTCGGCCCCTTTCCTTTCTCCCTTTTCCTCTAGTTTAATCTTCACTATCTCCGCACTTCTCAGCCGCAAGACATCAAGTTATTATCAGCTCAGAGACAGAAAATGATTCCCTCCGTTGTTCTCTCCCTGCTGATGCGGCTGAACATTGCAGTTATTTCATGGAGAGCCTGGCGATGAGGGATGGGATTCCCACACAAATCGCTGCTGCCCTCTCCCCAGAGCCAGCCGCATCGCAGCTTCCTGGAAGCGCCCAGGTGCAAATGAGAGCGCACCGAGAGATGCAACTTTATGCACGCCACTGCATGATGTTGCTGGAGCCGTGGGGCGCGTTGGGGCATAATTGTTCCTTGATCCCGTCAGATAATCATGCACAAATCACACAGATCTACTGCATGGGGTTCTCCCTGAAAAGCGTGCCTACAGCACCCCGTTGTGTCTGCCACAATGCACAGAAATGCCACCAACAATACACAGCAGCCCCCCTCCTCAGCCCACCCCCCCTACGCATGCATTTCATGCGGATAAAACACCTATAAATATAATCAAAACCCATGCATGCTACATTTCATTTCGACTATGTTTTATGCCGCACGCGCAACCACAACCACAGAACACGCAAGACACGTTAAAGGACTCGTCCATTGAAAAAGCACGCCGTGCAAGCACACCAAACACCTCGGAAGCAGAAACACACACCCCCGCACTCGCGACCCGGTCCCGCTGCAATCTTTTCAAAGGCCTGCAAATCTCAGCACAAGCAGGCATCTAGACAAGCGATAGGCCACAAACTCAACACAGCCAAGCAAGCCAAAGAGCCACGACGGCGTCTGAACAGCCCTGGCACGGCAGTAGGGCTGCCAGGTCCCTCTAAGCCATTGGCGAGAGGTTTTGGGTGTGGCACCTGAGAAGGGTGGGGTTTGGGGAGGGGAGGGACTTCAATGCCATAGAGTCCAATTGCCAAAGCAGCCATTTTCTCCAGGTGAACTGATCTCTGTCGGCTGGAGATCAGTTGTAATAGCAGGAGATCTCCTGCTAGTACCTGGAGGTTGGCAACCCTACACGCCAGTTATGCAGCATACTCAAACCATCACTCTCTTACACACACACAGATCTGGTCGAAGTACAGCCTGTATGTTAGAAGGGTGGTATCCATTTCACCAGAGAGCCTCTGGGGGGAGATTCAAGACACTGGTTGCGGGACAGACGGGACCGTGCTTAGCATGTTGTTTTAAGGCACGCTGAGCCTCAGCACCTTTCATTTGAGAATGAAGAAACCTGGTTATAACCAATGGCCGCTCTATATCAGATGCATGGAGTTGTGCAAACGGAGCCAGCTCGGAGTGGCCGACAACCTATAAGAATGGTGCTGGGGACCTGAGCAACCCTCAGGATCTCCAACTATGCAGGTTGCCAGGGACCCACCCTTGGTGTCCTTGAGCCAAAGCAGCAAGACGGGTGTGGGGGTGAGGGGGGGGGGACTTAAGGCAAAGCCTGCTGCTCCACCGCTTGATCAGGACTGGCCCTTGAGCCAGGGCTGGGGAAACTCCCTGCCCCAGGATGTGGTGATGGCTGCCGACTTGGCTTTCAGAGGGGAGTGGACATGTTCATGGAGGATAGGGCTATCCATGGCTACTAGTCAAAATGGATACTAGTCATGATGCAGACCTCTTCTCTCCAGGATCAGAGGAGCATGCCTATTGCATTCGGTGCTTTGGAACACAGGCTGGATAATGCTGCTGCAGTCATCTTGCTTGTGGGCTTCCTAGAGGCACCTGGTTGGCCACTGTGAGAACAGACTGCTGGACTTGATGGGCCTTGGTCCAGCTGGGATGTGGGGGCAGCAACCACTTCCCACCAGACTTGCTCCCATCCCGTGGGGTGGAGCCTCCAATGTGGCCGGTCCCAGGTCAAACCAGGCCCTTCATCAGGCAAAGGGAAATAGTTCAGACAAGACACACTGGCTCTTACTGCTGAAGATGAAAGGTAGGGTTGCCAACCTCCAGGTACTAGCTGGAGATCTCCTGCTATTACAACTGATCTTCAGCCAATTGAGATCAGTTCCCCCGGAGAAAATGCCAGGGGACTGGCATTTGGACTCTATGGCATTGAAGTCCCTCCCCTCCCCAAACCCAGCCCTCCTCAGTCTCCGCCCCAAAAACCTCCCGCTGGTGGCAAAGAAGGACACATTGAACACAGGAACCTGCCTCATAGTGAATCAGACCCTTGGTCGATCAATGTCAGTATTGTCTACTCTGACAGCCAGCGGCTCTCCAGGGTCTCAGGCAGAGAGGTCTTTCACATCACCTACTTGCCTAGCCCCTTTAACTGGAGATGCCGGGGATTGAACCTGGAGCCTTCTGCATGCCGAGCAGAGGCTCTACCACTGAGCACAGCCCCTCCCCACAACCTGGCAATCCTAATGAAAGGAGCAGGGTCGGGAGAGGCGTGAAGAACCAGGGTGATGGAGACGTCCCCTCTCAGTGTGAGGCCTGTGGATGAGTACACAAGTCCCCACTGCTGGCAAGGATCTGCCAGATTAGGGCAGGCTTTCTACAGATGGCAGCTAGAGAAACCACCTCTCCCCCCCCACCAATTGCGCCCAGGCCATGCACCCTCTCAGGCACCCTGTTGCCACACAAAGGCTTTGACCCGCTACAACAGAACATCTGAAAGCAGCATCTGTCACCAGCGAGCACAGTGGCAGCCAGGCAAGCAGATGTGCCATGCCGGCAATCCAGCTCCAGTCGCCTCGCCTGCCTCCCCTTCACAAATCATCCAGAAAATCCCTGTGGGGTGATCCCCCCGTCTGCATTTGCTGGCTCATTCGGCTGAGCCGTGAATCTGTGCCTCTTTTGCAATTCCAGATCTGTTTAAGTATTCCGCTGCCTTCAAGGCCACCGACTCTGTAGCCCCTCGCCTCCATTTCCATTCCGCCGTGAGCTGGCTGGAAGGCTGTTCTTCATCCCTTCCCCCCCCCCATCCTCCCCTCCCCAGTTTCCGAAGCTGTTCAGTAAGTGGCGTTAATTTTCATGCAGGCTGCAGCCCTGACAGGTGGCAAGTCCCCAGGGAGGCCTGCCGCAGACCCACGAGGTGCCAGCGCTTCCCTGGTATGCGGCGGGCAGGACCCACAAGCGAAGCCAAGGCTTAATTTAGCCTTCGTGGCAAATTGGGAAATCGGCGGAAAAAGAGACGGCATCAACAGGCCCGCAGTCCCAAAGGGAGCCCACTGAACCAACCCAGTGCAAGGGCTTTACCAGGCTGGTTTCCAGAAACATCCTGGGCCAAGGGAATTGGGGAGGACTGGAAAGAACTGGGCGGAGGAATAACTCGGGGTTGGGACAACTGCATTGTACCCATGAGTGGGGGACTAGCTAAGGTTAGAGCCAGCCCACATGACGGGCCGACGGGACTGTCCTGTCCCGGGCACTGGCTCTGCAGAGGTTCCAATGGGGCAGCTACCACTGCGGCGGCAGGCAGAGGAGCAAGTTGGGCAGCCCGGGTGCTGTGAAATCAGAGTGCCACCTAGTGGCTACAGATGATGAACAGAGCCTCCGATTTACATTCCTGTCCTCTCCCGTGATGAAAGAGCCGCTACCTCTGCAATGGCATGGGGGGCAGGACCCTGTGGAGAGCTCATCGGCGTAGTAGCAAGCGCTTGAACCTATGGAAAATTACCCGAGAACCGTTTGAGTCCTTCTATGCCAGCGATCCCCTGGAGTTCTCCCCTGCCCGTGACGCCTTCCTATCGCCCCAAGTTCCTGGCTGGGCAGGGATCCATCCCAGCTCCCAGGTGCCTAGATGGAGACAGCCTTTCTCCTTAATTGACGCTTCCCTGCCAACCTTGGTGGGCAAGGAGCCTGCATGTCAAAGGCGCGGGTGACGTTATCACCTGGCCCACACCCCTGAGAAAGGGGGTCGTGGCGGGCGTTCGGCTCTGGCAGAAGAAGATGGGGGGGTGCAGAATCAAACAGGTTTGGGAAAGCATTTGGCAAAGGGAATTTCCAAGGGACAAAAGGCGAGAACAGAGCCAGTGCCAAAGGGGGAGAAGGATTGGAGCAGTGGACTCTCCTGGAGGACCGGGTTCGATTCCCCTCTCCTCCACATGAGCACCGGAGGCTAATCTGGTGAACTGGATTTGTTTCCCCACTCCTACACACGAAGCCAGCTGGGTGACCTTGGGCAACTTGCAGCTCTGTTAGAGCTCTCTCAGCCCCACCTACCTCACAGGGAGTCTGTTGTGGGGAGGAGAAGGGAAGGTGATTGTAAGCCGGTTTGAGTCTCCCTTAAGTGGTAGAGAAAGTCAGCATATAAAAGCCAACTCTTCTTCTTCTTATCCGTTTTAGGGACCAGCACAAGAGTTAGAGAACACTCACCTGGAGAACTGATTCTTTGGCAGACACCTTATTGTAAAAAAACACAGGATTCATGCACACAGGCTGGTTGTATCAGGAGGTAACAGGGTTCACCTAGCTCCAGAAAGGCTCTGGCTTCTAAGCAAGCCTCCCCCCGCAAACAAAGGCAAGGCTGGTCAAATGCTGAGAGAAGTTTGCTTGCAGCTTGGACTATTATTATGTCACAGGCCAATGCCTGGGTGCCCACAGGTAAAAGCTCATTTGGGATGGTTTGAAGAAGAGTTGGTTTTTCCATGCCAACTTTCCCTGCTACTTAAAAAAGAATCAAACCAGTTTACAATCACCTTCCTTCCCCCTCCACACAGCAGACACCCTTTGAGGTAGGTGGGGCTGAGACAGCTCGAAGAGAGCTGTGACTAGCCCAAGGTCACCCAGCTGGCTTCACGTGGAGGAGTGGGGAAACCATCCCGGACGCTCCTGTGGCGGAGTGGGGAATCAAACCCGGTTCTCCAGATTACACTCCGCCGTTCCAAACCACCACTCTTAACCACTACACCACGCTGGCTTCGGGGGAGAAGGAGGCCTAATCCTGGCCAGTAGAGGAGTTTGTTAGGCTTCTAGAGTTATCAAGCAACTAATAAAGGAGCTGGGCTCATGCCAGCGTAGTCTGTGCACGGCCTCGGGTGTGAATCGCTCTTCCAGCTACCTGCTCCGACATGAAGCTTGCTACATGTGTGACCTTGGGCAAGTTACTGTCTCACAGCCTAACAACTTGCTTCACAGGGTTGTTGTTAGGAGACAAACATCCACAATTCTTCTTCTGAGCTACAAAGTGTTTTGGATGGTACAAATAAGGTAAAGCTGATGGGAGCTGAGAGGGAAACACAAGTGGAAAGCAAACCAAAAACCAATCCCCTTCCCAAAAAATTGATTTGCACAAGTCTCTAAGGGGCTATTTAATAAAGATTATCAGTTGTGTGCCCGGCTAATAATACTTCTTATCCTCCCCAGGCAGTTTATTAGCATATATAAAAGACTTCTGAATCAGTCCAGTGGACAGATCCAGCATGGTGTAGTGGTTAAGAGTGGCGGTTTGGAGCGGTGGACTCTGATCTGGAGAACCGGGTTTGATTCCCCACTCCTCCACATGAACGGTGGAGGCTAATCTGGTGAACTGGATTCGTTTCCCTACTCCCACACATGAAGCCAGTTGGGTGACCTTGGGCTAGTCACACTCTCTCAACCCCACCTACCTCACAGGGTGTTTGTTGTGGGGAGGGGAAGGTGATTGTAAGCCAGTTTGATTCTTCTTTAAGTGGTAGAGAAAATCAGCATATAAAAACCAGCTCTTCTTCTTCTTGTTAAAACTTGGAAACTACACAGGGTGGGCCCAAGTCAGTGTTGACTACTCTGCTGGTTCTTCCAGAACCTCAGGCAGAAATGTCTTTCGCAGCTCTGCTATTGAGGTCCAAGTTTAAGGGGCTCTTATACAGGTGGGATGCCTGTGACCTCAGTGGTTGCGTGAGAGGCAAGCATCCCACAAGTAAACTATTCCCGTCATTGCAACCAATCAATCACACAGCTACTTAAAGAGCCAGAAGGAATGGTTTCGAAAGGCAGCAGGGCTTCCAAATTTTTGCTATCAACCTTGGGCAGCGTCTCCCCGGTGCCACAAAAAGGCTTCTCCGTTCTGCTCTGACAGACTGAGACGGAAAGTTGAAAAGGAGACGGTCCCTCTCAGCAATACAAACATGAATCAAACAAAATAATTGATGACTTGCTGTGCTCTAACCGCACCCCAAAATCTTTCCACCAGAGGCAGGCCACTTCCCCCTGCCTAATGGGAGGGCCAGCGTGGTGCAGTGGTTAAGAGCGGTGGTTTGGAGCGGCGGACTCTGATCTGGAGAACCCGGTTCGATTCCCCACTCCTCCACCTGAGCGGTGGAGGGTAATTTGGTGAACTGGATTTGTTTCCCCGCTCCTGCACACGAAGCCAGCTGGGTGACCTTGGGCTAGTCACTCTCTCTCAGCCTCACCTACCTCACAGGGTGTCTGCTGTGGGGAGGGGAAGGGAAGGTGATTGTAAGCCGGTTTGAGTCTCCCTTAAGTGGTAGAGAAAGTCGGCCTATAAAAACCAACTCTTCTTCTTCCTTGAAGCCCCTATGACAAATTGCGCTCCTCTTCCAAGGACCCGGGGCTTTTGCCACATCTCTGCTTGCTGGAAGCCGTGTTGCTCCGCCTGGCCCGCTACAGAAGCCCTTCCTTCCTGCCCGACTGTCGTTTCTAGTCTCTTCCCTTCCACACACACATCTTGGAAATCAAGGCTTGGCTTTGCCCTCTCCTGTTGTCAGTGCCGCCAGCTAGCTTTGGTTCCCCCCCCCCCCAGCCTGCATATGCGCTTCCTGCCTTGTCACATTATGGGATGCGACCCTCCCGCTTGACTGCACACAGCAACTTTCTGGCTGAGCCGTGGCAGCCGGCAGGCTTCTGGACACGCTTGTTAGCAATTTATGATCCTGCTGAGGATGGATGGCAGCCTGCAGGACTGAGAATCGGAAGGAGCCGGAGCCGGGAGGACTGCGGTCCGTCCCAGACACAAGAGAATGGAGTGGGAAGGCAAGAGCGCTGTACTAAAAAGGTCCAGACAGCCAAAAGTTCTGCCACGTTCAATTTTGAAAATTATTATTATTTGACCAAGAAGGGACCTTTGTGCAAAACCAAGGAGATGCTGAGAATTTTTTGAATTTTTGAAGTCTCATCTCTGCGCCTTGGATGGTGGACAGTTTCCTAGTTTCATACCTATAATCCACCCAGCCCCACTACATTATTCTGATTTACCAGGAATCTTGGCTGTCAGATTCAAATGTCCTTTATCATTCTTCTTTCTAATTCGCTGGCTGATTGACGGAATAGTTCCTGTTCCTATTTGTAATCCGCCTTGAGTCCTATCCTAGTGAGAAAGGAAGACTATAAAGAAAGCCAGTGGGGCAAATACACAGGCCACAGGCGCCACAGTCCCAATTCGAGCTGGGCCTCCATGCGCCCTAGAACCGAGTTTCCAGCACAGGACTCCAGGCACACACTGATTAGCAGTCCATGTGCCCCTCAGACGGACTTTCAAAGTATGAACCAGCCCTTAACCGATTTGTTTTCCTCGTCATTGGGCAACGCTGGCCAACCTCGCTGCTCCAGGGCATTAAATGGGACAAGTAGGATTTCAGAACAGAAACCTCAACATCTTTTGTTTCCCTTGGCAGGGATTCCACATGCTTACCAGCTACATGACAAGTAGAAATTAAACAGGGGAAACTTCCCTTATCAGAGTTGCCAAGCCCCAGCCTGGGATCTGGAGATCTCCCAAAATTAAACCTGATCTCCAGGCTACAGAGATCATGTCCCTCAGAGAAAATGGCTGCTTTCGAGGGTGGACTCCGTGGCGTCACATCCTTGCTGAGGTCCCTCCCCTCCTCAAATCTCCAGGGATTTCCCAAGCTGGAGAAGGCAACCACTGCACTGCCATTTCAAAAGATAGACACTGATCGTATTTTGCGCTATTAACATTGAGGATTCGTTATTTTAAGACTATGCAATCAACTGATTTTTTTTTTACAGCTGTATACATTAAATGAAGCTGCTTTCGCACTCCATTTCACCCACTTGCCCCCAGCTGCCAAAAACTGCTCAGATCCACTGGCCTGCCACTGGATCTGGTCTGGGTTCAGGCTCCAAAATATTTGATTTTCAGTTGGCAGCCCTAGTTTTCCGGGGTTTGCTTCCTGAAGTGGGTTAGTTAATCGATCTCCAAGATATTTTCCAATTCATAACCACCTCAAGAAATCTCTTTTCTATAAATTATTTAATAAGTATTGTTCCCTCATCTTCAGTTTCATTGGAGTTTGGTCAGAGGTAAGGTTTTATCATACACACACAAACAAGGGGGGGAAAACTTTGTCATCAATATCCTCAAATTGAGTTGCCAACCTGCAGGCAGGACCTGAAAATCTCCCGGAATTACAACTGGCCTCTACATTAGAAAAATCAGTTCCCTACAGAAAATGGCAGGGGGTGGACTCTACAGCATACCACACTGCAATTCCTCCCCCAGAATCCACCCCAAAATCTCCAGGAATTTCCCAACCTGAAGTTGGCAACTCCAGCCTCCAAATTCACTACTCACAGAAAGGCAGAAATTACTTAAGTGTAACTCACCAAGGAAATGCACCACCTCTCTATCTCTAGCAAGCAAGTCACCTCATCCTGCTGGACTTCACCAAGGCACCTTTGAACCAAAAGAGGCTACAAGTCAGACAACTATACCGAAACATTAGGAAGAATTTCCTGATGGTGAGGGCTGTTCGACTGTGGAATGCACTGCCTCGGAGGGTGGTGGAGTCCCCGTCTTTGGAGGTCTTTAAGCAGAGGCTGGATGGCCATCTGTCAGGAGTGCTTTGATTGTGGGATCCTGCATGGTGGGGGGAGGGTTGGGGTCACAGGGGATGTGTGGGGGAGGTAGTTAATTTCCTGCACTGGGCAGGGGGTTGGACTAGATGTCCCTGGTGGTCCCATCTCTATGATTCTATACAGCATTTCATGACTATTTTATTGGGCTTTGGCTTTTTTGCTTTTTTAAAAAAGCTTTGATAACTTCCTGTAAATGATATGTCTTTACCTGAGCATGCTGCTTAGTTGCAACAACCTGGGTCATTAGGGTTGCCAACCTCCAGATACTAGCTGGCGATCTCCCGCTATTACAGCTGATCTCCAGCTGATAGAGATCAGTTCCCCTGGAGAAAATGGCCACTTTGGCAATTGGAGTCTATGGCACTGAAGTCCCCCCCCTTTCCCAAACCCCGCCCTCCCCAGGCTTCGCCCCCAAAACCTTCTGCTGGTGGCAAAGAGGGACCTGGCAACCCTATTGGTCATACACTGGGGGTTCAGCTTGCGGAAAAGCCCCCCACCCTTAGACATGGAAGCCCATGTCTCAATTCCAATAAAGTTTATCAACAGTTATTAGGGTTGCCAGGTCCCTCTTTGCCACTGGCAGGAGGTTTTTGGGGTGGAGCCTGAGGAGGGCGGGGTTTGGGGAGGGGAGGGACTTCAATGCCATAGAGTCCAATTGCCAGGAGCAAAAAACATTTACAAACAAGGGTCGCCATGAGTCGGAAGCGACTTGACGGCACTTAACACACACGTTTATAGGAATCTCAGTAGCTTATATAAAAATTGCACCACGTTTGTAAATGTTTTCAGCTCCTACACTGTTCTCCTAACCTTTGGTATTAGTATAAAGGTGCCTGTTTCTCCCCCAGTACCTGGAGGATGGCAACCCTACTCCCTTCAACAAACCCCACCCTCCCCAGGCTCCATCCCCAAATCTCCAACCCAGAGCAGACAGCCCTATCACTAGCACATAGTTTATTTGAACGTGCTGTCAGGATGGGACGAGGTTGGCTTTCTGCAACATTTGGCCATCTCAGAAGCCGACATGACACCCTTAATTAGATGCTTTTATCGGTTTTACCCAGCGAGTGAATTAATTAGCGTGAGCGAGCTGGCGGATGAGTCTGGAAGCGATCAGAGTTAGCTGTTTAGCAGGGAGGAAGGAGGTCAGCCGTGGAAGGAGAGAGAAAGGGCCTCCAGTGGCCGAGAGGCGCAACCAAACGCCTGATGGAATCAACAGGGCTGCAGAGGATGCTCGGTCGCCACGGTGACAAAGCCCCGCCCCCTGCCCTTTTCAGATATGGCGCCTCAGGATACCGCCCTCATCCAAGATGGAGGCAGGGCAGCCCTTGCCCTTTGCCCAAATGTCCTTGGCGCGTTTGCCCGTACTTAAAATGGCCTTCCTAGGAAATAAATGGAGACGTTTCGAAGAGGGCGACCTTTTCCGAGACTTCGGGGGGGGGTGGAGGGGGGGGAAATGCCCTTTTCAAAGATGGCGGCGATCGGGCTAAAGCCGCTCAAAATGGCTGCGGGCATTTTTGTACCCGTACTCAAAATGGTGCCCCCGATTACCGTTTCCTATTAGGGCCACTTACTTTGTTTCTATAACGAGTTACCGCCTACCGCTCAGAAAAAAAATTATTGTTTTTATGAACTTTATAATTTTGTAACTATGAATGTACTAATAAGAGCATATAATTAATACTCTTTTTGTATTTTCTTTTTACTTTATTTTTTATTATTGTATTTGTTTTGTTTAATGTTATAAAAATAAAAAAAATATTTTTTAAAAAAGAAAAAAAATATTCCACTGCCTTGACAAAAACAAAAAAAGTTTTAGTCCTCTCTCGCTTTCTGCCTGCCTCTACGAATAGAGACCGGGTACCCTTAATAAAGATGGCGGCTCTTGCGACTCCTAGGCTTCTTCCCGCACCTCTTCATACGTCTCCTCTACTGCCTTACCTAAATTTTGATTCCCGGAGTGGGGGGAGGTAATTTGAACGTTAAGAACAAAAATTATGGGAAGGAGAATCAACTCTTTGAATTGAGAGAGAGAGAGAGAGATCTGGTCACTTTCCCAAACGGTGACGCGCTGTCTTTCCCTTTTCCAAAATGGCGCTCCCCTATTGGGAACACAGTGTGAGCATGCGCACAAACGCCGACGGAAGTCAGGGACGCTGAATCGCGACAGAATACAGGTAGGCGGAGCTGTTGCCCTCATCCAAGATGGAGGACGGTAACACATGGGACGGGGAAAGCGGGAGCGATGGGGAGGAAGATATGGAAATGGGGGAGAAGATGCACAGGGAAAAGGAAGAGAGCGGGCAGGCTCAAGAAAGAAGGGTTTATGTACCTGGGCAAGGTCCTCCTCCAGCGCCTGGAGAAGAATTGGTGATGGATGAAGGAGCTTATCGGCTTTACCACCGTGCAGGCACAGGTGAGCAAGCTCTGTGGATCTGGTCTCTACATTGGGGAGCTGAAAGGGACAGCTGCTAGGAAGGGTGGGTCTATTTACGATGTGTAAATCAGATATGGGGTGCTGGAGGTGGGCTCCTCCTGGGCTGCATGCATTTGGATTATAGGACTCTGGCGCTGGAGTCCTGTGCATTCGCCTTAGATGTGTAAGTGATCTTTGTACTGAAATAGGCAGGGGGTTAGGTTGGAAGATACGCCTGCCACAAGCATATGGAGAGGCAGGGTCGATGACCAAGTTGTTACAGTACTTAGCAGAGAGTAAGTTATTCCAGGGGTCGGCAAACTCATTAGTCAAAAGAGCCAAATATCAACAGTACAACGATTGAGATTTCTTTTGAGAGCCAAATTTCTTAAACTTAAACTGTATAGGTAGGAACACTGTTTATTAACTTAATAAACTTTAATTAAAGTTTTAAGTCTTAATTAAACTATAGGTACACTGAATAAAACATGATATACTTAATAGTGACCTTATTTATTGATAAAAATTAAATTATAAGTGCCTGCCATTTCCCCCTCCCCGTCCGGAGTCCTCGTCTGGAGGCCTGGTCTACTGCCATAAAAGCCTATTGGTAGACCTGGCCTCCAGCTGAGTCCCATTGGGAGGCCAGGTCTACCCATTGGCATTCTTGGCAGTAGACCTGGCCTCCGGAGGCCCATAGAAGCCAATTGGTAGACCTGGCCTCTGAAGGGGGACTTTTTCCCCTCCTCGGAGTTCAGGTCAACCGCCAAGAAAGCCAGTGGGTAGACATGGCCTCCCAATGGGACTCAGCCGGAGGCCAGGTCCACCAAAGGAAGCCCATTCCGCCCAACAGCTGATAGGCGGGGGGGGGGGCAGGAACCGCCGAGCCGCCTGCCCAGCAATCGCGCGGCTAGAGGGGAGTTTGCCGCAGTTTGCAGACCCCTGAGTTATTCGGTAAGGTTAGGAAAGTGGTCAAAGGACATTAAGTGGCCATTTACCTGTTTCAAGTGATCCCCTGTGTATGCGCCAGGTCCTCTTAATCTTACCTAACAACTTTTGCTCACTGCTAAGCAGTGTAACAACTTGATCCTTGCATTCAGAGTGTTTAAAAGAGGATTGAATTAGTGGCAAGACCTAACTACGAGACTAAAAGAGCATTGTGATAAAAGTGAAGTCAGAGTCTCCTTTCTTTTTATCCACCCAAACCCAGGTGCTCCTTGCTTGAGTTTTGACATCTTGCGAGACTCCCTTGGTGAGTATCGAACCAGCTATCCGCTGAGTCTTCTCCTTTGTGCCGGAACCCAGGCTGAAACTGCCAATGCCAACAGGTGAGAGTGCCTCAAGTCTGTTTTCAGAGGTGGTTAAAGATACTCTAATAAAATATAGGATGGGCCTCTCATCTCGCAAACCAGCAATCGCACTGTTTGAGCAAGCACGGGCATAAATCTGTTTATATGCCCTTTATAAATACCGCTTTCTTCCCTTCCCCCCCCCCAACCCCGTTAGATTGATGGTAATGAAAATGCACAACCTCCATGGGACTAAACAAGCCAGCAAGGAAGCTTTGGGGTCAGAGAGCAGCAGTGACAGTGAAGAAGATGATGATGACGATGAAGAGAAGAAACCCCAGCTGGAATTGGCTATGGTCCCCCATTATGGGGGCATTAACAGAATCCGGGTATGACCCGTATTCCCTGTCCGGTTGTTCCTTTTCTTCTCTCTGTAGCCCAACTCTTCACTTTAATGGATCTCCCTGTCTTTTTTTCATAGGTGACCGAGTTTGGTGGTTCACAGATAGCGGCTGTTTGGTCTGAGAAAGGACAGGTGGAGCTATATGACCTACGGCGCGCACTAGTTGCTGTGTCAGATGCGCAGGCCATGGCTGCTTTCCTGCGAGAAGAGCAGGCTAAAATCAAACCAATTTTCTCCTTTGCCGGGCATATGACAGAAGGGTTTGCTATGGACTGGTCCCCCAAGAAACCGGGTAATTGGAAAGGGGAATGCTAGCTGTGCGGGATGTCATTGGCCCCACCGAGGAAGTGGGAAGACCTTGGCAGCTGGGCTGCAGTTCAAGATACTCTGTGCCATCCATTCCAGGTACTCTTCTAACTGGCGACTGCAACAAAAATATCCATTTGTGGACACCCAAAGAGGATGGCTCGTGGTTTGTAGATCAGCGGCCTTTCACAGCCCACACTTCATCGGTGGAAGACTTGCAGTGGTCTCCTAATGAAGCCACGGTGAGTTGTAGTTGCATATAAATTCTGTATGTGCCCCGGGGTAATAATTTTTGCTGCATTGTACATACACAGTGAGAATCTGAATATTCTGGGAAAAATTCACTCCCTGCCCTGCCCCCCTGCTTTAGATCAAGCTTACCCTGCTTTACTTTTCCTAAATTCCTAGACCTCATTAAGATGTGCTGTAAATGGTGGAAAGACTTGTAGCATCAAAGAACTTCTATACTGTTTTTAATCGACCACACTGTGTCCATGCAGCATTAGATATGCCTAAAGCAGTGGGTTTAGGAGGGCTCAGTTTTGGCTGTGCCCGTCTTTCCCTTTACCTCTACACCCGTCTCCTTCCACCCCATCATTCCGTTTTCAAAATCCTGAATTCTGCAGGCTCACGAAGCGAGCATCTTTATATATGAAAGGAGTACGTCTGTATAAACCTTGCTTTGCATAACTTATTTTGAGCACTGCATTCGGAGCAGTGTGAAGTAAAGAGCACTAGTATCTAGGTCACTTATCTGCTCCAGATCAGCAAGGCATTGCGTTCCTGATGTAAAGCTATACGGACCCATGAGAGCCTTGTCACTGGACGGGCTTACCTTGTGTACCAATCCCTTCACCTTGTTCTCGGGGCAGGTTTTTGCATCGTGCTCTGCAGATGCTTCCATCAGAATCTGGGATACAAGGGCGGCCCCTGGGCAAGCCTGCATGCTGACCATCAGCCGGGCACACGACGCAGATGTCAACGTAATCAGCTGGAACCGAAACGAGCCCTTTATTGTAAGCGGCGGTGACGATGGGGCCCTAAAAATATGGGACCTGCGGCAGTTCCAGGTTAGTTGCTTCGATTGCTCTGTGTTGCTTGTCCTCTTTTCCCGTCCCAGTTTCTGGACGCTACTGCCAACCCTCCACCCAAACCATCCTTTTGGTCTTTCCTCTCCCTGCAGAAAGGTTCGCCCGTCGCCACCTTCAAGCAGCACACGGCCCCCATCACCTCTGTCGAATGGCACCCCATGGACAGTGGCGTGTTTGCAGCGGCTGGTGCCGACGACCAGGTGACTCAGTGGGACTTGGCCGTGGAGCGAGACGACCCAGGGGAGGGGGAGGACCCCGCTCTGGCCTCCATCCCGCCCCAACTGCTGTTTGTTCACCAAGGGGAGAGTGACATTAAGGAGCTGCACTGGCATCCACAGTGCCCCGGCGTCCTCGTCACCACTGCGCTATCCGGCTTCAACATCTTTCGAACCATCAGCATCTGAGAAGAGAGGCTGTCAAAAGGGTGGCTGCTTGTCCCCCAAGAACTTCAGACTAGCTTTCTTTCGGGGGTCCTTCGCCTCTGCTTCAGCGGTGCCTGTTTCACAATGGGGCATCAGCCCATGGACTGGAAACCTTTCAAAATGGCTTTTTTTTGTGGTCTGAATTAATTCATTTAGGAAAGGAAGTCTCCACAGCTACCCTAGTCTAATGAGACCCTCCGCTTTTCTGTCTTCCAATGATAGAATTATCTGTGTGCCACTTTAACAGTTCTATATTCTGTGCCAGGAATGAAAACCTGTTTGCCTGGGCTGGGGGGGAACCCTCCATAACTAAGGGGGTTACCGTATTATGTATTCCCAGCAATGTATTAAGAGTTTGAAACTGTTATAAAAAATACTGTTCGCACTTCGTTTGGCCCCTTTAGCTGTGAAGACGTCTTCCAACCATTTTTTAGCGTGGCATCCAAAAACCCTTTTAAAGTGATGTTTTTAATAACATTTTCAAACTCTTAATACATCACTTTAAAAGGGTTTTTGGATGCCACGGCTAAAAAATGTCTTCACAGCTAAAGGGGCCAAACGAAGTGCGAACAGTATTTTTTATAACAGTTTCAAACCCTTAACACATCGCTGGGAATACATAATGCAGTAACCCCCTAAGTCTAACAAATCAACCGTTCTGGTGTGGTGGAAGAGGGGCCAAGCTCAGAATACACCCAGAGCCTCCTTAACTGCAGGGAAGCAGCACTTGGCAGAATCCCTCCAAAGTCCCTTTACAAAGAACAAGGCAGAACAGGAAGGGAACAGTGTATTTGCATTTAATCAAATAAATTATTGGGAAAGAAAGTTAACCCCCTGGGCTCAGTCCTTCCCTCTGCTGGACGCTTGTTGGTGCAGCTCTGCGCATCTTCTGAGCTGTTTAGCTGACTTCGTGCCTGGCCCACCGGGGGGGGGGATCAATAAGCATCTGTCTTGCTGGCCACTCAGGACTGCTCGCAGAAGAGCTTGTCTGATAAGTCCACCTTTATATCACAAAGAAAAGGAAGAGAGCTCCCTTTGCCCCTCATAAATATTCCCAACCCTATTTTCTCAGCTTTGGTCCCTTCTTATTTCTGAGCAGGGGAGATACAAAGCAGGGCTGGAAAGAGAGGCTAACTTTAACGCCACTGCCAAGGCTATAAATGGCAGCTGGGTAAGAAATAGGCAGTCGACCTCTTTCTAGACATGGTGCTCCCCCACCCAACTCCCTGCAGCTGCTCTTACAAGGGGCTGGCTATTGCAGTACCCTTCTAGGAATTACTGCAGCTGTTCATGCAATAGAAAGGGCAACGAAGGCCAATTGCAAGCAAGGTGGCCGAGGACAGCCTTCGCTGAAGAGTACCAACCCCTTGCTGTTGTTGGAATGGCGCACTGAGAGCTCAGTGCATTAACAACCATCAGTCCGTTCTCACTGCATCCCACTCCATTGCAAGGATGTGTATGCTACAGTCCCCTCCTCATCCACCGAGCAGAGAAGAACAGTCTTTTTGACATTTGTGCCAAGCCGTCCTACGCTGATGATGTCACACAAGGAGAGAGGTGCATCCCGAGGCACACAGAGGGCGATGTAATGGGCGTGGAACCTCATTGGGTCACCTGTCGGGTGGAAGGCAGAAAGGTTACCAGAGGAAGAGTGCCCAGTCTCACGAAATATCTCATCCTCAACTGCAACAGCCTTTTATTCTAGAACGAATGGGGTTTGCGCAGTCCATATCCTCAGGTCCAGAAACAAGCAACGTGCACTTATCTAAGGCTAACAAACCCTGTAAGAACCCTGGGGGTGGCAGTTCTGCAAGTGAGGCTCTGAAGGATTCTCAGCGAACTGCCATTCCCAAGAGACTATGGGGACATATGCAAGATCTGAAGTCTGCTGCCGTGGGTATAAAGGTCAAGGCAGTCCCCTGTGTAAGCACCAGGTCATTCCTGACCCATGGGGTGACGTCACATCATGACGTTTACTAGGCAGACTATGTTTATGGGGTGGTTTGCTATTGCCTTCCCCAGTCGTCTACACTTTACCCCCCAGCAAGCTGGGTACTTTTTACCCACCTTGGAAGGATGGAAGGCTGAGTCAACCTTGAGCCGGCTATCTGCAACCAACTTCCGTCAGGATCAAACTCAGAGCATGAGCAGAGCTTTTGACTGCAGTACTGCAGCTTACCACTCTGTGCCACGGGGCTCTAAAAGCTGTAGCTATAGGACAGGAAAACTGATGGGAAGCTTAATAACATCCAAGGAAGGTTCTTGCAGATAAGCCCTTGGTTCAGATTTTTTTAAAAAAATAAGTTTTACTAGAGCAGGATCATAGCCCAGGCTAGCCAGATTTTATCAGATCTTGGGAACTAAGCTGGGTATGCCCTGGTTAGTACTTGGATGGGACACCACCAAGGAAGACCAGGGTTGCTATGCAGGTGATGACAATCCACCCCTACTCATCTCTTGCCCCAATCAAGATGGTCCACAGCAGCCTGATCTTGGAAGCTAAGCAAAGCAAGGTTGGCCCCGGTTACTACTTGGATGGGGTTGCTATGCAGAGCCAAACAATGGCAAACCACCTTTGTTTGTCTCTTGCTTTGGAAACCTTAAAAGTATTAATTAGAAAGCTAACTTCAACAGAACTCTGTAAATGCCTGAATGCAAAGATTGTAAGAACAGTACCGGAGGCAGGCAGATGTTTCTGAAGACAGCACATCGCTGTTTCTCCTCAATTAATGCCCTGAAAGGCGTCTAGATGTAGGGCAGGTGGCTCCATCAGTCAAGTGTTATTTCTCCAAAAACATAAAATGAAGGATGGCTATCCAGCTGTTTTTAATTTGCCTTAGCTACACAAGGGGAGCTTAAATGGTGTACGAGATAAGGTGTAGGGAAAGAGCTTTCTCTACTCAAGAGCCTGGAGAGCGACCGCCTATTCTGAGCTAGATAGACCTGCGGTGGGACTAGAACACATTAATCAGTTTCACTCTCCCCTTGAATGGGCTCACTAAAATAGTGTCCACAGACCCACCGACTCCCTGCCAGCCCCAGACATTTCCTCTACCTGGATAAACTAGGAAGTCGCCCCCAAATTTGCTCCCACTGGTGATGTAGTAGCCTTGTTCCCAAAGGTCCTGGAAAACACGGTAACGCATCTCGTGTTCTGCTTGTCCACCATACGGCCAATCTTCAGAGGGCAAACGCCAGTCTACCTCTTCTTTAAGCCGTTGGGTCCGCTCCGTTGGGAGCTGGACCATCATAGCTTCGCGGGGAAACACTAAACTCGGCTCCTGGTCTACGGACTTCGACAGAGGCTCTGGAAATAAAAGCAACGGTGAATATTCCTGCACCCAGCACTGAAAAACTGGCTGATCTTGCCCCCTCCTGGATCCTTCCGGTGGCTGATAAGACACAAAATGTTGCATCAAATTTTATGCTCCCTTCACAGAGAAACATTTCCAGCAGCTTCCATCCCATCTATTTAAGACATCCGTAGATATTGCCTATGCTCAAGATATATTTCTACAAGAAGAGTTGGTTTCTATAACCTGCTTTTCTCTACCTTTGAGGAGTCTCAAAGCGGCTTACAATCCCCCTCCCCACAACAGATACCTTGTGAGGTAGGTGGGGCTGAGAGTTCGGAGAGAGCTGTGACTGGCCCAAGGTCACCCAGCTGGCTTGATATGTACGAGTGGGGAATCAAACCCGGTTCTCCAGATTAGAGTCCACCACTCTTAACCACTACACCACGCTGGCTCTCAAAAATTATTTGATACATCATCATGGTTTTATAGAAATTGTTTAAGTGGGCATAACGTCAGAAACAGTTATTGGAGATGCAGATTAGAGGCCAAGAACCCCATCTGAAAATAACCCTTACACCTATTACCCACGGTTTGTGAGTAGGGAATATCACTGGAAGTGATTATGGCTATTTACAGTAACAAAATCTAAACAAAATCTAAATTTTTATATATATATATAAAAAAAATCAAAATGCCCCTAATGTAGGATGCTCCACAGGGCATTTAGTGTGTATATTGTTAGCACTAAAGATCTAAAGTCCTGCTTGATTGGTCCGAAGGCCTCCTGCATCTCATTTCCAACAGTGGCCAGCCAAATATATCTAGGAAGTCCACAAGGCAAGTTACGATGGCAACACTCCTGCTTGTGGCATCTGTCAGTTGGAGGTCCATAGCCATTGACAGTTCTTCTCCATGAACACCCAAATCCCCCCTTTAAGCTAGTGGCAGTGACTCTTAACACAATTATTCGTTACGCAAAGGATAGTTTTCTCACCATCAGCTATTCATTTTATTAGGTGATTCTAAGGTGAGAAAAGAAAGGGGAAAACGTGTTTCTGTTTATAGCCTTCACAGCTTCAGTACAGAGTGCTAATGTATGCAATCATAACACCTTCAAAAGCAGAAATGGAATTAAAGAATATTTATAGTATCTTCTAGTGGGTGCTTCCAGCAACCTCTGCTTCCTGGATCATCCATCTCTTGCCACGGATTGAGAAAGGATATGGGACTGGTCCAGGCCCGTCTACCTGTTCTCATATCGTTTGGGACTTCCCCCATCTGAGAACCAGTGTGGTGTAGTAGTTAAGAGTGGTGGTTTGGAGCGGTGGACTCTGATCTGGAGAACCGGGTTTGGTTCCCCACTCTACATGAGCGATGGAGGCTAATCTGGTGAACTGGGTTGGTTTCCCCACTCCTCCACACGAAGCCAGCTGGGTAACCTTGGGCTAGTCACACACCTCTCAGCCCCACCTACCTCTCAGGGTGTCTGTTGTGTGGAGGGGAAGGGAAGGCGATTGTGAGCTGGTTTGATTCTTCCTTACGTGGCGGAGAAAGTCAGCATATAAAAACCAACTCTTCTTCTTTCCCCATCGTAAAAGCACTGGATAGCAGAAAAAGCTTCACTCACCTGCTTCTTCCCCTTTCCGCTGGTGTTTCTTCGCTTGACCCTGTGCTATGCGTTCAGCCAGGGTGCCCATCAGGGCCTTCCTCTGTTCGCCAGCAAGCCTGAGCTGTTCCCGATAGCTCTCCTCTTGCTCCTTTTGGTAGGCATCCACCGCCTCCAAGGGTTCCTGCAAACATAGGCCAGCCAGCTCAGCGCCACTCTTTCTCCACCTCCACATTTATTTATTTATGTTATTGATAGTCCGCCTTTCTCATAGGGACTCAAGGTGCCGAATTGTTTTCTGTTGCCCCAGAAGGTCTGACCAGAACCAACGGGTTGAAATTAAATCAAAAGAGTTTCCATCTAGACATTAGGAAGAACTTTCTAATAGTTAGAGCGGTTCCTCAGTGGAACAGGCTTCCTCAGGAGGTGGTGAGCGCTCTTTCACCAGAGGTTTTTAAACAGAGGCTAGATGGCCATCTGTCAGCAATGCTGATTCTATTACCATAGGCAGTTCATGAGAGGGAGGGCATTTTGGCCATCTTCTGGGCATGGAGTAGGGGTCACTGGGGTGTGTGGGTGAGGTAGCTGTGAAATTCCTACATTGTGCAGAGGGTTGGACTAGATGACCCTGGTGGTCCCTTCCAACTCTATGATTCTAGGACACAAAGCAAGTCAGCTTCCTAGAGGCTCCTGGTTGGCCACTGTGTGAACAGACTGCTGGACTTGATGGACCCTGGTCTGATCCAGCATGGCCTTTCTTATGTTCTTAATACTGATCCACTCTACACAGTAGAAAAGAGCAAGAGTACAGTAGCACCTTAAAAGACTAACAAAATTCTTCAGAAGTGAGCTGTGACTCACAAAAGCTCATGACCTGCCAGAAATATTGTTCGTCTTTAAGGTGCTACTGGACTCCTGCTCTTTTCAACCGCTACAGACAGACTGACACAGCTACCCAACATGATCTACCACTCTACACAAATAATGGCATCTACGTGGCCTATCCTTCATGTTCACCCTAGCCAATACCAGATCTGCCAAGAATATGGGGCTTTTCCTCTGTAGGGGACTGCCAAAGATCAGACTGACTATTACCTGGCCTGCATCATCTGCGAGGGGCTGGGAAGTCAGATTTTTAAGGAAGGTTGCCACACCCTTCTCTGCCAACAGCCGGGCCTCTTCTGGGAGCAGCTGGAGGGGAAGCCCCAGCCGCACGTTCTGTCGCGGCTTTCGAGCCAAGGCCCCGACCAGCGTGCCAATGATGCGATGTTCCTCTCGGATACGCCGCGCGTCAGCGGAATTCCACACAAAAGCCTTTCCCTCCAAGATGTGGATTCGGATCATAGCAGGGCCCGTTCGTGTCTTTCCCTAGAAAGAAGAAGAGTTGGTTTTTATATGCCGACTTTCTCTACCGCTTGAGGAAGAATCAAACCAACTTACAATCACCTTCCCTTCCCCACAACAGACACCCTGAGAGGTAGGTGGGGCTGAGAGAGCTCTAAGAGCTGTGACTGGCCCAAGGTCATCCAGCTGGCTTCACGTGAAGAAGTGGGGAAACAAATCCAGTTCACCAGATTAGCGTCCCCTGCTCATGTGGAGGAGTGGAGAATCAAACCCGGTTCTCCAGATCAGAGTCCACCGCTCCAAACCACCTCTCTTAATCACTACACCAAGGGAAAATGCTTGTGCTATGCAAAGGCCTGAGAGGTGAGGCCAGATGTTTACAGGTGTTTCCCAGCAGCCTCCGAACGCACCTGATGCTGAGGTGTGGACAGGTTGCATTACATGCAAATGATCCCTTACCCGAATTGAGAGGTGGCTGCTGGTGCCCGATAGTTACTAGTCCAAATGTTCTCCCTCTGTCTTTCCAGAAGAAATCTGGGGAAATTTAAAACAATAAAATGCCCCTTACTTAGCAAGGGCCTGTGCGGACTAGGCTCTTCAAGAAGTGCACAAATCATTGGTGCCAAGTTGTTTTCTGTTGCCCCCGAAGGCCAGACCAGAACCAACGGTTTGAAATTAAATCAAAAGTGTTCCCGTCTAGACATTAGGAAGAATTTTGTAACAGTTATGAGCGGTTCCTCAGTGGAACAGGCTTTCTCGGGAGGTGGTGAGCTCTCCTTCCCTGGAGGTTTTTAAGCGGAGGCTAGATGGCCATCTGTCAGCAATGCTGATTCTATGACCTTAGGCAGATGATGAGAGGGAGGGCATCTTGGCCATCTTCTGGGCATGGAGTAGGGGTCACTGGGGGTGTGGGGGGGAGGTAGTTGTGAATTTCCTGCATTGTGTAGGGGGTTGGACTAGATGACCCTGGTGGTCCCAATTCTATGATTCCCTTCATTAAAACACTCATCCCGAAACTGTTGTTGGTCTATAAAGTGCTACTGGACTGCTACTGGACTGGAATCTAACTGTTAAAACGCTATGGGTACACGTACAGATACAGAATCCTACCAGCTTCTACTGCTACGTGAAAAGGTAGGAGCTAATTTAAGTTTTTGCAAGAGCACATTCCTGCCATTTATGCTTCGGGTTTTTGCCTCGGATTTGCTGCTCTCTTAGATGCAAGTTTCCCCCAATCCAAATTCTTAAAACTCAAAAATAAGCTAAATAATGTAGAGTTTTGTGAATTCGGATGGGGAAAACGTGCATCTATAGAGAGCAGCAAATCCAAGGCAAAACCTTCCATGCACAAACAGCCTCTACCCCACAGTTCCGCCCAAGCCCCCACCCATTCACGACCTCAGGCTGCTATTCTACTTTGCAGTAAGACTCACAGGCCTACGTGGGGCTTACTCCCGAGTTAGTCTGCCGCGCTGATACACACAAAGCTGCCTTATCCTGAACCAGACCCTCAGTCCATCCAAGTCAGTATTGTCTACTCAGACCAGCAGCGGCTCTCCAGGGTCTCAGGCAGGGGTCTTTCACATCACCTACGTGCCTAGTCCCTTCAACTGGAGATGCCGGGGATTGAACCTGGGACCTTCTGCATGCCACGCAGATGATCTACCACTGAACCATAGCCCCTCCCTAATTCCTGCCATTTATGCATGGGGGGGGGGGTTTCCCTTGGCTTTGCGGCTCTCTAGACGCACGTTTTCCCCAATCCAAATTCTTAAAACTCAAAAATAAGCTAAATAACGCAGAGTTTTGTGAATTCGGATGGGGGAAACGTAAGTCTATTGACAGCAGCAAATCCAAGCCAAAACCTTCCATGCACAAACAGCCTCCACCCCACAGTTTCTCCCCCCCACACACACATCCACCTTAGGCTGTGATTCTACTTTGCAGTAAGACTCACAGGCCTACATGGGGCTTACTCAGTGCTGGATTTACGTATAAGCTAAACAAGCTATAGCTTAGGGCCCCACTCTCTTGGGGCCCCCCAAAAAATTTAGCATATATTCAACACAATTACTTTGATAAAATTACTTTGATAAAATACATATGTTGTTATGTGCAAATGGCTTTAGATACCTATTAGGTCCATAAATTACCCTATAGCATATGTTCAACACAAAAAACAGCAAGAATTTGTTGTTGACAAAGGACAGCTGGACATATAAAGGGCCCCCTTACCTTCAATAGCTTAGAGCCTCATCAAACCTAAATCCGGCTCTAGGCTTACTCCCTTAAAGCCGAGCTGATAGGACTGTAAGGCCATTTATGCATAGGAGGTTTTGCCTTGGATGTGCACCTTTTCCCCTTCCAAATTCTCAAAACTCAACAATAAGCCCCCATGCAGAGTTTTGAGAATTTGGGAGGGGAAAAGGTGCACATCCAAGGCAAAACCTCCTATGCATAAATGGCCTAAGAGAACGGGAGTCTCGCCCCCCCCCCCCAAGAAAACAGAAGCCCTGAATTTTAAATTGGTTTTGGTCTATTGAGTGCAATAAATGAATTGGTTGATTGAAGCGTCTATTGCCTTTACGCCGAGTCACCCGGTCCCCAAACCCCCTTCCCCTCCTCGCACGCTCACCTCGGCTTGCAAACCTGCGCTGCGATCCACAAGGCTGCTTCTGGCGTGCAAACCCGGGGATCCCATTTGCCAGTCCCCGCCCCCTTGTTCTCAATGCCCCCCCCTTCCGATCGCCCCTGAGTGATGGATCCCTCGGCCAATAGCTCATGCAAGAAGGGCCAATGGCCGCTCCGGGCGTCGGGGGTGGTGCAAAGGAGGAGGTCGGGGAGAAGGAGAAGGAGACCCACCCGCGGCTCGATCTTGCAAAGGAGGGAAGGAGACGGTGCGAGGGAGAGGCAGGAAGTCGGCGAAGGAAGGTGGTTTTGCAAGGAGGCGGGCGAGCGTGGGCGGACTTGCCCGTCTGTGGGCTCGGGGAGGCGCCGATCGTCTCGGGGTGAGTGCCTGAGCGGCCGGCGCCCCCTCCTCGCAAGCCCTTTTGCACGTGCGAAAGGATCGCAGCGCAGAGGTGAGCGCGCGCAGGGCGGCTTGGAAAGAGGGGAGGTGCCCGGTGGCTGTCGATCAAGGGGGGGGGGGTGCCGCGTGCCAGGACTCCTGGGTTCTGCGTGCGAGAGAAGAGGGGGTCGGGTGGCTTCGAAGCAAGGGGCGGCGCCGTGGCTCAGTGGTGGAGCCTCTGCTCGGCATGCAGAAGGTCCCAGGTTCAATCCCTGGCATCTCCAGTTAAAGGGACCAGGCAAGCAGGTGATGTGAAAGACCTCTGCCTGAGACCCTGGAGAGCCAGGAAGAGGGACCATGGCTTAGAGGTAGAGCATCTGCTCGGCATGCAGAGAGTCCCAGGTTCAATCCCCTGCATCTCCAGTTAAAGGGACCAGGCAGGTAGGTGATGGAGGGGCCATGGCTCAGTGGTAGAGCATCTGCTCGGCATGCAGAAGGTCCCAGGTTCAATCCCCGGCATCTCCAGTTTAAGGGACTAGGCAGGTTGGTGATGCAAAAGACCCCTGCCTGAGACCCTGGAGAGCCAGAAAGAGGGGCCATGGCTTAGTGGTAGAGCATCTGCTCGGCATGCAGAGGGTCCCAGGTTCAATCCCCGGCATCTCCAGTTTAAGGGACTAGGCAAGTAGGTGATGTGAAAGACCCCCGCCTGAGACCCTGGAGAGCCACTGCCGGTCGGAGTAGACAATACTGACTTTGATGGACCTTGATGGTCTGATTCAGTATACGGCAGCTTCATGTGTGTTCAAGTGTCACACAGTATCTTTAGGGAGGGGCCGTGGCTCAGCAGTAGAGCCTCTGCTTGGCATGGAGAAGGTCCCAGGTTCAATCCCCGGCGTCTCCAGCTAAAAGGACCAGGCAGGTAGGTGAAGTGAAAGACCCCTGCCCGAGATCCTGGAGAGCCACTGCCAGTCTGAGTAGACAATACTGACTTCGATGGACCAAGGGTCTGCTTCAGTATAAGGCAGCTTCATTTGTTCATGGCCTAGGATTAGGTGTCAGGTCACGGTCCAGGATCTCAACCTACATGGTTTATGGTTAGAGATGAGACCAAGGAGGAGAAAGGGGAAATTATGCATTGCCCAAGCGCACAACACGCACAATAATAATTGCTAGGACCAGCCCAAATGTAGCAAATTAGTGCACGTTTTTGGATAGCACCAGAGCTCTGCATCGATGTGCCTATCATTTTCGGGGGAGTGGGGGATCTCTCTGTAGATCTGATTTATACAGGAATTCTACTCTCCAGCCGGGTTTTTTGGAAAGATCAATAGTTGGTGTGCTGCCACTTAGAACCAGGAGTGTATGACTCAAGCACTCAGAGGGCCTCATCTCTAGAAGATAAATATTTTCGTTGCAATTTCCACTGTCATGTAGGCTTGCCTAGAACCCACCCTGCGAATCTCGCTCTTAGTTCTTTTTTCTTTCTTCAACAGATGAAGAGATCCCCCAGAAAATCCTGCCCCACTATAAAAATTCTTTGGGATTTGAATTATGTTTTAATGTTTAATGTTACTTTGCTTCCAGAGATGTGGATGATTAGACTTTGCCCCTAATCTTTGATTTGCTGGTGCTGCTGCAGTCTACTGGGAGAAATGCACTCTGCGTGTGCTCAGAAACTTATCTGGGCTTGATAACTCTTTTTCTTATTCCCCAGCTCTTATTCTGGGACACCTTCATTATCCCTTAAACCTTAAAGCCAAGCTAAAAATGGACTGGAAAGAGATTGAGGCAAATTCCTGCAGTGGTTAATACAGTGTTGTCATTATGCTGTGTAGAAATGTCTTTGCTAATTACAGTATTTTTATGTCGACTTTCTCTACCACTTAAGGAAAGATTAAACCGGCTTACAATCACCATCCCTTACCCACAACAGACACCCTGTGAGGTAGGTGGGGCTGAGAGAGCTCTAAGAGAGCTGTGACTAGTCCAAGGTCACCCAGCTGGCTTCATTTGTAGGAGTGAGGAAACCAACCTGGTTCACCAGATTATAGTCCACTGCTCATGTGGAGGAGTAGGGAATCAAACCTGGTTCTCCAGATTAGAGTCCACCGCTCCTAACCACTGCTCTTAACCACTATACCATGCTGGCTCTCCAGTATAAGAAGAGTACTCTCTAGTATAAGAAGACTACTTATAGGGTGGTTAGATCTACCCCATCATCTTCTGCCTGTCTTGGTCAATTTTAGTTGTTCTGTTTTCTTTTCCCATCCCACTGACCTCTGCAATCCTATCTCTTAACTATTCCTTCTCCCTTAACCCCACAGGTCTCTCTCTGCACCCTTCGGAGCTCTCTCTTCCTCTATGTTCCCATCTAGCCCCTTCTGTTCCACTTTTCCCATCGTGCAGGGCTCCGTTTTAGAGCATCTGCTTTGTATGCAGGCAGAAGGTTGCAGGTTCAATCCCCGGCATCTCCAGTTTAAAGGATCATGTAGTGGATGACGTGAAACACTTCGACCTGAGACCCTGGAGAACTGCCTGTTAGTGTAGACAAGGCTGACCGTGACAGATCAAGAGTCTGTGTCCACCTGTCTCTCTGCCTCCTACCTGTCCCCGCTACCTCCTTTTTTCCTCCCTCCAGTCTCTGGTTTAGTAGCTTTGTTTCCTTGGCTTTATTCTGCCCTGCTGGGTTTATCAACGGTTGTATCTACCCAGGACTCACCAAGACCTGATTTAAATGCAACTGTGGTAGGTAAGGGGAAGCTACCTTTGCAGTTTTGCATGTGCCTGGCGTCTTGTTCAAACTGGGCCGCTGGCCATGCAAAGCAGCTACATGTGCGGCGCCGGCATGGCAGAGCAACAGATGTACGGCCTGCAGATCTCCGGCGCATTAACGCTGGAAAAGTAGCTGCTCCGCTGTCCCTTAATCAGGCCCAAGGATTCCTGTTTAAATATAGAAAGCCTGGGGAGTGAGACTGCGAGGGATTAAGGAGACAAGGACATCAACCCCGGCCCCTGGGAGAAAGCTGTGTGGAGGCAGGGCGGCTTGTGCAAGAGGGTGGAATTGGAACTGGGCGTGATCGGCGACAGGACTCTCTGGTGGCAAAAGTGTGCATGGGGGGTTAAATGGTGATCTGTTTACCCAGACTCGATCGAAATGGGGAAATAGGAGGTGTGGACAGCCGTACCTTGAGGAAGAATTTTTACCCGTTGTGGCTTCTCGGGTGTGTAAACGTCTTCTCTTCGCAGTACAGCATTTGGCAATCCTGTCTGTGAAATCCTTGCGCAACTCCCCCGGTTGCATATCTTCTCCCTTTTCTTCCTTATTAAAGAAGGATTCATGGAGTTGCTTTCCTTACTCATGCTTTATCGTGAACACATGAAGCTGCCTTATACTGAATCAGACTTTTGGTCCATCGAAGTCAGTATTGTCTACTCAGACCGGCAGCGGCTCTCCAGGGTCTCAGGCAGAGGTCTTTCACATCACCTACCTGCCTAGCTTTTCTTCCTCTGTCATAATACTAGAACGCGGGCTCATCTGCTGAAGCTGGAGGGAGAGAGATTCAAAACTGATAAAAGGAAGTATTTCTTCATGCAACGTGTAGTTAAATTGTGGAACTCCCTGCCCCAGGATGTGGTGATGGTTACCAACTTGGAAGGCTTTAAGAGGGGAGTGGACATGTTCATGGAGGAGAGGGGTATTCATGGCTACTAGTTAAAATGGACACTAGTCATGATGCATACCTATTCTCCCAGGATTCTCTCCTATTCTCTAGAGGCAGCTGGTTGGCCTCTGTGTGAACAGACCGCTGGACTTGATGGGCCTTGGTCTGATCAAGCAGGGTTGTTCTTATGTTCTTATGTTGTAGTCCCTTTAACTGGAGATGCCGGGGATTGAACCTGGGACCTTCTGCACGCCAAGCAGATGCTCTACCACTGAGCCACAGCCCCTCCCCATCCTGTTAGTCCCCTTTCCACTCTTGGAAGAACCCCTAAGAACCCTCAGGGCAGCCCACACTCATCCCTTCTCGGCACCCTAGCACCGTCCTTTTCCTCCTTAGCCGTGTTAAAGGGTAGACTCTTCTGCCTTTAGAGTATCACGCTTAGTGTGCAGATTCCAATCCAGAGTACGGTTGCCAGCTTCTTTGTCTGTCGGAGCGCCGATTCCCAAGTCACTTCCGGGCAGGCAGAGATTCCAACAGGAACGCCTTTTCCTGTCCCGGAGTTGAAATGACGAAGGTGAAATCTCCCCTGATGTTCCTACAGGTCAGGCAGCCGTTTAAGACATAGGAGCCTTTTTCCGGGGTGGGGAGGAACTGGTGAGCCTAATTTGAAGTTACAGTTAAATAAAAGGTGAAAAACTCTATGTATGCTGCTAGCCCCAACTTTGACCTTCTGGATCCCACCCCTTTCAGAAATTCGGGGATGCTGGTGTACTTGTTATGCCAATGTCCCAGGATTGCTTAGGGCCTGTTCGGGTACCACAACATACTAGCCTGCCTCTTGCCATAACTGACCGGACTACTTTCAGGAATCCGGGCCTCCCTAGCCATAACACGTGATATTTCAGCATCCTTTAGGTTGACTGTGGCGGTCTCAGAACCTAGTAGTCCTGGATTTACTGCTTTTAACCTACTGGCTCACACCTTCTTCAGGTACTCACCCATTCCTTCTCTCTCTTCACTCCCCTATCAGCTGCAGGGCCAGTCCCCGCTTCTTTCCAGGATTTGGGGTTTCGGCTTGTTCTGACTCTTTGGGAAGAATCACCAGCCACTATGTCGCCCGAAGAAATGACCTACTTGGCGGTGCTTCTCGTCTCCATCCCCATTGGTTTTCTCTTCAAGAAAGGGGGTGAGCACTTGACCTGCAATGGGGGTGTCTACTTGGGGAGGAGGAAAACCTTGCTGCGCCACAGGAGGGAATTCTTGCAGAGCCAGGGTTGCCTGGTCCTGACCAGGAGAGGGACTTGCAGGGAACTGAGACCATGGTTAAGTCTCAGTTCCATTACAAAGATGGAAGAAGGTACAAGAATCCTAAGGGACGGAGGAGGATTCTGGTTGGCTGGAGGGTGGGGTGTAAAGAAGGTCACATTGGGAGCTGTGCTTAGTCCGCCAGATGTTCAGATCCATGGCATAATTCCTATCAAGACTGTTGTATTGATCGGTTGACAATGGTTGGAACTTGATAGCTTGAAGACCTGCATATCTTCCCCCACTCTAAGAGCTGGTGCATGTTTTTCTGCTGTGGGATAAGCCGTACTTCTCCCTGTGCTCAGTCACTCCTCTACAGCCCCACACCTTGTTTGGTGGATCTCTTTGTTTCCCTCATTGGTTTGGACAGACTTAGGTTCCCACATGTTTAACTAGAAGAAGAGGAGTTGGTTTTTATGTGCCGACTTTCTCTACCACTTAAGGGAGACTCAAATTGGCTTACAATCACCTTCCCTTCCCCACAACAGGTGGGGCTGAGAGAGCTCTAAGAAAGCTGTGACTAGCCCAAGGTCACCCAGCTGGCTTCAGGTGAACGAGTGGGGAAACAAATCCAGTTCAACAGATTAGCCTCCGCCACTCCTGTGGAGGAGTGGGGAATCAAATCCGGTTCTCCAGATCAGACCCCATCGCTCTTAACCACTACACCACACTGGCTAGTTAAACATTTATCAATGCCTTTTTTAAATAAAAAAACAACAATCCTTTTTTGTATTTTAATGATGCGTTGCTGGGGTGGGGGTGGTTGTGACTTTCATAAGGGCTGTCTGTTGCTCCCACTGTTCAGTTTGGAAGCTTGCGTCTCTGTCCCAGAAGGGGTGAGCTTGAATCCGTAATGGTCAGTGATGCACATCTGTCTTCCTCCAGAGACAGGAGGGGCTTGTTGTTTTGTGTACGTGTTTGTGTGCACTCATGCACATGCTTGGATGCGCCCAGCTGCATCAGTTTTTGTTCATTTCCTTCCCCGCAGGACTGAGGACCAAGAAGTTTGGAGGGGCAGCTGCAGGACTGGTGCTGGTTCTGGCCACCTGCCATGTCCACACCCTCCACTCACTAATCACCATCGTTGGGACGTGGTTTATCATCATCATCTCTCCCAGGTAAGAGAGCATGTTGTACTCCAGGCAGTGGATGACAGCGGGGGGTTATGGGCGTTCTGGTTTCGGTAGGCTGGGAAGCCTTGGAAGTTGAAGTGGAGATTGGGTGGGGGTGGGGGGAACCAGAACTTGGAGGGCTTTAAGAGGGGAGTGGACATATTCATGGAGGAGAGGGCTATTCATGGCTATTAGTTAGAATGGATACTAGTCATGCTGCATACCTATTCTCTCTAGTATCAGAGGAGTATGCTTATTATATTGGGTGTGGTGGAACACAGGCAGGATGGTGCTGCTGCAGTCGTCTTGTTTGTGGGCTTCCTAGAGGCACCTGATTGGCCACTGTGTGAACAGATTGCTGGCTTTGGTCTGATCCAGCATGGCTTTTCTTATGTTCTTAACATCTTGGCCTTCTGGACAGAAGAAGGAGGGTTAGTTTTTATATGCCAACTTTCTCCACCACTTAAGGGAGACTCAAACCCGCTTACAATCACCTTCCCTTCCCCTCCCCACAACAGACACCCTGTGAGGGAGGTGGGGCTGAGAGAGCTCTAAGAGAGCTGTGACTAGCCCAAGGTCACCCAGCTGGCTTCATGTGCAGGAGTGGGGAAACCAACCTGGTTCACCAGATTAGCCTCTGCCGCTCATGTGGAGGAGAGGGGAATCAAACCCAGTTCTCCACTGCCCCAAACCACCGCTCTTAGCCACTGCACCACACTAGCTCTCCACAGGGAACATAGTTTGTGCTACCACAAGGGATTATGAAAAGCACCAAGTGTTCTGAAATCCTTGGGCCCAGAAAACAAAAATTGGATTCAGGGAATTGGGACTCCTTGGTCTAATTGTGAGATCTCCTGAGGTCAAACAAAAGAGAAATAGGGCATGGTCTTCAGAGAATGGAGCAGGTTCCCGTGAGCTGGCACACAGGGGCAAGAGTCTGGACTAATCTGAAAACTGGAATTGGGCTATCTTGCAAATGGAGATAATTGTTAGTGAGAAGGGGACACTTTTTTTGCATGAGGGTGGAGAATGGAAAACCTTAATAATTACTATTTATGGCTCCTTATGGAGAGCCAGTGCGGTGTAGTAGTTCTGGTGGTTTGGTGTAATGGACTCTGATCTGGAGAACCGGGTTGGATTCCCCACTCCTCCACATGAACGACGGAGGCTAATCTGGCGGACTGGATTTGTTTCCCCCATTCCTACACATGAAGCCAGCTGGGTGACCCTGGGCTAGTCACAGCTCTCTTCAAGCTCTCTCAGCCCCACCTACCTCACAGGGTGACTGTTGTGGGGAAGAGAAGGTGACTGTAAGCTGGTTTGAGTCTTCTTTAAGTGGTAGAGAAAGTTGGCATATAAAAACCAACTCTTCTTCTTCTTCTCTCTTTCCACACTAGGTCTTGCCACTACTTGACGCTTGGATGGACCTTTTCTTACCTGCTGTTTTTCCGCACCGTTGCGTACTTCGGTTTCCCAGACCCAACACCATTCACCAATGCCGTACAACTCTTGCTCACTCTCAAGGTAGCTGGTCGTACTGTGGAAGGGGCGGGGGGGAGGGCCTCTCTAGGAAGTTCGTTTTCCATGGTAATCTCTGTATCTCCCAGATGGTGAGCTTGGCCAACGAAGTGCAAGAATTCACCCAGGCAAAGAAGCAGGAGGTGGCATCGTTTACCAAGTCTTCTGTGATTGGCGTGATCCCCAAAATGCCAGGACTGGTGGAGATACTGTGCTACAGTTATTGCTATGTGGGACTCATGACAGGTACTTGAGTTACCTAGCAGGGTATGGTGGAATGTGTGTAGGTGTTTATTTTTGCGATTTATAACCTGCCCTCCCAGGCCAAAGTCAGGCTTAGAGCGGGTATCATCATATAAAATGCCTTAATATAATCAATAATAAAAATCACCAAAAATCTAAATTTGAAACAATAACGTCCCGATTAAACTTAAAAACTACAGATCTATAGTTGATGCCCAAGTATCTCTCATATTGCCGGAGAGAGGTGGCAGGTTACCCCTCAATTAACATAAAATAGTATAGAAGAAGAAGAGTTGGTTTTTATATGCTTTCTCTACCACTTAAGGGAGACAAACCAGCTTACAATCTCCTTCCCTTCCCCTCCCCACAACAGACACCCTGTGAGGTAGGTGGGGCTGAGAGAGTGTAACTTGCCCAAGGTCCTCTAGCTGGCTTCGTCTGTAGGAGTGGGGAAACCAATCCAGTTCACTAGATTAGCCTCCGCCGCTCATGTGGAGGAGTGGGGAATCAAACCTGTTTCTCCAGATCAGACTCTACCGCTCCAAACCACTGCTCTTAACCACTACACCACGCTGGCTAAAAGGGGGGGAATAGGGAGGCGAGCAAGATGACATTTGCGGCTGTCCTCGACCATAGGCCTGGTGGAAGAGCTCTGTCTTGCAGGCCCTGCGGAACTCTTTAAGGGCCCACAGGGCCCTGATGTCACCAGACAGAGCATTCCACCAGGCCGACGCCAGGGCTAAAAAGGCCCTTGACTCTCGTCGAGGACAGCCGCACATTCTTGGGGCCAGGGACCACCAGTAAATTATTATCAGACGATCGGTACGATCTTCGGGGGGTATACCAGGAGTGGCGGTGTTCAAACATCCATAGTGTACTTTGCCTTTGACAGCCGTGTTGGCTTGTTCGGCTGTTTGAATCGTGGTTGTGACCTCTTTGGTCAATTGAATGTTCATGTCCTGGAACCTCTTCCAGTGGTACAAACAAACTTGTGGCAGGAGAAAACATCCCTGGCGTTGTGGTTTTCTGTTTTGGCTTCTTTTGGAAGATGGCAGATCAAAAGAAGAGAGGAATTAGGATTTCATGTGTGCCCTCTGCTGTGATTTTCACTGTCTGCTTTTGCTTGGGTTGTATTTTCTCTGCGTGTGTGTAAGAGTACATGTCTGTTTCTTTACCACCTGTCGTTATTCCTGGTTTGTTGCCTGTGTATTCTCCAGTTTGTGTAGTTGCTTTTAATCGTTGTATCCTGAAAACAGCAAAACCCGTGCATTTTCAGTTATTTCTGCCACAGACTTTTGGAACATACGATCATGGAGTTTAATCAATCCTTTATTTAAAAATATGGAAAGGTCCAATGAGGCATCTGGCAGTACGAGGGCGCAGGTGACGTGGCTACTATCAGATACAAATGATTCTATTACTCTGTCTGTGGCACAATTTATAGGGGCAATAATTAAATACCAAACCAATAACTCTAAGAAAGGCATTTCTGTTCTTTTATTTTCTGCTCAAGGCTGTAGCTGTATAAGCAGTACTAGATAGACAGGGCGAAAACTCATGGTTGCAAACGCATGGTCGCTTTAACCTCCTTTATTCCCTGTTTCAGCCAGGATTCAGCCAGGATCGAACACAGTTCGGTGAAAACGCATGCTATCCTGGCTGAATCCTGGCTGAAACGGAATAAAGGAGGCTAAAGCAACCATGTGCTTTTGCCCTATAGACAGGCAGATAGATCTTGAGAGGTTTTTCTTGGGTTGCCAGATTGTTTCCAAAAGACCTAGGACTGGGCTACAGGGCATTTGGAACCATCCCTCTGCCCCCAAATAACATGGACTGCATAGGTTTTCTCCCCCTCCAGTTGTGATTCTGCTCACTAGACTGAATCTGTGTTTATTGTTCTACCCAGGCCCGTTTTATCGCTACCGGACTCACTACGACTGGCTGAACCAGCCGGACTCCTCAGCTATCCCCAGCTGGCAACCGCTGCTTTCCAGATCTAAAATGATCCCCATCTTTGGGGCCTCTTTCCTGGTAGCCTCTCATTTCTTTCCCCTCGACTACGTCCGAAGCGACGCCTTCTACGAACGAGGGCTCCCTTTCCGCCTCTTCTACATGATGCCCATCTTTTTCGTCTTCCGCATGCGCTTCTACGTGGCCTGGCTGTGTGCCGAATGCGCCTGTGTCGCCGCTGCCTTTGGGGCTTATCCGGCTACCGCCAAATCCCGATCGGGCGGGGGACCCACTGTGGAATATGAGCCTCTCAGCAGGTGAGTCGCAGAGATGTTCCGTTTCTGGAGTGAGGCCCTGTAGCCAGCATGAAGCTGTTTAGCTTTAGAAAACCATTGTGGAAACAGAATATGCAGCCTTTCCGCTCTACTGATACCAGACCATAATCCCTTGCTGTATCACAGGATTGTGGGTAATGAAATGCAAGCACCTAGGTGTGGCCAAAGTCTGTCCTTCAGATGTGCAAAATCAATTAATTGATCCTATACTTGTTCACATGAAGCTGGTCCATCAAAGTCGGTATTGTCTACTCAAACAATCCTGTCTGTGAAATCCTTGCGCAACTCCCCTGGTTGCGTATCTTCTCCCTTTTCTTCCTTATTCAAAAAGGATTCGTGGAGTTGCTTTCCTTACTCCTGCTTTATCATGAACACATGAAGCTGCCTTATACTGAATCAGACCCTTGGTCCAACAAAGTCAGTATTGTCTACTCAGACCAGCAGCGGCTCTCCAGGGTCTCAGGCAGAGGTCTTAAACATCACCTACTTGCCTGGTCCTTTTAACTGGAGATGCCGGGGATTGAACCTGGGACCTTTTACATGCCAAGCAGATGCTCTACCACTGAGCCACAGCTCCTCCCAATCTTCCTGTTAGCCTATATCATATTTTTATCCCACCCTTCCTCTAAGGAGCTCTTGGTGGTGGCATACATGCGTCTCCCGTCCCCCAGATGACCTTCACAACAACCATGCAAAGTAGGCTAGGCTGAGAGAAGGCGACTGGCCCAAGGTTACCCAGTGAGCTTTCATGGCCGAGTGAGGATTTTAACTTGGGCCTCCCCGATCCTAGCCTGACACTCTTGTCTGCTGTCAAAAATGTATGTTGCAAAAAAATGTGTTTGCCCGGCAGGATCTCCTACCAGGCACCAGCTGTCTGGCGAAGCCTTACATTGCTGCATGTTCTTTTCAAAAGAGGAGTATGCGTCCCTTGCGTTTTACAGATCTGGCTAAAGTTGCGATGTGGGCGGTGACCCTTGGCCACCTCTTTTAGGACAGCGGTGAAAAGTGCAACAGTCAGAGTTAGAATCATAGAGTTGGAAGAGACCACCAGGGTCATCTAGTCCAGGGGGTTGCAGGAAATTCACAACTACCCCACACACCCCCAGTGACCCCTACTCCATGCCCAGAAGATGGCCAAGATGCCCTCCCTCTCATCTGCCTAAAGTCATAGAACCAGCATTGCTGACAGATGGGCCTTTAGCCTCTGCTTAAAAACCTCCAGGGAAGGAGCAGTTACCACCTCCCGAGGAAGCCTGTTGTGACACACCCACTGATTTAACTTGCATAACAACATTCGGAGAGCCGAACACAAATGGCACAGGACTGAACCCCATAGCAAGCCACACACCACACACTCCAGGCGAAGGCAGGGAGCAAATGTAATCCAGTCCATTCTCCGTGAGCTCACAGTGGCTTAGGAGAGAGTAAAGAAGCAGTCCATAATGCAGTACCAACTAGAGAAAGCAATACCTGCGCTGTTTCTTGAGAGAGTCATCGATCTCGCTAGCTATAAAATCAATTGAACAGCTAGGTAAATAGAAACCCTTCTGAGCTCTTCCTGTATACTTCAGGTCTGGCAGTTCTTGGTGGAGCTGGAGGATTTTATAGGCCAAGTGCAACATCTGGAAAACCATGGGGTAGTGACTGTAGCTGCTGCAACGGAAGGCATTTTCAATTTTTGATGGTTCACCTTGGTCAAAGAGGTCGGCGGGCATATGTTTGAAGTAGTTAAAGTTTCTGAACGGTCATCAAGGGCAGTTATGTGTGTGTATCATTGCGGTAGTCAATCAAGAAGGATATACAAACATGAAGATTTCCCCCCCTCCCTTTTTTTACAAGTAGATCACCTGATGGGGAGGCGTCGAGCATGACTTATGATTATGAGACGATTAAGAACATTGACCCACACGGTACAGACTTCTGTGTCAAGGTGAAGGATGGCATGCGCTATTGGAACATGACTGTACAGTGGTGGCTGGCACAGTACATCTACAAGAGTGCGCCTGTCCGTTCCTATGTCATGAGGTAAGAACAAGAATTTTATGGGGAGGGGATGAACTAAACTGGGAAGGTAAAAGCAACGAGGAAATTTAAGAAAGGGAGAAGAAAGTCTCTTAAGGGCAGGTTGGGGGTGAGCTTTGAGCGCAGGTGAATTGTAAAGTTCTACAGCAGGTTGCTTCCTTATCAATTCAAGAGTAGGAAGAACCTTCTTATTGGAGCGATCAGAATGGATTGTGGGATAGAGACTGATTTGAAAGCTGGCGAACAGATAATTCTTGGAGCAATAAAGGCTGGCAGGAGTGTAGCTGAGAATTATGCAAAGAAGTGGAAAACCACCGTTCTTAACCACTACACCACGCTGGCTTTCCAGAAGAAGGATTACGGTCCTGATCAGTAAAGGCAACAGGGAAAGAGTCGGGGATTGATAACGGAAAAGTGCAAGGGACCTAGTGAAGGTTTCTGGGGGGTCCGTGGGTTGGCAGGATGGGAGGATTCTAGGGCTGATATCTCTTTTCCTACCCAGGAGCGCCTGGACAATGCTGATCTCCGCATACTGGCACGGGATTCACCCCGGTTACTATCTCAGCTTCCTGACCATCCCACTCTGCCTGGCGGCAGAAGGGGCGATGGAGAGCGGCTTCCTGAAGCACCTCACCCCTGCGGGGCGTCTCTACGGCGACTGGGTGCAGTGGTTCCTGAAGATGCGGGCCTATGACTACATGTGCATGGGCTTCGTGCTGCTCACCTTCGAGGACACAGTCCGCTACTGGAGCGCCATCTATTACTCCATCCATGTAGGGGCGGTGGCCTTCTTCCTGCTGGGGAAGCTGCTGGGAAGCCGGAGGGACCAGGGCAGCTCTCCGAGGAGCAAAGATGGAGCTGCGCAGAACCCCCAGCGGCAGGAGTGATGGGGCTGAGGCAAGGGGCAGCCGCTAGAGGTCGGCATAAGGCCCACAAGATGAGGCACTCCCTGGGATCCAGAAGGACGAGGAAGTGACACGAAGATAATCTTTTGTTGCCGGTTTGCCCCGCAGTTGAACACCAGCGTTGGAGGTCCAAGAACGGGAACCAGCCCTCCCGGCTGCCAACTCCTGCTTTCCGCCTGCTCCCCCACTAGAATCCCGACCACCACCCCCTATAGCCCCCTATAGCCACCTGCAATAACTCATTAGGCATCCGTCTTTCCTAGGGTTGCCAGGGCCTCCCTTTCCTCCAGCAGGAGGGTTTTGGGGCACAGCCAAGGGATCGTGTGGCTGCTCCGGCACGCATGTCACTTCCAGTTCACACCCGGAAGTGATGCATCGCGAGGGGCCTTTTACCACTCAAACTCCCAGTTAGAGTGGTATAAGGCCCATCACGATGTGGCACTTCCGGTTGTAAAACCGGAAGTGATGTGCCTAGGCGCCCTCAGCTGGTCGGCGGGCGGGGGGGATGGATTGGTGGGGGTTTGCCCGTCACCACCAGGCACCTGGCAACCCTAGTATTTCCCCAGGAAAATTCTCCCTTCTACCCTTTTGGCCTGTTAGATTTTTCTTTCCGGCCTCTGTGCACCCAGGAGTCCTGGCTCCTAATAGCTGTCTACTCTAAAACGTCGGGTTTTCTTTCCTCTCTCAGACCTCAAGCCATTTTACACAGGAGCAAGACAGGACAGTGCGGGAATGAGCTGGGCTCTACTTCTTGCCTGCTTTCTAACAGCTCCTGGCTGTCATTTTTTTTAATGTACATACTTTTTAAATATATATATATACACACACACACACTTATGTACAGGTACTACAGCTGTGCTGTGATGGCCTGTATTTGGAGAGAGAGTAGTCATGAGTGAACAATAAAGTTGAGTATCCTAATGGGTTAAATGGGGGGGGGGGACATCCCAGCTCGAGCAGTGCTAGCGGACCAGTATAATGAGCTGTACAAAAGCCCATGAGCCTTTGCGTGTCCTGAGTCAATGACCCCCCCGCCCCCAACCACCAAGCGGGAGTGAGGTTCTGGGAGCCGAGAGGCAATTCTGGCCCTGGCACCTAACCCAGCAAAAGGGTAGCAGGCTTGCCTTTCGTTAACGTGGCGAAAAAAAGAAACCACTGTAGTACTGAAATGGGAGTTTTGTGAACTTCCAAAGACTTGGAAATTTTGCAAATGGAGTTTCGCGAACTTCCAGTGCAGCAAATATAAAGGCTCAGCCACGGTGGTTTGGGTTTTAGACCGCGGGATTCCGTTTTAAAGAAGCGCGGTTGCTGGTTTGGGGGGAGGGAGGCTTGAAACGTTGAAGGTTTGTGGACGTTGAAAGGGGGGTTTTATGTTACAGAAACCAAGCTTCGTCGTTGTCACTGTGATTTTGCCTCCCTCTTGGGCGGGAGGCTTGAGGAGGCTAAAACAAATATCGCAGGCTTTATGGTAACTGTACTTTGTGGCCAAGGCTACTGTAGCTTGGTTGGAAACTTGAATGAGAAATAAACGTTTTTGGCAAAACTGGTTTTTTTTTTTTAGTTCAGTTCCCTGTATGCCTTCTAGAGGGCACTAAAGGCTAAATCTCTGGCCTTGACAGTAATCCCAGAACCCTTCACTGGAAAGCACAACCCAACCCTTTCATCTACTCCAGGGGTGTCAAACATAAGGCTCGCGGGACAGCTCCGGCTCCTTGAGAGCTCTTATCCAGCCCGCAAGGTAGCCACCACCCCACACTCTCGATCTGGGCCGGCAAGGCCTGGCCTGGCCCGGCCAAGGGACATTTATGACATATCCGGCCCTCGTAACAATTGAGTTTGACATCCCTGATCTACCCTTTCAGCTCTCATACTTGCTGTTGAAAGTAAGAACGTAAGAAAAGCCCTGCTGGATCAGACCAAGGTCCAGCAGTGTGTTCACACGGTGGCTGACCATGAAGCCCACAAACAAGATATCTGCAGCAGCATTGTCCTGCCTGGTTTCCAAAGCACCTAATACAATAGGCATGCTTCTATGATCCTGGAGAGAATACGCATGCATCATAACTAATATTCGTTTTGACTAGTAGCCATGGATAGCCCTCTCCTCCATGAACATGTCCACTCCCCTCTTAAAGCCTTCCAAGGTGGCAGCCATCACCACATCCTGGGGCAGGGAGTTCCAGTGGGAGTGTTCTACCTAAGGAGGCCTGGTGAGTTGGAGGCTGAGAGCATCATTGAGGTTTTTCTCCCCGCTGGGGGTTCAAAGCAGTTAAAAAGAAACAAATGCAATTTAGACAGCCACAAAACGATAGAGTACTCCAAGATGCTGGGCTGATCCTGGATCCACTGGCGTGGCTCACTCAGAGCAACCAGCTATGAGCTTTGGGCCAAGATCACTGGTTCACTCACACAGTGAAGGTTCTTGTCTTGTTGCTGGCAGCTGCTGCCAAAACTATGTGTTTTTTTAACGGCACAGCCAATCAATTCTCTAATGGTCACTCAGAAGCCCCACCTGGCTCCACCCAGTTCCTAAAAACACTTAGCAGGTGCCAGGAAAGGTGTCATGGTGCCCATGGTGGGTTGCCATGGCACCCAAAAGCACCATGCTGGGGACCCCTGATTTAAAGCATCCATGTCTTTACTGCTGAGGACTATGGGCTGCTTCCCACATCATAGTTTTGAGGTAACCCCCTACGATGTTTAAAGTGTATGTAGAGTGGCGCAGAGTGGTAAGCTGCAGTACTGCAGTCCAAGCTCTGCTCACGACCTGAGTTCGATCCTGATGGAAGATGGTTTCAGGTAGCCGGCTCAAGGTTGACTCAGCCTTCCATTCTTCCGAGGTCGGTAAAATGAGTACCCAGCTTGCTGGGGGTAAAGGGAAGATGACTGGGGAAGGCACTGGCAAACCACCCTGTAAACAAAAGTCTGCCTAGTAAACGTTGGGATGTGACGTCACCCCATGGATCAGGAATGACCTGGTGCTTGCACAGGGGACCTTTACTTACTTTAGTTTTTAAGAAGAGGCTAGATGGCCATCTGTCAGCAATGTTGATTCCTTGACCTTAAGCAGATGATGAGAGGGAGGGCATCTTGGCCATCTTCTGGGCATGGAGTAGGGGTCACTGGGGGTGTAGGGGGGAGGTAGGTGTGAATTTCCTGCGTTGTGCAGGGGGTTGGACTAGATTACCCTGGTGGTCCCTTCCGACTATGTTTCTAAGTATGAAACGCAACAAAGAGATATTTGCAGACCTGTGGTCCTACAGGCGCTCTTGCCAAGGAGATGGATTACTTGTAACTCTCTGTTGCGTTCGCATGTGTGGCAAGCCCTGGTTGGATGCTGTTTAATGAAGGAAATGGCTTTATTTCAAGTCTTGAAGGTCCCAGGTGGGCAGCTCTGCCTTGGAGAGTTAGCAAATGAAATCCACTGCTGCTGCGTCTCAGCCTGGGTTCCCAGCAACTGTTTGCCAAGTCACTGCCTTTGTCTATGGGGCAAACCATCCGAAGAAATAATTAATCCATGCCAGCCTGTGCCCTCTCACTTCCTTGTTCCTTGTTTCACCTCTTCCTGTCGACAAGGGGTGAAGTACACAGAGCGGCAACAGGCGAGCCTGCAGCCATGGAAGGCAGCCAGGAAAGGGGTTTGGGGACCAGGAGCGATGGAGCAGGTATGGGGGCAAGCTTCCCCTTCTAGGGGTACTGGCTGGATTGAAGGATTTCTAGCATCTTTATTCCACTGTGCCAGTTGTAACCCTTTGGCTGCCAGCAAGATTGTTTTCTCAGCACCAGCTATGAGCTTGCAGCATGCACACAGGATAGTGGGTTTCAACATGGTCTTGGATTAGTAGTAGGGTTGCCAGGTCCCTCTTCGATACCAGTGGGAGGTTTTTGGGGTGGAGCCTGAGGGGGTGAGGTTTGGGGAGGGGAGGGACTTCAATGCCACAGATTCCAATTGCCAAAGCAGCCATTTTCTCCAGGTGAACTGATCTCTATCGGCTGGAGATCAGTTGTAATAGCAGGAGATCTCCAGCTAGTACCTGGAGGTTGGCACCCCTATGGATTAGGATCTGGACAACCCAGGTTCCAATCCCCACTGGGCCATGGAAACTTACTGGGTGAATTTAGGGCAGTGATCTTTCTCAGCCTAAGGGACTGGTTGTCGTTCCAAGAGATCTCCAGACCTCACCTGGAGGCTGGCAACCCTACATCACAGTTCAGCACACTAACCACTATATCACACTGTCTCTGAAACTCCTATGGAGACAACCCCTCTGACTGTGAAGAAATCTGGCTTATGGACCGACCTTTCATGGGGGGGGGTGTCTTGGGCCTCTTCTCTCTGACCCACCTGTGCACCAAACCCCATTCTGCATCCTTTCTCCAGGGTCCGGCCTGGGTCACCGTAGCCCATCTCTCTTTCTCCAGCTGCCGAGCAACCAGACACTGCGTTTCCGTGGCAACAAGGCAGAGGCCTGGGGAGCAGCTCTGGAGGGGGCAGGGGAGCTCCCAGAGGACCCCCTGGATCAAGTGCCACCCGCTGTGGTGGCGGAGGAGGAGGAAGACAGGCAACCTCTGCGAGAGATGCCCCTCTGTCTTGAGGACAAACGGAGGCTCAGGTAGCGGCTGGTTTCTTTTGGAGAGGGTTAAAAGAGCGCAGGATGCCTGGGGTCTCAAGGAGAGGGTAAGAGGAATAGATACCCAGATGAGTTGAGAGATTGAAGCTTCCTCCAGAGGTTCTTGAGTTTCCTTGTGGCAGAGGATTCTGGGAAACAAGAACATCTGGGAAGAAGACGGGTTTCGTGAAGTGAACGGGTTTCAATCCCCGGCATCTCCAGTTAAAGGGACTAGGCAAGGAGGTGATGGGAAAGACCCCTGCCTGAGACCCTGGAGAGCCAGAAAGAGGGGCCATGGCTTAGTGGTAGAGCATCCGCTCGGCATGCAGAGGGTCCCAGGTTCAATCCCCGGCATCTCCAGTTAAAGGGACCAGGCAAGGAGGTGATGGGAAAGACCCCTGCCTGAGACCCTGGAGAGCCGCTGCCGGTCCGAGTAGACAATACTGACTGCGATGGACCAAGGGTCTGATTCAATAGAAGGCAGCTTCATGTGTGTTCAAGTGGTTCTGAAAGGTGAGTTGGTCTCTCTGGGCTGGCACGGAGTTGCTAAGGGAGGTGCAACCTCTCTCTGAATTGGTGGACTGGGAAGCAAAACTGGGTGTCCAAAGGTAGGGTGAAACGAGATTTAAATAAAACAATGAAATACATTTATTATAAAGCGCTTATGCACATATTAAAAACAAGCCCATATGGCAACAGAGACAGGGTTGATAATCTACAACCACATGCCTAGGGTTGCCAGGTCCCTCTTCACCACCGGCAGAAGGTTTTTGGGGCGGAGCCTGAGGAGGGAGGGGTTTGGGGAGGGGAGGGACTTCAATGCCATAGAGTCCAATTGCCAAAGCGGCCATTTTCTCCTGGTGAACTGATCTCTATCGGCTGGAGATCAGTTATAATAGCAGGAGATCTCCAGCTAGTACCTGGAGGTTGGCGACCCTACATCAAACGCATTTTTAGATTATCAACGCTGTATCTGTTGCCATATGGGTTTGTTTTTAATATGTGCATAAGCACTTTGTAATAACTATATTTTATTGTTTTGTTTAGGTCTTGTTTCACACAACCTTTTGGGTATCCAACTTTGTATTTGTAGGTTGGGTCTTCTCCCCCTCCTCTGTTTAGTCAAGTTGGGCAGCAAAACACCATCCTCAACTGCCCCCAGCTCATAATCCATGTGGTATGTTCCTGTAGGCTGTGGCCTGGATATCCCAGGCTCATCATGTCTTGGAAGCTAAGCAGGTTCAGCCCTGGTTAGTACTTGGATGGGAGACCCCCAAGGAAGTCCAGGGTTGCTATGCAGAGGCAGGCAACGGCAAACCCCCTCCGAATGTCTCTTGCCTTGAAAACCCCGTGGAGGTCACCATAAGTCGGCTGCAACTGGACAGCACTTTCCGCCATCGCATTTCTGTGGGAGATTTTGTAAGTTTAGAAAAGGTACGGGGCTCTGTTTCAAAACCTTTGAGAAGCAGAGCTCGAAGTGTGCACTTGGCTTCCCGCAAGACTTTTGTGTTCCCCTCAGGTTACTGGAGGAGCAGGCAGCCAGCAGGCTGAGCGGTTGGCAGCTCTGGCGCGCAGGAAAACGACGGACCCTACGCCAACTCAGGAGCCAGGCAAGCACAGTAATGTCACATGCTATGATGTGGAAGAGCACACTGCGTCACATTGAAGGTATGGGTGGTGCTTAGGATTGCCAGCTCTGGGCTGGGAAATACCTGGAGACTTTGGGGGGTGGAGGCTGAGGAGAGTGGGGTCTGGAGAGGGGAGGGACTTCAGTGCCACAGAGTTAGGATTGCTGGGTATGGATTGGGAAATACCTGGAGATTTTGGGGGCGGAGCCTGAGGAGGGTGGGGTTTGGGGAGGGGAGGGACTTCAATGCCATAGAGACCAATTGCCAAAGCGGCCATTTTCTCCAGGGGAACTAATCTCTATCGGCTGAAGGTCGGTTGTAATAGCAGGAGATCTCCAGCCACCACCTGGAGGTTGGTAACCCTACATAGAGTCCAGTTGCCAACGCAGCCATTTTCTCCAAAGGAACTGATTTCTACTGCCTGGACATCAGTTGTAATAGCGAGAGATCTCCAGCCACCACCTGGAGGTTGGCAACCCTGTGGTGCTCAATTATCTCCACAGTATCGGGTTAGGGGCCCAGACATGCTGTGCTGGCTAGCCTAACCTTGTATGCTCTCGCCTTTTGCTCCCCAAAGGCCACTTTGGAACAGGGATCCAGGCGTACTTCAGTTTCCTGCGGTTCCTGGTCCTGATGAACTTCGTGGCCTCCTTGCTGGTGGTGGGATTCGTGGTCGCTCCCAATGCTGCCTTTGAGGCCCTCCACCTCAACTGGACAAGTCGAACAAGCAACACCTCAGGTAGGTCTATGAGCCAAGGAATCTCAAGTTCCTTGAAGAAGAAACGATTGCAGCTGTCGGTGTGAACGGAAACACCTAAAAATGTTTGCATATTGTCCCCTGATCTGGATGGCCCAGGCTAGCCTGATCTCATCAGGTCTCATAAGCTAAGCAGGGTCAGCCCTGGTCGGTACTTGGATGGGAGACCACCAAGAAATACCGGGGTCGTTATGCTGCGGAAAGCAATGGCAAACCACCTCTGTTAGTCTCTTGCCTTGAAAACCCTGTGGGGTTTCCATACATTGGCTGCGACTTGACAACATTTTACACACACACACACACACACATTTACTGTCATATTTGGGTCTTTTCACCCAGAAGTTTTCCCACGGTTTGGGTGTCAACCTGCAGAAGTTTTTCTTTCAGCTTTCTCACATTCTTGTTTTCCATTTGTTGTTCCCCTGTTCTCTCTTAAATTGGATCAAATGTGGTTTGAGAATGCAAGGACACAAGGAAGATCAGAGAAAAACTGCTGCAGGTTGGCACCCAAACCAATAGCCTATCTCCTGTGCTTTGAGTAGCAGTGTAAGAGGTAGAAATTCTGCAGGGGTAGCTTTCCCTTCATTGCATTGCTGGATTCTGCACTTCTGGATTCTGCGAACCAGCATGTTGTAATGGTTAAGAGCAGTGGTTAGGAGTGGTGGACTCTAATCTGGAGAACTGGGTTTGATTCCCGGCTCCCCCACATGAAGCCAACTGGGTGACCTTGGGCTAGTCACAGCTTTCTTAGAGCTCTCTCAGCCCCACCTGCCTTACAGGGTGTCTGTTGTGGGGAGGGGGAGGGAAGATGATCGTAAACCGGATTGATTCTTCCTTAAGTGGTAGAGAAAATTGGCATATAAAAGCCAACTTTTCTTCTTTTGTGGCAAACCTTTGAAAAATAGGACAGATCAGAGTATGTTACACTAAATTGATTTTTCCGGGACTTCTGGATTAGATAGCAGAGTCTACCACAGTTTCTGTTAGCCCCTGGATTCTGTGGGGATGGGGAAATGAATTCCTTCTTTCCCCTTTCATTTCAGTGAATGTCTCTTGTCTGCGTTATGACCCCACCAGCCATGGCTTGACCAGCTATTTTTCCTATATCATGGATCTTCTGTCAGGCAAGGTGAGGGACTGTATCCCAAGAATATCCCCAGAAAGGGCTGCCCTGACCCATTTTCAGCGGTGGTCAGTTTATGTGTGTGCGTATCTCCCTACAGGGTTTCATGGAACTCACCTACCTGTTCTATGGCTACTACCCAAATTCGGCTGTCGATTTTGCCAGCTTCTCCTACAACGTCCCCCTTGCGTATCTGCTCACAGCATTCTTCTACCTCCTCTTCTGTCTCATATGGATTGTACACAGGTAGGGTTGCCAGGTCCCTCTTCACCACCGGTGGGAGGTTTTGGGGCGGAGCCTGAGGAGGGTGGGGTTTGGGGAGGGGAGGGACTTCAATGCCGTAGAGTCCAGTTGCCAAAGCAGCCATTTTCTCCAGGGGAACTGATATCTATCGGCTGGAGATCAGTTGTAATAGCAGGAGATCTCCAGCTAATACCTAGAGGTTCAATACAAATTACAACCGTAGGCTCAATATTAAGCAAACAGTATCAAGTGTATTCAAAGTGCAAAGCAACAATACGCAAACAAGGACTGTACACATAAACCATGGTGCTGAACAACAAAAGTGTACTATATACAGTATTTACAACAAATAGTCACCACCAGATTCATTCATCAAGCTATTCAGCTTACTGATACTAATAATGTCCGTAGACTCAAAGTAAAGCGCCCGGCTTCATCTGTTTCTTGAACTTCCCTTAAGAGGGTAATGCCAAATGTCCGGTGGGGACCACAACTGAATCCAAATTGTTCAGAACCGGATCAGAGAGAGGAACGCAGATCCATCGTATTCATTGTGTTTCACCTAAGGCTTCATCAGCCTCAATTAGTTTCTCAAGTCGCCTAGTTCACATCAGTCAGTTTTCAAAACATGCTCAGAGGAGCTCCTCTGAGCATGTTTTGAAAACTGACTGATGTGAACTAGGCGACTTGAGAAACTAATTGAGGCTGATGAAGCCTTAGGTGAAACGCAATGAATACCATGGATCTGCGTTCCTCTCTCTGATCCGGTTCTGAACAATTTGGATTCAGTTGTGGTCCCCATTTGGCATTACTCTCTTAAGGGAAGTTCAAGAAACAGATGTAGCCGGGCACTTTACTTTGACTCTACGGACATTATTAGTATCAGTAAGCTGAATAGCTTGATGAATGAATCTGGTGGTGACTATTTGTTGTAAACACTGTATATAGTACACTTTTGTTGTTCAGCACCATTGTTTATGTGTACAGTCCTTGTTTGCGTATTGTTGCTTTGCACTTTGAATACACTTGATACTATTTGCTTAATATTGAGCCTATTGTTGTAATTTGTACTGAACTATTTCAGCACAACTAGGAGTAATTTTGTTTTGGTAGTACCTAGAGGTTGGCAACCCTATACAGATGCGAGAGCAGCTCCGCACTATACAAACAGCCGTCCTCCACCCCAGAGGGATCATGAGAAAGGTGGACGATAAATAACGTAAAGAAGTAATGTAAAGAAATCTCCCAGCTGGCGGAGGAATCTATTTCAATATCTTTTCTCTCTGGTCTTCCTTCCTCAGGTCAGTCTACTGTCTCAAACACAGTTTGGTTAGTGAAGACGTGTCTCTTGGATCCTACAGTAACAAAGTTTTTGCTGGCTGGGATTTTGGCCTGATGCAGCCCAGTGCGGTGCAGTTAAAGCACAAGAGTATTTGCTACGAACTGCGGGTGAGCCCTGTTGACAAGGGTATGTGCTCAATGTCCCCCCCCTTTGGTAAACAGGAGTCTTGCGGCACCTTTATTTTTGCCGTATCAAACTAATATGGGTTTTCCCCACCACAACCACCCCTGCAATTATTATCACTGAAGCCTGCATTTGGGGATGCTAAGGCGTCTCTTTCCCCTTGTAGATGGATCTGGAGGAGGAGGCGCTCCGCAGGCACCTGGCAGAACGGACCACAAAACAACGGGCCGTTCTCTACATCCTCCGGGGCCTGCTCAACGTTCTGGTTTTAGGCCTGTTGGGTGCAGGCTTTTTCTGCATCTACCTGGCGACGGAATATTCCCAGTGGCTTCTAGGATCGGTAAGAAATCGCTTTCAGTCTTCCCATCAGTAGAATCATAGAGTTGGAAGGGGCCATAGAGGCCATCTAGTCCAACCCCCTGCTTAATGCAGGATCAGCCTAGGGCATCCCTGACAAGTGTTTGTCCAGCCTCTGCTTAAAGACTGCCAGTGAGGTGGAGCTCACCACCTCCCTAGGTAGCTGATTCCACTGTCGAACAGCTCTTACTATAAAGAATTTTTTCCTAATATCCAGTTGGTACCTTTTCTCCCGTAATTTAAACCCATTGTTGCCAGTCCTATCCTCTGCCAACAGGAACAGCTCCCAGCCCTTCAAATACTTAAAGCGAGCAATCATGGCCCCCCACCAACCTCCTCTTCTCCAGACTAAACCTCCTATTCTCCAGTACCTTTGCTATTGCTGTTGGGGAGGGGGACACCCCCCCCCCAAACTCCTGCCCTCTGACTTAGCAGATGATGTGTTCAGTAACTGCACTGCCCTTGGGAGAAGGCTGGGAACCTGGACCGTAAAGGAAAACCGGCTCTTACTCTGTCTGGACCAGCCAGTGGGAAAAGTCTATGGGTAGAAACTCTGCAGAGCTGCGTGACAAGCAGAAATTCAACAGGCATGGGTCTCCCCATTGTTGCCCCAGTTGTATCTCTGCTAGAGTATCTCAAGAAAGGAGATGGCAAATCCCATTCTGTTTCTCTCTCTCTCTCTCTCTCTCTCTCTCTCTCTCTCTCTCTCTAAGCAAGAGTCCAGTAGCACCTTAAAGATTAACAAAATTTCTGGCAGGGTATGAGCTTTCGTGAGTCACAGCTCACTAATTCGTGATCTATCTCTTTGCTACGATTATCTTTTCCAGAATTCTCTCTCTTTCTGTAGGTGAACTCTCCAATCAAAGGTCAAACGATCTTGGAGCTGCTGGCGGCTTATCTCCCATCCATTGTCATCACAGTTGCTAACCTCCTTCTCCCTATGATTTTTGGGGTCATTGTGCAACTAGAGAAATACCCACTCAGCTTTGAAATCAAAATCACTCTTCTCAGGTACAGGAAGCGCTGGATACTCTGTGGGGCTTGGTGTACACCACAGGTACAGGTAGTTAGCTGTAACTATAATTATAAATTTACTACTAATAATAACCACATGCCTTAAAAGGTAGCCGCAGTACAAGAAATGAGATAAAATTAACAATCCTGCCCAGCCCACAAGCTAACAGTTTTTTGAAAAGACCATAAGGAAAAGGAAACGGCAGAAGATTGAAGGGAGGCAGATCTTAAGGAGTAGGGAAGAGGTGTCTTTCCAGATGCTTTGAACAGTTACAAGGAGGGAGAAGCCCCAGATGTTGGTGAGTTCGAGACACAAGGGGGAAGCAGGAGAGGAAGGAAAGGGGAAGGAAATCGAAATTGCCCTTGGTTTAGCCGAGAGGAAAGGGTTAATGGAGCAAAGGACAAAAAGGTGAGCGGACCAAAGAGTAACTAAAAGCAGTCACTTGAACAGGATTGAATGAGGAAATGGAAAACAATGGAGAATATGTAACAAAGGAGAATGATGCGCAAAATGAGGCATGGGAAGGGTTGCCAACCTCCAGGTGTTGGCTGGAGATCTCCTGCTATTACAACTGATCTCCAGGCAATAGTGATAATTTCAGCTGGGGGAGGGACTTAAATGCCATAGAGTCATTTTCTCCAGGGGAACTAATGTCTGTCGGCTGGAGATCAGTTGTAATAGCAGGAGATCTCCAGCTAGTACCTGGAGGTTGGCAACCCTAGTATAATGCCATAGAGTCCAAAAGCAGCCATGTTCCCCAGGGGAACTGACCTCCTATCTCCTGGAGATCAGTTGTAATCCCAGGAGATCTCCAACCCCACCTGGAGTTTGGCAACCCTATCTAGAAAGCTTCACCTGCTGTTCTTACAGGGTTGCCAACTTCAGCCTGAGAAATTCCTGGAGCTTTGACTCTGTGTGTGTGTGGGAGATGGAGTGGGATTTTACCTAGAATCTATGGTGTAGCTTAAGAGTCTACCCTCTGAAGCTGGCATTTTCTCCAGGGAAACCAATCGCTGTAGTTTGGAGATTAGTAGTAATTCTGAGAGAACTGCAGATCCCACCTGCAGGTTGACAACCGTACTTGGCAAAGCTGCTCTTAAACAAACATGCCCGGATTGTTGTTTTTCACTCGGTTTTTGTGCTGTCTTCCTGTCTGGTAGGAATGTCTTCCTCCGTCTCGCAAGCCTGGTGGTTCTTCTTATCTCACTTTGGTCTCAGATCACTTGTGACGGGGACCCGCAACATTCAGACTGCAAGGACTGTGGATACAGCCACCTATTCCTGGTGAGGAGAACCAGGAGGTTGGAGCTTAGATTCTTGAGTGGGGAGTGAGACCTAATGGTAGGACCAGATTGAGGGTTGTTTTTTTGCTCCAAGTAAGGTATACTGGTTACTTCTTCTGGTGCCACTCCTTGAGGGCTCCAACCAGATTCCTAGGTTTGCCAGGTCCCTCTTCGCCACCAGGGGGAGGTTTTTGAGGCGGAGTCTGAGGAGGGCAAGATTTGGAAAGGGGAGGGACTTCAATGCCAATTGTCAAAGTGGCCATTTTCTCCAGGTGAACTGATCTCTATCGGCTGGAGATCATAGCAGGAGATCTCCAAATAGTACCTGGAGGTTGGCAAACTTTGAGAGATGGGAGAGCTGCAGGGAAGAGGAGAGTGAAGGTTAGAACGCTTTATCAGTAATGGTGCCGGGTAAGGTCTGAGATGGTTCCTTTTGCCTTTCCAGTGCTGGGAGACTTCGGTGGGGCAGGAAATGTACAAACTGTTGATCTTTGACCTGCTCATCATGCTGCTTGTCATGTTGTTCGTGGAATTTCCAAGAAAGTAAGTTTTGCTACCTCTGCGTTGTAGGATCTGGGCGTAAGGTTAGCATTCTGAGCCCTTTGGTCTCCCCTTCATTTATTAAAAGCCTTTCCCAATAGCTGCTGTGTGGTTGCAAGGAACACGACCAACAGAGAGCCTGCGTGGTGTAGTGGTCAAGAGCAGTGCTTTAGAGCAGTGGAGAACCAGGTTTGATTCCCCACTCCGCCACATGAGCGATGGAGGCTAATCTGGTGAACTGGATTTGTTTCCCCACTCCTACACACGAAGCCAGCTGGGTGACCTTGGGCTAGTCACACTCTCTCAGCCCCACCTACCCCACAGGGTGTCTGTTGTGGGGAAGGGAAGGTGATTGTAAGCCAGTTTGATTCTTCCTTAAGTGGTTCAGAAAGTCGGCATATAAAAAACAACTCAAAATTGAACTTGTAGATTGGCCCTGACAACAGACAGAACACATGGATCCCTTAAAAGGCCGAGAACAGTGGGAGAACGTGGTAGTCCTTGTATTGACAATGCTGAGTGGAAATTAATTTTAGTTTGTGCACAAGGGTGGAAAATCAATAGAGCTTGTTGTTTCATATCATTAAGGCTCAAGAGCCTTTGTTGTGCTTTTCCCCCATATCAGTGATGTTACAGGGAAACGTGCACTTTATTAAAATAAATATTTGGTTTAGAAGCAAGTCTGTTCCCTAGTTTATCCCACGGGGCAGCATTCACAAAAAGGCTCAAGGGATGCTCATGTGTGCTTTCAGTATTGTTCATGAAACATCAGTTTTCCTAGTGGCAGCCTTAGCTGGGTCTAAGGCACGTGGATTCTGGAATCACACAAGCCAGATTTCAATAAAGGTCAAAAGGCCCCTGAACATATGAAGCCGTCTCACAGCACTGATCCCTCCAGTTTAATGTTGTCGGCTCTGCCCTGCAGTCGCTCTCCGGGGTCTCTGCTTTGCACGATCCGCATCTGCTCGTTTTCTTTCTCTGCCTTCCAGGATGTTGGTGACGTATTTGCCCTCCCGCCCATTGCTGAAATTATGGGGGGAGCAAGAGTTTGTGGTGCCCGCCAATGTCCTTGACCTGGTGTATGGACAGACCTTGTGCTGGACGGGCGCTCTCTTCTGCCCCCTGCTCCCTGTGCTCAACACTCTCAAATACATTGTCGTCTTCTACCTGAAAAAGGTGACTCCTGGGTGGAGAGGGGCTTGGGAGCAAAGACTTCTGGGTTCCCTAGAAAGGGAACATGTGCCCTGGTGGGGAGAGGCTGGAAACGGGACACTTAAGGAGAAGGGATCTGGGGTCTCGTGCGCTGTTTTAAAACCTCCTGCCTTCAGGAAACTCTTGGGCTAGGACCTTGGGCTACTCACAGCTCTCTTAGAGCTCTCTCAGCCCCACCTACCTCACAGGGTGTCTGTTGTGGGGAGGGGAAGGGAAGGCGGTTGTAAGCCGGTTTGATTCTCCCTTAAGTGGTAGAGAAAGTCGGCATATAAAAACCAACTCTTCTTCTTTTTATCTCTTGTTGCTACTCACCATACTTTTACCTGGAGTAGGGCCTTAGAAGATGACTTGAGTGTTTGGGTAGATTCTATTGCACCTTATTCTAGGGCTTACTTTGTTAAAGGATTCCTAGCTTCTCTTGGCAATGGGACATGAACAAGGTCTCTCAAGCTTTTACCCCATTGGATATTTTTCTTCCTCCTCCTGTCTAGCTAACCCTCTATGCCAACTGTCGGCCGGCCGAACGGACATTTCGGGCCTCCAGTTCCAATTTCTTTTTCCTGTTGGTTTTGCTCTTGGGTCTGACTATTTCTTGTGTCCCTGCCCTATACAGCATGTTTGTGTAAGTATAAGACCCTTGCTCAGTCTCTCAGCTGAGAATTCCACACAGGAATGGGGTGGAGGGAGGAAAAGGCAGGCCGTGGTTCAGTGGCAAAAAAGCAAAACTAGGTGAGATTCAAGATCCATATGAAGCCAGCTGGGGGACCTTGGGCTAGTCACAGCTCTCTTAGAGCTCTCTCAGCTCCACCTACCTCACAGGGTGTCTGTTGTGGGGAGGGGAAAGGAAGGTGATTGTAAGCTAGTTTGATTCTCCCTTAAGTGGTAGAGAAAGTAGGCATATAAAAACTAACTCTTCTTCTTCTCTAATGCTTCGGTTAAGTCCCTTCTGTCTCTCTCCTACAGTCTGTCCCCTTCAAAAGCCTGTGGCCCATTTCGAGGCGAGCCCACCATGTGGAACACAATCTCCAATGCCATTTCTGAGCTGCCCCCTACTACCCAGGAATTCCTGGGGTTTGTAGGCTCTCTGGCCTTTGCGGTGCCCTTGTTCCTGTTGCTGAGGTGAGAAGGTTGCTGAGGTGGACATTCGGGTTTTGGGAATGAGGACAGGGAGGGAGAAGAGAGGAGGATGCTGTGCCTTGGTTTCTGCATCCTAGGGACAAAAGCACATACATTGGTGCCGTGTTGTTCTCCCCATCCCCTGTCTTCTGCCTTTTATTTCATATTCAAGCATCCTCATGTTCTACCTTGTGGCTCTCGCTGGCACCTACAGCTCCATGGTCAAAGGACTGAAAGGGCAGCTCCAGCTGGTGAGTGGTTACCAGGAGGCATCATGGGTAGGGTTGCCAGTTCCCTCTTCGCCATCAGCTGGGAGATTTTTTGGGGCGGAGCCTGAGGAGGGTTTGGGGAGGGGAGGGACTTCAATGCCATAGAGTCCAATGGCCAAAGCGGCCATTTTCTCCAGGTGAACTGATCTCTCTCGGCAGGAGATCAGTTATAATAGCAGGAGTTCTTCTGCTATTACCTGGAGGTTGGCAACCCTAATCATGGGAGAGTGGCCAGGAGGTAGAAACCAGCCTCTTTCATTGGCTGGTTCATGATCGGAAACAGCCAAATAGGAGGTGTTTGTCATGGGTAGGCACCAAAATGAGCGAGGTCGCAGTTTAGGCATGTGCTGGTTTAATCCTTGCCTTCCCAAATAGGAGGGCCAGGTTGGACTTCTGCTTTAGACATTCTTGCCAGTCAGACTGAACAGAGTTAAGCTTAGATGGAGCAATGATCCCACATGATGCAAGGAAAATTTCTTCTATCCATCACTTCCTTTTGCCGTTTTAAAGCCGCTTCCCAAGCTGGTTTCTTGACTGGACTTCCCCAAAGACGAAGGGGAAGCCCCCTCCCCCCCCGGCCATCAGTTCTGAGGTTGAGAGAATGGCGGCTGCCATTTCCCCAAACAACACTGGACCTTTCTCTCTGGAAACTGCAAAACGAGAGAACTTTCAGTAGAAAGGAACGAATACTGAAAAGAAATGCTTGGTAACATTTGGTCCCACTAGCCTAATATGGAGTTAGTGGGGAAGATGAAATATACAGTTCCTTTCTTTACAGCTTTTCTCTCTTCCTCATACTCAGGAGGGTCAGGACAAGCTTTTCTTAGTGAAGCAGATCTCAGAGTTGAGCCAATGAAGCGGAAGAACGTATGACAAGATAATATCCCGCTTACCAGGAGGAACTGTTGGATACTATTGATTTTTACTGTATCGATTCTGCCTATTCATGCCCTTCACTTCTGCTTATGGATGATGCAGCCTCTAGTTCATCTTCAGTTCTTTCAAGACAGTTCTCCATCCAGTTTAAACTGCTCCACGACAATGTATTTTAATGCCTTCTCACTAATTCTTTGATTTAGAACTGAACTGCAGTTCTGAGCAGCATCTCCACTAAGCTTTCAAGGAGTCTAAACTGAACTGCAATGCAAACTTTTGAAATTCTTTGGTTCTTGTAGGTTATTCGGGCTGTGTAACCGTGGTCTTGGAATTTTCTTTCCTGACGTTTCGCCAGCAACTGTGGCAGGCATCTTCAGAGTAGTAACACTGAAGGACAGTGTCTCTCAGTGTCAAGGGTGTAGAAAGAGTAATATATAGTCAGAAAGGGGTTGGGTTTGAGCTGAGTATTGTCCTGCAAAAGTATTGTCCTGTAAGTATCAAGATAATGTGCTAATGAGGGTATGGTATGTTAATATGGAACCATTGTATCCTGAAGTGATCTGTTAATGTGTGTAATCCAAAACTAATCTGTATGGCTATTGTTGAATGTTGTCTTTGTCTGGAGGTGTTTCAGGGCAGGAAGCCAAGCCTTATTCATTCTTAAACTCTCCTCTTTTCTGTTAAAGTTGTGCTGATGTTTGTGAATTTCAATGGCTTCTCTGTGCAATCTGACAAAATAGTTGGTAGAATTGTCCAGTCTTTCAGTGTCTTGGAATAAGACCCTGTGTCCTGTTTGTGTCAGTCCATGTTCAGCCACTGCTGATTTCTCAGGTTGGCCAAGTCTGCAGTTGGTGGGTTTAAACCCACCAAGAAAATACAACAAATGCTACGATCAGCAAAAGACAAAAGAGACCCCCTCACCTCTGCAGGAGTATATCGTATACCTTGCAGCTGTGGAGAAGTTTACATCGGGACCACAAAACGCAGCATACAAACAAGGATAAAAGAACATGAAAGATACTGCAGACTTGGCCAACCTGAGAAATCAGCAGTGGCTGAACATGGACTGACACAAACAGGACACAGGGTCTTATTCCAAGACACTGAAAGACTGGACAATTCTACCAACTATTTTGTCAGATTGCACAGAGAAGCCATTGAAATTCACAAACATCAGCACAACTTTAACAGAAAAGAGGAGAGTTTAAGAATGAATAAGGCTTGGCTTCCTGCCCTGAAACACCTCCAGACAAAGACAACATTCAACAATAGCCATACAGATTAGTTTTGGATTACACACATTAACAGATCACTTCAGGATACAATGGTTCCATATTAACATACCATACCCTCATTAGCACATTATCTTGATACTTACAGGACAATACTTTTGCAGGACAATACTCAGCTCAAACCCAACCCCTTTCTGACTATATATTACTCTTTCTACACCCTTGACACTGAGAGACACTGTCCTTCAGTGTTACTACTCTGAAGATGCCTGCCACAGTTGCTGGCGAAACGTCAGGAAAGAAAATTCCAAGACCACGGTTACACAGCCCGAATAACCTACAAGAACCAATGAACTCTGACCGTGAAAGCCTTCGACAATATTTTGAAATTCTGATTTTAAATATTATGAAATGTCAGGATTTTAAGGGGAAATTGAATTTTCATAAAGGAATATAAGACCTGGTGTGTAAAAAGTCAAATCTTGGCATTAATAGGTAAACTTGAATAAGTTAGTGTTTTCAAAATAAAACCATATTATGCAAATATTGCTCCATTAACTGTGAATGAAGAACATTTGTTAAACGGTGACTCTGTATTGTGTAAAAATTTCAAGTATAATTCTCTGGGGTTTATTTCAAAGTTGAGAGAAAGCCAGTCTGGTGTAGGCAAAGGTAGTCCCCCTGTGCAAGCACCAAGTCATTACTGATCCATGGGATGACATCACATCATGACATTTACTAGGCACAATGGGGTGGTTTGCCACTGTCTTCCTCAGTTGTCTACACTTCACCCACAGCAAGCTGAGTGGTGTAAACCCAGCTTCAAATCCCCGTCATGAAACAGGTTGGGTGACCTTGGGGCAGTCATTTGCTCTCAGACTAACCTACCCAGGAGAGTGGTTGGGAGGATAAAATGGAGAATACTGCCTTGAGCGCTTTGAAGGAATGGTGGGATAAAAAATCACTGATAAATTGAAAGAAAGCATGCCTAGGGTTGGGCTGTTATGATGAAATGGTGTGTGTGTCCAAATTAAGCTTGGGTCTGGAATGCATGCCTTTAAAGTTTAATCTCTGTTCAAAGCCACTGCAAGCTATCAGCGGGCTCAGCCCCAGTATGTAATATGGGGATAACATTACCAGTCTAACTGGGAGGGTTGTTATAAGGCACACTGAATGTACTGCACTTTGAACCATTGCAGAAAAATAAAATATTATTTATACATTGCCAGCAATACTAATTATTGTTTGAAGCGGTGGGACATTTTGCAATCTTTACATTAAAATTGCAAGAGCCTGATTCTGAGGCACATACACACTTCCCTGTCAGACCTGCACAGAATGTCACCAGGTGTCACTTCTAGCATCAGTGCGCTGATCAAAATGTCCCTGATTCTCAAGTTGCAGAATGAGCCGTCTCCATTTAGGGAAAAACTTCATGGTGGGATTTAAAAAATATTATAAAGTGGAATTATGATTTCTAAAATTATCTGTTCTATTAGTAAAAATGTGATGTAAGAACCAAGTACCACAGAGGGGTAAAATTGAAGTTCACCGCCACGCACAAAAAAAAAATCCCCCAAATTTGACCCTGTTATGAATCAGTACGGAGACCGCTGCGTCTGGACCAATCCATACCAAGCGGTGAAACCACCACCAATCAGAATACTCCATGAGTTTGGCGCACGGGCGTCTTTGTCCCACCCCCACGCTCAAAACGGAAGGGCGGAGACAAGTTGCAGCCAATCGGAGAATCGAAGGCGATTGCGGAAGCGGAAGCGAAAGGGAAGCGGAGTAAAGCTCCGGAACAAAAGCAGCTATGAATATCCTTCCGAAGAAATCGTGGCACGTCAGAAACAAGGACAACGTAGCCCGGGTGCGGCGGGACGAAGCGGAGGCCGAAGCCGAGCGGCAAAGCCGGGAAGCCCGAGTCCTGCTTGCGGAACAGGAGGCGAGTACCTTGATGCCCCATGCGCGAAAACCGTTGGATGGGTGCGCATGCGCCGTCTGTCTAGTATTTGTGTACGGCAGCAGAAGGTAACTATTGCGCATGCGTTTGCTCCCGACAGCTAAAGGGAGGAAGACACTGTCTGGACTGAACCATCGTCATAACGGGGGTGTGAAGGCTGCCATTATTCTGTCGTTAATTCCCTATATTTAAATCCCTATATTCCTCCATGGAGCCCAAAGTGGTGCATTTGGGAGGAGTGGAGAGCTATGTCAGCCACTTTGGGTCCCCCATTGGGGAGAAAAGTGCAGTATAAGTGAAGTAAAATAATTATATAGGTGGGGTGACTTAGTTTCCCCCCTTCACAATAGCCCTGTGAGGTAGGATATGCTGCAAGTGACTAGCTCTGTGAATTTCATGGCTGAGTGGCGATTTGGGCAGATGAGACCGAGACGTTGGGCAGCTAGTTTAAGAGTAGCTGGGATAGCTTATTTTCAGCAAAAGTCAACAGGAATCTTGGGGAACCTTTAAAAAAAATTATTCCAATATCAGCTGTTGTGGACTTATGCACACTTCCTCGGATAAATCTTAACATTTGTCTGAGGTACTGCAGAGAAGGAATGTTCCTGGCACCTGCTACATGAGATTTGTTAGCTGGAGATGCCAAGGATTGAACCTGGACACCTCTGCATGAAAAGCAGGGGCCGCAGTCCATCCCCCTTAAACCCAGGTTTCCCAGGCCACCATTTGAACCACTACATCACCATATTGCCTATCCTCATTCTTAAATAACTGTATTGTACTTCAGTGGGTTGCTGGTAGGGAGAAAGGAATAATAGAGTTGGAAGGGACTGTCAGGGTCATCTAGTCCAACCCCTTGCACATTGCAGGAAATTCACAACTACCTCCCCCACACACCCCAGTGACCCCTACTCCATGCCCAGAACATGGGGGGGGGGGATGACCCTCCAGGATCCCTGGCCAATCTGGCCTGAAAATTGCTTCCTGACCTCAAAGTGGCAATCAGCATTACCCTGGGCATGGTAGAAAGGGCCACGAGAGCCAAACACTGACACAGCCCTTCCTGTGCTCCCTCTCACAATTTGCGTAAGGTCACAGAATCAGGATAATTATTCCTCAGTGGAACCAAACTAGTCCCACTGTGAAAAACAAACTGGCAGGGCCTAAAACGGCATCCAGAGACATTTCCTCCAGTCCTTTCCCCTCGAACGTTCCTGATGTAGAACTGCTGAACTGAAGTTTACGAGGAAGCTTGATTCTATTTATATAGGGCTCCTTTGAGCTTGTAGTATTTCTGTTACAGGTGTTAAAACACACTCACCTTTGTTATGCTAACCTCTCCAGCTCCTCTAATTGATGAGTGTTTCTCTGATAGACATTTGGACTTTTTTTCTAAATGGAAAATGGCTCTTAACATTTCCATTTCAGGGTCATTTAGTTGTTTTGCCACACATGCATTTAATGCACAGAGAAAGCATCGGGTGAAATGAGCTTTTAGTCCGTGAGCGCTTTTGTTACAGGAAGTCACCAAGATACCACGAGTCACGTCTAAAAGCTGTTGTTTCTGTCTGCGCCCATAAGCCCCATATTTCCATTTGCTGCTTTCATTTGAATTTTTAGGCGATTGGAGGAAAGTTGTGGGGCCTCAGCTTCCCTAAGGCTGTTAGAGATATGCTATTTCTCTCTGAACCCAGCTCTTAAGACAATATATTGAACTGACTGGATTGAAAGGTGCCAAGTCTGAGTCCCTTGGGGACTGTTTCTCCATTTAACACTATTTTTCTGGTTTTCTTAGCATCCCGGGCGCCCAGGATATTGACAGACTTCTGTTCTGAGTTGGTTCTCTTTCAGTGAGCCACAGCCTTATATTTATCGTATTCTTTTAACTTTGCTTTCCGGCCCAATTTTAAACCAATATCAGATACCAATGAAAGTATAATTTTTTAAAAGGAGCTTGAAGAGGGAGGGGTTCTGAGTGGGGGTGTGGTTCCAGGTATGCTGCTGCAGCTTCTCCTGCTGGCTTTGCTGAGGGAAGCTGGTATTTCAAATAAAGGGATTCTGAGGTGGAGCCAGGTACCAAGGTGGGAAGGAGTCTGGGTCCTTCCTTTTTTCCCCCTCCTTGTAAGAGATGGGGAAGGAGAAGGCTAGCATAGCAGAGGCAACTGTGGAACACATGAAGCTGCCTTATACTGAATTAGACCCTTGGTCCATCAAAGTCAGTATTGTCTACTCAGACCGGCAGCGGCTCTCCAGGGTCTCAGGCAGAGTCTTTCACATCACCTACTTGCCTGGTCCTTTTAACTGGAGATGCTGGGGACTTTCTGCATGCCGAGCAGAGGCTCTACCACTGACCCACTGCCCCTCCCAAGGGGAAAGTAGAGAAGAGGCACTACAAGCAAAACTATGCTCTTTTAGAGCCACTTTTCCTTCTCTTCCTCCTAGGCCCGGACTGAATACTTGCGTAAGAAAGCACGTCTGTCAGCCCCAGGAAGCAACAGCAGTACCTCGGACCTCCTGCCTTATGACTCAGAAGGGCCTTCGCGACACATCAACCTTTTCCATGAGTTGCAAGAGGGCGGAAACAAAGAACATGAGGAAGAGAAGAGGCAAGAGAAGGTAAAGAGGGGGTATGAGAGAAGCGGGTTCATCTAGTCTTTCTTCCTTGTAGCCACCAGCTCAGTAGCTGAGAGCTCTTGGACCTAGCCAGGCAGTAATACCCTGGAAGTTGCTTGGAGTTGAGGTGGGGTGGCCTGGCAGACTAGTTTAAAAAGGTAAAGGTAGTCTCCTGTGCAAGCACAGGGTCATTACTGACCCATGAGAGGACGTGGCATGCCAACATTTACTAGGCAGACTATGTTTATGGGGTGGTTTGCCATGGCCTTCCCCAGTCATCTACACTTTACCCCCAGCAAGCTGGGTACTCATTTTACCAGCCTCGGAAGGATGGAAGGCTGAGTCAAATGACTTCAGTCGGGATCAAACTCAGGTCATGAGCAGAGCTTTTGACTGCAGGCCTGCAGCTTACCACTCTGCGCCATGGGGCTTTTCCAGACTAGCCTACATTCCTTCATTTCATAGGGCGAGCTGTTGGCATTACAATGCAAATTCAGTACCTTTTAACCAGCTTTTCATACGATTGCCTGGTGGAAGCCATAATTTCCCTCCCACCCCCTTTCAGTGGAGGCTGATTGGTTAAGCAGGAAGGTTTTAATTGGAGTTCGTCTGAGCACATAAGGAACTGGAAGGAGAAAGGCTGCTTAAGGTCCCATGAATGGTCCCGGAAAATCGTAACTTAGCAGGTGGTAGATCTGATAAATGCCTGGATGAGTCCACTGGAGCCTTGAGGTCAGTAAAGGGCAGAGTGAGATAAAAGTAAACTGAAGTATACGAACAGTTCATGGGTAACACTTCGTCATGTGTTTGGTGGCACAGTTGGGTTCTTACTTTCTCTGCAGGAGCGGCGGGAAAAGGCTTTGGGGATCCTCACGTACTTGGGGCAAAGCTCAGCGGAGGCCCAAACTAGTCAGCCTTGGTACCAGGAGCCCCTGGAACGCAGCGAGGCTCTTGCCAAGGACATGAAACTGAAAGGGAAGCTGGATCCCCTGCTCGAGATGGAAAAGCATCTGCGAAAAAAGAAGAGCTCCCAGAAGGAAGGAAAGAAAGGGAAAGGGGAGCAGACGCAAAAGGAAAGCAGAGGGAACTTGGCAGTAGGGTATGTGCACAGGAGTAATGGCAACTTTTGCATTTGGCTGTTTAGAGCAGTGGTTCTCAACCGGGGGTTGTATGCCCCCCCCCGGGGGGGGCCAAGATATTCCAAAGGGGCCACAGGTGAAAATTGTGTAATTGGGGGGCCACGGCACGAGACTAGGGGGCCACAGAAGGAAGTGAGAAGTGAAGAAAACAGAAACACATGAAAACCTAACCCATTACTTTCTTCATTGCACTTCTGTGCATCGTTTGCAACTGTGGATTTTTGTATCACTTCCCTACATCTCATGTGGGCTTTGACTTCTAACCCACCCCTTCTCTTACAGGCCATCATCATCCTCTCTAGAAAAGCTGCGGCAGGAACGGCTGCGGCGTGAGCAGGCAGAACGAACCCGGGCAGAGGCTCTTCTGGCCCAGAGAGCAGGAAAGCCCCTTCCTGGGGAGGCAGAGGAGGAAGTGGACGAAAGGAAACGCGGCTACAACTCCCAGTTCCACCCGCAGCTGGCACGGAAGAGGGTCTGGGAGCCACAGTGAGAGAAGCCCTGCTGGTGGACCAGTATCTGTATTCGCCAAGGAGAAGCAGCCCTGAAAGACTAGTCAGTGCCATCTTCTGATCTTGCATGTTAGACCCTATGAGGCTGAAGGAGGCAGCTTTTCTCCCCATCATCCAAGATTTCCTGAGGTGGGGCAATAAGCTCACATCTGTTTACCCCTTTGCAACAGACAGCTGTCAAAACCTTTGACGACGAGTTTCATACCACAGACTGCTGCAACTACCACTAACCTGGTTTTGGTGCCAGCATGCCGCTGCAAGAACAATGAGGTTGTCGGATCCCTAGCGGGTTACGGTACACGGCGTGCTGTTGGGTGGGCTTCAAGTTTTTACCATATACCCAGAGCCCTGACTGTAAAATGACCTAAAACAAACACTAATTTTCAGGAAGCAGATGTAACTGTGCGAGTATATAAAGCATAATTATACAAATACAGCAGTACCACTTGCTGTAAGAAATAGACTTCCTTCTGCAAAAGATCTCAATCTCTATAAGATCTCAGAATTAAGTGGTAGCATTGCTGGCTCATAAAATATGGAGGCAAGCACTGAAGATGGAGCTGCCTGTGCCTACAGCTAGTCCCAGCTGATACTCAGCTGTTAGGCAGGAGACAGAAAGGAAGGAATTTAAGCAAAAGCAAATCTGGCAAACCTCACGTAGTTCCACCATTGCCAGAACAGAGATGAAGAACCCAAAGGTAGCTTTGCAGTGTGCATAATTTAGTGGTAGGTCTTAATGGGGGAGGTCTCTTCATTGCCATCCTTGTTTTAAGCCGCTTGACCCTATCAATTGATAACAGGAGAGAATAGGCCTGATCCATTCTCTGCTTGCCCTCCTTACTCACAGGCAGATTGGTACCCACTACATCATCTGTGCTGAAGGGAAGCGGGTGGCATTCATGTTCAGCAAATTAAAAATGACAGTGCTCCTGCAATAAAAGCTTCCTTCAGACATGCAATCTCACATCTAATCTCATAGAGTTGGAAGGAACCACCAGGGTCATCTAGTCCAACCCCCTGCACAATGCAAGAAATTCACAACTACCTCCCCCCCCCACACACCCAGTGACCTTTACTCCATGCCCAGAAGATGGCCAAGATGCCCCCCTTCCCATGAACTGCCCAAGTTCATAGAATCAGCATTGCTGATAGGCGGCCATCTAGCCTCTGCTTAAAGACCTCCAGGGAAGGAGAGCTCACCACCTCCGTAGAAAGCCTGTTCCACTGAGGAACTGCTCTAACTGTTGGAAAATTCTTCCAAATGTCTAGACGGAAACTCTTTTGATTTAATTTCAACCCGTTGGTTCTGGTCTGACCTTCTGGGGCAACAGAAAACAACATGGCACCATCCTCTATATATAAGCCCTTCAAGTACTTGAAGATGGTTATCCTATCTCGGAGCTGTACCACTTCAGTCTTTAGTACAGGCTTTAATTTATAAAGTTGTACGATACGCTGTTCCCCCTCTGGCACTGCCACAAACTGAAAGGGCTAGCCGGTTAGCAGGCGTTCCCACCCCAGGCACTTGCACGTCCTTCCACCAAGTATCCTCCTCCCCCGTCACTACAGACTGCTAGATCCCTTCTCTTAGGTATCCTGGAGTGTTGATCATCTAGAAAGTGACAGTTGGCTAGGAGCCTGCGTGCCTCTTACCCCGCTAAGCCTTGCCTACTTTCATCTGAAGAAAACCTGTGCGCGCACAGAGAAAAGGAACATTTAGTTGCTTTTAAAATTTCTAGTCCTCCGAAGAATGAACGCAAGTGAAACCTCAGGAGGGAGGCGGATGGTTAAATAGCTCAAGCAGCTAGGAATGAGACTTTGGGGTGGGGCTTATTCCGGTGTTGCAAACCTGAGGGAAGAAGTGATGAGATAACAGTTCTAAGAACACACACTTGTAAAAAGAGCAAGAGTCCCGCAGCACCTTAAAAGCTAACATTTCTGGCAGGGTATGAGCTTCCGTGAGTCACAGCTCGCTTCTTCAGATACTTGTGACTTATTCAAACAGTTCACAGCATCCAGCTTTTCCTGATGCGACCTGGCAGGCGCAAACTCTGACATGGAGACTTTTAGCTGGGTGATGAAGGGTAAGAGGACCTAGGCCAGGCCAACTGGCATCATTAAGGGAAAGCCATTTGGACAGTACCAGCACATCCGATGTAAAACTGGTTTCCCACTTAGCTTCCAATGCAAAGCATAGAATCATAGTGTTGGGACCACCAGGGTCATAAAGTCCAACCCCCTGCACAATGCAGGAATTTCACAACTAATTTCCCCACACACTCCCAGCAACCCCTACTCCATGCCCAGAAAATGGCCAAGGTGCCCTCCCTCTGAACTGCCTAAGATCATAGAATCAGCATTGCTGACAGATGGCCATCTAGCCTCTCCTTAAAAACCTCCAGGGAAGGAGTGCTTACCACCTCCCAAGGAAGCCTGTTCCACTGAGGAACCGCTCTGTTAGAAGATTCTTTCTAATGTCTAGACGGAAACTCTTGATTTAATTTCAACCTGTTGGTTCTGGTCCGACCTGGGGCACAGAAAACAACTCAGCACCATCCTATATAGGACAGCCCTTCAAGTACTTGAAGATGGTTATTGTATCACCTCTCAGTCTTCTCCTCTCCGGGCTAAACATACCCAGCTCCTTAAATCTTTCCTCATAGGACTTGGTCTCCGTATATAAAGGCATATAACCTTTCTCACTACCGTGATGCTGAGGCCTACAGCAACGCCAATGGCAGCTTTCAGTTTTCCCTGCAAATTCAGGCCAGGCGTTATTCTAGTGTCCGTCAGTCAACCACAGCTCTTACCTCTGATATGCAAGGGGTGCAGGAGAAGAAAGGTTATTGAGCATAGTTGGAATTATTTTGCCGTCTCCCCCCACCCCATACACACACACACACACAGAGCACTTTTTTTTGGTCTCCCGTTTCTCTGCAAGAGAAGAACACTCATATAAAACTATTTATTCATAAATATTTTCCAAAACGAAAATAGGCTTACGAAAAAATATCTTAAACAGCGGCATGGGCGGGGTGCTCCAGTTCAGAGGGGCCAGATGAGAGATGGGAGTGAACGCAACTGTCTTCCCCCTCCCCCCGCTCTTCCTTCCCTTCTCTCCCCCCCCCAAATCTTTCCCCCTCCAATCAGGAATAAATTGCAAGTAATCAAGGAGGGAGGGTGCATCTTTAGGAGGAGAGGTGGATGAGTTTATGAGCTCAGATACCAAATTTGGGGGGAGGGGTCATAGTTTTGAAAATTTGGGGGAGAAGCAGCACTGGGGTGGGGGGGGGACTCCTTAAGACAGAGAGGCAGTAAGGGGAATGAATTTAGAGGATTTCTGAAACCCAGAAATGTACGGAGGTCTTCCAAACCAGTGTAGGATATGGGGCAGATGGACAATACAACCCCAGCACCCCCCCAAATCACTACTTAAAGGAGGCAAAGTTGCAGGAGGTTGTTCCCCGAAGGTGCCAGTCCTCAAGAACGTTTGGTGCTGAGTACGATTTTATCCTTTACCTCTTTCCGATTTTCAGCCATGACCAAGTCGGCATGGCTGGAAGGGAACTTTTCCTACGCAGCTCCAAACCCTTCCAACTTTTAAGTTACACTTACTGGGGCCCTGCACCCTCCATATCGTGCACATATGGGATCAAATTGGCACAGAGAGACGGGGTGGGGGATGTTCCATATTTCCTACAATGGAGAGGGGCACAGATGGTCTAATTTGGGACACGCACCCCAGGAAAAAAAATATTGGAGATGGGGGGAATTTTTGTTTTTTAATCTCCATTCTCTCCACCCCAGCTGGTGTGTACAGGGCAACCCCCCCCCCCAATTATTCTGACCTCTTTGTATGTGTTGTGGGCTGAAGAGGATAAGGGAAAGGCAGAAGAGAATCCTGCCACTGCCGCCGCCCCTCCTCCTCCGTCCTGCGGTCACTTTAAAACTTGCATGCATTTTTTTTAAACGTGCGGCTCGCCCCCATGCCCCCCCCGGGTTGTGATTTGGGATGGGGTGGGGGGAAGTGGGGTGAGATGGGGGGGACTGGTCGGTCTCTCTCCCTCAGCCGCTGCTCATGGCGCGCTGCAGTTGTTTCTGGAAGGAAGGCTTGGCACCCCCTGCTGGCCCCAGGGCATCACTGCAGGTCCCGGTCTTCCAGGTAGCGGTATTCAAAGGTGAAACCCTCCTTTTTGCGCTGGCCCCATTTCTCATAGTCAAAGTAGATGTAAGTGCCCTAGAGAGGAGCAGAACAGAAGCATTTGCACACACACACAAATCAAACCTCTCTTCACTGTTGGGGAGCTCTGGTCAGATTTCTGGACTTGGTACCCAAAGGTTAGTGGAAAAAAGTAAAATAATGTTATATAGAAATATATCAATTTGAGGGCACCTATATCAGGGTTAAAAACATCAAAATTGATAAAACAAAGCCAATAGCAACTGTTAAGGTTGACAAACTTAAACCACACACCATACGCGTTTCGGCCAACTGGCCTTCATCAGTGGTCAGATACAATCCCATATAATGCACACACAAACAATATACAAATGTATCACAATATACAAACAATTATAAAAGCCCAGGTATGTGTGTAGGGATATATATATCAATTTTAAAATTTGAAAGCCCACTAATACAGCCCAGAGTAGAACAACTTGCAGGTATTCCACCTGAGTGAGCTTTCAAATTTGAAAATTGTGTGGTTGAAGTTTATCAACCTTAATAATTGCTATTGTGCTTGGTTTTTGGTTTTTCCGGTTGGGTCTTCTCCCCCACCCTTTTGTTTATTGATCAGATTTCTGGGCTTTCTAGTATGAAGTGGCATAACCATTCCCCACCCCACCCCAAACTTTAGCTTTGGAGTTTACTAGGTGCAGAAAGCTCTTAAGTAAATGGGAATTAGATATACTTTTATTTTACAAAATTGATATCCTGCCGTTCTGCCACCAATAACTCAGCTTGGCTGCCCACACCCATCTCCCTCGCAGGTGAACACAGACACTGGTGGGTGAGGGAAGAGCACACACCCTTTCAGATTTCCAACTTGGATAGGATTCAGGTTTTCCCCTTCTAATGTCTCCCTCTGAATCGGGAGGGGGTTCATAGGGGGAAAGATGGGGGGTGTTACAGTGTGTTCGAAGTCTGACACAAGCCCAACTAGCCCCTGCCCTGCATTAGCAACGAGCAAACAAGAATCAAGGGAACATTCAGAAAGTCGCCAGAGGGTCATGGTGGAAGGTCACAAAGTTCTCATTTCACTTTGAAGGCGTTCTGATTGGGGAGGGAGATTTCCTGGCCCCGGGGGGCTACAGCGGTAAGTTTGCAGGCTGTTACCTGCAGAACGCTTTGGATTTCGCAGGGACAGTGATTGTGTCTTTTGTTCGACTTACCCCTATGATGTCCTCCCCAACATACACACCCCTCTCTGTAGCTTATGTCCTATTAATGGGGAAGGGAGGTGCAGGGAGACGGAAGAGGTGATGTGGAATCTGTCGACTCCAGCATGGGACGGGTGATGCACTACGCCCACGCACTTGCTGTTCTGTAGCCGCCTTCTCCCCTGCCTCACCTGCTCAAACTCGTCAGTGATGGTCTTGGGTTCTTCATGCCGCTGGAACCACATCATGTACTTGGTGTGGAAGCGCCACGACTGTTTCTTCAGTGCCTTCGCTGCCAGATATTGTGCCTTTGTACCCTTCAAAGTGGAGGGGGCGGGAGAGAAAGAGGAAGCGGGGCTGTGAGATCCATCAGGGACAATCCAAGACGCTGGGAGTTGTGCCTCACATGAACATATGAAGCTACCTTCTACTGACTCAGACCCTTGGTCCATCAAAGTCAGTATTGTCTACTCAGACCGGCAGCGGCTCTCCAGGGTCTCAGGCAGGGGTCTTTCACATCACCTACCTGCCTAGTCCGTGTAACTGGAGATGCCGGAGATTGAACCTGGGACCTTCTGCATGCAGAGCAGATGCTCTACCACTGAGCCACAGCCCCTCCCATAAACAGAATAACCCCAAAGAGAAAAAGAGGTGCCTTGTTTCTACCATAGGGGGAGTCAGCTACTCACCTCCAGATAATAGAAGATGAAGAAAAGGGTCTCTGTGGAGAGGCGCTGGTAGAACTCCACCGTGTCGGAGTGTGGGGGAGGCATCTGGTGGTGGTATGGAGGGGTTGGGCAGGGGTTCCTAGGCAGGTATTGCCTAAAGGGGGGGGACAAAACAGGGAGAGAAGTAAGTAAGAATGAGCAGGAAAAAGGCCCTTGGCTTCCAGATCCATGCAAGGGGAAAGACAGAGGAGCAAGATTCGCATTCAGTAGCATCTTACAGACCAACAAGACTTAGCATTTTTGTAATTATTTTAACTTATGTTTTAAATATATTGTGTTGTATTATATATACTAACTGCTGGAAGCCACCCTGAGCTTGACTTGGTTGGGAAAGGGCAGGGTATAAATGGAATAAAATAAAATTTGGGGCTTATAAGAACCAGCACGGTGTGGCAGTGAATAGCGATGGGACTCCAATATGGAGATCCGGGTTTGATTCCCCACTCCTCCACATGAAGCCTGCTGGGTGACCCTGGGCAAGTCACAGTTCTCTCAGAACTCTCTCGGCCCACACGTGGGAAGGCAATGGCAGAGGAGGGCAGGGCGGGACACCGAGCTCCTTACCGGATCCTTTCTGAATCAGAGGGGTGAGGCATGTGGTGCCAGGCCGCCTCCTCCATGGCCTGTTGGTAACGCTGCTCCTTGGTGAGAGGCACGGGCCCCAAGGGGCACACCCCCAGCGAAAGGGGGATGTTCACCTCAGATAGCTGGATGGGGGGCTGGTTGGAGGCTGGCTGGGAGGTCGTGCTAGTAATTAAGATGTCAGCTGAGGGGGGAAATGGAGAGAAGGGAGAGAACAAGCCACTCAGAAGGGAGATAAACAGACATGCCTCAGTAGAACCATTCGTAGAATCAGAGTTGGAAGGGACCACCAGGGTCATCTAGTCCAACCACCTGCACAATGCAGGAATTTCACAACTACCTCCCCCCCACACACCCCCAGTGACCCCTACGTGCCCAGAAGATGGCCAAGATGCCCTCCCTCTCATCATCTGACTAAAGTCATAGAATCAGCATTGCTGACAGATGGCCATCTAACCTCTGCTTAAAAACCTCCAGGGAAGGAGAGCTTACCACCTCCTGAGGAACTGATGAACTGCTCTAACTGTTGGAAAATTCTTCCTAATGTCCAGACGGAAACTCTTTTGATTTAATTTCAACCCGCTGGTTCTGGTCCGACCTTCTGGGGCAACAGAAAACAACTCGGCACCCTCCTCTATAGGACAGCCCTTCAAGTACTTGAAGATGGTTATCATATCCCCTCTCAGTCTTCTCCTCTTCAGGCTAAACACACCCAACTCCTTCAACCTTTCCTCAAAGGACTTGGTCTCCAAATCCCTCACCATCTTTGCATTCTCGCGCTCTCCAGACATAACTTTCTTTTGAAAGCTATTCCTCCATTGTTCCCCTTTTAAAGAAGTTTTCCCCACTCTCCTGATGAGTTCCTGGACCCCAGACAACCTCTTCCTTGGTCCCAGATCCCTCAGCTGTCTTCTACCAGGCCAGCTTCATCTTACTGTTCACAGGAAGGCTGACCTCCCCCAGTCTGAGGTGTTTGGCCCTCTCTCTACCTTTTGTTCCTTAGAATCTAAGCTAAGCAACTGGAAACACCTGGGCTGAATCCACCCTTGAGGGAAAGGGGCACCTGGCTGCTCCAGTTCTTTAAGATACAACAGGGAGAGTGTAGTTTGCTCCAAGAGGACTTGCCAAGTTTGGGACGGGCAAGAGAAGAAGAGGGAGGCTGCAGGCCTCATACCACAGCAGCTCACAAAGCCGCCTCAAACTGAGGCAGCCCACCAGTCTCTCAAGGTCTGTGTGCTGCCCACTCTGCCAGATGCTGGCTCTCCAGGGTCTCAGGCGGGGGTCTTTCACCTACTGCAGGATCCCTTTTTCACTGGGGGCTGAGCTCATGGCCTTCTGAAGGCCAAGCAGACATTCTCCCACTGAGCCTCATTCCTGTCGTATTAAGTCCACCATCCCTTAAAGTGGACCTCCAGGAATATCAGCTTCTGACAAAGGATCTTGCTTCGTAACACTGATATTTGAATGACTCCAATGTGCATCTGGACTACATTGATGAAGGAACAGCTTTACACATATAACCCTCCTCGCCTCAAATGTCCACACAGGAGGTGCCCTCTTGAACACATGAACCTGCCTTATACTGTCTCAGGCAGAGGTCTTTCACATCACCTACTTGCCTGGTCCTTTTAACTGGAGATGCCAGGGATTGAACCTGGGACCTTCTGCAAGCCAAACAAATGCTCTACCACTGAGCCATGGCCCCTCTTTCATGGCTCTCCAGAATCTCAGGCTGAGGTCTTTCACATCACCTACTTGCCTGGTCCCTTCAACCAGAGATGCCGGGGATGGGACCTTCTGCATGCCAAGCAGATGCTCTACCACTGAGCAAAAGCACCTCCTCACTTACCCCTTTCGGCGAGATGGAGAGACGGCACAGGGTCCTCTATGCTAGAGCCAATAGCTGCCCTCTCGGCCATCGACTTCAGCGTACTTAGAGGCTCGGGTGCCTGCAAAGCAGAGGGCAGAAATTCAAAAGCAGGCTGGTGGAAAGAGAAGGCAGCCTGTTTTTTTTTTTCAGAACACCATGGAGGGCGGTCACAGCGTCGCACCTACAGTGTTGGGGACTGGAATCCAAATCACTATCACCCCAAAGATCTTTGGGTTACCTTGATCCAATTCTCAACCTAAACCTAGGTTGATGAAGAAGGAGTTGGTTTTTATATGCCAACTTTCTCTACCGCTTAAGGAGGAATCAAACAGGCTTACAATCACCTTCCCTTCCCCTCCCCACAACAGTCCCCCTGTGAGGTAGGTGAGGCTGAGAGAGCTCTAAGAGAGCTGTGACTAGCCCAAGGTCACCCAGCTGGCTTCATGTGTAGGAGGTGGGGAAACCAACCCGGTTCACCATATTAGCCTCCGCCGCTCACGTGGAGGAGTGGGGAATCGAACCCAGTTCTCCAGATCAGACTCCACCACTTCAAACCACCGCTTTTAACCACTACACCACCCTGGCGATAAGGACGATAAGGGCATAGGTCCCCCATGGGCAACTATCAGATTACTGTTCACTATCTAGTGGGGAGCAGAGCAGGCCCCTCACCTTGATCTCAGGCGTGGAGCTGAACTGGGGCGGCCCGTTGAGCAGTGTCTGGGCAGGCTTGCTGTCGGAGAAGCTGGGGGTGGGCGAGGCAGGGGGGTTGGCGGTCAGAGGCACCAAGAGGCTGGATCCAGTGCTGTTGCCCCCACTGGGCGGCTGGGGGGCGGCACTCGGCTCTTTCCTGGAGAAAGGGGCAAGGAAATGTCAAGGTCGAGACAAATTGGACATCAAATCAAAACAACACCCTCCTGCCCTCTCAGGAAGGGGGTGACACCGGTGTGGCAAGTTCAGGCCTTGTGATCTAACAGTTCAAGCAGTTCCTCAGTGGAACAGGCTTCCTTGGGAGGTGGTAAGTGCTCCTTCCCTGGAGCTTTTTAAGCAGAGGCTAGAGGGCCATCTGTCAGCAATGCTGATTCTATGAACTTGGGAGATCATCTTGGCCATCGTCTGGGCATGGAGTAGGGGTCACTGGGTGTGTGTGGAGGAGGTAGTGGTGAAATTCCTGCATTGTACAGGGGTTTGGACTAGATGACCCTGGTGGTCCTTTCCAACTCTATAATTTCAGGGAGCACAGTACTATAAACAGGGTCAGAATGAGAATTCTGGACCAACATAACCCAAACTCTACAAGTTTGCTTACACTGAGTAAGTTTGAGCATGGGGGAAATAAAACCACAGACTGTAGTCTCTTTTACTTAAGACCCAAGTTTATAGCCCTCATGATGAGGAAGAGTGAGCTTTGCAGGGTGGGAGCAAGCTCCAGTCGCCTCCATAATTCTGTGACTTTCTGCGAACTGGTGGTAGTGGAAAGTGCCGCTCGAGTCACAGCTGACTTTATGGCAACCCTGTAGGGGTTTTCAAGGCAAGAGATAGTTTGCCATTGCCTGACTCTGTGTAGTAACCCTGGACTTCCTTGGTGATCTCCTATCCAAATCCTGTCCAGGGCCAACCCAGCCTAGCTTTTGAGATGTCACAAGATTGGGCTAGCCTGAGCCATCCAGGTCAGGGCTTCTACAGACTAGCAGGCCGTTTAAAAAACAACCACCCCTGGCTCAACGCATTTGCTTATGTGGTGGTTCAGTAGAAGACCTCCCGCGTTATGTTCTGGCCTGTCCTTTATACAAGTTTTTGGCAAATATTCTTTCTGTCTTTCAATTACCATCTGATGCTGACAGACTAATTTATTTGTTATCAGATATAGAGCCTTATATCTCAAAAAATGGCACTGTATGGCCGGGCAGCCAAGAAAATCAGAGCGAAGCAAATCTCAAAAAGTGGGAAAACTGGATACATCTGAATGGGCGTACTTCAATTTTTTAAATTTTGTGTTCCTTTTAATGATATTGTATACGTTAATTTGCTGTTAAATTGTTTTAGATCTGCTGTCATATTGTTTTAGATTGTAATGGCCTATGGCCTTATACAATAAATTTGACTTTTGACTAGCACGACCCAAAACAAAATGCCACACAGATCTCTTCTCCGGACACAGATTTTAGGATTGCCTAAGGGCGACACCTGTTACAAGCATCCTCTATTTTAGGTCTGCAGGCAATCAAGACTGCAACCTCTCAGCCAATGCCTCTATAACGCAGAACCCCTCTGGCCACTGAGGTTTGCTTGGCCCCCTCTCTCCTGGCCTCCAGTTTTGTTCCAGAAGGCTTTTGGCACTGGGAGGCTTGCTATTTAAACTGGCCAGACTGGTGCTGGTTGAGATTTACTCCAGAAAGTAATCTCCTTATTTATCTTTACAGCTTCTGGCCCACTTTTAATTCCAGATGGGTCATAGTGTTACGTTTGTAGCAGCTAAAAATTAAACACGAGTCCAGTGGCACCTTAAAGACTAACATTTATTGAACACATGAAGGTGCCTTATACTGAATCAGACCCTCGGTCCATCAGGGTCGGTATTGTCTACTCTGACAGGCAGCAGTTCTCCAGGGTCTCAGGCAGACGTCCTTCATGTCACCTACTTCCTGGTCCATTCAACTGGAGATGCCGGGGATTGAACCTGGGACCTTCTGCATGCCAAGCATCTGGATGCTCTACCTCTGAGCCACGGCCCCTCCCCACAGGGGAGGTTTGAGAGCCAGGGCTCATTTCCTCAGGTGCCTCTCACAGAAGCTTATGCTGGAAGAAACTGTTTGGGCACTTTCACACAGCCCAAATAATGCACTTTAAATCCACTTTCAGTACACCTTAACCATCGTTTGCAAGTGGATTTTGCCAGTTCACACAGTAAAATCCACCCTCCAAGTGCATTGAAAGTGGATTGAAAGTGTATTATTTGGGCTGTGTGAAAGTGCCCTTCGTATTTAAGGTGATGCCAGTTTTACTGAAACTGTAAAATTCACAGGCTAAAATGTGGCACTTGATTATGCGGCTTTATATTTTACCCTGTGATGGCATGCGGTCCCTGGGTGCCTTGAGGAACGGAACAATGGAATAGGAATGATCTAAACAGTTATTTGTCACAACCAGAACTGTCACAGAGGTTTTTTACAGAAAGGGACATCTGAAGCAAATCCAAAGAACAGTGAAGAGTCGGATAAGTTTGTTTTTTTCATAGGCTGATAGGTAACTATTATACTTACCAAGCTCCCAAAATGGCTCCCAAGGTAGGGAAGGGAGGAAGAGAAAGATTGCAGACACACATGTTGAAAGGGGAAACTCACGTGGAAGCACTGGGCGGGTTGTGCGATGCCGTCTGGTTAGGCAAGGATTGGCTTCCGCTGCTTAATGTCGAATCTGAGTTGCTGTCGGCTACCACAGAGCTGTAACCTGGGTCAGGAGACACAAAGGATAAGCCCATGGCTTCCATTTGGGGCTAAGCCACCTATAAAGCTGACACTGAACAGAGGAAAGAACACCTTCATAACCAAGGTTAAATTCTTTGCTCAGCCATGAAGAAGAGTGGGTTTTTATATGCCCACCTTTCTTTACCACTTAAGGGAGACTCAAACCAGCTTACAATCACCTTCCCTTCCCCACAACAGACCCCCTGTGAGGTAGGTGGGGCTGGGAGAGCTCTAAGAGAGCTGTGACTAGCCCAAGATCACCCAGCTAGCTTCACGGGGAGGAGTGAAGGAACCAACCTGGTTCACCGGATTAGAGTCTGCCACTCTTACCCTGACAGGGTAAGAGTAACAGAAATACTTTATTACTCAAAGTATTAAGGGGGGGGTCACGCCAAGTTATACGATGTTTATATAAATTTTATTCATCCACGTAATATGTAATTTTTAGGCTCAGATTATTTGTAGTCGCTGTTGTGGTGGTTTTCTTATTATCTATTGTGGCTGCTGTTGTTGTTTGGTTGGTTGTTTTGGCTGGTCAGTGACCATATTAATAAATTATTATTATTGAGTCCGCCGCTCGTGTGGAGGAGCGGGGAACCAACCCTGGTTCTCCAGATTAGAGTCAACCGCTCCAAACCACCGCTCTTAACCACTACACCACGCTGGCTGAGAAGTGTGTGTGTGTGTGAGAGAGACACACACAACAGGCTCCGCTTGCCTTGGCCCACTCCCACTCTGGAGCAGTCTCCCTCACGGCCTTGCCGCTCGGGTCACCAACTGACCAGGAAAAGGCCCGGTTAAACCTGCCCTTCAGCCTCTAGCAGCACTGCGATGTGCAGAAGGCCGCAGGCGGAGAGTGTCGCAGCACTTCTGCCTGCTCTGTACCCCCTCAGCGGTAACGACGACAGCTTCCAAAGCCGGCGCCGCTTGGCGGTGTTGCCAGCAGTCAAGATGGAAACTGTACGACAACAGAGGCCTCGAACCTGCTTTCCAGCAGCCGTGTAGAAAGATCAAAAGTGGACCGAGGCAGAGAGGGCTGGGCAAATAAGTCTACGGAGGTTAAATGCTGAATCGGGCTGGCAGACTCGGGGATTGGCCCCGGCGAGAGCCGCTGTCACCAAGGGCAAATCGGTTCCGCCCGGCAGCCAGCAGGTGCCTCTTTGCGGCCACACCTGTGGAAATCCCCACTTGGGGCTCTCGGAAGGCAGGCAGGCCAGGGCTGCCTTGAAACCCCCTGAGAGTCTTGTCAGACCCAAGCCGTTAAGCATTTTGGAAAACCAATCCCAAAAACAAACAAAAGCATCCTGCGTGTTTCACTTTCCTTCACAGTTGTTTAAAAGAAAAATGTAGTCGCAAAGCTAACTTTTTCACAAATGGCTCAACTTCTCCCAAACTGCTCCTCAGGCCTAAAAAATCCTCCACCACACCTCCCTCCCCACCCTCAACTTACATCTGAAACTTACACCCGGCGTGTGGTTATAGTATAGCAACCTTAGGAAATGCCATTGTGCTGTTTTAACAATTTCTTAATTTTTATCTTGACATAGCGCCTTACATAAATTATATTTTCATTATCTGTACATTTTGTTTATCCCACCCAACCTTGGGTACCCAGCTTCCGTTTTCACTTTCCTTCACAGCTGTTTAAAAAATGTAGTTGCAAAGTTAACTTTTTCACAGACGGATCAACTTCTCCCGAACTGCTCTTCAGGCCTGGAAAATCCTCCACCGCACCTCTCTCTCTCCCCCCCCAACTTATGTCCAAAATCCTTGGGCTGTCAACTGGCCTGCCCCTTTTAGTAGGGGCTGAATGGGATGTTCTTTTACCTCCCTGCAGGGAAAAGCTTCAACCTGCCCATTTCCACACATCCACATTCTATTAAACGGACAGGACAGTTTCTTCCTCCAGGTCAGGTCAGCGACCATTACACCTGTCAACCTTAATCCTCAAGGGCAACAAACCCTAAGGCTACAAATCTTTTGTGTACGTTTACCTGGGAGTAAGCCTCCCTGCACAGTGGAAATTATTTCGGAGTAGATGTGCCTAGGGTTACACTGCAAGTAGGCTTGGCAATTCTGGGCTCAGAAAAAACGGGAGATTTGGGGGCCGAGCCTGTGAGAGATTTAGGGAGGGGAGGGACCTTGATAGGGTATAACAACACACACTCCACCTTCCAAAGCAGCCATTTTATCCAGAAGTGGAATAAATGTTTTAAACAATGAATAAATGTTATTTACATAGTCTGGAGATCTCCAGCCCCAGCCTGGAGGTTGGCAACCTTAGCTGCACATATGCACAAATGTTTTTGCTTTCGCACATCTGTTGCTTTGTGTACCACACGACTTTCCCTGCCGAAAAAAATTACCTGTACAACTACAAAGACTTCAGGGACCAGGTCCTGCTAGTCTTTTCATTTACGCCATGATGCAATACATTCATAGTATGGCACTGTACAGACGAAGAAGAAGAAACACAGGCCTCCCTCCATTGCTGGTCTCCAACCAGTGGGGCAGGTCCCACCGAACGGATTGTGCCAGCATCGCAAGTTGGCGGGGGGAGGAGGGTATGTCTAAACGACAGCTGTTTATCCCGGTTCTGGACAAGCTGAACTGTCACGGTTTCTTCTCCTGGGAACTGCTGTGTAGTGCAGCTGCTGCTAAGATTTCCGTTAAGAGAGAACCTGTCCACCCAACCCACGCTGGAAGAAAGTTTGAGCCCCCGGTTCCCAGGGCTCCCTACACATGACTATCTGCAGTCAGGGGTGCCAAACATAAGGCCTGTGGAGCTGGATCCAGCCCCTTGAGAGCTCTTATCCAGCCTGCGAGCCCCCCCCCCCCCCCGCACACTCTTTATCTGGGCTGGTGAGGCCTGTCCTCGTAACAATGGAGTTTGAATAATCCCCAAGAAAGAGAGGTACATATATGCTTTTTAGAATCTGGAACAGGGGTGGGGAACGTCAGGCCCAGGGGCCATTTAAGGCCCACGAAATCATTTGGTCTGGCCCTTCATGGGTCCTGGCAGATCTCTAACTCAGAGGGATCTAAGACTGGCGATCCGCCCTCTCCCACGGAGAGGAATAGCCTCTATTCAAGGCGGATGTGAGTTTGTCTTGCTGAGAAACGGAACCTTTTTTCTCCCCTTGAAGAAGAGTCATTAGCTATGGAGCTGCTAGGCCCTCCCAACAAACTGTGTTAACCCTTTCCCAGCCGGGCCATGGAGAAACGTATTCCCTCTGTACTACAAGAGGGCTGGGGACGGAAGTGGCGACAATGGAGTGGTTAAAGGGGACAGGGCCAGAATGTGCAGTGTGTGTGTGTGGGGGGGAGTTCTTAGCCAGTTTGTCCTCATTTCACTCCTGCAGGCAGAGGTAGCATCAGTTGGCTGTAGAATCCTGCCCCAACCATGCGGAGCAGGAACAACTCTGGTGTGTGGCTGGACAGCTATGCCTGGCTGGTGCAACAGACCATCTTGTGCCACCAGGTGGGTGAGTGCACCACCAGTTGGATGCCTGCCTGCTCGCCCACACCAGGCGGTCATCTGGGGCAGCTGCCTGCTTGGGGCTTGGTCGACTAATTTTTAAGTTGATAATTTTGTATGGCCCATGAATGATGTTATAAATATCCAAAATGGCCCTTGGCGGAAAAAAGTTCTAGATCACCCCTGATCTAGAACTAAGGCTCTAGTTGTAGGATGGAATTGACAAGGGATCCCAGGTTGGAAGGGGCTGAAGGTTATTAATCTCAACAACTACAAGTCTCCTCTTTGAGAAGTTGCGACCAGCAAAAAAGTGGCGACTTCTGCACTGACGGAGAACCTGGAGCAGGAGCCGACCCCCCCGGCCCCAGTCCCGACCCTTGCATAGACTCACTGGTTGCCCCGTTCTGCTTGCTGGCATTCTGCTGGGTGCTGGGTGGCCTGGGCTGAGAGGCATTGGTGCTGGTGGGTGGAGGTGCCACGGCCTGGGCGTAAGGAGTCGGGGTGGTGGGCGCATGCCCCGCCGGCGGGTTTGCTTTGCCACTTGCATTCCCGCTGCCGGCCACAGTCCCGTTGCTATTGGAGCCGGGTCCGTTCCCCAACGAGGATGAAGTGCTGGAGCTGCCACCCATCGGGTAGCTGGGGGGGATGGCAGGTGGCGGCTGATGGTGGTTGTTGTGGAGGCTTTTTGAACCGTTCTTTGCTGGCGACTGGGGGTTGGGAAGAGAGAGAAGATACAGAGGAGATTTAGGGCTCATAACCATAGAATAGAATCATAGAGTTGGAAGGGACGACCAGGGTCATCTAGTCCAACCCCCTGCACAATGCAGGAAATTCACAACTACCTCCCTCCCACACTCCCAGTGACCCCTACTCCATACCCAGAAGATGGCCAAGATGCCCTCCCTCTCATGATCTGCCTAAGGTCATAGAATTAGCATTGCTGACTGTTATCCACCACTCTCTGTCAAAAACTGCAGGAACTATGCAGTCCTAGTTTACTTGGCCCTCCAAACACAACTGGCGGGTATCTAATTACCTGTGGACTTTGTGGAGTTGAACTTTCCACTTCCCTCCTCTGCTGCAGTTAACTCAGCCTCCCCCCCCCCCTCCAATTCTGTGACTGGTAGGGGGTCCAGTGGCAATCACTGCCCTGTCTTCTGAAGACTTGTGATTGGAACACACAAACACATGAAGCTGCCTTATACTGAATCAGACCATCAAGGTCCATCAAAGTCAGTATTGTCTACTCAGACCGGCAGCGGCTCTTCAGGGTCTCAGGCAGAGGTCTTTCATATCACCTCGCCTAGTCCCTTTAACTGCAGATGCAGGGGACTGAACCTGGGACCTTCTGCATGCCAAGTAGATGCTCTACCACTGAGCTACAGCCCCTCCCCTTTAAGTCTTTGAGGACTGTCATTAAGTCTTTGAGGATAAACACCACCTTTTCTGATCTGGTACAGTTCTCTGCTGAGATCGTACCACCTCAGAATACATCTGGGTGATAGCTCAGTTGCAAACATTCCCCACCACAGCAAGCATCTCCTTGTTGTATAAAAGCTATAAAAGCAGAAGCAGAAACCTTGCCCCTGACAGGCAAAGCTTCCATAAGCAAGGAGCGTTTGCAAACACTATGTGCATTCTGGGAGGTGGCCCAGTCTCTGCAAGAGGACCATACCATGTTCAAGGCAATACAGCTGGGTCCCCACCCCCTCCCTCCCTTTGCCCACTTAGCCAAACTACGACACCTCCTGGCCTTGCCCTCCAACCCACAAGGAGATGGACCCTGAGGCCCCCACACTCACTTGACTCACTTCACTGTCTGTTGACCGTCCCCGTTTCTTGTCATCTTCAGAGTTTTCCTAAGGGGAGGGAAGGAGAGGTTAAATTCATTGTTGCTCTAAGAGGAATGGTTAGCCAGAACCCAAGCAAGCAGGGCTACCATCTGCCTTCCTCAAGGACTAAGTGTCCGCCCCCCGCCCCCAATTATCATTTGCCCAATCATTTGTACCAGGAGAGTCGCTTTCGGTCCAGTTGATGGGGAGAGAAGCGGGATATAAACAGCGCCTGCTTACCGTTGTGCAGTTTGCGGGGCTGGGAGGGATCGGGGAGCTGGACGTGGTGGACGTGGGCGTGCTGCTGGACTGGTTGAACATCTCGTCCTCCATGTGGCTGTGGCTGGGTGGGGAAGTGGCTACCAGGGCCTGTGCTGCAGGGCCAAGGAGAAGCTCACTGAACCAAACAAGGCCGGGAATAATCTATAACCAGCACAGTGCGAGCTTGCCAGTAGCAGGCTGAGCTTGACGGCTAGCAAGAAGGTTTTCTCCCCACCCCCAAGCGAGCTCCTCTTGATGAATGGCAGCACTGCCAGAAGGCTGGGGCATAAAATTACCTTTACATGGTGGCAGCAGTGGGATACTGCAAACATTTTTTAAAAGAAGAAAACTATTCTTTTTACCAAATGCCACAACTGCTCTTGCTTCTGTACCTCAGAGGGGGGAAAATCACAGAAGCTTGCACAATGTGAAATATTTTGGCACACACAATCTTTATCATCCCCGCCTCCTCTGACCATGGAAGCAAGAATTCATGCCAAGCAGCCAGCTGATCAGCACTGGTTCAATCAGCAGATGAGTTAGCATACATCTTTAGCAATAATACGTTGAAAGAACTACAGCAGACCCTCAACAATTGCAGCATCAGTGGCTGCAAAGGGAAGGCAGCAATTGTTGTGTGTGGGGTGGTGGTGGAGAAAATGTCCTCAAACTGACAGTAGCCCCTGGAGGCATGGATTGTAAGAGGGGAGGCAGAGACCTAGTTGACCTACATGGTTTGGGTTTATGCCCCTTACAGCTGCCATATCAAGCACTGTGATACATCAAGTGATGGGCCTGTTGGGACCCAAATCTAGTTTAATCCCATGAATATGCAAAGCTGCCTTCTACTGACTCAGACCCTTGGTTGATCGAAGTCAGTATCGTCTACTCAGACTGGCAGTGGCTCTCCAGGGTCTCAGGCGGAGGTCTTTCACATCAACAGGAGATGCCGGGGATTGAGCCTGGGACCTTCTGCCTGCCAAGCAGAAGCTCTAGCACTGAGCCATGGCCTCTCCCCAATAAAGACACGCAGAGGCCCTAAAACCCAAAGCAGTCTGCCCAAGAGAGGCACTTACGAATGTCTTCTAAGTCGAGGTCATCGTAGAGGAACTCGTTCTCCTCAAAATCAGGGTCCTGCGAGGAATCCACATAGTACTCCACGTCGTCCTTGATCTTGCGGATGGAGTCCACCATGATGGAGTCATTGTCCAGCATACGCAGGATGGTCTCCAGCATCCGGATGTGGTACCGATGCTTCTCAATGTGCCGCTTCAAGCCCTCAATCCGGTCTTGCTTCTGCAGATGAGGGGAGAGAAGAAGCAGGAGCATGGGGACAAAGTTGAGGAACAAAGGACCCTGGCTCCTAAGCTCCTCCCTGGCCGTACCTGGTCTAGAAGTAATTCAAGGGGTGGATTTAAGCCTCTGAAACCTTGGACACTTAGGGCTTCCAGATGTCTGTATCCTAGATGGACCAAAAGCCATCGCAGGAGAAGTGCTGTGCTTGGACAAGCATGACCAGACAGTCTCACCCCCTGCACTGACCCTCCTCCCTCCATCTCTTGGAGACTTGCCTTGAGCCAAATGTGATTCCCTAATGTTATTATCCACCCCAGGCCTTTGAGACAGGGTTAAGAAAATCAATAACAACTTCCAGTCTTTTTCCAGAACTCGCGCTCTCCTTCCAACTCCAACCCAGAAGGGAAATCATTTTATGTCTTTTGCACTGAACAGAACCCAGCACTGTCTGCCCCCCACTCCCAAATATATCAATGGCTGCCAATTTGCATACATGTATAACTTGTTACTTGGCTTCCGTGACCTCCTTCCACCCCATCTGGGCTATTAGTTTCCCAATCCTGTCCATAAGAACCCAGAGGTTCCAGCTTCCCCTCTGATTTTAATTGGCAAGTCATGCTACCTCCCGTACATGGGCCCACATGCTCCAGGCACACAGCCTCTCAGGAGGACGCTCATCAACTCACATCCTTGTCTCCTTTCTTCTTACGCGTCTGGACCGAGAGTGACTCCACTTCACTCTCAAACTGATCCACCTGCATGTTCAAGGTGTCTATGGTATTCTGGGGAAGGAAGAGAGAGATAGGAGGCACACAGATCACATCCAATTCAACCACCAACCACAAACAAGCCATGACGCTAATCGTCAGCCAAATGAACCTCCATGTGCAAAGGCAGCATACCAGATGCTAAAGACAAACCTGCTAGGGACAGACCTTCCTGCTCTGGCTAGGTTCTCTTGGGAAAAGAATACCAGGCAAGATGGTCCCAGGCATGAGCCAGCATTCTGGGTCCAGCATTCTGATTCTGCATTCTCAATGAACAGTGGAGTCTCCACTCCGTCCAACATAGTTACCATGTTTTCCTAGCTACGCCTCCGTAATTAATTAAGAAAATTCCACAGCCCAACAGTTCAGAGCTTCAAGACTTCCCTCCACCTCAACCCAAGCCATCTGAAACCATTTGCTCTGCAGCCACTTTTCCACATCGTACCTGCTCTCTGCTCATGGTGCTTGCCAACATAATAAGGCAGGCTGAACAGTTGGAATGGAGATGTCCCTGCCTCGTAGCAGGTGAAAGGACTAGGTGATCTTTTAACTCGAGCTCTCTCACTCATGCGGCTACTCAGACCGGCAGCGGCTCTCCAGGGTCTCAGGCAGGGCTCTTTCACATCACCAACTTGCCTGGCCTCCTTAACTGCTGGGGGCTGAACCTGGGACCTACTGCATGCCAAGCAGAGGCTCTGCCACTGAGCCACGCCCCCTCCCCCTATTCCGATTGCCCTTCAAAACATGAGCTCCCCTTCGCCCCAAGTCCTACAGCCCTCGGCAGACAGGAGCCAAAGAGGCAACCAAAACAAAACCTCCCCACAGTTCTGTGACAGAGCGCCAATGCTCGGCAAGTTGAGGTGCCCAGGCTGAGCCCCACGCTTTTCAGCTGGCAGGATCGGGAAGAGACTTTTCTCTCCCCAAGACCTTAGAAAGCCTCCCTCAGCCACACTTCGATACTACTATGCTACAAGTGCCACTGAGCCTGACTTGGCCCAGCGTCACTCCCCACGGCCAAATTCCCACTCGCATAAAAAGTGTCAAGTTCAGTCTGGGCCTCTCGACAAAATAAATAAAAAACAGAGTTCTCCACCCCTTCCTTCTGCCTCAGCATCTTCTAGAAGAAGATGAGTTGGTTTTTACATGCCGACTTTCTCTACCACTTAAGGCAGAATCAAATTGGCTTACAATCACCTTCCCTTTCCCCTCCTCACAACAGACACTTTGTGAGATAGGTGGGGCTGAGAGAGCTCTAAGAGAGCTGTGACTAGCCCAAGGTCACCCGGCTGGCTTCGTGTGGAGGAGAGGGGAAACCAACCCGGTTCACCAGATTAGCCTCCTCTGCCGCTCACGTGGAGGAGCGGGGGATCAAGCCCCGGTTCTCCAGATCAGAGTCCACCGCTCCAAACGGCTGCTCTTAACCACTACACCACGATGGCTCACTACACCATGCTGGCATCTACTTGATGCGCCCTCTCCAGCCCTCCTTCTAGTTCTCCACCACCGCTCCACCCACCCCACGCCCGCCTGGCCTCACCGTCAGCCACTGCCCGACTTCTTCCTTCTCCTTCTGGGCTGGGTCCACTTTCTGTGCCAGGCCCAGCCCCTCCTTGGAGTAGGCTTTCGTCTTGGTCTCGCGTTCCACTACCTTGAACCGCTCCATTTGCTGGAAAGGACAGAAACGGGAGGCTCAGGAAGCTTTGCGGGTGGGCGGGGGGGAAGGAACACTTCAAAGGACGGAGCAACCAAACCATTCTACACATATATCTCTGTGAACCTTTGGGAAGGGGAAGGACAGGGAGGTAAACAACAGCACACCAGAGCTGGGGGATTCCCAATGTGATGCCCGTGCGCCCCATGACACCCATTAAGTGTTTTTACAAAATGGGTGGGGCTTTTGCCCAACAGGGCCGCTGGAGATCTGATTGGCCGTGCGGAGCTGGCTGTTTGGTGGAGCAACTTTAAAAGCTTCAGCAACCGCTGTTGCGACAGCACAAGGATCTTCACTCTGTTGTGTGTGGCAACCAAATAGTTTTTAAAAGTAGGTTCATTTTAAAAGAGGCATCACGCTAAATAGAGTTTCCACCTGAAATGTTCAAACATTACTTAGAGCTATGCCTAATCTCACTCCATGACGTTCTGTAGATGGCTCCACTTCCTGTAGCAGCCATTTCATGGTTGCGCCTTCCGTCCTGCGTCAGAATTCTAAAGGTGCCCACAGGCTTGAAAAGGTTGGCGACCCCTGTGCTAGCGGCTGACTGATGCCGATTCCTCTCTCTCACACACACACATTTGCGTCCTCACCTGTAGTGACAGGAGAGCCGTAAAAGCCCTCGGTTTTCCATTCAATGCATACCCGTGGAGCAAGGATTTTTAAATAAAACAAATATAACTGGTTATACAATACAATTAAAATGTATGGGGGGGTAATAGTATTCCCTATTACTATGTATGGGTGTGAAAACGACAGTGAAGAAAGCTGATCGGAAGAAAATAGATTCCTTTGAAATGTGGTGTTGGAGGAGAGTGTTACGGATTCCGTGGACTGCCAAAAAAACAAATCAGTGGGTTATAGATCAAATCAAGCCTGAGCTGACCCAAGAAGCTAAAATGACTAAACTGAGGCTGTCGTATTTTGGTCACGTCATGAGACGACAAGAATCACTGGAAAAGACAGTAAAGCAAAAAGAATTTATAAGCATATGTGGCACATGTCAAGGAGCTGGGGTGTGCAGTAGCCACACGTACGCATGCTGGTAAATGTTCCTGCTGCCATTTAATGCACAGAACAGCCCCTAATTTGAATGATCTGACTTGCACACTTCTGCTTGCCAACAGTCATTAAAGATGCACAGTACTGGTCAGCGACCACCAATTTTTATTTTTTTCTGTCAAGAGGAAGACACAGTACTTGGCCTCTCTAGCCCAGCACTAGAAAGCATGGATGCAAAACATGCATCTGCGTTGTGCCAGTCAGGGCAGGACCTCACACAAGTATAGGAAAGACAAAGCCAACCTGCCCTAGGTAAAAGCAGATGTTGAACCACACTCCTGCCCCCAGAAAACCCAGGAGAGACTTGGCTCACAACACAAGGGCCTAGTTCCCATGGGTGCCCTTCAAAGCCATCTTCCAGACTTAAGGCATCCGGTTGCCCTTCTCCTTACCCTCTATCCCATGCTGCTGCATGCAGAAGCCCTGCGCCCAAGGGGATCCTGGGCTCCCCACAGAACCCCACAGCAGCTCACCCAGCCTACATCTGGACTGTGACAGCTTAGCAGGCAGTGTGACCTCACAAAGGCGAGCCAGCTGGCCAATTGCAAACATGTGGGGGAGGAGCTAACATTAAACCCACACACTGACAGGTGTGAAGAACCAAGTCCAGCTCAGACTGTAAGAACAGGAAAGCAGCATGACACGGGGGGAAAATGGCTGATTGTGTGTGTCACATGCCTCCAAGGGACCATGTAAGTTCGTGTCAAAACTCTAAATTCAGAAAACAGCAACTGAGAGGTGATATGATAACCATCTTCAAGTACTTGAAGGGCTGTCATACAGAGGAGGGTGCCGAGTTGTTTTCTGTTGCTCCAGAAGGTCAGACCAGAACCAACGGGTGGAAATTAAATCAAAAGAGTTTCCGTCGAGACATTAGGAAGAACTTTCTAACACTGAGAGTGGTTCTTCAGTGGAACAGGCTTCCTCGGGAGGTGGTAAGCTATCCTTCCCTGGAGGTTTTTAAGCAGAGGCTAGATGGCCATCTGTCAGCAATGCTGATTCTATGACCTTAGGCAGATCATGGGAGGGAGGGCATCTTGGCCATCTTCTGGGCATGGAGTAGGAGTCACTGGGGGAGTGAGGGGGGGAGTTTGGAATTTCCTGCATTGTGCAGGGGGTTGGGCTAGATGACCCTGGTGGTCTCTTCCAGCTCTATGATTCTATGAACTCTGAATTCAGAAAACTCAGAGTTAAGAAAACAGAAGCTTTCTCTCCTCTTACCGTCTCAATGAGTTTCCGGTTTTCTATTAGCTGCCTTTTGTCCTTAATCTCGTTGGACGCAACCCACGTCTTGATCTGGTCCCTCAATCTCTGCAGAAGAAGAGAAGTCAAATGGGGGAGAGGTTTGTGGGACAGAAGAGACTCTCTCCCCCTGACATACCCACACTCAGATTTCGGTGATGGAGACTAATGGTCAGAGTAAAAGCCAAAAGGCAAGAAAGAGTTAATCATCAACTGCACCAAAGAACCAGCAGCAGAAACAAGGAGACTTGGCCTGTAGCCCCACTGTTTTACCCACTCTAAGGGAACAGAAGTCCCCATCCTCCTTGGCTCTGCCAACTCTCCCGGAGACCCCTGGAGTTCTGGCTCTCAAGATGTCTCCCTCCCCAACAAAGCAGGGTAATTCATTCTTCTCTGCCGGAGTATGGCATCAAAGAGTCTCCAGCATTAGAAGAAGCTTACCTGGAGTTTTTTAATCTCCTTTTTCAGATCGGCTTCATATTTCTCCTTCTGGTTGGCGTTAGCTGCATTGTGGAGCTGCAATGTAAAGAGAATGAGAAAGGGGGAAAAAGAGCACACCATAAAGGTTCAGGGACCCAGGTCTCAGGGGAGGGGCGAAGATTACACTGGAGCAGTAAAGGGGGGAAAGCCAAAGCGATAATTGTTCAAAAGGCAAAAGAGGAACAGAAACATTTGCCAGGACAACAAAATGAAAAAGAAAAAAAAATAGGATGATACACATTGATTGGGGTGGCTGGCATGGGGCAAAAATCAGAGCAGGAAAGGACTAGAGGAGAGAGAGTCAACCCTTCTCACCTTCTGCCAGATGTCTTCAAACTGCTCCACTCCTTCTGACACCTTTTTCAAACATCGATCAATCTCACCTGGGAGTGGAAGGAGAGGAGGGCTTGCTCAGAGCAATCACAGCAACTACTTACCACCCCCAGCTCATTAAGCTCAGCTTAATGCCTGTCCTCTTCCTCCCTCCCCCACCCCCAGCTACACACTGATCTTGAAGCCCTGGATCTTTTCTTCTCCCCTCCCTCGACCTTTTGGTCCACTAAAACACACACCCTGCATTCAGAGAATCCAAAGCTCCTCCCACTTCCCCTTCCATCATTTCACACAGATTCATCTTTCCACCCTTCTGAGCAATTTCCCAGAATAGGTACGAGACCTGGTTCCTCTTTCGTTCAGCTCCCCTGCTTCCATCCCACTCTAGCCAGTGAAGCTCACCCCCTAAGAGAACCTGAAGGGCCTGCCTCTCTAGGCAACGGCCCCACCCTCTCAGCCAGGGAGAGCCCGAGCACCCAGATAAGGCGGGAACGCCGAAGGGCCCCACCCCCCAGAGATGCTCTTACCTTGTAGCTTCCTCTTGTCTGCCATGTTTCCTTCACTATAGAGGGGCTCTCTTCATACTTTATAGAGCGTTGATGCTTTCAAGGAGAGCAAGCAAGAGATACAGGTTAGGAAGTGAGGTCAGGTGAGACGGCGCCCCCCAGTGGGAGGGAAGAAATGGACGTTGGGCTGAGGGCAGAAGGAGGGGCGTTTTTTTAAAAAGCAAACAGGCAGACTGAGGCTCACTGCTGTTAGCTTCTTCTACCACCACACTCGTGCATCGAGGGGAAAAACATTCCTGGCGAAATTCTCCCTATTACATACACACTGACCTTCTGTTCATGTAAAGGTAGAGGTGGCATCCCTGAGTTATGGAAGAGATTCAGGATTGGAGGAGGAGGGGATTGAAATGGGGAAGTTTTGAGTCGATATTCCAACCTATCTCCGTTTCTATCCCACCCTTCCTCAAGGAAGCACAAACGGTTCTCCCTCCCGCTTTCCCCTAGCCGCCTTGTGAAACTGGTGAAGCTGGGAGTGTCACGCCAGCCCCATGAGCTCCAAATGCCCAAGTGGGGATTCGAACCCAGGACTTCCTAGCCCAGAACTCTAACTGCTATGACACACTGGGTCTCAGCTACACAGAGACAGGAGTCGGGACAGGCACAATTAACAGATGGCGATGTTTGTTCCTGGTATCACTTCGCTCAGTCGTGAGACAGGAGGTAAAGCAACCCTTTATTGAATATGCCAAGATAGGCAATTGCAGCCACTGAATTTTTTTGTCATGCAGCTACAGAGGACTTTTGTTCCGTTACAACTTCACTTGGCCCAAGACTTGCAAGGGGCTTCCATTTTAATACCCCAAACAATGAGTGAATCTGATTTGCTGACTCTGCCCAATCTTAGCTCCCTTTTTCAATGTTTCAGGGAGTGGACTTAATCTGGGGCTGGTGCCCCCAAGAAATGGCTCCTTCCGAAGGGTCCTCGCAAGCCTGCATCTCATTTAAATTTGACCTGCCTGTCTTGTGATCTGCTTGCATGGGCCAAGGTCAGACTGCTCACAGCTCAAACAGCTTGGGGTGTAGGTTATTATTGATTTGTTTTGCTGCTGACTTGGGGGTGGGGCTGTGGCTCAGTGGTAGAGCATCTGCTTGGCAGGCAGAAGGTCCCAGGTTCAACCCCCGGCATCTCCAGTTAAAGGGACCAGGCAAGGAGGTGATGTGGAAGACCCCTGCCTGAGACCCTGGAGAGCCACTGCCAGTCTGAGTAGACAATACTGACTTTGATGGACCAAGGGTCTGATTCAGTAGAAGGCAGCTTCATGTGTTCATGTGGTGGGGAGTGAAAACTAGTTGCCAAGACTGGAATGAAAGGAGTCCTCCATGGACCTTTATTGGGAAGCATCTCCCAGGTACCATTTACAACCTGGAGAGGGAGGAGGACAAACTTCAGGGCGGGGGAAGGAGGCACCTGTCCTTCCTGACTATGTTATTTAGCTGTGTCGCTTTAATAGGTGGAGCTGAAAGCCTTCCTGGGAAGGCAGCATGAGGCTCACACTTACCTAGCGGCCCCTGGGTGCTTGCTCTCTGCTTCTCTCCAGCCAGGTTCCTGTGTAGGTGAAGAAAGCACATGACTAGTAGGGGAAAGAGCCCCACCTTCCCCCTCCCACACCCAGCTGCCAGCCCTAGCAGAAGGCATGCTGGGAAGCCAGAGAGACATCCAGAAAGGTACCCCGGTGCCTAACGCTACAAACCTAAGAGAATCATGCCCGACACCAAAGGGTGCTTGTCCAGGCAAAACAGCCGCCTGTTTCCCAGTCTGATTGCCCGTTTTAGTCATATCATCCCCCCATAACGGATTCCTACGAAGCAGATATCCAACGGGTAAAGCTTTCCTCACTGCTACATTCATGTCAAGAGTGTGTCTCACTGAATGTCCTGCAGCTGCTTAAAGGTACAGGGGGCTTGCCATAAACAAGGTGGCAATCTGGCCAGTCTCACTTCTGGGAGATAAAAATAAATAAATCTCCAGGTGAGCATGTTTGTAAACTGGATGGGAGAAAAAAAGAAGTTTGCTTGCTTAGGCTGGGGAGATGCCACAAACTATTTACACTGGTGTTCCTGGGCAGATGAGCGAGTAAGTACTTTCACCAGCTCAGTCTAGCGGCCCAGAGTTTTGGCTATCTCTGCAGTTTCTGTTTCCTTCTAAGAAAACCCAGGAGTCTCGGGGATTTCTGGAAAAACAGAGCTAGTCTTTGGTGTGGTGTTGTTTTTAACCAGGAAGCAGAATGAGGTGGAAGATGGGACCATACAGTGAACACCTCAAGTTGCCTTACAATGCATGAAGATAACTGGTCTATCTAACCCAGCTATTGCTGGTGCAGCAGATCTCAATTGACCTCGCTGTCTCAGAGAGATCCGTGGGAGAGGTACATTTTTAAAGCTGGCACCTCTGCCTAAACAGCAACTACTATACCACTGGGTTTATAACCCCTCCTCTTGAGGGACTCCCTATCATTGGGGGCAGGGAACACACACATAATTCCGTTATGATCATTCATCATTTATGGCTGCTCCTCCAAGTTTAAAAAAACCAAACAAAACCTGCAAACCAGTCTGCTGCTGTAAAAAACAGAAAATACATCTCCATGGAGAAAAGTCCCACTTCAGCCTGTTCTTTGCTTTGCTAGTTTTCTACCTTCGGGGTACAGGGGGTTGTTTTACATTAACATACATTTAGTGGATTCCTTGTCTGAAGTATCCCAGTACTGTCTCCTGCTTTGGGACTCCACCAGCCCATTCTGTTGTGAGCGCAAACCAAACTGCTAGGACTCTGTTCCCTTCCCAAAGATCCCATCTCCTGCTCTGCACCCGATCCTTTGCCAGCTGCCTGATCTCCGCTCTCCTTCGGGAGAAGCCTTGGGCAGCCTGGCGTTCCAACGTCTCTGCTACCCACAGGCAGGCCCTACGCAGCCGTTTGTCCCTCCCAAGGTAGTCGGGGCCTCCGAGCTTGCCCTGAGCTGTACAAACAACCCTCTCTTAAGGAAGGACCCAAAAAGACAACTCCAGACTGGAATATGAGCTCCTAAGGCCCGTTTTAACAAGCAAAAGACTTGGGTCTAAGAGCTGCCTTTGAACACAAGCAGCCCGATCTGATGCTTGTTTAGTCGCAAATAAGTTCCACTGAGATCAGAGGGACTTCCTCTAAAGTAAGCAAGCAAGCACATCATTGTCTCACCTGAAAATGTCCCACTCAAACCTTTTAGGTATACCGTTTTTCCTCCATCTGCTATGGAGCAAGATTAAAACCCTGTTCGCTGCAGGAAGCTAGAGAGGAAGGTGGACAGGAAAAGTTACCTGCCTGGAGAAAGAGGACAAGACTTCAGTGCCCGCTCTCTCTTTTCAAAAGCAGCCTCTGTTTCAGTATCTTTAACAGTGGCTTTCTCTGTAGACACTAAGAAGGCGACACTACTGATTTCTGCCCATCAAGCTGCTTGTTAACGGCACGGGAGCTGGCCTTGTCCGCTTTCTTCTGGTCCCAACTCTAGACTAGACCAGAGCACCCAAAACTATCACCACCATCTCTTAGTAAGGCCTTTTCCTCGTTGCTAAGCAAACGAGAGTGTGAATTGCTCCCCACCCCCACCGATGTCTATAGCTTGGCTAGAGGAATTATTGAATTCCATGCTGAATTGGGGTTTTTACGAGACTACTGTAAACCACAGGATTCCTTCCAAGGGGTTTGTTGGGGGTCTTTAGTTCTGCTTCTCCGGCTCTAGCCGAACTACTGTTTACAAGCATCAGTTCAAAATGCTGACAATCTGGCTCACTGGATTTCAGAGTTTCTACCTTCCAGGAACCTTTTCTAGATTAGTTCAATGCTATGCTTGTTGGGAATCCCAGAGGATTTTTTTGGGCGCCCAGTCAGTTCACATGTTGCTCTGGCCGGGCCCAGGAAGACGCTGCTGTTGCCCTGCACTGTCTGGAGAGCGTGACCAAGAACAAACCCAGCACACTCCTGCTTTTCAGAGATGCGTGTGCGCTGCTTCTCCTTAAGGAACTGTCTGATACGCTTTTGGGAAGTCATGGGATTCCTCTGAACACAGACTGGAAGCCACCGATAGGAACACGGCGTCTTTGCTAACTGGGCCTGCCTTATGAGTGGCCACGATTAAAACCACCTAACCAAAAGGGCTGATTTAAATCTGGTCTCCACCTTTCCGCTGCTGGAAGGAGCTGGCGTACTAATGGGTTGCTATAGCAATTAAAACATCTCTTTGTACTACACAGGTGCATAAGACAGGCTTTGTCAATTATCTGAACCATCCAGCCGTGGCTCTGGAACGGATGCCAAAACCAAATTCTTAAACGGAGAACCAAGGAAACGGAATTGGCCCAACGTCAGCATGGGCCACTGGCTCCATTTTGAGAGGTTGGAAGTATAGGTGTACAAAGGTTTGTATGGCATTCAATCAGTGTAACCAGTTTTCCAGCAGAAGAGCACAACTTCAGTGTCTCCCCTCTCCGCTGCAACGCAAAATACCCCACCAATACTGCTCCTGGAGGACTGGGGACCATCAGGAACAGCATTGGGGGGGTCAGAGGGAGAGTCAGAGGGCAGTAAGAGGGGAGAAGCAGTGAAAACTGCCCCCATCTGTGGAAACTCTCTAGGACAGGGGTGTCGAACTCAATTGTTACGAGGGCCGGATCCGGCCCCCGGCCTTATGTTTGACAGCCCTGCTCTAGGAGATCCAACCCCATGAATTAAAAACTGGATTTTAAATGTATCATTTATTTTTATCCACCTTCTTTAGAGCCCGGTTCCTGACATTCTGATGCAGAATTTCGTATTTTACTGCATTATTTTGGAAGGGGAGGGAGAGGACTTAGTATGAGCAGCCTGGATTATGGCATTTCTTAGTAAACAGTGGAAAAAACACCTTGAGAAGCGTGACTGTCTACAATCACAGAGAGGAATCAAGGCAGAGTGGTGGGAAGTGGCCTGTAAACGCATAGCATCCAACCACTGATTGAAGGGGTGTGTGTGCAAGAATGTCTGGACATCAGGGCCTGATCCAACACAGAGAACTTGTAAAAAGGAATTGAAAGGGAAAGTAATACTCCAAGTAGAAGCCACATCTTAGATAAATTCAAAGAAAGAAAGAAAGAAAGAAAGAAAGAAAGAAAGAAAGAAAGAAAGAAAGAAAGAAAGAAAGAAAGAAAGAAAGAAAGAAAGAAAGAAAGAGAAAGAAATGCTAAGAATCCTCAGGTTCAAATATTGAAACAAATGGCTGCAATGAAGAAGTATTAGATGGGTATGATACAATTACCTTCCACAACTTACAGTACAATCCTAAAAAGAGTTGCTCCATTCTAAGTCCATTTATTTCAATGGGCTTAGACTGGAATAATTCTACATAGGATTGCCCTGTTAGTCTGATTTTTTTTTTAAAAAAAATCTTCTCACCTAGTTGCCATCCCCGCATTTTGTGATAATAAAACCCTACAAGCTAATAATGTGCTGTTAACTAGAAACATTTTGTTTTGTCTGTCTTGAGCCACTGGGTTTCATAGGAGCAGCCAAGCTTTGAGAAGGAATAATACCCACTCTCTATTCTCGCTCTCCAGCTAAGCCTACCAAAACCAGAACAAGAGAATCCTGGCCGCGAGTCTTGCTCTAAAACGGGTGTTTGGAAATATCTGGGGTTTGCTAGAGGGGGGAGGTCACCAGACAGCTAGGGGAAGAGAGGCATACGCAGGGCAGAAAATCCAATGCTTGTTCACTCAAAAGCATGCCCAGCTTTGTTCAATGGGGCTGGCTTCTGGTCCGGCACAATTGGGGCTATTGCATTGCCCTGAAAACACAGCCCAGTAGCTTCATAGGTAATGATGCCTTCAATACCATTTTTGCTGACAATTCACAGACCCACAATTATGAGATGATCTACGGCCCCAACCAGTCATCCCAGAGCTCATCTATTTTATCCTGGCAAAGCAAACTCTGGGCGATTCTTTTGTACAATCCTCCCTTGTAGCACCGGGCCATCCCCAAAACATAGGATATGCATGGAATGGGACTTGCTGTAGACAAGCTACAAGAAGCCCATGAGGGCAAGCCGTCCTGATCTTAGGGTACTCAGCTGAAAGCTGCCACATGCAAACTCAAGAAACAATTTTTTTTTGTTTCGTGTTTGCCGTCCAGTCGCAGCCAACTTACGACGACCCCTTGTGGGGCTTTCAAGGCAAGAGGCGAGCAGAGGTGGTTTGCCATCGCCTGCCTCTGCGTAGCAACCCTGTACTTCCTCGGTGGTCTCCCATCCAAATACTAACCAGGGCTAACAGATCTGATAAGATTGCACTTGTCTGGGCAACCCACGTTAGGGCTAAACAACAACAGGAGCGGGGAAAACAGCTCTTGCCCGTCTTACCTGCCCCACATTTCTATAGTGCGCTATCCCAGTGGTGCCCCAGCTTTTTTGGCATGGTGACCCACATTAAAAAACAACCAAATACGCATGCACAAATCATAGAATCATCAAGTTGGAAGGGACCACCAGGGTCATCTAGTCCAACCCCCTGCACAATGCAGGAAATTCACAACTATCTTCCCCCCACATCCCCAGTGACACAAGAACACATGAAGCTGCCTTGTACTGAATCAGACTCTTGGTCCATCAAAGCCAATATTTTCTACTCAGACCGGCAGCAGCTCTCCAGGATCTCAGGCAGGGGTCTTTCATATCACCTACTTGCCTAGTTTCTTTAAGTGGAGATGCCAGAGATTGAACCTAGGACCTCCTGCATGCAAAGCAGAGGCTCTACCACTGAGCCACAGCCTCTCCTAACCCCTACTCCATGCCCAGAAGATGGCCAAGATGCCCTCCCTCTCATGATCTGCCTACGGTCATAGAATCAGCATTGCTGACAGATGGCCATCTAGCCTCTTCTTAAAAACCTCCAGAGAAGGAGAACTCACCACCTCCCAAGGAAGCCTGTTCCACTGAGGAGCCGCTCAAACTGTTAGAAAGTTCTTCCTAATGTCTAGACGGAAACTCTTTTGATTTAATTTCAACCTGTTGGTTCTGGTCCGACCTTCTGGGGCAACAGAAAACAACTCAGCACCCTCCTCTATATGACAGCCCTTCAAGGACTTGAACATGGTTATCATATCCCCTCTCAGTCTTCTCCTCTCCAGGCTAAACATACCCAGCTCCTTCAACTTTTCCTCATAGGACTTGGTCTCCAGACCCCGAAGTGAACCTGCAAAAGCCCAGGATCCGCTTTCACAGGCTTCATGACCCACTTCAGTTTCAGGACCCACAGGTTAGGTAATGCAGCTCAAGCCTATTTGCTACAGCCGCACTGGTTACCCTTGACAGCTTTCCGCGTGTGACCAGGCTATCGCGCTGGAGCCCCATTGACGTGTGACCCTTTGGAGGAGACAGCTTGGCTCGAGGCAACAGACTCTCAAGGCATCTTCTGTCAACCGGGGGCCACGTCTGATAAATAATATCATACAAATAATATCAGTGGGATGAAATTAGCAGGGTTCCTGCTTTCAGTATTGCAGGCAGGGTCACTGCACAACAGCAGAACAAGCAGCCTTAAAAAAACCATAGTAAAAGTAAGGCAAGCTAGGAAGAAGTCTATAGGGAGGGGGGGGGGACAGGATGCTTTCCTGTACGGAGAGGAATAGCCTTGCCTTTATTAGCCTCTCTTAGAATCATAGAGTTGGAAGGGACTCCCAGGGTCATCTAGCCCAACCCCCTGCACAATGCAGGAAATTCACAACTATGAAATTAGGTAATTCACAACTATGAAACTAGGAAATTCACAATGAGTTCCTCTACTACACGGTTAGGATACACGGAAGAACAGGATAGTAAGTCACAGAGTTGAACTTCAGTTTACCAATCTCCCCTAGGATTCGGGTGGTATAAAATGGGAGACATTAATTGCTCTCCAACATAAGAAGCACCCTGCTGGATCAGGCCAGTTATCCTGGAGGGCCAACAACAGGGCACGGAGGCCAAGGCCTTCCCCTGATGCTGCCTCCGAGCACTGGGAGTTGGAGGCTGACTGCCTCTAAATGTCTTGTATTTGTGTTTTTAATGAGAGCTGCTATATATGAATGATACACCAAGGAACTGCGCAGCCTTTAAAGATTTGGGTTAAAAAATAATAATCTACAGCTAAACAGGCCTCTAACAAGATAGCACGGAAGGGAGGAATTTACATTGTTCATCTCAAATGACGGCATAGATATTGTCTCATAGGTAGGCCCCTGGCGTATAAACAACTAGCTTCCACACCGCGGTCATAATAGCAATAGACTTGGTACTTATTACAGGAAAATTGCATTTCCCCAGCAACTTCCCACTACAGTTCCAAGTGCTGGGAAAATGCAATTTTGCAGCAGCAGCAGCGCTGCTTTGACTGAAGATATTTTGATTTTGTGCTTTTAAAAAAACCACAACATAAAAGGGAATGGGGTCACCACACCTTTGAGGATTAACATATGTCTTGAAAAGATTTTATCTTTTGGCAATGTTCAACTTTCAAGAGTCATGCGCTTGAGAGACTGTCTCAGCATTAGAATATTGTAATGCTGGTCTGGGAAACCTGGGAATTCAAATTGCATGTTAGTTGCTGCCTCAATGCACGATCACAGGGAATCTCTCTCTTAACCTCCGTCCCCTTTCTGTAAAATGGAAATAACAGGACTTACTAAACTGCCTTCTACAGAGCCAATTTCTTGTCATCCACAGAATCATAGAGTTAGAAGGGGACATACAGGCCATCTAGCCTAACCCCCTGCTCATCTAGCCCAGCCTATTCTAACCTCTGCAGCTCTCCAATGACTCACACAGAGGTCTTCCATAGCCCTCCTGCCTGAAATCCACTGAGGTGGTAGGGAAGGAACCCGGGACCAAAAATGTGAAACATGCACTCCACACTACAAGACTTAAACCTGCTGCAAGGCCGTGACCTAAAGGCATCAAGCTGGGATTGACCCTGCCTACCATGACCTAGGCATTACTGACACAACCCAAATGACCTACCTTACAAGGACGGCAATTTATTGCAGATCCCTAGGATAAAGCCTCCGTTTTTAGACCCCACTCCGGAAAAGACACTCAGACATTGTTTTTTCAGCAGCTGGATTACCAGACTGCTGAGACTTTTCCAGTCCTAACTCTACCGCATTGCTGAGATGAACGAAATGAAGATAATAAAGAACATTGTGTTATTGTGTGTGTGTGTTCAATGCAGAAATTGGTAGCGGTTGCAAAATTCAGTATACTGACAATCTCAGCTTTTCGTTTTGAAAAGGAAAAAAGAGCAAGCCTCTATCTGTTATGACTGCAAACACAGGTTGTAAAGTGTGTGTGTTGGGGGTGGGAGAGCAACCGTCTGCTGAAATCGCAACAGCCAGGAAGATTTCTTGCAAACAGGGAGAGTGGGTCTCCACTGCCATGTCTCTCTGTCTGTAGCCCTGACTAGCAAAAGCAGAATCAAGTAGGGGGAAGTAAACAATAAGTTGTGTTTCACTGTGCGTTAGGATAAGTTGCAGAGATAAGCCACAGAGGCTTCCAGTTATACAGACCGGTGTCACCCTGAAGTTGCCGTGTGGACCCTAGTTAGACAGGATGCCCCCCCCCCCTTTTCCAACAGCCTCTCGATACTTGCCAGCCACTGAAAACCCTCTTGGCACAGGGACTCCCAGCATGCACCCACCTCCAAGTCCTGCACACCCCACAGGTGGCATTCACACGAGAAGTTCCTTGCACACTCTGTAACTTCCGTATAATTGATTAGCACACAGACCCCCGATGGGCCCTAAGCCATACGAAGAGCAAGGTATGTGGCCCCATTTCCTACAGGATCTCAGCATTCACAGCCCCCCCACCCCAAAACTCATGGCCCTATATAACGTCGCGCGAATCCCTTTCCCTTCTACCACACACGCCACTACCCTCCCATCACCCCCCAGATCCCGCCGTCCTCCCTATACATGCGGTGCCCTCCACCCTATAGATCCAGCTTCCTCCTATGGGGGTCGCATCGCTTACACGGCTCCTTTTATTCCAAACTCGTATCATTGCACCACAAGACACCCAGATCCTCGTACAGCCCCTTTGGGCCTATAGATCCCCCGCTGGCGCCTATGGAGACCTCCTCCCCTATGGAGCCCCCCACCCCATAGGACCCCCTATGGAGCCCCCTTTGGCCACACCCCCTACGGAGCCCCCGCAGGTACTCCTAACACCCCGCCCCCTAGGCTAGGCCCCGCCCCTTCTCGCTCTCTCACCGGCGGCTCCGGGTCTCCGGGTCTCTCTCTCTCTTTCCCTCTCTCTCTCTCTCTCTTTCCCCCTCTCCCCCCTCTTTCGGGCTCCGCGGCATCCAAGATGGCGGCCGCCTCCCCCCCTCTCCTTCCGATAGTCCCGCCTCTCCCCGGAAATGATAGGTTTAGTCACCCGCCGCTCAACACACCTTCGGTTGCGATTGGATGTTGGCGAAGGGGGGGGACGGCGGAGGGAAACAGGGGCGGGCCGACGCTGCGCGGCCGCAGTTGTCACTTATAGGTATGGATGAGGCCTATTTGTCAAAAGGAGATGTCCGTCAAAGCGTCGCCGTGTATCGATTGGCTGGAGAGGTGCGGATGTATTTCGGATAAACCACGCCTACCAGTCCGCGAAAAACAAGCTGACAGGGCGGGCTTTGTGGCAGAGAGGATCAGCGAATGGACATCGGGAGTGCCCGTCAAATAATTCCCATCGATAATTGGCTCTTGTTTTTCTCCTGCGTGAGCCCTCCTGGGCAAGATAAGGGTTACTGGATTGCAATGCCATCACTCAACCGAATAGCTTAAATAATTGGCTGCTACTGCGAAATGGGCGTGGAGGCAGCTCCGGAAACGGCTGCGGCCTCCCCTTTGTGAGTAAGAAAGCGAGCCTTCACATGTTTCGCTCCCATTGGATGACCATGCTGTCCCCTCAAAAACACATCCATCTCTTCTATTGGCTGGGATTCTTCGGGGCGAGGTGCAATGGAAGAAGGGGGCGGGGAAAAGAGAAAACAGGAGGTGGCAGCTAAGGCATCTAATTGGCCCGTGGAGACTGCTACTTAGGTTGACAACAGCCAATGAAAGGGGAAGAAACGACCTGCCTCCAACATCAATACACTCAGTCTAGGTTGCTGCTCATCCCTATCAAGCCTTATCATTATAACTTTGTATTGTTGGTCGCCATCGAAATAGTTCACATTCATTTAACATGAACCGGCTTTGCCGTGCAAGAAGAGTCGAGTTGTTGTTTTTATATGCCAACTTTCTCTACCACTTAAGGAAGAATCAAACCGGCTTACAATCCCCATCCATAATTTGCAGGCCACAGCACCTTCCCCAAGAAGGAAACAAGAAGCATAAGCTTCCAGCACACACAGGTAGCAGGCAGGTGAGGTTTCTAGAGGTCTTCGTGTTTGTACTACGGGAAATTTCTCTTGCGGGAACAACTGTCCACAGGTGACAGAAATGCAGGAAACGTGGTCCTGTGACCAAATGCACATTCATCTCCTGACGTCCACATTTGAGCAAAGAAATAAAGGAAGGATCACAAAAGATCCCTGTTCAGCCACACTTCCCCCCCGTAGCTTAATAACATTGTATGCCCTTCTCCCCTCCCCCCACAAGTGCACAGAACTCAGAACTTCTGTTGAGACCAGCCTTACTCCTGCCCTCCCACCCCCAAACCGGTAGGTTGAGGCCGCAGACAAAGGTCAGAGATAAGTCGTCAATTCTATGAAAGCTTATGCTACAGTAAATGGGCTAGCAGTTAAAGGTCACCTTGTTTAATGTCTTCTAGTCACCTAAATGGCAAAATGAACGTAAGCGTCCCCCTTCCCCATGCCCCTGGCTTCGCCCACTGCACCACCCTGTGGAAACTCTACATCTGTAAGCACGATGGCCGATTTTATCGTAGTAAGACTGGGCTCTAAGGAGCGGCTGTCACAGCTTCAGGAGGGAATAATACTTGGAAATGACTGGGGAGAAGGGGGAAAAGCACAGAAAGAAAGATGACCAAGACACCCAGGAACTAATTATGGAACTGTGCTACAATGGCAGTGAGCCACAGTCACGCAAATGTATTATGAGTACTGTGGTCTATTGGTTAGAATTCAAAGCTAAACTTTTCAGAATTTCAATTTCTGTATCCTATTCTGGGCCCTGACCTGGATGGCCCAAGGCTAGCCTGATCTTGTCAGATCTCAGAAGCTAAGCAGGGCCAGCCCTGGTTAGTATTTGGATGGGAGACCACCAAGGAATACCAGGGTTGCTGTGCAGAGGAAGGCACTGGTAAACCACCTCTGTTAGTCTCTTGCCACGAAAATCCCAAAAGGGGTCGCCATAAGTCAGCTGCGACTTGACGGCACTTTACACACACACACACATCCTATTCTGGAAGGTAATGCTCTGGGCAAAAGGTGGGGTATGTTTAGAGAATAGTGTCAAATAAGCTTTTGTCACAAAACTTGGGTGTATACCCAAGCCACAGGATCAATTTGCCCACCCCATAGTAAAAAAATAAACTGGATTACACACAGGTTCCAATGGAGATCTATTTCTTCCAAAATATTCACATTGAGACAAATAACATTTGATGTTACAGCTATGTAAATACATCCCCTACAAACTCAGGTGCTGCTTTCAGCCCAACGCTCAGGAGTTCCTGAACTTAGACTAAAAATCTATACAGCGCAATTTTTCTAAGATGAACATCCTACTTGTAGATAACCAAGTAACTGCAGTTTGCACCATGTATATCATACAATACATACCATACAGCACAGTGTCATCCACAGAACCTACCACACTTGAGAAATATAATTTCTGTCCCCAATCCCAATTACCTGAAGGTAAACCACTGAGAACTACTGCTTTTTTTTCATTATTGCTTTTTTTTTATATGCGTGCATGCGTGCGAGACATCTCGAACAATTCCGTGCCATTCAGTTCTCTCTATAGAAGTTGCCCCACTAGTGACAGAAGATGTAATTATTTCTCAGCTGCTACCTTTAGTTAGCCCTTCCAAGCCATTAAAAAAAAGCTCACACTGTAGCAACTTGATTGGGAATGAGACCTGGGAAAAGGGGCATGTTCTGTATTATGCAACAGACAGCTGCAAAAAAAGCAGGAGGCTCTCCACAGAGATCCTTTCGGTTGAAAAAAGGACAGGAAAAAGAGGACTTTGCCCAAGATATCCTGAAACGGCAACCATTTCTTTGGAACTCTCCAGTCTTTGCCAGTCCAACAAGAAGGGCCCGCCCCCTGCATACAGACCCCTCCTCCTGCATCTGTTTTATGATTTCCGACTGCAAGTGAACAGAAGCAGCATCCATGCCAGGAGGAAGAGAACTTTAGGATGTGGACATGATTCCGCTCTTCTCGCTCTTCACTTTTAAGAACTCAGCCATACTGGAGAAATACTTCTGGTTGGCTTCGGCGACTTTCTTCTCAGCCGCTTGTGGATTCACGATCTCCAAACCCTTGGGGTGGGGGGAGGCAGACAGAAAGAGAAAATCAGTATCCAAGGGCAAGTTAAGGTAGCCCATAGCTTGCATATCTTGGACAGGAGTCAACTGCTTGCACCATGTTGCCTGGCAATGCAGGAGGGTAAAGACAAAACACCAAACACACAGATGTCATCTCTTTGAGAGTGACCTGCATCATACACAAGAAGCTACCTTATGGGAGGGGCCATGGCTCAGTGGCAGAGCATCTGCTTGATATGCAGAAGGTCCCAGGTTCAATCCCCGGCATCTCCAGTTAAAGGGACTAGGTAGGTAGGTGACATGAAAGACCCCTGCCTGAGATCCTGGAGAGCCGCTGCTGGTCTTGAGTAGACAAGACTGACTTTGATGGACCGAGGGTCTGATTCAGTATAAGGCAGCTTCATGTGTTCTCAATCAAACCCTTAGTCTATCAGTCAGTATTGTCTACTCAGACTGGCAGCGGCTCTCCAGAGTCTGAGAATTTTTTCACTTAGCGCCATATCCATCTAAATGGAAATGCCGGGGTTCGAACCTGGAAACTTCTGCATGCTAAGCAGATGCTCTTACCTCTGAGCCACAGCCCAACCCCTCTACAGACATCAAAAAGTGCAAAGCAGATCATAGTGATTCAGAGGTGTAAGACTGTGGGGGTTCCACCCTTCTGACTCACCCCTCCCAATGCCTTCTGTAAAGTATTTTTTCTCCTGTGCTAATGAGTGCGGAACATGCTGCAACCCACAACCCCCTCCCCCATCATGCTAGAGCTTGCTATCCCCTGGAAGACCTCAGTCTCTGTTACCGATCCTTAAAAAGTGACACACATGAACCCAACCACAGCACTTACCTGCAGCGGAGTGAAGGCCACACTGGAGGCAGTACCCGAGGAGCGGTCCCGGATGGTCGACTTCCCTCCATACACCATGCTCTGCTTTTGGAGTGTGCGCTGGGGGGGGGGAGGACAAAAAAGAGAGCCATCAGGGACTTTGCAACTGGTGCAGTGAAGAGACAGAGAAAAGTGAAGCCAATTCCAGGGTGAACAAGCAATTCAAATAGCTCTAGGAGGATTTCTTGCCTTCCCTAGTACTAGAGGCTGATTCACAGCCCCATTTCTGACCCACTCCCGACATCAAGCATCTCTCTTCTGCCTTGGGTTCCTAGTCACTCCAGAATATTCAGTCTCTGGTCACAGGCAGGCTTAGGGTTGCCGTTTTCATCTTAACATTAAGAGGAACTTTTCTTGTACTCTGCACAAACAGTCTAGTTACATTCATATTTGCGTACCCACTGTCAAACTAAGTAGAGACTGTTGTCTAAGATGATGTCAACTGAAGCTTCTGAGCAATGTTCAAGGTCGGCCTCCTGTGGAGTATCGGGCACTGGGAGACCCTGAGGAGCTTAAAGCAAAGGCAGGGTAGAGATACTCCACATAGTTACGCCACAGTTAGACTGGGGCCCTACTCAATACTGCAGTTAGTACAGGAAGTTAATCTAGCCCTGTGTGCGCAAGAGTGACGCTGTCTCGAGTATCAACAATGCCCATGCAAGCATAGCCAACCTTCACCAAGGCCTTGGTGCTACTACTATGTCACAGAACATAGGACTGGCAGTGCCGGGCACTCTCCTTCATCCAATCCCCGCTTGCTAACCTGCAAAGTCTTGGAGATGCGCGCCTTCGTGGCCTCGTTGACTTGAGTCTGGCGGACACGGCCGCTGCCTGATTTGCCCAGGTGGCCCAGGCTAAACCCAAGGTCTTCCTGGTAAGCATCCTCTTCAATCTGGAAAACAGAGGAAGAGGAGAAGGTGAGACAGGAGAGAAAGGAGTTGGGTATACACTGAAATGTTTTGGCACACGGTAGAAAAACCAACAAGACAAGAGCTTTGTCTTAAAAACGCATGTAAGGAATTGGACTACAAGGAGCCCCGTGGTGCAGAGTGGTAAGCTGCAGTACTGCAGTCCAAGCTCTGCTCACAACCTGAGTTCGATCCCAACAGAAGTTGATTTCAGGTAGCCGGCTCAAGGTTGACTCAGCCTTCCATCCTTCCAAGGTCAGTAAAATAAGTACCCAGCTTGCTGGGGGTAAAGGGAAGATGACTGGGGAAGGCACTGGCAAAACACCCCATAAACAAAGTCTGCCTAGGAAACGTCGGGATGTGACGTCACCCCAAGGCTCAGGAATGACCCAGTGCTTGCACAGGGGACCTTTACCTTTAAGGAATTGGACTAGCCAGACAAATGATAGAAATAGCAATTCAGAAGGGGGGGGGGAAACAAGCCAAACCAGTATCTTTTCTCCTCTTCTGGAGACACCTCTCCCTACACACTCATATATTGTGACAGGCTCTAACTAAGGGCTTTGGGAGACAGTATAACTCAATATCAAAGTATATTAGAACTTGAGTGGGGACAGATTTTTTGGAGATTTCCTTGTGGATTCAACTTTACGGTTCGATAAGACATTCCATCACTAAAAATGCAATCTGGCCTGAGTGAAAGGACTGCAGAAAACATCATGAGTTAAAAAGGCCCTCTTACTTACACCTGGTTTGGGTGATGTGCAAGCAAAACAAAACTACAGGAAGTGGCAACCTTAATATTGCAAATAAAATCAAGTTGCCTGTTCATTGCACCATCCCTCTAAACACCATTTACATATTCCTTCTCCCATACAGGCCTCCACGTCGGAGAAGTGGAAAGCCTACTTGTGTACAGCTATGTGCACCAACGGGACAAAGATGTGCACTGGCCAGAGGCACAATGGACATGCACACAGCAAAATGCGCCTACAACTTGAAGGACAGAAGAGCTTTCCTCCCACATGTGAGGCAGCCTTCCTGCATGTGTCCTGGATGCAGGAATGGAGCCCAGAAGTCCTGCTTCCTACTTCTTATTCTGCCAAAGGTTAGGCCACCATCCATTCCCCAAAGATAGTAGAGAAGTCCTCCACAAAAATACAATACACAACATATCTTACTTCTCCAAAACTCATCCGGTTTGCCTGCTTCCGTATCTCTGTCAAGCCGAGACGCTCCTTCATCTTACGATACCTGAAGGTATAAAAGCAGGCATTTTATTAAGAGAAAACAGAGACGAACAAGGTAACCTTTGGAATGGATGCAAGTTCAAGCCGGTGGAAGACAGCTGAGTCTTCCACCAGCTTGAACCCACAATTTGCTTTTTTACGCTTCACCTTTCCGCCACCCCCCAATGAGGACCCAAAGTAGTTTACAACTTTCTCCTCTCCTCCACAATCCTCACAACACCCCTTTGAGATAGGTTAGTCTGAGTATGTGTGACTGGCCCCAGGTCACCTGGCAGAGTGGGGATTTGAACCTGGGTATCCTAGATCCTACTCTGACACTTTAAGCACCTTTTTGGATCTCATATTGGTCAATGAAAGAATGTACATTGCAGTTGTTCATGTTTGTATTTATTGAATGTAAGTTTTTGTTTGTACTAGGAGTTTTATGCTTTTAATCTATAAGTGCACCTTATTAACATTTATATATTTGTAATTTACGATTTTTCAGCTCAACCTCTTTGGTTTGTAAACTTTAAGCACTATACCATACTGGCCCTCAGGGACCCTAGTGTTCTATGAAGAGAGAAATAAGGCTTCCTATTTTGATGCTTGAATATTAATTTAGATATTAGTCCCTGTAATTATTTCAGTTTTGAAGAAGAAAACAAAGTGCTGAAGAACAGCATGATGAATGGTAAAGGGTCCAGGAACAAATAAAAGCCAATGCAACAAATGCTAGAATTTATGAGAGCCAAATAAAACTGTACATCTCCCTTCCTCACACATGTGCTGGGGTTATCCAAGCTCTTACGCCCAACACTCAGTCCTGCCTCGTTTCCTTAACTGTCCCAGATCAGTCAGCTCTTCCCTTCAAGGCATTTCCTGTGCATCCCCCATACCTTCGGCCTCCACGTTTCTTTCTCTGTCCATCCAAAGGTGCTGGCAAAGGCTTCACTTGCTTAACGGGAGGAGGCTCCTGCCATTTGTCAAATTTCCTTTCAATCTCTTCCTTGAGATCATAACCAACCTGGATAGTAATGGAATGGGGTGTGTGTTTTGGTTACAGGAATAAGCCTCACCTCTCTCCTTTGTCTGTCCCATCCCATAGTCTTCCACCTCTGAAGGGATCAGGAACTGCAGCACCTTGGCCCCACCCAGCTTTAACAAGTCAATCCCCACCCCTGCCGGAGACACCCTCCACCCCCCAAAAAAATTCTTCTCCCCATGGCCCTGACAATTCCAACCTAGCTCACCTTTCCTATAAAATGGGTGAATTTTAGTTCCTAGGATTTTCCTTCTAGCCTCCCCACTGTTAAACACAGTCCCACCCCAGCCATACCTGTACACTTTTCAACTTCCCAGCTGCCCTCTGGCTTCTGCTCCTGCCCACAATGTACCAACTTCCTCACGCTGTACCGCTTACCTTATGCTGGCCATTGGCTATAACAATAAACAATACCACTTACCTTCCCCTCCGGGCTTTCGTGAAAACTGTCCACACGCGCCGCCAGTGTGCATTTTGCAGACACCAAGCGAGCAGCCTTCCTCCGCAGATCCTGCGAGGGGAAAATTAAATCGAACACCAGCTTGTTAATCACTGTGAAGGTGGTTACGAGCCAACAAACCAACTGGGCAGGGAAGGGAACTTCAGGACGGCACGTACCGGAGGCAACGACTGTACAATGTCACTGTGGTAGATGTAGCCAGTATGAGGCAGGACAGAAGTGCTGGAAAATCCAGACAGGGTCTTCCTCTGGGCTCCCAGAAGCATGATGTTACAGGCAGGCATCTTGGAGAGGTTTGTGAGGCCGCCGGCAATACCTTAGGAAGCAAAGAAAAAAAAGGATGAACAAGTCAAGACAAAGAGGCCAAGTTGCTTCCAGTTTTTAGACCACTCCTGGCATTTCCTTCCAGCAGAGACAAAACCCTACCGCAAATGCCTTTTTCTAAAACAGTCAAGTTGCTTTCGCATACATTGAATAATGCACTTTGCAACTGGATTTTACTGCATGAAATAGCAAAATCCACTTGCAAATGATCACTAAAGTGCATTGAAAATGGACTGAAAAGTGCATTGATCAGCATGTGTGAACGCACCCATGGTTTCACACAAGACGCCAGGCCCGTGTTGCCACCACCACCCATGCTAAATTCACACATATCTGATGAAAGCCAACTCCTTTGGAGTCTCACCCATGATCTTTGCAGCAGTGGAGGCTCCCACAATGATGGACAAGTTGGGAGCAATGAAGGACATGCGGGACTCCACGTACTCGTAGATGCGGTGCTTGGACTGATTCAGCTCCAGCGCCATGTCGCAGGCCTCCTCAATGCGCTCCAGTTCTTCCTCTGTTAACTGTTGCCTGCAGAGAAAGAAAGGCAACACTCAAGGCCAGCTATTCAGCCCTCGAGCTTCAGCTCACCATGTCCACATGTAGAAGACCAGAGAGATTTTTTAAAAGCCCTCGGTGGAATTCAATGCACTGTGATTTTTTCAGTCTCTTGCCCTATCAACCTTTAAGAACAGCCCCCCTGCCCAAAGACACTCCTTCAGGCTAACCCACAATACATCTGTCACAGAACCTGGCAGCTGCTTCTCACAGGGTTTATAACATTAACACTGGAAGCCTCTAGAGAAGCAGAAGTCAGCCTTAGCCCAATATGCACCCACTTCACCTCCAACTGGACTCCAGGCTAACACCCTCCAGTTGGCATCCAACCAATATGTTCTATACCCTTGAAGCACACTGTGATTTTGCCTCTTAAGGTCTGCAGAGCTGTAAGCTTCTGGGTTTTTTCAGTTGTGCTTTTCTCTCACGTAACCATCTCTCACCTTCCACCCGTGCTGTGCCTCACCCAAAATCTTGTATGTGCTTTGTCAAGAATAAGCATCTAACTCCAAAAGCCATAAACATCAGCAACAACTATTATTGGGAGCAACTGTCATCAGAATGTCAACGCATAACAGGAGGAGAATGAGCAGAGGAGCAGGGGAGCCCATCTGGGGAGGTTATCAAAAAGGGACTTGGAGAATGAGATGTCTGTATTTGAAATACCCCTGAAGGCTTGTAAGTCTTCCTTTTGAAAAGGAACACACCTCCGTGCCCGTGGGGAGTAGCAGCAATATTCGTAGACTTCCAAATAACAGGTAGCTCACATTATTAGTTGCCCCAAAATATGCTATAGAAGACCAATCTGATAATTTTAGACTCCTTTTCCTTCCCTTGCACAGACTAACAAACTACGCAAATTAACTTTGGAAAAAGGCCACCATTTGGGCCCTCCTGCCCCAAACACTGAACTCCTCCCACCATACAATTCTGTCATTCTCCACTTATTTCATTCCCCCAAGTTCCCATCTTACCCCTGGGTAGTGGATGCTGTGACGCTGACCACCATAATAGTGGCGTTGGTGAGGATCTGTTGAAGGTTTTCGTTGTTCTTGCATTTATCTAAGCTGTTGCCCAGCTCCTGCAAGTGACAAACATCTTAAACAGAAATAAGGGGATTTCTTGAAACAAGAGGTTGTTTTTTTTTAAAAAAAACACCCTCTGTGAACATATTAGGTTAGGAAGTACTGCAAACCTGTGCAACCGAAACTTCACTCAAGGGCAGTGGTTCCCAAAGTGGGCAGTACCACCCCCTGGGGGGCAGTGGGATTACCTAGGGGGGCACTAAGAGGCAAGGGGGCAGCAGGGGGGTGCTAGAGGTGGGCCCCTTCAACTGTGTTGTTCACTAATTTACAATGGATCGAGCTATGACAGCATGCTGGCAAATTTGGTGGAAACGATCAGAATTTTTTTTCCAGACTTTGAAGAGCTGGTATCACTGGATCAAGTTCATCAGTTTTGTTGAATAAATTTCAACTAAAAAGTTTTAATTTGATTTTTAATAGATGTGCAATTAATTGTTACTGTTTTGAAATTTAATTGTTCTTATCTTCTTTAGTGTGTCTTGAAAACCCCTGTTTTGAATAATGCTTTTTATAGGATAGGGTAGGGGGTGCTGGGGTTGAATTTGTGGAACCCAGGGGGCAGTAGCTCGAAAAGTTTGGGAATCACTGCTCTAGGGCCTCCCCCTGAAGAATTCTGGTTCCAAAAATTCAGACTGAGCCTTTGTAGAGAAACATGAAGGAAGGAGCATTAGCTCAGCAGTGGGGTACCGTCTTTGCCTGCATGAAGTCCAAGCTTCAACCCCTAGCACCCATATCCAAACCCAGCACTTTAGCTATTGCACTGAGATCTATCACTTCTTACTAAATAATAATGACAAAAATGCAGAAGACACTGAGGGGAACATTCTAACCTCTCTTAGTGCCTTTGTAATGAAGCAGATAGGTATGCAAGCTTTGAAAAGACTTCAAGTATTTCAAGGTAGTTTAGACAGACTTAAAATACTTCAAAACAGCCAATACCTTGACTGTTCGGATGTAGTCCAAAGCATTAGGGACAAGGGATTCCAGTTCCGGGAATCGCTTGGAGTATTTATCCCGGATAAACTTGTGAATAATGTCTGGGGAGAAATAGCAAAAAAGAGACCCATGAAGGCAGAAAGCAACCCAGGGTATCTTTACATTCCAGAGAACAAAAGCAAGCCACAAGGAAAATCCCAGCCCATACATTCTCTACTACTGATTGAAAGTAAACTTCTTCAGGAACTACTGATTGAAAGTAAACAGCCAGCATAGACAACTTTTTCTGGCACAGCAAGAGCTTCCATCAAAACAGCCAATGACCTGATGCACTCGGCACATGACACAGCATGAAGGGGAAGAGCTGTGGCTCAGTGGTAGAGCCTCTGCTTGGCATGCAGAAGGTCCCAGGTTCAATCCCCGGCATCTCCAGTTAAAGGGGCTAGGCAAGAAGGTAATGTGAAAGACCTCTGCCTGAGACCCTGGAGAGCCACTGCTGGTCAGAGTAGAAAGTACTGACTTTGATGGACCAAGGGTCTGATTCAGTATAAGGCAGCTTCATGTGTGTTCGTGATGTAGTGGTTAGAATGTCAGACTAGGATATCTGGGAGAATGAGGCTTTAACACCTATTCTGTCATGAACAGGTGATCTCACTGGCACGTCAGTTTCTCTTCCTCAGCGAATCGTTATTGGAAGAACAAAACGGAGAGAATGATCTTGTAAGCTTCTTTGAGTACCCGCTGGGGATAAAACAGAGGTATAAGTAATAATAAACCCTTCCCCATCTTAAATCCTCCTGCTTACTCAACTACACTCCCTCACTAGTGAACCCAGCCTCTCTCTTAATCTGCTAACCTTGTATCACTGAGCAGCGGCGGGTATAATGCCTCCAAATACTACACTGTTCTCCCCCACTCCACACAAAAAACAGGCAATTTGACCTTGCACTCACTCAGCTCATTCTCGATTTCCACTGTGAGATTATTGGCATCCACAATGACTCTGTATTCAGGAGCAGCCTCAACAGGGCCTAGAACTAGAAAGGGGGGGGAAGAGAAACAAAGTCAAAAACTATATAGGGGATGTAAAGTTAGGTGTATGTATGCTCTGCAGTGCAATGCAAAGCAGAACCTGCAGCAGGTGCCACGCGGAGGAAACGGGGAGGGAGGAGGGGCTGCGCAAAGATCTCTTTCAAGAGATGAACCAGAGTGGTTAGTTACCTTCGGATGCTTTGGGTTGTTTGCTGACGTATTCCTCAATCTTTACCAAGATTTCAGCAAACTGCACAGGAGACATGCAAAAAGATGGTTATCGCACCCTGAGACCACCTGCAACGTTAACCTGATGTCAGGCCCTCCTTTGTCCCCCTCAAAACATCTACTACAGGAATAGTTGACCAAAGCAGATCTTTAGAAGAGTTCCTTATTTCAGATCACCCCCACTAATCACACGAAGCTACATGCACACTATCCTCTGTGCACTGAGAAGTGGGACTACTGTATGCGGGGTCCTGTCTGCTCGCAGGCCCTGCTGTAGCGCATATTTCTGCAATTGTCGCCATCTGAATTATGAATTATTATTTCTGTAACATAATTGTTCTACCAGGCTTGTTTTCAACTGATTGTGATTAATTTGAACGTCATTTTATTATTTTTCATTATATTTTATTGTATTTATGATGTTGATGTGCTGTTAGCCGCTCTGAGCCCAGCTTTGCCGGGGTGGGCAGAATGTAAGAGCAAAAAATAATAAAGACACTGAATTTTTGCTCTGAAGATGTGTAAAGTAGGCTCTGTCTGAAAGGCTTTTGGCTTATTGTAATCCTTGAAGTTACACGGAGAAGACATAGATTTTACAGGTTCTTTTTTAACAACGTAACCCTCAGTGATAAGTTGAGGATTGTTCTATAGTACAGATCAAGACCACCATGTCCACATTTAGCAGTTCAGCTACAGAAATTCACCCCCACCAATAAATTTATCTAGTTGGCCAGTGCTGAGCTACACCACAAGGCATCCTGTACTCAAGCTTGTTTCTCTCACCATCTTGCTGTCCCAAAGCTTGGCAATACTCTTGACCGAATCCGTCGCCAGATCCATTTGCATCTCTTCTTGGACATCCTCAATGGTAGGCTCATCCTCCTCATCCACAAAGCTTCCATCCTCTTCCTCAGCTGCCTCCTCAAGGTCAGCCAAAAGCTCATCTGCCAAAGACATGGTGGATCAACCTGCAAAGGAGAAAGAATGACAAAGCAGAAAAACTTCCTTGGGTATCCACAATCTTGTTGATCTGGTACTTCCAACTGTTGCATGTTCTAGCAGACAGCAGCAATATCCAAGAAATCCCCAGAAAGTAAGACATTTATTAACACTAGACACCGATTCAGTGGACCCCTCAAATTGTTAGATCCCACCTGGCTCTTCTGCAGTTCTTGAAGAGTTTCCCTTTCTCTCCCTCAGCACTCAACTCTGAAGGAACCTCTCCCTTTCCCTCAGTGCTATCTCCTTCTACTGATATCCACCAACCTTAATATCCATGTCAGTTACCTTCCCAACCTAGCTCATTTGCCCAACCAACGTCCATTATTACTTCTGTTTCCACCTCCACCAAAAGAGCACTCTGTATCTACCAACAGGGCTGCCAGCTCCGGGTTGGGAAATACCTGGAGAGTTTTGTGGTGGAGCCTGAGGAGGGTGGAGTTTGGGTAGGGGAGGGACTTCAATGCCATAGAGACCAATTGCCAAAGAGGCCATTTTCTCCAATAGAACTGATTTCTATCGGCTGGAAATTAGTTGTAATAGAGGGAGATCTCCAGCTAGTACCTGGAGGTTAGCAACCCTATCTACTAACCTATCACATCATTCACCGCCTTTTTTCAAAAAGCATTTTAAGGACCCCCCCACCCAAACACGAACCGCCGCCTTCCAGCACGTCAGAATCTCCTTCTTACCAGCTGCTTCTATTCCTGCTTCGGCTGCTGCTCCCCTTCCGGGCCTTGACTATTAATAAACTTGACTTGGCTCCCCTTCAGCAAGCAGCCGCCGGCGGTCCCTCCGCTCTCCCGACAAACCAATTTCCTCTCTTTCCTCCTCTCAATAAATGCGCCACACACCGCCCGGCTCCGTCGCTCTCAAGGTCGTCATCAGAAAGCGCCTCCCGTACCGCCAAGGCGACAGCGGGGAACAAAACAGATTGGAACGCAGAACCACTTCCGGTTTTTCGTTTGCACGTCACGTGAATCGAGAAGACCGCTCTAGCCTTACGTATCGTAATGGTATCTTTTGAACTGGATGTGGCCCCCGCGCGCAGGCAAGTTCAATGAGGAACAGGAAGCGTTGAGGTTAGATTCGTTGGACTGGCGACTCCCTCCCCCTGGAGACATGATTTATATTACTTTTTAATAATTTTATTATTATATATTCAACCGCAGATACACAGGCTTCGCCCCGCCCATAGAGTCACACAGCTCCGCCTCACGGAAGTTTGCATTTCAGCTTGATTTTATTCGACGACCAGCTCGCTCCCTCACAACCAGCCGCGGCCCGGACCCGAGCGAGTCCCCACAGCCGACTTAAATCAACGCATCCGGTCTAGAAACGGAAATGGCTTCTTTCAACGGAAAGTATAGAGGGGTTTCACCGTAGAGAAAACCGAGGCCTGGAGCGGCACCAGTATGCGCCCATAGGGAGCCGTGGCCCAGATAGGATTTCAATTTTTACCAGAAGTTCAAGCAGTAAAAATAAAATTAAAAAATCCTCTTTTTTACAGACAAGGAGAACTTGAGGCGACGCAGCGTTGCTTTACTGCGCATGCGCCAACTTTCTCTCACCTCTGCTCTAGCCCCCCCGCCCCGTGTTTGGGTCATTGGAGAGCTCGGTAGAATGTCCAGGCTGGACGCCTACGTCACTGGAGCGCGACATTTTCCTCTTCGTGGCCTCTCCCCTCATTAGGCTGTGTTCGATGGGTTTAGCGCCATTGCGGTGGATGTGCGTACGTCATCAGCACAGGACGATCTGTCTGTTTTTGCATCCTTGGAGGAATCGTGGACATTGGTAAGGGTAATTCACAGTGGGTAGCCGTGTTAGTCGGTCTGCAGTAGTAGAAAAGGGCAAGAGTCCAGTAGCACCTTAAAGTCTAACAAAAATATTTTCTGGCAGGGGATGAGCTTTCGTGAGCCACAGCTCACTTCTTCAGATACAGCTAGAATGTGAATCCATCTGTCTTTAAATAGAGGAGAGTGAATTCAGACAAGCATTAGTATGTAAATGTTAACAGTATGTAAATGTGAATAGCAGGCGTGATGGGATTAGGTGTGGTATGCAGAAGAGTCTGTGATGTCCAGGGGAGAGATGGGTGTGGAGAAATCAGCATTGGTGGACATCACAGACTCTTCTGCATACCACACCTAATCCCATCACGCCTGCTATTCACATGTACATACTGTTAACATTTACATACTAATGCTTGTCTGAATTCACTCTCCTCTACTTAAAGACAGATGGATTCACATTCCAGCTGTATCTGAAGAAGTGAGCTGTGGCTCACGAAAGCTCATCCCCTGCCAGAAAATATTTTTGTTAGTCTTTAAGGTGCTACTGGACTCTTGCCCTTTTCTACAAATAAACTGTGTGCTAGTGATAGCCCTGTTCCCTCTGGGTTGGGGAATTCCTGGAGATTTGGGGATGGAGCCTGGGGAGGGCGGGATTTGTTGAAGGGGGTAGGGTTGCCATCCTCCAGGTACTAGCTGGAGATCTCCCTCTATTACAACTGATCTGTGGCTCACGAAAGCTCATACCCTACCAGAAAATATTTTTGTTAGTCTTTAAGGTGCTACTGGACTCTTGCCCTTTTCTACTATTGGTAAGGGTGCTATTAAAAGAGGGTTTGATGCTTGAAGGCCGCTTAGAGGCGACCTTGTTGCTTGTTCAGCTCTTCCCTTGGTGACTCGCCAGAACAAGAACCTGCTCATATTTCACAAACGTTGAGTATTTAACCAGGTCTGAGACACTCAGCTCAGTTCCTTCTTCTTCCGAAATTGTATTGTATGATAATTGTATTCATCGAGATAGCGAAAAGTTTGAAAGAACAAATAAATTAGGAATTAGCTCAAGGCTTCAGCAGTGTATACGTTCTCATTTTATGTTCAGATTGCTGATAGATTACATATCTTCCTCCTCAGGTAACATCTCCCCCCCCCATGGCACTTCTTTGGGTTAGATCACTCACTTCCTCTTAATTAGAAACTGGATTTCAAAATTTTACCAGGTTAAAAAAATTTTTTGGTAAGAAATAAACTCTCCTAGTGTACACAAAAATTTGGAAGATTTGAGTATTTGACATTGCTTGTACAAATGTGTAAAACATGAGTATGTACATATGTGGGGGGATTTTATTTTTTGCCGTCAAGTCACATCTGACTTACGGCAACCCCTGGTGGGGTTTTCAAGGCAAGAGACGTTCAGAGATGGTTTGCCATTGATTGCCTCCACGTCAAGACTCTGGTATTCCTTGGAGGTCTCCCATCCAAATACTTACCAGGGTTGACCCTGCTTAGCTTCTGAGATCTGATGACATCAGGCTAGCCTGGGCTATCTAGGTCAGAGCATGAAGGGATATAGGTAGACATATATTTCAGTAGCGGTGGTTTTTTAAAAAAAAATCCCTAGTGCCAAAACGCTACACTGGCCGCCCTATTTATTGATTGCTGCACTACAAATCCTTTATTTTTTTTTGCATTGTCCAATGTTGGGGAGATATTGGGAACTGTGTTCCTCTTTGAATAAGCTGTTGTCTCACTATTAGCCATTCAATGTAGGAGGGGGGAAGGCAGTGGAATAAATGGATGTCGCTTTCTTTCTTACTTTTCTTGCTCAGGAGTATGGCAGGTGTGGGGTTTGAAGAATTTTCAGTGCCTCCTGGCTCAGAGCTGGCCCTCCCTCCTCTTTTCGGTGGCAATATTCTTGAGAGTGAACTAGAGACAGAAGTGGAGTTTGCCGATGGGGGGCTGCAGGAGGAGGAGGAAGAGGAAGGAGTGTTGCGGCAGCAGGAAATGACACGACGCAAATGCCAGGCTCTTGCTCGGCGCTGCAAGGAATTAGAGCAGGTACTTATTTACATTTTCAATCCTTGGCATCTCCATTTGAAGCACCTCTGGTAGATGTTCTGAGGAGAAAGATCTTTCCTTGCCTGAAATCTTGGAGAGCCACCGTCCAACAGAGTAGACAATACTGCGCTAGATGGTTTGCTTTCTTCGTTACTCTATATGTTCTTATATGTAATTACTTTATTTACTGTGTTTACTTTGGTTGTATAATGTTGGGGTTTTAAAATTGATTTTTTTTTTAAATGTTTTTTATCAGAATTTGGAGAAAGGAAAGCTAGAACAAACTGCATTGCTGGGAATGATGTTCAGTAGGAGGAGGATTACAGGACATGAATAGAGAAGCGACGAATTATGCTGAATGAAAAGCCAAATGGTAGAGCTTATTAAGTGGAGACTGGGAATGGGGGCCATCAAGTGGATAGAGAGAAAAGGTAATAGAGAGTGAAACAGAGTGGGCTTTATCTGAGGCCGCACATGTGCTGTGGAATAGGCTTGGAATAGGCTTGTAAAACAGAGTTTTTTAGAAGAGCCTTTACTTTGTTAAGGTGATTGCTTCATGGGTGCCTTGAAAGACTGCAGTTGCTGGTTGCATTTTAAGATTTGCTACCAGCAGTTCTAATTTGATTACTCTTAGAATTATGCTATATTGTGCTGATTTTATTGTTGTTCCTCACCTTAGCTCCCAGTTATCTCGGAGTAAAAGGGTCTCATAGATGTTTTAAATAAATACAATTCTAATGTTTCCCTGTGAACTCTACTGATGATTGCAGGTGAATGAGAGGATGCTAAATCGGCTGCATCAGGTCCAGAGAATAACATTGAGGCTGAAACAAGAACGGAGGTGAGGAAATAGGTCAGGACTTGCTGTTTGTAGACCTCTTTGCTAGTAAGAAAATGGGTGGTGATGTAATTTCCTGAGCATGTCTTGGTTACATGCTTTTTCTTCCATTCAGGTCTCTCATGAGGGTGCTGGACTCCTATGGTGATGACTATAGACAGGGTCACCTTGATATAATCTTGGAGGTAAGAAATATTTGCTTCGAGATGCAAGAGGTCAGGTCTTAAGATGGCATCCCCTGTAATGCCCCATAACTGCTTCCCACCCCAAGCTTTTCACTGTGGCTTATTATAGGTGAAACTGTGTTAGAATGGACAGTTCCTGCTCAATAGTGTTCTCTTTTTAGGATGAAGGAAGTCACAGCATGGATGTCCCAACACTGGGCAACGCAGAAAATGAACCTCCTGAGAAAGAGACCCCCCGGCGCCTTCCAGGGCCTTTGACTGCCCAAGACGCTGAGAGCCCCTCGCCTACTGAGGGGCCAACCAATAAGAAGCGCCGGCGCCATGTGAGAGAGGAAAAGGAAGCAAGGTTGCGGCGAGCAGCACCCGCCTTGCTTCCCATGGAAGAGTTCCCAGTTCAGGTATTGGAGAACATGTCCACTTTCATGGTCTTGATAGATAGCCGTATGACCCTAGCTTCCCAGGTGTTGCTTCAGGAATGTCTCCTGAGGCCATGGCAGCCAGTCACAGGGTCTGGGTTGTCTGCAGCGTAGAGATCAGCAACACACAGCGTGCTGTCTGGCAGATCCTGGGTTTAATCTTTAAAGCAAATGTCTAGCCCTGTGATAGTGGCTTGGAGGCCACATGGCTCTTAGCATAATACCCACGGCTCTTGAGAGCCAGCGTGGTGTAGTGGTTAAGAGTGGTGGTTTGGAGCGGTGGACTCTGATCTGGAGAACTGGGTTTTATTCCCCACTCCTGAACATGAGGTGGACACTAATCTGGTGAACCGGATTTGTTTCCCCACTCCTATGCATGAAGCCAGCTGGGTGACCTTGGGCTAGTCACAGCTCTCTTGGAGCTCTAACTGCGTTTTTTGTGCTGCCAGGAATCTTTTCTGATAGTTTCAAATGTTCTATCTTGCAATCTCCTTACTGATTGAAATGTTTTATCATTGTACTTATAATCCACCTTGAGTCCCCATGAGAAAGGGAGAGGCCTGGAGGCTTCTTGTGATCAGCCACTGTGGTAGCCGTTTTGTGGATTTTACGGTGATAACCACTACATGTATCAAAATCCAAAAGTGCCCATAGGCTCAAGAAGGTTGAAGAACCTTGGTGTAGCCTTTCTGATTGATTTTTTTTTTAAAGTATGGATACACCCTTATGGCTCTTCATCATCTGTCTTCTGGCTGGAAAAGCCTGTTTCCAATTTTTTTCCAATAAACTAAGAAACACATACAAGTGTGTGATCTAGCTGTAGAATATAAGGCTAGGTGATGCACAGAGCCAGAGAATGTTTCAGACAACCATGTTTTGGGTTTTGTAACTGCAGATAAAAACTGAAGAAGATTTCCACTGTGAGCAAGAAGATGTGCTAGCATCTACCTGGCAGCAGTCTAGTCCCCGGGACAAGTTACTTCATTATCCCAAGTTTTCTAGCCCTGGAGCCTGTTCGGATTTTGACTGAAGCTGGACCTTTCAGTGGCCACTCATGAAACCTCTAGGGGAGATTTTGTATACCTGCACGTCAGTTGCCTTTTCCTGACCACTCGGTTGTCCAGTGAACATTGTCTAAGGGTGCACCTGTTCGTTTTTAAGGGAAAGAAACAAATGGGCCATGAAGCTTTTATCCTATCGGAACAGACAGAGTTGCTTAGAGGAAGTCTGGATGAAGACAATGAACTGCATTACATTTATGAAACGATAAAACTCAACAGTCGATGTATAATGAATTATTTAAACCAGTACGTATTAAAATGTGAATGGATTCTGCTTCTGGTGTACAGCTTAATATTGGGCATGCGGAGAGAATGGATTAGTTAGGAGTTAACATTTTTGAGTCTTAACTTGGTGGGGAAATAAGTGTTAAACTTCACACTGTTACTTTTCTAGGATCTGAGAGACATACTGAATTTATTACAGCTGTGCAAGGCGCTTAAAAGCCCTACCCTGGCAGTGCCTGTGTATTTTCCAGCTTACTGTTGTAACCCTAAGGACCAGAAACTTGCTTTTAAAAATTTGTTCTTTGAAAGAGAGTCTGCAAAATGCAGTCCTGAATGAGGGACGCTTGCGAGCATCATAAGAACATAAGAAAGGGCCTACTGGATCAGACCAAGGCCCATCAAGTCCAGCAGTCTGTTCACACAGTGGCCAACCAGGTGCCTCTAGGAAGCCCACAAACAAGACGACTGCAGCACCACCGTCCTGCTTGTGTTCCACGGCACCTAATATAATAGGCATGCTCCTCTGATACTGGAGAGAATAGGTATGCAGCATGACTAGTATCCATTTTTACTAATAGCCATGAATACCCCTTTCCTCCATGAATATGTTCACTCCCCTCTTAAAGGCTTCCAAGTTGGCAGCCATCACCACTTCCTGGGGCAGGGAGTTCCACAATTTAACTATGCGTTGTGTGAAAAAATACTTCCTTTTATCTGTTTTGAATCTGTCACCCTCCAGCTTCAACAGATGGCCTCACGTTCTAGTATTATGGGAGAGGGAGAAAAACGTCTCCCTGTCCACTCTCCAAACTATGCATAATTTTATAGACCTCTATCATGTCACCCCTTAGCCGCCTTCTTTCCAAGCTAAACAGCTCTATACGTCTTAACCGCTCCCCATAGGACAGTTGCTCTAGTACCCTAATCATTTTGGTTGCTCTTTTCATCAAGAATGAATAGAAAATATTTCTCATTTTGCAAGATGCTACAACATTCCCTCTTCCAGTTTATCCCTACTAAGCTCCCTTGACTTGCATGCTACCTCAAAGAGAGACAGCATGGCGTAGTGGTTAAGAGGGGTGTACTTCAATCTGATTAACCGGGCTTGATTCCCCACTCTTCCAAATGAAGCCTGCTGGGTGACCTTGGGCCAGTCACAGTTCTCTCCAAACTCTCTCAGCCCCACCTGCCTCACAAGGTGTCTGTTGTGAGGAGTGGAAGGGAAGGGGATTGTAAGCTGCTTTGAGACTCCCTTAAAAGGTAGAGAAAAACAGTGTATAAAAACCAACTCCTCTTTCTCTTCTTCATACTGCTACTGATTTGCCCAAAGAAGTTCAGCTAGCGCAGTTCTGTAATACCTACCGTCCTCACAGAACTCCTTCTCAGCAAAAATTCCCACGCATCTCTTGAGGGAGGAAACCATGGAACCTGAACCACATTAACAAACTTTCAGTCAAGCTTTGGGGAGTTCAAAGAGTCTGTTTCGCCCATCCTGGAGAAGCTTCCTAAGACAAACCCCACAAAACCCCGTCCTTTAAGTTAACAGCATTTTTATTACAATCTGGAAATTTTACGCTTCTACAAGAAGACAGGTAGCGATGTGTTGTTAGTTGGGTTGGTGGACCCTTCAGTCGTAGTTCAGGAAGCTTTCTGAAGTTCTCAGAAGTTCTTCAGCCACTCGAGGCTTGGGCCTTCCTTGTCACAAGGGTGGCAGGGAATGTCGGGCATATTGCCATCATCCCGAACTGGCACTGTGGAGAAAGGGGGGGGTTGGGAATCAAGCACATGTGTACATATGGATCTCCAAGCTTCACCTTGGACTTTGCTAACTATTTCCAGTAAGAAAGCCCATGCAAAGACTTGACCACAGGCCTCAGGGGTCATCTATGAACAGCTTCCCATAGTCACTTTCCCAGCCTTTGTTCTTAAATGTGCGCAGCTGGTAAAGGTAATCCCCTGTGCGAAGCACTGGGTCATTCCTGACCCATGGGGTGACATCACATCCCGAAGTTTACTAGGCAGACTTTGTTTGCGGGGTGGTTTGCCAGTGCCTTCCCCAGCCATCTTCCCTTTACCCCCAGCAAGCTCATTTCACCGACCTCGGAAGGACGGAAGGCTGAGTCAACCTTGAGCCGGCTACCTGAAACCAACTTCCGTCGGGATCAAACTCAGGTCGTGAGCAGAGCTTGGACTGCAGTTTACCACTCTGCGCCACGGGGCAGCTTGTAACAACAGTCAGAATCCCCTCATGTAAGCAGGTAAAATCGGTCACAGCCCCGGGTTTCATTGTGGTGGCTCCCACGCTATGGGGAGGTGCTGGTTATGACCTTTAAAGCCTTACACAGTCTGGGACCGTAGTATCTACAGGACCACCTCTCCTGGTATGTTCCCCAGAGAAACCTATGTTCATGTAATACCAACTTGCTGGTAATCCCCGGCCCAAGAAGTATCCAGTTGGCCTCGACCAGGGACAGGGCTTTTTCTGCCCGGCCCCTGCCTGGTGGAATAGCCTCCCTAGTGAGATCAGGGTCCTGCGGGACCTTCAGGAATTTGGCAGGGCCTGCAAGACGGAATTATTCCACCGGGCTTATGGTCGAGGCCAGCGATGGTTCTCATTATAATTACCGGCCTCCCTAGTCCTTCCCCCCATTCCCTGCTGCTGAGCACCACCCCTTCTATACCACCCTGGGGGGTGGTTAGATTCATCTGCTGCCTGCAGATTGCTATTTTGGGGGTTTTAGTGCCACTGAGGGGCATTATTGGGCTATTTTAAATTGTATTTTAAATTATATTTTGAAATGTGTTATTGTTTTTATTATGTTTTAGATTGTGTAAGCCGCTCTGAGCCCGACTTTCGGGTTGGGGAGAACGGGGTAGAAATGTAATAAAATAAATAAATGGACTGGCTTTCTGGAAATTGTTAGGAAAATCCTGTCCCATCCCCCCACATGCTCTGGCAGTTTTCTAGAAACTACGTAAAGTGGAATAGTTTTGAGGGGATATTTCAAGACAACAGGTAGACTGACAGTGTTTTGGTTTTGTCTCTTCAGCTTGTTTCATCTTATTTTCTTTAAGGTCTCTGAAACCAGGTTTTAGTAAGACACTGAGTAGCTCTGAGTTCTTGGTGGGGAGGAATTAAGTCAATAAATAAAATAGCTGCAAGGTATATTTTTGTGGCATACTCAGTGGGTTCACCATTCCTGTGATCCTCTGCAATCATTCACGGAATATGAAGACGTAAGTGCACCCCTTCTCAGGCAGCTGGGAAACTCAACACAGGCACCTGTCTTCAAAGCTGTTTGCCTCATTGATGGCAAAACAAGTAAACGGCTTAAAATATTTATAGTCCATCTACAAAATATGCAGGGGTTTTCAAGAGAGCACATTGGGTTTTTTTTAAACCTAGCAAAATAATAAACCTGGGCATCTAATCCAGTAATTCCACAGAATTCTTGGAGATTCCTTGAACCATCTCTGTGGTGATATATTGTGACATAAAATAATCACACCAAGAATCTACCTAGTTCTGCATCCTTTTCCTAGACTGGCCAGCCAGATGCTTCCTGGAAGCCTATGGGAAGGCACAAAGCCAACAGCCTTTGACCCAAGTTGTTATCACTGTTGGGGTGACTGATCTCTCAGCCTAGAACCACACTGGGGAGCCAGCGTGGTGTAGTGGTTAAGAGTGGTGGTTTGGAGTGGTGGACTCTAATCTGGAGAACCGGGTTTGATTCCCCACTCATCCACATGAGCAGCAGATGCTAACCTGGTGAACTGGGTTGGTTTCCCCACTTCTACACATAAGGCTAGCTGGGTGACCTTGGGCTAGTCACAGCTCTCTCAGTCCCACCTATTTCACAGGGTATCTGTTGTGGGGAAGGTGATTGTAAATTGGTTTGATTCTCCCTTAAGGGGTAGAGGAAGTCAGCTTATAAAAACCAACTCTTCTTCATCTTGTCAACTCTATTTGACTTTGTTCTTCAAATGCCCTACTCACCCAAAAACTGGTTCAGGCATGGGTCTAGTTCTCCCACAGCAAAGACCAATGTCAACATCTCCCGTAGCTTTTCTCCCCCCCCCCCCAAATTAGAAACTGCCCCAGAAAAGAGTGGGGATTTTAGATTGGTAGTTGTACCTGGATATGTGTACGGCACAGCTCTGTTCATCATGGTGGTGTACTTAGTGTAGGGGCTAACGAGAGGTGCGAGTACAGCTGAAATAGGAAAAGGAGAATAGGATGTGCATCAACAAGACACAAAGAACACATCACATACTAAGCAGAACATAAAAGGAGCCCCACTGCATCAGAACAAAGATCCACCCAGATCAGCTTCCTATGGCCAATCAGATGCCTCCCAGAAAACCCATGGCCAGGCAATAGAGGTGACGTCCGGGTTGGGCTCAGCTTTTGTCACAACAACTTCTCTCATCGGGAGACGTGATGAGCTCCATACAAGCCTTGACTTGACTCACCTTAACTACCAGCAAACTTTCCAGTCTCCAAAACGCCACTTTTGCTGACAATTGGTGGTGAATATATTGAGAGACTCTTCTTTCATTTATCAGTGTGTTATCGATGTATAAATTTGTACTGCACAGGCACAGTGGAGACTTATTTAGGATTTAGGAGATACAGATAGGTAGGATGTGAGGGCGATCTGGCTGCGACATCTGTCACCCCATTGATCGCCAGGGTTGATTCGGCTGATCTGGCTGGCTAGGCGGGTGTCCCCTACCTCCCTCACTGCTCCATGTGCGTCCCTCCCGAAGCTGTGTGCTTGATGGAAGAGGACGACCATCCCAGATAGACGGAGTGTACCGTCCTTCGATAAAGATAGGTATAGGCATAATAGAGGAAGGCACTGGCAAACCACCTCTGTTAGTCTCTTGCCATGAAAACCCCCCAAAAGGGTTGCCATAAGTCGGCTGCGACTTGATGGCACTTTACACACACACACAGGCACTAATAGTAATATTGTACATGACATCTTTGATAATTTAGAATAATCTAATAAAATTGTTGGATTAAGTTGAGCCTAAGTGCTGTTGTTTTGGTTGAAAACATTGTTTATTCAGCATAAGTTACTTTGTTGTAATAATAGCTGTCCCCCAGCAACTAACATTCTAAGACACACTGCCACTCAACTTGGAGGTTTTGTTTAGCAGTCATGTCTAGTAACCATGGAGTACGGGGTCACCATAAGTCATTTGCAACTTGATGGCAAAAAAAAAAAGTGTTCTTAAGGGGGTGGGTTCAGTAAGGGTTCCTGTGATGAATGGAAAAGCCATACACACACTCACCTAGGATGCCAATGGCAAAAGAGGCCACAATAACAGGTTCCTTGGCCCAGGCATTTTTCAGATACGCACCAACTTCTGTAGAAGCACCCAGAAACATGCATAATTAACAGAATGGTTTTAAATAGCTGGTTCTGTTTCAAAGGACTGGAGTCTATACATTGGAAGAGCAGCAGGGGTCTGGGGAGCTGCAGAAACCCAGGAAAGGGAACACATGAAGCTGCCTTATACTGAACCAGACCCTTGGTCCATCAAAGTCAGTATTGTCTACTCAGACCGGCGGCTCTCCAGGGTCTCAGGCAGAGGTCTTTCACATCACCTCCTTGCCTAGTCCCTTTAACTGGAGATGCTGGTGATTGAACCTGGGACCTTCTGCATGTCAAGCAGATGCTCTACCACTGAGCCACAGCCCCTATAGTTAGGTGGGTTTCACTTTGATCTTCCCTTATAAGAAACGGCACAGAATCATTTGGGCCAACTTACTCAGAAAGTACCTTCACTCTTCCAGTGAGACACTGTAGTGTTGCTTTATGAAGGACAATCTGTAGAGGTTTGACTAGATGGCCATTGGGGGTCACCACATTTTATGGTTAGTGTGCCTTGACAGGGGGTGCTGGGAACCAGAGTCCCTAGGTCAGGGTTGTCAAACTCATTTGTTACTAGGGCCGGATATGACATAAATGGCATTTGGTGGTGCCGGGCCATGCCTCTCCAGCCCATATTAGGACTGGAGGGGGGGTGGCTGTCTCGCGGGCTGGATAAGAGCTCTCAAGGGGCCAGATCCAGCCCCCGGGACCATATGTTTGACACCCCTGCCCTAGATGCACAAGACACACCGCCTCAGTCAAAATCAATGTTTGCCCACACTCTCACTTTTCATACCTGCAAAATGGGCACAATAGTATGAGCGACAGAAATCTCACTGAGAGGTGATGGAGGAACAAAACAGGAGAGTCAATCCACATCTCAGGAGTAGGGTTGCCAGGTCCCTCTGTGCTGCCAGCGGGAGGGTTTTTTTGGGCGGAGCCTGAGAAGGGTGGGGTTTGGGGAGGGTCTTCAATGCCATAGTGTCCAATGGCCAAAGCAGCCGTTTTCCAGGGGAACTGATCTCTATCGGCTGGAGATCAGTTGTAATAGCTAGGAGATCTCCAGCTAATATCTGGAGGTTAGCAAGTCAAAAAATAAGGGCACCTCCATGCCTATACCACAAGGTTTGGAAATTAGCACGGGAGAATAGGTTCACAAAAGCACATAGACAGGATACAAGATAGAAATGGTATGAGTGACAATGATGAAAAAGACAAAAACAGGTGTACAACATCAAATCTTAACCACTAAGTGGCTAAATATATACAAAAATACAAGGTAAGTGTAGAACAATTCTTATGGTGCAAAGCAGGAGGCAAAAGTCCTCTTCTGGATTTCAATAATAACCAGTTTCTTTAGGATTCCAATGGCAAGTATAAATCCATTTTATACTCATTATACCATTGCTGTCTTGTATCCTGTCTATGTGCTTTTGTGTACCTGTTCTCCCGTGCTAAATACCTGGAGGCTGGCAACCCTGCTCAGGAGGGCTTTCTAAACCACAAGGGTCAAAACCCACGTGTCGTGGGATCTAGTAAAAACAAGGCCGACGTTCTTGGGCCAAGGAGGAGGAATCTAGAGGGCTGGACGATCGGGACTGGAAGCTCCCTGCATGCAAAACCCCACAGTCGTACACGTGTCTCCGCTCTCACACAGTCACAATCCAACATCCCTTCTCCACCGACCAAAAGGTCATCCTCTAACGTTTTTGACGTCCTTGAGGTTCTTCCACCCCCTGCTAGAAACGCGTCGCCATTACGCCCCTGATGCCTTTTGCAAAGGAGGGGGGGGGGAAATCCCACTACGTGCCCTGTTGCAAGCAAAAGCCACTGACGTCCCTCTCCCCAAGCAAACACGCACAGAAACTGATCACTCCACTTACTGCTGAAGGCTGCCATCTTGCCGTTAACCCGGGAAGGCGCGCGGCATTCTGGGAGTTGTAGTTTTCCAGCGGCTCTCTCTGGCTAGCGAAGCCTCGTGCTGGAATGAGATGCTGGTAGCAGAAAAGGGCGAGAGTCCAGTAGCACCTTCCAGACTAACACAAATATTTTCTGGCAGGGTGTGAGCTTTCGTGAGCCACAGCTCACTTCTTCAGGTATCTGAATGTATCTAAATGTATCTAAATGTATTTAAATGTATCTAAATGTAGAAAAGGGCAAGAGTCCAGTAGCACCTTCTAGACTAACACAAATATTTTCTGGCAGGGTATGAGCTTTCGTGAGCCACAGCTCACTTCTTCAGGTATCTGAATGTATCTGAATGTATCTAAATGTAGAAAAGGGCAAGAGTCCAGTAGCACCTTAAAGACTAACACAAATATTTTCTGGCAGGGTGTGAGCTTTCGTGAGCCACAGCTTACTTCTTCAGGTATCTGAATGTATCTAAATGTATCTAAATGTATCTAAATGTAGAAAAGGGCAAGAGTCCAGTAGCACCTTCAAGACTAACACAAATATTTTCCGGTAGGGTATGAGCTTTCGTGAGCCACAGCTCACTTCTTCAGATACAGCTAGAATGTGAATCCATCTGTCTTTAAGTAGAGGAGAGTGAATTCAGACAAGCATTAGTATGTAAATGTTAACAGTATGTCAATGTGAATAGCAGGCGTGATGGGATGAGGTGTGGTATGCAGAAGAGTCTGTGATGTCCAGGGGAGAGATGGGTGTGGAGAAGTCAGCATTGGTAATGAGCCATGAATGCAAGCTCTTTATTCAGCCCAGGTAAATGCATTGACTTTAGTTTGAATATCAACTGTAATTCAGCAGTTTCTCTTTCCAATCTCCCTTTGAAATTGGTTTTTATAGGTTATCTGGGCTGTGTGACTGTGGTCTTGGTATTTTCTTTCCTGACGTTTCACCAGCAGCTGTGGCAGGCATCTTCAGAGGAGTAACACTGAAGGACAGAGAGACACTGTCCTTCAGTGTTACTCCTCTGAAGATGCCTGCCATAGCTGCTGGTGAAACGTCAGGAAAGAAAATACCAAGACCACGGTCACACAGCCCGGATAACCTACAAGAACCAATGAACTCTGACCATGAAAGCCTTTGACAATATCCCTTTGAAATTCCTTTGTAATACCCTACCAGAAAATATTTTTGTTAGTCTTTAAGGTGCTACTGGATTCTTGCCCTTTTCTACTACTGCAGACAGACTAACATGGCTACCCACTGTCAATGCTGGTAGTCTTTAAAGCCATGAAGGAGCTAGAAAAGATTTTGAAGTGTAAGGATGTGTCACTGGCCACCAAGACTAGATTAATTCATGCCATGGTTGTGAAAGCTGGACAGTGAAGAAAGCTGATAGGAAGAGAATCGATTCCTTTGAAATGTGGTGTCGGAGGAGAGTGTTACTGATACCCTGGACTGCCAAAAAAAACAAAAACAAATCAGTGGGTTATAGATCAAATCAAGCCTGAACTGACCCTAGAAGCTAAAATGACTAAACTGAGGCTATCGTATTTTGGTCACGTCATGAGACGACAAGAGTCACTGGAAAAGACAGTCATGCTAGGAAAAGTTGAGGGCAGCAGGAAAAGAGGAAGACCCAACAAGAGATGGATTGACTCCATCAAGGAAGCCACAGCCTTCAGTTTGCAAGATCTGAGCAAGGCTGTCAAAGATAGGACATTTTGGAGGACTTTCATTCATGGGGTCGCCATGATTCGGAAGCGACTTGACGGCACTTAACACACACACACAGTCTTTAAAGCGGTGGTTCTCAACCTGGGGCCATATGCCCCCCCAGTATATTCCAAGGGGGCCACAGGTGAAAATTGCGTAAATGGGGGGGCCACGGGAGAGACCAGGGGGCCACAGAGGGAAGTGAGAAGTGAAGAAAACAGAAACACATGAAAACCTAACACATGGCTTTCTTCATTGCACTTCTATGCGTCATTTGCAACTGTGGATTTTTGTATCGCTGTAATGTTGTGCAACTGGCAAACCACCTCTGTCTCTTGCCATGAAAACCCCAAAAGGGGTTGCCATAAATTGGCTGCCATTTGATGCCACTTTACACACATAATCTTGTGCAAAGGAGCCCCGTGGCACAGAGTGGTAAGTGGCAGTACTGCAGTCCAAGCTCTGCTCACGACCTGAGTTCAATCCTGACGGAAGTTGGTTTCAGGCAGCCGGCTCAAGGTTGACTCAGCCTTCCATCCTTCCGAGGTCCACTGGCAAACCACCCCGTAAACAAAGTCTGCCTAGGAAACGTTGGGATATGACGTCACCCCATGGGTCAGGAATGACCCGGTGCTTGCACAGGGGACCTTTACCTTTTTAATCTTGTGCAACGGTGGTAGAGGCTTTGTTCTCCCTTGTATGGGAACATTGTTGTTTGTTAGCGTGTTGTATTCCCTTTTTGTGGGGTATCTTCTTTTTGCAAATTTCAGTTTTCCAATAAGAACTGTGTGTGTGCATTTTGTGTGGCTGTTTATGCTTCTTTGTTTCTCGGCTATTTGCAAACAAAACATTTCAATAGTGACCTTTCTACCGGTAGGACAGGGGGGCCACAAGAAGGAAACAAGGTTGGAAGGGGGCCACGGTCGGAAAAAAGTTGAGAACCAACCATTGCTTTAAAGGACTACTAGGTGCCTTCTTCTCTGCCTTGCAGTGCTTTTTAAAAATATTTCCAGACTGAAATAGTTTTCTACGGGGGAAGGGAAAGAGAGGGGTTTTAAGCTCTCTAGCAAGTCCAGATGTTAGCTATCTAATTAACATCAGTAGGTTGTGTCATAAATAAATGACGCGTTTCAGATAGGAAGCGATTAGCAGCAGAAAAATTACGGCTTTCCTCCTTTCCAATTCCCCTATGGCCGATGAGCCCTTTATTGTCTGTTATCCCAAAACAAAGCTGACCCCAGCTAAGAAATAATGCATGTTTGATTGGTGGTTGTCTTAGTCACTTTGAAAAAACTGGGAAATAGGAATGGGAAAAAGTAACCCCCAGAGCATGTGCAGAATGCACTTCTTTTCCCGTTGAGTAATCCTTTCACATTTTTGGGGAGATCAGAAAAGCAGAGCTGTGTCTTTTTCCGGAAGGTTTTTTTTTTTTAAAACCCCACTTTTAAGAATTAACCACTGAATTCTTCTGCACTTTACCTCTTAGGATCCATTGTCTTTCCAAAGAACCACGTTTCTGTACCCCCCCCCCCACCTGAAGGGGACACACTCATCCCCTCACACACACCCAGACACACAGTCTAGCAGCAGCTTCCTTTGAGTCACCAGGGACTTTTTCTGGCTCTTAAGGGAAGGAAGCTGCTTCTGTCGTCCAGTCTTGATATAAAGAGGACAGATCATGTTCAGATCCCCTTCAAAACAAGCAGACCGTAGGATAAAAATATTCCATTCTATTTGGCTCTGGAATATCCCTGTAGAATGAAGCTCAGAATTTAGCACTATCTGGAGATGGTTAATGTCTGAAAGGACTGGGGTCCCTGCTCAGAAGTTGCACGCTTCCCCGGACCACCTCATAGGGTTGCCAGCCTCCAGGTACTAGCTGGAGACCTCCTGCTATTACAACTGATCTCCAGCCGATAGAGATCAGTTTGCCTGGAGAAAACGGCCACTTTGGCAATTGGACTCTATGGCATTGAAGTCCCTCCCCTCCCCAAACCCTGCCCTCCTCAGGCTTTGCCCCAAAAACCTCCCATCGGTGGCAAAGAGGGACCTGGCAACCCTAACACCTCAAGAGCCCCATCACCGTTGCCAGGCATGTAAAGGATGGCCCAGGTTACCTCGAGGGACCCCACCTTGGATATTACTATTTCCAGATTGAACCCAGCCTTCAGAACAACAATAATAATATGAATTAGCATGCATACAACACTTTTAGTGTTGAAAGGGCTTCACACATATTATCACAGCAATCTCACAACAGTCCTGTTAGAAAGGCCAGTATTGTTATCTTGTCGATTGAATGCTGAAGCTGACAGGATGCAGCTTGTTTAAGCCCACCTAATGAAGCCAGGCTAGCCAAATCTTGTCAGATCATGGGAGCGAAGCAGGGTCAGCCCTGGGAGGAGGAGAAGAAGAAGAGTTGGTTTTTATATGCTGACTTTCTCTACCACGTAAGGGAGACTCAACCCGGCTTACAATCACCTTCCCCTCCCCACAACAGACACCCTGTGAGGTAGGTGGGGCTGAGAGAGCTGTGACTAGCCCAAGGTCACCCAGCTGGCTTCATACGTAGGAGTGGGGAAACCAACCCGGTTCACCAGATTTGTGTCTGCCGCTCCTGTGGAGGAGTGGGGAATCCAACCCGGTTCTACAGATCAGAGTCCACCGCTCCAAACCACTGCTCTTAACCACTGCACCACGCTGGCTTGAATGGGAGACCTCCAAAAAAGTCTTTAGCTGCCACTGCCAGTTTAATGTTCTAATGTCCAGGCTGGCCCAATCTCATCACATCTTGGAAGCTAAGTAGGGCTGGTCCTGGTTAGTTCTTGGATCGGACACCTCCAAGGAAGTCCACGGTCGCTATGCGGAGGCAGCCAATGGCAAGACACCCCTGTTCATCTCTTGCCTTTAAAACCTTATGGGGTCTCCATAAGTCAGCTGTGATTTGACAGCTGTGAGTTCAGAACAAGGGGTAAGATTTAAAGGCCATTTATGCAGGGCAGTTTCCCCGCAGCCACCCCCGCCGACTGCTTCGGGGCTTCCTTTCGGTTATGCATTCGTTTCCCGACCCTCAGAGGTCACCTCGCGCTCCCCGCACATTTTGCTCGCATTTTCCGGATTCTGGCAAAAACAGCATCTGGAAAACATGGGCAAAATGCATGGAAACATGCAGGGAGAGCGAGGCCACCTCTGATGGTTGGGAAAGGCATGCATAATCAAAAGGAAGGCCCGAAGCATTCGGCGGGGGTGACTGCGGGGAAACAGCCCTGCATAAATGGCCAAAGAGGCTACCTCCCTGAATCAAATTTTGATTCTAAACCATGGAGAAAATCTCAGCTTCTTGGAAATCACTCTCCTTCGTCACCTACCCCTGCCTCTCATCTCAGTTTCCAGATATATAAAATGTTATAGCTCCCATATGGAGACCATTGAAAAATGTAGCAGCTCCTCAAAAGTCCCATAATATATAAACATGTCTAAGAACACAATAATTGCTTTTTTTGATCACCCAGAGATCCAGCCAGGCCTGTTTCATCTTCAATAATGAGCAGCTGGTAGTAGTAACCAACTTGTGGAAACATGTAAGTAGGAATGATGGTAATAGCCATGCTCTTATCCCCGGCTTCTTGTATGCATAGGTATACTGCCTCTGAACATAGAGGATCCCCATGAGGCTTTTTCTGATCATCTGTAAAATGGGGCAAGCCCACCTGTGTTTGTGCACCCCCCATGATTCCTCGAAAGAAGAGAGGGAAGAAAAGCCAAAATTTGCGGGGGGGGGGGGTACTTCCTAGCTTCCAAAAGTACATTACAGGCATAAAAGTTAACTGTGAAATATCCTCCATCAATTTTTTGGTGTCCAGTTTCAGAACTCATGCTGAGCATCTCTGTTTCCAAGATCAGATAGACTAGAGGGGGAAAGATCTTATATCAGCACTTATTTATACCTGCCTTTGTCAATAAGAGAAGTGCTCTTTTTCCCCTTTTTCTTTTTCCACTGTGGTCACTGATGGGTCATTTCCTGAACATTGTGCTTCAGGAGTTCCAGATGCCTCCGTTCTCATTTGAAATCGCCTTGTGTGTTCTGAAGATGCCTGTTACTCTCCCGCTATTACTTCTGACTATCTGTGAGTACAATTTGTCTCTCTAGATCCATCAGAAGTTAGGAAGATGTCTCTTGGGGTTTTTTGGATTCCCCTGGGGATAGTCCTTGGGCATTGAGGAAAGCTAGAGGGACATGGAACTTTGGTGATAAATCTTAAGCCGGAGCATATTCTGTAAACATGCAGAAATAATGTCTCTGTAGAAGAATGTGTTAATTAGGTAACAGTATGGAGTTTGGAGTCTTGGGGGGATTCATGACAGACAGGAAAGGTAGTGATTTTAGAGCTAGGGAGCAAAGACATCCACATTTTCCAGGCTTTTTAGTCTGAACAAAGGGGGGGAGTCTAAAGGCTTCTTCAGAGTTTTGTTGAGCAATTTAGGGTGGATTCAGGATAGAAAGGAAAAGGAAGTTCGTCTTCACACCGCATAATTAACTTGCAGAATTCATTATCACAACATATGGAGACGACGGCTTAGATTATTTGAAAAGATGATAAAAAAAAAAAAGGGAGACAGGTCTCTCAGCAGGATATTGTTTCAACCGTGTTGGCCCAAAAGAAAAATCCCAAAATCTAAGAACGTAATCCATTGTATTGGGACCAATCTAATGACACCTAAGCCCTGTGACTTGGTGGAACCCCCGCCACCGCCGCCATGTAAGAGTGCGCAAGCTTTCAAGGTCACCAGAATCGGCCATCAGGCCAAATGTTACAAAACTGACAAAAGAAGAAAAAAAAAGCCGAATTCTCAGGGCAGTTCTTGCAGAGGATAAGACTCACCCACAGCCTTCAGGATCAGAAGTGGTGTGTGTTGGAGGGGGAGGGTTAGGAGAATGTCAGAGCTTGGGTATTGTGTCCTGGCTGTGAGCTTTCCAGGGGCATCTACAGGGTTGCCAGGTCCCCCCACCCTCTCCATTGGCGGGAGGTTTTGGGGGAAGCGGCGTGCATTCCCCACTCCAGAGCTGCCGAATGGATTGGCAGGCAATTGCCTACCGAAACCACCCACCTGGCAACCCTAGGCATTTAGATGGTGATTGTTAAATGTTTGAGGCAAACCTTCTGACTGGCTCAAATGTGTAGGTCAACCTCTGGTGCCAGGAGGTGGCAGGAACCAGGGGCGGAATGGCCATTTAACTTACAGTTTGACTCCTCAGTTTGTCTTGTTTGTGGGCTTCCTAGAGGCACCTGGTTGGCCACTGTGTGAACAGACTGCTAGACTTGATGGGCCTTTGGTTGATCCAGCAGGGCTTTTCTTATGTGCTTATGACTCGCTCCAAGGCCGTTTTAATTTCTCAGTCCCCTCCTGGAAGGAACCAAGAGGCTGGGGATCTTGAATCCAGGATTTCTGGGGTTTGCCAATCTCACTTTCTCTCTTCTAGCTCTTCCAAAACCATCCATCTTCTGGCACCGGGCTCCAGAAGGAAAGCACCACTTCCGATGCATATCTCCCGAGGAATATGCAGGCGGCTGGTTCTCCCTGTACCAGGGAGGCAGCCAAGAACCAGTGGCTGAAAAGAAAGCCTTACCAACACAGTCCGACGTGACTTTCATAGTTCACAGCTTCGGCTCTAGCGAGCAATTGCACTGCAGCTATCAGGTCTGGGAGGCCGGGAAGTTATTTCATTCCCCGTTCAGCGACCCTGCAAATATCACTGAAGGTGAGCATTCAGCCAGGAGCCACTTGCCAGGTTAAAGGACCAGAGGTTACACAGTGAAGGGTGCTTGATGTGTCAGCTGATGGGACCACAGTAGGTCTCCTGGGCGTTTTCATGATTAGGAAAGGATTGGGACAAATATGCTGACAGGCCAAGAGTCATTTTATTTCAGGCTAGGCTAACATTATGGGGGTGGAGCCTGAAGAGGACGAGGTTTGGGGAGGGGAGGGACTTCAATGCCATAGAGTCCAATTTTCAATGCAGCCATTTTCTCCAGGTGAACTGATCTCTATCGGCTGGAGATCAGTTGTAATAGCAGATCTCCAGCTACGGTAGTACCTGGAGGATGGCAACCCTAGGTATAATGCCAGAGAGTCCACCTTCCAAAGAGGCCATTTTCTCCAGGGGAACTGGTCTCTGTTGCCCGGAGATCAGTTGTAATAGCAGGATATCTCCACCCACCAACTGGAGGTTGGCAACCCTAGAGGAGGGACTTAAGTTTGACCTCCTTTGGCTATTCGAAGGTGAGCAGGTATGCTCCTACTATTGTTTTTTGCGATGTAAATTAAGATTGGGCCTCTTCAGGAAGGTTTTACTAAAGAAGGAGCTCTGGAGGAGTGTAGAGGAATGCCAGGAGAGAACAAGGCGTGATGCTGAGTATTTTTATTCCCTCACCCCCCGCCGCCTCCTGCAGATCATTACCCCAAGCCATCAATTGCAGTGAGTCCTGGCACTGAGGTCTCTGTGGGGCAGGACTGGACAATCCGCTGCTGGGCTCCCATACCAGGGGTGGCCTTTGTCCTCTACCAAGGCAGGGACTTCCGGATGGAGGCCACCCCCCGGGGAGACTCTTACATTGCTGAATTCTTCTTGAAGAATGTCACCGTGGCCGACACGGGCAGATACACCTGCTATTACCACAGCATCGCGGAACCTTTCATCTGGTCCAACGCCAGCAACCCAGTACAGCTAAGAGTAACAGGTGAGGAATTGCCTGGGAGTAGGGTTGCCCACCGCCAGGTACTAGCAGGAGATCTCCTGCAATTACAACTGATCTCCAGCCAACAGAGATCAGTTCACCTGGAGAAAATGGCCGCTTTGGCAATTGGACTCTATGGCATTGAAGTCCCCCCCCCCTGCTCAAGCTCTGCCCCAAAAACCTCCTGCCGGTGGTGAAGAGGAACTCAACAACCCTACCTGGGAGGCTTGTGTGGCCATGGGGGTGGGGGGGATAGGGTGCCAGGTTCTTCTTTGCCATTGGAGGTTTTTGGGACGGAGCCTGCGGAGGGCGGGGTTTGATGAGGGGAGGGACTTCAATGCCATAAAGTCCAATTGCCGAAGTGCCTATTTTCTCCAGGTGAACTGATCTCTATCGGCTGGAGATCAGTTGTAATAGCAGGAGAGCTCCTTCTAGTACCTGGAGGTTGACAACCCTACCTGGTGGGGAGGACCATCCCTATTTCGGGAGCTCTCTAGGGTCTTGGGGCTTTCACCCTGCCTACTGTTGGGGATTGAACCTGGTATCTTTTGCATGCAAAGCAGATGCTCTACCGCTTAATTATAGCCATTGTCAGCCTGCTGCTGATGAAGGCTTAGTATCCCTGCCGGGGAGGGGGGGAATACTAACATTCTTAGGGATGGTGGTGGCTGTAGGCTGGGATTGGCTCATACAGGAGGCATCAGAAGATGTGGAGAGGAGGGGGAAAGTAGATTGGACCAGGGGAGAGTGGTTCTTGATGTGGCCCATCAAGGCACAGGGTCATCTAGTCCAACCCCCTGCACAATGCAGGAAATCCACCGCTACCTTCCCCCTACTCCCTCAATGATCCCTGCTCTATGCCCAGAGGAAAGAAAAAAACCTCCAGGATCCCTAGCCCAGAGGAAAATTTCTTCCTGACCAGTACAGCTATATGATTATGAGGACTAGAAACTTGCTTCTAGGGGGGGAAAACAACCCTGCGGCATCACTAAGGTTCTCTTGAGATTTCCACTGCCAGTATTATCACCTCTCAGGTCTACTCTTCCAGATGCAGCTGAGGCCCCTGTTTACCAGGAGGTATGGGTGGACTCTGCAGGGAGATATCGCGTGAATTGCTCAGCGGCTTCCGAGAGTGGAGGCTGGTTCTATCTTTACCAGGATGGGCAGCTGTTCGCCGAGACCAGAGCTTGGCAAGATGGCAGGACAGCAAGCTTCGGCCTCACTGAAGAGGTCCTCGGTGCTATCACGGGAGAGCTGAGCTGTCGATACGGTTTATATCAGCTCAATGACACCGATATGTGGACACAAGGTGAGCCCAGGGAGACACTGAGAAGGTGCAAGGAAGCAGAGAGTTGTGTGGATGGACAAACTGGTGGGATGATGTGTATGGAAAGATGGAGGTGGTGAGATGGAGGCGAGGACTGCAGGATGAACGAGTGGAATGGATGATATGCAGCCATAATCAAACAGACAGTTTCTCGGGCACAAAATAGACCTCTCCAATAATTATGCGGTCACATGATTCAGTCACAATTGACTTATGGCGACCCCAGCAAGGGGCTTACGAGGCAAGTGAAAAACGGAGGTGGTTTGCCATTGTCTTCTTCTGCAAAGCCTTCCTTGGTGGTCTCTCTTCCAAGAACCCACCCTGCTTAGCATTTAAGATCTGATTAGATCGGGCTATACCATGCCACCTTCCCTTCCCAGGTTTGGTAAAGATTGGGTCAGGGGGCTGCATTTTTTTCTCCATTTGGGGGCCCATAAAATTGGACCCCCTGACCGAATCTTCACCAAACTTGGGGGTTTGTGTAAGGAGAGTCAGCAACAGCAAGGCTGCAAATTTGGGACCTCTATCTTGAAAAACAGTTCCCCGGTGCCCCTCAAAGGTCCCCATTGACATTACATTGAGCTGTGGCAGAACTGAGACTCACAGAGAGAATTTTTTCCCAGCATAAGGAAACTATTGGAAAATTTGGGGGGTGTTGGTTTTTTTTTTTTTTTGTTTTTTGAGGTAGAGGCACAAAATGTGCAGTGTAGTTGCTGGTGACTCTCCTTACAAGAACCCCCAAGTTTGGTGAAGATTGAGTCAGGGGGTCCAGTTTCATGGGGCCCCATTTTTCTCAATTGGAAACAATGGAGAATGGATGAGGGCACCCTCTTTGGGGGCCCGTAAAATTGGACCCCTGACCCAATAGTTCCCAAACTTGGGGGTTATTCTAAGGAGAGTCACCTGAAGCTACGCTGCAAATTTGGTGGCTCTATCTTAAAAAACCGCCCTCCCCGGAGCCCCAAAAAGATTTCCCACAGGATTTAATAGACCCGAAAATTATCGGATATTTGAAAATAGCCGGGGGTGGGGGACCCGTGTCAGTATGGGGATTTGGCTTTTTTTGGATTGTCCAAAAAATTTCAGGTCTATTAAACCTGAATCCCAAAAATACCGGAAAATGTTTTGGTGCACACCCCTAAAATCCACTTCCCTGAGCTTTGTAAAGAGCTCAGGTCCTTGGGGGATGTTATTTGCCCTGTTTTAGACCTGAATCCGAAAAATACTGAAAAATGTTTTGGTACACACCCCTAGAACCCACTTCTCTGAGTTTTGTAAAGAGCTCAGAACCTTGGGGGATGTTATTTGCTCTATTTTGGAGCTGCCTGTGCAAGGGTTGGGTGTAGTTATACGTGAAATAATTTTTAAAAAACTACTTTGTATTCTGAAAACTTTTGTGTTCTTTTTGCTTTGTTGTAAAGTATTTCCCTCTCCCCTCTCTGTTTCTTGAAAGATTCCCATTCCCGGAGCACTGATTTCACCCAAGCCAACATGTTGCGGCTTGGACTTGGGGCTGGCGTCCTTCTAGCGGCTCTACTTTTCGTCGCTGATGCATGTTGGAATGAGAGGCGGCAGCAGGACCATGAGCCAAGTGAGGGGATCCTGGACCAGCAAGATCCCAGGGGACTGACGGGGGTTCTGCTTTGCAAAACCTCCTGCCCTGGTACTTGTGTTTGAGGAAGGAAGATGAGGATGGATCCGAAGCCACCCATGGCAAATCCTCTGCCACTTCATTCCGGTGTAGTCTCTTCTGAAGGAAGAGCTGGGAAGACCATTGCCTCAAAGCTGCAGATCTATCTACCAGACTTCAGTGGCCACCACGTGTGGAACTGCTAGATCCTTGATACATCTCGCTATCTTGTCTATTCCGGCTCTTGGCAACTCCAGGGCCAGCAACAAGTTTGGGTGGTCCCTGGGCAAGACCTTGGCTGTTCCACAGAGGCCTCTATGTTGCCCTCCAGAGTCACTGTGGCACTTGCTCCCACAACTCTCCAACCAGGAAATAAAAAAGCGCTCCAGAGGCGTCTGCAGAGTTGCAGGACTGTCTTACTGCCTCCCCCAAGCTCCCCTTCTCCTCAGGAAATGGGAGATCGTCCAAGAAGCCCCTGGGATGTCACAAGAGCCCCAGAAAGGATCTCCTACTTCCTGAGGATGGGCCAAGTGTCTCTGGTCAGTAGCTGACCATCCGCTGGCCTGCAGCCCTCAGCAATTTCCTTACTAAGTGCAGGTGCTCTATGCCACCAGACAGGAGTCTGAGGCCCCAGTTCAAAGGCTCAGCAGGGGGTCCCCCCAAGTATGTATTCTTCTCCTACCCAGAGTCTAAAACCACTTAACTGCACTGCTGCATTTTCTGCATCAAGATGAGTGATAGGAAAGGCTTCTTCTGCTTGTGTCAGGCCGCTGTTTAAGGCACAGGAGCAGGTCAGTGATAAAGAGGGCAACCCTAAACTTTGCTTATGTGGAGAAAAGTGCTAGATAGACTAGTAACCTGTCCTGGTTTAGTTACAAGCAAGCCCACTAAGTCCTTCGCTATGCTGTGTTAATGAAGTAAGTTCCATTGACCTTGGCAGGACTCACATCTGAGAACACCTGTTTAGAAACGGGCTGTTAGTACTATGTTGTTAGTACTATGTTGTTAGTATTAAAATCAAGGAGGAGGACAAATAGAACTGAGTTCTTGGGGAGCTTTTGTGGCCCAGTGGCTTCAAAGTTGAATTTGGATCCTGGAAATGCGGGTTGAAGATCGGATTTCAAAGGGGTCAGTTCAAATCACGCTGTATAGCCTTGACGTTCCTATGCCTCAGTTTCCCATTTGTGAAATGGCAATAAAAGCAGCCTACCTCACAGGGTTGTTGTGAGGACGAGCACAATAAAGACCCTTATGGATTGTACAAAATAAAAGTTCAATTCCAATAGTATAGTACTGAATACTGATAAAATGGAGGAGGAGAGAGTGATGTTATCCACTGTGGAGCTCCGTTGGGGGGGGGGGGAAAGGGGTCTAAACAAAGTAAACCAAACAAATAACAAACCAGACAGTCACAGCACATTAAGGGTTAAGCGGCACTCCCCAGGTGAAGCCAAGTCAGCAGGTTCCTGACTTTCCTGAGACCGAGAGGTATAAATTGCTCATTAGGAAAGAGATGTCAGTATAAATATTTTGCTGATTCCTTTCGGTGCAAAGGGAAGATGTTGCAGAATGCACAAGCGTTTGGGTGAGTGAAAGAGGGTTCTTTACTCCACAAGTCTGGAGTTTTGCCCGCTCCTCCAGCCTAAACCGAATAGACCCTCTCCTCTTTCTCCAGTCAGAGGGCCCTGCAGTCTTTGCTCTGTAACCCAGGCCCCCTTTCATTAGTTGCTAGCTGAACTAATTAATGACTTCCACCCAGAGTTCCATTTCTAGGAACAGCAGATGGAATGAAGGTAAAAATAGAAAAGCTTCCTACGGAGGAGGTCCAAGACGAAAGCAAAGCCCAAGCATGGAGGAGTGGAGGGGATAGAAAGTATATTTTTCTGGGATGGAGAGGAAGCAGGGTTACCAGTTGGCCAGCTCACTACTGGCCTGACTGGTTCCCCCCGCCCCGGTCTGGCTAGTTACAGGAATAGGATTGTTCAAAAATAAAGGAGGAGGGAATAAGAATCTTTATTTATTTCATGACTGGCAAAGAGGAACCTGGCAACCCTAGATTTAGCAGGGCCAGAAAACAGGGACTACGCCTGGTAAATATGGAAAGTTGGAGGGCACAAGAATAGTAGTGGCCTGGATAGACCAATGATCTGACTCTGTTAAAGGTAGCTTCATAAAGAAGGGAAATGATCAGTTGTGGACTACCATTTGAGTTTTCCAGGCACTAAAATGTGCCTGTCTGTTTCTGCCTGTCATTAGCCCGCTGCTCCGTAGAAGGAGCGCATCTGTCATGTTTAAGGAACCAAGACTAGGCCTGTGATCACAAGCAAGTAGTGGGATGGCTGAAACGTGGATCATCCCTAAGCAGATCTTGTGGTCTAGAGCAGGGGTGTCAAACATAAGGCCCGCGGGCATGGCCCGTCCCGTCCAAGTGACACTGATGTCATATCCGGCTCTCCTAACAATTGAGTTCGACGCCCCTGGTCTAGAGCATGAAATCTGGCTTAGTTGAGAGCTAAACCGTTCTGCCATTTTATAAAATGGCGAGGCACCCAAAATGCCAAAGAGAAACTTCTCTGCAAGAGGGAAGCTTGCTGTCTCTTGGCTTCATCTGCAGTGCCGGTGGCAAAAATCTGTGTTTCTCCAGCGGCTGGGTCTGGGCCATGGGTAGGATTGCCAGGTCCCTCTTTGAGCTCCAAAATAAAGAATGCATAGGGTTGGCAGGTCCCTTTTTGCCACCGGCGGGAGGTTTTTGGGGCGGAGTCTGAGGAGGGTGGGGTTTGGGGAGAGGAGGGACTTCAATGCCGTAGAGTCCAACTGCCAAAGCGGCCATTTTCTCTAGGTGAACTGATCTCTATTGGCTGGAGATCAGTTGTAATAGCAGATCTCCAGCTAGTACCTGGAGTTTGGCAACCCTAATCTTTGGAGACGCATAGCAGAGTGTGCCTGCCTATGTTCCCCAGGGTTCTCCCTCCCTTAGGATGTAATCTGGCAATCCCTGGAATTTTTCCAGCTCAGAGTTTTTTGTTTTACTTTTATACCTTAATGTAAGGTTGCCAGGTCCCTCTTTGCCATCAGCGGAGATTTTTGGGGCGGGGCCTGAGGAGGGCGAGGTTTGGGGAAGGGAGGGGCTTCAGTGCCATAGAGTCCAATTGCCAAAGCGGCCATTTTTCTCCAGGCGAGCTGATCTCTGTCGGCTGGAGATGAGTCGTAAGAGCAGGGGATCTCCAGCTAGTACCTGGAGGTGGGCAACCCCTGCCTTAATGCCATTCAGTGGGTCATTTGAAAAAAATTGCACACATGAATGAAGCAGGCAATGACTGTCTGACTTCTTTGGGTTTTCCCTGCAGCAGGACTGACTGGCAAACAGAAGCACGGCCTTGTCATGCCAGCAAAATCTCATTGCTGCTGGTTGGAAGGCCTTGCGTACCATGTGACCGGGCCTGGCTGTTAGCAAACGGAAAAGCCTTCTCAGACTCCATCTTTTTTGCCGGCCACTTCTTGACCTCAAGTCTACGAAGGCAAATTATATTTAGAAAGGGGAGGGGGGGTGGTCTTTTTCCTTTGTTTTCCCCCCCTCCTTTTGGATAACTTTGGCATCTGCAATTTATGTGAGCGTGCAGGCATGCGCAGTATATGGGGGAGGGTTGCCAGGTCCCTCTTTGCCACCGGCAGGAGGTTTTGGGGGTGGAGCCTGAGGAGGGCGGGGTTTGGGGAAGGGGAGGGACTTCAAGGCCATAGAGTCCAATTGCCAAAGCGGCCATTTTCCTCCAGGTGATCTGATCTCTGTCGGCTGGAGATCGGTTGTATTAGCAGGAGATCTCCTGCTACTACCTGGCAGTTGGCAACCCTAAATTATGGGGGAGGGGGATAGTTTAGAGAGGAAGGAGAACCTGAACGAATAGGGTTGCCAGCTCCGGATTGGGAAATACCTGGAGATTTTGGGGGAGGAGCCTGAGGAGGGCGGGGTTTGGAGAGGGGAAGGACTTCAATGCCATAGAGCTAGGGTTGCCAAACTCCAGGTACTAGCTGGCGATCTCCTGCTATTACAACTGATCTCCAGCTGATAGAGATCCGTTCCCCTGGAGAAAATGGCTGCTTTGGCCATTGGACTCTATGGCGTTGAAGTCCCTCCCCTCCCCAAACCCCGCCCTCCTCAGGCTCTGCCCCAAAAACCTCCCACCGGTGGCAAAGAGGGACCTGGCAACCCTACATAGAGCCCAATTGCCAAAGCGGCCATTTTCTCCAGGGGAACGGATCTCTATCGGCTGGAGATCAGTTGAAATAGCCGATCTCCAGCTACTACCTGGAGGTTGGCAACCTTAGGATGAAGGCTTTGGCTTGCCAACACTTGGGAATTTCCTGGAAATTTGGGGGTGGAGCCTGGGGAGGGTGGAGTTTGGGGTTGGGAGGGAGGGAGGTCAGCAGGCACCTGATGCCGTAGACTCTGCCTCCTGAAGTTGCCATTGCCTCCAGGGTAGCTGATCTTTCTAATCTCTGGGTATCAGTCGTAACTGTGGGAGAACTCCTGAACGTTGGCTACCCTACCTAGAATTATTATTTTATTTATTTTTCTGTAGACTGACCAGCCTGGATTCCTGTCTTTGGAGGAGAGTGTCTCGGAGCGAGGTCTATGGAAAAACCACGCCTGGAAGTTGTGGTGGTCTCTAGTGAGAGCCCTGGGTGTCAGAAGCGACGAGTGTCCACTCCTGAAGATGATCAGCCTGTTTCTAAGAGACTGCGGACGGCTTCGCCGACTTACCCTCTGGAGTGGGAAGCCTCTTTGCAACCACCTCGGTGTAAGTGCACCTGTTACGATGGTGGGAAGCTAGTGATATAGAAGGTCCTTCATTTCCAGGAAACGCCCCTTGCTTAGTAAATGCAGGCTCTCTTACAAATGCAAAGATAACCGGAAGCTTTGAGTAAGTACATCACAAAGGCACAGGGCTGCCAGCTCCGGGTTGGGAGATTTTGGGGGGCGAAGCCTGAGGAGGGTTGGGTTTAGGGCTGCCAACCTCCAGGTACTAGCTGGAGATCTGCTATTCCAATTGATCTCCAGCTGATAGAGATCAGTTCACCTGGAGAAAATGGCCGCTTTAGCCATTGGGCTCGATGGCATTGAGACTCCTTAAAGGTAGAGAAAAGCGGGGTGTAAAAACCAACGCTTCTTCTTCTTCGTAAAATTACCAGGGCGCCCTAAAACCATATCACAAAACAATGGTGGGAACACATTCAGAGGGAAGGAATAAGGGAACACAGTGATACTCTCAATAGGGAAGGGATGGGGACTACAGTTCCACAGGAGAAAATGGACTCTATGGCTTTGTACCCCCCCCGAGGTCCCTGCCCTCCCCAGGCTCCCCCCCCCCACAAATGTCCAGGCTTTTCCCAACCTGGATCTGGCAACCCTACCCCCATCCTGCCAGTGGCCGGGGGGGGGGGCTGGCAACCCTAGGTTTGGAGCAGAGGAAGGAGAATAAACAACAGTTCTATCTGCATTTTCCTCCAAGGAGCTCAGTGTAGTATATATGGCTCCCGATCCCATTTTATCTCTCCCACAGTCCTGTGAAGTAGGTCAGGTTGTGAAAGAGTGACTGTCCCAAGATTACTCAGTGAGCTTCATGGCAGAGTGGGGGGTTTGAACCTGGGTCTCTGGGCTCCCCAACATGGCACCCTGGCATCTGCCATGTGCCTCAGGAAAGTCAGCAGGGCCTTTGTGAAGGCAGGACCGATGACCGGCTGTCTTCATAAAAATAAATAAACTTTTCACCTTGGCCATCTTCTTTCCGTGTTTTTGTGTTTTTCCCCCTTGGTGGTCTTTTCTCTGTGTGTTTTATCTTCCCTCTCACCCATTGTCTTCTCTGTGGGTGTGTGCTTGGCTCCGCCTCCTATGGCAGCCATTTTGTAGTGGTGCCTGCCACTCTGCTTCAAAGTTACCAACCAGCCCATGGGGCAGAAAGGTTGGGAACCCCTATCCGAATCTAATACTTCAAGCACGTCCCCATACTGGCTGTAGGGCATTTGGGGTGGGAACATGGGGCTTAGTGACTTAGTTTTAGGGGAAGAGTATGGGAAAATGAACTCCTGGATTCTCTAGTAAGTCCCCTGTGGGAAAAGGTTTCTGAGCCAATCACACATTTCCCATTGCTGTTTAGACTTCTGTTTTGTTCCTACAGGCTTTGTTGCCTCCTGCCTGGCTTGCCCCCCAATACGACTTCCAGCCACACAACCCTCTGTCCTCCCAATAGTCCTTCCATCCATACAACCACAGAAAAAACCTCCACGCCGGGCCCCTTATGATCCCTACGACTTCACCTCAGATGACCTGGACCCTGCCTTTGAATGGCCAAGGGAGTCTCCTCGAGCAAGAAAACGTAAGGAACTTGTAGGCCAGCAGCAATTTTGGGGGCCAGCCGGGGCCCCAGCCATGTGACAATGAGAAAACGCTTGGGACTTTCTGATGGTTGTGGGGAGAGCATCTGAGGAATGTGTGTTAAGTGCCGTCAAGTCGCTTCCGACTCATGGCGACCCTATGAATGAAAGTCCTCCAAAATGTCCTATCTTTGACAGCCTTGCTCAGATCTTGCTAGTTGAAGGCTGCGGCTTCCTTTATTGAGTCAATCCATCTCTTGTTGGGTCTTCCTCTTTTCCTGCTGCCCTCAACTTTTCCTAGCATGACTGTCTTTTCCAGTGACTCTTGTTGTCTCATGACGTGACCAAAATACGATAGCCTCAGTTTAGTCATTTTAGCTTCTAGGGTCAGTTCAGGCTTGATTTGATCTATAACCCACTGCCAAAAAAAGGAATTCTGAGGAATAGAATAACGAAAAGGAGGATGTCTGAATTCTTGTGGCGGAAGCTGGCTACCTTTTTCTTCCTGGCAGGGCTCCAGTGCCTTTAAACAGTGGCGAGCGACGAAGAAATTCAGCAGGCGCAGCTCTCCCAGTTGCCACGCAGGAGAGAACTGAGTTTGAAGCACGCTAAAGAATAGCAGATTTATTGTAGTTTTCATGGCCTCGAGCCCACTTCATCGAGATGTGAAGTGTTATCCTCAGTTTGCAGAGATGTATTTATACTCACACACGGTATACATAGAGAGAGAAATGGTAAACAGCAGGGCCAAAAGACGGGGAATGGAAGAGCTTCTCGTGAAAGTACCGCGAGATGAACCCATTTCACAGCCTTTTGGCTCCACTGTTTACATGTGTTTTTTAACTATCTGTGTGTGTGTGTGTGTGTGTGTGTGTGTACACACCCACTTGTGAAATGGAAGAAGTATCCCCTGTGACACATCTGTGGAAATTTCCACTGCATCCCTCTTGCTTTTCATGGTCTCTTGGCCCCTCTGCACATTATCTTTTCCTTTTATACAACATATGTGTGCACACACATAAATGCTGTGTGGCTGTGGGAGACAGATTCCCCACGTTTAGTTTGGCTCTGGGCATTTTTGCATGGTAATTAGCAGCATGTTCCAGGCTGAATTGCCCCCCCCCCTATTCTTTTGAATTTTGCACGCTGAACCGTCATTCCAGAAGTGACTACGAAGCCCGGGGCAGACCTGCTTCGCATTACAAAAGAGCCCACTTAACGCGACCTTTGGTGTTTGCCGGGAAGAATCCCACTCAGGGAACAATGCAAAACAACAGAAGCGCTTTAGCTATGCATATGCTAATGACTATGCAAATGAGAACAAAGGAGCAGGCAAGTGGGGGGAGTGGAACTCCTTTTGCATCAGGACTGTGAAAAGGCATTTTTTAAGTCGGGTTTTTAAAAAGAGTTTTGAGCGAGCATCAAAACTGACCATGCAAAATTGGCCTCTGAGTTGGCAAATTTGGATGTAGCTGTAGGTTCCAGGACAAGCTGAACAGTGTAGATGTGAGTCAGAAACACGTAGATGTGAGTCAGAAACACGTTGGCTGGAAATGTTAAGTCTTTGCTCAGTGCAAATGAGCTGAGCTGTTTCAGCCAGTGCACTCCTCCAGTGCTAACCTCTTGCATTGTCCAGTGCCTTCTCGTGTTCCAGGTGGTGCAGAGGTGGCCCTCTTGAAAAGCATCCTGAGTCATTTCCCTCTGGGGCTGCGACTGAACAAGCTGATGACCATGATGTGGAAGGAGCACAAAGTCCCCCTGTTGAAGCTGAGTGAGGAGCAGGGCTACGGGGACATCCTGCGGTTCTTGGAGGAGGTGCCAGGAGTCAGACTCAGTGTGTCCAGGGGGGGGTCGCACTACCTCGTGCACAGGGTTTGAGGTGAGTGGCGCCCCCCCCCTCCATCTCATCTGAGAGCCGGCATGGTGTAGTGGTTGAGAGCAGTGGACTCTGATCTGGAGAACCGGGTTCGATTCCCCGCTCCTCCACATGAGTGGCGGAGGCTAATCTGGTGAACTGGATTTGTTTCCCCACTCCTACACATGAAGCCTGCTGGGTGACCTTGGGCTAGTCACACTCTCTCAGCCTCACCTACCTCACAAGGTGTCTGTTGTGGGGAGGGGAAGGGAAGGTGATTATAAGCTGCTTTGATTCTTCCTTGGCGCAGAGTGGTAAGCTGCAGTACTGCTTAGTACCTGAGTTCGATCCTGACGGAAGTTGGTTTCAGGTAGCTGGTTCAAGGTTGACTCAGTCTTCCATCCTTCCAAGGTCTGTAAAATGAGAACCCAGCTTGCTGGGGGTAAAGAGTAGATGACTGGCGAAGGCACTGGCAAACCACCCCATAAAACAAAGTCTGCCTAGTAAATGTCGGGATGTGACGTCACCCCATCGGTCAGGAATGACTTGGTGCTTGCACAGGGGACCTTCATCTTTACTTTTAAGTGGTAGAGAAAGTTGGCATATAAAAACCAACTCTTCTTCTTCATCATCTCAGAGGAGTGCAGTGTGTCTCTTTGGCCTGGCATCGTTGGGTGTTATTATTTGTCACTATACTTGTTCGCTGGAGGCTGGTCTCCCATTTCCCTCAGGAACGAGGGAAGCGAGGAAAAAATTCTCAAGTCATCCGCAGGAAGAATTTGCTTATTTATTTTCCATTTTATCCTGTCTGATTCAGAAGGCTTCAAGTGGGAAGTATTACATTTTAAAAAGCAGTAGAAAAATCAACACTACAAATGTTTAAAAGCCCACCCAGTCCACAGTGACTGTGAGCAATCTGTTCCAAATATATATGCCTTCCCCAGCTACTAGACCTCCTCTCGGTCCTTCAAATCTGCTTTTCAGTTCTTGTGCCCTTCGTGTGGTTTCTCCCCACTGATTCCTACATCTCTTTTTGATGCTGTTTAGTCCTCCAGAGAATGCCTTTCCCATGAAGTTTGTATGCTCCTCACTTTGGTCTAGCTGGAAACTCAGGCTGCCAGGTCTCTAGGGTTGCCAACTTCCACGTACTAGCTGGAGATATCTCGCTATTACAACTGATCTCCAGCCAATAGAGATCAGTTTACCTGGAGAAAATGGCTGCTTTGGCAATTGGACTGTATGGCATTGAAGTTCTTCCCCTCTCCAAACCCCGCCCTCCTCAGGTTCCACCCCCAAAATCTTCCGCCGGTGGCAAAGAGGAACCTGGCAACCCTACTTTTATATGACTTTTATATGTCCTAGGGTCCCAGAACAGCATCTATTGGAGTTCCTAGACGGCTTCTTGTCTAGGAACCCCAAAACCTCCTGCCAGTAGCCAAGAGGGACCTGGCAACCCTACAGGCCTCCCTGCTACGGGCAGGGGCTGGAACCTTGACTGTGTGCAGGCGGAGTTTTGTGTATGCCTAGGGTTGCCAACCTCCAGGTGCTAGCTGGAGATCTCCTGCTATTACAACAGATCTCCAGCCAATAGAGATCAGTTCCCCTGGAGAAAATGGCTGCTTTGGCAATTGGACTCTATGGCCTTGAAGTCCCTCCCCTCACCCCGTCCTTCTCAGGCTCCGCCCCCAAAAACCTCCTGCCGGTGGCGAAGAGGGACCTGGCAACCCTATGTATACCACTAGCTGCCTTTATTGCAAAGTGGGAGGCCTTGAAAAGTGTGTGAGTGGTGCCTGGCCAAGTGATCAGAAAGCCGGGTTTCAACGGCATAAGTAGAGCCCTGCTAGAGCCCATCTACTCCAGCGTCCTGTTTCTAACAGAAGGCAGCCAGATGCAACCTGGAAGAATATAAAGAAAACATGAAGCCAATGGGTTCCCCTATGTTGTTGGTCCTCTGCAACTGTAGTGCAGAGATACTTTGCCCCTGGATATGGAGGCTCTGTTTAATATCCATTATGGTGACAGAGCCCCTAGAAATGTGCCCAGACTCCTTTTTGAAACCATTCCTGGGCTGGCCTTATGCAGTGCAGCAGAATGAAGCGATAGCACGTTGAAGTGCTGAAGTCGGCTGTGGTTTTCTAACACTTCCCAATTTTGAAAAGTCCCTTGAAAATAGAAAACCAGCATAGCAGGCAAAAGGCTGAGCTTGAACCCCTGATACACTGGGTGGTGGTGGTTGTTTTTGCAAGGAGTTTTTAACGTGGGCGGATTTTCAAACATGGTCATGGTATTCCCCCCACCTGTCATCTGCTGCAGGTCAGGCCACGCTGCCACCTTATTCCCCCCCGCACGTGGAGACCTGTCAGTGCTGCTACAATGTGTGAGGCACATGTGCAGAGCTTGGGAGGACATAAAAGAACATCTCTTGCTGTTAGCATTGCATATGTGCTTTACACATTGATCAGCAGAAGCAAAATACATTATGCCATGTATAAATATTATGCAAATTGAGCACATGCACATATATCTACAGGTTTGGAGAATTTAAAACTGTGGTGTACACATGGTCCTGGTTTATGGCTTTGTAGGCTTATGGCCATTTTCTAAAAAGTAGAAACACTGCTTGCGTCCCCTTCCCAACAAGTATTGCTAGCTCCCCAGTGCCCCTCTCCCCTTTCAGAGGTAATGCCATTTTTTTTGGTGCAGAACAATACTTGTGAGAAAAACTATTTCACTTAAGCTTTTCTTAAGGCCAAGCTGGCGTGGTGTTAAGGGGATCGAGATCAGATCTTTCCAGCAGTTTTTAAATGGACATAGTAGCCATATTGCACCTTGATTCAAGGCTGGGGGGGGGGAGAACAGCTGGATTTAACCCTCCCCGTTTTTTAATTTAAAAAAGTCCTCCCTAGTCTGTTAGCCCAGGCAGAGAACAAAGACAGGTACCCTCTTTGCCTGTCTTCTTTCTCCCCTTCTGTCAGGACTAACAGGCTAGGAGTGTTTTTAATTGATGAAACTGTGCGAGAGGGAAAAGGATAAACCTCCTTTCCCTTTGTGCTTTATCCTAGATCTGAATTGTTGCTCTGCACATCTGTTATTTGCACTTTAAAAATGTTAGGAAGATCCCATCACCCAGGGCCATAGCTGGGATGGGGGCGAGGAGGGCAGCTGCCCCCCCTGTGGCATGCAGAGAGGGCTGCCTCTTCTGCCCGGCAGAGGCACCTGCAGGAGAGGCAGATCTGCTGCCCTCTCTGCATGTCACAGAGGCGGTGGCTGCCCTCCTCGCCCCCATCCCATTACAGCCCTGCCCATCACAGATCTTCCAGCAATTTGTCTAGCTGATCTCTCAGTTAAGAATAAATATCTCAGCTGGCCCCTACCTTGAGGCAAACTGGGCAGGCGGCCTCAGGTAGGGTTGCCAGGTCCCTCTTCGCCACCAGTGGGAGGTTTTTGGGGTGGAGCCTGAGGAGGGTGGGGTTTGGGGAGGGACTTCATTGCCATAGAGTCCAATTGCCAAAGCGGCCATTTTCTCCAGGCGAACTGATCTCTATCGGCTGGAGATCAGTTGTAATAGCAGGAGATCTCCAGCTAGTTCCTGGAGGCTGGCAACTCTAACTTCAGCTAATAGCTTGTGTTGCCGTTAAAGAGGGGGGAAAGTGCAGTTATTTGAATGTACATTCCTATTGTGATGGCATGTGTGTGTTTGGGGACGGGGTAACTTTAAATTCGCCAGCTCTGGTGCCAACAGTTCATGGGCTGGCTCTGTTGGGAGAGGCTCCTTTATGGTGATTTATTAGAGTAGTTCGGCACATCATACAAAATAAGATGTCAGGCCGAGGGCAGTACAGTTTTGGATCGCACCACCTTAGGCCACAATGGTGGAAGTGGGTCATGTTTTTGTATACTTTTCCCTGTAGAAAATGAGGGCCGCAGGGAGAAAGTTTTAGCACTGTGTTCTCTCTCCCTGATGAATTAGTTTATGACATGCAGTGAGGTATTTAATGAAGGGAGGGGGTTGATCAAACATATGACCTCCTTACCTGCAGCCTAAAGTTGTACAGTCCAGAGTTCTACTGCTGCAATTTGTCTCCCTTGTCCTATGTAATGCATCAACTGTCTCTCTTATATTGAGGAACTATCAGCCCTCCAACCCTTGGAGATCTCAAAGAGGGTTCATAGGTCAGTAATAGAGTACATGCTTTGTTGGCGCAAGGTCCCGGGTTCAATCTAGGGTTGCCAGGTCCCTCTTCGCCACCAGCGGGAGGTTTTTGGGTGGAGCCTGAGGAGGACGGGTTTTGGGGAGGGGAGGCACTCCAATTGCCAAAGCGGCCATTTTCTCCAGGGGGACTGATCTCTGTCGGCTGGAGATCAGTTGTAATAGCAGGAGATCCCCTGCTACTACCTGGAGGTTGGCAACCCTAGTTCAATCTATGGCACCTCTAGTTTAAAAAAGATTTTGGGAGAAGCAGGGCTGAAATGGAAGATGATGCTTTGAGTGGCAAAGGGACATAAAGGCAAAGGGACATAAAATAAAGGCAAAGGGACATAAAATGCATGAAAGGTAATCCATTGGTTAAACTCCACAGGGACAATGTCTAATGACCCTCTAAACCACTGACAATTAGAGGGTAGTTAGTTATGAGGATGGCACCATCAACTGGCTAACATTCAGTTGCAGGCAAAGAGGGAATAAGGGTAATCAGTCAAAATTAAGTATTTGTAACCAGGAAGCCGAATGCAGTGCTAGGGACAGTCACACAGGGGGTTACTGCACTTTGTATTCCCAGCGATGTATTAAGAGTTTGAAAACGTTATAAAAAAACATCACTTTAAAAGGGTTTTTGGATACCATGGCTTATAAATGGTTGGAAGACGTCTTCACAGCTAAAGGGGCCAAACAAAGTGCGAACAGTATTTTTTATAACGTTTTCAAACTCTTAATACATCGCTGGGAATACAAGTGCGGTAACCCCCACAGTTCAGAGGATACGGCGGAACAGGAGGGCTGGGTAACGTGCAGGCTAAGGGAGGGGCCGTGGCTCACTGGTCGAGCATCTGCTTGGCATGCAGAAGGTCCTAGGTTCAATCCCCAGCATTTCCTCTAAGGGTCAGGACTAGGGTTGCCAGGTCCCTCTTTGCCACTGGCGGGAGGTTTTTTGGGTGGAGCCTGAGGAGGGTGGGGTTTGGGGAGGGGCTTCAGTGCCATAGAGTCCAATTGCCAAGGCGGCCATTTTCTCCAGGGGAACTGATCTCTATCGGCTGGAGATCAGTTGTAATAGCGGGAGATCTCCAGCTAGCACCTGGAGGTTTGGCAACCCTGGTCAGGACACAGGTGATGTGAAAGACCTCAGGGTGAGAGAGCCGCTGCCAGTCTGAGTAGACAGTGCTGACCTTGATGGACCATTGATCTGATTCTATATAAAGCATCATAGAAACATATGATTCTAAGCTGCTTCATGTGTTCATGTTTGTAATCAGGGCCTTTTAACACTGGGCTAGGTAGGTTGATGGTCTGATCTGAAATGCCTGCTTTGTGTCGTCGAACACACATGAACACATGAAGCTGCCTTATACTGAATCAGTACTTGGTCCATCAGAGTCAGCATTGTCTACTCAGACCGGCAGCAGCTCTCCAGGGTCTTAGGCGGGGGTCTTTCACATCACCTGCTTGCCTAGTCCCTTTAACTGGAGATGCCGGGGACTGAACCTGGGACCTTCTGCAGGCCAAGCAGGTGCTCTACCACTGAGCCACGGCCCCTCTTTCTGGCTCTCCGGGGTCTCAGGCAGGGGTCTTTCACATCACCTACTTCCCTACTCCCTTTAACTGGAGACGCCAGGGATTGAACCTGGGACCATGCCAAGCAGATGCTCTACCACTGAGCCACAACCCCTCTCCATGGCTCTCTGGTCTCTAAACGTCTGTCTTTTCCCCTCTCTTACAGCTTTGTTGGCAAAACCTTCGGTTGAGTTTTCTCTGAAGACGCGAGAAGCCACTGCGCCCAAAGAGAACTGCTTTGAGATTTTTTTCAGAGCCTTGTCGCTGTGACAGAAAATAGACCCCCGGCTTCAAGAGAGCTTTTTCTAACCGTGGGCTCCGTCCCAAGCGAGTCCCTCCGAAAAGGGGCTCACTTTTGTGCCGCTGGCACTTTCTTGGTTCAAATATTCTCGCGTTGATGTTGCTACTGGAAAACGGTGCCTGGGGGGGACTCCAACCTCTAGAGGGCGCAACTTCCACATCTTTTGTTTTTCTCCCCCCCCCCCAAAAAAAGATTTCCGCCATATGGCAAAAGTCTTCTGTGTTAATAATAATGAAACACTTTAGCCCTGACGTTAATAGCTAATGGAGGAGAGGATTAAAAAGAGGTTGGGAATAGATTTCCCAGTGCTGGAGCATGCCAAGCGTTCGGTTCGACGGAGTGGGGGGGCTTGAATTGTAGAAGCCTGCGTAGCCGTCACATTTCCTTGTGCCGTTTTGAAAGGTCAATTTTAGATATGTGGCTTTGGGCTTCTTCCCTGAGGTCTACGGCTAGTGCAAAAAAGCAAGGGAGCGGAAGGGGTGTTTTTCATTATTTGTAATGTCCTTATTGGCACTAGCCCCTCCCCCCGATGCCCAGAAGACTTGTGCCATTTGGAAGGGTTAATGAAATCATTTTCATAGGTGCAGCGACTGTGGGGTGGAGATGCTGCATTTTTTCCCCCTGAGACAAAATATTTTTGATTGCTGAGGAAATGAGATTTCCCCTGCAGAGGAAGCAATCGCTTGGAGACAAGATTTTCAGAATCCCCCCGTTAGCCTTTGCTGCCACTCAGCTGCCTTGAAGAAATAACGGATGTTGCCCATTTGAGCACAGAATATTATTCGGGATTCCAGATTCTGATCATCCTTGCGCAGACCTTGGCAGATATTCCACATAGGGAAGCTTTGCGCTCCACCCCGTTAATAGTTACCGATAGATCCACTTTCAACTAGTTCTCTAGATTTTCCTCTCCCCTTTTGTAGCTTGAATTAAAAACCAAAAATTCACATGAAGCTGTTTCCAGTTTCTTCTTCTAATCTGCATTGCCCAGTCCAATATTCCGCCAGGATGTGATGGAGCGATCCTTCCTGCTATCTTGGAGCAAGTTATCTTCTCTTGATCATCTGCCTCAGGGTTTATATCTCCCAATTCATACATGTCCTGGAATGGAGTCTCTATTTATTTGTTGGCTTCCAACAAAATACTTAACTGATTTATTAATGATTGTTATACTGTGGTGTTACCATTACTATTGGTGGTGAAAAGTGCTGTCAAGTCGCAACCGTTTCAGGGTGACCCCCTGAAGTTCCGCATAGAATCATAGAGTTCGAAGGGGCCATCTAGTCCAACCCCCTGAGGATGTGCCATTATTTAGACATGCTGGAGCATTTCTGCTTGCATCCCTTGCTCAAATCCCCAATACTGTATTTTGATTATTCGGAGAGAACTGTACGGTATATCCTTGACTTGCAGTAACTGTTTTTAAACTCGCAGTAGCAGTTCTCTGTAAGTAGCCCGTTTTTACAAATAATTGATGGGGGAGTTTGAAAGCTCCATCCCAGTTCTCCCATTTTTCTGCCAGTATAATCCATATACTGATTCTCAGTGCCTCAGCAGTTGTACCCAAAATGTGCAAGTTTCCATGTTTACTGCTTGTTTCCAGTTCATCCTAGTATAAACCAGTCACACTCCGGTGTAGATGCCCTAGTGGGACGTTGTTCTGTTCCCCTTGCTGCTTAACACAGAATCACTTTAGAACAAGTTCTTTCCCCAGTATCAAGTGGTAACAATCCCAAATATCATCCTCCAGTCGTTAGCACCATTCCCGGGGCAGCAAACGCCTCCCAGCATATGCCGTTATAAACCAGCAACACCAAATTATAATCCTGACATGTGTCTTTAATTCTTCTTTCCATAAGCCATTGTTCTTGGGGCAAATTTTACCGTTTGTGTTCCAGGTTAGCCTCCTGATAGATTTTCTGCCTCGAGACTGATAGAGGGATTTCAGAACCGGTACTGATGCCCATGATGTGGCTTTCCTGAGTGCCCCCAAACCCGGGGTATACCTGGATGGGCAGTTGTACGATATAGCTGTCCTTGTAGTCTTCCTAGACCTGAGTAGCCAGGGGAAGGTGTCATGCGCCCAGGTGCCAGGTAGACAGGCAGCCATGGCTCATCTGGAGTGTGGCCGACAACTCGCTGTTTCATCAGCTCCCTGGCCGGAGTGTCCTGGTAACCCCATTTCTGTGGGAAGGTAACAACACAGATGTGGAATCGTTACATGCAACTATGTAATATCAGCCCTGCAACTTGGAAACGCTTAAAAACACTCAAGCGGTTTTTTAAATTAAACAAATGTTTCTAGTCCTCATTGTTGAGAGCAGCGGAGACTGAGAAAGAGGATTAAAGGTTGCAGGTTGGTACTTAAAAGAGACTTTGGTCCCTTTCAAACTGCCCTTATAATCTGTTTGAGCAGCTGGTTGCTAGCGGAGTTTTTTGTGTCAACCGTTTTGGCTCCTGACTGCTAACAGATTTTTTTGGTTACCTTTTTAGACAAAGCTGCTTATGTCCCATTGGCATCCCAGGCCTCAGCAGTTTTTTTTTTTAAATAAAAACAGCTTTCTCCCATTTTCAGTTCTTCCTTGTGCTTCTGAATCGCCGCAGTGTGCTGTTTAAAATGTCTGGCACACTTCCAAAAGGACCACTCACCCCCACCCCGCCTGTTTTTTTTGCAGTGTGTTATTTTTCCGTCTTTTTCAAAAATGTCCTAAGATCAGTGCTATAGCACTAATATATCACCACCATTCGGATGCATTGGGTTGCTATGGTGCTATAGCACTAATCTTAGAACATTTTTTTTAAAGCTGAAAAAGAACACACCAGGAAAAAGGCGGCAGGGAAGGGTGGCGCTGCTTGAAATGGCCAGAACGCTTCATAGATGGCTCATTAACAGATTGAAACCAGCTGTATGAAATGCCCATCCCTGTATCTCTTTACTCGGAATTGGGCCCACAACAGATAACATCCGGTTTAGACTGGTAATCTGAAAGGGGCCTTTGGAAGAGTAGTAGAAAGATAAAAGGGTTGGGGACCATTTGTATTTGATTAACCCCACCAATCTAAACTACATTAAATTGGAGCAGAAACAGCCATGTGCTTTCAAGCTGTCCGTAACCATCAAGGCAAGGGGCTTGTATATAAATATAAATTGGAAGTGTTAGATTCTCCTTGGCCCATAGCAATTGCTGAGCCTGGGGCTGCCTTCTCTAAACCCTATTTTGGAAGCTCTGGAACAGGATTTAAGGGGGCTCGGAGCACATGTAAAGGGCATTTTTGATAGGGTTGCCAACCTCCAGGTAATAGCAGAAGATCTCCTGCTATTACGACTGATCTCCAGCCGATAGAGATCAGTTCACCTGAAGAAAACGGCCGCTTTGGCAATTGGACTCTATGGCCTTGAAGTCCCTCCCCAAACCCCACCCTCCTCAGGCTCCACCCCAAAAACCTCCCGCAGATGGCAAAGAGGAACCTGGCAACCCTAATTTTGGACCATTGCATACATCTACACAGCCGGATTTCAGGACTAGCACTTCTGCGTCAGCATGTTTGGCTTTCAAGAGTTCTTCCACCCAGCCCCTCTCTCTTTAGCACTCAAGCGCCGGCTCTGAGCTTCTGCGTTTGAAGCCAAGTTCTAACGTTTATGGACTCTGCATTCTCTGCAGATTCTCTACAGGCACGACTAGGCGCAATAGACGCAGGAGAAGAGAGTAAATTGGTGGTTGAAAGGAGAGGGAGCAGCAGGGTCGAGGATGTGGGAGGAGCAAAGGAATGTGAAATGCAGAGAACGGGATTAGAGGATCAGCCCCTGAGCAGGCTGGCCGTTTGCTTTCTCTTCTTTCTGGCAGGGCTTCTGTGCCTTTAACAGCTGCCACAAAGGAACAGTGAGAGGCAAAGCCCTGGCTGTTGACTAAGTACCTGCCATACAGGTGCTAAAGGGGGGGGGGGGAAATGAGTGAGCAACTCCAGAAGATAAGGAAAGGAAGCAGCCTCGCTCCTGGTGACCAAATTCTCCCTGCCCGACGTGGGTGTTGCCTTTATCAATATTGACCTAAGGTGATGGTTTACACCTGTTGGCCCAAGGTGGGAGCCAGAGAAGGGAAAGGACTGAGGGTTCTGACAGCCCAGTTTGTTAGGAAACTCCAGACTGGTTAGATTTGGGTCCAATAGCACCTTAGAGAAAGAGCAACCAAAATGATCAGGGGGCTTGAGCACCTGCCCTATGAGGGGCGGTTAAGACGCTTAGGGCTGTTTAGCTTAGAAAGAAGGCAGTTAAGGGGAGATAGGATAGAGGTCTATAAAATTATGCATGGTGTGGAGAGAGTGGACAGGGAGAAGCCCCCCCCCCTCTCTCTCTCTCTCTCTCTCTCTCTCATATAATACCAGAATGTGGTGTCATCTGCTGAAGCTGGAGGGTGAGAGATTCAATACTGAGAAAAGGAAGTAGTTCTTCACACAACTGCCAAGTTAAATTGTGGAACTCCCTGCCCCAGGATGTGGCAATGGCTGCCAACCTGGAATGTTCATGGAGAAGAGGGCGATCCATGGCTACTAGTCAAAATGAATACTAGTCGTGATGCATACCTATTCTCTCCAGGATCAGAGGAGCATGCCTATTATACTAGGTGCTGTGGAACACAGGCAGGATGGTGCTGCTGCAGTCGTCTTGTTTGTGGGCTTCCTGGAGGCACCTGGTTGGCCGCTGTGTGCACAGGCTGCTGGACTTGATGGGCCTGGGTCTGATGCAGCTTGGCTTCTTATGTAGAGACTGACAAGATTTTCAGGGTATGAGCTTATACCGTGAAAATCTTGTTGGTCTTGTGCTACTGGACTTGAATCTAACTTTAATACTGCAGACCAAACCCCGCCCTCCTCAGGCTCTGCCCCCAAAACCTGCAGGTATTTCCCAACCTGGAGCTGGCAACCCTAGCAGGGGAGCTGATCTCATTCAACTGGGAGACCTACAGGCCCCACCTCTAGGTTGGCAGTCCAATACTAGCTAGCCTTACATGCTGCTTTTTCTCAGTCTCACCACCCCACCTGCAATATGAGGATAATACTGGCTTACTTTACAGGATTGTTGTAAATATTACAACAGGATGATAGGTGTGATCACATGGTAAATCTCCACTGAGGGACATTTTCCACTGATCTCCCTAATCCTGCTGTAGATCTCCCCAATAGGGTTGCCAGGTCCCTCTTGGCAACCAGCGGGAGGTTTTTGGGGGCGGAGCCTGAAGAGGGTGGGGTTTGGGGAGGGACTTCAATGCCATAGAGTCCAATTGCCAAAATGGCCATTTTCTCCAGGTGAACTGATCTCTATCAGTTGTAATAGCAGGAGATCTCCAGCTAGTAGCTGGAGGTTGGCAACCCTACTCCCCAACCCATTCATGTTGTTCCATGTTCCCAGTTAATTTCTGGTTTCAACAGGAAGGGGTGGGGAATGAGGAATATGCACACAGATTTACCACAGTGTCCAAACCGATGCATAGGTTGTGCTTTGAACAACTGAAAGCTTTATATAAATGCTAAGTATTTTTCTATTTTCTCGCAGCTGTAGGCTTACAAGATAGCCTTGGGGAAGCGATAATCTCTTTTACTACGCCATAAACCTGTAGTTTAGAAATTAAGATATCAATGTAAGAATTAAATCAATGGTGTATGTCATAAAGTGTAACCTCAGGGATGCACCGCCTACATGAAAATAGTTTTACACAGGGGAATAAAAGTGAACAATTTTTTTTTAGAATTTCCAACCCTAGTTTGCTGTTTGAATTCAGACAGAAGCTTCATTCCTACTGTTTTAGGGTTGCCAGGTCCCCCTTTGCCACTGGCGTGAGGTTTTTTGGAGATCTCCAGCTAGTACCTGGAGGTTGGCAACCCTAACTGTAATTGAGGATGATGGGAAAACAAAAAATGTTGGTTCTTGTAATCACTGGAGCTTATGGGAAAATGCATATTTCCCCCCACAATAATCAGAATTTCTGAGATCTCAAAGTTGGCACAGATAGGAATTTGGTCTTCGTAGCAGCTGGAGTATGTGCAAGGGAACTCTCGGTGCTGTTTCCTATAACATCTGGAATTTATGGAGGGTTTTTTTCTCTTCTAAAAGCAACCAGAATTAATGAGCAAAATATTGTTTGGGTCTCCGTGACCAGAATTTAAAGGAAGGCAAAAATCACCGAGCCTAGGTTTATGGAAAAGCAAAATTTGACCACCTCTTCAAGCCAGGATTAGAACAATATTGAAATTTTAGTTCCTATGGAAACCTAAACTAATAGAGGGATTTCAATTCCCAGGGGAGTCAGAGTTTAAGCTGCAAAACAAGGGGAATTGGTTGAAAATGGGTTGTGTCTTATGAGAAGAAATATTGGGGGTTGGGGAGGAGGAGAGAGTCAGATTTCTTTCTGGAAATCATTACATGCACTTTTCTTCCATGCTGACTGTAATTCCAGGGAGGAGTTCTGTATGGCAGTTCTGAGTGAAAATGATGAGTGCAGAACCAGACGTTACCTTGGCAAAAATGTGTTCGCCAGGTAACCGAACTGCGGGCAAGGAATTTGCAGGGGAACAGTTCTATGGATGGGGGGGGGGTCACGTCTCCTGATTCTCCCCCCCAACACACACACACAACAGCTTTTCTTCTTGATTCAGCTTATTTCCAATCTCAAAATGCTCCTTTTGTATTGTGCCTTTTTATGCCAATAAAGGAATGATAGATTGATTGATTGAATCTCAAAATGCAGCTAGGGGGAAAGCCAGTGGGAAGGGATTATTGTAGAGAAGAAAGCAGGTGGGGTAGAGTTATGAAGCCCCCCACCCATAGTGTTGCCATGTCCCTCTTCGCCACTGGCGGGAGGTTTTTGGGGCGGAGGCTGAGGAGGGTGGGGAGGGGAGGGACTTCAATTCCAAAGAGTCCAATTGCCAAAGCTGCCATTTTCTCCAGGTAAACTGATCTCTATTCGGCTGGAGATCAGTTGTAATAGCAGAAGATCTCTAGCAGCCACCTGGAGGTTGGCAACCCTAAACCCAGGTCACCCTGGTCCATGTGTGACAGGAGTCACAAGTCTGAGGCTTAGGGTTGCCAGGTCCCTCTTCGTCATCGGCGGGAGGTTTTTGGGGTGGAGCGTGAGGACTGCGGGGTTTGGGGAGGGGAGGGACTGAACTGCCATGGAGTCCAATTGCCAAAGCGGCCATTTTCTCCAGGTAAACTGATCTCTATTCGGCTGGAGATCAGTTGTAATAGCAGAAGATCCCCAGCCAGTACATGGAGGTTGGCAACCCTACTGGGGCTCTTTGTGAAGGTAGGAAGTCTTGTGGGGATGACGGGAAACTGGGCACGGGGGAATTCCCAGATGAACTGGACCTCACACGGTTGGGAAGGTCGCTTACCTTTGCTTCTTCGGCTGCATCCATCCCATTATGCCCAAATCCCGTGCTGGATCCAGAGAGTTGGCTGAAACGGCTGAGGTCCCATAGTGACTTGCTAGCCCGGGCCCCTGTGGTCTTGGCTACCGAGAGCCGGGTCCGCTGTACATTCCGGAAGATATCACTGAGAGCGCTGTGCCGTTCTTGGGACCCCTGCGGGGCTCTCCCCGACAAGTCCACGCCCCGCCACGCTCCTAAACGGTTCCGGATGGAGGCCTCGGGCACTGGAGGAGGTAGCACAGGTTCCTCCGCAGTCGCAGGTGAGGCTAATACCAGTTCCCACTCACCGGCGCGACTCTTGGCCACGGGGTGCGGGGCCACGGAGCGCCTCTCGGCAATGCGGTTGGAGGACAGTTGTACCCCGTCCAGGACACTGACGTACGGAGCCGTTTCTGGCCCGTTCGCCATAGGTAGCGGAGGCACATGAGCCACTTGGGGCCGCGGGGGTACCTCTAGGCCTGGCAAGGGACAGGAAGCAGCATACAAGGTCCGGAATTCCCGATCAAACGCTTCTGTCACCTCCCCTGTAAGCCGAGTGACGAGGTGGCGATTCAACCGGGCATCGGTCCACGTGAAGCTGCGGAGAAGAGAGAAGACTTCAACGGTGGATCTTTGGTTTGTGGGGTTTTTTTAACAACAGAACTCATCTTTTTTTGCCTGAGCATGAAAATTGTTTTTCTAAAAAGGAAATCCAAAAAGTGAAAGTGGAGGATCAAAAGATTCTGAAAAATGCAAGCCCCCGTTCACCAGGGATACTGCCGGCCTTTCATCTTCCCTGGGAAGGGCAACATTATTAGTTTTATATTACTTTAACTGTTATGGCTCATCCTAAAGGATTGCTGGTATTACAGTTTAGGATGATGAGAATTCCCCACTCAGCCCCCAGAATTATAGTTCCCAAAGGTCCTTGGAAGAGAGGTAATGACTCCCCACTACCCTATTTGCATTGGTTTGACAGGTAGTGGCTCATTCTTCTATTCTGCCAGGAAATGAACAAGTCATTGGGGGAATGGAAGGGAACACGGCTGCTTGAGAGCTCAGCCAACTTTACTTTCCCCACAGGAGGGGCCCTCGCATGGTAATTATTTTAACATGCCCCATGCAACCACCTGGAAATGTGAAGGACTGAGGAAACCGTAATTCTTGCCTGACTGGGTCAGACAGACTTTGCATTTGTTCCACATTTGTTTATAACCACCTACTATGGGGGCAAGCCATCATTCCAAGTTCAAATCCCAAGCAGCCATGAAGCTCGCTTGGACCAGTTACTATTCTCGTAGCCCAACCGACCTCATAGGGCTGTTGTGAGGATAAAAGGGAGAAGGACCATCCATGATGTCCTGAGGTCCTTGGAGATACGGTGATGTTAAAATAAAACCAATAAATAATCTCTGTCCAAGTGAACACAATTATGATGGGACTGGAAGATGTTAGAAGCACCCATAACAATGCTTTCAGATTTAGATTATGAAGAAGAAGAGTTGGTTTTTATTTGTTGACTTTCTCTACCACTTAAGGAAGAATCAAACCGGCTTACAATCCCCCTCCCACAACAGACACCTTGTGAGGTAGGTGGGGCTTGAATCCAAGTGGGTTTCACTTCAGGGGGGTTTCCCACATCCAGACCTAGTACTAGGGTTGCCAGGTCCCTCTTTGCAACTGGCGGGAGTTTTTTGGGGCGCAGCCCAAGGAGGGTGGGGTTTGGGGAGGGGAGGGCCTTCAACGCCATAGAGTCCAATGGCCAAAGCGGCCATTTTCTCCAGGTGAACTGATCTCTATCGGCTGGAGATGAGTTGTAATAGCAGGAGAGCTCCAGCTACAACCTGGAGGTTGGCAACCCTACCTTGTACTCAAGCCATTACAACGCGCGGGCTTTGCTATATGGCACCCAACACTGAAAATTAAATGAGATACCTAGCAAGAAGACAGGTGGAGAGAAAGAGGATTAACTAAAGCAACCGTTCCTAGCCATTGCTTATCCATCCCATTGTTAATCTGTCTCCGCAAATGGGACTTTGCACTTTTCTTGAGTGCTGTAACTTGAACCCTTTCCCACCTATTCACAATGTTTCTCTAAAGGGTGTTTTCTTGTGCAGTGTTTTTTTTTTTTTTAATGCTACTTCAAATCCTGGTGCGCTTTCCCTTTTGAAATACAAGGGTTATACCACAAGATGCCACATATAATTCTGACCATGTTCGGGATACTTTTGACACTGGGTCTCATATGGTCAGAATTATATGTGGCATCTTGTGGTATAACCCTTGTATTTGAATCTTGTATTTGATGTTATAGATTACATGACTTGTACGTTCGAGGTATCTCGCTAGTTACAATGTTATGTTTATTTGGTTATGCTTATAGGATTTAATAACAACAGAGGCACTACATGTCATTATATGTTGCATCTATCTTTTTTCATAGTAAGAATAATTTTGAAATAATCAGTTAACAAATTGACTTAATAAGCAGGTCATTTGTTTAGCCATTAACGCTGTTTGTTTTTTATTCAAACCTCCAGGTGGTGGCTGGAGATCTCCTGCTTTTACAACTGATCTCCAGCCAATAAAGTTCAGTTCCCCTGGAGAAAATGGCCACTTTGGCAATTAGACTCTATGGCATTGAAGTTCCTCCCCTCCCCCCACCCTCATCAGGCTCCGCCCCAAAAAAACCTACCATAGATCGAGGGGAATTTTCTACTAGCTGTAGATCAAGGGAAATTTTCCTTGGCATTGGCCCATTTTGTTAGAAGGAACGGAACGGGGATTTTCTCTTTAAAACAAGGGACGTTTCTTGGGAAACAAGCAAGTAGCAGTTCAGTTTGTTCATTTTAAAGAGATTTATTTTAAACGTTTCTCTGTTCTGCTCTCAAGTCACTTAAGGTTCTCAAAGCAGCTTAATCACATTTTTAAAATATAAAACTAGGAATCACAGAACCTGAGTTGGGCCCAGGGAACCTGGACTCTACTCTTTAAAAACCCAAAACATGTAGTTTGGCCCTGAGACCAAACACCTGCTTATGAAGAGGAAAAGCCATTAGAGGAGTAGGGTTGCCAACCTCCAAGTTCTGTTCAACAGAACAGTAACAAGAAGAGAGAATCATCTATACTGCTAGAGATTTATTGCTACTGTGACTATCTCCACGTCTCCTAGACGCAAGTTGGCCAAGATACTCGCGAAAGACTTTGTGATTGTAATTTTGATATGCTTGTGATTCAACAACATATATGAGAATACAAGAATTAGAGAATATTTGAACTAACAATAAGTATAGAATTATTGGAAAATACATATGTCTAACTGAAGATATCCAATTGCATGTCATTGATGCTTTATTTTTCTGCTATTTTGGGGATTTGCTAACCTCCAGGTGATGGCTGGCGATCTCCCGCTATTACATTTGATCTCCAACCGATAGAGATCAGTTCCCCTGGAGAAAATAGCCGCTTTTGCCATTGGACTCTATGGCATTGAAGTCCCTCCCCTACCCAAACCCTGCACTCCTCAGGCTCCGCCCCCAAAATCTCCAGGTATTTCCCAACCGGGAGCTGGCATCCCTATAGGGGTGGTTGAGGTGTGGCAGGCAGGAAGGGCTTAAGTATTCCCACTCTCACAATTCCCCCCCAACCCTCTCCCCTGTCCCCCCTCCACCTGTGGAGTTTCAAATGCAAAGCCCTGCAGGAAAGCTACTGGGGCATTTTGGGGTGGGGAAGACCTGAAGCCTTTTCCCACCCCGCCTCTTGTTTCCCCCCTCTCAAGCTCCCCAATCCAGCAGTGCTTTTCCCTCTTCATGAAAGGCTGCCAGGCAACAGCAGCTGCGTAATATATATATATATTTAGGTGAGCTAAGCAAATTGCCTCGAACGAGCTTTCACAGTTAACTCGGAAATCTTCATCATGCTGGATGCTCAAGAACAAAAAATGGTGGTAGTTGGCGAGGAGACAAGACGGAAAAGTTCAAAGTCAGCAGCCATCTTGAAATACAGACATGGAACTGTGGCTTCCGCATGGGGTCCCCCCCATGGAACACAGCATGCCCCACTTTTGGGGGAGCCTCTACTCAACATTGTGCTCATTTTGAGCATGACTAGTGGGGTTCCTAAGGAGGGAAGGCAGCATGGTACAGCCCGATCTCGTCAGATCTCGGATGCTAAGCAAGGTCAGCCCTGGTTAGTATTTGGATGGGAGACCACCAAGGAAGTCCAGGGTTGCTGTGCAGAGGAAGGCACTGGCAAACACCTCTGTTAGTCTCTTGCCATGAAAACCCCAAAAAGGGGTCGCCATAAGTCGGCTGCGACTTGACGGCACTTTACACACACACACAGTGGGGTTCCTCACTAGTCCTCAAGTCTTCCTTTAAATTGGATCAAAGGACAACCTCCTTTGATACTAGGGTTGCCAACCTCCAGGTAGTAGCTGGAGATCTCCTGCTAGTACAACTGATCTCCAGCCACAACGGTTGCCATCTCCAGGCTGGGAAAGAACTGGCGATTTTGCGGGTGGGTCCTGAGGAGGCCGGGGTTTGGAGAAGGGAGGGACCTCAATGCCATAGAGTCCAATTGTCAAAGCGGCCATTTTCTCCAGGGGAACTGATCTCGGTCACCAGGAGATCAGTTGTAATAGCGGGAGATCTCCGGCCTCCACCTGAAGGTTGGCAACCCTAGTTGCCAGGCTTCAAGGAGGGGGGGCTCGACCCATCTCTAATTACATCTGTGCTTCTGCAGGGAAGAAGGGGTGGGACAGGGGAATTCCCTCTTCACTGCCACCTTACTCCTACTTCTGCAGCAGGGGTTGCTCCCCCACCCCACCCCTGCATATGAAAATCAGCCTTAAGTTGCTTCCATACAGGCATTTTGCTCTACTATGCTTTTCAAAGTGAAGCAATGGTTGTTGTTGTTTTTAAGGTTAGATGGTGGTGGATACAAAACAGACTTCAAAAGGCGGATCTGGGGAAATCTGACCCTTCCTGCCCCCACAGAATCCACCCAGACTGCAATCTTTCCCAAAACGTTGCAGCAAAGCAGGTTTGGGAAAGTTCGGAGAAAAGCTGGGGGAAACGCGGAGGCGCAAGAATGCATCACAATGCTGTGGGGAAGCGGGTTGGTGGTGGTGAAATTTCCAACAGCATTGAGGAGGAGGGAAGTGCCATCAAGTCACAGCCCAATTTATGGCAACCCCATAGGCTTCTCAAGGTAAGGGACAAACCGAGGTGGTTTGCTATTGCCTGTCTCTCCATAGCAACCATGGACTTCCTTGGTGGTCTCCCATCCAAGTACTAACCAGGGTCAACCCTGCTTAGCTTCCAAGGTCTGGCAACTTCGGGCTAGCCTGTTCACCTCAACAGTAACGTGTACTAGAAAGGGACTAAGGTATACTTGGTGAGCAAATTAGGTTGGTTGTGTAATAGTGGTGGTTGCACCAGTAATATTTTAATGCCTATTTTGCCATTTTAGCATGTAAAAGTTGTTCGGATATATTTTATGTAGGCTGGAGGGAAATTTTGTTCCAGCAGAGGACATTCATAAGCTTGTGGAGGGAAATCTGATGAATGAAATCTATGAACGTGTCAATACTGGCTTGAATGATTATGCAGGCTAAGTGGAATCCTTTTGCTTGGTTACGATTTCCTTTGTGGTGGTGGAAAGCGCTGTCAAGTTGCAGATGATTTCCTTTAAGTACATTCAATTAGAAGATTGTTTGCGGGAGGGGTGCTTGATTTAGGTTAAAGGTTTATTTGTCTCAAGCGCCAAGTCCTGCTAAAGAATCAAATGTTTCTTGTGCTCACCTGTCTGAAGAAGAAAAAAACCTTCTCCAAAATCTGGTCTGATGCCCATACGACCCTCAACCTCATAGCTATCTACTGGCAAAATGATTATCAGATACACACGGATGTATCTCTTGAGGCCTCTCTCTGCTCCAAAATCTCATAGGCCATTTATGCATGGTCAATTTTGATGCTCGCTCACAGCTCTTTTTTAAAATGCGACTTTAAAAATGCCTATTCGTGGTCTCGACGCAAAAGGAGAAATTCCACCCCCCCTCGCCTGCTCTTTTGTTCCTGTTTGCATCGCCATTAGCACAAGCATAGCTAACACGCCGCTATTGTTTTGCACGGTTCCTTCAGGGGATTCTTCTCGGCTATGGCGGAACCAACACAAAAGGCCACGTTACAGAGGCTCTTAAGTAACGCGAAGCAGGTATGCGCCAGCTTTGCAGTTACTTTCAAAATGAGGGTTCAGTGTGAAAAAATTCAAAAAAATATGCGAGGCACTTCAGCCTGGAACGCGCAACTAATTACCATGCAAAAATGGCCGTCGTTTTTAAAAAGCAGGGGACCTTCCTCACCCAACGAACGGCATAAAATTCAGTCGGACCCTTGCCAAATTCAGACATCACGCCAAGAGGCACAAAGACCTGCTCTGAGCCCGGAACACAGTAACTACGCAGCTGGGAGGGTGGAGGAGAGACCTGCGGCGAAAACACTGTGGAGCAGAGATCTGGAATGACTGGGGTCTGTATGAATCACTGCCTCGGCAAAGCACTGAGGAGAAATTGTGCCCGAACTTGGGAGACAGCAGAGGTGGCATTGTTCCACACAGCAATCTGCTGTAGCCGCCGCAGGGAACAAACTGTGATGTCTTAATGGACACAGAGGCCCAGCCGTAAACATGGGTCCTACGTGTTCTGGACGAATCATTCTGCGAATTAAAACTCCTGGGGAGTTGTTTGTGTTTTGGTGTGTGTGCGTGTCTTTTTGGAGAGGTGGGAAGAATCTTTAAAAAGTGTTGCGGCAGGGTTTTTTTTTTTTTTTTGGTTAATAATTCATCCGAGAGAGCCGAGACGTGTAATTGTTCTTCGCTCGGCGCCTAGGGACAGCTGCTTCTGGAACATACGATCACACCATAGACACAAGGATTTTCGCTTTTTAGAAAAGGAGGTTAGGCCTTTATTGATTGAGGCTCAGAAAAAAACCCCCAGCAGAAGCACACCCGCAGAGAGAAGCTGGAAGAAGAGGGAGGGGGCTGTCAGAGCCTGGCCTGTGTTGCACATGTCCCCTTGGCAGCAATTGGTGACCAGGCTGTAGGTGACCCCCATATAGGAGACGGGCTGCTCCTTGCCGCAGTTGATGGAACGAGTGCAGCCTTTGTTTCTGATCAGCGACACGCCTGTGGCAGCCCCTTGGCCGTCGAAGCAATCTTCGTCATCTCCGCAAACCATTTTGGTGCTGGGACACTTTTTCGAGGAGGTGATTTCGCAGAAGTAGCATTCCTTAGACAAGACGGGGGGCAGCAGGCCAGTCAGAAGGCAGAAGACGCCGATGAAGACGGGATGTTTCATCGCTCGGTTAAGATGAGATGGAACGGCGCCTGGCTTCTTCTCTTGGATTTTACAGTTTAGTGTTGTGGAAATGTAGGGGGTTGGGACAACCTTAAACCCCTCTTTCCCAGCTGAGACTTCCACAGACCTTCTATGTATTTGACTGTTTTGTGGCTTCTGAGACTTCAGGCACAAATGGTCGGTTTTGCTTTTCAAAATGGATCTTCTTGGGTTCCTTATCACAGATTGTTCTCAATTGGTGGCCACAGATTTCCTTAACTTCAGAACTTTTCTATTTAGTACCTTGGATCTAAACTTCTTGGTCCTCCAAAGAATGCTCGTAACTGGGGGATTTAGATTACCCGTAACTCTCTGTGTTTGCAGAACCTGGTTGTAGCAATTTAACCGGTTTCCTTAGTCACAAAATCCACTTTCTTATATGTCATTAACTTCCCCCAAATCTATAGGAACTTCAACCAGATTGAGGATGCTAGATGCTGGAAGCGAGCCAGAACATCCACTTAATCTCTGCTTCTCAAGGAGTAGCTTTTCCAGAAGCAAATTACAGTGCCAATTTTAGGCCTTCCAGTTCCAGAAACATGGGACCTAGCTGTTGGATTCACAGCTGAGACGTCTTCCAAACTAGCTGGACTTCAAGTGGAAATATTTGATTGATCTGCATGGACTACCCAGAAAGCCAGCATGAACCGTGTTCCTTTTGCTTCAGTATCTCCAGACTGGAGTGATAAAACCTGGTCGATTCAGTACACGGCGTTCCAAAACCAGGTCCAAACTCTTGGATTTGGGCTCTTTTGTCCCAGTGGTTTCAGAAGAAAGTGTGTTGCCCTGACGAGCACCCTTCCGTCTTGCAACGATCACCCACTTCAGGGATACAATGATCCTCTAGCAGCAGCCCAGTGGAATTTGATGTGACCTGAACAATGTCATCACAATGAGTGCCAAAGGTGGATTCCATTCAGTACTTCCAGTTTAAGTCTCTTGAGGTCCTTGACATCACCTTGCTGATGTCACAGAAGAAATAAAAAAAAAAAACATGGTGATGTCATACAAAGAAATAGATTTTTAAAGATTTGTGGTTGGAAGCAAGATACTAGGGCCACTAGGTACTGAGGGAAATTAGGTAACATATTGGGTTCAGGGGGGGGGGAAGGTAAAGGTCCCCTGTGCAAGCATTCCTGACCCATGAGGTGACGTCACATCCCGACGTTTACTAGGCAGACTTTGCTTACGGGGCTGTTTGCCAGTGCCTTCCCCAGTCATCTTCCCTTTACCCCCAGCAAGCTGGGTCCTCATTTTACCAACCTCGGAAGTATGGAAGGCTGAGTCAACCTTGAGCTGGCTACTTACCTATGTAAAAAAAGACATGGACACATGAAAGCTGCCTTATACTGAACCAGACCCTCGGTCCGTCAAAGTCAGTATTGTCTACTCAGACCAGCAGCTGCTCTCCAGGGTCTCAGGCAGGGGTTTATCACATCACTTACTTGCCTATTCCCTTTAACTGGAGATGCCAGGGATTGAACCTGGGACCTTCTGCATGCCGAGCAGAGGCTCTACCACTGAGCCAGCATCCAGAAAATGCAGGGAAAACACACAGAAACATGCGGGGAGAACAAGGCAACCTCTGATGGTCGGAAAATGCAAGCATAATCAAAGCAAAGCCCCGAAATAGTCGGTGGGTTGACTATGAGGAAAGAGCCATGCATAAATGGCCATGGCATCCCCCAAGAAGGCTTTCAGGGCAAGTGAGAAGCAGAGATGGTTTGCTTTTTTTTTAATAGGATTTTTATTGACAGAAAAAGAAAACAATTTTTAACAACAAAAAGAAATTACAGAAAGAAATTAAACAATTAAAAGTAAAAAAGTCCCCTTCCCTCCCCTGTGATATGTGCCCCCCCCCCCATTGTGACTTCCGGAGAAATACCTCTTAACTTTATATCATCCACTATATATTTGGTTTCTCTTTATTACAATATTTTATTTACAACTCTTTCACAATCTTCGTAAAATCAATCTTTGTCGTGTTAGCCCAGTGTACAAAGGCCTTAAGCCAATCTCTTTTAAACTCTTCTGCATCATTTTCATGTAGACTATTAGTTAATTTGGCCATTTGTACAAAATATAATACTTTATCTCTCCAATCCTTTAAAAGGAGCCTAGTTTCTCCCTTCCAGGTTTTAGCCATTATTATTCTTGCAGCAACAAAGCTATAGTGACAGATCGTCTTATCTGATTTCTCCATTTCTTGTGGTAATAGGCCTATTAGGCAGGATTCTGGTTTCCATGTTATGTTCCCATAAATCAACTTGTGCAGAGGTGGTTTGCCACTGCCTTCCTCTGTAGAACCTTCCTTGGTGGCCTCCCAACCAAGCACCGACCCTGCTTAGCTTCCAAGATCCAATGAGATTGGGCTATATCATGCCGCCTTCCCTCTGGTAACAGTTTAGCTGCTTGTAATTATAGAATGAGGACAGAGAGATCAGGAATGGAGTCCCATAGCATGGATATGCCATGTGATGCATTTACACCACGACGAAAATGGAGGGGAGGCCTGCAACCCTCCAGGCCAGTTCTAGAGGGGCATTGGCCAAGGCTTACCCACTGGGTACCTTTAAGCAAGGACAGGACATGCAATCCAAGAATGTCCCCTTCCAGCTCTGACCTATGTGTGCACAAAGTGAGAATGGTGGTATTATTGGAGCATTGGCTGTAGGCATGCTGACTTTTCAAGTGGCTTTTTAGCCGCATGCCTTTAACAACCATTTGCCTGACAGCAGTTCCGCATTGCCTGCTGGTTCTTGCAGATCATGAAGTGCCTATAAACTTCATTTATGGGAAAACATATATATTCTTTCACATGTATGTACCCTCATAGCTTTATAAGGTGCTATGCTCAGGTATAGAGCATAGCATCAGGCACATATATATTCTGCACACACATGGAAGCTTTGGGAACGTTGGCATCCACAACTATAAGAAGCCAACAGATTACATACTTGCCTGGTACGGGCTTTCCCCAGTAGATAAAAACAGTGTCTTACCTTCACTGTTAGGAATGTGGATCACAAGACCAAGTGCTTGCTTAGAGACAGCCTCGGGCAATATCTATAGGCTATTCTAATGAGATATTGGAGTAGACACCCAATGTGCATTGAATCGACGCAATTGTAATGCCCCTGACCAGAAGTGATAAAGGTTCTTGCAATCCTTTGTTCAAGTGTGTGAATTGTCCTGCGCTCTGGGCAGTTTTCACCCGGTATGTATATTGGGTCCAATAAACAACTGCTTTAAACTTTCAACCTCCTACTGTGTTATTGTCATTGGGAATTAATACGATAACACAGGCATTTCAATCAAAGGTACAAGATTAGACCCTGGCAAATGCCTGCTCTTGCTGCCTTCTGAAGCCGGCCCTGCCTCTGTGCCTGTTGTCCCAATTGGAGCAGGCAAGAGCTGCCCTTACCTGTAGCTGCCAGTGATGGCTACTTCTCCATCAGCCAGTACAAATTTCTCCTTCAACGACCCCGTAACCTGCTTCTGGTGTCTGCTTTGGAAGACGCAGCCCTGGAGGACTCGGACTCTCAGCTTCTAGAAAGGGGGTGAAGGATGCAGAATCAAACCCGGTTCTCCAGAATGGAGTCCACCACTCCTAACCACTACACCACACTGGCTCTCTTTTTTGCTTTTTTAAAAACGCCTATATGGGGGGAAAGGCACATCTCCAGAACAAAAGGGGCTAGGAACATTTAAAGTCACATAAAACGAACACTGGGAATCCAGAGAATTCGACTAACTTCTTTCAAACATTATACCAACATAATATTCATTTACTTTTTTTTTAAATACCGGAATAGCCCTGATAGCCTGGGGCAAGGGGTGGCAGCTGCTGAGAGACCGGGGCAGTGAAACCTGCCATGCGGAAGCCCTGTTATCACTGCACTACATCAATAGGTGCAGCAGTAATGGGGAAACTACCCAGGTGAGGGTTGACTGAATTCACCCAGGGCTGAGCTATAGTTTCCTCCAGTGCAGGGGCATCTGCTCAGAATGGAAGTCCCACTCCCCACAAATTCACCTCCGTGTAGCGGACATTGAGGCACATTTTCTCAGCCATTGCGAGGAAGGCGTCGAGATGCCGTCTGCTGAGTATGACGTAAACAGGGACTCGGCGCCTGACTGCAGCATCGTACAGATCCGAGAGGATGTCGGGGTCCGTGAAAACATCCATGACTATGGCGATTACCTGAAGAATGCACAGTTTGGTTTGTGTGGGCAGATGTAGGCAAACGATCTGGATTCGTGCCCTTAGCATGAGATAAACATCAGCAAACAGAAGAGCCACATCCAGCCAGGGGAATTATGCAAACCCAGTGAGTGTATGCACACATTTACCCGATCTGCATCTTGTGTACTGGCTGAGCAAATTTGTTTGGCTTTGGTTCACTGACCTTTCAGTTGCTTTCTGGGTAAGCGAGGGTGCTGACCCTCCCCTGAGCTGTGCTGTCTTTTCTTTGGTGGTGGGAGGGGGGAGACTGTGCCACCTGAATGGGAAATTTGTTGTTCCAAACATCGGGACTACAAACCACAATGGGGTGAAATTGGCCTGCCCAGGCTTACTCTGAGAGCAGCAGAAAAGCTTGAGCAGTTTAGGATCTGGACTGGGGGCAGGGAGAATGGGACAAAGCCATAAGTTTGCTATGAGTCTCAGATGGCCTACGTTGTTGTTTCTGCACCATACCTGCTCAACCTGTATAATAAATAATAGCAAAAATACCCCAAATCTCCACTCTTCTCCCTTAGACAGAAAATTCTCCTGGAAGAGGGGCGATTTGAAAGAGAGAGTTTTGTTGGAAATTATCCACATATTTCCCAACACTGGGGATGCATACATCTTGCCCTCTTCACTAAATCTCTACCTTTAGTTTCATATCTTCCTGCTCATTAGGGTTGCCAACCTCCAGGTACTAGCTAGAGATCTCCAGCTATTACAACTGATCTCCAGCTGATAGAGATCAGTTCCCCTGGAGAAAATGGCCGCTTTGGCAATTGGACTCTATGGCATCGAAGCCCCTCCCCTCCTCAAGCCCCACCCTCCTCAGGCTCCACCCCAGAAACCTCCCGCCAGTGGCAAAGAAGGACCTGGCAGCCCTACTGCTCATAAGGCTAGGAACATTCTGTTTCACTTTTGTTTTTTATAAACCTACACATACCCTCCTCCATACCTTGTTAGCTTGCTGGAGACATCTGCGCACCACCTCCTTGATGTGCGGCGCTCCGTCGCCTGGGGGATGGGTGTAGACCTCTGCCCGGGAAATCCCTTTCCAGGCCCCGTCCTCCGGCCATCCCAGCTCCAGGTCTGGGGTGGGCTCATCTGATCGTCCAGGCCAATAGCTGAGACTCGAACCTTGGTCCCCACGGTTGTTCCTCCCTGCTCCGCCCGGCGGAGGAACCTGTGAGTCTTCTGCGGTCGTGGCCTCCTTCAGTTCTTGCTGCTCTGCGTCTGACAGGAAGGGACGCAGCTTTTCCTGGGAGAGGCATTCGTTAAACGCCGCCTTTCCCTTAGCAAACAGGGCTTCGAGGGCCAGCCGTTGGCCCTCACAGTAATAAAATTCAGGATTCGATTCGGTTACTTTGGCATAAGGTTCTTCGCTTTCCAGGCAGCGGACCTGGGAGCCGGCCATGTCCTTTGGGAATGGGGCATAGAATTATACTGACCCCACGACTACACCTCTGTAATTGCGGGAGGCTTTTCCTACCTTTTTGTTTTGCAGCCAGGGCTACAGAAGGAATTCTGCCTTGCTCACAGCAACGTTACTTCCTTAAACCTGAAAAACTTTCCCTAAACCTAAAAAACATCCCTAAAATCCAATGTAGATTGGTGGAAACAAGTGCTTTACTATATATCTATCTCACTCTATCCCCCTTTCCTAACCTTGTACTTCGACTCCAAGGATGTGGCACAGTTATCAGTTGGCTTGCTACTTCACTTTATACCTAGCCCTTAAGTATAACCCTTGCTGTATTCAGGTGAACTCAGATCTTCATCATCCGCCTCAGATCCTCTTCCAAAACCACTTCCTTTTATGGATAATTGAAGCTCCTGATTGGTTTCTAATACATAGATGGGGTACAGTGCGTGGGTTCCTCCCTCGTTCTGAGGACCCCAACAGAGTCATCTCTGCTTCCTAATTGGTTATAGTCTGTTTCCTAATCCTAAATTGAGATTATAAGAATCATACAGGAGGTTTGTTTTTATCTATGCTGAAAGAGGCCTTAGAGACCCAAAATCTCATTCATAAATCAGAGCCGGTGAGTCATCCCATAATCTACGTACTAATTTGATTTTCAAAACACCTCTCTAATCCTATGCACAGAATCTATACCCAAGTTCATCTGTATCCTGTCTGCTTGAAAGAGACGTGCTTGAAATAGTAGATTTCCTTAGCCCTACCAATGCTAAAGTTGACAGGCACAGAGCCGATTGCCTGTTACTCTTAACATTAACCTTATCAGAGTCTAAAATGTATCCAAGAACTGTTGTCTTCTAAAAATCTGCTAGAAAGTCACACCCTCCAGTTTTCTTCTGTTTGGAGCTTTTCTTCCTGATGCAAATTCACTAGGGCATGTCTCTACCAGGGCCATTTATCCTTGTATATGACTGAACTCTGGAATCTTCTATAGGAAATAAGATTAGAGAGGACTAGATTGGCTGGGGGAAGGGAGGATGTCCAGATTGAGGGAGTGCTTTAGTAGGCTAAAATCAAAATAGGGTAGGGCAGAGCACGGGTGAGAAAAAGAAAGCTGGGGAGGGCAGTGGATGTTAGGAAAATTCCCCTGGTCCTGTCAGAGTTGAGCCTACATAGTAGTGCCAAAGCCAGGAAAAGATGATGTTGTTTTTCCAGGTAATATATATATCATACTCAGGTAATATATAATGGCATGTAATCAGAGTGGTGTTTTTTCCTCCAATATTTTCACCAGTCTTTTTCTCCTCTTCTGTTCTTCACTTTTGGGCACTTTTCCAGGCTTGTGGCAAACAGTTCCTCATGGGTAGAAACATTTCAAAGCGAAGATTTCCATTCAACTTCTTCCCTAAGACCAGCAATTGTGACAAGAGAGATTTTCAAGACCAGACAAGAGCCAAAAATCATCCTCAGCCAATCAGGAAAAGGATACCATTTGAGGATATTTTCTGTTAACAAGCAAATGGAGAGCACCTATCGGTTCTGCCCTCCTCCCTCTATTTATGAGAAACGTTCAGTTAAAGCAACAAATGGACCAGGAATGGCTGATTTCAAGGAAGTCCATCACAATCTTATCAAGTGCTATTTTTTTCACTTTCACGGAGAGATAAAAGGTTAAGAAGAAAAAGTGTTGGGTTTTATACGCCGACTTTCTCTACCTTTTAAGGAGAATTAAACTGGCTTACTATCTCCTTCCCTTCCTCTCCCCACAACAGACACCTTCTGAGGTAGTCGGAGCTGAGAGAGTTGGGAGAACTGTGACTAGCCCAAGGCCACCCGGCTGGCTTCATGTGTAGGAGTGGGGAAACCAACCTAGTTCACCGGATTAGAGTCCGGTGCTCCTGTGGAGGAGTGTGGAATCAAACCCGGTTCTCCAGATTAGAGACCACCGCTCTTAACCACTACACCACACTTGCTCTCAAGCAGGGTAAAGATAGTCTCCTGGGCAAGCACCGGGTGCTGATCCATGGGGTGATGTCACATCATGATGTTTACTAGGCAGACTATGGTCGGTTATGCATGGCTGTTTCGTCTAACGATTCTCCCACAAACGTAGCGATTCTCCGTTGTGGTTATGCATGATCTCCTCCTCCCTGCGGGGTCAACTTATTTCCGTTCCAAAACGTCCTCGGGTTTTCCAAATGACCTATGCTTACAGGGTGGTTTGCCATTGCCTTCCCCATGAAGAGAGATAACCTGGGGCTAAAAATCACATTATGCTATCCCCCCACCTATGCACTTGAGAAACAGACAGAAACATGAATGTCTTTTTGATCAAAAAGATGCCTTCAGAATGGAAATTCCCACAGTTCTGAGCTAGTTGGGCTATGGCTCAGTGGTAGAGCATCTGCCTGGCATGCAGAAGGTCCCAGGTTCAATCCCCAGCATCTCCAGTTAAAGGGACTAGGGAAGTAGGTGATGTGAAAGACCTCTGCCTGAGACCCTGGAGAGCAGCTGCTGGTCTGAATAGACAATACTGACTTTGATGGACTGAGGGTCTGATTTAGTATAAGGCAGGTTCATGTGTCCATCTGCTTAAACTGATACCCTAATCTGAGCCATGACAGGAACCAAAATCTCCTTGGTGAATCAACATGAAAATAGGACTCCATTAGGGACCAATCAACAAGCAAAAGAGCTTGTTGATTCTTATATAGAAATGATTCTTATAGTTCAATTCCTAGCAAAGTTACACACTAGCCCATTAACTTCAATGGATTCATAAAAGTGTAGCAGCTGCTTAGAACTGCATTATTAGCCAACAAACATCTTAGTATTATTTCCTCTGATGGCTTCATACAACTCCTGGAATCTTTCCAATTAGTAGTTTAAGCCTGGCTGAGAAGAGTGGACAATCCAAATATGGGTGTAGCCAAATTCCACCCTCTTCCTTGAAGAAACGGAAACTCGCCTTTTTAAAAACCGGCTCTTAAGTTCTCTGCTCTAGTTTAAAAAAGAAACAGGGTCGGGAATTAACATGTCCTCAGCTCATTCTCACAGTTGTCAGCTAATTCCAGGCTAATGGGATTTGCATTTTTGGAATGATCTTGGCCGGATGGAATCACCCAGTCTGACGAAGATGGCACCTTTCACCGCTACCAGCTTTTTGATCAAAAGGGCACCTGTTTTTCTGCTCCTCATTCCTGATTCGCTCGGAGGAGGGGGAATAACATCATGTGGTTTTTAACTCCAACTTTATCCCTTCGTCAAAGGGAAAGAAAAAGAACTGCGGAAGAATGTGATGGGTTTCCTTGAAATCGGCCTCTCCCATGCAGTCTCTCTCTCTCTCTAACTTTCACCTACCAGGTACACCAGCTGCCACACAGGAAACTCCAAATAAGATTACACCGGCCTGTTTATTTGAACCTCGCCTTGATGGCTACGGGTGATAGGCTCTATGGAAACGAGAAAGGGGAGCTGAAATGTTAGAGGCATGGGGGCCTCTGGGGGACCCAATGGATTGGAGCAGTGATAGTACTGCTATCAATTCCAAACAACCATGTATTTACAAATCAATATCGGAATGATCCAAGGGATCTCCCCCTCCCCTTTCCACTCATGCTATTGCAGGGAACACAGAAATCCTAGCTTTCAGGCCTCACCCTCAATTAGAATCGCCACCCTTTTCCGACAGGACTGCGGTGCCCCTTCGAAATTGTGACAGATGCACAACGATGGGGAAAGCGGCCCCTCAAGAATTTCTGCTTATTGAAAAGATAGGGCCTCGGCTGGTAAAAGAAAAACCAAGTGGTGGTTCTAACCCCCTGAAACCTCCCCACAGGGTGGTCTAGGGCAGTGGTTCTCAACCTTTTTCCGACCGTGGCCCCCTTCCGACCTTGTTTCCCTCCTGTGTCCCCCACCCCACCCCGTCCTACTGGTAGAAAGGTAGCTGCTTAAATGTTTTGTTTGTAAATAGCCAAGGAACAAAGAAGCATAAACAGCCACACAAAATGCACACAGCAGTTTTCACCTGTGGCCCCCTTAAAATATCCTGGACCCCCCCGGGGGCCATATGGCCCCAGGTTGAGAACCATCGGTCTAGGGTTGCCAGGTCTTCCCTGGCCACTGGCGGGGGATGGGGGGGGTCGGGTGGCCAGATGTAGGCTGGGAAACTCTTGGAGATTGGGGATGGAGTCTGGGGAGAGAGGATCCATAATGGGGTACAGTGCCATAGAGTCCACCCTCCAAAGCGTCTATTTCTCCAGGGGAACTGATCTCTGTAATCTGGAGATGAGCTGTAATTCTGGGGTGTTCCCAGGTCCCGCCTGGAGACTGGCATCCCTAGGATGGTCTGAGCCCGCACCTTTTACTGTTGCGTGGGAGGCAAAAGCCACAGCTCCTTCTCTGACACAACTCTTAAAGCTGCATAATCGCCATCCTCTGTTGTAACCGGTAATGGTCACTCTTCTCCCACTCTCTAATTCTGTAGGCTTCATTTCGTCTCAAGGAACACCAGAGGCTTAGCTCGTAGCCTCCCCTTCTGAATCAGTCTCCCACTCCAAAACATGTGCAAATCCTGCCTTTTCACCATCACTGGCAAATCAGACACAAGCTCCTTTTAAGGGGAGCCCAGGATTCTGGCCCCCACAGCTACCACAACCATCGGACATCATGTCCTCTCCCTCAGACAGACCTTCAAGAATCCTGGCTCCTGCTGTATGCTCCTGCTCATTCTCCCGTTTTACTTTTACACAGACATACCTGCCTGCTCACGAGTTCCGGGCGTGTATCCTCTTTCAGTTCCCCTGTCGATTGTTCCGGATGAGAGAGAAGGCCAGAACCCCACACTTAGTTCAGAGGCAGGCCAGGGAATGCCAGTTCCCCTTTGTGTGCCCCCCCAAATCCACTTTTGGAGGGGCTGCTTCAGCAGCTCTACTTTCGGTGTCCGTTGCCAGGTGGAGAATAGATGTGACTCAGCCAATCCAGGAAGCCCAGAGATTATTTGCCAAGCACCTGCTAGGATCCAAGGTAGCTTGGAGAAATCGCCCTCCTCTGAAAGCAAATAATATAACCTGCACAGAGCTGTAATTACTTAGGCAATTGCATGCCAGGCTTGGGGGGCAGGGACTCTCTGACCACTTTGTTTAAAACGCTCAGTCTATATTCCCTCTTTCAGGCATTCAGGTAAATCTGCACAGGTAAATCTTTCCGTTCGGAAAGTTTCAGGTTCTCTGCAATATTAAACGTTCCTACACAATCAGGAAAGGAGTTGGTACGCTATCAAAGCACATTTCTTTCTCATCTGCTATGGCATCTTCCATCAAGGTTACATTTATTTTGTAAAGACGTTATATTCAAAGCACAGTGTTTTGGTAGCTGAAACAAATGCAGCCCTTCTCCATTCATGGCTGTTGTTGGGTAGAAGGTAGTTGCCTGAATCTCACAAGCACCTATTGGCTAGTCCCAGTGACGTAATTCATGCATTATGAGCAGTCTGGACCCCTGGCCAAGTCTCCACATGCATTAGGGTTGCCAACCTCCAGGAAGTAGCTGGAGATCCCCTGCTATTACAACTGATCTCCAGCCGATAGAGATCAGTTCACCTGGAGAAAATGGTCACTTTGGCAATTGGACTCTATGGCATTGAAGTCCCTCCCCTTCCCAAACCCCACCCTCCTCAGGCTCTGCCACCCAAACCTCCCGCCGGTAGGGAAGAGGGACCTGGCAACCCTACCATGCATACAATTCTGCAGTCTTTTGCATTTAAAAACAATTCTTCCAAAGTTACATTCTCTCCCAGTCACCTCCACCATGGTTTTGCACATCCAGCATTTTTTAAGAGCAACGAGTCCTTTCCTTGACATTACCATTTTCTGAATCTGAGATTTTTTTAAAAAAATGGAAGGGTATTTTGTAGGTGTTCTTGCGGTTTTAGGAACGCCTTGTTAAAATGTTGTTTGTGTGAGTCGAAAAGGTCGCCATTCTACAGAGTTCAGATCCTTCCCCAGATGTTCTGCGAGTTACATCTCTAGAAAAACTGAGTGGGTGGGCGGGTGACTCTTGTCTCGAGCACATGTGAATGCTTGCGCATGAAGGCACCGGGCCGTGCACTGCCTTGCCATTTCATACATTGCAGCAGCTGAAAATGTGTTTCGAGCTGTACGTCTTTAAGCAAAAGAAACCGTCCCTCTCTTGGCTTTTAATTCAGTCGAAGACAGGCTGTCGCAGAAGAAAATTTATACAGCAGGAGGGGATGACCTTTCAGCAAGGGAAGGGGGTGGGTTTGGGCAGCGATCCTTGGACTGGGAAATAGGGCGGGTTGGGAGGATGTCGGTTTGCACTTGTGAAAGGGTAGGAGTGTATTATAGACACAACTAGCCAGATGATGGTATGCGTATTTTTTTTGTTTGTTTAAGAAGGGGATGAATGAGCAAGCAAATACATTATTATTATATGCAGCTGGAATATCGCATGGTTGTAAGAGGATTTGCAGGGAGATTTGTAAAAAAGCTAAACTGCAACGGGGGCATCAAAAGCTGGCCAATTATAAGGCTTCCTCTCTCTCTCTCTCTCTCTCTCTCTCTCTCTCTCTTTCTGTCTCTTTCTCTCTCTCCGCTGTGTGGAGGCTGAGGGAAATGTCCTACCTTTGATTTACTTGACAATCAAGTGGATTATCCCTCCCCCCCACTCACACACGGATGCTGAGAACATGCTTGCGCTCTGTCACCACTTCCATCTTTTCCACCTCACATGGTGCTCCTTTTCGGAATGAGGGGGGGGGGCTGTGCTTTCCCCTTATGCCAGTACATGTGCTATCACGGGTACCTGCAAATTCCATTCTGGAATCACCTGTGAAAAACGGATGTGTGTGTGTGCGTGTGAAGTGCCGTCAAGTAGCTTCCGACTCATGGCTATGAATGAAAGTCCTCCAAAACGTCCTATCTTTGACAGCCTTGTTAGTAGATCAGGAAGTGAGCCCTGGCATTTTTTTCTTCCAGTGGTTGGCCCCTGGTTGGCCACTGTGTGGACAGACCGCTGGACTTGATGGGCCTTGGTCTGATCCAGCAGGGCTTTTCTTATGTTCTAATGGTCCCCAGAGCGAGGGAGAAAAGTGGCACACATGATATTCTGTTGTTGCCACTGGTATGAAAAAGCGATGCCCTGACCTCAGTAGATTCAGAGTGTAGGATCTTTTATGCATGGCGGTTTCACTTGCCATATCCCCTCCAATGACTAGGGTTGCCAGGTCCCTCTTCGCCACCGGCAGGAGGTTTTGGGGTGGAGCCTGAGGAGGGCGGGATTGGGGGAGGAGAGGGACTTGAATGCCATAGAGTCCAATTGCCAAAGCAGCCATTTTCTCCAGGGAAACTGATCTCTACCGGCTGGAGATCAACCGTAATAGCAGGAGATCTCTAACTAGTACCTGGAGGTTGGCAACTCTACCGATGACTTCAAGTCTTCGTGTTGATTAAGAACATAAGAACATAAGAAAGGCTCTGCTAGATCAGACCAAGGCCCATCAAGTCCAGCAGTCTGTTCACACAGTGGACCATCAGAGGTTGCCTCGTTCTCCCCCTGTGCTTCCCCGCGTTTTGCCCGCATTTAGGTGGGGAAACACAGGGGGAGAGCGAGGTGACCCCTGACGGTCAGAAACGGCATGCATAATCAACACAAAGACCCGAAGTCATCCGAGGGGTGACGCCGAGTGAAAACAGCCATGCATAAAAGACCTGACAGTCTAGGGTTTGTGGCACAAACTAAGGTGGATAAGGGGCCACATTCCTTCTCGGTTTGTTCTCTTTGAGAAGGAATTGCTCAGAGAGCTGTTGTTTGCACACACAAAAAATGAATTTTTACTCAATGGAAATAGTCAAACCCAGTAATGTTCAAACTGGCTCCGATCCGGAACAGCAGCTGCAAAAATCAGATGTGATTTTGTCAAAGCCAATATATGTTGTTGAGAAAATCATGTGCAATAATAAGCTGCTTATAATATTGTGAGGGATTTTTTTGTTTGTTTTTCTGGTTGAGGAGGCTATTTGCAACATCACACCACCTGTCAAAATTGGATTATCGCGCTTTCTCTCGTTCCCTTTTTCCAATCTCATTCCCCACCCCACCTCTTGCAATTAGTTGCCATTTTAAGTCAAAGTATTTGTAAAACCTGAATATTTTCTCAGTATTACTCTGGGTAAACTATTTAAAAATGTGTAACATTAAACAATTTTAAGGGGGGTGGCCGGTTTTCAAAGGTTTGCCTGTTTTTATGGTTCTTCCATAAACCTCTACACACACTCACACACACACACACACACACACACAGATATCCTCTTATATGTGTATAAAGTGCCTTCAAGTCACAGCTGACCTATGGCGACCCCTTTTGGGGTTTTCATGGCAAGAGGCTAACAGAGGTGGTTTGCCAGTGCCTTCCTCTGCACAGCAACCCTGGTATTCCTTGGTGTACTCAGGCACAACAGTCTCCCATCCAGGTACTAGCCAGGACCTACCCTGCTTAGCTTCTGAGATCTGACGAGATCAGGCTAGCCTGGGCCATCCAGGTCAGGGCATCCTCTTATATACCTTCTTATATTTCACAAATGAAAACAGAAGCAGGCTTATATCCCCCTTGTTCATACCAAGAATTACAACCCGCTGCACTTCCCCAGATACATATTGCTAAAGGCTCTCCTCCATCTACTGCATTCCTTTACTCTTCAATGGCCGATCCAGCAGTGTTTTAAAAGCCGAGCATCGAGTCGCGACATTTTAACGAGACATTCCTGAACAGAAAAATTGGGACAAAATAGGGGCAGAGGTTTACAAACGCAAAGTCCCAGAAAACAGGCACTGTGCCTGGAAATAGGGACGGTTGGTTAGGTATGTTGTTACTGTTTTTTTGACGAATATAAAATGAGTACCCAGCTTGCTGGGGTTAAAGTGTAGACGACCGGGGAAGGCAATGGCAAACCACCCCGTAAACATAGTCTGCCTAGTAAACGTCAGGATGTGACGTCACCTCGTGGGACAGTAATGACCCGGTGCTTGCACAGGGGACTGCCTTTACCTTTGTAACACATGAAGATTTTGAATAGGACAAGGCACCTAGCAGTGACCAAAAATGAACAAAAATGGGGAAAGATACTTCTCTGGTTTTCAGACTGCATTTCAGGGAGCACTGGGGATCCTTGCTAGCTCTTTTCAGACAAGTTGAGGGCAGCAGGAAAAGAGGAAGACCCAACAAGAGATGGATGGACTCAACAAAGGAAACCATGGCCCTCAATTTGCAAGATCTGAGCAAGGTTGTCAAAGATAGGACATTTTGGAGGACTTTGATTCATAGGGTCGCCATGAGTTGGAAGCGACTTGACGGCACTTAACACAGAGAGAGAATGGTAAATACACATGGGAGGAAACAGGATCACAGTGGTAAAGAAGCTCCATCCCTGACCTGCTCCAACATGACAGCTTCACTCATCTAAATTGGGAGGGGGGGTCTTCTGCAGGTACCACCCTGGAAATGGGCAATATTGACAACTGCCCATACAAGGTGCATTCTCTGTGGTGGCTCCCACCTTACGAAATGGCCTGCCTGAGGAGGTTTGGAAGGCACGCACTCTCCTGGCTTTACACAAACTAATTATTCGGGAGGTGGGGTATAGCTCAGTGATAGAGCATCTGCTTGGCATGCAGAAGGTCCCAGGTTCAATCCCCGGCATCTCCAATTAAAGGGTCTAGGCCAGTAGGTGATGTGAAAGACCTCTGCCTGAGACCCTGGAGAGCTGCTGCCGGTCTGAGTAGACAATACTGACTTTGACGGACCGAGGGACTGATTCAGTATAAGGCAGCTTTCATGTGTTTATGTCTTTTTTTACAAGGTTGACTCAGCCTTCCATCCTTCCGAGGTTGGTAAAATGAGTACCCAGCTTGCTGGGGGGGGGGGTAACGTGTAGACGACTGGGGGAGGCAATGGCAAACCATCCCGTAAACAGAGTCTGCCTAGTAAACGTCAGGATGTGAGGTCACCTCATGGGTCAGTAATGACCCAGTGCTTGTACAGGGGGACTACCTTTACCTTTAAGATGGCTGTACTGTAATGAAATGGTTCAGAAAGATGCTTTGGTGAAGGGACAGGGCCTGTGCACTATGCTACCGTGTGCTGTCTGTTGCTGCAAATACGCTCCTGTTGTATAATTTCTGCCTCGTTTAATATGTCCTATTTAAATTCGCATGCTTCGCTTCAGCTCTGATTCAGATTTCTGCTTGTTTTCGGGGGTCCGCAATCCAAACCCTGTTACGCTGTTTATTGGATGTCCTATCCCGTTGACACGTGTAATCCGCCTCGAGTTTCGGTGAGACAGTGGGACCATAAACAATGTAAACAAATAAAATAAAGTCGGGACACAATGCTTTGATTCCTCGCATGAATGCACGTGTGTGTTTTGCGGCTCTCTCTGGGATCAGAAAGCCCGAGGAAGGGTTCCCAGCTGCGTGGAGAGTGCCCGACACATATAAACTGGTATGAGAGCCGTACGTATTTTCCAGTGAACATATGTAGGGCGAGGCAGAGGTTGCCTCTGAAATCCTGCCCCCCCACCCCCACCCCCATGCACGCTCATTCGGTCTGCTTAGTACATCTGAAATGGGTGAATGAGAAGACTGGGAATAATGGAGAAACTGCCTTGAAAGGCGGTTTGCCCACCAGTACTGATCTCCTAATACAATGTGAGGCCATGGAGGGAATGAATGTCAGTTGTTTTCTAGTACGTGCTCCGCGGGGCTGCAGTGAAGCTCGATAAATCTATGACCTGGCCTTTTGTTTTGAAGTAGATTGCCGGAAAAGCAAAATCTAACATCTGCGTCTCTCTCTCTCTCTCTTTTTCTCTCTCGCTCTCTCTCATACTCTCATTCAAGTTATATACCTTGAATGTATATACAGATGTTATGCTGGGCTCCAGCTTGGGGCCATCAAAACCGCAGGGATACATCCTCAGGCACCAGATTTATTTATTTTTAATTCAAGAGTTGGCATCTGTAATGTGAAGTGACTGTGTGCCCTAGAACGTGCCCCACAATTCTCTGCAACACGCCAGGGCTTTGTGGGGAAAGTGCAGAGTTTTCTCAGCAGACGAGCCACTGTGGGGAGAGTTCCCTGAAGAAAAGAGGTTTGAAATTCAAAGGCTTTCATGCCTCTTTCCTTGTTAGTGAGGTCGAAGAAAGAGATCTGTATGTGTGGCCTGTTCCCAAAAAAAGGAGTAATTATTTAACCGAGCTCTGACCTCAGAGTCCAGAGTGGGTGAAGGTAAAATGCCAAACTTTCTGGGAATCTAGATTTTAAAAACTAGTACTAGAAGGAAACAAATCACTACCCCCTAGGGCAAAGCGATAACTGACTGTAGGCAGGAATAACTTGTTTCTTGAAATCTGATCCTATTATTTTTCCTTCCTGAAAGTTCCCAGGATATCTATTGTTGTGGTAATGGTTTTAGCAGGTTACCTGGCTCCCTTCCATCCTTCTAGACCCACTGATGGAGATATTTTAAAAATGAATCTTTATTTAGACTCCCAGAAAGATAAAAGCAAAAATATTAAGTTGCTTTATGATGACTTCTTAAGATAAATCTGCAGGTTTAAAAGTTGGTATCGTTTCTAAATCATGCTCTGAACACGGCTGGCAAAGGAAGTAACACGACAAGCAAGACCTTAGACCTGAGCTACCTGGCAACTAGAGTCAGCAAAGCTATATTGTTCACTTGCAAAGGAGCCAGACGGGTAAGCTGCTATGCTTTGATTTAGCTCAGGTCTGGCAGGACTTATTTTAGTTAACTAGCAGCAAGCATTGCCAGTATGAGTGGGGCCTTGCCTCTCCTTGCAAATTTGGGGCATAATTAAGGGGCAGAAAAATTTGCCCCAAATATGTCTCTTCCATAGGGTTTCCAACGTCCAGGAGGGGCCTGGAGATTTCCTGGTATTATAGAGTTGCCAGTAGGGTTGCCAACCTCCAGGTACTAGCTGGAGATCTCCTGCTATTATAACTGATCTCCAGCCGACAGAGATCAGTTCACCTGGAGAAAATGGCGGCTTTGGCAATTGGACTCTATGGCATGGAAGTTCCTCCCCTCCCCAAACCCCGCCCTCCTCAGGCTCCGCCCCAAAAACCTCCCGCCGGTGGCGAAGAGGGACCTGGCAACTCTAGCTACAGTTGGCTGCTTGCTCAAGAGACTGTATACATCCGCAGGGCTTGGGTAACCTTTGCAAATGTACTATGATCATCTGGTCAGCTCCAGCCTGCAGGGTAGCAACAGCAGTGCTTCTGGCCAAGGGCTCACAGAGTTCATCTACTGAGGTGCCAGGGCAGCAGCATGGCAGGGCATGCCCGCCCTAGACCCTCAAAGATAGGGTTGTCAGGTCCCTCTTCGCCACCAGCGGGAGATTTTGGGGGGGGGGAGCCTGAGGGTGGGGTTTGGGGAGGGGAGGGACTTCAATGCCATAGAGTCCAATGGCCAAAGCGGCCGTTTTCTCCAGGGAAACTGATCTCTATCAGCTGGAGATCAGTTGTAATAGCAGGAGATCTCCAGCTAGTACCTGGAGGTTTGGAAATCAGTACAGGAGCGACTAGGTACAACAAAGTGCAAAATTATATATTAAGTGCTACAATAACAAAAACACAGTGACACATCATATGAAAGACTCTACTATCCTAATCCTAAAATATATAATGCAAAAGTCCTATATGTGTATCTTCAAATTTCAAAATTCAAGTTCCATCTTGGTCCAAAGCAGGTACCATCCAGAAAGTAGAAGGGGAGGTCCAAAAAAGGTACCACCAAGCCAAGCAGAAGGGGATACGGCTGTTTCGAATTCTTCTTCAGTCCCACTTCTAATCCAGTTCCACAACGATTCTTATACATGTAATATTATTCAATTATGTATTCAGTCATCTCTTACATCAGGATAGTCAACTGGTTCCCGTAGGGCAGGGGTGGGGAACGTCAGGCCCGGGGGCCGTATAAGGCCCGCGAAATCATTTGGTCTGGCCCTTCATGGGTCCTGGAAGATCTCTAGCTCAGAAGGATGCTGCCCTGCCTGAATCTCTTGGGCCCAGCTGGGGACAGCAGAGCTCAAAAGTGAGTTGCTCTATGTGGCAGACACTCGGAGCCGTCTCTGGTCATGCCTTTTGGCTAAATGTTTGACCAAATATAGCAGGCTAATTTTTAAGTTGATAATTTTGTATGGCCCGCGAATGATGTTATAAATATCCAAATGGCCCTTGGCAGAAAAAAAGTTCCCCACCCCTGCCGTAGGGATACAAGACATAGCAGTTGTCGCTCCTGTGCTGATTTCCAAACCTCTTGGTACTAGTGCAGAGGTGTCTCTTTTTTTGTTAGTACCTGGAGGTTGGCAACCCTACTCAAAGAGGCCCCATTTCGGCACCCTCTTCCCCTCTGATCTCTCAACCCCCAGCTTTCTCCCAGCTTGCGGCAGGCTCCCTCTCCCAGCCACTCCTGGACCGCCGCCATCTCTCCGAGACAGGAAAGGCCCCAGATCGCATTTCATGACACTCTTCCTGCATATAAACAGCCGCCTCCACCCCAGAGGCAGCCACGTCGCGATGCCAAGCGAGGGATCCCGGCTTTCTCAAGTTCCCATATACTCCCACCCTGACTTTATCAGGCCTGGAACGGGGAAGGGGAGAGAGAGGAAAGGAATCAGCAATTTAGCTCAATTAGCTGATGTTTCCCAGTGTGTAGAATATCAGCCAGTTGCCATGGCAATGGGAGCGCCACGGTAACCAACAGGGACCCTTTTCTTGTTTGCTACCTACCTCTCCCCATGCCACGATGGCATGAGGAGTTATACAAGGACGCGAGTGGGTAGAGGCCCCGGGAATGGGGTTGGGCAACACTTTGCCTCTGCGGGGGGAACCAATTTCCCCCCCCCCTTTTCCCTTTCATCTCAAGAAATTTCAGCACACGTCTTCGGATCCTATAGCGAGCGGCAAATTAGGCAGGGCTTAGCAGGAAGTTCCATTGAAAGGACAATTTTCTTGCCATCTTTGCGGGCGCGTGGGCGTTTGACACCTAGGTAACGCCTGCCCTGGATTTAGTGCCAGTTCTTCCTCCACTTCCTCTTCCTCCTCCTGTTAGCAACTCTTCATAGACCCAAAGGAGCCAACCTTTTCCCCCTGGCTATGTTCATTTCGCATCTTGCCCTCACAAAATGTTCCCGTTTCGCTTGAAAACACATTGCTAGTGTATTAAAGGGTTCAAGGAGGTTGGTAAATCCAGGAGATCATTGAATTGATTTAGTTAAGTCTGCCATGGGGTTGCCAACCTCCAGATAGGGCCAGGAGATCTCCTGGGAGCACAACTGATCTCCAATGGACAGAGATCAGTTCCCCTGAAGATAATGGCTGCTTTGGAGAGTGGACTGTATGACAGAGAGCCAGCATGGTGTAGTGGTTAAGAGCGGTGGTTTGGAGCGGTGGACTCTGATCTGGAGAACCGGGTTTGATTCCCCACTCCTCCACTTGAGTGGTGGAGGCTAATCTGGTGAACCGGGTTGGTTTCCCCACTCCTACCTACAAAACCAGCTGGGTGACCTTTGGCAAGTCACAGCTCTGTTAGAGCTCTCTCAGCCCCACCTACCTCACAGGGTGTCTGTTGTGGGGAGGGGAAGGGAAGGTGATTGTAAGCCAGTTTGGTTCTTCTTTAAGTGGTAGAGAAGGTCGGCATAGAAAAACCAACTCTTCTTCCTCCTCCTCCTCCTCCTTCTCCTTCTCCTTCTTCATTATACCCCACTGTGCTCCCTTCCTTTCCCAAATCCCACCATTCCCTGGTTCCACCCACAAAATCTCTAGGAATTTCCCAACTTGGAGTGGCTTTGGCAATTGGACTATGGCATTGAAGTCCCTGCCCTCCCCAAACTCCACCCTCCTCAGGCTCTGCCCCAAAAACCTCCCGCTGGTGGCAAAGAGGGACCTGGCAACCCTAGCTACAGTTGGCTGCTTGCTCAAGAGGCTGTATACACCCGCAGGGCTTGGGTAACCTTTGCAAATGTACTGTGATCATCTGGTCAGCTCCAGCCTGCAGGGTAGCAACAGCAGTGCTTCCGGCCAAGGGCTCACAGAGTTCATCTACTGAGGTGCCAGGGCAACAGCATGGCAGGGCATGCCCGCCCTAGACCTTCAAAGATAGGGTTGCCAGGTCCCTCTTCGCCACCAGCGGGAGATTTTGGGGGTGGAGCCTGAGAAGGGTGGGGTTTGGGGAGGGGATGGACTTCAATGCCATAAGAGTCTAATGGCCAAAGCGGCCATTTTCTCCAGGGGAACTGATCTCTGTCAGCTGGAGATCAGTTGTAATAGCAGGAGATCTCCAGCTAGTACCTGGAGGTTAAACAAATAAAAAATAAAGGGAAAGAACTGCTGACCATGTAAATTTGGAAAACTAACAGCAATTCAGGCTGTTATCCAATGGTGCCAAGAAATGTATTCACACTCAAGAATCATATATCATTGTATATATCAATGACAAACATTGCTTACATAAACATGTATACACAAACAGTTGAAATCAATTCCAAACTGCACAAAATTCCAGCACGTCAATTCCTTGAAACTGACCGTGTTCTTATCTGACTCTGATTGTCAGTGAGTCACTTGTGTTCAATATGTGGCTAATATCACAACTGAGTACAGTTTGCCAAGTCCATTTTAATTTCTTCTTTTACAGGGGAGGGGTACAAAGAACATCTGTTTCCCTACCCAACTGTGTTCCAGTAACTGTGTCCTCCCATCAGCATGGCACCATGCCCCTGGGTCGGCATGTAGCTGGCCATTGGGGGGGGGGCTATAGTGCCAGCTATTTCTCCTGCATCCCCCCCTCCAAAAAAGCCCTGCTCTTTCTCCTACCTGCAGCAGAGCCAAGCATATTTTAAATCTCAAGAGTACCCTAATATTTGTGACAGTAACTTATAATATACTTTCAGGAGTTTTCTTTTTCTTGCGGCTCAGCTGTGACGTAATCCCATCCCCTGTCAAAGTCAGTTTTCTAATCTTGTAGCCTTGGCAGGCAGCTGACCGCCGTCCTAATATAATCCAGGTAATTGCTAGCACACTAGGAATGTTATATATATAACTAATATATAACAGGGAAATCAGTTGTGGGTAGTTAGTCCAATCAGCTCCTGCTCCTTGGAAAGCCATTTAAAAGCAGATACCTTGCCCAGAGGAGGCACAGTGTGGTGTATAATTTCTTTCTGCGTGCTATTCTGGAAGTGGTCATAAACCCTGTTCGCTAGTTGCAGTGAATGCACGTACAGCCTATGTCGTGTACACTTGATTTTCCCTTCTATGTGCATTGAGTAATCACTCTGCAGAGAAAGGCAACGGCAAGCCACCTCTGCTTCTCACTTGCCTTGAAAGCCCCTTTGGGGGTTTGCCATAAGTCTGTTGTGACTTGACAGCACACACATACATACACAGTATCACACATTGTTGAGCTGTGTGTGTGTGTTAAGTGCCGTCAAGTCGCTTCCAACTCACGGCGACCCTATGGTTATTTTCTGCTTTGGATTGTCTCATCATAGGGTTTTCAAGGTAAAGGTTGGTCAGAAGTGGTTTACCAGTGCCTTCTTCTGCGCAGTACTAACCAGGGTTAGCCGTAGTGGCACTGCCGTTGTCTACGAAAGATCCTCCACCAGTGTCACCTTCCGCTACTGCTGCTCCCCAGTAGCTAACCTTCAAGGATTCCTCTGCCCCCATCCCCATTGGAACCGCCTGTTCTCTTCTGCGGATGTGGCCATTGATCCCTTAAGGAGGTGGATGCATCTTCGTCTGGTGTCTCCGCTGAGACCATTCCATCTTGAGTGACTCTGCTAGGAATTTAGTGTCTTGATAGATTCTAGACCCCCTTTCCGGTATTTCTGTCAGCTTCCCTGACACACTCAAACCCCCTCACCATGTTAAGGTGTGCATCCAAAACATCCAAAGGGGGTGTTGAGCTGTACAATCTCCTTTAAGCAGAGGTTTTTAAGCAGAGGCTAGATGGCCTTCTGTCAGCAATGCTGATTCTATGAACTTAGGCAGTTCCTGAAAGGGAGGGCATCTGGGCCATCTTCTGGGCACTGGGTGTGTGTGGGGGAGGTAGTTGTGAATTTCCTGCATTGTGCAGGGGGTTGGACTAGATAACCCTGGATTCTGCACTGTTTTGATTCTAGCTCTAGGGAGCTCTGGTGCCGTCCTGCCAGATTTCCCTAATTACCCAAAAAAGCCAACATCAAATGGCAGATATACTGATCCGGCGCCAACCAGGAAATGGAGGGAGCCAAGAGACATTTCTGCCAGGCACGGAGCTGGAATGAAGATGTAGAAAGAGAAAGAGAGAGCAGATGGGGACGATGAGGAACTGGGATATACCATAGTTCCCTCCCTGATATCATGGTGCCGTCAAGTCACAGCTGACTTATGGCGACCCCATAGGGTTTTCAAGGCAAGAGACATTTGGAGGTGGTTTGCCCTTGTCTGCCTCAGCATGGGCTGAGAGAATTCTGGGAAAACTGTGACTAGCCCAAGGTCACCCAGCAGGCTTCATGGGGAGGACTGGGGAATTGAACCTGGTACCAAGATCTTTTCTTCCCTTTTTAAGATGGCATAAAAACCATCTAGGAAAGCCACAAACCATTGTGTTTTGTGCTGTATTGCTAGCTGGGTATTAATGTTAATCTGCTGGTAATTTTTTTCTATTGTTGTTATAATTATAATGCCATACTTGGTAATTACATAGTAATAGTAATTACAGTGCCATATGGATTTGATCATTACTTACCTTGGATGTCTGATACCAGGCTGAAAAGCAGGCGTATAAATATTTAAAATTTGTGGTGAGATGAAACAACATAAAAGTTCTGGCCAGAGTGTTATAGGATGTTATAACTATCATGACTCATACACACAGGCTTACTATTACCTGATGCTGCAGTCACCAAATGATAAAATGCATGTGTGAACTTGTTTTTAGTGAGCTGCAATTTTGTGGTACTAGAACTAAGAAGAAATTCTGGAATTTGCTACATTTTTAAAAAAGGAGATAAGTATAGGATTATATGAGTATAGGATTGCTGAATTATATTTGCTGAATTGAATTGCTTAAAATTGTAACCCACCCACATCCTTCAGGATAGGGTGAAGAAGAAGTAGAGTTGGTTTTTATATGCCAACTTTCTCTACAACTTAAGGGAGACTCAAACCGGCTTACAATCACCTTCCCTCCCCACAACAGACACTCTGTGGGGTAGGTGGGGCTGAGAGCTCTAACAGAGCTGTGACTTGCCCAAGGTCACCCAGCTGGCTTCGTGTGTAGGAGTGGGGAAACAAATCCAGGTCACCAGATTAGCCTCCGCAGCTCGTGTGGAGGAGTGGGGAATCCAACCAGGTTCTCCAGATTAGAGTCCACTGCTCCAAACCACAGCTCTTAACCACTACACCATGCTGACTGTCCTACACCACGCTGGGTGACCTATTCTTTCTTCTGTTAGCAGCATTCATGGTTGAGTGCTTCTCAGTACATTAGCGAACTGGGGTCACCCACAGACCAGGGGTTTCTGAATATTTTCTGCAGGTATGCAAAAATATTATTTTGAAAATTAAAATGAATAAAATTGTGCAGCCCCCCAGGATTCCTTGTGGGCTTCCAACACTTAAATTAATTGTCAAAGGATGAAGCCAGCGGTGCACACTGACTCAAATGCACTGGTTCAGCTAGCAACCGATGAGAACTGGTCGAAGAGCCTGTGTGCAAATAACCTATACGATGCTCCACACTGTATCAGTGTAAATGATCTCTTCGTAAGAGGAAGAACTCTTGAGATTGTGGAAGGCTGGAGCAATGAGATCTGTCAGCTGGGAGTCCTAGGTTTTCTGGAAAAGGCTTTTTAGGATCTACGGGACAGCAGCAGGTAATGAACAGCGTTTCCCCGTTTCCCCTCCTTTCTCAAAGCAGAAAGGAGGGGAGAGAGGGGAAGGTGTGTTACCCCCTCTGATTGACAGCCTTCCCTGTCCAATCACGTGCCCCCGCATCCCACTCTCTTAGCCCCATCTCGCGCTGGATGCTCACTTCTTTTTTTTCTTAATGAAAGCTCTTCCCACCCACCCTCTTCACTCCTTTGGGTCTCGAAGGCAGTTCGAAGGGAGGGATCCAGTTTTTTGTGGAGGGACTCTAGTTATCCGCCGAGAGCATTTTCTCCACCAATCAGAGCAGCCTCCTGCTGGCCAGCCAGCCAATAGAATTCCTCAAGCATCATGTCTAATTCATTCGTTGCCTTGCCTGTACCAGAGTGGAATTCCATTTTTTAATAGAAAGTGCCCACTTTTGGTGTGGGATTTTTTTTTCTATTAAGGAAAATTGAAATATTTCCTTACTGAGGGTGGGAGGAACATCTGGAATTTCAGGTGCTCCTATTTTTTTTTTTTTTAAGTAGATGCTTCCACTGATGGGCTGCCGCAAAAAAATCTACACCAACTGGGGAAGTGTTTTGTACGGGATTTTTTAAACAGATCAAGGTAAGCAGTGGATTTTTGCCGATCTTCCTGTTGGTAACCTGGGTCGGTGGGTCAGAGCAAGCTAAAGGGGTTGCAGTTTTCTACCCAGAATTGGCAGATGCCAGTGGGGTGGGGGGTTTAAAAAGGGAAGACCTCTTAAAGGATTTAGTTATGTCTGTGTGCATATGTGTACACAGGTCTAAGTTATGAGTATGTATGTGTGTCCCCCACAAAGACTTATGAGAATTTGTGTGCAGGTGTTTGGGGATGTGTATTTGCACCTCAGATTTTGCTACCATCGAAGTCTGTGCCAATTATGCGAAATCTCAACATTTCTGTTGTTAATTTTACGAGCAGTTTCTCTTGGGGAGGGAGGAGAGCTGGGGCTGCCCAGTCACTGGCTGTTGCGTTCTGGTGCAAAGGTACCCCCTCCCCCCCGGTTTGAGTCTGTGGGGGAACGGAATTATCTTGACATTCAAAGGCGATGTGGCATGTGGCTCTTGGGATGGTTTGACAGGACCCCGGTCCCTACTGTAGTACGAGCGGCAACAATTTTGTAATTGGTTTTAGCGGTGCAGACGATTGTGCCTGTGTGTGTATGTGTTCTTGAGGCAGTTGGTAAAAAGAGTGACTGGTTTCCTTTTGCTTCTTCTTAAGGTTGTATCTGAGTGTGTGTGTGTGTGTGCTTTTCACACCTTCAAAGATGCTGTTACTTGGTCTGGGTAGTTGTCTGCCAGCCTATGTGTGAGCATGAGATGGAGGCTTTTGTGCATTTCTGTTATGTGCTCAAGACTGTGCTTGTGCTAGGTGTGAGTGTATGTGTGTGTATCGGTGCTGCGGGTCTGGGCATGTGACATTTCCTTTGTGTGTGCGCGCGCGTACCACATCATGAGTTGTGCTTTCCGCTTCTTGCTGCTTTATGTGTGCGTGCGTGTGAGGGTCTGAGTGTGTTACTTAGTGCGCGTTTGTCTCTGCATGCATCTATGTGGAGGGTGTTATATTTTAGCAGCTTCAACATGAGCCATTCCTATGGCATTTACACACGAGGGTTACTTGCTTCTTCTGCCCTCTCTCCATACACACAGGCACAGATGCACGCACACACACACTGAATGAAGATGATAGAAACTGACTTCTCTGAGATTTTACCGGCTGGCAGAGCTTGCACAAATTAACCACAACACCCCTCCTCTTACCAACCCCCCTGGGGCAGCTACACTGCTCTTCTGCCGAAATTTGACAAAGGAACGGCTCCAACATAAAACAGGTGCTGGCTATATGCGTGTGTGAACACACATGTGGCAGTATCCATGACTGCGCACCCTCGCATGTCTGCATTCCTGTGTGGAAGAGAACGATGCTGTGTATGCGGGAGATTCAGAACATATGCATCAGGCCAGACATAGCCATCAAGTCTCTGCGTGTGAATGAACATAGACAGGAATTCATGTTTGCATGTGTGAACAGGGGCTTGATTGCACAGGGTATGTGTGAGAAGTTTATACATGTCAGCGCAGAGCATGCGTGAAGCACTTGCATTTGCACACCTGGGTGTATCGCTCAGCAAAGGTATGCGCACGCTGGAGAGTGCGTGCGGAGATATGTTTGGTGTGCTTGTGAGGGAGGTGGTTGTGCGAATGCAGGAGGCGAAACCTAAAGAAACAACACCTTTCTCACCAGGTGCCAGCGGTGCTGTCGGTGAGAGGGTGCAGGCCACGCGCACCCACAGGTGTTTTGCTGGCGGGATCTCCTACCGTCATAGGAAGGGATTGGACAGAAGGGAACACGGATGGGGGCATCTCAGGTAGTCAGGAACGGGAGGGTGGATATCAGGAGGGATGGAAGGAAAGAGAGAGGGGGAGAATCCTGTAAAAGGGATATTTGAAGAGGAATGATTGGGAGGGGGGCAGTGGTAAGATTATAAAATAAGAGAGATTAAGCTAGGCAGCTACCTACGAAAAGCCAAAGAAATGACGAGGAAGGGGGAGAGCTGACATGCAGCGAATTAAGCCGCATCTTTGAATTATGTTTGTGCTTCCCCAGCCTTTAAACATGGGTGCCAGCTGAGCTGAAGAGTCACACCCCCCCTCCTCCCTTGAGCTTTTGGGAGTCTTTCTGCCAATATTGCCCCTGGGGCTCCTTTCCCAGGCGGGCTGAGCCAGCGAACCGCAGTTGTGGTTCATCTTTGAAGCAAGAGGGGAGTAAGGGTAGAAGGGAAGGATGGCGATAAGGGGGAGGAGGTAACGGGCTCTGCAGTTTCCATGGCAATGTTGTCATGGAAACAGCAAGGCTGCCTGGATCTGTCAGATGAATGAAGACCCACCATTGGGGGTAGAAGGGGAGAAAAGGGATGCAGGAGGGGGGGGGAGTTCATTAGGGACCTGGACTGGGGGTGGGTCACCGTGTGCTGCCATTGGCGTGAGGGTCACCTATCACAAAGGTGTCTCATATGGAGGGGTTTCCTTTAGGATCAAAGAGGAATTACGCAGGGAATTTCAGGGAGGAAAGTGAATCTTGAGGTCTTTTGGGTTTGCGTGATTGCTAGCCTAGGACTCGAGGGCCTGGATTGGGGGGAGCACCTAGGCTGTTTGGACAGGCAGACATGAGTCCTTGCGAAAAACTGATCATTTTTTTCCATGCATTCCACATCAGCCTTTTCATATACATTTTGTATGCATTCCCTATCAGTTGTATCAGCAAGGGAGACTTTGGCATTGGCAGTCCTAAGAGCACACGTTCCCTTTAGGGCAGCCATTTTGGCAAGAGATATTTATGGGTAGGGTTGCCAACCTCTAGGTAATAACAGAAGATCTCCTGCTATTACAACTGATCCCCAGCCGATAGAGATCAGGTCCCCCTGGAGAAAAATGGCCGCTTTGGCCATTGGACTCTATGGCATTGAAGTCCCTCCCCAACCCTGCCCTCCTCAGACTCCGCCCCAAAAACCTCCCGCCGATGGCGAAGAGGGACCTGGCAACCCTATTTGAGGGTCATATAGCCAATACAATATGTGGCATTATATTTTTTAACAGACAATATTATAATGCTTATTGGATTGAAATGCTCCCTTTCCTCCTCTGGAAATAGGATCAGCACACACAAAGTGCAGAGTTGTGGGTAAATTCCTGACCAGCAATTCCCAGTTTCTTCAAACTCCCACCCATTTCAGAGGCAGAGGCCTTTGTGTGATTGGATGCTGCGATGTCCCCCACTGGCCATGCCAGAGCAGAATGTTGCCCATTTGTGCCGTGTATGTGCCATGTCAGCCATGATGGGAGAAAAGACTTCTGGGTAGCTAGCTGGACTGACCATAGGCGGCTTCCCTTCAGTGGCCGGGCTGAGAGTAATTGATAGGTTCTTTTTCCTTTGTTGACAGTCACTGCGAAGAGGTCAACCAAAGCCGCGGCGCCAGAGTGTGATATTTTGCTCAGCTAAAGGTTTATTTAAGTAACTAACAGGAGCCCATTTTGATTGGCAAATTAAGGACACACTTTTAAATTTTTGTTTTTGGAATTTTACTGTAACAGAACGACAAAGGGAATATTTAAGCAGGCCTCCGACGAATGTTCAATTTTATTATTAATTTACTGGGTTGGATCCAGATTAAGTTTTCTGCTTATGCAAGGCACTTACGTCACTGGAACACAAATTTCCTACTTCTCCGCTTCAATTGCAGCCCATTGACTCCCCCACCCCCAATGATGTTCCTGGTTGACAGGGGACCCCTAGGAACAGCCTAAGAGGTAGGGTTGCCAACCACCAGGTACTAGCTGGAGATCTCCTACTATTACAGCTGATCTCCAGCCGATAGAGGTCAGTTCCCCTGGAAAAAATGGCCGCTTTGGCAATTGGACTCTATGGCATTGAAGTCCCTCCCCTCCCCAAACCCCTCCCTCCTCAGGCTCCGCCCCAGAAACCTCCCGCCGGTGGACTCGACAACGCTACTAAGAGGAAAATTTGAGATCTGCAAGCAGGAAGGAGGAATTGGTGAACATAAGCTAAGCAGGGTTGGCCCTGGCTAATACTTGGATGGGAGACCACAAGGAAGTCCAGGGCCGCTGTGCAGAGGCAGGCAATGGCCAACCACCTCTGAACGTTTCTTGCCTTGAAAACCCTATGGGGTAGCATTAAGTTGGCTTCAACTTGATGGCATTTTTCACCACCACCCCTTCCCCTTCCATTAGTGGAAAATTTAGTATGGATCTAACCTACTATATCCTTTTTCCTTCAATATCTCAGAAAAGTCAACTGTGCTAACATTTTGGTAATACACAAGTGTCTTTAAACAAATTAAGAATTGCTTGAGAGGCAGATGATTAAAGTTTGAGTCTTGCAAAATTATTGAATCATGAGTGTGGGGTGTAATTAGCCATTTTGAATTAATGTGTCAAATGCCAGCTAATCTCATCCATCACCCCAAAGTGGAAAACTTTGTTGGGGCAGTACTGGCCTCATGGTGGACATATTGGTGGCAGCAGCCGAGGCACCCTGGCATTCTAGGTCAGGGGTCCCTAGGGTTGCCAGGTCCCTCTTCGCCACCAGCGGGAGGTTTTGGGGCGGAGCCTGAGGAGGGCGGGGCCAATCAGAAGTCCTGCTGGGCAAGTGCCACATTTGGACCCACCCGAGTGGACTGAACTCATATATAAGCTTTTGGCTGATTTCCACCCATTCCCTCCTCAGGACTTGGGAGAGTCTTGAAAAAGGTGCCAGTATTCAGTACCTGCGAGTATCATCACAACAAAAGTCCTTCTTTTATTAATATTCTTTTAGATAGTAAGGTTTGTTTTATGTGCTCTTATGCCATGGCTTGTTTTTATTGGCTTGACCTATTTTTATTGACATTTATTTATTTATTCATTGGCTTGACTCGTGTCATCGATTTGGTTCTATTGACTCGTTTTTTACTGTCTCGGTTGGCTTTGTTTTAGTTACGAGCTGCCTCAGACAGGCCAGGAGAAGCATTGTGCAAATGTTCAAAATAACTTAAAAATAAAAATAAATAAAACTGCCTGGTCACCTTCAAGCAATCAGCCAAATGGCTAAGATACCTCTTCACACATCCCTCCCAATAGTGCCTTATATCAAAAAGAAAGGGGTGTACACGCAGGTCTCTCTTATTTTTTCATTTGAATCACTCTTTCAACCAGATGGAGAGGAAAAGAGGCACCTGCTCTGTCAAGGCGAAGGCACACAGTGAACCACACAAAGGCTGACACATGTTCATGCGGACACACACACACAGGCCTTAAGGGTACAGGCGCAGGGAAAGAACGAAATACGGGAACAGGGTGAGCGAAAGTGTGTTGCTAGATGGACAGGAAGGAAAGAAGGGGAACCAAGATCACCTGTTGGGATGGTTGGAAAATTGGTGCGTTATTATGATGGATGGAAATCTTAGGAACGGAATAGAGCCTTTGCTTGCTTGCGAAATGCACCGAGGAAAATTTTGAGTGTATGTGTGTCGCATGCTTATCAGAATCTGCAGAGCCAGCACATTATGCAATACCCATTTCACTCCTCTATACATATGTATGCATAAAATGTCTGGGATCATTCATAGATATGCAAAGCGATCTCCGTGCTTTGCTCGCATACGCACAGACTTTTATCCTCACAGGCGCTGAACAGACGGTTACAAACATGAGCTACAAAACCCCCTACACTGTCTAGCTCAGGGGGCTTAGAAATTTGCATGACTGTCAACACACTGCAGAGAACAAGATGCGAGTGGTTGGAGGGGGAGAAAAACCAAGTACTTTATGCAAAATCCTGAAAAAAATGTGGCTTTTATCTCTTTTTTCCTCTGCTAAAAAAATAAAAAGGTTTAAACTTCATCATTCTGGGACAAAATCATCACCATACAAAGAATTTTCTACTAAAGAAACCGGACTACAGCTGGGCAGGAATATCTGGGAAAGGGGTGGATAGGAGCAGAATTGCCGCTAGGATTTTTGTGCGGTGGGGGATGATCTTGACAAGAGGCGATTAATTGCTGAAGGATAGGTTGTAGTTTGAGGCACTCAACCTGAAAGAGGACCCACAGGGTTTTCTGGGGTTCAGGGATTCAGCCTTCCTACTTAGCGCAGTTTATCATCCTTCCTTATAACCTCCCCCCAAGTCTTCTGTAGGACAGACTGGATTCTGACTTTAGTCAAACTGCACAAGAAGGTGAGAAGCAGTAAGATTAAGTGCAGTTTCCCCCCAGATAAGATCTGGACCTTCTTAGTACCATATGAGGATTGTTTTTCTGTACACACACCGATTTTGTTGCACAGTACAGTATCCAAACTGCATTAACAAGTCCTTGGTCACCCAAGAAAGCCAGCGTGGTGTAGTGGTTAAGAGTGGTGGTTTGGAGCGGTGTACTCTGATCTGGAGAACCAGGTTTGATTCCCCACTCCTCCACATGAAGCCAGCTGGGTGACCTTGGGCCAGTCACAGTTCTTCTAGAACTCTCTCAGCCTCACCTACCTCACAAGGAAAGGAAATTGTAAGCCACTTTGATTGTCCTTGAAAGGTAGAGAAAATCGACATATAAAAACCAATTCTTCTTCTTGATGGTGTAATATGCTTTTTCACCTCACCATCAGCCACCTTGGCAATTTCCCAATCCGGAGCTGGCAACACTATCAGGATGGCTGTGTATTAGTGGAAGGGAAATGTGGGATTCAACTCAATGCAAAGATGTCGCTCCAAAGTCTAATTGCTTGCACCCACGGCACGCACGCACGAACGCACACACACACACACACAGCTTAATTTCTTTACAGCTCAACTATACACATATTTAGGTAAAGGTAGTCCCCTGTGCAAGCACCGGGTCATTCCTGACCCATGGGGTGACATCACATCCCGACGTTTCCTAGGCAGACTATGTATTTAGGCAGTCATTTATGTCCCCTAAACTAAAAAATGTGGCACCCCTCCCCACAAATGCTGCTATGAGAAATCCCAGCCAGAGCTCTAGAAATAATCACTTGGGCTGTCATGCGATTAAAAACATTTTAGTTGATTACTGTATTTCATCTGCATTCATTTGTATGTAAAATGGGTTGGATCCAGTTACGTTCATCCACTAAGTCTTCCTCCAGTAGAGAAAGACTACTTTCTGTTAGCGGAGGTCTTTCCCCATCAAAGTCGAGAGTCACTAGATCCAGTTTAGCAGAGGGGAGTCATTAGCGCTAACCCACTATCCTTAAAGGAAAAAAGGCGTTTGCTTTTCTTGAGGTGATGTCCGACACAGCCAGCAGCATTCCCTGAGATCTTTCACAAAGGAGGGAATACTTCTTTCAGGGTGGCCTTTGTGGACCTATCCTTCAAGGATGTATAGTTGCAACCATTTCACATATAAAAACAGGACAGAGGAAATGTAAGAACCAGGCAAAAAAAAAAAAGAGGTTTTCAAAAGCTGGGAAACAGGAAGTTTAGTTTGTTGGGGGCCACTTTTTTTGAGAATTGTACAAAAGTGACTTCATAGTTGATACACTCCACTTTCCTCCGCTTTTCTTTCTTTACTTACTTTTTTCTGCTTTAGTTTTCTCTTATGGAAGTGGCTTGGGGGGCATGGGTTAGGGTTGCCAGGTCCCGCTTCGCCATCGGCGGGAAGTTTTTGGGACGGAGCCTGAGGTGGGCGGGGTTTGGGGAGGGGAGGGACTTCAGTGCCATAGAGTCCAGTTGCCAAAGCAGCTGGAGATCAGTTGTAATAGCAGGAGATCTCCAGCCAGCACCTGGAGGTTGGCAACCCTAGGCAAGGGACCACTTGTGTTTTGCATTTTAAAATAATAGTTAATAAAATTTTAGATTAAAAGGATGGCCTTTCTATGTTAAAAATGAGTTTAAAAAAATAAAATCTAGACTGATTAATAAGAGGCACCTTGTTAGTCAATCAAAACATTCCATTCAATTAATCGACTGAAATGTTAAGGCCAGGTTAATCATTGGCATACTTCATCTTTTCCCCAACAAGACATTCGTCATCTAACAGCAGGCCGTGTTAACTTTTTCATAGATCCCTCAGTTGCGACAGGGACTAGAACAGGCTGAAGCTAGTAGGAGTGGAATTAAATTATAGGGAAATGAGCAGGTATTTTATCTATTTCACATATTTCGATACTGTTTTTCAGTCATACACAAAGCAATTTCCATGAATACAGCATACCATAAGCATTATGGCCATTTATGCATGGCTGTTTCCTCGCGGTCACCCCACCGACTACTTCGGGGCTTTGCTTTGATCATGCTTGCATTTTTCAATGTTCAGAGGTTGCCTTGCTCTCCCCGTGCGTTTCCATGCGTTTTCTGTATGCTGGCTAAATACTAGGGTTGCCAACCTCCAGGTTGTGGCTGGAGATCTCCCGCTATTACAACTGATCTCCAGCCGATAGAGATCAGTTCCCCTGGAGAAAATGGCCACTTTGGCAATTGGACTCTATGGCATTGAAGTCCCTCCCCTCCCCAAACCCCGCCCTCCTCAGGCTCCACCCCCAAAATCTCCAGGTATTTCCTAACATGGAACTGGCAACACAAATCCAGAAAACGCAGGTAAAACGAGGGGAAACGTGCAGAGAGCGAGGCGACCTCTCATGGCTGGAGAATGTAGGCATGATGAAAGAAAAGCCCCGAAACAGTTGTCGGGGTGTCAGCGAGGAAACAGCCATGCATAAATGGCTTGTGTGTGTGTAAATCCACCCTCAAGACACAGTTGATTTATGGTGACCTCTCATGAGGCTTTTAAGACAAGAGACGTTCAGAGGTGCTTTGCCATTTCCTGCTTCTGCATAGCGACCCTGGACTTCCTCGGAGGTCTCCCATCCAAATTCAAATTTATTGAAATTCAAATTTATTAGTACAATCAGACCAGTAAAAGCTATACTGATTGCATCCTGTTCGGGAACGCTGTAAGCTGTTGAAATTGTCTGTGCAACCATGTATTGGCGAAAAGATATCCCACCTTAGGAATTTATGAAATAATTCTACATGGTCTGCCTTTTTCATCCCTATGGGAGTTTGATATTGTCGGCTCTAGAAGCTTCAATTGAAACAAGTGTATATGTTGAAATTCTAACTAAACGGGATTGAGGAAGACTTGAAACGATCGTATCCCTTTCCACACACTCTTCTTTCAAGACATCTATCTTGGATTGAATGTTACTGTATATTTATTCATACACTTATGTGTCACATGTATGTTTATCATACTCAATACACTTTTGTTACATTGTTATAGCATTGCCTGTTTTCTGTACTTGCTTTCTAACCTTAGGTATTAGTACAGAGGTGTTATTTTTTGGTTAATGACATCATCCTAGCAGAGATTTACGAAGCTTCATAGAGACAGCACAAAATTTGGCAACCTGAGTTGTAACCTGAGGGTTCTCGCCGCTTAACAGTCTCGCGACCCTGAATCCCGGCCTGGGAACCTTACCAACAGCGGAGAGATCATTTCAACACAAGGCTTTTTCATAGAGAGGTCAGAATAGTAGGATGTGACTCCGTGGTCTCGACTTGCCCACTGCCACACAGACAAAATCTTTGAGCCCTGGGGATTTTATTTTTTATAACGACCCTCTACTAAAGCCGAGGGCAGTGCTGAGCATCTGGCGAGTGAGAATGCTCTTCTGCGTCTATTTGCTTCAAGGGAAAGCAAATAAGTGGCTGGCGCCAACAGGTATCTAGTTGGGGCTGGGGCAATAAAGGGTCTCCCATCCAAGAACTAACCAGGACCAGCCCTGCTTAGCTTCCAAGATGTGATGAGATCGGGCCAGCCCGGGCATTAGGACATTATACTGGCAGCGGAAGCAACAGATTAGCGAACAAATCGGCACAACAATGAGTTAATTTCCAAAGGCCCTTTTAAACAGTTTGGCCTTACACCTCCACCCCCCGCAGTCACCAGGGGTTACATTTCTTGCACTTTTCTACACAGCACATTTCAGAGGATTGAAGCTGCCACAGAAAAAAGCCCACGTACAATCTGAAACCATCCATAACTTCCCCTTGGCACTGGAAGCGTAAGCAGCCTCTGTTGTGACAGGCGAACCACTCTCAATGGCTCATCACAGGAATTATGCAAATGCTCTTAATTTAATTGTGAAGACTACAGCTTTTCTTGCCCCGGAACTTGTGCTTCGCATGAACACATGAAGCTGTCTCATACTGAGTCAGACCCTTGGTCTATCAAGGTCAGTCTTGTCTACTCTGACTGGCAGCGGCTCTCCAGGGTCTCAAGCCGAGACTGTCTTCTATCACCAGCGTGGTGTGGTGATTAAGAACGGTGGTTTGGAGTGGTGGATTCTGATCTGGAGAACCGGGTTCGATTCCCCACTCCACCACGTGAGTGGTGGCGGAGGCTAATCTGTGAACTGGGTCGGTTTCCCCACTCCTACACATGAAGCCAGCTGGGTGACCTTGGGCTAGTCACAGCTCTCTTAGAGCTCGCTCAGCCCCACCTACCTCACAGGGTGTCTGTTGTGGGGAGGGGAAGGGAAAGCGATTGTAAGCCGGTTTGATTCTTCCTTAAGTGGTAAAGTCAGCATATAAAAACCAACTCTTCTTCTTCTTGGTCCCCCTCCCTCACTAAGCATGGTTAAGTAGAATGAACTCAGGTTCTTCCACTGGTTTATCTCCACCTTTCTTCCCTACCTTATGCCACATAAAACTGGAAGCTCCTTGAGGCAGAGTCTTGTCTCTTATACCGTGTAAAGTGCCATGATCGAGTGATGATGCCTTAGAAATAAATCCGTAAGGCACAAGTAAGCCCTTCTTATTTTCCTCTTTCCCCTCTATTCCGTTCTGGCCTGCTAGCCACAAAGCTTCTGTTCTCCTACACAGGAATCTGTTTTCTCATCTCAGCTGAGAACAAGAAGTACCACTTCCCTCTAGCAATAAGCAGAATAACCTTCTCTTGTGGCATCTCAGTGGAGAACGTGCTCTTTATAGCGGGATTCAGCCTCTGCAACTCCAAATACCTCTTGTGCTACAAATAGAGCCGAAATCAATAACCAGGAGGGTTACCACACTTTGTATTCCCAGCGAAGTAAAGAGTTTGAAAATGTTATAAAAAACATCGCTTTAAAAGGGTTTTTGGATACCACGGCTTATAAATGGTTGGAAGATGTCTTCATAGCTAAAGGCGCCAAACAAAGTGAGAACAGTATTTTTATAACGTTTTCAAACTCTTAATACATCACTGGGAATACAAGTGCGGTAACCCCCCAGTTTTCAAAGAGCCCAGCAGGAAACCAGTTACAGCTGGCCCTAGGGTTGCCATGTCCCTCTTCGCTATCGGTGGGAGATTTTTTGGGCGGAGCTTGAGGAGGGTGGGGTTTGGCAGGGGAGGGACTTCAATGCCATAGAGTCCAATTGCTAAAGCGGCCATTTTCTCCAGGTGAACTGATCTCTATTGGCTGGAGATCGGTTGTAATAGCAAGAGGTCTTCTGGTATTACCTGGAGGTTGGCAACCCTAGCTGGCCCCACAGAGGAGAAGACGTTCTACCTCCATTTGGGAAGAAATCTAAGGAAGATAAAGGGGAAGCTATGGATTTGCCATTCTTTGAAAAGACGTGATTGAAAAGGCAGAGAGAGAAGATGGGGTCAAATGCCTTCCCCCTCCCCCAACAAAGGATTTTAGCTAGAATTGTCATTTGATACAAAAAAAGCTTTGTCTATGAACTGCACGTTTAAAAGTGTAGTGCCAAATAAGAGTTACACCCTTTTAAGGTCATTCACTTCAATGGACACAGAAAAGTATAACTCTGTTGGGGACTGTGCTGTTGGTCGATCAATCAATTAGTTGATTAAATCTTCACAAATCTGCATGTGAGGGGGGAAATTGTTCTAAAGAGGGGGAAAGCATTCTTTGCTTTTAGAGGATGCTCCTCTAGGTTATACCCAGCATCTTAGAACTTGTATATGAATCCACTTTATATCAAGTCACACCATCGGTCCGTCTAGCTCTGTATTATCTCCCTTGACTGGTCGGGGCTGTCTAGAGTTTGAAAACACCGGCTAGGGTTGCCAACCTCCAGGTAATGCTGAAATATCTGCAAAAACAGTTTGTATTGGAAAACCAAACAAACAACAACAGCAAGGTGCTATATACAGAAGTGACAATTCACATCAGTGAAGTGCTATGTACATAAATTGCCATAAGCATATACAGCAATCTAGGCATATATTTTTCATATCCTAAACGCAGGTAGATGTTCAATGGATGTTCATGAAAACACCGGCTAGGGTTGCCAACCTCCAGGTAATAGCTGGAGATCTCCCGCTATTACAACTGATCTCCAGCCAATAGAGATCAGTTCCCCTGGAGAAAATGGCTGCTTTGGAAATTGGACTCTATGGCGTTGGAGGCCCCTCCCCAAACCCTGCCCTCCTCAGGCTCTGCCCCAAAAACCTCCCGCCAGTTTAGAAGAGGGACCTGGCAACCCTAACACCAGCCCAGGGGCCGGCAGGAAGAAGAACGGGATTTTCCCTCCCGTGCTTGTCTTTTGTATAGAAAAGCCAGCTCCGACGCTGACATTTTGTCACTCCAATGTCACTGTTACTCAGTAGTGTGACCAAGGAACAAAACTCAGAATGAAGTAAATGGTTTGCCCTGGGTGACGGAGCTGAGAAGATAACTCCCCAGATGCTAGACCAGAATCACCAGGAGCGGGGGTCATGCTTCTTCCAGGGGCAGCTCCATCCTCTCTTGATAGTCTCCCACATTAATAAATAGTTGCCGTTCACTCCAGCAGGGAAAAGTCCCGTGGTTAAGGAGAATGGTGGAAGGAAAGCAAAAACGTACATACTGTAGTCTGTAATGCCCCCAACCTCCACCGACAGGGATACTCTGTGTGTGGGCTAACAAAGCAGACAGATTGACACTCCTCATAAGGTTCCTCACAATATGGAGGCATCCCTCACACAGACATCGCTTGCCATATTGACAAGGATCTTGCAGAGTAAGACGATGATAAAGATTATACTTGCTAAAACTTACAACGGAAATTATAGGTTGACATGAAATGTAACTAAACCAGATTATAGAGGTTTATTTCAGACAAACGTTCAATTGATCTTTGGGATTATATAGCATAGTGCCTTCCTGCAAAAGGGGTGGGGGTAGAGGAGGGAGTTGAATAAAGTGAGTGAAATGTCACCATAGAAGTGTTCTGGAAGGAGGTGTCACATCAGCGTGTGCGAGAGGCCGAACCACACCACAATGTGTGTGGTTAAGAGCGGTGGACTCTAATCTTGAGAACCGGGTTGGTTTCCCCACTCCTCCACATGAAGCCAGCCGGGTGACCTTGGGCTAGTCACAGTTCTCTTTGAGTTTTCTCATCCTCACCTACCTACAAGATGTCTGTGCGGAGAAGAAGGGAAGGCGATTGAAAGCCGTTTTGAGTCTCCTTAAAAGGTTGGCATATAAAAACCAACTCTTCTTCTTTCTTCTTCCTTGATAAAGCAATCCTGGAGACTGCATTTGCGTAAGGAAAAAAAAAGTATTTAAGCATAGAGGAAACCTGAGCATGTAGCTGAGTTTAACTGCCTATAATGTGGCTCATGATGTCTGCAAAACAATCCATGAGCAACCATCACTGGGATTTTTGGAAAACATGGATTTAGAAGAATATTACATTTTATCTCCCCCACACCGGCAAATGAAAACTAGGAGGATTTGCATGCAATACTTTCTCTTCTGCACCAAATTCACTGATTCTTGGCTGGCTCAGGCAAACATGCTCTCCGTTTGGGCCAAGTCAGCTGTAATTTTTTTTAGCTGGACATTTTTACTAAAGGCCTTTGTGTTCATAGTGGTCACACCTAACTTTTAGGTAAATTTTAGTATAATATATTTATCGCAACTATGTTATCATTTTAATATATTTCTGTTACATTATAGAGATACTTTTAGATATGATATCTTCCCTTTTAAAATCCTTTTATAGATTGTAATTGTTTACTACAAATACAATTATTTCATAGTAAATACAAATACCTTTAATGGCATAATACAGTTTTAAAATACAAGGAGTGAAATCAGGTTAAAAATTGGGATGTAGTTCAATCCTTGGTGTTATAGTCTGATGAGTTCCCATTGAGTAGCAGCTATCAGCAGGAATCTAGCCACGTTTCCTGTGATCTCAGGATCCCGATCTGCTAGTAGATCATGAAGCATTTTCTTTTTGTTTGGGGCAAAGTTTAGGGCAAAGTTTGAGACTGAGGGTTTTATGAGTTTTTCTCTTGCGGTGTCACATAGGTGACAGTCCAGGAGAATGTGGGACAAGGAATCAGGGCATCCTGCACCACATCGGCAGACTGTTTACTATGTTCTGGCAAAAGCTGTAAAAAAATAAATAAAAATAAAATAAACTTAAAGGCCTGTGACTTTTCCCTTTCACTCTTTTCTCTTTGCAGAGCTTCTTCCCAGGTCTCTTTTGTAATCTTTTTTTGGGGGGATACGTCAACCACGTCGTGGCCTCGCTCACCATGTACCAGTTGCTACCCATACTGATTTATGCAGCTCTCGAGTCCCTGGCAGGACATACGGCGCTGGCCGTCTTTCAGGCACCGCCTCACACGAACCAGAGCTGGGCACTGCCCACCTTCCTGGCCCACCTCAAGCGCTTGGCATCCTCGAACATTACCACCACTGTGATCAGCAGCAAGGTCCGGGCCTCCGATATGTGCCAAGGCTATTACGATGTCATGGGGCAGTACGATGCCGCGTTCAACTGCACCACGGGGGGCTACCGGTTCTGCTGCGGCACCTGCCACTACCGGTTCTGCTGTGAAGACCGGTCCAGGAGGCTGGAGCAAGGGAAGTGTCCCGAGAGCCCGCCGTGGATCACCACCCCATCCACCGGCACCTCCACAAAGGGACCCGAAACGCCGAGCGGGAGCAAGCAAACGGGCAATAGCACCGTGTACGTGATCTGCGGCGTCATCAGCTTCACCTTGGCGGTGGGAGTCGGGCTCAAATTCTTCTTCAGAAAAGCCTCCAGGAGGCCACACGGAAGAGAACTCAACGTGCCCAGGTAAATGCGTGCGGTGGAGCGGGGCCGAATGCGAATCTCTGGGGGGCCACTGCAGTGTCGTGGTTAAGAACGGTTGGTTTAGAGCAGTGGATTCTGATCTGGAGGTTTTTAAGCAGAGGCTAGATGGCCATATGTCAGCAAGGTTGATTCTATGACCTTGGGCAGTTCATGGGAGGGAGGGCATCTTGGCCATCTTCTAGGGGTCCCTGGGGGTGTGTGGGGGAGGTAGTTGTGAGTTTCCTGCATTGTGCAGGGGGTTGGACTAGATGACCCTGGTGGTCCCTTCCAATATGATTCCATGATTCTATCAGTGGCAGACACTAATCTGGTGAACCGGGTTGGTTTCCCCACTCCTCCACATGAGCGGCAGACACTAATCTGGTAAACTGCATTTGTTTCCCCACTCCTATACATGAAGTCAGCTGGGTGACCTTGGGCTAGTCACACTCTCTCAGCTCCACCTATCTCTCAGGGTGTCTGTTGTGGAGAGGGGAAGGAAAGCCGGTTTGTTTCTTCCTTAAGCGGTAGAGAAAGTTGGCATATAAAAACCAACTGTTCTTCTGCTTCTTCTTCCCTGGCTGAAGATGTAGCAGAGTGTTCACCCAGCATTACAAAGCAACACTGTTTCCCATAATCATAAAGCTAGTCAAATGCATACCCCGGGTGTCTTCACACAGCCCCAACAATCGCTGTGCACAAGTGCCTTGCTAGTCCTTTAACCAGCTCTTGGTTTCTTTCCCCGGACAGGGCTCTGGTCGACATTCTCAGGCATCAAGCGGGGAGCAGCTCCTGCTCCGAACGCAACAATAGCCTTGTCATTAACTCGAACTTCCAAGACAATGGTTCGGCTCGACCCCCCAAGAATCTGTACAGCACCGTGAAACCTTCCAAAAGCAGCCACGGTAAGGGAAGGCAGATGCGGCAGGGGAGAGGAGCTCAGGCGGCCAACGTTTGCACCAGATACTGTGGCTATGTATTTAAAAGCAGCCCCACGTCACATCCTCCCTAAATTCCACCCACTAGGGTTGCCACCTCTGGTTTGGGAAATACCAGGAGATGTTGGGGGCGGAGCCTGAGGAGGGCAGGGTTTGGGGAGGGGAGGGACTTCGATGCCATGGAGTCCAATCGCCAAAGCGGCCATATCCTCCAGGTGAACTGATCTCTATCGGCTGGAGATCAGTTATAATAGGAGATCTCCAGCTATTACCTGGAGGTTGGCAACCCTATATAAAAGCCCGTGTCTTCCCCTCTCCTCACTCCCCAAGCTCACTTGTTCCAGCAGAACTGGGATCAAAGATAGTGCCCCCTTGAGGCGGGGGCATACCCCACACCTTAATTCCGACAGGTGCCTGCCTCCTTCCGAGCTGGCCATTTCCCATCCGTGGCAGGCGGTAGCCCTGGGAGGATAATGTCTTCTATTCCTCATGCCCACCTTAGCGCCAGCCCTTTCCTCACCCCATTGATTTTCTCAGAGGGATATCTCTTGCTAACTCCTGCTCTTCGGAGGGGTGCAGCTTTATATATATATATATATTTATATCTATATCAGCAGCAGGAATTAAACTGCAAAGCATGTGGAGAAACAGCCTCTTTGCCATGGCAACCGGTTCTAGCTGTCTGGCTGTCTTTGTGTCGACTTGAACATTAATATTGGGGTTGTGTGTGTGTGTGGAGGGGGGTGTTTAGTTAGTCATGAACTCTTTCCCTTCCAAGTGGAACAAAAAGCCTCTGAGTGCCTAAGAGGAACAGCATATGCTGTTTCCCTTTCTCCAATCCCCGCCTGACAATGTCCCTTTCCTCCCCGACACCCCCAGGCGTGCTTGACCTAGGGTTACCAGGTCCCTCTTCACGATCGGTGGGAGATCAGTTGCCAAAGTGGCATTTTCTCCAGGTGAACCGATCCCTATTGGCTGGAGATCAGTTGTAATAGCAGGAGATCTTCTGCTATTACCTGGAGGTTTAGGAAAAAAGGCAGCACGGAGGCTCATACAATTACAAACATGAACATACACATATAATTATATTTAGCTGTTATTTTGTTGTGTAGCAGCTTTGCATCCTTGGTCTAGTTGACCAGAATCTATTGAGTATTGGCATGAAGTAAATGTCCAATTGTTGAACAACAAATACTGTGTATGTTAATGTTTGTAATTGTATGAGCCTCTGTACTGCCTTTTTTTCTAAAGTTCACTTATTGCTGGCACAGGTTGTGTTTCATGATTGCGTTTCAACCTGGAGGTTGGCAACCCTAGTTTGACCCCCTCCCAAACATCAATGGCACCTCCATAATCATTATGATTATAAATACCCACAATGATATGCAGCATGTGGCTCAGACCTCTTTCTCTCCCAAAGTAATGGCAGAAAATTTGGTGTCACCCCCACACCACCCCCATGCCGGTGTGGCATGGCCATAGCACATTAGTTCCCAGCATTTTCGATATTGGCATAAGAACATAAGAAGGGCGTGGATGCATTATTGTGAATATGAGTTAAAAATGGGAAGAATGGAAGAATATTTTCTAATCTGATCCAGAGGATTATTTCTGATCTTTTTTATAATGATTAAGTATAAGTATATTTACTAACAGACTATGATTTTTTTTTCTATATATGGTATCGATAGTTTATTAAGATTAGATTACCTACGACGGGATGAACTTTTTATTAAGAGGCAGATAGAGGTGAAGGGGAAGTCAAAAATTTTTTTTTTCCATTTTTCTTTTTTCTTTTTTTTATTATAAGATATGGAACTATAACAACTCTAAGTTAGAATTGAAATTTGATATTGTTATAGATGTTGTTCAATGTAATGGAAAACTTCTAGTATAAAACCTAATAAAATTTATATATAAAAAAAAAGAACATAAGAAGGGCCATGCTGGCTCAGACCAAGGCCATCAAGTCCAGCAGTCTGTTCACACAGTGGCCAACCAGGTGCTCTAGGAAGCCCCCAAACAAGACGAGTGCAGCAGCACCATCCTGCCTGTGATCCAAAGCACCTAATATAATAGGCCCTTTGATCCTGGAGAGAAGAGGTCTGCATCATGACTAGTATCCATTTTGACTAGTAGCCATGGATAGCCCTCTCCTCCACGAACATGTCCACTCCCCTCCCAAAGCCATCACCACATCCTGGGGCAGGGAGTTCCACAATTTAACTATGCAAGTTCAAATTTATTTGGTCTGGAGACCCCTTCAGTTATTGTCAATTGCATTTTGGGCTGTAGGTTTTTGACAGCCGTTGCTTTCATGCATTTTAACTGCAGGTTTGCCTCTTTTATAACTGTTACTTAAGCTTAAGTTATCCAAGCAAAAATGTACTGAACGAACCAATGTACTGAACGAATAGTGTGAACCATTGAATGAAGCTGAGATTCGCAGGGTTGCCAACCTCCAGGTAGTTATTGGAATTCTCAGGCACTTATGGCAAAGAATGCAAACACATAAATATGCTGCTAACAATATATTGTACCGAGGCACAACACAAACAAATATAGGAATACAAATGATGCACTAACATGCTAATTCCTATATTTGTTTGTGTTGTGCCTCGGTACAATATATTGTTAGCAGCATATTTATGTGTTTGCATTCTTTGCCATAAGTGCCTGAGAATTCCAATAGCCACTTTTTGGGCACTAGTCCTAGTTTCGGTTGCACAACCTCCAGGTAGTGGCTGGAGATCTCCCACTATTACATCTGATCTCTGGGTGGCACAGATTAGTTCACCTGGAGAAAATGTCCACTTTGGAAGGTGGACTCCATGGCAATATACCCCACTTAAGTCCTTCCCCTCCCCAAGCCCCACCCTCCTCAGGCCACCCCCCCAAAAAAAATCTCCAGGTATTTCCCAACTTGGCGCTAGCAACCCTAGAGATATGAGGCTTGGGGCCCATCCAAGAGATCTTCCTTGGATTGAAAAATAATATAGGCTCATGTGACAGGAAGGCACAGGAGGATCATTCTATTCCTCCATTCTGTTCCTCTCCTCACAAACCTCTCCCAGCAAAATGGAACTTTAAAAAGCTAATATTGCTAGCCAGTAGCTCATGAATCAGCAGAGCAGACTTTAGTTAACTATCTTAAAAAATGAAATGGAGTGTTAGTATGTGTGTTTTTTTAAGCTGTTTAAATAAATAAATAAATTCTCGCTCCCAGGGCACAACTTCTCACTTGGTGGAAACGGCAGGCAGTACTCAGAGCCAAGTGCAAAGAGCTTTTCCTGGGATGTAACATTTCAGCCTGCAGCTGAGCGGTTGTATGTTGAAAAGATGCATGAAAAAAATAATCTCCCTGCATATAGAATAAATAACATGCCAGCACTTACACATGCAATCCCATACTTGCTCTTTGAAGGGGTACGTTCAAGGAAAAGGCCTGCCACTTGGTTCTGCTGAAGGTATAAACTAGTTAAAGTCTGGTCTTTTTCCATGAAAGATCACACATTCCGGTTTGGATTTAGCTTTAAACTGAATACAGTGACCCCTAGTGGCAGAAAGAGGATTTGGCCCATCTAGCAGAGAAAAGTTAACGTTTCCCAACACTTCTCTGGAACGTAAGGACGAAACGAAACCATATAGCATAAGGACCAAACCAAACCATATAGCACGACCCTGCTGTTGTCAATTGAAACTCCTGCTCTGTTATTAACTCTAGAATCAGAAGCCACCACAGCCTGCTATTTCCATTTTTAAAAAACAACAACAGTGGGAAGATCCAGCCAAAGATCTCCCAGCATCTCATCTGGGTTGACCCTAAGGAACACACCAAGGGCCCATCTAAGTCTAGCATTCAGTTTCCCACAGTGCCAAACAGGTTCCTCTGGGAAGCCCACAAGCAAGGTATCAAGGCAATAGCCACCCCCCTGCTGTCGCTTCCCACCAACTGCTATTCAGGTACACTGCTCCTGAGCTTGGAGGTTCTTTTTAGCCATCATGGCTAATAGACATTTATCCTCTAAGATTTTGCCTGATCCCCTTTTGGGTTCATTTCCGACAGCAGCTACCACCACATTTGGTGGGAGTGAATTCCCTGATAATTATGCAATGATTTGAAGGAGTGCTTTCTTGATGTTCCAGAATTAGGGTTGCCAACTCCAGGGTGATAAATTCCTAGAGATTTGGGAGTGGAGCCTAGGGAAGGCAGGGTTTGGAGCGGAGAGTGACCTCAGTGGTGTCTAATGCCGTAGAGTCCACCCTTGGAAGCTGCCATTTCCTCCAGGGGAACTGATCTCTGGAGATCAGTTATAATTCCAGTTCCATCAGGTGACCACCCCCCAGTACTAGACTAAAATGTAGGCGGGAAATCACTCTTTTTGTACTTGCTCTACTTTGATTTCCTTTCTTTATTCGCTTTGATAAACCTCTACCTTTGTATTTTTGCTGAAAGCTTTTCTTCTTTTGCCTTGCAGATAACATGCATCACAATTACATGCATCTGAATACCAACAGCCCCAAACACCACACTGCCACTTTGGGTAAGTAGAAAAGGGCAAGACTCCAGTAGCATCTTAAAGACTAACAAAATTTCTGGCAGGGTATGAGCTTTCCTGAGCCACAGCTCACTTCTTCAGATATAGCTAGAATGTGAGTCCATCTATCCTTAAGTAGAGAAGAGTGAATTAGACACACAATGGCAATGTAAATATCAAAAGCAAGTAAATGACGTTAACATATGTGTTTGGATTAGGTGTGATATGCAGAGGGGTAGTAGGGGTGGAGAAATTAGCATTGGTAATGAGACAGGAATCTCAGATCTCTATCCAGTCCAGGGGAATGCATTGGCTTGAGCTTCATTATTAGTTGTAATTCAGCCGTCTCGCTAATCTCCCTTTGGGTAAGTGTTGGAAATTGGTTATTACCTCTTAGGGAGTATGTACAGATGGTTTTGGATTTCTCATCCCTGCTGTTTCAACCCGAAAACTCCAGTTTCAGTTTTGCTTCTCCTGGGGCCAAACTGACCCTGTGATTCTTTATTTTTGTGCCGTTTTCTGTTTCTGTGCACAAGGTAGAGATATGTTACTGTGAACTAACCAATGTTTTAAATTAGATGTCTTCTTAAAGGAAATAATCGGCATCTTATCACACATGGGAATGTGATATAAAATGTTCCAGTTTTTATAAATGTTCTTTTTTAGTCCAGAACTTATATGATTGATAGTCAAACCACATGTAAGTCTCCCAGCATCGGTCATTTTGTAATAAACGCTTCCTATGGCAAGCAACTGCTTTATGATAAACTGATTGGGAAACTTGGAGTGGGTACCCTCTGGTGACTAAGGCCTTTTATGCATGGCTGTTTCCGTTGCGGTCACCTCTCCGACGACTTCGGGTCTTTGATTTGATTATGCATGCCGTTTCCAACCGTCAAAGGTTGCCTCGCTCTTCCCCAGTGTTTCCCCACATTTTGACCGTGTTTTTAAATTCAAGATAAAACAGGTCCCTGAAAATGCGGGGAAAACGCGGGCAAATGCAGGGGAAGAGCGAGGCGACCTCTGATGGTCGGAAACTGCATGCATAATCAAATCAAAGACCCAAAGTCATAGAATCATAGAGTTGGAAGGGACCACTGGGGTCATCTAGTCCAACCCCCTGCACCATGCAGGAAATTCACAACTATCTCCCCCCACACCCCCAGTGACCCCTACTCCATGCCCAGAAGATGGCCAAGATGCCCTCCCTCTCGTGAACTGCCTAAGGTCATAGAATCAGCATTGCTGACAGATGGATATCCAGCCTCTGCTTAAAAACCTCCAGGGAAGGAGCACTTACCACCTCCTGAGGAAGCCTGTTAACATAAGAACATAACATAAGAACATAAGAAAGGCCCTGCTGGATCAGACCAAGGCCCATCAAGTCCAGCAGTCTGTTCACACAGTGGCCAACCAGGTGCCTCTAGGAAGCCACAAACAAGACGACTGCAGCAGCACCATCCTGCCTGTATTCCACCGCACCCAATATAATAGGCATGCTCCTCTGATACTAGAGAGAATAGGTATGCAGCACGACTAGTATCCATTCTAACTAATAGCCATGAACACCCCTTTCCTCCATGAATATGTCCACTCCCCTCTTAAAGCCCTCCAAGTTGGCAGCCATCACCACATCCTGGGGCAGGGAATTCCACAATTTAACTATGCATTGTGTGAAAAAATACTTCCTTTTATCTGTTTTGAATCTCTCACCCTCCAGCTTCAGCAGATGACCCCGTGTTCTAGTATTATGGGAGAGGGAGAAAAACTTCTCCCTATCCACTCTCTTCAAACCACGCATAATTTTATAGACCTCTATCATGTCTCCCTTTAGCCGCCTTCTTTCCAAGCTAAACAGCCCTAAGCGGTTCCACTGAGGAACCACTCTAACTGTTAGAAAATTCTTCCTAATGTCTAGACAGAAACTCTTTGGATTCAATTTCAACCCGTTGGTTCTGGTCCGACCTTCTGGGGCAACTTGGCACCCTCCTCTATATGATAGCCCTTCAGGTACTTGAAGATGGTTAGCATATCCCTTCTCAGTCTTCTCCTCTTCAGGCTAAACGTACCCAGCTCCTTCAACCTTTCCTCCTAGGACTTGGTCTCCAGACCCCTCACTATCTTTGTTGCCCTCCTCTGGACATGTTCCAGCTTGTCTACATCCTTCTTAAATTGTGGTGCCCAAAATTCGTTGCAGGGGTGACCACAATGGAAACAGCCATGCATAGAAGCCCAAAATGTTGGTCTCGGAAATTTTATTCTTGCTGCTTCTACAGGTAGCCTTCTCAGTCAAGCCCCAAATGTACAGGAGGTACAACCGGACTGATATAGTTCTCTCTCCCTTTTCTGTCCCCAAAGACTGGCATATGAACCACACCCCCAGTCACTCCACTGGGAAGTACAACACCCTCAGCTGCTCCCGCTCCTTCCACAACCTGTCCCATCTGCCACCGTCTTACGAGACAGCCGTCAAGTCAGAACTGAACCGCTATTCCTCACTCAAACGCTTGGGTAAGTCTGGGCATTTAAGAATGGTACACAGGGAAAGGGTATCTGATGTACTTTAAGGCCATTCACTGGGGCTGAGGAGATGAGAGCAGAAGAACTGGGTAAGGACCTCCCATCCGCTAGGGGATGGCAGTTCCAATCCTCTTCTTTATATCTCTCCATCACTGCATGATCTATGCATGGTGTAGTGGTTAAGAGCGGTGGTTTGGTGGACTCTGGAGAACCGGGTTCGATTCCCCACTCCTCCACATGAACAGCGGACGCTAATCTGGTGACCCGGGTTGGTTTCCCCTCTCCTCCACACAAAGCCAGCTGGGTGACCTTGGGCTAGTCACAGTTCTATTAAGAGCTCTCTCAGCCTCACCTATCTCACAGGGGGTCTGTTGTGAGAGGGGAAGGTGATTGTAAACCAGTTTGATTCTGCCGTAAGTGGTAGAGAAAGTCGGCATATAAAAACCAACTCTTCTTCCTCTTCTTCCTCTTCTTCTTCCTCCTCCTTTCTTCTTCTTCTTCTCCTCCTCCCCTCTCAGAGCGTTTTCACACATGAGGCTTAAATTACTTTGCTACTCTGTAGGGCTATTTATGTTAAGACCTGGTCACGAATGAAGAAGAGAAAGAAGAAGAAGAACGTATGCCGCAGGGCTGCCGATCCCCGGGTGGGGCCTGGAGATCTCCCAGAATTACAACTGCTCTCCAGACAAGAGATCGATTCTCTTGGAGAAAATAGTGCTCTGGAGGGTGGGTTACATAAGAACATAAGAAAGGCCCTGCTGGATCAGACCAAGGCCTATCAAGTCCAGCAGTCTGTTCTCACAGTGGCCAACCAGGTGCCTTTAGGAAGCCACAAACAAGACGACTGCAGCAGCACCATCCTGCCTGTGTTCCACCGCACCCAAAATAATAGGCATGCTCCTCTGATACGAGAGAGAATAGGTATGCAGCATGACCAGTATCCATTCCAACTAATAACCATGAATACCCCTCTCCTCCATGAATATGTCCATTCCCCTCTTAAAGCCCTTCAAGCTGGCAGCCATCACCACATCCTGGGGCAGGGAGTTCCACAATTTAACTATGCATTGTATTCCGGGGCATTATACCCTGCAGAGCTCCCTCCCCTCCCCAAACCACCCCCTTTCTAGCCTCCACCCCCTAAATCTCCAGTAATTTCCCACTGAGAAATGTAGGCATTATTTTACATTTATCTTATAATATTTATAATGGGCTTGGACTGTAATAATAGAAATGGTTGTGGGTGCCCAGCCCAGGCATACTTCGGGGGCCCTGGACACCGTGCAACACAACCATCTGGCCACTGCCATACTACCAGCTGAAGCAAGATCAGCTTGAAGCCCCATGTGTGAAAATGCTCTCTGTCTCTTTCAGCACCAGTTCCTCTAGTTATGCACATTCAACCATCCGTCTCCCTAAAATTCATTTCTGTTTCTCCATTTCTTACATGGGCTGCCCCTGTCCCATGGAATGACATTTCGCTTATTTCCCTATCTCCCAGCAGCTGAGAAGGACTTGGATGAGTTCTATGTCAAGCGGAGGCATCTTGCCGAACTGACCCGAGGGACCCTGCCCTTGCATGCTATGAAGATGAACTATGATAGGGATGCCTACTCCGAGAAATCACACAATCCGCGGCGCGTCATGTCCCAAGAGCACATCCTTTCCGATGGTGGCGGCGGAGGGGAAAGCTACCGCCCGTCCCACTATGACTACACTATCCCGCGAGAGCGCGTGGTATCCCACGAACGCCTCCTCTCCCGCGAAAACTTGCATTCGCAGGAGCGCTTGCTTTCTCCTGAGCGTCTCCATCAAGGCACAGGCCCCTTCCAGGATGTGCATCAGGGCCACCAGAAGGCCCACTCCCAAACCAACGTCTGTGCCAGCAGCACCCCCATGCTCGACCACCATCACATGATGCAGATGAACTCTCACCCCCCCGCCAACAACTCCCCCAAGACAACTGCTCCTTGGGAGACCAGTAGTAACCAGGGCGCCGCCAGCAGGCGCCAGGGCTTTGCAACCAAGCGGCAAAGCACCATTGAGCAACTCCAATACATCCCTGGGCACCATTCAGGCCAGCACATCCCTACTGGCAGCAAGAACGAGGTCACCGTGTGAGATGCCCTGTTCCCCAGCTCAGGGTGATTCAACTTTCCAAGGCCATATTTCTTAGCTCTTTTCTGCTCCACCCCACCTTTTTTTGGTGCTCACCATCTTTTTTTGGGGAATCCCTCTCTTTTTTTCCCTTAAAGCTCTATGGCCTCCATCTCGGTTGATGTCAAGTCCTAGCCTGGTCTTTGATAATGTTACCATCGCAGTCTTCTCTGACTTCTGATGATGTCCATCTGACCAACCAGGCCTTGATCATGTACGATGATGAAATTTACTCTAGGTATTGTGATGACATCTGTGCAATTGGTTCATGTCAGCATGTGATGGTGTCAAGGCCTGCACGGTATCTTTCAGGGCATCTACTGCACAATCTTGGCCAGCTTCTGAAGATGGTGAGAGGTTTCGTAAATACACGATGCTGCTGTTTTCCATGTCTGCCAACACCACTGCTGTTGAGATCTGATGACACTGAAGCTGACTGTCAAAGACCAGGGTGGATCAATAATGTAGCCTTGGTGATAGCTTGAGATGATATCACGATTGCCAGGCCTCATCATAGCTATGGGCCTTGTCTCAGACTTTTGAATACTGATGACAATACCTGTGGGTTTATTATGAAGCCGGCGCCCTCTGCTTCTGATCTTAAAAGCGCTGTGAGCATTGCCGACCCGTACGGAGGCTCCATTGACCAACAGACACCATTGGCACCATCAATGGTGTTAGCACTGTGGACTCTGCTGATGTAAGCGCTGTGGGTCTTGTTGACCTCCAATGTCCTCACCATCAAGATTTGATGGTACAACACTGTGGACATTCCGATGACGTCAACATTGTGTGACTTATCACTTATGAATGATGTCAATGGAGAGAAAGGTTGTTCAGTATATTGGTTGTGATACAACCCTGCAGGCCATCACGCGGGACTGGTGTGTTGTCAAAATGTTATGATGTTGGGGCAAATCATGTTGATACTTGAAGAGGCCTTGTCAACAGTCGATCATAGTATGACCAATCTTGATGATTAAGGATGACGTCATGATTCCTGTGCCTGTCAATTTTTGATGATGTCAGCACAATGGACTCAGCCAGTAGCTGTGGATGTCAAAGTAGCCAGGCTTGGCAATGATGTTGACTTTGGGTGACTTCATCACTGTGGGCCTCATCCAGCATTGCTTACGTCACTGACTGCTCTGAGCTCATCCACTTTGGATGAAGTTACCCCTTTGGGGCTTCATCTGCTTTTACGACTAGGCTTACTGCTTTGGACCTGGTTCACATCAACACCTTTGTAGGAGGTTGAGGCACCTGACCCTACTGGTGCATGAGGTCATGATGACCTTCTGATTACATGATCACAAACTTTGCCCATTCAGTGGCAAAGTGGAGAGCCGCCCTCCCTGCCCCTTCCTTACAAATGCTCCAGGATAAGAATGATGGGGAAAAGTGGCCAGCTTGTCTTGTTGTATCTAGAACTGAGTTTGGCCAGAGCAGCAAGGGCAGCAAATGGTGTTTCATCCCACTCTGCCTTCTGCCGTTCTCATACCATCCTTATTTTACAACCTTGCCATGTCTCTGCCCGTAAGAGAGATATATGGCAGGGCCAGGTCCACTCCCTGTACATATCTTTATATATCGATAGCATTCTCTTTCACTTTTTTTTCTAGTGCTTTTTATTTACCTCCCCAGTACTTGGGGTGACCATCAAGCCTGAATCCCTCCTCCTTGTTCACGTGAGTGTAGTTTAAGCAAGGGTCAATTCTTTCAAATTCTCTTATCACAAACAAACCCCCTCTGCCGTGATGACGCTCAGGACTCACTCTCAAAAATTTCATCCCATGTTTTCTCCCTTAGTAAAGTCCTGCTCTTTTGGAACTGCAAGAGAGAGAGAGAGAGAGAGATGAAGAGTTTCGTATGCCCAATATGCAATGAGCCAGGACATTTCTTTAAAAAACAAAATTTGAAGTGAGAATAAATTAAAAAAAATATTTTTCATAAAACTGAAGGGTTTTTAAAAAAATAGTATCCTACTACTTAAGATTTACCTTTGCATATTCCTAAATACTTTGAGATCTTGATTTTATGCAATGATTTATATCACAACTGCAGAGCAACAAGGAAAAATTCACAGCAATTTGTGGATTTGGCTAATTTTCATTGCAGTGAATGACAAATTTCTCCCGCCTCCCCGCAAATGTTTTTAATCTCTTTGTTTGTCCTGTTTTCTCCAATGGATGAACCTTTGCAAAGGAAACAGATTATGTTTTCTTTGAAAATCTACTGGAAAATATTTTTAAAATAACAAGTTTGGTGGGATATTTTTGTTTTGTTTTCTATTAGCTTTTTTCTCAATTGGGGAGAGACAGTTTGTACAAACTATATTTGAAATACTGAATTTGTATTTGAAAATTTGTATACCTCAAGTTTCACAAACCTGAAGTTTCTCAATGGAATTTTAGTAGAAAGATTCAAATGATAACAGGATGGTAAGCTCAATAATGTTGCTACCAAGTTTTGAAAATGAGCTATTGAAGATTCTAGAAATTTCTATGTGACAATTTCCAGTTTCATCAGGCAATTCTTGTTTGAGCACTTAGTTTTGCCCACTTCATTTGCCACATCAAAATGCTGTCATTCTGTGCAATGAATTTCGTTTTCTCTTTTGCTTCTGAGTCACTTTTAGGGATTAGAGCAGAGGTGTCAAACATACGGCCCGCGGGCTGGATCCGGCCCCTTGAGAGCTCTTATCCGGCCTGCGAGTCAACCAAGGGACCCACCCCACCACTGTCAATCTGGGCTGGCGAGGCCTGGCCTGGCCTGACCAAGTGACATTTATATAGGGTTGCCAACTTCCAGGTAGTAGCTGGAGATCTCCCTCTATTACTACCGATCTCCAGCCAATAGAGATCCGTTGCCCTGGAGATAATGGCCGCTTTGGCAACTGGACTCTATGGTATTGAAGTCCCTCACCAAACCCCACCCTCCACAGGCTCCGCTCCAAAAACCTCCTGCCAATGGTGAAGATTGACCTGGCAACCCTACATTTATGTCATATCCGGCCCTCGTAACAAATGAGTTTGACACTCCTGGATTAGAGGTTGTTATCCAGTTAGGGAAAAGCTACAGCTGTCCTCCCTTTCTTCCTCAAGTCACTCCAACGCAGCCTGCCTCATTCACCCATATAGCAGGGTTAGGCTGCACTTCAGGTCTCTGCCATATATCCCAATAGCCCCTATTGAGAGTGGGCAGATAATGACCTCCTTGCAGTCCAAAGTCAGCATGAACACATCTCTACTTTTTCTGTCCCTTTTCCTTTTATTTCCCCCTCAGCAAACTCATATCAAGGGCTAATAACCTTTCTTTTTCAGGGGCAGATGGGTTATGTTTTTCCTTCCTGAATTTCTCAATGCAAAACCGTGGGGAAGGCAATGGTGGAACCACTCTCCCCGAAAGACAGAGAGAAGTAGCTTAAGGGTGGATGTTGGAAAGAGGCACGTATGACAGGGAAATAACTGAGGACTTGTATCCAGAACTGGTTCTGAGGTCAGGATCTGGACCAGAACAGAACAACTCATTTTGTTGTCTGTTAATATGGGTCAGCAGCTTTCAGACTTTCCTGCCTTCTACCTTGGGTACAATTCAACATAATGCTAAACATTAGCTTGTGTTAACCTTAGTTTAGAGTACAAACTATTTTTGAACTTCCAAACTACAGGCAAAATAGGTTCAAAGCTGCTGGTGTGCTTTCCGTTTCAATCTACCTGGCATTTTATTTTCTGTGTACAATGCCCTTCAGAAGTAGACCAACGGCCGTGATAATGGTTTGTCAGTTCAAACATTTCACCAACATGTGTTTAGCATACCATAAATCAGGGGTCTCCTACATTTTTTTTTTCAGGTACTTTTGACATTCTGACACAGCATGATGGGTGAAGCCACAAAATGGCTGGCACAAGATGGCTTCCATAGGAGGCACAGCCAGGCAAAAAAAAAAAAAGGCTCCTCAGCTTATTGTCAGTTATAGTTGAACATCCTTGTGCTGGGGTGGCAGCTGCTGCCAAAGCAACATTTTTAAAACATCTGCACATCCAATCAAATTTCCAGTTGTAAAAGCAGAAGCCTTGCTAGGCTAAAGCCCCACTGGTCCCTACCCACTTTTTACAAACACTCGGTAAGTAGGGTCTCCAACCTCTAGCTGGAGATCTTCTGCTATTACAACTGATCTCCAGACAATAGAGATCAGTTCCCAGTGGTGCCTGCCAATACCTTTTCTGGTGCCCACTAAAAATTTTTAGGAAGTGGGTGGGGCCAGGTATGGATTGACGACTGGAGATTTGATTGGCTGTGCTGATTTTTTAAATGTTGCTTTGGCGGCAGCTGCCACCGAAGCACAAGGATCTTCACCGTGTGAGTGGAGTTAAGCTGTGACAATCATTTTGTGGCTGGTTCGGGAGCCATTTTGCAACATCCATTTATTGCTGCACCCACTATGCCATGTCAGAATTCCAAAGGTGCCTGCAGGTTCAAAGAGCGTGGGGATCCCAGGCCTAGAGAAAGGCCAGTGAGGACACCTTTGAAAGGCAGGAATGTCCTCAGTCTTTGTCGATCTCCTGGAATAGTTCTGAGAAAACTCCAGGGGCACCAATGTCTGAAATATGTGGCCAGCTTCCACCATTATGTTTGAAACATACAAGTGTTGTTGGAAATTGCGCCTTTATTTAAAGATCAATGAAAACACAATGTATCGAGTATTTACCTTGTAGCAAAATAGATCTGTTCTGAAGAACAGAGATTCTCAGAACCCATTTCCTGAGGTTCAAAGCCATTCCCTGATGTTTTGGAAGTCTGTGCCCTTGTGATATTAACTTTCCTACAAACTCCTGGGCACAGCTGAGATGTCCAAAAGTAGCACTCCTCCAAGAGAAACGTGAGTGTCAAGTAGGGTTGCCAACCTCCAGGTACCTGCAGGTACTAGCTGGAGATCTCCTGCTATTACAACTGACCTCCAGCCGATAGAGATCAGTTCACCTGGAGAAAATGGCCGCTTTGGCCATTGGACTCTATGGCATTGAAGTCCCTCCCCTCCCCAAACCCCGCCCTCCTCAGGCTCCGCCCCAAAAACCTCCCGCCGGTGGCAAAGAGGGACCTGGCAATTCTAGTGTCAACAGTGAGCCACCCCATTTGGTAGCTGAAGCCGAGGACTACAGCAAAGAATATGATGGGAAGATAATGAAAAGTAGTTTGGGGTGGGAATAACGTCCACTTACGTGGCAAGGCTTTTGCTTAGCCTCACCTGGGAGGCTTGCAACATGAAAACTTCCTTTTTTGTCACCTTGAGAGGGAGTTATAATGGCCATTCCACCTCTGGGTTTTATACAATCAAAGCCATATTCCATGCCTCCCGAAAAGATGCTGAAGAGCTTTTCCTAGGGGTTAGTCAATGTGGTAAACTAGGGATAATGAAGGAAAGGGTCAATTGTGGGAGGGATTTTGTGTGTGGGTGTGTTTGAGAGTATGTGTGTGTGTGAGGAAGTGGATGCTTAAATATACTAGATATTCTTATCTAACTCTCCCTCAAAAGTTTTTATATATAATAGTAGACATGTTGCCCTGGACCATACCTCTATAGCCCTAAACCATACTTAAAATGACTTAACTGTCATGGCCTCCTGCAACAAGAATCTTGCAAATTCAAGTTTTGCGAAGCTGCAGAAATGTCTCTGAGAGGATTCCTCACACAACGGAAAGTCGCAGAAATGCACGGGAAGGCGTCGGATCAGGGAGAACGTTGTGCCCGCTTTAGCAAGTGTCCGGGCCACCTTGGGAAGGCCTTTTCTCTGTGAGAGCCAAGGATTTAGAGACAAACGTGCCCTGTCATGGGAGGCCATTTTGTGTTTACATGTGGGTGGATGTACGAGATCAATGGCCTTGGTTTTGGCTATAGCATTGAAGTTGAGTTAAAGCTTGCTAGAAGAATGTATATGTGAGGGAGATGTGACAGTTCAAGGTGTGTGCCTTGGGTGCAACTCTTTGCTGTGGGGATGTATGGGAAGCAGTTAGTACTCGCATTTTAATCACAAGAGTTGCAAATATGTGTAAGCAAGAATAATGATTATGTATGTTTTTGTTCCTGAATATTAACAAAGATTGCTTCCTATTTTACTGCTTGTTCCAGCTAGCATTTATTACTACATTCCCCAAACAAGCTGGTCAAACAGGGCTTTCCCTCCACCGTTCTTATGCTCTACTGCAGTGTTCTATTTTTTCAATGCTCTTTTTGTGACGTGGTGAAAACCTGGAGAATGTCCGGCATTGTTATGGGAAGACTCCTCTTCTAGAATCTGTCTCCTTTCCGAGATTGCTCCTTTAAGGGGCAATCCTTTCTTCTAGAGTTCACTGGAACTTGTTTTTCCATTTAAAACTCTCTTTCTCTAAAGCCAGATTCATCGTTTTGGGGTTGCGTTGGAGGTTCCATACTTCTAGAGATGATCTGGTTCTTCTTTTGTACCACTGAACAGACCCTCATCAAACTGTTGTTAGGTAATTCTTTCTCCTATAAATTATTCTCTCATTGTAGAACTGAGAACAGCATCTGCATCCTTCTTAGGGTTGCCAATCTCCAGGTAGTGGCTGGAGATCTCCTGCTATTACAACTGATCTCCAGGTGATAAAGATTAGTTTCCCTGGAGAAAATGGTCGCTTTGGCCATTGGACTCTATGGCATTCCCTTCCCAAACCCCACCCTCCTTAAGCACCACCCTCAAAATCTCCCAGTAATTCCCAACCCAGAGCTGGCAACCCTAATCCTCCTAGAGATGGTAGTATCTCTCTCTGGAATGGAATCAGATAGCTTCTCCTAACAGCCCCCTTCCTTTTTTAACTTGGTTGGAATATTGCTTCTATACATTGGTTTGCTACATCCGTCCTTCTGAAATGTGGTTGATGCTCCTCCTATTTTGGGATGGGCTGAACCACATTCTTCCAGCGACTTCCACTGGCAGGCTGAGGGATCTTTCATTCTGCGATAAAGTTATGGAGAACTTCCGTTGCCTGTTGACATGCATATTCTTCAACGACTGTGATTTTGGTTAGGCATTCGGTTTTGTTTGATTTTTTTTAATAGAAGAGAAAGAAGAAACATGTATTATATATGTATATTTTGGACTGTTTGGGGGTGACGGATGTCTGTTTCACTCTTATACTATGTGACAAAAAGAATAAAATAAGCCATAAACATTGTCCTACCAGCTAACCCAGATGTGGGAGCATCAGGTACTCCTCCCTTCCCATCTGTGGGATGAGACAGATATAATCATGGGTGGGCTGAAAGGTATATTTCTGAACCCAAAAAAGTTGTGTGCAATTCCACGTGTGGACATTTGTGTGCCGGATCTTTCTGTAGCACACTTCTCAACTCACAAATCATAAAATGTGGGGGCAAAATCTTCTCAATCAATTATTTTCCCTTCATGCATATAGTGTCTACACAAGAAAGTAGAAGTTTACCGTAATGTGGGAACCACAGGCCAATTATGGATGGGAGGTTTTTCCTTGGATTTGCTGCTCTCTGTATGCACATTTCCCCCATCTGAATTCTCAGAACTCTGCATGGGGGCTTATTTTTGAGTTTTGAGAATTTGAATGGGGGAAATGTGCATCCAGAGAACAGCAAGCCCAAGGCAAAACCTCCATAAACGGCCACAGTGTTCTGGCACAGTCCTCCATTGGCATACGTGGTATGCAAAAACATTTGTGCTGTACTTCTCTCAGCGCAGTACTGAGATTATTTGGGGACATGAAAATAGTAATATGTGAAGCTCACAGTGACTCTTTTCAATAAAAGGCAATTAAGTGAAGGCAAATCCCAGAAATGCTTGGCAAACAGAAAAGAGCTGTGGAGGACTGGCAGGCGGTATTACAAAGTGGATGTTTTGATGCCCTTGAGAGTTAACATGAAAACTTCAGCCTCGAAAATCTGTCCAAGTCTATGTGACTTGGATCTGTGAGGTGTCTCCAGTTTATGACAAAACAAACAATTAACAACAACATAAACCAATTACAATGTCAGTGGAGCTAGGGTAGCACAGTGAAGAACATGAGCTGTGATCCTGGAAGGGCAGGGACCAGTTTAATCCAAGCTGCGAACTCAGTGGCATAGGCATGCAATTCTCTCACCCTCAACCTCTCCCCCAAAATACTGGCCTGCCTCTCCGGGATGTTGTGAAGGTGACAGCGAGATAATGGTTCTGAACACTGAATACCAAGTATTGTTATTACACAGCAGGCTTACATTTCAGTCTGTTCTCTTATTCACTTTGTTCTTCCAGTATTTATTTCAGCAGCCTTTTGAAAAATTCCATCTGAAATCTCTGCTTCGCTTTTGATTAACTTTCGCAGATATTTTCTCCAGCCCATCCGTTCTTCTCCTCTAATGCACCTTTTTTTTTAAATCGCTGGAAACTGTTTCCCCACTATGAACAGCAGATTTGCTGCCTTTCGGATTGGGGTCCTCCAATCCTGGCTGGGGAAACTCTGGATCGTGGCCAAGCATCCTGACTGTGATGACAAAAGTAGAATGATCATGAGAAGAACAAGCTGTTGTGGGTCAAATGGCACATAACTGGGAGTTTTTAATTCCACTCCTTAAAAAAAACAAAAAAACAAACAGACTGGGAGGTAGAAATCAGTAACAGAGGACCAGCAGCGGGAGGGACTTCTTTGCCTTTTTCCATCCTGCTATTTATTTCAATCTACCTGGCATTTAGGGTTGCCAACCTCCAGGTGGTGGCTGAAGATCTCCCGCTATTACAACTGATTTCCAGGTGACAGAGATCAGTTCCCCTGGAGAAAATGGCCACTTTGGCAATTGGACTCTATGGCATTGAGGTCCCTCCCCTCTCCTAACCCCGCCCTCCTCAGGCTCCACCCCCAAAATCTTCAGGTATATCCCATTCCGGAGCTGGCAACCCTGATTCTGCCTCCATCTGTTTTGCTTCCAACAAAGAACTTGTAATATTTTTTCTAGAGTAAGAAAGCAACTGTAGGAGACATCTTTGATGCAGCAAAGAGCAGGAAAGGTAGTGGTAATCTGTCTATAATGCCATTGCTTTCCATGAAAAAAAAACCAAGAGAATCATGGACCTTCCTGTCACATGATGTTTGATAGATTGCATTGACTTACGCTGTGTTATCAGCCTTGCAAGAAAGGCGAACTATAAATAAATAACATAAATACATAGATATCCTGTTCTCTCCCCTTTATGTTCAAATATATTGCACATGACTTTCTGGGTGCTGATTTAAATCAGGTTAAAATTACACACCTTTTAAGGCAACCCCCCCCCCCCAAAATCTTGACACATTCATACAAAATTAAACTGAATCAGGTTTCATCCGGAAGGAGTTGCAAGCCAAACTCCACAGTATATGGACTTATTTCCCCAGCACCGAGTGTTGATGTTGTTTAAGGGATATATCCATTTGTTATGAAGTTTCTCTAGAATTGCTGTAAGTTTTTTTCAATAAAATAATGTTTCCAGCTACTACTGGTGTTTCCCTGTTTGTTTGTTTGTTGTTTAATTGACAGGCATCGATGCTCAAATAACAACTATTTAATAACAAATATTCAAATATTTAATAACAAATATTCAAATATTTAATAACAAATGTTCAAATAATAACAAATATTCAAAAACCAGTGGGTGAACATTTCAACCTTCCAGGACATTCTGTTGCAGATTTAAGAGTAGCAGTTCTCTTACAAAGGAATTTTAAAGGGAGATTGGAAAGAGAAATTGCTGAATTACAGTTGATATTCAAACTAAAGTCAATGCATTTACCTGGGCTGAATAAAGACCTTGCATTCATGGCCCATTACTAATGCTGATTTCTCCACACCCATCTCTCCCCTGGACATCACAGACTCTTCTGCATATCACACCTAATCCCATCAAGCCTGCTATTCACATTTACATACTGTTCCTCTACTTAAAGACCGATGGATTCACATTCTAGCTGTATCTGAAGAAGTGAGCTGTGGCTCACGAAAGCTCATACCCTACCAGAAAATATTTTTGTTAGTCTTTAAGGTGCTACTGGACTCTTGCCCTTTTTGACTACTGCAAACCGACTAACACAGCTACCCACTGCAAATAACAATGTGACTCTATCAAAACCAAACAGGCTGATTAAACAGGGATTACCTGGCCAGGGGGAATGACGATTCTTCAGATAATTTCTTCACCACTTACACACAAAGCCAGTTCTAGAAGAAGAAAAAGAAGAGTTGGCTTTTAAAAGTGGGAAATCAAACCCGGTACTCCAGATTAGAGTTTACCGGTCCTAACCACTACACCATGCTGGCAACCATCAAGGCCAGCATTTTACATTACATTGCAGCCAGTCTGATCACTGTGTGTATGTGCAATAGGGAGCCACAGTAAATGTCATGCTTCCAGAATATTGATCCATGAGAGATACCCATTCCTTAAAATGTTTGTTGGGAACACAAATTAATTTTTTTAATTGCACACATAAAATGAAATACGCCTGAATATGTTAAGAAAATGTGTGCGAAGAGAGCTCAAATTTCTGTACTTGTATCTCACATGAACACATGAAGCTGCCTTATACTGAATCAGGATCTGAGTCCATCAAAGTCAGTATTGTCTACTCAGACTGGCAGCAGCTCTCTCAGGGTCTCAGACTTTCACATCACCTACTTGCCTAGTCCCTTGAACTGGGAATGCCAGGGATTGAACCTGGGACCTTCTGCATGCCAAGCGGATGCTCTACACACTGAGCCTCTGAGGCAGTCATTACAATGCAGTGCCCTTTGTACAGCACGGTGAGGCACTGATGGGGAAAGCTACACCAGCTCATTTTCAGCCTGCAGTACCACTCTTAAAAACACATCATCTCAGGGGCAAAAAATGCAATCGTAGTGTACCCCTTTGTTAGGACTCTTCTCCCCACTCCATGAACATGAAAAGCTGGAATTCTTATGGCCTGTTTGCTTCAGTCTTTGAGAACAAAAGGGCTTTGGGTAGCTAGTTGTGTCATTTTTAAAATTTTTATACAACATTTAAAATAAATGTAACACACATCAGCTTCTCATTGTATCTCTTGAGTTGATCCACACAAAGATGGCATTAAGCTTGGTTTCTGCAAAAGGGATTCTAGGCCAGTGGTCACTTGTCCTTTCCCTCTGCCTTCCAAATCCTTGATTTCCGCATCCATGTTTTTCATACATTGTGAAGACAAATCCAGTGAAATCTGATTCTCGTTGGAAGAGAAGCAAAGTTGTGTATTTTGTTTTTAATTTGGAAGCAAGATATTTCATAGAACCTGCATGGTCTAGGGTGTTGGATATGGAGTGGGGAACTCCTTGCTCAGCCACGAAGGGCAAATAGTTGTTCTCATGAGGTATGTATATAAAGTGCTGCCAAGTCGCAGCTGTCTTACAGCAACCCCTGTTGGGGTTTTCAAGGCAAGAGATGTACAGAGCTGGTTTGCCATTGCCTGCCTCTGCGTAGCAACTAGGGTTGCCAACTGCCAGGCAGTAGCAGGAGATCGCCTGCTAATTCAGCTGATCTCCAGCCGATAGAGATCAGATCACCTGGAGAAAAATGGCCGCTTTGGCAATTGAACTCTATGGCACTGAAGTCCCTCCCCTCCCCAAACCCCGCCCTCTTCAGGCTCCGCCCCCAAATTCTCCTGCCAGTTGAGAAGAGGGACCTGGCAACCCTAGTAGCAACCCCGTACTTGCTTGGAGGTCTCCCATTAGGGTTGCCAGCTCCGAACTGGGAAATACCTGGATATTTTAGAGGTGGAGCCTGAGGAGGGCAGGGTTTGGGGAAGGCAGGGACTTCAACGGGGTATAATGCCATAGAGTCCACCTTCCAAAGCGGCCATTTTCTCCAGGTGAACTGATCTCTGTCACCTGGAGATCAACTGTTATAGCTGGAAATCTTAGCGTACGGGATCTGAGGAGGTTGGGCTAGCTGGGTAGGGTTGCCAGCTCCAGGTTGGGAAACTCCTGAAGATTTGGGGTGGAGCCTGGGGAAGATAGCGACCTCAGTGGGGTACAATGCCATAGAATCTACCCTCCGAAGCATCCATTTTCTTCAGGGGAACCGATCTCTGTAGACTGGAGATGAGCTGTAATTCTGAGTTGAATAGAGAAAGCATGCCACAAACTAGAAGCCTCAAAGCGCCCAGAAGACCCCGATCCTTAATATTTGACAGCCCTGCTATAAGTAATCTTGAATAGTAATGAATCAATAGGAGAGGGCAGATTCGAAACCCAGTCTGAACGGGGATTAGCTTCTGAAGAATGCTAATGCTAATATATGCAAATGGCTTACTCAGGGAGATAATCTTGAATGCTAATGAGGTGTGAAGATGGTTATTAGCTCAGCCACTTGGATTTCAAGAAGAATATAATCTCAAATATTAAAGATACTTATTATAGGAAAGATAGCATGGTTTAGCTAGGTATAATCATTGGCTGTTTCATTATATGTGACATTTTTTCTTAAAAGGGTGGCTGATGGTGAGGGGAAAAGACATATTACACCATCAAGAAGAAGAAGAAGAGTTGGTTTTTATAGGCCGATTTTCCCTACCTTTCAAGGAGAATCAAAGTGGGCTACAATTTCCTTCTCTTCCTCTCCCCACAACAGACACCTTGTGAGGTAGGTGAGGCTGAGAGAGTTCGACTCAGCCAATCTAGACATGCAAAGACCTGGACAGGAATGATTTGTATGTAAAGGCCTTTGTGTGGTTGTAAGGCAAATATGCCCTGACCTGGATAGCCCAGGCTAGCCTGATCTCATCAGATCTCAGAAGCTAAGCAGGATCAGCCCTGGTCAGTATTTGGATGGGAGACCTCCAAGGAATACCAGGGTCGTGATGTGGAGGGGCAGGCCTAAAGAAGTGGCTGTAAGTAGCAAGTCTTCAGTAGGAAAAGGATGACAAAGATCTGATTTAAAAGGAATACAGAATTTATTGAGGGATTTGGTACAATAGTGTGTGTGTGGGAGTTATCCTAAGCAAATACTAGCAGCACTAAACCAAAGCGCAGACACATTCCTTATCCCAATTAATATAGTGACAATTTACAAATATTCAGCAGAGCTACCCCAGTCTGGAGTAGGAGTTAATCCTTGAGCTAAAAGTGTGGAAAATGGGGATCAGTGGTTTGGAAAATCGGGGTTGATAGATGAGGAGGAGAGCAAAGATTACCTGTCCTATTCTGCAAAGAAATCAGATGGAAGGGAGAGGGATCCAGTGTGTGTTGGGAATCTGTTGTTCATTTGGTATCCAGGATCAGTATGGTTGCCAACTGCCAGGTAGTGGCAGGAGATCTCCTGCAAATTCAACTGATCTCCAGCCGATAAGAGATCAGATCACCTGGAGAAAAATGGCCCCTTTGGCAATTGAACTCTATGGCATTGAAGTCCCTCCCCTCCCCAAACCCTGCCCTCCTCGGGCTCCGCCCCCAAACCTCCCGCCGGTTGAGAAGAGGGACCTGGCAACCCTAAAGATCAGAGACTCTCTTTCCTGGTTCTAAAGCCAGGTTAGTTATACTGTTTTGGGCCCATAATAAAATGGTTTTTTTTCAGGAAACAAAAGATTACGACAGATGATAAAGGAATACTTGAGAGTAATAAAGAGAAAACTATAGAACTGATAGATTCCTTTGAAATCTGGTGTTGGAGGAGAGTGTTACGGATACCATGGACTGCCAAAAAAAAAAAAAAAATCAGTGGGTTTTAGATTAAATCAAGCCTGAACTGACCCTAGAAGCTAAAATGACTAAACTGAGGCTGTCGTATTTTGGTCGCGTCATGAGACAACAAGAGTCACTGGAAAAGATAGTCATGCTAGGAAAAGTTGAGGGCAGCAGGAAAAGAGGAAGACCCAACAAGAGATGGATTGACTCAATAAAGAAAGCCACAGCCCTCAGTTTGCAAGATCTGAGCAAGGCTGTCAAAGATAGGACATTTTGGAGGACATAGATTCATAGGGTTGCCATGAGTCAGAAGCGACTTGACGGCACTTAACACACACACAAACAGCATCAGGAAGGGCAGTTTTTGATTGAATTATGATTCAAGATTACAAAAGCTGACGATGTTAAGGTGAGTCATGTATTGGGCAGGAGCTTTGGGGACAATGGGAAACTATGAGTTGAAGTTCCAGCCTGTCACTTAAGGTCGGAATTGCGTTAATGGTCAGTGATTGCGTCTCACGTAAAAGACAATACAGGGAAAGGCAGCTTTCTCTTCTTGTCTGGTGTGGCTTGATTGCTGTTGGCACACCCTGATTTCACCAACAAGGCTTCCTTGGAAGCAGTTGCTGTGGTTGTCATCCCAGGATATTCTGCTGTGTTCACCGCTGCGCAGCTCTCTGTGAGACACAAAACATGGCAGTGCTCCCCGTGTACGGTGTGTGCCTCGTGGGACTTGCTCACGGTGTTACTCTAGCAGTATATCCATTCTGGCTGGGAGGGAGGGTGTGCAGATGCAAGGGGGGCTGGCAGCAGAGAGTTCTGGAGAGCTTGAAAGTTTGCACTTTAATAAAGTTTAGCAGCTTTAATAAAAGACATGGCTTTTGTTTTTGGACAGAAATGGGATCAATATTTTGGGTGAAAATCCTGACTGAACGGAGATGGCTTACATATTTGGTGGTGGGGAAATATAAAGCTTTCAGGGCGACCAATTTTTTAGTTTGACGCCTCGCAGAGGCAGGCAATGGCAAACCACCTCTGTTAGTCTCTTGCCTTGAAAACGCTACTGGGTTGCCATAATTCGACTGCGACTTAAAGGCATATATATATATATATATATATATATATATATATATATGTGTGTGTGTGTGTGTGTGTGTGTGTGTGTGTGCACTTTTAAATATTTTATACTGTATAAAATAGATAGTATATTTAAAAGTGCATATACACACACACACACACACACACAATACATATATAGTATAAAATATTTAAAAAGTGTATATACATATACTCATGGTTTACATGGTTCATGTCTGCTGGCTAAGTCAGTGGTGTGCGTATATGTGTGTATATATATATATATATATATATATATATATATATATATATATATATATATATGTATATGCACTTTAAAAGTATGTATTGTGTGTATGTATGTGCACTTTTAAATATTTTATACTATATATATATATATTCTCTGTGTGTATATAAGTATATGCACTTTTAAATATTTTATTCTCTATATATGCATTGTGTGTGTGCATGTGCACTTTTAAATATTTTATACTATATATATTCTGTGTGTGCATATATGTGTATGCACTTTTAAATATTTTATTCTGTATATGCAGTGTGTATATGCATGTATATGCACTTTAAAAGTATTTTATACTATATATGTATTGTGTGTATGTGCACTTTTAAATATTTTATACTATATATATATTGTGTATATACGTATATGCACTTTTAAATATTTTATTCTGTATATGCATTGTGTGTATGCATGAGCACCTTTAAATATTTTATACTATATATGCATTGTGCGTATGCATGTGCACTTTTAAATATTTTATACTATATATATTGTGTGTGCATATACATATATGCATTTTTAAATATTTTATACTATATATGCAGTGTGTATATGCATGTATATGCACTTTAAAAGTATTTTATACTATATATGTATTGTGTGTATGTGCACTTTTAAATATTTTATACTATATGTGCATTGTGTGTATGCATGTGCACCTTTAAATATATATATTCTGTGTGTGCATATGTTTATTTTATGCAGTATAAAATATTTTAAAAGTGCATATACATACATATACACATACCACCGACTTAGCCAGCAGCCACAAACCCTGTAAACTGCTTGAGGATATTTCTTAGAAGGCCGCTTAACCGGGCAGCCGACCCCAGTCGTTCTTCGCGTCAATTTCCCCTCCCTTCCACGGCGTCCCAGCACATCAATATAAATGGATCGATTAATCTGAAGTCCCTCAACTCTAATTAGCCGCCTCATCCGTCAATTGGGCGGGATTACGTTCCCCGTCTGTCCAATTAGAGACCTGCCCGCTTTGTTTGAACAAGCGAAAACACAGAAAGTAGGCTCTCCTCCCCCCCCCCGCAGCTACTTTATCACGGCTAATTGGCTACTAGCCGACGTCCATTTTTCTTTTCCCCAATCAGCTTCCCTCCATCGTGCGCCGCTTCCCTCCGTCACAGTCACTCCGATTGGCGAACAACCGCGTCAATCGAACATTTTGAAACTCGCCCCGCCCGGTTCCTTCCCGCAGCCGTTAGCTGATCAACAAACCCTCCTTCCCTTTAAAACGCCGCTCTCCCAAACGTTCATATTCAAATCCTTCCAATCAGGCTCGATGGAACCGCCTCCCCACTACGGCTCTCCCCATTGGCTGCCGGCCGTCGCGGACATTGGTTGTCAACGGCTCTCCGTGAGGAGAGGACCCGAGAAGGGAGGGGGGGAGGAACGGACCCCCTCCGTTCTAACGGGCCTGATTGGGCGGCCTGGGTTCGAGAGGGGTGTGGCCGGCCGTGGCCGAGGGTTATAAAAGCGTTCGCTGGGCACCGGCCACCCTCATTAAATTGAGGGTGGCAGAGGGGGGTGGACGGCGCCCTGGAGGGGGGGGAGAAGGAAGCGGGACCCCCGGTTGCCCCCCATAAATACAAGGCAAGAGGGGGAACTTCTTAAGCGACGGGGTTTGGCGCCTGCCCAGTAGGGTTTGGGGTTGCCCGGCCGCAAGTCTAGGGGGCGAGGTTTGGAGGGGAGGGGGGTTAAGTAAGGTGTTTGATCCCAAGAGATCAACTGCAGAGTGAGGCGCATATGTGATCCCTCCGAAGATCACGCTTAGACGGTGTTAACTCTGCAGCCTCTGGTGCAGACCCAGCACAATGGTGAGTGGCTTTTGGCTCGGTGTTCTCCACCTGTTTGAATGTTCTCCTTTCCTCATGGGACCCCCTATAGAATTTGGGGGGGGGTTGTGGTATCGGGCTGGTGACCTTCCATGGAGATGAGTAGCCTGGGATGCTTTGTGCCTCGGTACACAGATTTAGGGATCTTTCGTCTTTGTGCATGCTTATTTAAAATGCAGTTGAGGAAAGGAAGAGAGCTCTTGCTTAGGGGACCTTTTCATGGAATGGGGGAGTGGGTGGGATCTGGGAACTGGCATCGTGGTCTGCTAAATTGCTATGTGGGTTCCCAGTGTTAAGGCTTCAGGGCTTGGATTGCCAAAGAGAATTGAGATCTCCGATGTTATCATGCGCTGGGATCTCGTAATCCAGGTAAGGTGCTAGTGTTGCTCTGTGCTTGAGTTCCAGGTATAGAGTTTAATGGTGAAGAGGCCTGGGTTCTCAGAAGGGCAGGTGGAGAAGACCTTGCCACCCTTCTCGGGAGAATCTCTGAAATCCCTTGAGGGTGAAAGGGATTTTTAACTTTGCTGCGCAAAATAACTACCTTAAAGAACCCCCTTTAAAATCGAAGAGTGGGTGTAACTAGGCCTGAATCTCCGGGAAGGGGGATGAAAAGTATTCTGTTTTGGAGGAAGGCCTGGATCTCTTTGCACATTAAAAAAACCCCACAGGCAATTCAAACCTCGTTTGGGGAATGTCAACAAAGTATTGCATACTTGGAAGAAGTTTAGCATCTCTCTCCCCTCTCATCATATGTTACCCCCATTTTATTCAATATTCCTTCGTTGCTCCTTCATCCCTAGATATGTGGCATGTCAACAGTATAAATGTTTTTGATAAGGCGTCATATACTTACTGGAGAATTTTAGATTTTATGGTGCAAACAGGGTAAGTCGTTGCTTCTAGTAGTGGTCAGATTGGCTTTTCTAAACGTTCTTAGTTAGATGCCTGATTAGGCTCACATTTGTTGAAGTATATTTTCTAACGTCTCTGAGTGTAAAAGTTGAACTTTTCCCCTTTTTGTCAGTTTGCTGCTTTTGTGCATGTCTTGCTCTCCTCACCATCTTCTCTTTGGCACAAGGCATTTTCTTTAGGCCTTTCTGTTCTTTTCCTCTCTTTAAACAACATGCCATTGCTTTGTCGAGTACTGTTGAACTATTCTGCTATATAGTTTCTCAAGTTCTGTTTATTTATTTATTTGAAACATTTATCAGCTGCCTTTTGTTGCAGAACTCAAGGAAGTTTACAATGTAAATAAAATGATTATGAAAACACTGTAAAAACAAGCTGGATTAAAAATTATGAAAACACATTAAAGGTCACAATTTAAAAACTTCTGTTAGGACTTCCCTTAAATTTAAAAAAAAACTAAATCTAATGCAGTCCTAAATAAAGCTGTCTTCAGTTTGGGCAGGTGGATAGATTTTTGTTAGTTAGGGATTTCTAGTTAAAGGGCATTTGAGGCAGTTATTTTAGTGCCTGGACAGTTTTACATTTTATGTTTTTCTTAGTGAAAAGTGTTTTCCCCTCCCCTTATTCAGTGCAAAACCTTTTCCACTGGTAAACTCTTTCGCCAATCAGTTTTGAACGATTTTTATAGAAAACCAAGGCCTTTTACCTTTAGGTTTTGGGGTGCAGTGAGGGCTTCCCATTTTAAAACAGCATTGTTTTAAGGTGGATGACTCCAGCAAGTCTTTTTGGGGGGAGGAGGGACTTTTGTCCTGACTTGAATCTAGTTTAGGCCTTGAGATTCCAAAAGTGCACACTTTTGCCAGTGCCTTTTAAAACCATCCCCTCTCTACGGAGACCAGCACCAGCTTAGACCTTTGCGTGTTTTGCAGTACATGTTTTCCAGTGCGTTTAATTGTAAACTCTCTCACGGGAGGAACCTTTTGCAAGCGGGGGGGGGGGGGGCTCATGCAGCGGAAGGCTTTTCATGCAGGCAGCATGAAAAATGTGCTTCCATGATAATTCAGAATCCATTGGAGGCTTCTTTGCTCTTTGTTTGGGAAGGAAGGGGAGGGTTAACATTTCCACAGAAGAAGCCATATGTGTGTCTGCTGAGTCCTGTATGCTATTTTCCTCCTTGCTAGTGAGTTTTTCTCGTCAGTAGGCTCTTGGCTGTTGATATACTCTGTTTCCACTTTCCTCCAAACAGGTGCTAGAATAGACCAGAATCCACTGGTCAGAGGCCAAGATGATATGTTTGTTGCCCAGTTTGTGTCTATGATAATGCTTTACTGTTGGAATGCCAATCAGAAGCAGTTCTATACCATTGATGGGATCGGAAGGGTTTTTTAGGCTTGTGGGAGGTACTCTGTAGTGGAATCTGATTTGCATCGCTGTTTGAAGATCCCAAGAAAATGAGCTGTATGGGCACAGTGAGCAGCGATCTATCAATCAATCTTTATTTTACGGTCATTTGACCAAAAATAGAACACATCTAATCGAGAGTGACATAAATTTGTAATAGAACAGTATCGGTCAATCAAAGTCCACAAAATAAAATATCAATAAATCCCATATCTAAAAAGGTAAGCAAGCTAGCTTCTAAAGTGGTCTGTCACTCTGAAAAATTCCTTTTTGGCCTGCACGGAAAGTTTCTCGAGTACAGCATCCTTTAGTGGTCACCGCAAAAGATTCTGGGATGGAATAATTTTAAGGCAACCTTTCTGCCTGGTCACCTGCAGTGAATAAGAGTTGCTTTTAGGTGGCCAGGCAGGGAAGTCTCTAAACAGGAAAAAAGTATTTGTGTTCCTTTTTGCCGTGGCTGGTGATCTGCCTCGCTGAATTTTACAGTGGCCTAAGTGGGCTAGTGGGGAAAAAATTGGGCTACATTGGTTTAAACCTCGCTGCTGTGGATCTTACCAAAGCAAAGCATTGAACCCAAATGGAGTAGAAGAGAGATGGTGATAAAGAAAAGCAGTTTGCTTCTTTTCAGTGGGGGGTAGACAGCATGCAAATAGCCATCGGTTCTTTCTAGTTAGATTTTTTTTTTTGTTAGTACTAAAATTGGAGCAGAGGCTGGAAATGGCTGTTCAGGGTTTTTTAAATTAAGGTCGCCCTTCAGTGAAATGAAAGCACAGTGGTGAAAATGCCCACCCGCAAATACGTGGAAAGTTGAAGAGCTGCCCAGGATTTTTCGACTCGGGCCTCACAGAAGTGCAAGGGGTTTCCTTCCGTGAGTGTTTGGCTTGTGTGCCAACATTGGTTAGCCGTGTGGGTCAATTGTTTCCTTCTGAAAGGATGCAAATAGGTACTGACAGGTGTCCAAGGACTGGTAAATAGTATGGGGGGGGGGATGAGTCCTCTGTTCCCCAAGGAGAATCCTTCAGGGAGAGTGGGAACAGACTTCAGGCAGGCCAACTCCCCTCCTCTGTTAATCTTATGGTGCGTTCCAGGCTATATTGGAATGTGGGATCTTCCCTCAAACTGAGGGGTTGAATTTCTGTTATTTAGGAAGCTTTTGCCTTGCAGGGTTTGGGGGAATTGCATGTGAAGAATCTTGAGCCGTTGACTTGGGTGGTGAGATGGTGGCAGAAGGCAGGGAGGTTATGCTGAGCCTGCTTCTGATTTCTCCTCTTTTAAATGGGGGGGGGGGACTGCAGCAGCATTATGCAATGGCAAAACACCTCTGCTCATACTGAACCAGACCCTTGGTCCATCAAAGTCAGTATAGTCTACTCAGTCCAGCAGCGGCTCTCCAGGGTCTCAGGCAGGGGTCTTTCACATCACTTATTTGTCTAGTCCCTTTAACTGGAGATGCCGGGGATTGAACCTGGGACCTTCTGCATGCCACGCAGATGCTCTACCTCTGAGCTACTGTCTGTTTCATGAAATGCCCATGGTTAACGCAAAGTAGAATCCAATTGATGCACCATTCTCTTCTTTCGACTCCTCCAAGGAAGTCTCAATGGAAAATAGTTTTGGGCTCTCTGTGTATTCAGGTGGACATCAGGTGTGCTCAGAAAGGGTCCTCCTTTTTTGTCTGTTTGCCCGTTCTGACTAGGGCTAGCAACAACCTGGAGGGGAGAAAAATGTCCTCACTGCTTAATGGGGTTTTATTAGGTGGGCTGATGTTAGTTTCCCTCCTGCCATGAAAAAACGTCACCTATCTATTTCTATACATTGAGCCTCTGTTAAAGGGGTAGGTCATTTCCTCCAATTATTGGCAACCTTAGTTCTGGCACCAGCGTTGGTCACAGTTATTTAATTTTTTTATTAAATTGCAAAGGGAAGATCAAAAGGAAAACCAAAAAAGTTCAATGCCTGTTGGGCTCTCTGCTGATGTCATTTGCACGGAGGTCAGCTGAGCTCCGTCATGCCTGCTTCCTGAGGAGCTGTTGTAGATATTTGGCGGTTCCGAGCAGAAGTCCATTCAGCTGACAGCCACTTTCCCCCTCCTTCATCTCTTTTCTCCAGAATTCCAATGTGGAAAATCTGCCTCCCCACGTAATCCGACTCGTGTACAAGGAAGTCTCTGCCCTGACGTCGGACCCGCCCGAGGGCATCAAGGTGTTCCCCAACGAGGAGGATATTACAGATGTGCAGGTCACCCTTGAGGGACCAGGTAAGATGGGATGGCTCAGGTTTTCTCTTTAAATGCTACAGGAACGAGAGCAGAGGTGTCGAACTCAATTGTTACAAGGGCCAGATATGACATAAAGGCCACTTGGTCAGGCTGGGCTGTGCCTCGATCTGGGCTGTGCCTCGGCCTGTGGGATTTTACCTTCAAGGGGCTATTCTAGCTTTTGGGTGAGGAGCTCCCCCTTGTGGCTCTGTGGAAAACCAGGCCTGGAGACTTGCAATGTACAGGAATGGGAAAGGGCTTTGTTAAGGGGCGTGGAGGTGGTGTTTGTGTGTGTGTCTTCCACAGAGAGCATAAAAGTGCAGGAAAAAGAAATGCAGAATTGGGCCCACCTTATTCAGTATAGCCCCTGCAGTAGTTAAATCTTTCCAAGGAGCCCAGCAAACGAGCAGGGTTTGAAGGCAGTAGCTTCTGCGTCTTCCCCTCAAGCAGATAATATTAAGATATACTGCCTCTGAACATGGGAATTCCATTTAGCTGTCATAGTTAATAACCTTTTCCTCTGTTACTTAGTTGGATCTCCTTTTACAGCTGTCTAAACCAGTGGTCCTCACAACAACTGGCAGCAGTTAATTCCATAAATTATGCAGTCTCGTAGTGTTTCTTCCGATTGGTTTCAAATCCATTGCCTTCCAATTTAATGGGACAGGAAAAAACCTGTCCCCTTTGTTGTACCACGTTTGATTTCTGTCTAGCACATTTGCATCCCACCCTTCCTCCAAGGAATTTGGCTGCTTCTGCTGCATTTTACCCCACAACAACCCTGTGAGGTGGGTCAGGCTGAGAGAATGACTTGCCAAAGGTCACCCAGTGAGTTCTATGGCAGACCAAGCTGGCTCTCCCAGATCCCAATCTGATGTTTTAACCGTTACATCACACCGCTAAATGAAAAAGCCCTAACGTTTTCCTCTAGGTGTTCTACTCCCTTAATCATCTTTGTCTGTTTCTGCAATGTTCATGCTCTATATTATCTTCCCTTTGATTTAATGGCCAGAATTGTGCACAGTATTCCAAACTTGGCGGCAGGGAAGATCCATGGTTCATGATCAGGGTTCCTGTGTTCTCTGGGAGAGTTTGATCCTTTAATCTCCTTCCGCAAGGCCAACCAGAGACTTGCATTTCATGAGCTGCAAAAGTGTCCTTGTAGCTGGGACAGACAGTATGGAACGGGCTTATAGAGGAACAAATATTCCAGAACCAGACTGCCGCCATAAGTCCTAGCTGTTAAGGGCTGTTGAATTACTGAAAAGATGGCCTGTTAACAAGACAGTTCCCCTCTGCTCCAGAGGATTTGTTCTGAAGATGTTCCGCTGAAACTATCAGAGTTCTCGCTCTGGGAGAGGAGGCCATCTTAAGAGTGGGTGTTTCCTCTTCCTCTTGTTCCGGGAGGCAGGACCTAAAAACTTAAACTGCCTATCCCTGGAGGGAACGCCCCCGCCCTTTTCAGTCTTGTTCCTGCCTCGTCCGGGAGAGCAGTGTAATCACGGCTCTCTTCCTTTGAGCTATTTCTAAAATTCTTATCTCTAATTTCTATATTTCTATCCTGTTCTATTCCATATTCTAACCTATATAAAAAAAAAAAAAAAAAAAAAAAAACTTTTTCTTCCTTCTGTCTCTGTCTGTCTTGAGGCTAGGTGCAGAACAGTTTTGTGGCTCCTTCCCGCCAAAACAAAATGGCGTCCGAACAATCGGACAATTACATTTCTGAGGGGGATTTGGTCCCGGAATTACTCCAGGCTATGCCGGTTGACCGGGACTTGCCTTCAAACAGTCACTCTAGTGACTCAAAAGGCAAATTAAAGAAATCTTCTACGAAGCGCAAGAGAGGCTCCTCTCATCAAGGCAGCGCAAAACGCCTCCTCTCCGCCGCTCGCGCCCGCGCATCAGCTGCGGCTGCGGCAACACCGAAAGGAAAAGACAAGGGCTCCGGAGCCGGGAACAGCCGGGGGAAAACAACGGCTTCGGCCGCTATCCCCTCCACAAGCGGACGATCCGCAGATGAGGCTGTTGGCGTCTCGCCACCCAAGAATCCCGTGCTGGCCGCGCCTGAGACTGGTGATGTACTCCCCCCCCCCTTACCCTCCCAATCGGTGGCAAGCGAAATTGCTCTTTTAAGAGCGGAGTTGGCGTCTTTAATTAGAGACGCGTTCTCAGATGGGCTAAGAGCAGTTCAACTCCCCTCCCCCCCTCCTTCAATCAGTGGAATGCAAGCCCCAAATCTTAAGGTACCCGACCCTCGGGCAACTACTCAGTCGGGAGGTGGGGATCCGCGCACGTCACAGGCTGGCGGCGGATGGCCCACCAAAGCAGCCTTAAAGGCTAACTCTGCCTCTCAGCCCCAACAGTTAGAACAGGCGACTTCGCCTTTCTCATCTGATAATGACCTTTCAGACAGGGAGGAGGGTGAGTTTTCTGAAGGGGAAGAGCCTACGCCCCAGCCTACCAAGCAGACTAGACTTTTTGAGGCTGAGGAATTTCAACCCTTCTTAGCAAAAGCATTAGCAGCTCTTGACCTGACTGATGACTCAAACCCTTCCCAAGAAAAGAAAAAAGGGGCAAAAGAATTTTTCCATATGCATAATGTTACTGATAGAGTGGTTCCTGTGCCAGATTATTTTCTATCTCTGTTGCAGGGGGAATGGGAGAAACCAATGGGGGGGAAACAATTCCCTCAAATTACTAAAAAGCTATATAATGTGGCCCCTACTGCTTCTGAGTTACTAAAACTCCCCCTAGTGGAAAGCCCCATTACTGCCTTACATTCTTCTGATGCAGTCACAGAAGAGGGCCTAGTTTCCATAAAGGATCCAGCTGATAGAAAGACTGAACTGGCCTGTAAAAAATCCCATGAGGCCTCAGCCCTGGCCATTAGCTCATCCATCACATCCGCCTTAGTATCCAGAGCAGCTATAGTCTGGACTAGAAAATTAGCTAAGCTCATTCCAGAGGAAGACAGAAGTGCTATGGAAGGAGTTTCTAGAATCTTGAAGGCTGTATCCTTCCTGGCTGACTCCACTCTTGACACTATGTGCTTCTCTGCACGGGCACTAGCTACTGCAGATGCAGCTAGGAGAGGCTTATGGTTGCGGCCATGGCAAGCCGAACATAGATCCAAATCAGTACTGATGGGATACCCCTACCAGGGCAAGAAACTGTTCGGGGAAAAGTTAGAAGAAATATTAGTCGAATCTAAGGACAAGAAAAAGTACCTACCCAGAAGCCTACGTAAGGATTCTAAGGGATTCTCTAACCCTACTTCCTTTCGTCCCTTTCACCCGTACTCAAGATACAGGCAAGAACAGAGAAGAGGCCAGTGGAGCTACAACAGGGGTTCCTTTCGTAGAGGGGGGCGCTTCTCTAGGAACTCCAGATCTAGCAATTTTCAAAATGACAAAGGAGACAAGTCCTTTCGTCAACCTAGACAGTGACGCCAAACGCGAACCTGTGGGGGGCAGGCTCAGCCTATTCCACAACCAATGGTCTACCTCCCATCCAGACCATTGGGTTTTACAGATAGTGACCCACGGCTACCGAATTCAGTTTTCCAAGTTACCAAGAGATCGACTGGTGGTGTCCCCTGTGTCCCGTCAATCGGACAAGAGACTCAGAACATTGGCAGCAATTCAACACCTTTTGGAAATAAAGGCAATAGAATATGTGGACCCATCGGAACAATCGTTGGGCATATATTCAGTGTTCTTTACCGTGCCAAAGAGAGACGGAGGATGGCGAGCCATCCTCGATTTGAAGTACCTGAACAAACACGTAACATACAGACGATTCAGGATGGAGACCTTAAACTCCATAGCAGAAGCCTTAAGACCCGGAGACTTCCTGTCCTCTGTGGACTTAACAGAGGCCTACCTGCACATCGCCATTCATCCGGATCACAGACGATTTCTCAGGTTCCTGCACCACGGTCGCCATTACCAGTTCAAGGCACTTCCCTTCGGGTTAGGGTCAGCTCCTCGGGTCTTCACCAAGGTCCTGGTGACCTTGGTCGCCTTAGCACGTCAAGAGGGCGTAAGAATCCATCCCTACCTCGACGACATCCTAATCTGCTCGTCCTCAGAAGAACAAAGCGTCCAACACACAAGAATGGTTCTACAACTATTACACAACCACGGCTTTCTAATCAACCAAAAGAAAAGCCATCTCCAGCCCTCTCGACATCTACGACATCTAGGAGTGTACATCAACACCAACAACAACTCCTTCGTCTTACCTCCAGACAAAATTCAAAAAATCTGCGCTCTGGCAAAAACAACTATACAAGCTACCACAGTTCGCCTCATGACCCTGGCCAAACTACAGGGTCTGATGATTTCCTGCATCCCTGCAGTGCAGTGGGCACGCCTCCACTCCAGGCCTCTGCAGTGGTTCCTAAAAATCTATCAGAAGGACATCCTGATAAAGAGGAACAAATCCCTGCTTCTCTCCTCAGCGACAAGGCGCAGTCTCAAGTGGTGGACCTTCCCAGAAAATCTACAGAAAGGGGTTTGCTACATACGACAGCCTCCAATTCAGCTGTTCACGGATGCATCTCTCAAAGGCTGGGGAGCCACTCTGAAGAGTATTCCAGCTCAAGGCACTTGGTCAACACAAGAACAGCGGATGAACATCAACGCTCTAGAGATCCGGGCAATTTACTATGCCCTCCGGCACTTCAAGCATCATCTATCAGGGAAGGACGTACTGGTGAGAACGGACAATGTGGCGGCGAAAGCTCACCTGAACAAACAGGGGGGCTCTCGATCATCTACGCTACACCAAGAAGCTCTAAGGATTCTGTTCTGGGCGGAGTCCAATCTATGCTCCATAACAGCAGAACACATTCAGGGAGTCCTCAATGTAGACGCAGACTGGCTCAGCAGACAAAATCTCAACGAAGCAGAGTGGTCCCTGAATCGCGAAGTCTTCCAACTACTGACAGTCCAGTGCGGCACGCCCATAGTAGATCTCTTTGCGTCGAACAAAAACCATCAGCTCCCAAGATATTACACCAGATATGTCCAGACAGGAGCGGAGCAGACAGATGCGCTCACAACACCATGGCCACCGGGGCTGCTATATGCCTTCCCTCCATTCCCACTCCTTCCCAGAGTCCTCAGGCGAATCAACTTGCTTCAAGCCACAGTCATCCTGGTGGCTCCTTATTGGCCGCGTCGCCCATGGTTCCCCACTCTGCTAGAAATGTCCATCACAAAACCATGGACGCTTCCACTTCGACCGGATCTCCTCCTTCAGGGACCAATCCATCATCCAGATCCAGGTTGGTACAAGCTGACCGCCTGGGTATTGAGAGGAGTCGCCTCCTAAAGCTGGGATACGACACAGAAATAACAGAAACTATCCTTGCTGCTCGAAGACCTTCTACAAAACGAATTTATAACACCACGTGGAAGGCATTCGTTAGATGGTGCCAGAGGAAGCACGTTGACCCCATCAAACCACACGTTTCTAAAATATTGGCCTTTTTACAAGACGGTCGAAGACAGAACTTGTCCCCTGCCACATTACGCCGTCAGCTGTCAGCAATTGCCACTATTGTTCCTAAAGTATCAGGCTACACCTTAACTAGACATCCACATATTAAGGCTTTTCTAAGGGGACTTACTCTGGTTTCTCCTCCGGTTAAACACAGATTCCCTACCTGGAGCCTACATACGGTCTTAACGGCCCTTACACGACCTCCCTTTGAGCCACTAAAGTCTATCACCTTAAGCTGTCTAAGAATGAAAACTCTATTTCTAACAGCAGTCACGTCAGCCAGGCGGGTCTCAGAATTAGGGGCCCTATCCATCAGACCGGGTCTTTGTACATTCCACAAAGACAAAGTAGTCCTTGCTCCTGACCCTTCCTTTATCCCTAAAGTCAACTCCAAATTTCACAGACATCAGGATGTAGTTCTTCCCTCTTTCTGTCCAAATCCAAAAGCGCCACAAGAGAGAATCTGGCATACCTTAGATCTCAGACGAGCCCTGCGCATCTACATTGCCCGTACAGAACACATCAGAGTATCTGATGCCCTCTTCATTAATCTGTCAGCTCCAAACAAGGGTAAACCCATGTCCCGCACTTCCATCAGTCGCATTATTACTCAATGCATCTCTCAGGCTTACAAAGCGGCAAAAATACCAGTACCTGCTGGCCTAACAGCCCACTCAGTCAGAAGCGCAGCCACATCAGCAGCCTTCGACCGCAGAGCTCCGTTAGAGGAGATTTGTAAGGCCGCTACATGGTCTTCTGTCTCTACATTTGTGAGACATTACAAAATAAATCTCTATGCCTCAGCTGATGCCGCCTTTGGCAGGCGGGTTCTTCAAAGTGTTCTCCACGACGTCTGATCCCACCCGGGCAGGGACAGCTCTTTTAAGTCCCACTCTTAAGATGGCCTCCTCTCCCAGAGCGAGAAAGAGCCTTGGTTACTCACCGTGAAGGCTTCTTCTGCTCTGGGATACGGAGGCCATCTTGCCCGCCCAGACGTCTAAGTAAATTAGGGAGAATGCTATACAAATTAGCACAAATAAAATTTGATTGGCTCAAATTAAAATGATTGGACACAGTTTTCAAGTTAGATTTACGTATAAATTTTATTTACATGATTATAGTTACAGTTACAACTATTGCATTACTATTATATCTGTTTACTGTTCTTTACTTACTGTTCTATGTTTTAACGGTTAAGCTCCTTGCTCGGAAAGTTTTTTGACTGAAAAGGGCGGGGGCGTTCCCTCCAGGGATAGGCAGTTTAAGTTTTTAGGTCCTGCCTCCCGGAACAAGAGGAAGAGGAAACACCCACTCTTAAGATGGCCTCCGTATCCCAGAGCAGAAGAAGCCTTCACGGTGAGTAACCAAGGCTCTCTTTTGCCTACTCCAGAGGTTCTGTGCAAAGGGGGAGGGAATACCCTTTTTCTCCTCCCCCTACACTTGCTTTCCATGGTCAGAAGCTTTTAAAATTTCTTTTCCTTTCTGCTTCTTTCCGAAGGTGTAGGCCTGCTTCTAAGACTTCCAGTTCACTTCCCTAATGTCAGAGCTGCACACACATGCAAACCCAATGCACTGAATTCTCTCCTAGTGTACTGAAAATCAAATTGACCAAGGCTTGCTTAGCAGCTGAGGAAGACCCGGTCAATTTCAGCATGCTGAGAGGGGTCTCTGTATCTGGTGGGAATAATATAATGCCGCGTTCATTTGACAGCTCATCAGAAGTCCCATGGATTGGGATCCTGGTATGAACCTAGGAAACCACCTTCTGTTGAATTAGACCTTTGGACTGGCAGCAGCTCTCCAGGATCTCCCTGAGATCCTTTAACTGAAGAAGAAGAGTTGGTTTTTATATGCCGACTTTCTCTACCACTTAAGGGAGACTCCAACTGGCTTACAATCACCTTCCTTTCCCCACAACAGACACCCTGTGAGGTAGGTGGGGCTGAGAGACCTGTAACTCGCCCTAGGTCACCCAGCTGGCTTCAGGTGTAGGAGTGGGGAAACAAATCCAGTTCCCCAGATTAGCCTCCGCCGCTCATGTGGAGGAGTGGGGGAATCAAACCCGGTTCTCCGGATTAGACTCCACCGGTCCAAACTACCTCTCTTAATCACTGCGCCATGCTGGAGGTGTTTCTGCATGCAAAAGCATGTGCTTTGCTGCTTTGAACCCACCCCCAACGAGTAGTCTGAAAGGGAAGAAGCCCAGTGGGGTGACTAAATCCGTCACATCAGATCGCAAGATCAACTGTGCCTGTGGGTGGCCCCAGTGCAGGCTTGGTGCAAATGTAACATTGATATTGAACGTAGGAGGACAAGTGCCGTTAACGTGCTCCTGAAGCCGTCAGAGCCATAGGGCTTATCTCATTTTGTTGTAGAAGATATAAGCAACTAACAGCACAGTTGATTAATCCATTCATTCCTGATATAGACATGCCTGCAGCTCAGTGGTTCCAAACCTTTTGGGCCACTGCCCTCTTGGTTCCTCAAACTCAACCCCAGCGCCCCCTAACCCTATCCAACAACACAGTTGAAGGGGCCCACCTTTAGCGCCCCCTTGCCTCTTAGTGCCCCTCCTAGGTAATCCCACCGCCCCCCAGGGGTGGTACTGCCCACTTTGGGAACCACTGCTGTAGCGAATAAGCTATCCTTTCTGCTGGGTGGTTGTGATCCAGCTATCTCAGTTCGTAACGAAATTAATTTGGGGCTTATTTGAATTTAAGCAACACGAGGAGAATTTAAAGACCGTGTATACTATTAAAGGAGCCCCGTGGCACGGAGTGGTAAGCTGCAGTACTGCAGTCCAAGCTCTGCTCACCACCCGAGTTCGATCCCAACGGGAGTCAGTTTCAGGTAGTCGGCTCAAGGTTGACTCAGCCTTCCAGCCTTCCGAGGTCGGTAAAATAAGTACCCAGCTTGCTGGGGGTAAAGGGAAGATGACTGGGGAAGGCAATCGCAAACCATCCCACAAAGTCTGCCAAGAAAACGTTGGGATGTGACATCACCCCATGGGTCAGGAATGACCCGGTGCTTGCACAGGAGACCTTTACCTATACCTTATATCCGTGTTGGCGAACCTATGGCACGGGTGCCACTTCCGGCACGCGTAGCCCTTTCTGCCCGCACGCACGGTTCCTCCAAGCCACTGGTCTTTCCGGCTCTGCCCCACCCCGGATGGGGGAGGCTGTAGCCCAGGGGTGGGGAACCTCCGACATGATTGGCGGTGGCCCCCGGACTCTCCCACAGAAGCTGCCGCCATTGCCGCCGCTGGAGCGTGCGCGGCCAGCCAGGCGGGTGGGAGAGCGGGGAACAGAAGCCGAGCACTCACACTCGGCATGGCCGGCGGCTTCTCCGGCGCCCTCTGGGCCTGTGCGGGCGGAGGGGCATGGCTGGTCGGTGGGTGCGAAGGAGGCGCCCTCTGCCCCACCCTGCTCGCCTCTCACAAGCCTGCTGCCGCGCCCCACCGAGTGGCAAATCCAAGGCAAAACCTCCCATGCATAAATGGCCTCTTTCTTTTTCTGTCTCCCTCTGTCCTTTTCTTTCTCTCCCTTGCTCCATTTCTTTCTCCCTTTCTCTTTTACTTTCTTTCTCTCCCTCCCTCCCTTTCTTCCCTTTCCCCCTCCCTTCCCTTCTTTCCTTCCTTCCTTCCTTCTTTCCCTCCAGCGGCTTCTCCGGCACCCTCTGGGTCTGTGCGGGCGGAGGGGCATGCAGTCCTATTCCACCTTTGAAGTGCCCACAAGCTATCCTCCAAACACCTTTCCATTTGTCTTGATATGTAGAGAGAAAACACTAAGGAACTAGTTGCCAATCTCCAGGTACTAGCTGGAGATCTGCTATTACAGGTGATCTCCAACCAATAGAGATCAGTTCCCCTGGAAAAAATTGCCACTTTGGCAATTGGACTCTATGGCACTGAAGTCCTTCCCCAAACCCCGCCCTCCTCAGGCGCCACCCCAAAAACCTCCCACTCATGGCGAAGAGGAACTTGGCAACCCTAGCCTCTCCCTCTGGGCCCCCTCTGGGGGTGGTATTCAGGTTAAATTGCCACATTGGCACTCGGCGATAAATAAGTGGGTTTTTGGTTGCAGTTTGGGCACTCGGTCTCTAAAAGGTTCGCCATCACTGCCTTATATACTAAAATTCTGCCTAGCAGTTCAGTGTGGTTAGCTCACAGCCTATTGGCTAGGAGCTGTACCATTAAAGGAAAGCGACTTGTTGAATTCAAATGCAAGCTGGTCATATTCTGGCATAACAGTATATCGATATAACACTATTAAAGTGCCAATTGAGGGGGACTATTGAAGAAATGGGCTGTGTGGAAGCCCTGTTGTTGCTGCGTTGTATTGTCTTAAATATTTTATTGTTATATTGATATGTATGTTTTGTTTTTGTTGCTGTTACCTGTCCTGAGCCTGGCCTCGGCCGGGGAGGGTGGGTTAGAAATTTAATCATTCTAACCCGTCCCCGTGTGGGATATACCATAGATAACTACAGCCACAACATACCGTAAAGAAAACAAGTGTAACATTTTGTATGCTAAGAATTTTAGCTGCCACGTCTACTGAAAATGTTTCTAGTCCTCTGTAAATAAGCTCAAGTTCAAGTTTTTTATTACAGTCCATGACCAGTATATAAATAAAGGAAACATTAATTACAAAAGGGATAACGGTAATATACAAAAATTCATTAATAAACACAGGATAGTCCTAATGGATACCAGCTAAAACTACACATGTCTGACTACAAATTGGCACTTGGACACTCTGCCTGTAAATAAGCAAAAAATTAAGAACGGAGCTGGTACAACCTCATCTAGGAACTGGTCAAGACAGGACTTCCAATAGTGAACTGAGCAACTGTAGCTTTCATCCATGGCTAGTGAGGGTTCAGTTGCCTGCAGTTCCTAAGCAGATGAAGCTGATACATTTGTACCTAATAATTTATACCAGGTGCAACGTTTTTTATTTGGGATTTTAGGGCACCTAGTTGGGTTCATAAGGGAGAAACTGGTCTCCTAAGTAGGTTTGAACCCTCTCCCAGCCGTGTGATCTTGGTTAAGCAAAAATTCTAGTGCGCGCACACGTGTCTGTTGGGCCTCTGGGCTCTCGGCCGGTGCTTCAGACCCTTCTGTCTGTATGGGTTACAGGGGGTGGGACACCCATGTTGAAAAGGCGCTGAGACCTGTTCTTTTTCTGACTGTTCGTGCTGCAGAAGGGACGCCATACTCCGGAGGCCTCTTCCGCATGAAGCTGATCCTCGGAAAGGACTTCCCAGCCAGCCCGCCGAAGGGCTACTTCCTGACCAAAATCTTCCACCCCAACGTGGGTGCCAACGGCGAGATCTGCGTGAACGTCCTCAAGAAAGACTGGAAAGCGGAACTGGGCATCCGGCACGTCCTGCTGGTGAGTGTCTGAACCAGTATATCCTGGACTAGTAGCAGTGTACGGCACAATCTACCGTAAGGTTTTCCTGGCTTGAAGAGATTTGCGCTTGGCCCATAGGCATCCAGTGAGTTTGTGGCTGAGACTTGAACCAGGATTTCCCAGCTGAAACACAGGGGTAGAGCATCTGCTTTGCATGCATGCAGAAGGTCACAGGTTCAGTCCCTGGCACTGGATCAGGTAGAAGGTAATATGGAAGACTCCTTCCTGAGGCCCTGAAGAGCTGCTGCCCGTCAGAGCAGGCAAGACCGACCTTGTCAAACCAAGGGCCTGACTCAGCGTAAGGGAGCTTCATGTGTTCGTTATATTAATCTGGGAGTGGAATCTCCTTAAAAATGGGGTGGTGTGTATACGTGTTCCCATTTCCTTCCTGACTTCATTTTGAACATGTGAAAGTGGTCTTCCCCCGAGGCAAACAGTTGGCCTGTCTTGCCCAGCAGCTAGATGAGGTGGGATCTTTCCAGCCTTGCTTCTTTATCTGGACATACATGGGACTTTTGGCATGCTCAAAGGACACATGTCCTGAAAGCACAACCGTTCTACTCACGGCACAGTGTTGTGTAATGGTTAAGAGTGGTGCACTCTAATCTGGAGAAACAGGTTTGATTACCCACTCCTCCACACGAACAGTTCAGGAGTCTGTTCACACAGTGGCCAACCAGGTGCCTCTAGGAAGCCCCCAAACAAGACAAATAGAGCACCATCCTACCTGTGTTCCAAAACACCTGATATAACAAGCATGCTCCTCTGATACTAGAGAGAATAGGTATGCATCATGACTAGTATCCATTTTAACTAATAGCCATGAATACCCCTTTCCTCCATGAATATGTCCACTCCCCTCAAAGCCTTCCAAGTTGGCAGCCATCACCACATCCTGGGGCAGGGAGTTCCACAATTTAACTACGCGTTGTGTGAAAAAACACTTCCTTTTATCTGTTTTGAATCTGTCACCCTCCAGCTTCAACAGACGACCTCGTGTTCTAGTATAATGGGAGAGGGAGAAAAACGTCTCCCTGTCCACTCTCTCTAAACCATGCATAATTTTATAGACCTCATCATGTCTCCCCTTAGCCTCCTTCTTTCCAAGCTAAACAGCCCAAATGCCCGGCCCAAGTTCTGCAACGAGATTAGCAAGTTCTTGTTGTTCAAAACACATATGCATCGTCTTTTGGGACAACTTTTTGAAAGGCTTTACAATAAGAACGATACAACGACAGAATAAACACCCATGCAGAACCAGCGTTGGAATAACCCGAAAAATGGGTGTGCTGGATCAGGCCAGTGGTCCATCTAGTCTACTGTTTCCACGCAAGTTCTCATAATTCCATTATTGTTTAAAGTTCCATTTAATTGAACAGTGAGAGCGGTTTCTCAGTGGAACAGGCTTCCTCGGGAGGTGGCAAGTGCTCCTTCCCTGGAGGTTTTTAAGAAGAGGTTAGTAATAGCGGGAGATCGCCAGCTAGTACCTGGAGGTTGGCAATCCTACTAATAAACGTTCTGACAGGCATAAGATGCCATTTTCTTACCGCCTCACCACGCATTTGTTATTTTGGAGCTCTTCTAGGTGGCGATCCTAGGTCTGGGCTTCTTAAAGAGGAGAATGTGGGGGTGGAAGTGGAGTCTAAGGAGGTGATAATAACTCCCATTGGCCTACTAATGTAGGGTCAGGAACTGGAGGCCCTAAGGTCCAATCGAGCCCCTTGTGGTATACTGGCTATCTCTCCCTGCCCTGTAATTGCCATCCCAAAGCCAGGTTAATTAAATCAAAAGAGTTTCCATCGAGACATTAGGAAGAATTTTCTAACAGAGCGGTTCATCGGTTCTTGTAGGTTATCCGGGCTGTGTGACTGTGGTCTTGGTATTTTCTTTCCTGACGTTTCGCCAGCAGTTGTGGCCGGCATCTTCAGAGGAGTAACACTGAAGGACAGTTAGAGCGGTTCCTCAGTGGGACAGGCTTCCTCAGGAGGTGGCGAGCTCTCCTTCCCTGGAGGTTTTTAAGGAGAGGCTAGATGGCCATCTGTCAGCAATGCTGATTCTATGACCTTAGGCAAATGATGAGAGGGAGGGCATCTTGGTCATCCTCTGGGCATGTACTGGGGGTCACTGGGTGTGTGTGTGGGTGGGAGGTAGTTGTAAATTTCCTGTGTTGTGCAGGGGGTTGGACTAGATTACTCTGGTGGTCCCTTCCAACTCTGTAATTCTATGACTCGGGTTGGCTGCGGCTCCGTGTTTGCGCCTGAATCTCCCATGGCTTTGGGAGCCAGGACTCCTCCGATTGCTTTCTGCTTCCGGCGGGCCCATCTGACTGTTTTTCCTTCTCATCCCTGCCGCAGACCATCAAGTGTTTGCTCATCCACCCGAACCCGGAGTCGGCCCTGAACGAGGAAGCTGGGCGCCTCCTGCTAGAGAACTATGAGGAGTATGCCTCCCGGGCCCGCCTCCTGACTGAGATCCATGCGCAGCCGTCGGCTGGCCTGCGCACCAAGGACCCCGCCGAGCCTTGCTCCTCTTCGGCGGGCGCTTCTGGGGAGGGCCCCATGGCCAAGAAACATGCCGGTGACAGGGACAAGAAGCTGGCCATCAAGAAGAAGACCGACAAGAAGCGAGCGCTGCGGCGGCTCTAGGGGACCGAGGGGGGTGGGGGCGGGTGGGAGGGGGTCTGGCACACGGGGTGGGTGGCGGGCGTGGGGCTTTCACAGGACATCCTCCCTTTCTCCTCTCTCTTCCTTTCCCGCCTGCCTTTTGAAGCTACGGTCCAACTCTGCCTCGCCCTCGTCAGGTTTTTCTTTTCCATCTTTAAGTTATTTAAATTATAAAAGCAGAGGAAATCTATTAAATGCCTTTTTTTCTAAAGGGCGGCTCTTCGTGTGCAGCGGCGCCTTCGCATGAGTCTAAGGCAGGCCCCATGTATCGGGGCCATGGTGCCCCATCTGAAAAGAGCCAGGATGGAGATTGAAAAGTCTTTAATCGTGTGTGGGGTTTGGGAGGGAGGAGGCTGTCTGAGTGGAGTTGCTAGAAGGTATCAAATCATGGGACTGTGCCAAGCAAGGGGAAAAGAGGATTCTTATCATTAGGCCACCGAGTGGCTCAGTCGTTGGTTAATACAGGACAAACAATTTTTGCTGATAACATACTGCCCTTTTACAAATCAATGGTGAGACCACACTTGGAATACTGTGTACAGTTCTGGTCACCACACCTAAAGGATATTGCAGAGCTTGAGAAGGTGCAGAAAAGAGCAACCAAAATGTTCAGGGGGCTAGAGCAACTGCCCTATGAGAAGCGGTTAAAACGCTTAGGGCTGTTTAGCTTGGCAAGAAGGCGATTAAGGGGAGACATGATAGAGGTCTATAAAATTTTGCATGGTTTGGAGAGAGTGGACAGGGAGAAGCTTTTCTCCCCCTCTCATAATACTGGAACGCGGGGTCATCTGCTGAAGCTGGAGGGTGAGAGATTCAAAACTGATAAAAGGAAGTATTTCTTCACCCAATGCATAGTTAAATTGTGGAACCCCCTTTCCCAGGATGTGGTGATGGCTGCCAACTTGGAAGGCTTTAAGAGGGGAGTGGACATGTTCATGGAGGAGAGGGGTATTCACGGCTACTAGTTAAAATGGATACTAGTCATGATGCATACCTGTTCTCCAGGATCAGAGGAGCATGCTGAATATATGGATGCTGTGGAACACAGGCAGGATGGTGCTGCTGCATTTGTCTTGTTTGGGGGCTTCCTGGAGGCATCTGGTTGGCCACTGTGTAAACAGACTGCTGAACTTGATGGACCTTGGTCTGATCCAGCAGGGCTTTTCTTATGTTCTTAATACTGTGTTTTAGAAGACATGATTAAGGAATCCATTGCCATGAGGTGTGGTGACCTCTAGGTTAGATGGCCTTTTTGAAAAGTTAAGCAAATGCATGAAGTGTTAGCCATGAATGTTAAATGCAGCCTCCACAGGGAGGAGACGTATACCTGTTTATCAGAAGCTGGGGCGGGGGGAGGAGACTGAATGGCCATCCGCTTCATGCCCTGCCTGTGAGATTCTTGAAGGTCATCTCGCCTGCTTCTTTTGGAGGTCAAAGGAGGCCAGACAGATTGTCTGCTTGCTCTGTGGCGAGCTGAGCTCGCAGATTTCAAATGGAGCCACTGAGGTTGAGTCCAGGGTGTGTCGGGTAGGGGGCATTGTCCTTTGTCCCTTCCCAGTTTCAATTGTCTTCCCAGAGGCCGGAAGAGGCAAGGATCCAAGGCGGAGCTTAAAGAGGTGAGTGACGGTGCTAGTGGTTTTGCAGGTGAGGAACTTGGCAATTTGCTGAAAGGTTTACATGATGCATGAGCTTGCTTTCATCCCATTTGCGCACACATGTACATAAGTCTAGGTAATAGAAAAATCCAGAGGCAGCTTAGAACTGTCCCACAGCTTGTACAAGCCTTGCAGAAGTGCTGGCTGTGGCTGGTAAAGGATGTATTAAATATCTGTTGTGAGACACAACAGCCATTTATGCATGGAAGGTTTTTCTTTGGATTTGCTGCTCTCTAGATGCAAATTTTCCCCATCCAAATTCTGCATGGGGGCTTATTTTTGAGTTTTGAGAACTTGGATGGTGAAAATTTGCATCTAGAGAGCAGCAAATCCAAGGCAAAACGTCCCATGTGTAAATGGCCATTATGTAGCCAGTGCGTCTAAACCAGCCCGGGGTCTGTGCATTTCCTGGGCTGCATCACGTTTGGTGTGTGCTTTCTTGTACACGTGGCCAAAAACGAGCCCGTATTTCTGAGACTGCATTCAGACATGGCGATAAACCACAGTTTGATCAAACCCTGGTTGGTTGTAATGCCAGAATGCAGAACTGGGGTTTGGATGGTTGTCGTTGGGCTTGGATTTCTGTCTAGAGTGTTAAGCTGGCACGTTAACATCCGTTTTGTGTAGATGGCGTTGTGTTGTGATGTGTGCATTCCCAAACTACCACTTGTGGAAAGGCACTGCCTCTCAACGTTTCCTGTCCAGCAACCAGGCTCCAATCCTGGGAAGGCTGCCCCCATGCCTGCCTCCTTTGCCAAGTGGGTAAGGCTGCCTGTCAGAACAATAACAGGATTCCCCTCTTTGGTTCTGGCACTTTTTTTGGGGGGGGGAAGCCTTCCTGTGGGCTGGAAATTAGAGTGACCACAGCCAGGAGGCTCCCTTCCTGGGCCACTTTGTGATGCATGTCGAACTCACTGAAGTGGCAGGGCTGGTTTTAGGCTGTCTATTGCCAGCAGGGGGCAGTGCTGCTCTTCCCATCCTGGCCAAGTTTTGGCAAGTCTCTTGTAATTGCCGTTTGCCACTTGATAAAGCATTGCTAGGACTTCCAGAAGTAAAGCAGGAAATCAGGCACTTGGGGTGGAGTGCCCCCTTCTGAAAGAGCACCTTCTGCTTGAGCTCCCCTCCCTGCTCGGGAAGGTGCTTTCTTTCCTTTTGTTATGGATTCTCACCTGCTCAGACAATTCTGTGTTGTGGATTGGGAAGTGTTGGGGCAAGGGCACTTAATGTGGAATTTGAAGTCTTTTGCCTCCTGAATCTATCTGTAGCACTAACAGTGGGGCTGTCTCTTCTCCCAGTAAATCTGACTCCTATACCAGGGAAACCAGCTTAGGTCACAGCCCTTCTTTCTCCCTCCCATGCTGGCTAAAAGAGGCATTCTTGACCTTGACCCCATTTAGCAATCTTGATCTTGTCCCCCCCCTTTAGCATTTCCTCCCTCCTTTCCTGGAGAATTTGGAACTCAAGACCCCCCATCATTCTTTTTCCACCCCCGGACTTAACTTGAGCCAGGGTTTTCAAGCCCTGAAACGTGGCTTCTGTGCTGCCGTGAGATGTGGCAAGCTGAAATTCCTCTGAACATGCGCAAAGGGTCTTTCACCGTGGATTAGTCACCGACACAAATAATACAATTGAGTAGGAGAAGAACTTCGAAGGTGGATCGGTGTGATTTGCAGGCAGGCTAAATTTCTAAACCCTCTTCCAGCGCCACCACGCTGTGGCAGTTTTTCACTCTGCCCACAAGGGGGCTCTCACGTACCATATTCAACCCCAGAGGTCACAGTGGGACTCTCTTGTCTGATCCATTCCTTTGGAAAGAGTGATGGATTCGTTGTAGTTGTCAGCGATTGTCTTTGCTGCCCTTTGATTCATTTTGCAGCTGTTGCCCCGTGTAGCGAGGATGAAGGCAGAGGTGGCTGGTGTGATTATAGAGGAAGATTTCAGAACTGGAGAGGGCGGGCCCTGTGGGCCCCCCTCCGCATCCCTGCTGATTATCACAAGCTCCTTACAACCATATTTACAGCATCCTTTCCGCATGGGGATTAGGGGCAGATCAACGCTAACTGGCTTTTGGTTAAAACTCTATGAAGCAAGGAGGCAGGAGAGCAGTTATATAACCCTCCTTCCTTTCCAATTCTCCTAGTCATTTCAGCCCTGGCCGGGCCCAAAATTGGGTTAGAAGATGGGGCTTGGGAGGGGAAGCAAACCACAACTCCTGGGCTGGTAAAGCCGAGATTGTCACCTTGTTTCTGCCGGAAGCCTGGTCCGCACATGCAGCAGAATGAGTTGGCGAAGCCCTGAGGCGGTAGAATGGGCTGTTCCTCTTTCATGTTGGAGGTGCCCTGCCACTTTTCAGTACTACACTCCCCCGAGAAGAAAATGAACAAAGGGCCAAGAGATTCTGCACTAGGGACTAAATAAAGGAGTCTGGTGGGAACTTTTGTTAGCCTCTAAAACTCCCTGATTTATTTTGCTGCTCCAGACTAATGTGGCCACCCATCTGGAATTATTTACCTCTGCAGCATTCACCAATGATATCTCCCCTCTCTGCATGCCGTCTATCACCACATTCTGTTGCTTGTTCAATTCAGCCAGAATCTTTACACCTTCAGCAACTGAATAAGGTGGAAATTCACCCGATAAAGCCGGCCACCCCTCCCAGGCATGCAGGTGCAACCTCATGAACCTGTTTAAGCAGGGGTGGTGGTGTTTGCATCATATTCCCTCTGCCAGGAAAAGCTTCCCCAATAAATTTCTGTGGGTTTAAAAGCACTGTGGTGAGGCCAGTAAAAAGGAGCCAACTGGCAACCTTCCAGGAAAAAAGAACAGGGTTTTCTTGGTGGCCAGTGAGGTCCCGGAAGGTTCCTGGCTTTGTGGGTGTCTTCGGAGGAGTGGACCCAGCTGGCTGGAGCTGGGCCTCGGAGTGGGGACAGAATACACACTGCAGAGGATTTTGTCTTTTGAGTTGCTTTCTAAAGATCTGAGTCAGGTTGCCAACTGGGCAGGAAGATAAATGCCCTGTCCCGTTAGAGGCTGGATCTGGGCCTCTGGGTGGGGACAGAATACACACCATAGAGAATCTGGTGTCTTCTTTTGAGTTGCTTTGTAGAGATCTGAGTCAGGTTGCCAACTGGGCAGAAAGATAAATGCCCTGTCCCCGTTAGAGGTTAAATGTCAGCAAATGGGCAGTTGAAGCTTTTCAGGGCCTGGAGCTGGAATAACATCAAACTGATATTAGAGACCAGTTGGGAAGTTGGCATGCTTGGTAAAAAGCTGTGTGCTGAGCGGAATCCAGAAGGGGACGCTTCCCAGTATAGTCAAAGCAAGAACAGGAAAATATTTTGCTTGGGATATCGCTCGACTTATTGTACTGCGGCATTAAAGTTGTGTGTGTGTGTATGAAAAGCCCCCATAATCAACATCGATGCTGAAGAGTGGTCTGAAATGGTCTCTTGCAGCAGAAGAGTTGTTTGAAAAGTCAGTGTGGCTGTAAGGGGGTGTGCATTGTGGCATGCTTACCTCACTCTGGCCAGAGGCGGCCACAAATCATGACTTAGGCTATCAGGTAGGGCATTTCAGAGAGGGCACCATAGGGCTATAAATCTTGCTGCACTATGGGGCACGTTGACGGGCACCACATTCTGTTGGTATTGTGTCGCGTTTTCTGCCACATTTCCCCCTTTTTGGTAGTCTGAACAAGGTGCATGTTTTAACTTCTCGTTGTAGTTTCTGGATCCTTCTCTGGGTCCCCAAATTGGCCCCAGTATCTACTCTTGGTTGCCACTTGAGAAATAACTTCTCTGTGCTGTTGGTTTACACACAATACCCTTTATTGAAAAACAGACACAGTACATAAATTTTAAACCGTGTCCCCCTTCAGTAAATTAACCCTGGCCATCCACTTCCTATGAAGTAACCCTCTTCTTAAAGTAACAAGAAACCTACAGAGAGGAAGAAAACAACGGAAGTGTGGCAAACTCCCACCTCTAGAGCTTACTGTGTCAACTTTCTATCTGTTATCCCCGCCCCCTTCAAAAAGCAAAAGTGGAGGGGAATTTGCTCAAAGAATTTTAAATGGAGTAAGCACTAGGGGTGTGCACCATTCCCCCCTACCCTGGTATTTTTCAGATTCGGGGTTAATAGGCCCAAAATCTTTTGGAAAAGCCAAAAAAAAACGCTGAATCTACATACTGATATATTGTTCCCCAGGCTTTTTTTGAATATCCTAACATTTCTGGGTCTATTACGCCCTATGGAAAATCTTTGTGGGGCTCTGGTTTTTTTTTTTTTTAAGGTAGAGCCGTTAAATTTGCAGTGTAGCTTCAGGTGACTCTCCAAAGAACCCCCAGGTTTGGTGACGATTGGGTCAGGGAGTCCAATTGTATGGGGGGGTCTTGTAAGATGAGTCAGCAGCAGCTATGCTGCAAATTTGGTGCCTCAACCTCAAGAAATGCCCCCCCCCCCCAAGAGCCCTGCAAAGATTCCCCAATAGTTTCGTCTTGCTTGGAATTTTTTCTCTATGATTCTCAGTTCTGACATAGCTTAATGGGGAAGAGGGTCTTCGGTTGAAGATTACTTCAAGGCATCCTTTCAACTCAATAAGGTTTAGAGCTGGAAAATGTTCGATGGTGACTTCCTTGAGGATTCGAACCTGTTCTCCCTGGTCCAAGTTCACCACTCTATTCCTTTTCTGCACTCTTGTGCTGTTCACCCTTTCCCTCATTTCCATCTCTTGTTTCTCCTCTGCCTTTTCCTCTTTGCAAATATGCCAGCTTTATAACTGCCATGCCTACAGCCTGTACACTTGCTGAAAAATCCTGGAAATTTGTTTTTTAAAAAAGGATTGGAGGGGGAGCTACTTCCAAACACAGTGGGCTGTGGGGTTGCAGAAAGGGGCAGACACTTGATTTTATCATACTTGTGGTTTGCTTTTTTAAATTTGCACACAGGCATGCACACACATACACAGATGGGGTGTCAGCACCCCCCCTTTTCCAGCATACACCCATGCATACATTCTCTCCATCTCCCTGCTTCCTCTTCAGTGTCCCCTATTTTTTCTTGGGCTCGTACTGGATGAGCTTCATTATTGCTTCGTTCTTCATCACCCCTGAAATAAATTCCTGTTCAGCAATTTTATCTGCAACGAAAATAAAAAGAAGGGTTGGTTTGGGAGCAGGTAGCGAAACAGACTGAAGCAGCAGCAAGAAGGAGCCAGCGTGGTGTTGTGGTAAAGAGCGGTGGTTTGGAGCAGTGGTATCTGATCTGGAGAAGCAGGTTTGATTCCCCACTCCTCCACATGAGCGGTGGAGGCTAATCTGGTGAACCGGGTTGATTTCCCCACTCCTCCACATGAAGCCAGCTGGGTGACCTTGGGCTAGCCACACTCTCTCAGCTTCGCCTACCTCACAGGGTGTCTGTTGTGGGGAGGGGAAAGGGAAGGTGATTGTACCGTAAGTCGGTTTGATTTTGCCTTAAGTGGTAGAGAAAGCCGGCAGATAAAAAACTAACTCCTCTTCTCAAGTTGAGAGGAGGAGGGGGGGTAATTCATGTCAACAGCTGAATTTTGCAGCCTTGAGGGTCTCAAAGCTAGGTTTTTGATTCCTGGGGAGGAATGAGGCTGCAAAGCATATGTTCAGGCAAGAAGGGGGGGCTGTGGCTCAGTGGTAGAGCATCTGCTTGGCATGCAGAAGGCCCCAGGTTCAACTCCCGGCATCTCCAGTTAAAGGGACTAGGCAAGTAGGTGATGTGAAAGACCCCTGCCTGAGACCCTGGAGAGCCTCTGCCAGTCTGAGTAGACAATGCTGTCTTTGATGGACCGAGGGTCTGATTCAGAAGAAGGCAGCTTCATGCGTTCAAGTTACAGTTCCCTAGCAGTGCTGACTCACCTGGCTGAGGGCCGGTGTGTGTGTTAAAAGTCACAGCTGACCTTCGGTGACCCCTCAGGGTTTTCAAGGCAAGAGAAGTGGAGGTGGTTTGCCATGACCTGCCTCTGCCTGGGCTGAGAGGGTTCTGAGAGAACTGTGACTGGCCCAAGGAGACCTATGGTAGCACTTTCCACCACCACATAGAAAACAGCAGGCAGCCCAGGCCTTGAGAGTTCCAGAAAAGCCCCCCTTACTCAAAAATAACATTTTGATGTAGGAGGGAAAGAAATATTTTTTTCTGTTTAGGAAAGGAGAACGCACATCTGCAAAACCCCTGACTGTGGTGCAGGCCACACTATTTACTTCATTTACACCCTGCCGTTCTCCATTGGAGACCCAAAATAGCTTCCATTATTCTCCTCTCTTCCATTTTAACCTCAGAACAGCCCTGTGAGGTAGGTTAGGCTGACTGTGCATAACTGGCCCAAGGTCACCCAGCAAGCTTCCATGGCAGACCAGGGATTTGAACCTGGGTCTCCCAGAGCCTTACACTCTAACCACCGCGCCACAGTGGTGCTCTCACACTGGGAAAGCATGTCCAAGGGGCCATTCACGAGGCTAGGGTAACACACGCCTATCCTTGCACTAAGTGAGAAAAATAAAGTGGAATGAAATCCCAACTACAGAATGTGATAATCCAAATCTTCATTCCAGCAAGAGACAGATTTTTTCCTCTTTTGGTTGCAAGGTGCTAATGACAGCAGAGCTTGAGAAATTCAGACACTATCTGTGAGGTGCTGGGGCCGGCGTCCCAAACTTCTGCCAAGTTTTGATCCCTAGTAGGGCCATGAACATTGCTTGGGTGACCTTAGACCAGTGATAGCGAACCTTTTAGAGACAGAGTGCCCAAACTGCAACCCAAAGCCCACTTATGTATCGCAAAGTGCCAACACAGCAATTTAACCTGAATACTGAGGTTTCCTCCCAGCTCGGCAAGGGGAGGGGCTGTGGGGAGTCCAGGGAAGGGGGGCAGCTTTGAAGGGCTCCGTGCTGCCTGCAGGCAGCGTGGAGCCCTTCAAAGCCGGGCAACGGGGAGTCCAGGGAAGGGGGGGCTTTGAACGGCTCCGCGCTCCCTTCAAAGCCCCGCTGCCCCCACGCATGCCCACAGAGAGGGCTCGGCGTGCTGGACTTGGCACGCGTGCCATTGGTTTGCCAACACGGCCTTAGTCTAGCCAACACTGTCAGTCTAACCTACCTCACAAAGTTGTTGCAAAGGGGCAAATAGGACAACCCCCCATCTGAGTGTGCCTTCTGGAGCTCATGTGTTCAAAGAAGGGTGGCACATCACTGAACACATGAAGCTGCCTTATACTGAATCAGACCCTTGGTCCATCAAAGTCAGTACTGTCTACTCAGACCGGCAGTGGCTCTCCAGGGTCTCAGGCAGGGGTCTTTCCCATCACCTACTTGCCTAGTCCCTTTAACTGTAGCTGCCAGGGATTGAACTTGGGACCTTCTGCATGCCAAGCAGATGCTCTACCACTGAGCCACAGCCCCTCCCCATTGAGAATGCATTACTAGTAGATACTTGTTGCTGCAGATTGGGAGCCAATAAGATGGGCAAAATATTCTCTTTTTCCATTGGGTCAAAAGATGGAAGAACAGACAAGCTCATAATAGAGCTTTTGAGCAAGTGAAGCCCCAGTTGTTCTGCCTGGTGGAAGAGTTCTGTGTGACTCAGAAGCTTACCCTTTTTAATGCCAATCAAGGTTGAACCAATTAATAGTGACACAGCCCACCTTCTGTCCAAAATGACATTGAAGGTGGCAGACATAGGAGTCTTTGAAGGTCTCCGTGACAGTCACTATCTAAACCCGCTTCGCTTCTAATGCCTTCCAATCATAGCCTGGCACGATAAGGCCAAGGGGACCTGTCCAGCTCTTTGCTAGTTACTGTGTTTATAGGGATCAAATGCCACTTTTCATTTATGCCCTCCGTAAGAAGAACATTAAAGGACATGTAGAGGGGCATGGTGTCAAGACAAGGGGGGTGCAATTACCAGTGTCTCCCTTCTTGAAATATGTCCACAGCTTGTCGGCCCGTTTCTGAGGGGTGTTTTCATCTTCGGGCAGGCTCTTCTGCTCTTCTGGGGGGATCATCTTAAATATGGCCTGGCAGAATCAAGAAACACAATGGTACAGAGTCAGAAAACAATACTTTGATGTTAGAAGATTTTGATATGAACTCTGTCTCCTTTCCCAGAGAATTCCTGGCTCATATTTTCCTCAAGTATATATTATCCCAGTGGATAATGTCTGAGACTCTCCATGACCTGACTGTTTTATTGGAAAGGGAAAATGGGTGCCATTTTCTGCCCACAATCTCAACCCCCCCTCCCCAGCTCACATTACTACAGCAGACCAGGCAGCTAATCTTTGGTGATTTTAGAAAGTTTTTAAAGCTCCCATTTTTCTGAGAGAGAGATAAGCACATGAGTGTAGCTCGTCTGCAGATATCAGTTTTGGAGAAATGGGGAGGATGGAAATTGGGGAGGATGGCTGAGGAGGAAGTGGGATGGGTGATGCAGGACAGGATGACGAGGAGTGGAAAAGGACAGGGGCTTGGATCCAAGCGATCATTTCTGTGGGTGCAGGGACTTTCGCCCGCAGTGTGTGATTTTTCTCATCTCCCCTCTCCTGCCGCGGCCTGAAATGCTCCCAAACACACATAGGTTGGGAGGGAGGGCATTCTGGTCTCCTGCAGGAAAGGGGAGGTCGGACAGTTGAACACATGAAGCTGCCTTCTACCGAATCATACTCTATGTTCGTCAAAGTCAGTATTGTCCACTCAGACAGAGGTCTCATCTCCCTTTCACTGGAGATGTCGGGGATTGAACCTGGGGCCTTCTGCATGCCAAACAGATGCTCTGCCACTGAGCCACGGCCCCTCCCCGTTGAGTCCCCACCAAAGCAGCGGTTCTCAGACTGTTCTGTTGTGCTCCGTGGGCATGAAATCTTTGTCCCCACAGAAACTTATGAATGTAGGAAAAGCCCTGCTGGATCAGACCAGTAGTTTGCCTAGTCTAGCATCCTGCTTCAATACAGAAGCCAACCAGTTTTACCTGGAATGTCAAAAAAATGGCACAGAGGCCAAGGCCTTCCCTGATGTTGCCTCCTAGCACTGGGATTCAGGGCTTTTCTGTGTCTTAGTATGAAGGTTCCTTTTACTAACCGTGGCTGGTAGCCACTTAGGATTGGCAGGTCCAGGTTGGAAAATCCCTGGAGATTTGGGGGTTGAGCCTGAGAAGGGCAGGGACTGAGGACTAGAGGGACTTCCGCGGGGTATAATGCCACAGAGTGCACCTTACAAAGCGGCCATTTTCCCCAGGGAACGGAGCTCTGTCACCTGGAGGTTATAATTCTGGGAAATCTACAGGCCCCACCTGGAGGATGGCAACCCTAGCCATTAATATGTCTGAACCCCCTTTAAAGCTATCTATTCATGGCCACCCACTGCCTGGTAGTGAATGCCACAGTTTTATTACTTGTTTACTAAAGAACTGTTTCTTTTTGTCCTGTATCTATTGACCCATCAGCTTCATTGGGTGCTTCTGAGTTCTAGTATTATCGGAAAGGGAGAAGCGGCTCCCTCTATCCACTTTCTCCATCCCGGTATGACTTTATAAGCTTCTAGCATCTCCTCTCTTGGGTTTCTTTTTCTCTGAACTAAACAGTCCCAAACACTTTAGCCTTCTTTTTGTCAAAGGAAAGGTTCTCTGACCCCTTGAAAATCTTGGTTGCCCTCTTCCGTACCTCTTGAAGCTCTGCAGTATACTTTTTGGGATACTGGTGGCTGGAACTGTAAGACAGTATTCCAGATGAGGCCACGCCATGGCTATACACAAGGGCATTACAACATCTGCCGTTTTATTCTCAAGCCCTTTCCTAATAATCCCCATCATGAGGTTTGCCGCCTTCACTGCAGCCACATCCTGGTTCCACATTTTCATTGAGCTGTCCGCTACGACCCCAGGATCTCTTCCGATCTTGTTCTCAGACCATTCAGAATCCATCAGCATATATTTAAAGTTGTGGTTTTTTTGTTCCAATATGTAACGCTTTGCACTTGTTAATGCTGAACTTCGTTTGCCACATTCTTGCCCACTCATCCAATTTGGATAGATCCTCGTGTGTGTGTGTGTGTGTGTTTTAAGTGCCGTCAAGTCGCTTCTGACTCATGGTGACCCTATGAATCAAAGTCCTCCAGAATGTCCTATTTTGACAGCCTTGCTCAGATATTGCAAACTGAGGGCTGTGGCTTCCTTGATGGAGTCAATCCATCTCTTGTTGTGTCTTCCTCTTTTCCTGCTGCCCTCAACTTTTCCTAGCATGTAGCTCTTCACAATCAACTTTTTTTTTACCATCCTGAATAATTTGGTATTATCTGCAAACTTGACTGCTAAACTGCTTAGTTCCGATTCCAAATAATTTACGAATAAGTTAAATAGCACTGGTTCCAAGCCAATGGATGCTTGCTGATGGGAGGGAATGGAAGGGCGGTGGAGTTTAGAAGTTGCCATTTTGTTCTTCCTAATGCTGGGGCAGATTTTCACTCCTGTCCTCCTTTTTTCCTGCAAACTGGGTACCCTGAAGCTGGAGGGGCAGATTCAACCAGGGCAATCCATTCTCCCCATCCAACATTTTAGAGAACCAGTTTTGTATTGTGTAAATAATACTTCTTCCTCTTCATTTGCTGATTCATCATGTAGTCCTGGGTCATGAATTAGTCTGCAGCCCCTCCCCACCCACCCCATCTGTAAAATGGGCATACTAAGAACCTGTATCACAGGTCTGTGCAAATGAAGATGGTTATACATTATTTTGTATCTTAAAGGATTTAACAGGAATTCTTGCTATTTTAGCTGAGCCGCCTTAAGGACTTTAAAAAAGGGATATAAAGTTAATCCATAGAGAAACTGGGGATGTTCGAGAATCTAACCCCCCCCCCATTCTTTAAAAAATAGTTTCTAGACCTCATGTTACCGAAAATATTTCAGCTTTGGAGCCAGAGAAAGTTAGGTACAGCTACTTCCAGGAATTAGAGGGCATGGTTTACTTGCCCTGCAAAACCCACTGGATGCTGTTCCCAAAAATTTCCCTTGCAGCCAACTCATTACCAGTCAGTCTCCCCTGTCTTTCTCTCCTTCCGTGCCATCTGCCATGGCAATCCTTTGATCAACCGAGGGAGGAATAGATTATGCAAAAATAAGACATCTGTCCCTTCTCTGGGCGTCTTGTTGCCCCCGTTTAATTTACCATTTTCAATTCTCTCGCTACGTTCCCCCTCCAACTGCTCTGTGACCTTGGTCAGGCAGCCACTGCTGTTCCCATGGGCCCATACTGCGGTGACCGGCTAATGGCGGTAACATGCAGCATCCAGAGAGAAGCTAACCTGTGGAATGTGAAAACCCAATGTTCATTCCAAGGGGACAAACATCATCCCGTTTTCCCAGAATGTCGCTATTCAGGGTCTGAGGGAAGATTAGTGGAATACATTAATGGGGTGGTCGTGGTTTAAACAGGCTACCCAGGAGAGGTGTGTCGGGCAACATTTTAAGACTTCAGGTCGAAAAAACCTACAGGATAACCCACAACATTGATTTTATATAGTATGGCCACTTGTTATTAATAAAGTGTGGCAAATGTGCCATTTTCCACTCATGGTCACTCACCGGCCCCGTAGCTCCACTCTTTAAGGAGGAAGTGAGTTGCCTTGATACAAGCAAGAAGCATCCCCTCTGGCTTCACCAGCTGTAGCCGTGTGCGCACGCCTGTCTTAAAGAGGCTTACTTGACCAGAGAGGGGAGAGATGTACAGGTAACCTTTTGCGGTGGGGAAGTATTCCCGAGTGGCAGAATTAAATCCCCAGTTGGAGAGATGGGGGTTATTTTTCTGTGCTGGTAATATAGCCGAATGGGGGTATGTGATGGTTTTTGTCTATTAAAATGGTTCTTGTGTATCGTTTGTCCATATTTTCTCATACAAGGTTAAATTCTGATGAAGATCGCTACATTTCACATGAACGACAAAAGCCGTAGATGATGTATCTACAAGCTTTGATCAACGGAATTAAAGCAATTAATCTCTATTGATATTGATAGCTACCGGTTCATCCAGTTTTGCATAATTTTAGCAGTGAACCCCCTGGAGAAGTGCGGTCGCTGCATTTTGGTCAAATGTGCATTCTTTTCCTGCCCTCCAGTCAGAACTCAGGGGGAACTAATTCTTCCCGTTTGCAGTAGGAGCTTCTGGGCGCACTGCTGATTGCCTAGAACCAGGAAGGTCACTCTGCCCTAGCACGATTTTTAAACATTTAAAAATAGATTCTTCTCTTTTTAAAAACGAGGAGGACGTATTTAGATTTTATTAAATAAATGTTCGTGCAACACTTTCAAAATAAAATGGCGGCACACCTGAAACATGGAGAAGGGTTAAGAACAACAGCCTAAGCGGAAGGTGCATGGGGAGGGGGGGAAATGCATTGGGCCATGATTGGTATGCACCTTAATTTGGCTCAGTAGTAGAGCATCTGCTTGGCATGCAGAAGGTCCCAGGTTCAATCCCTGGCATCTCCAGTTAAAGGGACTAGGCAGGTAGGTGATGTGAAAGACCTCTGCCTGAGACCCTGGAGAGCTGCTGCCGGTCTGAGCAGACAATACTGACTTTGATGGACCAAAGGTCTGATTCTGTATAAGGCAGCTTCATGTGTTCACTTCAACTACCAGGTATGGTGCAGGGAAATCTGAGTACCAGCTTCCACAAAGAGGAAAATTTCCTAGAAAATAAACATTTTGGGGGGAATTTGCACCTGTTTCTGAAAAGGCAGAATATAATATAATTCCCTTGATATTCTACATGCCCTGTGGTGCTGATGCAAAGGATGATGGGCCAGCCCACAGTTGCCAGGTTCAAAGATGGTTTGCCTATTTACTTAATCATGTATCAGTAAAGTCCCTGCAATGGTAAGGTACTGTATGCAAATTAAAACTTTTTTTTGCAATAAAAAAAAATGATGACCCCATAGGGTTTTCAACGCAAGAGATGTTCAGAGGTGGGTTGTCATTGCCTGCCTCTGCGTCACGACCCTGGTATTCCTTGGAGATCTCCCATCCAAATACTAGCTAGCTTCAGGGCTAAGAGCATGTGACTGGCCCCAGGTCACTCAACAAGCGACCATGGCATGAGTGGGGATTTGAATCTGGGTCCTTGTCCAACACCATGCTGACCTTATGGAAACCAGGAAAGATCTGAAGGCAAGAAATTGTACTGACTGTGGTCTCTGAGAAGCTGCTATTTCAGGCCCACTGCTGACTAGTTGGATCTACAGGTGCAGTGGAATGAAACGTAGAGACCTAAAGAGGCGGAATACACTAGATAACTTCAGACTACATGTGAGGATCACGCTGCTGAATACTCCGTCAAAATTCATACACATTCTGTAAGTAGAAAACTAGCGTTCAAATACCTGGTCTAGGACCTTTTCCCCCTTGGTTAGCTACTTTTCTACTAAAAGGTTTTTTTTTAAAGGCAGTGAACATTCAAAAGTGACACCCCACAACTGCAGTATGAAGTAGTGCAGTCCACTCTACACCCTTAAAGGCATCAGGCACACCTGGCGAAGCAAAAACGAACGGGAGTCTTCTGGCTCTTGAAAGACTAATATGATTTTTTTCCTACCTAGAATAAAATCTTAGTCTTTAAGGAAAATCAAGACTCTGGTTTATTTTTGCTGCAACAGACTAACAGGGCTACCCCTTGGTAATTATTAACGTGGTGGAGCTTTTCTCTTCTTAGGAATATTTAAAGTGATTTCCTTTGATCAGCATTATGAAGAAAAGAGAGCCTGAGGAGGCTTGGGTTCAAATCCCACTTCCCTGGGGATTCACAGAGTGGTAGGGCAACTTAAAAAATTATGCCACCTTTCCTCCCAGTCATGGCCCACAAAGTGGCAAACATTAAAAAAAAACATTTAAACAATTAAAATACAGTTAAAACTATAAAACAGTTCAATTGAAAACACATAAACAAGCAACACTAGAAGGAAGAAGAGTTGGTTTTTATATGCCGACTTTCTCTACCACTTAAGGAAGACTCCAACCAGCTTACAATCACCTTCCCTTCCCCTCCCCGCATCAGACACCCTGTGGGGTAGGTGGGGCTGAGAGAGTTCTAAAGAAGCTGTGATTTGCCCAAGGTCACCCAGCTGGCTTAATGTGTAGGAGTGGGGAAACCATCCCAGTTCACCAGATTAGCATCCGCTGCTCACGTGGAGGAGTGGGGACTCGAACCCGGTTCTCCAGATTAGAGTCCACCTCTAAACCACTGCTCTTAACCACTACACCATGCTGGCTCCCCTGGAGGGTTGGCACCCTGGTCCAGATTTATTTTGTGCGCTCCTTTCACAGCACACCTGCTTCCTTTTGTCATCTCGCAACAAGCTTCTGGGTTTCAGTATGAAGCGTTGTGCAACACTACCAGAGCATGTGGACCAGGTGGGCCATTTTGATCCCCCAAGAAACAGGGAGGTGATTTCCTGCCATCTTTAGGGGCAGGAAAAGAGATGGAGTGTGAAGGGCTGTCTATGTGTCACTTGGTGGCTCTGTACAAGTTGGTTTTGTGCCACCTGAAAATGAAAGGCTTTTGGTATCCCTTTTGCTCTGTCTCCTAACGTGTCTAGTTTCTACAAGTCACACAACTGTTAAAGACATAGGATAGGGGGAAAGATGGCAAACCTAAATATAATGGGTTGGGGGGAGGGAGATGGCTGGGGAATACACAAGGCTCTAGATATTCTGGCAGGCAGGAATCCCTACAAATGCTAGAAATTAGTATGCCTCAAATCTCAAGGGCATAAGTATTCCTGAGAACCAGGACTCCTGGCTCCTCCTGGACAGGACAGCGGCATTTCCTGTCCCTACATCACTTGGTTTCCCTCATCTCCTGTACCAAGAATGGGTGCATTCTTCATTTCTTGCCCAAATCTCTAAACCTATCCCCAGAATGCTTTTCTGCTTCTCATCATCCTTATCAAAGGTCAGAGGAAGCGATTCTTCCCAACGTCCACAGTTGAAACAAGGCAAATGCTGTTCTAAGAAGGTCAGGGATTTAACCTTGCCTAATCCTGCTTTAATCTCGGATTGCGGTGTCCTTCTTCCAAGTCTTGCGGTGAATCTTTTGGGAGGGGAGGCTAGAGTCAGAGAGGAAGGCCAGCAGCAAGGAATTTATGCGTGACATACCCACAGAGATGTGCGTAAGGCCCAACTCTGATGGTCACCCCAGATACCTTCCAACCCAATGCTATCACTTTTTCGGAGGAATGTTTCAAACCACATAATTCTTGAAGAGGCATTGCCTCCCATTTGGAATAGCAGCAAGGCAGTCAAGGTCTGTCTACGCTCCCACTTTAAACTAGCTTCATGCGAGTTGGGTTGTAGGGTTGCCAACTCTAGGTTGGGAAATTCCTTGAGATTTGGGCGGTGGAGCCTGGAGAGGGGGGTTGGGAGGAGGGGACCTCAGCTGGTTATAATGCCACTGAGTCTACCCTCCAAAGCAGCCATTTTCTTCTGGGGAACTGATCTCTGTTTTCTGGTGATCAGCTGTAATTCCAGGTTCTATCTAGGCCCCCTCTGGAGGTTGGCAACCCTAACTGTTGCATCAAGAATTATGGGACCTGTCGTTCCCATGCATCTCTTAGCAAGTATTGTCAACACCTTCACAAGATTAGATTCCCAGGATCCTTTGAGGAGGTCATGATGGTTCGACATGCTTCAAATCAGTTGCGATTGGCGCCAGGGCAGAGCTGACTGGATTTGTCAGTTCAGGAATTGTTTCCAGAGTTAATTTGTATATTTTGTGGTCTTTTTTTTTCTGCTCCCAGAAAGGAACGTGTTGGGGTCAGTTAAGGCCAAGGAGATAAAAATTAAGAGGGGATTTAGAATTGTTTACTACTGTGCCAATCCAGCTCATCCCACTAAATGAGCATAACAGGATTCCCCCCCATTGGGCAAGACTAATTCCATTTGGGTACAATACAAAGCCTCAGAGCGTTAATCCGTTGTCATCCTGTCACCTCGAGGTGAGTCAAGAGAGAACCAAATGCCCCAACCGTTATCCCTCTTCTTCCCTCACTTTAACTAGTTGACTTTGGACGTGTCGTGTTGCCTGCCGTTGAAGGAGGGAACGGTTTCCCTAATAAAATGGCTGGTTCCGACCCAGGGAAGAGGGGGCCGACAAAGAGACCCCTGGCCCATGAGCTTGGACAAGAGGAAGGGAAGGCCTGAAAGTGGGGGCAGACATTCAGTCCCCGCCTATGAAAACATAGGCTGGCAGAACGCTGGGTACAAGGTACCATTGGTCCTTGAGGCAAGGATAGATGGACCCCCCCAAATGATCCAAGTGGTTTCAGGGACTAAAAATATCCAACATGGATTATCCAGAAGCTTCTCCAGTGAGGCCTCTGTGTCCTTGTTTCAAGAGGGAAATGTTAAAAAGGTCTACCATAGAGTTTATGGTGTTGCTAGGGGGCAAGATCCCCCTTGAATCCCAGAACTGAAAGGAAGCCCAGATTCAACCCAGATGGTACTGCGGTGGTGAAGTGCACAGTCCAGATCTTCCCTAAGTTCCTGGTTCCTTCCAGGTCCCTGCCACAAAGCAGCACCTCCCCACTTCCTCATGTGTTCACTCACCGAGATGATCTCGAGAACCTCGTTCTTACTGATCTCTCCATTGCGGTCAACGTCGAAGAGCGAGAAGGCCCACTCCAGCTTGAGGTCGGTCTTTCCAGATGAAGTGAGATGGAGGGCAATTATGTACTCCCGGAAGTCAAGGGTCCCATCATCGTTGGTATCAAAACTCCGGAAGACATGCCGGGCGTAGACTTTGGGGTCGGAGTTGGGGAAGAAGTTGGCATAAATCTTCTCAAACTCAGCCCGGGTGATGCGCCCATCGGGGCACTGCTTTTGGAAGCTCTCGTACCATTTACACAACTCATCCTCCGTGTACTTTGTGTTCATCTTCAGGTCTTCAAGGATCTCCTTGGACAGGGCCCCGCTCTTACTATTCCCCATTTTGAGGCTATATCCGCTGCTTTGCCAATGTGCCTAATTATCCCGTTCCCGTCGTGTTCCCTCCAAGCTAGTGGAATGGCAGATGGCCGGGGCACCTTCTTATATAGACTTCCTGGGAAGGGGGAGTAGGGTTGGGGCCGTGGCGTCTTCTCTTTGCCACACCTGTTGGCTGTGACTTTTCACGGACACACATTCACGCACACAGAGAGGCTATTTCGGTTGCATTGATCACATTTGCCACAAGCTCTTTAAAGCAAGGGAAATCGGATTTGAGTGCTGCGGCCCGCCCTCCCTCTCTCTCCGTTGCCCTCCTGGCCTCCCTTCCCCAAACGCCAAAGCCCAGCTATTGCTCCCAACCATGTGCTCGGTGCCTGGGCGCATGATGTATTGAGAGGTAGAAAGAAGTCTGGAGGAAAACATGGTATATGAGGACAGATGGAGGGACATGCCGACAGTTATGGCGCTGTGGATCCCAGAAATGGTTTTTTCTCTTATGCAGGAAAGCATCACTGAGATTGATGACTCTATAAATAAGAAGAAATAGCCAAACACATAGACAGGTGTATAGCCCATGATCCAGTCAAAGGTGTGTTTGTGTGTGTGTGTGTGTGTGTGTGCACTAGACAGTCAAAAGAACTGACGCTTTATGATATAAGTTGACTCAAGCAGAAGTGGAGAGGTAGGTATTTATACCGGTCTGGGTTCAGAGCCTTGAAGAGACGCCTTTAATCCTCCCTCTCTGGGCTTTCCTGCCAGCCAATGAGGCTGTGCTCCAGTTACCATCAGCTTTGAAGGTCAGATTGTCCTCCACTAGGATCAGGGTAAGACAGCCAGTGTGGTGTAGTGGTTAGAGTGTTGGACTAGGATCTGGGAAACCCAGGTTCGAATCCTTACTCTGCCATGGACCCTTGCTGGGTGACCTCGGACCAGTAGGGTTGCCCAGGTCCCTCTTTGCCACCGGTGGGAGGTATTTGGGGCGGAGTCAGAGGAGGGCGGGGTTTGGGGAGGGGAGGGACTTCAATGCCATATAATCCAATTGCCAAAGCAGCCATTTTCTCCAGGGGAACTGATCTCTATCAGCAGGAGATCAGTTGTAATAGCAGGAGATTACCAGCTAGTACCTGGAGGTTGGCAACCCTATGGGCCAGTCATATACTTTTAGCCACAACCCCGGCTAGTATTTGGATGGGAGACCTCCAAGGAATACCAGGGTTGGCAACGGCAAACCACCTCTGCATGTCTCTTGCCTAGAAAACCCTACAGGGTCGCTGTAAATCAGCTGTGATGATGGCAAAAAACAAACAAAAACCAGATCAGCGCCTTGTCTTAGGTGGCCCCCACATTACAGAATTCAATCCCTTGGGGATTCGGATGGCATGCCCTTCTCTTCTTTTACAGACAAATAGAAACGTAACTACTTTACCAGGATTTCGGAAGTCAATGTATTGGACTTTTTTTTGGGGGGGGGGCATTGTCTGCTGCTGCTGTAATGTTGGGATTTTAGTGTTTTGGTGTGCACATTCATCTTTTCGAATTTTAAGTCTGAATGTTTGTTATCCAGTATTTTACAAAGGCCATTTCCACATGGATTATTTGCTTCCACACAGATCACGGTGCATTCGTGCAGTCCCGGGATGCAAATTCTCACTCTGCCATACAGCTCACTGGTTAACCTAGGGACAATCCTGGCTCTTAGCCTAACCTGTCACAGAAGTTTGTTGTGATGATAGAATGAAGGGGGTATAAAGGGCATGGAGGAAGGATGGGGTACGTTTTTTTAAAAAACAGCATATTTAAGGTGATAAGAATGTGATTTTTTCCCCCTGAAACTGTAGAATTTTATTCTTGTGCTGTCCAGGGTCTCAGGCAGAGGTCTTTCACATCACCTACTTGCCTAGTCCCTTTAACTGGAGATGCCAGGGATTGAACCTGGGACCTTCTGCATTCCAAGCAGATGCTCTTCCACTGAGCCATGGCCCCTCCCCAAAATGTAGATCTGGCCCTGATCAGACCACCACTCCATCAAGGTCAGTATTGTCTGCCCAGACTGAAAATGGCTCTCCAGGATCTCAGACAAAGGTCTTTCACATCACCTACTGCCTGGTCCTTTTAAACTGGAGATGCCGGGGATTGAACCTGGGACCTTCTGCATGCAAAGCAGAGGCTCTTCCACTGAGCCACAGCCCCTCCCTACCTGGTTAGCAAGGAGGGGCTTGAACCCAGGTCTCTGTAGTCCATCCTATCAAGCTGGCTTGCTGGGAGCTAATCTTTAGTTGGCTGTCACGAGGATAAAATGAGTGAAGGACGGATTGTATCTGGAAAAGTTGGGGAACAAAAGGAAAATATTTAGAGGAGTTAGAAGCTTGCCATGGCTTCTGGGTTGGGTTACTCCAGTCATCTCTTGCTCTGAATCACAAAGTGTCCCACCTAGGAAATGCGGGACTCAGAGCTACTCTCTACCCTGTCCTTCTGCCCCTTCTTCTAGAAGAATCCTGGCTCGCTCCCCTTATTCCAGTACTTTACTTTCCCAGAGGACCCAGGAATTCTGGTCCCCACTCCTTATCCGACCAGTAGAAGACAGCGCCTTTCTGATACTGGTATTGAGTGTCCCATGACGCCCACTTTGATAGCTAATTGCAACGGGCTACTGCTAATTTGGCTGTCCCTCGCTGCCCTCGGCCATATGCTCAATCCGCTTTGTCCATCCAGATCTGTCATTAAAAGCAGCATTAGTGTCAGAAGTAATCTATCAGGTTCAGTTGTTCTCTCTTTCTCTGTGTGTGTGCTTGTAGAAGAGATCATCCTCCAAATTTTCGCCACCATTGAACTGAGGGGGTAAAGGAATGTGGCGTGTAAGGATTCCATGGTGGAGAATTCTCCTGCCAAGCGTCGGTGACTGGAATCTCTGTAAGCCTATCGAAGATTTAAGGCTGTCTGGCCTCGTCGTGATGGGTAGAACTCCCGATCCTTGACACTACAACGGTGGCTTTTCAAACTTGTCTTCTGAGGATGGTGTCCCTGCCTGTAGTGAAAGATTCTGGGACCTGTTCTGATCAGGGTCCCTCTTCGCCACCAGCGGGAGGTTTTTGGGGTGGAGCCTGAGGAGGGCGAGGTTTGGGGAGGGACTTCAGTGCCATAGAGTCCATAAGAACATAAGTAAGGCCATGCTGGATCAGACCAAGGTCCATCATGTCCAGCAGTCTGTTCACACAGAGGCCAACCAGCTGCTCTAGGAAGCCCACAAACAAGACGACTGCAGCAGCACCATCCTGCCTGTGTTCCTCAGCACCTCATATAATAGGCATGCTCCTCTGATCCTGGAGAGAATAAGTATGTGTCATGACTAGTAGCCATTTTTACTAGTAGCCATGAATACCCCTTTCCTCCATGAACATGTCCACTCCCCTCTTCAAGCCTTCCAAGTTGGCAGCCATCACCACATCCTGGGGCAGGGAGTTCCACAATTTAACTATGCATTGTGTGAAGAAGAACTTCCTTTTACCTGTTTTGAATATCTCACCCTCCAGCTTCAGCAGCTGACCCCGAGTTCTAGTATTATGATGAAACCATTCACAACGGCAGACTCCATATCAGCAACCAGGTCAACAAGCTGAAGAAGGTTATCTGAAACGCGTTTTCGAATTGACCTGTTGTGCTTTCTGGTTTCTTTATGATTACTACACGTGACTGCACATCCTTCTCAATATGACTATATTAGTGCTTTGTGTCACGATTGTATATTTATTAGCCCTCAGTGGCTGAATATGTAACACGTCATTTTTTGTTATATTTATAACCCAGTGAGGTTTGTTTTAGTTTTTAGCCCTGTGAGGGATTTGTTTTTCCTTTGCCTTTGCATGACTGCACATTGTTTCTTTATTGTATGTCTTACTAGTGCCAGTCCTTAACCCTGTGTGGTTGTGCTTAGTTATTCTAGCCTTAAGCCCTAAGAGGCGTCATACATTTATTTTTTGCTTTCTTTTTTGCTCTGACATTCCTAGTAAATGCAGTAATTTATTTTACCTAAAAAAGCCTCCTTTTGATATTGCTATTTAAGTCCTTTGAGCCTTGTGCTGCCTTCTCTCTTAGTCATTACTATCTTCAGCATAGGTTACTATTTTTCCTGAGTTTAACCTCCAGGTAATAGCAGAAGACCTCCTGCTATTACAACCGATCTCCAGCTGACAGAGATCAGTTCACCTGGAGAAAATGGCCACTTTGGCCATTGGACTCTATGGCATTGAAGTCTCTCCCCTCCCCAAACCCCGCCCTCCTCAGGCTCCTCCCCAAAAACCTCCCACCGGTGGTGAAGAGGGACCTGGCAACCCTATCTCCACACCATGCATAATTCAATAGTCCAATTGCCAAAGCTACCATTTTTCTCCAGGTGAACTGATCCCTATAAGCTGGAGAGCAGTTGTAATAGCAGGAGATCTCTACCTAGTACCTGGAGGTTGGCAACCCTAGACCAGGGCCATCCAGAAGGAGGGACAAGATTTGGGGGGGGGCAGTTGCTTTGTGGGCCCAGGATTCTGGGCTAGCACCACTTCTTGCAGCCATAAATTCCATGTCCCCTTTATTGAGGGAGTGGGAGGGCATAAACATCAGCCTGGGCCAATCACTCTTTCTCTCAGCCTGACCTGTCTGACCTACCTGTGGAGACAAAATGTGGGGATGGGGAGAGAAACCATCTTCATTGTCCTGAACCCCTCAGAGAAAGGAGGCATATAAATGTGAGGAACTGCATTTTTAAAAAATGTATATACAGTGTATGTAGAGAGGACCGACCAATGATAGCCCATTCATTCTAAAAGCAAGGTGTATGCTCTAGTTTCTTATGACAGGTTGAATGAGGGGTGAGGCAGGGTTACGATATGCCAACTCCAGGTTGAGAAATTCCTGGAGATTTGGGGATGGAGCCTAGGGAGGGCAGAGTTTGGCAAGGGGATGGATCTCAACAGGGTATTTAACGCCATACAGTTCACCCTCCAAGGCAACCATTTTCTGGAGGGCAACTGATCTCTGTAATCTGGAGATCAGGTGTAATTCCAGGAGATCTCCAGCCACCACCTGGAGGTTTAATAGTAAAATACAATGATCACCTGTACTGTATAGTATGTAATGCTAAAGAAAAGACAGCACGTAGCTCTATATGCAAAAGTATCAAAACAGTGTATTACAATAAAGTGAAGACAATAGTGAAGTGCAAACAGAAACTAAAACACAACTAAACATAAATTTGATATACACACAATATTGGTAACTCTTCTTAGTGAGTCCAAACAAAGACTTTTAAAGGTTACACATGTAACCTTTAAAAGTCTTTGTTTGGACTCACTAAGAAGAGTTACCAATATTGTGTGTATATAGAATTTATGTTTAGTTGTGTTTTAGTTTCTGTTAGCACTTGACTATTGTCTTCACTTTATTGTAATACACTGTTTTGATACTTTTGCATATAGAGCTATGTGCTGTCTTTTCTTTAGCACCACCTGGAGGTTGGCAACCTGACCTTTACTGTACTGGGGAAAGGTGTTATTCAGAGATATACTGAAGAATTAAGAATAAGAAGTAGAGTTGGTTTTTATGTCCCTCTTTTCTCAACCTTTAAGGAATCTCAAAGTGGCTTACAATCACCTTCCCTTCCTCTCCCCACAGCAGACACCTTATGAGATAGGTGGGGCTGAGGAGTTGGGAGAGAACTGTGACTGGCCCAAGGTCACCCAGCAGGCTTCATGTGGAGAAGTGGGAAACTGAACCCGGTTCATCTGATTAGAGTACGCCGCTCTTAACCACTACACCATGCTGCCTCTCAGCCTCTGAATTTGGAGATTCCAAATTTAGCCAACATAGCTAATAGCTGCTGAAGGACCTTGAATGTGTCTAACCCCCTTTTAAATCTGTAATGCTTCTGGAATAAAGCAGTCCCAGTATGAAGAACAGCTTAAAATAACTTCAGTATGAAGTACAACTAAACATCTTGTACAGGGGCTGCTAAGCCATGCTCTAGGTTGTGGATGTAGGGCAAGTCCACAAATTATGTTCCTTAACACCTGTGGAGTATAAGGGAACGTCTCTAGATCTTAAATTCAATCTGTACAAAAGCCATCTAAGCTAGAGATCATCACTATGACTCTTGGTGATGTAACGTACATATGAAGCTGTGGGGAATAGATGAGCAGACAACATAATGTGTGGAATGTACGAACTTTATATATCACAATGGGTAGCTGTGTTAGTCTGTCTGTAGGAGCAGAAAAGAGCAAGAGTCCATTTGAGTCTTGAAGACTAACAAAATTTCTGGCAGGGTATGAACTTTCGTGAGTCGTGACTCACGAAAGCTCATACCCTACCAGAAATTTTGTTAGTCTTCAAGATTCAAATGGACTCTTGCTCTTTTCTACTCCTCTATATATATAGGTATGCAATGTTTATTCATAATATTTTACCCTAGTTTTCCTCAAAGGCATGACAATATCCTTTCCCCCATTACCCTCACAACAACCCTGTGAGGGGTTTGAGCTGAGAGACATTGTGTGAAGCCTAAGGTCACCCAGTGAGCTTTAGGGTAGAGTGCTGTAGGGTTGCCAACTCCAGGTTTGGAAATTCCTGGAGATTTAGGGGAGGGGAGAGGCCCCTGTGGGGTTTAATGCCATAGAATCCACCCTCCACAGCAGCCATTCTCTCCAGGGTAACTGGTCTCTGTAGTCTGGAGATCAGTTGTAATTCCAACAGATTGACAGGCCCCACCTGGAGGCTGCCAATCCTACTGGGTGGGGATATAAAAATAGGGTTCCCTGGGCACATAATGAGAAACAATGTACATTGTATGCACACCAAGAAACGCATATATTGTGTGCATTACAAGTGATTGAGCAGGGGGCTGCCTGTTTATTTGCAGCCCTTTCAGTTTGGCTGGGCGTATACCCAGGGTACACAATGTGTGTGTGTGCACATACACCGTATATTGTGTCCAAGTTTCTCTGGTGCCTCCAAAGGCACAGGAACTCCTTAATGGCCCTCCTTATCATTTCATCAGCCGTGTCTCAACAGTGATTGACACGGAAATGGGGCAGGCTGGAATGGGGGGACGGGACCAAATTCAAGATTCCCAGCCAGACTGGAAGCGATGGAGATGCTGAGCCTGAGAACACAGACCTTGGAGGGGCGCTGAAGGAGCCGGTCCCAAACCAGAACTGAGACACAGCCTGAGGCTCGGGAGGAATGGACAAATAAAAAAACCCCAATACGCCTCATTTCAGGATCTTATTTTTAGGTAAGTAGGGGGCAGTTTGCCTCACGAGGGTCCGAATGTGCTCGTGAAGGAGGGTTAAACAAAACACGGTGCCCCCAAATCTGTGAATGGAAGACCCATCCCAAGCAGAGCCAATAGGCTTAGAAGGATATAAGCTTAGGATGGCACCGTGGCTCTCTGGTGTGTGTCTTCTTGGTAAATAGCAACAATACCGTATGAGTGTACCTCTGTGTCTGTATTGGATTTGGATTGTGGTCATGGCACAGTGGGGGGGGGGAGAAGAGTTAACACCCCCCTTCCAGTGTTCAGACCTCAACTGGTCTCCTAAAACCCCTGCTGGGGGAAACGTGTGAGTGTCGCGAGAGAGATTATAGCCCTGTTTCCCAGTTATTTAGCTTATTTTTCCAGTTATTTTGAATTGAAGTTAAAGGCACAGTTACAATTCCCAGTTCAAAATGCGGCAACCCAAGGAAGTCCACCTCTGGTTGCTGGCTTTTGAACCATCTGCTGTTGGCTTTAATAACAGCTTGATGTCCAGATATTAGCTGGATGTTATTATAATAATAAGGTTCTATGCATTGCCTGTTGATTTTTGAAAGTTGCCATTCAAATCACAACAGGGCAGGCTGTTTTAATTTTCTGGTCAGTTGGCAATCCTAGGTCTGCCAATGCTCCCCTCCTGATGGTTTGTAGAAAAGGGTACTTAAATTTAATAATACCTTCAATTACTTTTTATGATCTCGTTATTAATGAGTTCTGCTATCCTATTTGTGTTTTTTATTCCTCCGTTTTTGGTCAGTGTGCAGTTAATGATTGGTAATATATTTTAATGTTCTAGGGAAATTGATTTTCTGGTGTCATGTAGAAGTAGGAAAACGGTATTCTTGCGTTTTTTGGCCGTAGGTGGGACATCAATCTCGTCTAGATCTATACAGGCGGGAGGGAGATTGGCAGATCAGACAGGCTGATTAGACACAGAAAAGATGCTGTTTTGGGGTCCCTTTCATAGAAGCTATAAATCATATACCGAAGTGCGTGACTGTCCATCTTCAGGTATTAATCTATATATGTTTGACTTGTTTGTTTCGTGCTAAGAAAGGTGGAATTCAGCATTTCTCATTACAGATTTTTCTCTCACTGAGCTAGGAACAGATCAACATGGGGTAATCTGTGCTACGCAATACTTTACTTTAATGATACTGTTCACATGGCCAATTCGACCCTGAACAATGTCACACTGAGTTCAAAAAAAGAAAAAAAAGAAAAAGTAACTATCTAACTAGCCCATAAAGAAATTAATATTTTTAATCTTAATTGTCTGGGAAAGAAATTTGGCAACTGCCAATGTAATATTAAAATCCACCCCTGCTAAAATAACCCTCAAATTATCCAATTTGGAGACAGGTTCCCGGATAAAAGGCTTTATCCATCTGTCTCTAGCCTCGCTGAGCAAGTCACAGCTAAACAAAGCGTGCTGAAGACTGTCTATTTGGCCAGAACCACACTGACATACTCTCTTGTGCTACACTATAAGGCAAAACCATCTTCACGCCAACACCCCTCACCCCTCCAGTATAGGGCAGCACTTGTCGGGATTTTGCTCCTTTATATATCAAATAAAATGCTGCTGTATACTTTCTGACTCAGGTGATTTGTTCCATCTGTGCCCCAAACTGCCTATTCCAACTCTCCAGGGTCAAACAACATGCTGGTGGGGGGGATCTGTATTCAGATCTCTTGACTGTTTTCCTTAACATTAAATGAAGCCATGGGAAGGAGGCCATTTGGATTGGAGCTGCAATGCTTAAGGCAGACATGGGCTGAGATCCCGAATGGCGTAGATATCCCTCCCCATGGTCAATAGCAGCTCAAAGACTCCCCCCATAATTGCTATTGGGAAAATGGCATAGAGGGAAACGGTTAACCCCCCCTTGCATCCGGTCTGAAGCCCTGATCCAAATTCCTCTCCCCTTACTGCTTTTTAGCATTAAACGGGGAACGGCTGTCTGCCAGAGTAGACAACATTGACCTTGATAGACCCTTGGTCTGACTCAACAGAAGACACCTTCATATGTTCAAGATGTTGGGAGATCCATTCATGGATCTCTCACATAGAGTATACTTTGACCTTCAGGTGGAAATGGGTCCCTGCCTGGCTGCTTCATGGGGGTCCTCTAACAGATGATATTGTGCATTCAACCTTCAACCTTCTGTACATGTTTGACAGGAGTGGTATTTCCCATCCCTTCATCTCCTCGCTGGAGAAAAGCGTCACCAGTTGCTTGTAAAGGCACCTGGGCTCTGTACCTGAAAAAGGTGGCAATCCTAACATAAGAAGAGCCCTGCTGGATCAGACCAAAGGCCCATCTAGTCTTTCCTTCAGTGGCCACCTAAATGCCCCTAACAAACCTGAAAACAAGGCATGGAGGCCAAAGCACCCCAGCAACTGGTATTTAGCGGTATGCTGCCTCTGGACATGGATGTTCCATTCAGCCATCATGGTTGATAAACATTGCTCTATGGACTTGTGTACATAATTAGGGGTGTGTGTGTGCTGCCAAGTTATGGCTGACATATGGTGACGCTGTAGGGTTTTCCAGGCAAGAGACATTCAGAGGGGGTTTGTCATTGCCTTCCTCTGCGTGGGCTGAGAGATCTGAGAGAACTGTGACTGGCCCAAGGTCACCCAGCAGGCTTCATGTGAAGGAGTGAGGAATTGAACCTGGTTCTCCAAGTTAGAGTTTGCCGTTCTTAACTACGACATCACGCTGGTTCTACATAATTAGGGTTACCAGGGGTGTGTTTTTTGAAGCATAACCTCCTCTTGTGCCGTTAATAGCAGCCTGACGTGCAGAAATCAACAGGCAAAGTTTTCCAAGGCATGGAGGCCAACACTCTTACCTAGGGTGGCCAACCTCCAAGTACTAGCTGGAGATCTCCTGCTATTACAACTGATCTCCAGCCTGGAGAAAATGGATGCGGTGGCAATTGGACTCTATGGCATTGAAGTCCCTCCCCCTCCCCAAACCTCCTGCTGGTGGCAAAGAGGGACCTGGCAACCCTATTCTTACCTGATGATGCCTATGCATCAAGACAACGCTAAGGAGGCTGACTGCATAGTTGGCAACCCGCAATCTGCGAGCCTGTTAATCCTCCTAAAGGATTCCCCACCCTCCCTCTCCCACAGCTGCAGAAAGAGCCCCCCCCCCCCCCCAAGCTCACCATCCTTCTCTTCCTTCCCCAAACAAGTGCGGAGGAACTCCACACTTTCCCTGGGGAACAGGCTTCCCCTACGGGACAATTCTCTCCGCTCAAAAGATTATCTCAATATATAATCTAAAGCTCCCTTCCTGGTGAGGCAAAGTAATTCTGTCCTCTTTCGATCTGCTCTCCCTCCTCCCAGTCTTCGAGAATAATTATTCTCCATCTTCTTTTTCAAGCAGACCTTTGGACTTAAAGACGGGCAGCAGCTGCTTGGCTTGTTAGGGAAATGCCCACAAATGTCTTTTAAACAGTTGTAAACAGCCGTATTGGCAAAGACAAAATATCTTAGACAGACGGGTGAAAACAGAGGCGCATTCTAAAAGTCAAACCACGCATAATACAGAGGATCTATGTTCAGACAAATAGCAGACCAGCAGGGCTGTAAAATATATTTATTTCCCTTGTTCTATTATCAGGGGCCAGGCCTCTAGTTTGAGTTCTTAATATACAGGCCTGCTATGACTTTCTGCTTTTTTAGCAGCACTCTAAATCAGCAAAATATACCCCGGTTTTCGAAAATAGCCAGTTGCTACTTTTTCATCCAAAGGACACAGGAGGACAAGCATTTTTATTTTTTCGCTCTTGGGGAGGGGCTGTGGCTCAGTGGTAAAACATCTGCTTGGCATGCAGAAAGTCCCAGTTTCAATCCCCAGCATCTCCAGTTAAAGGGACTAGGCAAGTAGGTGATGTGAAAGACCTCCACCTGAGACCCTGGAGAGCCCCTGCCGGTCTGAGTAGACAATACTGACTTTAATGGACCAAGGGTCTGATTCAGTAAAAGGCAGCTTCATGTGTTCAAGCAAGGATAAGAGATGTGTTTTTGTTAGAATTGCTTAATTGCTCCTTTTCCCCACCTTTCTTTCCAGATTGGAAGCTGGCCTTTACCTTCCTGGCCGCCATGTCTTACGATGTTGTGACAGTGAACATAGAAAGGGAAGAGGTTTGCCTGCCACATCTTGACCCCCATCTCCTTAGCACCACCACGGGAGGCTCAGAGGCCTCGTGGCGAGATTGCCTGCTGCCCTTCGGACTGTTGTTGGGCATCATCGGGGTGGCAGCCACCAGTGTGGCATGTGCCCGTGATCCTCCGGGCTCTGTACTGGCTATACTGGGGTTCACCTTGCTTGGGATTGGGGCGCTGGGAGTGGCTACCAGCTGCTGGTGCCGGCGTTACAGGAGGCGGAAGAGAGAGTGGGACGGCAGCTGGTCCGTGCTGGTGGGGGATACACAAGCAAAGAAAGCGGTCGTGTGAAGCCTCGAGTCATCTCCCCACTGTAATCTGTTCCTGTGTCGAGTGCAAATGTGTCCTGGAAAGCTGTGTCTAAGCAAAGGCCCATAACAGATGCCAGATTCCAAAATCAATTCACAGATTTCAACTGAAACTAATGGGCATCCATTCCAGGTTTCACACCCAGCTGGTTTCTACTGTAAAGCACACACAAACGTTGGGATGCTAAACTAAAAACTTTGCCAGACCACTTCTTACTCCACTTTTAATTCCAGCCAGAAGAAGGAGAAGAGTTGGTTTTTATATGCTGATTTTCTCTACCTTTTAAGGAAGAATCAAACCGGCTTACAATCTCCTCCACTTCCTCTCTCCGCAACAGACACTTTGCGAGGTAGGTAAGGCTGAGAGCTGGAAGAGAACTGTGACTAGCCCAAGGTTACCCAGCTGGCTTCATGTGGAGGAGTGGGAAAACCAACCCAGTTCCCCAGATTAGAGTCCACCTCTCAAGTGGAGGAGTGGTGAATCAAACCCAGTTCTCCAGAGTCGAGTCCACCGCTCCTAACCACTACACCACGCCGGCTCTGTTCCAGGACTCAATCTGTACCGGTTTTGCCATCTAGATGGGTGCGTCTGCCTGATCCTGGCATCATAGGAGGGGGCAAGGAGCTATTTTACATTTGGCTATGAGCCAATCTACTTAGTTCATCTTGCTCCTGGGCCTCCAATAGCCCCCATCTATCCCTGCCTTTCTGTGTAATGCAACTACACTGGAGACCCTCTCCCATTCTCTCCTGCAACTTTGCCAGCTCCCACCCCGGACTGTTTCTCTCAAAAAACTAATGAGTTAGCTGGGACTGCAAATGCTCCTCCCTACAAAATGTACCTTGCAGATAGAAAACTAACCTGTCTGGGAGAAGGGCTCTAGCAAAGCCTTCCCTGAGATGCTAGCTTTCCACGTATAGGAGTGTTTTGGGGGTATGGGGGGACCTGTCCACCTGCGGTCTATAGAATACTCCAGAGATGGCTGTTACTGTCTCATTTGTGAAAACCCCACTTACGCCTTGCGCAATCAATCTGGACCAAACCCACCCTAGCGAAGGCAGCATCCCAGGCAGACCAGAGAGCTCCCAGCCAGCCCCACCCTGGACTAGGCATACAGTTGCAAACAATGCTCTTCACGGTTGGCTCAATCTCTGCCATCTTGGTGCCCGAGTGTAAACAGACCAACCTTATCACCCCTGTCCAGGGTGCCACTCCTAGGTCGAGGCATTGTTCCGAGTCAGACCAATTTCCTGGCACTGTTGGCCTGCGGGGTTCTGTCTGGGAGCCAGCCGCTTCCCCACTGCTTGAGGAAAGTCAGAAACGCACGCTCCCCTCCGTCCCGACCGGCACGGCTAAGGGCTACAACACTGGGTCAGACCTGGTGGGGCAGCCTAAGGGGAAGGTCTCTCCAGACATTGATCAGCGTTAGTGTTGTCGATCCACTCTAACCGGAGTCTCCCCAGAGCTGCAACCATGGTCAAGATGGCCCTGATGTCCCCCCCCCCTCCTTTTTATATTTTATTTATATAAAGGGATACAGGAAAGGAAAAAGGGGGAGAGGGGAAAAAATGTAAAGCATATTTCATCCTCCGAGCCACAGCATGACCTGAACTTAAAAAAGGCTTTTACCATAGTTTCTGTCATTCATCCTGAACATTTAAACTTCTTAAAACTCACTAAAACATATTTCATCCTCCAAACCTCAGCATAAACTGAAATTAAAAAGATGGCCCTGATGTTAAAGGATGCTCTCAGGCAGAGTACGAGGAATAGTTTTCCCAGAAGGGTTGCTGAGGTGACATATATCAGAACTGTTCCACCAGGACTATGGTTGAGGCCAGCTACAGATTTCCTATAAATGCTGGCCTCCCTACTTTATTCCATCGCTATTTTACCCACCTCTGCTGAGCACTGTCTTAGGACAGATTATGAATTGTTTGATCTGCCAGCGGGCCAAACTGCGGCCATATACCACAACTCCATGTGCCGTCTAGCAAATGTGATTTTAATTTGTTAGGGCTCTTTTAATCTGTTTTAGGTGACTTTATATTTAGATTCCTTTGAAATGTGGTGTTGGAGGAGTGTGTTACGGATACCGTGGACTGCCAAAAAAAAAAAAAATCAGTGGGTTACTGATCAAATCAAGCCTGAACTGACCCTAGAAGCTAAAATGACTAAACTGAGGCTGTCGTATTTTGGTTGCATTATGAGAAGACAAGAGTCTCTGGAAAAGACATTCATGCTAGGAAACGTTGAGGGCAGCAGGAAAAGAGGAAGACCCAACAAGAGATGGATGGACTCAATAAAGGAAGCCACAGCCCTCAGTTTGCAAGATCTGAGCAAGGCTGTCAAAGATAGGCCATTTTGGAGGACTTTGATTCATAGGGTCGCCATGAGTCGGAAGCTGCTTGTTAGCACTTAACACCCCCATTGTATATTTGCTGTTTATGTGAGCCGCTCTGAACCCAGCTTTGCTGGGGTAGAGCGGGCTATAAGAATGATAAATAAATAAAAATAAACAACACGCGGGAGGGAAGGAGGCATGGTATGTGCGGATCCTGTCAGGTCTCAGAAGCTAAACGGAATCGGTACTCGGATGGGAGATCACCAAGGACGATTCTGCAGAGGAAGGCAAACCACCTCTGCTTCCCCCTTGCCTTGAAACCCCATGCTGGGGCTGCCCTAACTCAGTTGCAGCTTGGCGGCATGAAGCCGCCTTACACTGAATCAAACCATCAGCCCATCCAGGTCAGTATTGTCTACTAAGACTGGCAGCAGCTCTCCAGAGGTTCAGGTTGAGGTCTTTCACACCACCTACTGCTTGGCCCTTCTTTCGCACTTAAGATGCCAGGGATTGAACTTGGGTCCTTCCACATGTCAAGCAGAGGCTCTTCCACTGAGCCATAGTCCCTCCCTGTACATACATATAGAACATGCACTCATATTGTGTGTGGCCCACCCTGTGGAAGAGCAAAAGAAGGATGTTGTCGTTGTGGCAAACCCTTGTAGGGATGCTTTGTCAAGCCACCGGTCAAGCTGTAGCAGGCATCTTTCAAACTTGACTAGCCCCAGATCCTTGTAGGTTTGCTGCAGACTTCTGGCTGTAAGAGCAAAACACCGTTGCTGCTCAGCCATTGACCCTGGCGTGGTGTAGTGGTTAAGAGCGGTGGTCTGGAGCGGTGGACTCTAATCTAGAGAACCAGGTTTGATTCCCCACTCCTCCACGTGAGCAGCCGACTCCAATCTGGTGAAATGGTGTATCCACTCCTACACACGAGGCCAGCTGGGTGACCTTGGGCTAGTCACACTCCCTCAGCCCCACCTACCTCACAGGGTGTCTGTTGTGGGGAGGGGAAGGGAAGGTGATTATAAGCCGGTTTGATTCTTCCTTAAGTGATACAGAAAGTTGGCATATAAACACCAAACTCTTCTTCTTTTTGATGGGAAAATGACAGGTTGGATCTTTTCCACTAAGGGTTGTGCCCCCACCCTCTTGTAATATGGAAAGGAATTTTGGACCAGGAGGAAAGCACAGCTGTTAGTAAGATGGATCTGAAGGATCCAATCCAATTTGGGGGAACAGAAACCAAAATGGGAAGAGGATGAAGGGGCGGTGGAGGCAGCAGCGGCTCTTGGTAAATAAGACCGCAGAAATAAAGAATGAGGGACATCCTTCACAGTACCCGCACCACCGAGATTATCTCATCTGTCATACAGGCTGTTTCTGTCACGGCTGCGCAACACAACCCAGGGTTTTCGCTGACAACGTTAATCAAGCAATCTGATCAAAAACGTCGGAAGGTCAGAGCAGTCATTTCCCCCCCCCCTTCTGTCCCATGCTCATGCTGCAGTTTATCATTTCTTTGCACACTGCTGCTTGAGGCAGCCAAAGGAAAGCATCTGGTCAGTCTTCTCTCAACATTGTTCAAGTCCCCTCATGACAGCCCCCGTCCCAAAAGCCCCACGCAGGGCCCACAATCCCCAGCGTTTCAGAGGCCTTCTCCAGCAGAAGTGATTGATCATGGATAGGTAGAAGAAGAAGAGCTGGTATTAGGGTTGCCAACCTCCAAGTAATAGCTGGAGATCTCCTGCTATTACAACTAATCTCCAGCCGATAGAGATCAGTTCACTTGCTGAAAATGGCTGCTTTGGCAACTGGACTCTATGGCACTGAAGTCCCTCCCCTTGCTAAGCCCCACCCTCCTTAGGCTCCACCCCAAAACCTCCCGCCAATGGTGAAGAGGGACCTGGCAACCCTAGATGGTATTTATATGCTGACTTTCTCTACCACTTAAGGGAGAATCAAACCAGCTTACAATCACCTTCCCCTCCCCACAACAGACACCCTATGAGGCAGGAGGAGCTGAGAGAGTGTGACTAGCCCAAGGTCACCCAGCCGGCTTCATGTGGAAGAGTGGGGAAGTCAACCCAGTTCACTAGATTAGCGTCTGCCGCTCATGTGGAGGAGTGGGCAATCAAACCCGGTTCTCCAGATCAGACTCCACCACTCCAAACCACCGCTCTTAACCACTACACCACGCTGTCTTTCCCCTGCCCCTTGGGGTCTGAACAACAACCCTAACTGGAGGACCCTCAGCCAGGACTGAGTGCATTCCACAGCCCTGCAAACAGCAGCGCTGAAAACTGGGGCAACAAATCCAGTCTCCTAGGAATCTGGGCTTCCATTCTGGGGGCAGGGGGAGGCGTGCTTCTTCTCCTTAAAGCTGTAAAGACCCCCACTGGGCGTGCAGCCACACTTCGAGAATGTCAGGTGGGCTGGGTGTGTTCATGCTTCTTAGTAGCCATTGCTCAGCAATAGAGCACTTGCTCTGGATGCAGATGGCAGGCGCAATCCCCAGCCTCTCCAGGTAATGATCTCAGGTAACAGACCTGGGAAAGGCCCTGGATATCAGAGCTGACCGTCGGTGGAGATGGACTCAATGTAAGGGAGCTTCGTGTGTTATTTATTCCAAAGGACTTCCTAGAGATTAAGTGACCCAGATAGCTCCACATCTCACCCCTTTGGACTGGACTAGCCGATGCAGAATAAGTTACTTAAATATATGGAAACATGGAGAGAATTCTCTGCCTCTCTCTCTTAACTGCTTCGTCAAGAGGGAGAGATGCATTCATATAGCCATCTTCAAGTACTTGAAGGGCTGTCATATAGAGGATGGTGCCGAGTTGTTTTCTGTTGCCCCAGAAGGTCGGACCAGAACCAACCGGTTGAAATTAAATCAAAGGGTTTCCATCTAGACATTAGGAGGAATTTTCTAACAGAGCGGTTCCTCAGTGGAACAGTGGGAGGTGGTGGGCTCTCCTTCCCTGGAGGTTTTAAGCAGAGGCTAGACGGCCATCTGTCAGCAATGCTGATTCTATGACCTTAGGCAGTTCATGAGAGGGAGGGCATCTGGGCCATCATCTGGGCACTGGGTGTGTGTGGGGGAGGTAGTTGTGAATTTCCTGCATTGTGCAGGGGGTTGGACTAGATGATCCTGGTGGTCCCTTCCAATTCTATTGCTACCAAACAGGAGGCCTGTGTTACACAAATCTTTCTTGTTGCACTGCCATTGTGGTATTTCTTCCCTGACTTTGCTACAGGGGGAGGGGGGGAATTCAAGATAGCCAGTGTGGTATAGTGGTTGGAGCAGGGGTGTCAAACTCAACTGTTAAGAGGGCTGGCTATTATATAAATGTCACTAGTTTGGGCCAGGCCATGCCAGCCCAGATTGAGAGCGCGTGGCTACCTCACAGGTCGAATAAGAGCTCTCAAAGGGCCGGATCTGTCCCTCTGGCCTTATGTTTGACACCTCTGGGTTAGAGCATCAGACTTGAACCTGGGAGACCCAGGTTTGAATCCCCCCTCTGCCATGGAAGCTTGCTGGGTGACCTTGGGCCTGTCAAGCCTACTTCACAGGGTTGTTATGAGGGTTAAATGGAGGAGAGCAGAATTATGTCAGCCACCCTGAATCCCCATTGGGGGAAAAGGTGGGGTATAAATACAATTAAATATGTCTCATAACTTCCTGAATCAGAAATTATGAATAAATCAAGTCAGCATGGCTTGGAGCCAGTGTGGCTTAGTGGTTAAGAGCAGTGTTTGGAGCCGTGGGCTCTAATCTGGTAAACCAGGTTGGGTTCCCCACTCCTCCACATGAAGCCAACTGGGTGACCTTGGGCTAGTCACAGTTCTCTTAGAGCTCTCTCAGCCCACCTACCTCACAGGGTGTCTGTTGTGGGGAGGGGAAGGGAATCGTAAGCTGGTTTGATTCTTCCTTAAGTGGTAGAGAAAGTCGGCATATAAAAACCAACTCTTCTTCTTGGATCCCCACAGTACATTTCTGCTAACACAAGGGACAGGGTGGGACTTCCTTGCCTTCCCCTCTCCCACTGTCCAAAATGCGGACACTCTGAGGTAGGTGGGGCTGAGAGAGCTCTAAAGAGAACTGTGACTAGTCCAAGCTCACCCAGCTGGCTTCGTGTGTAGGAGTGGGGAATCAAACCCAGGCACTCTTTCCAAGCATACACAAAGTTCACTTCCCTTATTACTCCTTTAACCAGCCTCCACAAAGTTTGAGGATGTGGGTTTGATTCCCATGTCACTCGACTCGAGAAGAAACACGGCCCTGCTCACCTGTCCGTCTGCTGGAGCCCAGAAGGGGAAAGGAGGAAGGAAGCAGAGAGCCACACAATCAGAAAAAAAGAAATCAATCAGAATGCTGCTTCTGGAAATAGGCCAGCTTGGCACAGATGGCTGTCCTCCTTTGGATTCAGCCTCAGGTTGGGATGGGGACGACGACTAAATGCTGGACAGGTTTGAGCCCTTAGCCCAGAGGAATGCTGGTAGGGATGAAGCCAACTGTCCAACAGCAGAGATGGCACAGAGGGGTACCGGGTATTCCTCAGCTCTTTACTGCCACCTGTTGGTTGCCAGGGCCATTCAGCCAGGGGCTACTAGGCTCCCTCAAATGACTCCAGACACGGGAAAATAAAACTGGGCTGCTGGGAATCGTCACATTCCTGGGATCAAGTTCTCTCCGACACCTTTCTGATGTAGGGAAGGGGCTGAGGCTTAGTGGTAGAGCATCTGCTTGGCATGCAGAAGGTCCCAGGTTCAATCCCCAGCATCTCCAGTTAAAGGGACTGGGCAAGTTGATGTGAAAGACCTCTGCCTGAGAAGTTTTGGAGGACATTGATACATAGGGTTGCCATGAGTCGGAAGCGACTTGACGGCACTTAACACAAATACATACTGCACCCAGTCCTTCCTCCCTCTTTAACAGTGGTGTGGGGTGGTCCAAGCAGTTTCCACTGGGGGTCGTTTTGGATAGCATCACTGGTACATCAGGCTCCCCTTCTCCGGTCAGCTGCCAGGGAACACAGCCACCCATGACTTCCCACAGTCGGGCTGCTTCCTTCAGGGTTCACCCCTGGAACTCTCCACCCACTTCTTGAGCCCAGAATCTGCAACACATTAAACTAACACAACATGTTCTGGTTCTGATCCTTTATTGGATAATCTGGTGACTCTTTTAGGCTGTCTTGGTAGCCCGGGTGCGCTTCTTCTTCACCACCACCGGCTTCTGGCTGCGCAGAATGGCGCTCGCACGACGCAGGGCAGCCTGCAAAGGGGGGGGGGGAGAAGAGGCAATCAAGGATCTGAAAGACTCATAAGAAAAGCCCTGCTGGATCAGACCCAGGCCATCAAGTCCAGCAGTCTGTTCACACAGTGGCCAACCAGGTGCCTCTAGGAAGCCCCCAAACAAGAAGACTGCAGCAGCATTGTCCTGCCTGTGTTCCACAGCACCTGAAATAACAGGCATGCTTCTCTGATCCTGGAGAGAATAGGTCTGCATCATGACCAGCATCCATTTTTACTAGTAGCCATGAATGTCATATCCAGCCCTGATCGACTTTTACCTCCTCCATGCAAAATTGGCACTAAGCAGCACTGCCTCCAAAGGGTGATGGTCCAGTTCAGCAATCATGGCTGATAATCAATGATGGAACTTCTCCAGTTAACCATCTTGACAAGATCAACACCCCCTCTTCTCCAAGGCCAAGCCCCACACCTCTTTGGCCATTCCTCACCAAAGCTCTTAGCCGTTCTGAGAAAGCATGGCCACAATCCCAGCTCTCAAAACATCCTCTAGGGCAGGGGATGTCAAACATAAGGCTCGGGAGGAGGATCTGATCCCTTGAGAGCTCTTATTTGGCCTGCAAGCCAGCCCCCACCCCAAACTCTCAATCTGGGCTGGCGAGGCATGGCCCAGCCCAACCAAGTGACATTTACATCATATCCAGCCCTTGAAACAATTGAGTTCGGAGCCCCTGCTCTAGAGAATTTGGCTGTCCCAGCAAAGCAAAGGAGGAGACTGCTTCACACTTCAAACATCCACATCATGTTGCATAACCTCCTTAAAGCACCCTGGGTCCTCACTCCCCTTAAAATTCAAGCGGGGGGGGGGGGGCTTTCACACTGTAAATCGCAAAGACTGAAAGCTTGGCAGCCATTTTGTTCCTGACATAATTTCCACGATCCATTCTGCATCAGCGGATTAATGGAAACCATTCGGATGATTTCAGACCTACAGTTACAGAACACAAACAGGCACAGTGCCTCTCTCACCATGCGCAGGTCCTTGCGGTAGTTGTTCTTGCGGATGATGTGGCGGAGGCTGTTGAGCGTGGCGCGCGCATTTTTGTTGATTGTGATCTTCTCATAGGAGGTGGCTGGTTTCCGCTGGCCTGAAAGGGGAGAAGCAAAGTTGGACTCTGGAAGTAGAACAGGCACACAACATCTTCCGGAGTGTGGCTGCTCTGGTTTCGGGATGTTCGGTAGGCACCCTGGGCCAGGTGCACGCACAGCAAATATGATACACAGAGGCATTTGTAATTTAAGTGTGCTTTTGCACAGAAGTAACCCTAACAAGCTCCTTGTGACATAGGCCCTTAGGGAGCCTCGTCTCTGGATTAGACTAAATGTCAACCGTAGATTTGCAGTTCACGGCTCCTGTGCTGAGCAACTATGCAAAACCAGATACTTTATGATTCCTAGAGAAGAGCACTGTGGCGCAGAGTGGTAAGCTGCAGTACTGCAGTCCAAGCTCTGCTCATGACCTGAGTTCGATCCCAACGAAGTTGGTTCCATGTAGCCAGCTCAGGGTTGACTCAGCCTTCCATCCTTCCAAGGTCAGTAAAATGAGCACCCAGCTTGCTGAGGGTAAAGGGAAGATGACTGGTGAAGGCACTGGCAAACCACCCCGTAAACAAAGTCTGCCGATTAAACGTTGGGATGTGACGTCACCCCATGGGTCAGGAATGACCCGGAGCTTGCACAGGGGACCTCTACCCTTACTTAGAGAAATGTACATCTCTTGGAAAAGGGTGCTGGGAAAGGATAAGAAATCCGTGAATCAGCAGAAGCCCCAAAGCTCGGCCACCATTTCATCCCTGTTGGCATTTAACATTCCACTGCAATGCTACCCTCACGCAAGTTTTCAATACCTCCATAAGAACTTCTTTCCTATGTATCTAACAAAAGCTCCCTTTCCCTTGTTACAGCTGTGGTTGTTTCCACTCTCGTCCCCCCACCTTGTTTCCCTCTGTAACATTTTGTATATAATGTGCTGTTTTTAGGCCTGGATGGGCATCTTTAAAGAAAAAAATAATGAAAAAAAATCCCCTCTCCCCATGAAACTATTTTCCATAGAGCTTTTTCCACACCCTTGTATCCTTTCACAATTAATTTTAAAATTAAATTTTAGAGTTAATGTACTAAAGAAATAAAAAAGCCCTCTAAAATAGGTTTGTGGAGGGGCCGTGGCTCAGTGGTAGAGCCTCTGCTTGTCATGCAGAAGGTCCTAGGTTCAATTCCTGGCATCTCCAGTTAAAAGGACTAGGCATGTAGGTGATGTGAAAGTCCTCTGCCTGAGACCCTGGAGAGCTGCTGCGGGTCTGAGTCGACAATACTGACTTCGATGGACCAAGGGTCTGGTTCAGTATAAGGCAGTTTCATGTGTTCAAGAACTAGAAGCATGCTTTGAGACATTGCGTAGCTCCTTTGCCACCTGTGTTCTCAACGGCCTGCCTTCCCCACCCTTTTTTGTTATTTATAGCTCATTCTCTGTACAGAACCTAACAAATCTTTGTTGTCCTCCTTCCTGCATTCACATCCCTATCAAGGAGCAGAATGTCGCTCCAGCATCCATTCTACTGGGCTGGCCCACCTGCGCGTTTCTTGAGGACGACGACGACTCCCTTCCCGTCAGCAGCAGGCTCCACCCCCACAGTCTTGCGATGGATCAGCCCATTGTAGCGGAAAGAGTTGCGAGCTTTGAGGTTGTTGGGTTCCTTTGAAGGAAGAGGAAACTATTAGCAGGACTAAAGGGCTGATGGTTAAAGAACAGGGGAAGAAATGGCTGGGTTGGAAAACAGAGAGGTAGATTTCAAGACGACAGAGGCCTTTAGGAAAGAGCGGCTCTAGCATTTTTATCCAGAAGCACTGGAAGACAAGATTATTTTGTGGCTCACCGTGCTGTACGTTTGCTTGTTCCTTTTAATAAGGAAACTCGAACAGTTGCGCACGATCATCCACTGCAGATGAGCAGACATCTTGCCAAGACCTGGGGATGAAGAGACCAGACAAATACTTTCGGATATTCCAGTTTTTTGCATCCTACCTAAGCCCAGGCATAGTAATTTATAATAAATAAAGGTGTCACCCACCTTCCCTCCCACCCCCACTTTTTACTTTTAAATCCTAATTGTGTCCCCTCCACTTCTTCCCTATACCCTCCCTCAAATGATTTATCCCTCCTTTTATGTCCCCTAACTGCTTCCTCTCTGATCTTGTTATCCTGGTGAACAGCTTTCCAGCGCCTCCGAACCAGACACCCGCCTGCAGCCAAAACAAGCCCTATTTCTGGACAGAGGGCACTGCAGTTCTTCCAAATGGGAAATCCCAACTAAACCTCAACATTACTATCTACCTTAATATTTCTAAACTGCATTTCTTGCCAACAGAGATGAATAGTTATCATTGCTCCACTGCACTGCCTTCCACCAACTCACGGCACAGCAAATGGAAACAGGTGTTTTGGCAATGAAAGAAAGGACAAGATGCACTAGTTTTAAGGGTACCCCCATAATCCAGACTAGTGGGCAACAGTATAGTTCAGAAGACGCTTTCTGCCAAGCGGCCCAAAGAATCTTGAGGGTAATGAGGATTATGCAACCCTTTACCTTTTCTTGTCACAGGCGATGCACATAAATTTAATGTATACCAAGAGCTGGTCTTTGCACCACTAAAAAATTCTCAAAAGGTATCCAAGTAAGTTAGTTGTAACAAAAACAGCTAGTATTAAGGCTACTCCACTACTAGGCTTTAAAAAGCCAGCGCCCGCACAGCTGAAAAGAAGTCACAGGACTCTGCTCATTTTCTGCAGACTACCTCATTCTTGGCACATCCCCCCCACAATTTGCTAATGTCTCTGGCTCATGACCAGCAAACTGAAGACAGGCTAAATCCGAGGTTATAGTTTCATGACTGGAACCCCCATTATCTGGACCTAACAGGCGCCTGCTCCTCTCCAGAGGACTGGGGTCGGGGCACGAATAAAGGGCTATCTAACCCAGGGGTGTCCAATCTTTTGGCTTCCCTGGGCCACACTGGAAGAATAGAAGAATTGTCTTGGGCCACACATAAAATACATTAACGATAGCTGATTCATAATGTTTGAAGTAAGTAAGCATGCAGCCCGGGGGCCACAGTTTGGACAAGCCTAATCTGTGTGTGTGTTAAGTGCCATCAAGTCGCTTCCGACTGATGGCGACCCTATGAATCAAAGTCCTCCAAAATGTCCTATATTTGACAGCCTTGCTCAGATCTTGCAAACTGAGGGCCGTGGCTTCCTTTATTGAGTCCATCCATCTCTTGTTGGTTCTTCCTCTTTTCCTGCTGCCCTCGACTTTTCTTTGCACGACTGTCTTTTCCAGTGACTCTTGTTTGTCTCATAATGCGACCAAAACACGATAGCCTCAGTTTAGTCATTTTAGCTTCTAGGCGTGATTTGATCTATAACCCACTGATTTGTTTTTTCACAGTGGGAAGCCGTGTTAGTCTGTCTGCAGTAGTAGAAAAGGGCAAGAGTTTAGTAGCACCTTGAAGACTAACAAAAATATTTTCTGGTAGGGTATGAGCTTTCGTGAGTCACAGGTATCTGAAGATGCAGGTATCTGACGAAGTGAGCTGTGGCTCACGAAAGCTCATACCCTACCAGAAAATATTCTTGTTAGTCTTTAAGGTGCTACTGGACTCTTGCCCTTTTCTACTACTGATTTGTTTTTTGGGCAGTCTAACCCATCCCTATCCACCTGCTCTAACCTATCCTTATCCACAGGAGGGTGTGGAGAGAGAGGTTTTCAATCATGAAATCTCCCGCTGCTCATCTGGTCATACATCTCGACCAGATCTAACACACCCGCCGCGGGATTCAGGATCAGGCACAACAGATTCTGATCCTGGATCTTTCAAGCCTCAGAGATCCGGGGGCGAGGAGAGGATTTTTTTGGCCATGCGACACACACCCATCCTCAAGAGCTGGTCTTTGCACCACTAATAAATTCTCATAAGGTATCCAAGTAAGTTAGTTGTAATAAAAACTAACTTACATTCTGGGGTCTTTTCCCTCCACGACCCTTCCCTCTCCAAACCCCTCGCTTCCCCAGCTCACCCCCTGCCCCCGAATGGTCGCCTTCGCCCCCCCTCTACGACAAACACGAGGCCGCGGTCCGCTTCCCTACCCTCTTGCCTCTACCACAGCCGGAAACGGAAAAGGAGGACCCCGGACGCCGCAAAGGAGTTTTATATGTCCTCCTTCGCCAAAGCGGACTCCTCCTCCTTCTAGCTGCAGAAAAAGGCTAGAGCAGCGCGCCACATCCGGTGCCACTGAAGTCCCTGATTGGTCGCCACAAGCGGAAAGCCGTTGGCCACTACAAGCGGTGTCGGTCTAGCCCGCTGCCATCTCTCTGGTAAAGCCGTATTCCTCGCAAGAGGGAGCTCGATTTTTTGGCCGGCAGTGGCGGTACAGGCTACGGTGACGTGCGGGTCTAGTCTAGTCTCTAACCCGCGGGACCTTCGTCAACGTTCGCCTCGGCTTTCGGAAACGGTCGGGTTCTGCCGAGGGAACTCGTCGGACGGCTTCGGAGAAGCTCGGCGGCGCTTCGGGAAAGGGCTAAGCCCGTTTGCTTCTTTTCGGAAACACTTCGGGTGACGACGCTGCGCGGGGGGCGGGGCGAAGCTTCCGAAAGATACGGCTGCGGACGATCGGAAACTCGGAAACTCTCGGACGCCTTCGGAGAGGCGTGTTGGCGATCGACGGCTTCGCGGGCTCCGCCTTTGCGGGTGGTGAGAGTCTGTTTCAGCTTTGCGCATTTTACTGACCTCGTTAAATAATTTTTTTTTTGTACTTTTCCGTCCTAAAGTTTGGGGACGTGCAGCAATCCTTTGAAAAGCAATAAAGCTACCCCCCAAAAAATAAAAAAATAAAAAAAGCTGGCTAAAACCTCAGCAATGACCCAGTTATGCACTCTTTGATCTAATTCCTTATTTACGCTATTTATCAATTTTACATTAGGTATTGATCTAATAATGTTAGATAGGATAAGAATATGTTAATTAAAATAGTATTGGGATTAGTTCCGTTAGCAAAAGTTTACACAATTTATTTTCAGGCGGAAGAGGGTGAGGGGAAAGTCAATTTATTGTTAATTTAGCAACATTATTTTTTTTAGTATTATTATTATCTTTTAACATTGAATGTTGTTTTATATGTTGATATATCAAATCAAGAAAATAAAATATATATATATTTTTAAAAGCAATGACCCAGTTATTGCACAAGGGACTACGGCCGTTTATGCATGGGAGGTTTTGCCTTGAAGTTGCCGATCTCTAGATGCACGTTTTCCCCATCCAAATTCTCAAAACTCTTCATGGGCTCTTATTTTTGATTGTTTAATTCAAGACCTTTATTGGCATACAATACAGTAAGTGATCCATACAAATGATGAATAGCTATAGGAAAACAAGGAATATTGGACCCCATCAATCATTAATCTTATCCAATCTCTTTTTGATTACTGAACTTAAAAAAAACCAGCTACTTTTTCAGTTCTGTTGGTTGACAAGTCATTGAGAAGACAATAAACTTTCAGGGCCTCCGAGTGTCCTGACATATTAGTTAAAATAGGATCGAGTAGATTGTGACGAATAACATCAAACTGAGGACAATAAAGAAAGATATGGGAAACCGACTCAATTGAATTTGAGTTGCCGGGACAGCCTCGCCGAATGACTGGTTTGGTTATATCGTCCAAAGTAACAGCTTTTGATTGTTGAGAATTCGGATGGGGAAAATGTGCATCTAGAGAGCAGCAAATCCAAGGCAAAACCTGCCATGCACAAATGTCCTACCTTTACTCTTTTAAAACGTCTGCTTGGATTTGAGTCTTTCCAAAGGGAAGGAGCTCCCGACGTGTAAAATGGTCACTGAAAACAGCGGTGACTGTAGGTACCATTATTCCTAATTTCTCTTAACAGTAAGTGTACATAAGAATATAAGAAATTCCCTGGTGGATCAGACCAAGGTCCATCAAGTCCAGCAGTCTGATCACACAGTGGCCAACCAGGGGCCTCCAGGAAGCCCCCAAACAAGACAACTGCAGCAGCAGCATCCTGCCTGTGCTCGACAGCACCTAATATAATAGGCCTGATCCTGGAGAGAATAGGTCTGCATCACAACTAGTATCCATTTTTACTAGTAGCCATGAATAGCCCATGAATGTAATGATCTGGGACCTTTCAGCAGGATGGTAGCACCTGGGTTCTCACAAAAGAGATTTCTCCATACTTGATAGGACTTCTAAGTAGGGTTGCCAGCTCTGGGTTGGGAAATACCTAGAGATTTTGGGGCTGGAGCCTGAAGAGTAGGGTTACCAGGTCCCTCTTTGCCACCGGCGGGAGGTTTTTGGGATGCAGCCTGAGGAGGGCGGGGTTTGGGGAGGGGAGGGACTTCAATGCCATAGAGTCCAATCGCCAAAGCAGTCATTTTCTCCAGGTGAACTGATCTCTATTGTCTGGAGGTCAGTTGTAATAGCAGGAGATCCCCAGCTAGTACCTGGAGGTTGGCAACCCTACTGAGGAGGGAGGGGTTTGGGGAGGGGAGGGACTTCAATGGGGTGTAATGCCATAGAGATCACCTTCGAAAGCGGCCATTTTCTCCAGGTGAACTGATCTCTGTCACCTGGAGACCAGTTGTAATAATAGGAGATCTCCGCACACAGAAGGAAAGGGAGGGTATAAATAGTTTAATAAATAGGTTGAGATGGTTGAGGCCTTCTTTTCAACATGCACCTTGGGTCTTAGGCCTCGACCATCTCTCTCTTCCCAATTAGTTGGTGTTACTCATCCCTGGACTCCCCAAAGGTGTAAGGGCTCGTTCTTCCTGTTCAGATTATTCCTTTCTGTACCTGTGATGGTTCACGTTGCTGTAGAAGAAGTGGGAGGAGGACTCAACCCCCCTTTCTGCTCCCCCCTCCCTGTGAAACATCAGAAGAGCTCTCCAAGATGCGCATTTTATTGCAGCTTTTTTTGCCCAGAGATGTTCTCTGCCTCTTAATTGAAACTATCACTGTCCCTTGCTCCCTGAGAACAAAGCAGGTGTGGTGCATAGCGGGACATTGTTCTGTATGCACACCTTCACCTGCCCGCCTAAGACGTAGTGGGTTCCTTCCTTCCCCCATCACCTGATACCTTACTTTGCAACACAGCATACGCACCCCATTTGTTTTCTTCATTTCCTCAGGACTGGGTGATTTATTTCTTGGCCTTTGCAACTTTTGTTCTGCTTTCTTGATTAGTTTTTTTTTTTAATGTCACCTTGAGCCTGGCCGTTTCCCGCTCCCTCCCAGTAATCTTTCACACCTCCTCAACTGCTTCTCCTGCGTCTCCCTCGATCCCCCACGTCGTTCCCTCTTCCATGTAACTCTTCCACACTGTAATTTATGTTTTTTTTAAAAAACATTTCTGGATGCGTCCCCCTCATAACTCTCCTCTGAACTAATTTCGCACTTCCCTTTGCAAATGCTCGTCCTGCAAATTGGTTTGCTTGTTTGGTCTGTTTGTTCTCTAGGACGTTGGCCTAAAGCAAACTTGTTACATCTGTGGGCCCATTTGGGATTCTGAAAACGGAGTGGGTGGTGTAGCAAAATGGCTAATGTGGTGGAGGGGGTAGGGTTGCCAACCTCCAGGTACGTAGCAAAAAAGAATGGCACTTATGGCTAATAAATACAGAGCACTGCTCAAGATATAACCATCAATCTTTGTACTAGTAATATAAGAACATCAAAGAATATATTTCAAGAGCAACAACAATGGAGCATCGTTACTGTTACAAAATCAATAGAATTGTCCAAGAATGCCAAGAATAAGATAGGTTTCCGGTAGTAAATCCTATTTCGCCCAGGCTTTTTCAATTCCGGCAGTCCCGCGACGATCAACGTGCATTCCTCAGAACATGTGTTCTGTAAAGTACACATGTCCGTATATTGTGATTAAAATCAACAAACAAACATACCCGGGGGATACCTATACAAGTCAAACATAGCAAGCCCATAAGTAAATTAACAATATGCATACATGCCTAGGTATGTATGCATATTGTTTGTTGATTTGTTGACAGACAACAGGGTTGCCAGCTCTGGGTTTGGAAATACCTGGAGATTTAAGGGTAGAGATTAAGGGAAGGGAGGGACCTTGGGATGGTGTAATGCCATACAGTCCACCTTCCAAAGCAGCCATTTTCTCCAGGAGAAGTGGGATAAATGTTTTAAATAATAAATAAGCAATGTATCCTGCAGATCAGCTGTAGCTCTTGGAGATCTCTAGCCCCACCTGGAAGCTGGCAACCCCAAGAGACAAAGATGATGTTCCCCGTGCTTTTCCTGTTCCAGTTAAGTGGAGGATATCCAGATTTGGCTCATTGCTTTGAGGAAGAGATACTTTTTTTGTGGGGCGGGGAGAAGCAATTGGGCAGCAGGAAACAGTGTGGTGGATTCCAGTAGCACCCATGGGCACCACATGGGGGACCACTGGCTTGGTTGTCACACGTCCAATATTTAGGCCCTGAACACTGGACATGTGACGACCAGATGCTTTTGCTGCAACAAATTTTGCTTTGTTCTGCTGATACCTGCCGAAGGGAGACTTGGTGCCCTTCTCCTTCCTTGGGTCCCTCTGGAGCACCACTGGTCATATAGGGGAGGGGGAAAATAGGTGTGTAGCTGTAGTCCTTGCAGGACTCTGTCTAGGGTATTTGAAATATTTATGTACTGCTTTTCTGACAAGCACGTTGCCACTCTCTGGCCGTTACCGCACTAGGTATTCCCAGCGATGTATCAAGAGTTTGGAAATGTTATAAAAAACATCGCTTTAAAAGGGTTTTTGGATGCCACGGCTAAAAAATGGTTGGAAGACGTCTTCACAGCTAAAGGGGCCAAACAAAGTGTGAATAGTATTTTTTTTTATAACAGTTTCAAACTCTTAATACATCGCTGGGAATACCTAGTGTGGTAACAGCCAAGTCCCTTAACCGTGGACTTCCATCAGCCTATGTTTCTGAGTTCTCAGGGGCCAGGATAGCCTGTGTGCTGGCTAGCTGCCAATGCTCAGGTCTCCACTTGCATTGTCTCTGAGATACTGCTCCAGGCGGTTGGCAACAGCAGGGAGAGGGTAAAGCAGAGTCCAAAGAACAAGTCCGTTTGTCAAAGCCAGAAATCAGAGTCCAGTACTTGCCAAATCAGAGTTACAGTTCGTAGTCCAGGTAGCCGGTCCAAGGTTGAGGGTCACGGAGAGTCAGAGGTCCAAATAGCCAGTCCAAGGTCTAAAGGCACAGAGAGTTGTTCCAGCGTGGGAGGTAGCGGGTTGCTCAGGTATGCACTGTGTTGCTTCCTCGACCCTGGGCTGTTCAGCTGAGGCTTTTCTGGCACCTGACTTTTCTTCCAGCCGGGCACTATGTCTTTTAGCCACCAGTGCCTTTCTCTGCTGCTGCCTCCACCGGTCAGCCTTTGCTGCCTTAGTAGCTTGAGGCTCCCAGCTGGGCCACTGGGTCCAGGCTCTGAGCAGGACGGGATTAGTTCTGCCATGGCTTCTGACTGTAAGTCTTGCGCCTGCTCTGGAGAGCCACCAGCTTCAGGGCTGTCAGCCTCCTCTCCAGGTTGTGCTGAACCAGGCTCCACTTCAGGCTGCGAGGTCAGAGGCAGCTCCGTTGGGGCTGAATTCTCCTGGTAGAGTTCCTCCGAGGAGGAGGACCCGTTCTCCAGGGACTGCCCCATGGCAGCCTGTCCGTTTTTCTGATTGTGGGTCAGTAAGCACGGACGTCATTAACAAGCGATCGATCGCCCAAGCGGATGGATCGATTTGGCAGGGAAAGCAGGCTGCGCTGGGCACGCGCCCTCAGAGTGAGGACTGTCAAAAGGGTGCGATGCAAATGGCGTTGATTTTGTGCCTGCTGCTGTCCCTTTTCTGGGGCCAGGGGCGGCCCTTCGAGCTGCAGGAGGCGATCCAGGAGTTGCAGGTGGAGAACACGCAACTGCAGGGGAAAATTGAGAACCTCACAGAGGCCCTGAGCGAACTCCAGGTCTTCGTATGGAACCAGTCGCAGGGTGAGGCCCCCTATATCTCGATCCCACCTCAGTCCTCAACCCCCACCCTCCGGCTCTCGTCCCTAATTCCTGACCCCAGCCCCCCTGTTTATAAAGCAGGCTGGTTTTGTAGCTTTAACAGCATTATAGGTTCTTGTAGGTTATCCGGGCTGTGTGACCGTGGTCTTGGTATTTTCTTCCCTGACGTTTCGCCAGCAGCTGTAGCCGGCATCTTCAGAGGAGTAACACCAGTGTGTTAGGGCATCCTCTGAAGATGCCTGCCACAGCTGCTGGCGAAACGTCAGGGAAGAACATACCAAGACCACGGTCACACAGCCCGGATAACCTACAAGAACCAATGAACTCTGACCGTGAAAGCCTTCGACAATATTTAGTTGTCAGTGTTATTTGCTTATATTTTACTGAAGCTTTTATACCCCACCTTTCCTTGCGGTTCAAGGTGGCTTGGAATAATACTTTAAAACATTTTCAGTTAAAAACAATAAAATAGCAAGCCCCAGTCTCTCCCCCCGCCCTTAAAAGATGCATGTAGGGCAGCCAGTAGGGTTGCCAGGTCCCTCTTCACCACCGGCGGGAGGTTTTTGGGGCAGAGCCTGAGGTGGGCGGGGTTTGGGGAAGGACTTCAATGCCATAGAGTCCAATTGCCAAAGCAGCCATTTTCGCCAGGTGAACTGATTTATATCAGTTGTAATAGCAGGAGATCTCCAGCTAGTACCTGGAGGTTGGCAACCTTAGCTGCCAGCTCCAGGTTGGGAAATCCCTGGAGGTTTTGGGGTTGGAGCCTGAGGAGGGCAGGGTTTGGAAAGGGGAGGGACTTCAATGGGGTATAATGCCATAGAGTCCACCTTCCAAAGCGGCCATTTTCTCCAGGTGATCTGATCTCTGTCAACAATTTTTTTTCAGACAGTCACTAAGTAGATTACAAGATGTGATAACCTTTGAATCTAACCATTAAGATTTCCAATGAAACAAAATAATGAAGGTGGCCAAAGTTGTAGGCAATACTGGGTAAAATATAATGAGCAGGGGCAGAGGGAGCACAAGAAGATACCCAGGGATTGGAATGGCAAAGACAGAATTTCATCTGTTGCTTCTTCCCGTGATTAGCTGATGAAAAAATGATCTATGGGTTTTTTTAAACATACGCACACACATATTATGGTACTACCTTCTGTGTGTAAATGTATACGTTCCCTCATCTAAAGATACTAACAGTGCAAACCAGATATTATGGTACTATTATGTTTGCATGTGTGTGAAAATGTGCTTGTTATGTATAGTTTAGATGTGCTGCAGAATTCTGATAACCTTGGGACAATTTTACCCCGGAACATCTCCCCTATTAATGTCCCCATGAGAATGAGCACCATTTTCTCGCTCTCTTCGCACAGCATTCCATAGCATGGTACAACATGCTTACCCATCCATTCTGCCTGTCGAGATGAGGACGGGGACATCTTGCAAAGATTATAGGGTGTACCAGGATTTCGAAATCCTGAAAATGTTCCTGTTTCCAGGAGTGGTGTGTGTGATAATAAACAGACTCATTTTAGATATGAAAATACAGATGGATAAGGAAGAAATAGCTGTCATGTTACTGTACCCATGCAACCTCTAATATTTTGCAGGTGGGTTTGCTAAGCAAAATAAGAGGACTTATGGATAAGCAGTAGCCGGATTCCGAGGAACTTCTGTTGTGCCCAAACAACATTTGATTCAAAATATACCTTTTCCTTCAGGTTCTGAGTCTGCTGCGGAACACCTTCATCCTGAGCATCTGCAGTGCCCCCCAAATGCCCACTGGCGCAATGCTGCTGCTGCCACTATCTTGGCACCCTCTGTGATATGGCTCCTTGCTCTGATGTCCTTGATGGCGATGTTGACAAATGGTTGAGAAACGCACCCTCCGTTGTGGATGTGGTGGGATCATGGTTCAATACTTCTCTTCCTCTGCAGGGGAAGCTCTGACATTTGCAAGGCCTCCTTGTGGATCCTACCCCATGCGCCATGAAAACCTCCCGGTGGCATCTTGTGGCATCTGTTCCTCTTTCCTGCTCCGCCGCAGATTCTGATGGGCTCATTTCCGCTAATAGCGAAGGATCACGAGTTCAAATTCTTTTTATGCTAGCTTGCCTCCTAATTCTGGATTGCCTTTTATCTAAGGAGTAGGTTTTGGCTTTAGCATGTTTTGGTACTAAAAGAACAGAATCAGATGTTAACAATCTATGAAAGAAGGGCTGGCATGGGGATAGTATACATTCCACATGCATTCCTCAGGTATATCCATCAATTGCATTTTTATCACCCACCCCGCCCCCGTTTCCCAAGAAGCTCTGGACCATGTACATGATTATAATCTTCCTTCACTTCACAACGACCTTGTGAGGCAGGTTGAGCTGAGAGAGTGGTTGAAGTCCAGCACTCTACACTGTACTAGCACACGGGTCGCTTATAAAGTGGCCAGATTTCTAATTTTTTTTTAAAAATCTTGTTTAATTTAGCCAACGGACAAATTAACTGCCACAAACATGTAATTGAATATATGCAAATATGTAATGGCTGTTGGCTATTTCACAAGCTCTCCTCATTTTATGTGTGTGTATGGCAGGGAAGGTTTAGCAGTCTCTCGACTGAGAAACTTCAAGAGAGGAGTTTGAATGAAGTCTCTGAGAAGAACTCTGCCTCCGTGCGTTCTTATTAAATCTTATTAAATAATAAATAATGATTAATTATAATACTGAGCATTTTTAAAGCGCTGGGTTGAGGCTTCAAAGCACTTTGCTTACATTATCCTAGTCATTATTTAACAGAAAGGGAGCTGTCGCTAATCACAATTTTTTTTTATCTCGGGGAAGGTGACTGAGGTGTAGATCAAGATCTCTTAGCAATTATGGATCCACTTTTTATCCAATTATGAATCCACTTTCCCCCTCTCTGCTAGTTCTTGGGATATGTATTTGAATCTCTCTCAAAGCTCTTCCGAAATTTAACAGACACAAATGCCTGTTTCTGGATCCTTCAGCGTGGAGGGGAAGAGAATTTTTCACAGATTCTTAATTTGTCAGATCCACGCATTACCTAAAAGGCGAGGATCTAGCATGGGTTGACTTGTAGGGTTGCCAGATTTTTGCTAGCACTGCTTATGTGCCTTTGTTTCCTATTACAGTTTTATCCTATTCTCCTACCAAGTAGCCCACCATTTCATCCTCAAAACAACCCTGTGAGGTACTTCAGTCTGAGAGAGAATGACCATTCCCATGCCATCTAGTAAGCTTTATGGCTGGCTAGAGATTCGAATTCAGGTTGTCCCAATCCAAGTAGAATCCTAGTAGTAGGCGCTGATATCAGCGCCTTAAAATAAATATATTTCTATACATAATTGAGTCTTTTTTCCACCCAACCTTTGGGTACCCAGCTTCGGTTTTAGGTTGGGTCTTTCCTTCCCCTTTTTGTTTGTTTTTTGTCAGTTTTTTTCTCCTCCACTTCAGAAACAGCCGCATCTCAGCACCAATTAAAGGGAGATCTCTGTAGGATCAGTCTTTTGTCCCTCCATCACCCCCCCCCACACACACACACACTGACCTGTCCTTGAAACAGCTACTGCCCATGAGTTTTTCAAAGCGGCTGTGGGTGATAGCGGCAATGAGGCAAATGTGGGTCGCTCAATGGTCTTTTTTTTCCATCACGTAGGCCCTGCCCCCAAACTGTTTGTCCTTGCAGGCCACACCACAACCTCCTCCAGTGGTGGTGTAGTGGTTAAGAGCGGTTTGGAGCGGTGGACTCTGATCTGGAGAACCTAGTTCAATTCCCTGCTCCTCCACATGAACGGCGGAGGCTAATCTGGTGAACTGGATTTGTTTCCCCGCTCCTACACTTGAAGCCAGTTGGGTGACCTTGGGCAAGTCACAGTTCTATTAAGAGCTCTCTCAGCCCCACCTACCTCACAGGGTGTCTGTTGAGGGGAGGGGAAGGGAAAGGTGATTGTAAGCCGGTTTGAGTCTCCCTTAAGTTGGAGAGAAAGTTGGCATATAAAAACCAACTCTTCTTCTCCCCACGCAAGCCCTGGGACAGGTCGTCCCCAAAACAGCTGGAAAAGAGAAAGAGACGGAGTGACCCGTAAGTCACAATGAATATACTATGGATATTTGTAACAGCATGGTGTGATGAGAGAACACCAATCGGCTGTCTGGAGTCTGGACTCCCAGACCCTCCCTGTTCTAAACCATTTGATGACCCAAGAATCCTGGGTTATGTAGAAGAGGGGATTTTGGCAGAGGTTGCTTCTCTGGCCCCTGCGGCACTGTGATATGACACGCTACGCCTCAAAAGAGCCATCTTGCGTGACACTATGGCTGCTGCACCAAGCCCTCTGACTTGTTGTTCCATGGATCCTCTGGCCGGATCCTTCTCTCCCTTCACAGATTCCAAGAGACACCCCCCCCCATTTTAGAGCTGAGGCTCCCATCCCATCCCATCCTGCAAGATCTTATGTTCTAATTCCTTTGTGGTGTTTAAGACTGTGGCAGCTATCCTCTAACATCAGCGAAAGGAATACACCCAAAAAAGGTCACCTTGGTGCCAGTTGGTTGTTAACCCCAAGAGGTGCGGGTCCCGACAGTGAGGTCTGCAAACCCCCAAAGGGGGGGGTGTGTGCACGAGGGATGTGGAGTCACATCCAGAGTTAACATCTGTAAGGACCCAGAACATAGCATGTGCGAGAAGAGAAAACCGCGTCAGACGGATGTAAATAATTCATCTCTCCATGCTGTCCGCCTGCCATCCCGCAATCCACACTTCCATCTCCATGTCTTCTTTTGCTGGGGGAGGGGGGGGAGGAAATGGTGGTGAAAACAAACCGGCAAAAGGCTACAGCCCTTGCCAAACCTCCCAACTTGTTGCTGTCTTTGGTAATGTCATCACTGCCGACCCCAGAAACAGCAAGCTGAGGCATCTGAGGAAGCATCCCTATGGGGAAGCATTTTTGGGAGGTGGCGATGATCGATCCTCCCGTCCTTTGTCTCTCCCACTGGCTGTCTAGCAATCTCCCATGATCTAGCCTCAGTTATCTGTCACTCCGTCCCCTCGGCCGTTTCTCTTTTCTGCCTCTCCATCCCTTCCTCTCTCCCTCTTCTCAGCCCTCTGCCTCGGCCCACTCCATCCCCTCTGACCCCAGCTGCTCCCTCGCCTCTGCCTCCAATCCCTCTTCCTCTCCTGGGAGCCAGCCGACCGCCAAGGGAAACCCAGCAGCAGCTCCCTGGTGCTCTCCCCCTCCCCTTCATTAGATGCTAATCCTCCACAGCGCTTGGCACCGGTGCCCCCTTGGCACTAATGAAGAAGGGCTTTTTTTAATCAGCGGCAGCCGTGCATCTGCGCCTGATGCCTCTCCCCCAGGGACCGTGCTGGGCTGGAGGGTGCCGGAGCTCTCTGCCGCCTGATCATTTATCGCACAGCGTCTGCCACCTTTCCGCTCCGCACAGCCGGCTTTGAGGAAAGCGCCTGATTCTCCGGCTGTGCAGCGGCGGTGGAGCATTGCTGCGGTGCGCACAGTTTAGCCCTTGGGGAGTGGCTCTTTTCCTTTGCGGCTCCCTGCAGAAGGATCCCTGGCGCTTCTCCGAAACCTCGGCAAAGGCATCTGGTAACATTTTAACTACCAGTTTGTCACTGGGAATAGACTTCGGGCCCATTCGTATCGGGATGGTTGTGAGTCCAGATGTTTTTGGGTGGTCTCCATCCATCTGATGGACTGAGGGGCTTGGAACAGCAGCTGTGGTGCGAATGTTTGAGAAGTCTTCTGGGATCTGTTGGGCAACTCATCATTCAAAGACATGGAATTAAAACTTCCTAGGTGTTGAATATTTGACGTGGGCAAATTGGAACTGAATTGGACACATGTTGTGATTGGATGCACGTTTCAAACTCTTCTCCGAATTTGCTCTTCTCTCAAGTAACAAGTCAAAAGGCCCGCCCATTCTGTAGGAACGTCAACTTGTTTTTGAAGAATTGCTGGACTACTTTGGCAAAATACTCAACCTCCAATAATAATTCCGTTCTCTATCTCGGCTTTTAAAGCACTCTCGTTTTTCATCTCGGCGCAAACTTTGCATTTTGTTGGTCCTTTTCGGGGAGCTGTTTGAGACTCCATAGATCCAAAGCCGCTAAAGAGATCTGACACGACAAACTGCATACTTGTCAAAAACAGTTGTGCAGTTTTTAATTCTGTGACTCGGTGGGAAAGAGTCGAGGTAATCTGTGACGGGGAAGCAGCGATGGATTTGGGACAGAAGGGGAGAGTTTGGATTCCTTCGCAGCAGGGAAAGTGGATCAGAATATAATTCTTAAAGGAGGACAAAGGAACAGCTTTCTGAGCCGTCTGATCCCGAAGGACCACAGCTGTGTGGGTCAGTCATGACCCCACTGAGAGAGGCTGACACTGAAGACCATTTCTAGTAGCATCGGTGGGTCAACATCGGTGGGTCTTTAGCCCCAATCCCAACAGAAGTGACAATGTTGTTTGAAAGGAAATTGAGGAGCCCTGCTTAGAGTGAACAGCACCTAGAACTATCTCTGCCCCAAGGGACGAAAGCCTTGTGGATGATTAGAAGGCATTCAGGATCAGCAACTGGAGGACCCTTGGCCAAATCTGGCCTATGAAGGAGCCATTCTAGAGGCAAAGGAGGGGTGTGGTCCTTGCCGCAAAGCAAGGAGATTTTGGGGCCTCGGCTTCCTGCAATCTCCAAGAAAAATAGTTGCTGACCAGGGTTGTATACAACAGAATTCTTCTGGAGAATGGGGCCCTTGAAATATCCCTGAGGCCTTCCTTTCAGCACAAGGGCCGAATTGACATACCCCCCAAATCATGCGTGGCGGCCAACTCTGAGTATTTCACTCAGCCCTTTCAACCGCAGGACCATGCTACCTTCCATGTTTTCAAAAAGAATATTTGAGAACATGTAAAAAGCAGTTGGAACTATTTTGACTCTCTTGCTTCCGACAAACTCCCTTCAGGGTCTCTTTTGCTTTTTGGTGAGAGGGATGGATTTCAAGGGAGGGGTCGTGTCAAAATGTTAGTTCGAAATAGATGTTGCTGGTCGAGAAGATGAACTAAAGAAATCGCAAGGGTTTGTGACTAGCTGGGGATTCGGAAAGACTTTTTTTTACATCTGCTTTCGACTGGCTGCCGCTCTTAAAATCTTCAGGGATTTAGGGTTTTAATTAGAAAGATTGCTTAGCGTGGGCAAATGACTTGTAACTGTGCGCAAACAAGACTTTGAAAGATTTCTTTTGCAGTAATATAGCTGTGAAAGGGGAAAGGATTAAGGATTAGAGGGTGTGTCTAAAAAGACCTCTTGAAAGCACACAGAAGATATATTGCCCATCAGCAATTTTTATCTCCGGTGGTATCCAGGAGAGCCTGGCTGTAGCTCTCTAGCTCTTCCTCTTTCTACCTTTCCCAGAGAACCTGATTCCCTTAGTCTTAAACTTCACTCCTTTCTAGGGTTGCCAACTCCAGCTGGGAAAATTCCTGGCGCAGTATCTGAGGAGAAGTACCAGAGGTGGGTGAAATTTGGGGAGGGAGCTTGGTGGGGATGCAACGCCACAGAGTCTGGTCTCCGAAGCTGCCAATTTCCTCCAGGGAAAGGAATTTCCGGTGCCCAGAGACCAGTTGTAACCCTGGAAAACCTGCAGGCCCCACCAGGAGATTGGCAACCCTATTCCTTTCCTAAGGAAAGTTTCTGTGAGACAGGTAAATAGGTAAAGTAAGTAGATAAATAATACCTTAAGTTCCCACCTCCTTGCAGTCCCATGTAAAAAGTCACTAATAAGAACAGTACCCCAGCAGAATTTAAGTTCAAATACAATTTTCCTTTCCTTTTGTGCTTTGTTGCTTTTGAGAAGCAGCGGCCGTACTCGATGGATGGCCCACAGCTTATTAGCAAGAAAGAGAAAACAATTGCCAGAAGAGAGACATTCTTTATAAGCGGAGGTTTGTTCAGAACTGGTTTCTATCTGCCGAAAGAAGAAAACACCAGAATTATCCTTCAGAACATCAGTTTCTGAAACTTTGGGGGAATCCGGACACGTGAATCGGTTTCTGGCACCGAAACCCCCCCCCCGCCCCCACCTTTCTTGGCAAACTGGGACCATGATTAAACTGAGCCGAAAGGGCCGCTCGATGCTCTCCTTGGGCCTCAATTCTCTCGCTCTCTGCTTTTCGGTGTCTGCCTTCTGCACCAGCTACTGGTGCGAGGGGACCCACAAGGTGGTGAAGCCCCCCTGCCTCTCGGCAGTCAAGAAAGGGAACTGCGTCCCCATCAACAGCAATGAGACGATGGATGGAAACGTGACCATGGACCCGCACGTAGTCCAGTACATCTGGGAGACGGGAGAAGACAAGTACGCTTTTCGATATTTCCACACGGGCTTCTGGCTGTCCTGTGAGGAACATCATGGAGGTATGTAATTGGAACAAGTTTCAGAGTTAGGTGCTAGTACAGAGGGCCAGGTCCTTCTCCAGGAGTTTCACAGTCTTGTTAGGTCTTTTATGCATGGCTGTTTCGCTCACGGTCACCCCTCCGATGACTAGGGTTGCCAGCTCCGGGTGGGGAAACCCCTAGAGATTTTGGGGGTGGAGCCTGAGGAGGGCGGGGTTTGGAGAGGGGAGGGACTTCAATGCCGTAGAGTCCAATTGCCAAAGCGGCCATTTTCTCCAGGGGAACTGATCTCTGTGGCCTGGAGATCAGTTGTAATAGCGGGAGCTCTCCAGCCACCACCTGGAGGTTGGCAACCCTACCTATGACTTCACGTGTCTTTGTGTTGATTATGCATGCCATTTCCAACCGTCAGAGGTCGCCTCGCTCTCCCCCTGCGTTTCCCCATGTTTTGCCCTCGTTTTCAGAGACCTGTTTTATTTCGAATTTTAAAACCCAGGGAAACGCAGGGGGAGAGCCAGGTGACCTCTGACAGTTGGAAACGGCATGCATAATCAACACAAAGACCCGAAGTCGTGGGAGGTGTGACGGTGAGGGAAACAAACCTGCATAAAAGACCTTAGAGGCACAAGACAGAGATGGGGAAGAGGTTGGGGGACTAGCAAGGAGCAACGAGATAGGGAAGAGGAAAGTCCAAGAGCAGCACAGGAGCAGAGTAAGAGGAGGCTACCGTTTAGGGCCAGTCCATATGCTGTGGCCATCACATGTAAGACCCTGCTGTCATCAGGTCTGGCTTCAGCGTACCTTGAGGTGGGGCATCTGCCAGTGCCCAGGGTTTCTGGCAGGGCCTACTGACCCTGACCTAGGGTTGCCAGGCCCCTCTTCGCCACCGGCGGGAGGTTTTTGGGGAGGAGCCTGAGGAGGGCAGGGTTTGGGGAGGGGAGGGACTTCAATGCCATAATTGTCAAAGCAGCCATTTTCTCCAGGTGAACTGCTCTCTATTGGCTGGAGATTGGTTGTAGTAGAAGGAGATCTCCAGCTAGTACCTGGAGGTTGGCAACCCTACCCTGACCCCTACCTGCACACCACCCCTGCCATCTGCCTGTGCACCCTTCCCTCACCCACTCAACAGGATAACAGGCGCCAACCTGGAGCAGCCTGTGATAGCTATAGGGTTGCCAACCTCCAGGTACTAGCTGGAGATCTGCTATTACAACTGATCTCCAGCCGATAGAGATCAGTTCCCCTGGAGAAAAATGGCCGCTTTGGCCATTGAACTCTATGGCATTGAAGAGTCTCCCCTCCCCAAACCCCACCCTCCTCAGGCTCCGCTCCAAAAACCTCCCGCTGGTGGCAAAGAGGGACCTGGCAACCCTAGATAGCTATATTGTATAAACCAGCCATCAGGTAATTTAGGAAAGGCTTTATGAAAACAGTGGGGTCTTGAGAACGGAGGGGAGGCAGGCAAAAATGACAGGCCTGGCCCAAGGTTGTTGTTTTTTAATAACCTGGAGAAGAATATCCAACAGGCACACACACACGAGAGCTCATATTTAATAATATCACGGATCGCTGCCTGTTCAGCAACCTTTAATAGCAAGCCAGGGCTCTGCCGCCGGAGGCCATCTACCCACTCCGCTTAATGGGAAGGTCGGGCTGGAAGAGAGTTTGACAAATTGCACGGAGGGAATGCATTTTCGGGTGGAGTGAAAAAGCCTTGAGGCGCAGATGAAGAAACGGATAAGGAAATTGATGGGGCCGCGAGGAAATGAACTCGGGAAGGAGGGAGGGCTGAAAAACAGGCCAAGAAATATGAGCCAAGATTTCATATTATCTCCCTGGCCCGGCTGCCCGCCAAATCCCCGACAACATGGATGTCTAACCTCACGCTTGTGTGAGGTTCCTGTGCCGTACTAACGATCCCAAGAAACATCCTCAAGATAGAATCATAGAGTTGGAAGGGACCACCAGGGTCATCTAGTCCAACCCCCTGCACAATGCAGGAAATTCACAACTGCCTCCCCCCCCCCACACACCCCAGTGACCCCTACTCCATGCCCAGAAGATGGCCAAAGTGCCCTCCCTCTCATGATCCGCCTAAGGTCATAGACTCAGCATTGCTGACAGATGGCCATCTAGCCTCTGCTTAAAAACCTCCAGGGAAGGAGAGCTCACCATCTCCTGAGGAAGCCTGTTCCACTGAGGAACTGCTCTTAGAAAGCTCTTCTTAAAGATAAAGAGTTTCCACGGCACATTTAGAGTTACCCTGAAGAAAATAGCTAGATAGTGGTAATGTTTGGTACATCTCTCTCCAGAGCAACTACTGAGTTATCAAAACTCCTGAATAGCCTTTTATCTCTGCAAGTTTGGCGGGGTGGGGGGTGGGGTCTTGCTTCAGGTTTCCTTGATCTGCAGGGTGCAATTGCAAGACTTCCATGCTGGCCATCATTAGACGAGGAATAGAGAATAAAACTGCTGCTATCATACTGCCCTTGTACAAATCTGTGGTGAGACCACACTTGGACTACTGTGTACAGTTCTGGTCACCACACCTAAAAAAGGCTATTACAGAGCTTGAGAAGGTGAAGAAAAGAGCAACCCAAATGATCAGGGGGCTAGAGCAACTGTCCTATGGGGAGCGGTTAAGATGCTTAGGGCTGTTTAGCTTGGAAAGAAGGCAGTTAAGGGGTCATGATAGAGGTCTGTAAAATATGCATGGTTTGGAAAGAGTGGAAAGGGAGAAGCTTTTCTTCTTCTCTCATAATACCAGAACACGGGGTCATCTGCTGAAGCTGGAGGGTGAGAGATTCAAAACTGATAAAAGGAAATATTTCTTCACACAACTCATAGTTAAATCGTGGAACTCCCTGCCCCAGGATGTAGTGATGGCTGCCAACTTGGAAGGCTTTGAGAGGGGAGTGGACGTGTTCATGGAGGAGAGGGGTATCCATGGCTACTAGTCGAAATGAATACTAGTCACGAAGCGTACCCACTCTCTCCAGGATCAGAGGGGCATGCCTATTATCTTAGGTGCTGTGGAACACCGGCAGGGTAGTGCTGTTGCAGTAGTCTTGCTTGTGGGCTTCCTAGAGGCACCTGGTTGGCCACGGTGTGAACAGACTGCTGGACTTGATGGGCCTTGGTCTGATCCAGCATGGCTTTTTCTTATGAGACCAGGTGCAAGGCCCATAGGTTGCAGCCTCTGCTCTTCCTTTGCAAGGGATTCTGGGCTGCAGTTATCTCAATTGGTTGGTTGCATGACGTCACGTTGCCGTGGCCGGCCGCTCCTCAAATGTGACTGGCGCCCTTTGTTCAGCTGGCTGGCTCTGCCCCCACCCCACGTGTGGTCTTAATGATTCCAGAGCCCTGTGCAAATGTCTTGGATGGGGCTCTTCAGTCTCTGCCACCCCACAGCTGGCCTTCCTGCTGTGACCAAGCAAGGAGGGCCATCACCCCATCAGTGGGGGTGGGACCTGCAGCCACCACCACAAGACTGCTGCCCGAGCCTCAGATAAGGCAGCCATGAGGGGTGGCAGGAGTCTCTTTGCCACCGGCGGGAGGTTTTTGGGGCGGAGCCTTAAGAGGTCAGGGTTTGGGGAGGGACTTTAGTGCCATAGAGTCCAATTGCCAAAGCGGCCATTTTTCTCCAGGTGATCTGATCTCTTATCGGCTGGAGATCAGTTGTAATAGCAGGAGATCTCCAGCTAGTACCTGGAGGCTTGGTAAACAAAAGTTAGCCTGCTGTCCAAGTATTGTGAAAAAATCACAGCAGTAACAGAGCCAGAAAATTTCTTATCATAAGAAATTATGATGTTCTATTTAGAACAGGTGTTTTCAATTTTGCTACAGTATTTAAATTGTTATAATGTTGTAATATATAACATCTCCTATAACAACAATAAACAGAACATAAGAAAAGGCTGCATGAATCAGTTGGACTCGTTCTTCCTAGTCGTTATTATATGTCCAAATACATTTACTTGGATAGTTTGTAGCCTTGGGGTTCTGGCGGTTCCAAGAACGCGGAAAGGGGAACCGGCAGAACCACAAGGCTACAAACGAAGAAATCGGTAACAAGCTTTACTGAAATTGACCAACACGGAGGACTTTGTTGAACTATCCAAGTAAATGTATTTGGACATACAATAAGTCTAGGAATAACAAGTCCAACTGATTCATGTAGCCTTTTCTTATGTTCTGTTTATTGTTGTTATAGATGTTATATATTACAATATTATTATTATTATTATTATATTATTATTATTATAATATTATAATAATATTATTATTATAACAATTTAAATACTGTAGCAAAATTGAAAACACCTGTTCTAAATAGAACAACTTTATGATAAGAAATTTTCTGGCTCTGTTACGGCTGTGATTTTTTCACAGTACCTGGAGGTTGGCAACCCTAGGGAGCCATGAGAGGTGGAAGGAGCCTCTTCTGCCTTGTCTTTTCCCTCTTCCTATGGGGAAGGGCATGGGCGGTTGGGGGCCCCTTTCCAGTCAGAGGCCCAAGGCGAGGGTTGCCAATCTCCAGGTGGTGGCCGGAGATCTCCTGCTATTACAACAGATCTCCAGGCCACGGAGATCAATTCACCTGGAGAAAATGGTCGCTTTGGAAGGCGGACTCGATGGCATCGTACCCCATTGAAGTCGCTCCCCTCCCCAAACCTTGCCTTCCTCAGGCTCCACCCCCCAAATCTCCAGGGATTTCCCAACCCAGAGCTGGCAACCCTACCCATGGCAGCTGCCCCTTTTGCCCATTGGCTAAGACCAGCTCTGCCACTCCAAAGGTTTTGGGGGGTGCATCGCAGCTCAGATGAAACCAAAGCGGCTCACACTCCAAAGCCAACTGCATTTCCAAGTTGGGAAGAGGATAGCGATGGAAAGTTTTTCTTCTTGGGAGGGGAGACAAGCATGGTGCCTTTTTCACCACCAGTTTTGGCTAAACTGGACTCTCTCTGCTTTTGTTGTTCCTTCTGTTGCCAGAAGAGAAGTGCCGGAGCTTCATAGAGCTGCCCCCAGAGTCAGAAAAAGGTGAGTCTTTGGAAGGCATTTGAGGCAAGGCAGGCCCATTTGTTTAAATTTATTTGAGAGCCAGCGTGGTGTAGTAGTGAAGTGTGGTGGTTTGGAGTGGAGGACTCTGATCTGGAGAACCGGTTTTGATTCCCCACTCCACAAGAGCGGTGGATGCTAATCTGGTGAACTGGATTTGTTTCCCCGCTCCTGCACATGAAGCCAGCTGGGTGACCTTGGGCTAGTCACACTCTCTCAGCCTCACCTACCTCACAGGGTGTCCATTGTGGGGAGGGGAAGGGAAAGTGATTTTAAGCCGGTTTGATTCTGCCTTAAGTGGTACAGAAAGTCGGCATATAAAAACCAGCTCCTCCTTCTCCTTCTCCTTCTCTTCCTCCTCCTCCTCCTCCTCCTTCTCCTCCTCCTCCTCCTCCTCCTCCTCCTCCTCCCCAAATGGGTGGAGACTAGGGTTGCCAACCTCCAGGTACTAGCTGGAGATCTCTTGCTATTACAAATGATCTCCAGCCGATCTCTATTCTGGAATTATAACTGACCTCCAGACTACAGAGACCAGTTCCTTTGGAGAAAACGGCTGCTTTGAAGGGCGGACTCTGTTGTATTTTAATCTGGGTATTTATTCTCACAGTGGGCTATGAACGCTATACAGCAACTCTTTCAGAAGCCGTTGAGGCAGGGACTGTCTAAAATCCCAAGTGCCCCTGCTTTGTCTCCAAAAATTCTGAACACCGCCCTACATTTGAGGCGCCTGTTAAGAATCACCCTGTTAGACAGATAGCCGCTCTGAAGGTTTTCTGCAGCCGATGGCAGGGGCGTTGACGGCTCCATCTCCTTCCTCACCCCCCTCACCTTTGCTTTCTAGGTGTACTGTGGCTGTCGGTTGCCTCGGAATTCCTCTATATCATCCTGCTGAGCGTGGGGTTCTTGCTGATGTGCTTAGATGCCATTTACTACGCCAACTTCATTGACGGACTCAAGATCAACGCTTTTGCTGCCGTGATCACTGTTCTTTCAGGTATCCCGGTCTCATCTTCTCCTCCGCCAAACGCCTGTGCCCTGATCCATCCGTAGGGTTGCCAACCTCCGGGTACTAGCTGGAGATCTCCTGCTATTACAACTGATGTCCAGCCAACAGAGATCAGTTCCCCTGGAGAAAATGGCTGCTTTGGGGATTGGACTTTATGGCATTGAAGTCCCTCCCCTCCCAAAACCCTGCCCTCCTCAGGCTCCTCCCCAAAAATCTCCCACCGGGGGCGAAGAGGTCCTTGGCAACCCTATCCACCCCTGAGTGGCCACTATTCTAAGGGCACTGGACAAAAAATGAGACACCAGAGGGGTCTTATAGCAGGAAGCCTCCCATGCTCCTCTGAGAAACAGGAGAAAAGGCTCAGCCTGGAAATAACACCTGATGTCACATCCACCCCAAAACCTAAATGTGGCATAAGCTCATCAGGTGATGCTCTGGCTGTCCCCGAAGCCCCCATGCTAAGTACCAGTGAGTTTTCAAGGATGGCCAAAGTGAGAAAGCTGCTTCCTCTACCCTGTCCTGCTATTCCACTGATCGATATTGCAGTCTCCCAGGGCTGCTTTTCAATTAAAAATAAATATCTAGTTCTATGATCATAGCTGTGGTTTAATGGCCTTGTGCGTTCTTGTAATGGACAACTGGCCTACAAATGCACTAAATAAATAAGAAGTGGGAGTGTCATAACATGCATCTGCCCTGGAAAGATTAGTGCATATACCCGGATTCTTATGATGGTGAAGTACACCAGCCAGCCACTTGTATCTCAGCAATCCAAGGTAGGTGTTCATTGCCCACAGCATGAATGTGGAATGCTATAGTCATCAGCCAGGCTGAGCAAGCTGCCAGGCAGAGGCTGGGTTAGCCAGAACCTAGAGAGAAAACTTTATCTTAAAAGTGCCATTTAACGGGGCAGCGGCGGAAGATATAACATTCGAATGCTTCCTCGTGGGGAAAAAATACCCGACATGTTAAAAATCTACAGCAGCTTGTAAGGGACAAGGCTAGGCTGCACTCTTTCCTCTAAATTATCAGCTCTGCAAACAGGGCTAGATTGAGATTTAAAGGTAAAGGTAAAGGTCCCCTGTGCAAGCACCGGGTCATTCCTGACCCATGGGGTGACATCACATCCCGACGTTTCCAAGGCAGACTTTGTTTGCGGGGTGGTTTGCCAGTGCCTTCCCCAGTCATTTTCCCTTTACCCCCAGCAAGCTGGGTACTCATTTCACCGACCTCGGAAGGATGGAAGGCTGAGTCAACCTTGAGCCGGCCGCCTCAAACCAGCTTCCGTTGGGATCGAACTCAGGTTGTGAGCAGAGTTTTGGACTGCAGTACTGCAGCTTACCACTCTGCGCCACGGGGCTCCTCAGACTGAGGTGTACCAAGGTCCTAAACCGGGGGTCTCCAACCTTTTTTTGAGCCCCCGTTAGGGCTGCCAACCTTCAGGTGGTAGCTGGAGATCTCCTGCTATTATGACTAATCTCCAGGCGATAGAGATCAGTTCCCCTGGAGAAAATGGCCGCTTTGGCAATTGAACTCTATGGCATTGAAGTCCCTCCCCTCTCCAAACCCCACCCTCCTCAGACTCCACCCCCAAAATCTCCAGGTATTTCCCAACCCGGAGCTGGCCACCTTAGGTATGCCATAGAGTTTAGCCTCCAAAGCAGCCATTTTCTCCAGGGGAACTGATATGTATCGTCTGGAGATCAGCTGTAATTCTGCTTAATCTCCAGACCCTACCTGGAGGTTGGCAAGACTGTGGCCCTAGAGGGCACTCCTATGGTGGGGCAAACTCTGAAATACCTTACTTCTCTCTCCCTACCCAACAGGGCTCCTGGGCATGGTTGCCCATATGATGTACATGACCGTCTTTCAGGTGGCGGTGAACCTGGGACCGAAAGACTGGAGGCCCCAGACGTGGTATTACGGGTGGTCATTTGGGTGAGTGACCGGTAGCCATTCCCTAGCCAAGGAGCCCCAGCAGGGAATGGCCACAAATAACCTCCTCTCGTGTGGTTTGGTCCCATGGAAGAGAACCATCCCTCGCAATATAAGCAGGGACAGGACTTGTGTGAGGAGATTCGGTCTCCCAGATATGTGGGTCCTAGGCTATAAAGGCCTTTAAAGGGGGAGAACCGAGACCTTGACTTTGGGCCAAGAAGCTACCGTATTTATCTGAAAGTACGATGATCCTGAATGTAAGATGATCCCCCTCAAAAAAGATTATAGGCAAAAGATATTTTTAATTACTGTGTTTAATGTTTGTGGTCCCCATTATATCTTGGGGAACTGTGGATTTGGCGTGTCCCTTTATTGTATTGTATAGTTACTTTAACACGATCCCTTGAAGAAAAACTATTGATCACCAGTGAAATATTTGCTCAGCAGGTTGGGTATGTACTCTCCTGCCAATCTCTACCAACAGGTGGGCACCAGAATTCTGCATCAGTTGAAACTTGTGGATTGCCTTCAAGCACAACCACATGTCCCTGCAGTTTATTCCCATTGTGAGAGATAAGATTTGCTGTTGTTTTCATGATTTGGTGGGCCACATTTACTTATTCCCTTTTTGTCCTGCTCTTCAAAGACTTCAGGATGGAATAAACAGCTCTTCCCCCTCCCTTGCCCCTTTTATCATTACAACAACCCTGTCAAGTAGGCTCAGCTGAGAGACAGTGACCGGCCCGAGGTCACCCACTTCTTCCGTCAGCTGCCTTTCCACCTATTCTGCATCAGAGGGACAGATGAAATAGGGATAGGGTTGCCAGGCATGCTGTTGTGGTCCATCCATTCCTTCTTCTTGTTTGTTTAAAGAATGGTTAGAATGATGGGGAGGGGGCGTGGCTCAGTGGAAGAGCATCTGCTTGGCATGCAGCAGGTCCCAGGTTCAATCCCCGGCATCTCCAGTTAAAGGGATTAGCCAGGTAGGTGATGTGAAAGACCCTTCCTGAGACCCTGGAGAGCCAGAAAGAGGGGCCATGGCTCAGTGGTAGAGCATCTGCTTGGCATGCAGCAGGTCCCAGGTTCAATCCCCGGCATCTCCAGTTAAAGGGACTAGGCAGGTAGGTGATGTGAAAGACCTCTGCTTGAGACCCAGGAGAGCCACTGCCCGTCTGAGTGACAATACTGACTTTGATGACCCAAGGGTCTGGTTCACTATAAGGCAGCTTCATGGGTTCATGTGATTATGTGCTTAAACAATCCTACAACACCATATTTGAAAAAACAACAACCCTAAAGGTTGTTCTTCCAAGCTGAAAAACTGCTCTGGGGAGTGAGGGTGGGTTCTTCATGATGATGCAGGTGTTCAGCCAATCAGAGGTCGGCATGGCCTCTTGCTTTAAAGAGTGGGAGGCGTTCCCTCTCAGCTCAGCCCTCAAGAGACGACTACATGCGATAATAGTGTGTGATGTGGGAAACTTACTCAGAGGGGTATGGATGGCTCTTGTTTTAATATACATGTAGACTTTGCTTCTCTCAGTCACAATTTGGGCCTTGCAGGCTCTGTTCTGATAACTACGTAGCAAATAAAAGATGGTTGCGTGGTTAGGAGTGGTGGTGTACTATCGATGGAAGGAGAAAATGGCGCCAGTTGAGAGGACCGGAGTAAGGGTTGCCATCCTCCAGGTAGTGGCTGGAGATCTATGATTCTATGACCTTAGGCAGTTCATGAGAGGGAGGGCTTCTTGGCCATCTTGTGGGCATGGAGTAGGGGTCACTGGGTGTGTGTGGGGGAGATAGTTGTGAATTTCCTGCATTGTGCAGGGGGTTGGACTAGATGACCCTGGTGGTCCCTTCCAACTCTATGATTCTATGATCTCCTGCTATTACAATTTATCTCCAGCCGATAGAGGCGAGTACACCTGGAGAAAATGGCCGCTTTGGAAATTGGGCTCTTTGGCATTGAAGTCCCTCCCCTCACAAACTCCCCCCTCCTAAGGCCCCCCCAAAAAACCTCCCACCGGGGGCAAAGAGGGACCTGGCAACCCTAGACCGGAGTGATGTGGTAATGGAAAAATGGACTTGACTCGACTGTCCCTTCCCTGTTTTTTCTGCTCGGCAGGATGGCCTGGCTCTCCTTCACGCTCTGCATGTCTTCCTCTGTGCTGACCCTCAACACCTACACTAAGACCATCCTGGAGTTCAAGTACCGCCGGCGGATTTTCGAGAAGCACACCGCGTCGGCGGGGAGCGGTGGAGGCCCTGGCTCGCCCACCCTAGCGCCCGACCTCGAACGTTTCCTGTGGGACAAATATATCTTCAGCGTTAGTGACTCTCTGGACTTCTCCCCCAGCCCGCCAGGCCCGATGGCTCCCAGTGCGGGACGCAAATCCTACGTGGGGGGCTATGCCGGGCTGGCAGGGGGGCGCAGTGGGGATGCCGGGGATGAGGACGATGGCGAGCCGTGCTAGAGAAAGGCCCACCCTTCTTCACAGCCCTGCTCTCCTGTTCTTGAATTGCCTCACTCACCTTGCTAGAACCATTCACCTCTACAGATACATCCCCTTCCCCACTCCTTTTAGGCAGTGTAGGGTGGTTTTAGAACCCAAAGCAAAGTTGCTTCTGAGAGGGTCCCAGGTAGTTTAGCAGATTTCCAGCCAGATAAAATGGAAAGATTGAGACCTACGGCAAGGAGTTGCTCCTGCCCCCCTCAAGTTGCCTTGTGACCCCTGCAGTTTACTTGGGGGCAGCAATCTTTTTGGGGTGCTAAGAACACAGCATGCCAGCTGCATGTGCAATCTGAGTGCGCCCCGGCAGAGGCAGCCCTTTATTTATTTGTGTGTTAAGTGCTGTCAAGTCGCTTCCGACTCATGGCGACCCTATGAATCAAAGTCCTCCAGAATGGCCTATCTTTGACAGCCTTGCTCAGATCTTGCAAGTTGAAGGCTGTGGCTTCCTTTATTGAGTCAATCCATCTCTTGTTGGGTCTTCCTCTTTTCCTGCTGCCCTCAACTTTTCCTAGCATGACTGTCTTTTCCAGTGACTCTTGCCTTCTCATAATGTGACCAAAATACGATAGCCTCAGTTTAGTCATTTTAACCTCTAGGGTCAGTTCAGGCTTGATTTGATCTAGAACCCACTGATTTGATTTTTTGGCAGTCCACGATATCGGTAACACTCTCCTCCAACACCACATTTCAAAGGAATCTACTTTCTTCCTATCAGCTTTCTTGATTGTCCAGTTTTCACACCCATACATAGTAATAGGGAATACGATGACATGAATTAACTTAAATCTTGGTGGCCAGTGACACATCCTTACACTTCAGAATCTTTTCTAGCTCCTTCATGGCTTCCCTTCATTTACTTCATTTATACCCAGCCTTTCCCTCCAAAGTGGTTCTCCTCTCCTCCTTTTTATCCTCCCAACAATCCTGTGAGGCAGGTTAGTCTGAGAGTATGTGACTGGCCCAAGTTCACCCAGGGAGCTCCCATGGTGGAGTGGGGATTCGAACCTGTCTCAACCAGATCCTAGTCCGACACCTTAATGCAAGTTTTCCCTCACGTGATGGATAGGGTTGCCAGGTCCCTCTTCGCCACCAGCGGGAGGTTTTTGGGTCGGAGCCTAAGGAGGGTGGGGGTTTGGGGAGAGGAGGTACTTCAATGCCATAAAGTCCGATTGCCAAAGCGGCCATTTTCTCCAGGGGAACTGATCTCTATCTGCTGGAGATCGGTTGTAATAGCAGGAGATCTCCAGCTAGTACCTGCAGGTTGGAGCAACCCAAAACAGCACTATAACACTATAAAGCAAATAAGTGAATTTTATAAAGTGCAAAGTGAATAAATATATACAGCATATACAAAGGGAGTACAAACAGATACAAAATTTACAATAACAATCCAATAAACATGACTTATCAAGAGGATGCCAAAGATCCTGATTCAACAGGTAAGTTCAAGTAATCAACCAATTAAGGTATCATTTGATATTAGAATTTTTTTGAATCTTTCAAATTCTTTTTAGGTTGCAGTTATTGGAACAAAGCCACAGGAAAAAAGATGTCAGACGTGTTGTCTAGATCGGGACCACGTTTCGCATATGGCTTCATATGCGAAACGTGGTCCCGATCTAGACAACACGTCTGACATCTTTTTTCCTGTGGCTTTGTTCCAATAACTGCAACCTAAAAAGAATTTGAAAGATTCAAAAAAATTCTAATATCAAATGATACCTTAATTGGTTGATTACTTGAACTTACCTGTTGAATCAGGATCTTTGGCATCCTCTTGATAAGTCATGTTTATTGGATTGTTATTGTAAATTTTGTATCTGTTTGTACTCCCTTTGTATATGCTGTATATATTTATTCACTTTGCACTTTATAAAATTCACTTATTTGCTTTATAGTGTTATAGTGCTGTTTTGGGTTGCTCCAATTATCCTTACAGCACTGAGCCTTCTTTTCTTGTGTAGTACCTGCAGGTTGGCAACCCTAGATCCCGCAATATCGTGGACAACCACACATACTGGCCTCCTCTCCTCTGTCAAATCGAAAGGGAGGTGCAGCTTGCAGATTATACAGTACAAATGTTAGGGGTGTCTTGGGCTGGAATGCCAAAGAGCCTCATCTGCCTTCTGAAGCAGGCCGTTTATCCGTTTAGTTGAAGCCTGCAGCTGGTTGGCTCTCAGCCCCGTGGAACTAGCGGCTGAGACAATCTTTCTGCCTTGTTATTTAAGAGTTACGGAATCGCTTAGCGTTGGGGGATAACAACAGACTTCTTCCTGCGTGCTGGATGCTCTGCTAATCCCTTGATCACCCAACATCTGTTAATACGTATCAGAGGATCTCTCTCTGTATTACGTATCTCTCTCTGTAATACCTATCAGAGGATCACGTACACGAGTGGCGGAGGCTAATCTGGTGAACTCGATTTGTTTCCCCACTCCTACACACAAAGCCAGCTGGGTGACCTTGGGCTAGTCACAGCTCTCTCAGCCCCACCTACCTCACAGGGTGTCTGTTGTGGGGAGGGGAAGGGAAGTTGATTGTAAGCCTGTTTGATTCTCCCTTAAGTGGGAGAGAAAGTCGGCATATAAAAAACAACTCCTCTTCCTCTCCCTCTCCCTCTCTCTCTCATCAGGTTACATTTCTATGTACAGACACTTGGGAAGAAGAAGGGTTGGTTTTTATATGCCGACTTTCTCTACCACTTAAGGAAGAATCAAACCGGCTTACAATCTCCTTCCCTTCCTCTCCCCACAACAGACACCTTGTGACGTAGGTGGGGCTGAGAGAGCTCTAAGAGAACTGTGACTAGCCCAAGGTCACTCAGCTGGCTTCATGTGGAGGAGTGAGGAAACCAACCCAGTTCACCAGATTAGAGTCCACTGCTCATGTGGAGGGGCGGGGGAATCAAACCCGGTTCTCCAGAACAGAGTCCACCGCTCCAAACCACCACTCTTAACCACTACACCACGCTGGCTCTCACTGAATCCCACTGAACTCACAAACCATGGCATAAACCTGTATGACGGTGGTTCACAACCTTTTTTGCTCCATTCCCCCTTTTCACCATTGTTCAGAATATAATCCCCCCCCTTCCCAAAATACTCTACCTCAAAAGGTGCATTCCAAATAATATGCACTTTGTTGAATAGTGGTCCCAATTCCCCCCAAGAACCCTAAAATTCCCCCAGGAGGGGGGGAATTCTCCCCCTTGTTGAGAACCCCTACTGTATGAGACCCATCTGTAAGGGCCAAACTAGACACTATGGGTGGGACATGTGGATGCTGTAACATCACATGAACACATGAAGCTGCCTTATACTGAATCAGACCCTTGGTCCATCAAAGTCAGCATTGTCTACTCAGACTGGCAGCGGCTCGCTCCAGGATCACATCTACTTTGACCCTCAGATTCCTAGTCAGTGCAGCTTGCGTTCTGATAACATAGTTACCTTCTTGGCTGCCGTTGTGAACCTGCTCTCCAGCACATGCATTGTTTAAGTATATTGAGAAGGAGATGCCCACACTCCTCCCTTCCGTCGCATACGTGGCTTGTCCTGTCTTTCAGAGGTGTGCTCCTGGCCGCCGCTGCTAATCACCTGCCCCTTCCTCCCCCTCCTCGGTCAGAGGCTGGATCCGGTGCATGAGAGGCCGCTTCAGTCTACTGCATGCGTGGCTTGCCCTCGCTATTAGGAGGAGTTTTAAACAAGCGGTGTGTTGTTTTCAGACTTGTCCGAGAGTACACATGAACCAACATTCAGCTTTCTGTCTGTCGTGAAAATAGTCTTAACAATATGATAGCCTCCTTCCCACCCCGCACCATCCCATTTGGTGAGAGAGTCTACTATTGAGTGCCCAAGTATCTTTATGTATATGGTACATATACTAATATGATTGTTGTAGTGGTATAATATATAGAGGCCTTCCTTGCGTGTTCATGCAACGACCTTTATTCATTTTGACCATGTACTGAGCCCCCCTCTGTCTCCTCCTCTTTTCAAGGCTCTAGGCCTAATAGGATTTCCAACTCCAGATTGGGAAGTACCTGGAGATTTTTGGGGTGGAGCCTGAGGAGGGTGGGGTTTGGGGAGGGGAGGGACTTCAACGGAATATAATGCCGTAGAGTCCACCTTCCAGAGCTGCCATTTTTCCCAGGGGAAGTGATCTCCGTCGCCTGGAGATCGGTTGTAATAGTGGGACATCTCCAGCCACCGCCTGGAGGTTGGCAACCCTAAGGCTTTCTTCTGAACCCCCTTGCCCACCCCACCCTCATGTGCTTCTTCCACACCAAATCCCCTTCTGCAGATGATTTATCGCTTCCGTTTTGCTTTGTATAATTCCCCCCATCTGTGGGAAATCAGAAGTTCAAGAGTTGTTAATTTCTGGCTGATTAAAGAAATTAAAGAATTAATCAGTGTCAGTCTGCTTCCTTTCATCAGACTTTGGGGGCGGGGAGGATGACGGGGAAGAGGGTTATGAGAAAGTAATGTGCTATTTCCAAGCCTTCTAGAAATAAAGGCGGATGGAGGGGCTAGTGGTTTAAACCCCACAGCAGATGGCAGGATCCTAATTTACCAACACCATCCAAGGGGAAGGGGGTGGCGACAGTCTTTGCATAAGAATCCTGTTCATATCCTGTGGGCTGGAGGAAACACCCAGAATGCCAGGGCTTTCTAGAATTGCTGCCGGTTCCTGGAATCAAAAGATCCCCTCAGTGCATGAGCTAAGCCATGCATAGTTATAAGTGGGGCCCATTTGTGCTTTTATGCTATGCATGAGTGCGCATGTGCATTACCAGGTAAGCTAGGCTTGGAATCAAAAGATCCCCTCAGTGCATGAGCTAAGCCATGCATAGTTATAAGTGGTGCCCATTTGTGCTTTTATGCTATGCCTGCATGCGCATGTGCATTAAAAGGTAACCTTGGCTTGGAATCAAAAGATCCCCTCAGTGCATGAGCTAAACCATGCATAGTTATAAGTGGTGCCCATTTGTGCTTTTATGCTATGCATGAGTGCGCATGTGCATTACCAGGTAACCTAGGCTTGGAATCAAAAGATCCTCTCAGTGCATGAGCTAAGCCATGCATAGTTATAAGTGGTGCCAATTTGTGCTTTTATGCTATGCCTGAGTGCGCATGTGCATTAAAAGGTAACCTAGGCTTGCTAACTTCCAGGTGGGGTCTGGCAATCTCTCAGAATCACAGCTGATCTCTGGACTACAGTCCACCTTCCAAATGTGGGGAAACATCCCTGCATAAAAGGCCAAAATATTTATCCCAGCCTTTGGTTAGGTGGACTATTTGAACAACTGTTCCCCCACCCACCCACCCACTAACAGAGAGAGACACATTCTTTATTCTGATCCATTTAATTTTTTTATTTCAAATTTATTTTTTCCATCCTTTTTTTAAAAACCTTTTTTTATTACAAAAAGAAAAGAAGAAAGAAGAGACAAAAGCTGATCAATAAATACTTGGGAGATGCTCAAAATAAAATAATGTTCATAAAATAATAATAATAATATAATAATAATGACCACAATTGCAACAACAATAAAACAAACCAGACTTGGAACAGATCATAAATTAAAAAAATAATAACTTACAAGGAAGAAACCTAACGGTTTTATAAATAACCAGGAGCAAGATACGTTCATGATAAATACCTGAAACTCGGGAGTGGGGTTAACTACAGCCATCAAAGAGCATTAAACATGAGATGTTCTTCTCCACTGAAAAAGAAGAAGCCAGCCTTTCTCAAGCAGACGCTGAACACATCTCCATGTTATTACCTGGTATTGCATGAAGCCATTTGGCCAACATTAAACATGGACAAATCAACTGTAGAACTAGGTGGGTAGTCGTCTTCATTCCAATGAACTTTCAAATTTGAAATACTTAAAAAAATACTGTTATGGTACTGTCTGTAGGGTTGCCAACCTCCAGGCATAGCCTGGAGTCTTCCTGGAATTATAACTGATCCCCAGACTGCAGAGATCAGTTCCCGTGGAAGAAACAGCAGCTTCAGAAAGTGGATTATGTGGCATCCCATCCCTTTCCTCCCCCAAACTCTGCCCTCACCAGGCACTGCTCCGACCTGGAGAAAGGCAACCCTTTCTGTTGTTTGAACATGTGATCCAACATTAGTGGAGCAAATGAATACTCAAAAATAACCCACTAGGGGGCGCTGCTGGAAAAGGAAAGCAGAATTTACCTTGAGTTGGTAGATAGTTGGGTAATTTCTTTCTGAATTAAATTAACATAATCCAGATTTTTAAAAAAATTGTTAAAAACAAATCTTAGTGACTAAATTTTACTACAGAAATGTTTCTAAACTTCTGATGTCTTCCTTCAAGTTCTTCAGACTCAAGGAGGCATTCCCCTCCATGTGTGAGTGGAAGGTAAATGTCTCTTCTGGGGTCTAATACAAACATGCAGCAGAATCCGTCTGTGGCATTTGCGGGGGGGGGGGGGTAGAATAGACTGTGCTGTGATCTGGATGGCCCCGGTTAGCTGGATCTTGTTAGATCTCGGAAGCTAAGCAGGGTCAGTCCTGGTTAGTAATTGAATGGGAGACCACCAAGGAATGCCAGGGTTGCTGTGCAGAGGAAGGCACTGGCAAACCACCTCTGTTAGTCTCTTGCCATGAAAACCCCAAAAAGGGGTCGCCATAAGTCGGCTGCGACTTGATGTCACTTTACACACACACACACACACACACACACACACACACACACACACACATTTTTAAAAACTTGCAATTACTACATAGGGTAGCAAAAGCAAATCACCGAGAAAGTTTTAGTATATCCTTCATATCGATTTTGAAAACAACAACAACAGGGCAGTCTTTTCCCAATTTATGACCAGTAAAAATAGCATTTCTCGCCTGCATTCTGACATGGTAAAGTGTATAATTATATCGCCTCGGTCTGGCCCTTTGCTTTGCCGCATGTGTAGACCAGGCCTTTTAAGAAAGAGTACCACTTTTTGGCTTTTGGTAACTTCTCTTGATTAAAAAAAAAAAATCTTTTCAAAAGTGTTGCCCAATTAGTCAGAGATTCCCTGGTAATCGATCACATCGTACAGTCTTAGACAGAGCTAGTTAGTTAGGAAGGCCATTCGTTCTATGCCGGACTGGGGCCACAGTTTCAGTTGTGTTCTGAATTTTCGACAGACGGCAAGGGAGAGAAAAATGGGCAAAGGTGATGACTGAAATCAGGCCAGGAGAGGGCGCTGCTGCTGCTGCTTAGTTAAGCCAAGACGCATCTTCCAACCTTCGAGGCATCCTTTCGTCCTCGGCCCAGGCACCCCAGAGGATTCCTGAGCCGCTCTTGAGCACGTGCCCCAATTTGTGCGTATTTATCAGGGGATGGCTGGAAACGGGGCTTGAGCAGACTGGCCGCCGTTACTGGTCGTTCGTAGCCAATTTCCCAGTAGCCACAGATTGATTCCACCACCCTATACTAAGAAGGGCATCCTTCACGTTCGACACAGACCAGCCCGTACAATCCAGATTATAGTGATCCGTGAACAGGAGAGCAAGAGAGGGCAGAAACACGCCCCTTTCCCGGCTACTTTCCCATGCTTGCCGGCACCCCTTAGGAAGGATGGGGAGATGAGATGGTTGTTCCGAGATTTAAAAGAGTCCCCTCTCATCCCACAATGTCCCCCAAGTGTAGGAAAGGTATGATTGGGCCAAACGTCTCCGCCCCTCCCACCCTGCAGCACCCCTCGGAGGAGGAACACTGTGGCGCCTCGTCTCACGGACTCGCTTTTCCTTCCTTGCATCCCCCTCCTCCTCCTCTGGAGCGGCAACGAACAGTTCCAGGTCTGCGGGGAGGCTTTCCAAAATACCCGTGGCACTTCCGTTCCTCAGCGGTTCACAGCTTGTTCCGAATCAGAACCAGCACGCGGGCTGCCCAGTCCAAGTAGAGGTGGAACGAGTGGACGATGGCGTGTCCGGCTTGGACCACGGACCAATGAGTGCCGTGGGACGGGAGGGTGGGCAGAGGGGCATCGGTCCGCGGGAGGCTCAGCTTCACCATCTGGGGAGAAAGAGACACGGGTTACGTTTTTTTTAAAAAAATTATATTTATACATATCCTGCTTTTCTCCTCAGTGAGGGACCTGGCGAACACATGAAGCTGCCTTCTACTGAAACAGACCCTCGGTCCATCCAAGTCAGTATTGTCTACTCAGACCAGCAGCGGCTCTCCAGGGTCTCAGGCAGAGGTCTTTCACATCATTTCCTTGCCTAGTCCCTTTAACTGGAGATGCCGGGGATTGAACCTGGGACCTTCTGTGTGCTAAGCAGAGGCTCTGCTATTGAGCCACAGCCCCTCCCCTCAAGTGGCTTACAACCATATTCTCCAATTTGTCCTCACAACAATGGTAACCTTGTGAGATTGGTTCGGCTGAGAGACAGTGACTGGCCCAAGTAGAGTTGTCAGGTCCTTCCTGGCAAACAGTGTGAGGGAGTAGACTTACCAGCCTAGGCTGACGTCACTTCTGGCATGCACCAGAAGTGATGTCATCATGTCACTGGTGATACAGGATGCTCGATGTTTGGGCAAAAGCTCTATGGTAGATGCCTTGTAACCATAGAGTTTTTCCCCAAATACCAGAGCATCCAATGTTGCCAGCGACATGATTATGTCACTTCCGGTGTGTGCCAAAAGTGATGACACTGGGTGATGTCGCTGCTTTGCCAGCCTAGGACTCCCTCCCTGCTGCTGGTAAGTCCTCCTGCTAGCCAGCTGGTCGCCAGTGGAGGGTGGCAGATGGGGGTAGAGCAGGGTTGCCAAGCCCCAGGTAATAGCTGGAGATCTCTCGCTATTACGACTGATCTCCAGCCGATAGAGATCAGATCAGCTGGAGAAAATGGCCGCTTTGGCCATTGGACTCTATGGCATTGAAGTCCCTCCCCTCCCCTCCCCAAACCTCGCCCTCCTCAGGCTCCATCCCAAAAACCTCCTGCCGGTGGCGAAGAGGTACCTGGAAACCCTAGGCTAGAGGGGTGGCAGCCCTGGCCTAAGATCATCCAGCCAACTTCTATGGCAGAGTGGGGATTTGAAGCTGGGTCTCCCAGATCCTAGTCTGCCACTCTAAACAATACACTCTATGCTCGGTCTCACAAGTAGGGTTGCCAACCTCCAGGTACTGGAAATCACAGGCACTTATGGCAAAAATTATATACAAACTCAGTGTTGCATTTGCAAGTTGTATAATGTGAGCATAAACATGAACACATACAAAACAATCCAATTGATGCTATAACATGATTATACACGTGTAGAGTCCATCTGGAGTCGCATCAACAGTCCATTTGACTGAAAAGTCCTGAAAGCTGTATAGTGAACGCCAAAATAGGTCTCCGGTAAGTGTCCTATTTCGCAAGCCGCTTTTTCATCATTAGCAGTCCACAAAGATAATTTCCTCAGAACTGTTGTTCCGAGTGTACAGGCTCATAGGCTCCCTGTAGTAATGGATGACGAATCTGCGTCACCTACACGCATATAATCATGTTATAGCATCAATTGGATTGTTTTGTATGCGTTCATGTTTATGCTCACATTATACAACTTGCAAATGCAACATTGAGTTGGTATATAAATTTTTGCCATAAGCGTCTGTGATTTCCATAACCTATATTCGGGGCACTCGTCTTCGTTTTGATTGCTCAACCCTCCAGGTACTAGCTGGAGATCTCCTGCTATCACAACTCTTCTCCAGCTGATAGAGATCAGTTCCCCTGGAGAAAATGGCCACTTTGGCAATTGGACTCTGTGGCAATGAAGCCCATCCCCAAACCCCGCCCTCCTCAGGCTCTGCCCCCAAACCTCCCGCCAGTGGTGAAGAGGGACCCGCCAACCGTACTCACAAAGGAAAGTAAGAATGACTTTGTGGAGAGAGGACCATGAGTCCACTGTAAACCTGCCTTTGTAATATCAGCTCCTCTGCTAGGACCGTTTGGGGAATGCTTCTCCCTCTCAGAGCCTTACCAGGTGCTCCAGCCTCTTCAGCAGGCGTTCCAGTCGGACATGCACCGTGCCAATGTCATGCTCCATAGGCCGCAGTAGTGGCGCGGCTTTGCGCAGCCACTCAAAGTGGCGCTGGTAGCACTGCAGGTCAGAGCTGAGCCGGGCCAGACCGCCAGAGACCTGACGGGAAGGAAGAGGAGAGGAAGATGTTAGAGGGGAGGAACTGAGAGGGAAAAAGAAAACCACGGAGACCCGTCGGTTTGCACATAGTTTATGGGATGTACAGGTGACGCCTCTTCTTATTCCAACCCACAGAGAAAACTGAATTCACGGTGGAGAACTGGGAGAGATTTTGGAACGACAGCAGCTGAGGAGAAAGCAAGGCGGCTCGGTTGGAGTCTCTGGAGAGAAGGTGGAGACTCCAGAACCAAACTGGGAGGCAGGCGAGGGCGCCAAAACGTGAGCTGCTATGGTAAAGCCCTAAGTAACACGGCAGGAATTCAGAACTGATCATTAAGGGGGAAAGGGGACTCCCTGTGAGGGATCTGAAGCCACCAGGTAGCAATGGGAAGTCAGTGTGCCTTCAGGTGACCATTGTATTCCTGCCAGATGAAGAAGAGAGATGTTGTGTAGAAGAAGAAGAAGAAGAAGGAGGAGGAGGAGGAGGAGGAGGAGAGGAAGAAGAAGCAGAGGAAGAAGAAGAGGAGGAGTAATTGGTTTTTATTTGCTGACTTTCTCTTCCACTTAAGGATGATTCAAACCGGCTTACAATCACCTCCCCTCCCCTCAACAGACACCCTGTGAGGTAGGTGGGGCTGAGAGAGTGTGACTAGCCCAAGGTCACCCAGCTGGCTTCGTGTGTAGGAGTGGGGAAACCAACCCGGTTCACCTGATTAGCATCCATCGCTCATGTGGAGGAGTGGGGAATCAAACCCGGTTCTCCAGATTAGAGTCCACCTCTCCAAACCACCGCTCTTAACCACGACACCACGCTGGCTAGGAAGCAAGGCGTGGTCGAAAGGAGGGCTTCAGAGGGCTGGGGGTGGTGGTGGGAGAAGATGAGGCCTCTCACCTGGATGTTGGCAAGTTCCACGGCATTCATGGACAAAACGGGGAGGGTCTCCAGCTTGTGTTCTCCCTCAGCTGGATAGCGGTTTTTCTGTGCAGGGGGAAAAACGGGAGGGTGTGTGTCAGATAATGGCAGGCACAACAGCCCAGGGCCCCCTCCTCTGGCCCCCTCCAGGCCTCCCTCTCATGCCTCCCGTTCCACCCGCTGACGTGCATGCCTGCGCATCTTTCCCCTCCCCTTCACAAGACCTCTCATCACCTGCATAGGGGCAGCAGGGAGGCATCAATGGCAGTGGGCCCCACCAGAAACCCTGAGCCCCGGCAGCTGCCCCACTTCAGGTAGGGTTGCCATCCACCAGGTACTAGCTGGAAATCTCCCACTGTTAGAACTGATCTCCTGCTGATAGAGATCAGTTCCCCTGGAGAAAATGGCCGCTTTGGCAACTGGACTCTATGGCATTGAAGTCCCTCCCCTCCCCAAACCTCGCCCTCCTCATGCTCTGCCCCCAAAACCTCCCGCCAGTGGCAAAAAGGGACCTGGCAACCCTAGCCATACAGTTCAATTGCCAAAGTGGCCATTTTCTCCCGGTGAACTGATCTCTATCAGCTGGAGATCAGTTGTAATAGCAGGAGATCTCCAGCTACTACCTGGAGGTTGGCAACCCTAATGAGGGGTCAGCCAAAGCAGCGTTACAGAGTCCTTCTTCCAAGCCCCAATGACGTTACTGGGTCAAATCACTAGGGTTGCCAACCTCCAGGTAAATAGCTGGAGATCTCCTACTATTACAACTGATCTCCAGCCGATAGAGATCAGTTCCCCTGGAGAAAATGGCCGCTTTGGCAACTGGACTCTATGGCATTGAAGTCCCTCCCCTCCCCAAACCCCGCCCTCCTCAGGCTCCACCCCAAAAACCTCCCTTCGGTGGCGAAGAGGGACCTGGCAACCCTAACCTCAGGGTATGCTGACACCGGCCCTGCCTGGCTCTGTTTTGATAGGTTTGAGCGGAGGTGGCGGGACTTACAAAGTGATTGAAGAGGTTCTTGGTGTCGCTCAGCAGGTTTCTTGCCAGGTGGACGATGGAATCGAACTCGGCTCGGGGATCCGAAGGCCGTAGCCGGGGGCCGGGCACAGCCCAGAAACCCTCACACAGGCTCAGCAGCGTCACCAACACTCGGCACAACCAGTCTGCAAAGAGAGAAAAATCGCAGTTAGGCCTGGCCTTCCAAGTCTGTGCCGACCATGTGCAAGGCAGACAGCAACATGCGCTCCAGTTGCCCTCATGTGTCAGGGTCTCTGTCCTCGTTTTTGCCCTTTGCTAGTCTTGTCTGTTGTCAAGGTTCGTCCTCCTACCTGGAGTCTCTAGAAGTTAAATCTCCAGCTCTTGGGTGGTTGCATCCTGCCCCTAGCACCTATGTAAATAAATGCATGCGCATGAACACTAAACGCATGGTCGCTTTGGCCTCCTTTATTCCCTGTTTCAGCCAGGATTGAACACATGTGTTTCGCCAAATGTGGGTTCGATCCTGGCTGAAACAGGGAATAAAGGAGGCTACAGCGACCGTGCGTTTTCGCCCTAAGACACCGTACGGCGCACACCCTGCTGCTCCACACACGGCAGAGGCCGAGATACACCCAGAGCACTTGATAAGACTATCGCAGAATACGTGAATGCAACACGCACAATGGAGTCGTCACCAGACTTCAACAGTCAATCAAGTATCCCTTCCTAAGGCCTGCATTTATGAGAACTGCTTCCTTTCTCTGGGACAAGAAGGCTGAATCTGCACATCATAAAGAGACAGGGATGAGTTAGTGGACCCTTTAGAGATAGGGAGAAAGGAGGTTGGGAGACAGGGTCTCTGTCCTTGTTTTTGCCCTTTGCTAGTCTTGTCTGTGGTCAAGGTAGGCGTGTAGGTGTGAACGCTGACCACGCAGCGGAGTAAGCAAAAGTTTAAAACTCAACTGTGCCCCTGAACCGGTCTCAAGTTTGCATTCCCCTTGGTGGGGAGGCCCCAAACGGCGCTTCTTGAGCATTCGGGCGCAAGAAAACCCTGGGTTTGTCGCAGAGGGACCTTGAGGGGAGGGAGGAATGGCCCAGAGGTGCCCCTGAAAAGCAGTTGGCACGAGTACTGAGCACAGGCTGGTTGGCAGAGAGACGGGGAAGGAGGGGCCGGTCGGTTAGGGAATTCCTGCCCAGTGACAGAGCCATCTCGGCGCCTTCGCTGTGAGGTAAGGAAAAAAAGAAGCCGGCCGGTATTCGGAAATAGTGATGCTGTCGAAGGAGGGAGGGGTGAAGGAGGGGGTGAGTCAAGGTGTTTTCATGGAAAAGCCATCCGATGTTGTCTTAGAGAGCGGGCTACATATTTTTCCCTTTGCCAGGAGCCGAGGCCTGCCTTTCAAAGGAGGGCTTTTTCGCCTCCAGAATCGAGGGGGGGGGGGGAACGTTCGCCGATTCACTGGTGTGACCAAATGGGCCGATTTCTTAGATGTGTATATAAAACCTCTGGCTTTTCGTTGGCTGACCCTTGCGAAAAGGGAATTTGGAAGAGGGCAGCCAACTTTTCTTTTTTTACCGACCTCGCTACTGTGCATTGAACGGTTGCCTGGCCTGCAGTAATTAACGGGCGATCGTCTTCATGTGCACATGAACACATGAAGTAGTCCTAGCTATAGGGTTGCCAAACTCCAGGTACTCGCTGGAGATCTCCCGCTATTACAACTGATCTCCAGCCAATAGAGATCAGTTCGCCTGGAGGAAATGGCCGCTTTGGCAATTGGACTCTATGGCATTGAAGTCCCTCCTCTCCCCAAACCCCGCCCTCCTCAGGCTTCGCCCCAAAAACCTCCAGGTATTTCCCAACCCAGAGCTGGCAACCCTACCTATCTATCTCCTCAGGATTTCCCCTGTCACATGAACACATGCCTTCTACTGAATCAGACCCTTGGTCCATCAAAGTCAGTCTTGTCTACTCAGACCGGCAGCGGCTCTCCTGGGTCTCAGGCTGAGGTCTTTCACATCACCTACTTGCCTGGTTCCTGGAGACGCCGGGGACTGAACCTGGGACCTTCTGCATACCAAGGCATTAGGAAGAATTTTCTAACAGAGCGGTTCCTCAGTGGAACCGGCTTCCTGGGGAGGTGGTAAGTCTTCCTTCCCTGGAGGTTTTTAAGCAGAGGCTAGATGGCCATCTGTCAGCAATGCTGATTCTATGAACTTAGGCAGTTAATGAGCGGGAGGGCATCTTGGCCATCTTCTGGGCATGGAGTAGGGGTCACTGGGGGTGTGTGGGGGAGGTAGTTGTGAAATTCCTGCATTGTGCAGGGGGCTAGACTAGATGACCCTGGTGGTCCCTTCCAACTCTATGATTCTATAAGCAGATGCTCTACCACTGAGCCACACATTGTGAACAAAGCTACACCTGCTGGAACCTGCAGATCAAGATGCTACGGAAGGCACAGGGGTGCTGCAGTTTGGCTTTGTTTTGGTCATGTGGCAACCGTGGTTTGATACCAGTATTCGGAGCCATCTATGGACAGCGCTTCACCGCTAACACGGAGTGTTGTTTTCATTCTTTGAAGCTTAAGCTTCCTTTTTCATTGCTCACATAGGAAATTAAAATACAGTACCAACACTGGCTGGACCAGTGATTCTTCGTGGGGTCCACAGAGCTCCCATGGGGGCAATCTAGAAATTGGCAGGGCATTCAGAACTTTGTGGGGGGGGGGAGGGCAGCAGAGGGGAGCTCTTTTACCCCACATACCCTGCCCTGAGGATGAAATCCCAGATCCTAGATTCCTCCCGCAGGCCCTTTAAAAAGAGGCACCGAGCAAACAAGAAATCAAGCTGAACATTAAGGAGTTGGCGGCCGGCCCTCCGGCACAAGGGCCTCATTGAACGCATGCCTGAGATCTGTGTATCGTATGCATATATCATAAATATACCTAAATACATAAAGTTGCCTTGTCTGGAATGCTGGGGTTATGTTCTCATTTTTGGACTTGTGGTTTGTGGGGCATTCGATGATAATGCAGAGTACTTGGGTAGGCTGCGGTGGATTCAGAGTGAAGAGTCACTGCAGATTTTCAACCAGCTCTTGCCTCTTTCCTGCGTCATTCACACGTACACCCAAACAGCAAAAAAAAAAAAAAGGGGGGGGGTGAAATGTGGAAAGACCCTCAGGGCTGCGATCTGAGAACTCAGAGGGACTTTTGAGTAAACATGCACCATCTGGTACCATCTGGTACCGTGCATTGGCTTTACAGACAATGAGGAGTCAGCCTCGGGTTGCCAGTTCCCTCTTTGCCACTGGCGGGAGGTTTTGGGGGCGGAGCCTGAGGAGGGCAGGGTTTGGGGAGGGGAAGGACTTTAATGCCATAGAGTCCAACTGCCAAAGCGGCCATTTTTGCCAGGTGAACTGATCTCTATCGGCTGGAGATCAGTTGTAATAGCAGGAGATCTCCAGCTAGTACCTGGAGGTTGGCAACCCTAGGTCAGCCAAAGCAGCGTTACAGAGTCATTCTTCCAAGCACCAATAATGTTACTGGGTCGAATCACCCATAAAGCAAAACAGTTAACTGACAAGCCGGTTTCCCCTCGTTTTTTCTCCCATGAAATCAAGCATTCCTCCAGATATAGCTTTCCTCGTCACTAGGGTTGCCAGGTCCCTCTTCACAACCATTGGGAGGTTTTTGGGGCAGAGCCTGAGGAGGGCGGGGTTTGGGGAGGGGAGGGACTTCAATGCCATAGAGTCCAATTGCCAAAGTGGCCATTTTCTCCAGGTGAGCTGATCTCTATCGGCTGGAGATCAGTTGTAATAGCAAGAGATTTCCAGCTAGTACCTGGAGGTTGGCAACCCTACCCGTCACATTTGATCCAACAGGTTGTCCCTGGCAGACTTTCCCCTTTTTGGGGGGGCTGGTGGTCTGGACATGATTGCCTTATGAAGAGGCTGGCTGGTAGGATTGCCAACTGCAGTTATTTATGGGGGGGGGAGGAACCCCCTACCACGTTTCTGTTTATTATGCAGCTCAGAAGCCCAGCTAGAAAATAGTTGGAAACCCTGCCGCTGAAGTAATACAGAGGTGATGCTTTTGTGCATGTGCAGAATGCCTTTACTTCACCACTCTGGAGCAGGAGGCCAGCTTCTATCCATCTGGGGGAGGTTCTGGGCAGGCATGAACCCTTTCATTATTTATAAATTAAACCCTGTTGCTGTCTCTCCTGAATCCCGGAAACCCTTTCCCCTGCCTGCCCCCCCCCCTGCCTATTTGTCTTTTATATTCCCAGATCTGACACCATGGCTTGATGGTGTAGAACTTGCGTGCATGGCCCCCCGAGTCCCGGCTTCAACCTCTGGTATCTCCTGTCGAAAGACCTGCAGGGCTGGTCAAGACGCTTCTCGACCCGAGATGTCGGAGAACTCCTGTTGACTAGAGGAGGGTGCAGAGCACATGAAGCTGCTTTACACTGAATACCCTCAGGCTATCACTATCAGACTTGCCTACTCCGACTGGTAGCTGCTCTCCAGGGTCTCAGGTGGGGTTGCCAACCTCCAGGAACTAGCTTGAGATCTCCTGCAATGACCACTGATCTCCATCCGATAGAGATCAGTTCACCTGGAGAAAATGGCCACTTTGCCGATTGGACTCGATGGCATTGAAGTCCCTCCCCTCCCCAAACCCCGCCTTCCTCAGGCTCTGCCCCCCAAAACTTCCCGCCGGTGGCAAAGAGGGACCTGGCAACCCTAGTCTCAGGTAGAGGTCTTTCACACCACCTGCTACCTGGCCCTTTTAACTGGAATTGCCAGGGATTGAACCTAAGCTTCCTGCATGCCAAGCCACTAAGCCACGGCCTCTCAAAAGACAGAGCAACGGGCTAGACAGACCGACGATCTAAAGAGGCCGCTTCAGCTGTCCCTGTTCGCTCAAGCTAAGCCTTTCCTCCTTGGCCCAAGAAGAAACCGAGGCAAAGCACAAGACATTATAGTCGGATCAACAGCAACCGAGAGATGGAATGAAAACAAAGCGTTGGACATTATTAGAAGAATAAAATCTTACAATATTTACAACCATGAGGCTGGTTCACATAATCCCAGTTCCAGAAATGTTGAATGTTCAAGGAGCATGTAGGTTCACACACGCACACATGGTGCCTCCCCCCACCCCCCAAACCAGGATATTGGACTATATGGATCTTGGGCTGATCCAGCGAAGGCCTTCTCTGTATTGTTCATGTGTGATTGCTTTTGCAGTTAAGGGAGCTGGGACTTTAGAACTGCTGTAATCTGCCTTGATTGTCTTGTGAAGAAACAAGGGATAAAAGAAGAGAAAACTAATACATATTCCAGTGGTAATAAGTGTGAACCCGTCCACCCACCTAGTCGATGTAACTTCTCTGCATACTCAGAGCAGAGGGGACAGAGAAGGGTCCGGTTCTCCTGCTCCATTACCTCGTAAAGCAGTGAACTGGGGCTCTATTCAATAGCCCTTTCCCCAAACAACCCCACCATGAAACCACTGACCCCTAGAATCATAGAGTTGGAAGGGACCACCAGGGTCATCTAGTCCAACCCCCTGCATAATGCAGGAAATTCACAACTACCTCCCCCCCCACACCACCAGTGACCCCTACTCCATGCCCAGAAGATGGCCAAGATGCCCTCCCTCTCATGATCTGCCTAAGGTCATAGAATCAGCATTGCTGACAGATGGCCGTCTAGTCTCTGTTTAAAAACCTCCAGGGAAAGAGAGCTCAGCACTTCCCAAGGAAGCCCGTTCCACTGAGGAACTGCTCTGTTAGAAAATTCTTCCTAATGTCTAGATGGAAACACTTTTGATTTAATTCCAACCAGTTGGTTCTGGTCTGACCTTCTGGGGCAACAGAAAACAACTCGGCACCCTCCTCTATATGACAGCCCTTCAAGTACTTGAAGATGGTTATCATATCCCCTCTCAGTCTTCTCCTCTTCTCCCTGAGCTGCTCCATCTCCTGGCATGACAAATGGAGCCAGAGATCAATAGAAGTGAGACAGCGCTGAATCTACCAAGGGATACCTTCCTTTGCCTGTCATGGAGACTTATGCACACACGCATCAGGGGATCGATAGGCAAGGCTCCCGGGGAGGGAGACAAAGAGAAGGGGCTGGAGAAAAGGATGAAGAGTGGGTCAGGCAGATAAGGTTCTAGTCCACTGAGTCAGATAGACAGATTGATAGACAGGGTGGAAGAGAGTCTGCATGACCATGAAGGATGCATATAGTAAACCTTTCTAGGCAGTCTGTACCTGAGATTAAATCAAGCCTGAGCTATCCCTAGGAGCTAAAATGACTAAACTGAGGCTTTGATACTTTGGTCACATCATGAGAAGACAAGAGCCGCTGGAAAAGGCAATAACGCTAGGAAAAGTTTAATGCAGCAGGAAAAGAGGGAGACCCAACCTGAGATGGATTGACTCTATAAAGGAAGCCATGGCCCTCAGTTTGCAAGACCTGAGCAAGGCTATCAAAGGACATTTTGGAGGACATAGATTCATAGGGTCGCCATGAGTAGGAAGTGACTTGACGGCACTTAACACACCCATGAATATGAGGTCTGATGGACAAATAAATAGTTAGGGTTGCTTTGCACATAGCACAGTGGCAAAAGGGGTTTTTCTGCCCCGGGTACGGATGGCCAAGCGGCACAGCCCATCTTGGCTCCCTGGATAGGGCAGCCAACTTCCAGGTACTAGCTGGAGATGTCCTGCTATTACAACTGATCTCCAGTGGCAAAGGGGGACCTGGCAACCCTCTCCCTGGACCAGAAAACTCCATTTGCGCACTCCACTGAAAACTGCCTGTTGCATGCAATGTTATGTTTGTAGGTGTGCACTTCAAAGTGTGCCTTGAAAAGGTAACACTGAAATGGCCCTTGAAGCAGACATCAGCTGAGGAAGGTTGAATGGAGAGCAGTGCTTGAATTATTGGGCCCCAGAGACCCTGGCACCCCGAATATGGGGATGGAGAGATTAGCAGATGGAGAAATAAAAGAAAGAAAGATTGTGTTTGTACTGATATTCTGGCTAGATCAAAGTGATGCCCAGATGAAAGTGATTTTTTTTTTTTTTGCTGGAAGTTCTGCCCCCGACTTCTTCCCAGCCAGAACAGACACCGGGATTGAACTGCGGGAGACAGAACAAGACGGCGTCTCGTGGAGCACCACAGAGTCCCCCAGGGGGGTGGTTGGTTTCACAGCTCTGGGATTTACGGGCCTGACTTGGCAGGACGGAGTCTCGTAAAGTGGCTCAAAGCGAGAGAGAGCGAGGGAAGGCGTGAGTCGCAGACAGTCAGGTTGGCTGCACCAGCCGTGCAGGCGACCTCTGCAAACGCTTGCGCGCACACAACCGTGCCACCGTTGCATCTCACATCCACGGAGCGCCACATGGCTGCAGGTGTGAAGATGCACATTGCACATATACAACAACAAGTATAAAAGCACACACTTCCAAACACACACAGAGAAAGGCATGAGGCTTAGGCGGCAAATCAACTACCGAGAAATACACGGAGAAACGGGCAGCACACTCCAGAACACAAAGAGGAGGAGGAGGAGGAGAAGAAGAAGAAGAGGAAGAAGAGGAAGAGGAGGAAGAAGAAGAATTGTTTTTTATCTGCCGACTTTCTCTACCACTTAAGGGAGACTCAAACCGGCTTACAATCACCTTCCCTTCTCCTCCCCACAACAGACACCCTGTGAGGTAGGTGGAATGGAGAGCGCTCTAACAGAGCTGTAACTTGCCCAAGGTCACCCATCTGGCTTCGTGTGTCGGAGTGGGGAAACAAATCCAGTTCACCAGATTAGCCTCTGCCGCTCATGTGGAGGAGTGGGGAATCAAACCGGTTCTCCAGATCAGAGTCCACCACTCCAAACCACCGCTCTTAACCATGACACCATGCTTAACTACATGTCCAACTTGAGCTACCTGGGCAGGTGACAAGCAGCTGCCACCAGACAACCATATGTAACTGCTCACCTGTGGCTGAACCCCCACTCGAGCTACCAACCAGCCTGGAGAAAAATGTCTTGTCTCATGAACAAAGGCTATGCGGGATGTTAGTTCCCAGGTGATGTTATTTCCCTGCATGCCAAGAAAAGCTTCACCTGCCCATTTCCACACTCTGCTAAAGGGACAGGATGTTTTTTCTCCAAGCCAGGTGGCCTCCCTACAATGCGGATGCTCCCAAAACTAGAACTGTTCCCACACAGGTACACATAGGGTTGCCAGGTGCCTCTTAGCAACTGGCGGGAGGTTTTTGGGGTGAAGGTTTTTGGGGTGGAGCCTGAGGAGGGCGGGGATTGGGGAGGGGAGGGACTTCAATGCCATGGAGTCCAATTGCCAAAGCGGCCATTTTCTCCAGGTGAACTGATCTCTATCGGCTGGAGATCAGGTGTAATAGCGGGAGATCTCCAGCTAGTACCCGGAGGCTGGAAACCCTAGGTGACAGACAAAGGTGACTTTATTTGGAGGGGGTCATCTCAAGCAACAGATTTCACGCACCATGAAGGGCAAAGGATTTTGTACATATTTAAAAACAAAACACACTTTCTTACTATCACATGCTTTGGAAGGCGGGCTCTATGGCACCATACCCTATTGAAGTCCCTCCTCTCCTCAAACCCCACCCTCCTCTGGCTCCACCCCCAACATCTCCAGGTATTTCCCAGCCCAGAGCTGGCGGCCTTATGGCCACCCTAGAATCCCCGGAGCGTGGTTGCCAGCCACATGAGATCACAGCCACGCTGAAGCAGAACGGATCCGGATCTAGTCAGAGCCTGGATCGTAGCCCTTGTAGGGACCCTGTGCACACCATCTTGACTTCCATGTTGGAAGAAAGGCAGAAGAAAAAAAGTAATAAATAAATACATACTGCAAAGGTGAGAGAAACGTCTCTGCCATGCTTGAAAGAGTTTGGAATCTTGATGAAGCACAAGGTGTGGATTTGCCACTCAAGTTTTCGCAGGCTGGGATCCCAAGATTTCAGCATTTCTTTCTTGGGGGGGGGGGGTAGAATGGTGCAAAATGTCATGCTGTCATGCCCCCCACCCCAATCTGGTTCCTAATGATCTGAAAAGCTGGGGGAGGGAAATGAAGCCAAGCCAAGCTGGTATATATACAACATACTACCTTTGCATCACTTATTTTGACAGCTGAGCTCAGTAGGATGATACTTTTGCAATGGGTAGAAAAAAATAGTCAGAGCTTGAAAGCGAAGCAGGGTCGGCCAGGGTTAGCACTTGGATGGGAGGCCACCAAGGAAGAGTGGGGTCGCTATTCAGAGGAAGGCAAGAGCAAACCACCTCTGTTCATCTCTTGCCTTGAAAACCCCATGGTCCTGGGGGTCGGTTGTGATGGCACACAATTATTATTACTAACTGGGGGTGGGGGGGAGAACAGATACACCTTTAAATGCAGCCACCAGGGTGCTGTTTGATGCCCTCAATCCTTCTGGTGAAAATGGCAGGGTTGTTAATTCAGTCTTGCATAGAGAAGAAGAAACATCCTGGGAACCTGATTTTTTAAAAAATTGTCTACCCTTAACACTCTGCAGATAGCCAGGACGAGAAACCCTTTCCACTTTTAGCTGGATCAACCCCCTTCCATTATGTGTGGCTTAAAACTTCCTTTTCAATCTGGACCTGAGAAGGATCTGGCCCCTTCCTTGGGCAGCCCATTTCAGGAGCGGCTAGGCTTGTCAGCCCTGGGTTAGGAAATACCTGGAGCTTTTGGGGAAGGTGGGGTTTGGGGAGGGGGCGGGACTTCAATGTGGTATAATGCCATAGAATCTACCTTCCAAAGCAGCCATTTCCTCCAGGTGAACTGATCTCTGTTGCCTGGAGATCGGAATAGTGGGAGATCTCCAGCTTCCACCTGGAGGTTGGCAACCCTAGGATTGGTCCAGGACACTTTGAAGACCCTTCAACCAACATCTTTGCACACAGTGGATCTGTCACCCTCCCCAAAACAGATGGTGCCTGCAAATCCATCTATGATGCTATGACAACGTAGACTATTAAATTTAGTTAGTTACATTGCACCCTTTCTCCATCACCTTTACACAACCAAAAATCAGTTTTTATAACCCAAATCAGCCGCCCGAGGCAGCCGCTACACTCTACCTCATAGCAGGGCCATTTAATTACTTAATTTTCTTCCCCGCTATTAAAAAAAAAAGTAGCATCTTGCCTCTCATTTTATCCTGCTTGGCTATAACTTCATTCGTGGCCCGTCTCACTCTGGCAGATTTGATGGCTGACACTGTCTCCCCATAAAGAAAGGTTTGTACCCCGTAATCAAGTTTACCTTCCATCTCCAAATATTACTCAAAGTTTATAGAGCACTTTGAATTCGTAAATTGCTTCACAATCCTTAGCTCATTCATCCTTGAAAGAACACTCTGAGATAGCCGTACCCTTACCTACCTCCCAGGGCTGTTGTGAGGGCAGATGAGATAAGGGGTCGTAAAAGTCCACTGCCTGCAAAACACTGTCTATAAATACTTATCATGACTGGATACAGACAGCTGGTGCCAGAAAATGAGAAAGACAACTGAGATAAGTTGATTTGTTTTGGTTCAGCTTTTGTTTTTGTTTTTTAGGGGAGAGGTTGGTTGGTATCAAAGTGTGCCAGCTTTTGAGTCACACAGAACTCTTCAGCCGCTTGATTAAGATTTCTATGTGAGATGACAGGGAAGAGGTAACCTTATAGAAAAAATTAAATTATGCAATCCTGGTGCAAGTTTGACATATCCCAAAAGGAACACAGAAAGAGCCAGAGAGGAGAGTGGGAACGGGGGAAACGTTCAACCCATTTGCCAAGAATGGGGCAAGACACTCTGACCGTAAAACTATAGGAAGGTAAATGTTAAGTGAGTCATTGGGGGTGCATCCATGTGACTATGATCTTTTTGTGCTGCTGATTCTTTTTCTGCATTCAGCTGCAAGGGGGGGTTTCTACACAACACTTAATATTGCATTATATTCCCCATAAAATTCCATCCCCATAGGCCTATTCTTGCTGTGTGTCTACTGGGAAGTTCCCTTCAGCAGAGCTCCTGTTCTCCCAATACTTTAGCTTTTGTTCCTTTGTTTCCTTAATTATTTATTTCCTTCCCCCCCCCCCTTGCCCAGTTCTCCTGCCATTCACGAATAAATGCTTAAACGTCGCTTCTTTCCTTGGAGGTAGGTGGGTTGAATGCTGCTTTTTACTTTGTAGCAAGCCAAAGTCACTGCTCATTTCTTTAAAAACCTTTTGCTTGTTAGCTAGTATCATAATTACAATATAACACCGATAAAACATTTTTTTGGGTTTGGCTTTGTATGATTTAAAAGTCCAAACTGGTACCTAATCTCCTCCGCCCTCCAAAAAACCAAGAAATGATAATTTTGCAATTGTTTCATAAATGCTTCCCAACCACCTTCTGTACGAGATCAGGAAGTAATCAATGAAGCTGGAAGGAGAAGGAGGAGGGGAAACTTTAAAGAGACAGTAGCCCTGAACAGCCTCAGTGTTTTGATGGCCCACACAAGAGACCACAACACTGGAATTGCTTCATACGTTTTTTTTTTTTTAATCACCACAAATCAAGTCTGGACAAAAAACCAGAAACCCCACACAGAAAACATTGGAATGTAGTGGGTTGATTACAATGTCACCTGGATTTTCTCTAAAAACTGAGTGATCACATTGTGGCAATTCCAGTCTAAACAATTAGTATGGAGCAACAGAGGATGAAGATCACTTTGGGTCAGAAATACTGAAAGTATAAGCCACACTCTCCCCCGTTTATCTTTTCACATGGTGGGTAATTTCCTTCCATATTAATTTCAGCCGTAATGCGCTGGCATTCTTCAGCACAGAGTCAATTATTCCTCTTTCACTAGGGTTGCCAACCTCCAGGTGGTAGTTGGAGATCTCCTGCTATGACAACTGATCTCCAGCCGATAGAGATCAGTTCCCCTGGAGAAAATGGCTGCTCTGGCCATTGGACTCTATGACATTGAAGTCCCTCCCCTCCCCAAACCACGCTCTCCTTGGGCCCTGCCCCCAAAACCTCCCACTGGTTGCGAAGAGGGACCTGGCAACCCTATGTTTCACTCCCTTTGGTACTCGGGCCGAGAAGGAAACAGAAGCGATTCCATAATCCTTTGCAATAATTAAAGGGGACTAGAGATGAACTGGCCTGTCCAAAGGTCACTTGACTCAACTATTTCTATCGAGGTGGACAGCATGCCTTATGTCTATATTGTTCATAGTTTCCCCACCCCCACCCCGCAAGCTGTCTGGTTTAACAGCAATAACCCACAGCCTCATCTTCCCACGGTAGCAGAGTAACATGCAAATCCATCCCATGTTACTGAAATGTCAGGGCATTTTTTTTACTTCTCAAAAGAGCGCCCCCTGAAGGAGGGACTTGTGTTGCCCTTGCCGTGGCGGCACAGGCACTAGCCAATAGGAGCTTGCGACATCAGCAAAACCATATAGACAACAACGATCGCCCCCTCTAGGCCTGTTCACATGTTACATTGAATGCAGACACATCCTGCATGTATAGGGTTGCCAGGTCCCTCTTCACCACCGGCGAGAGGTTTTTGGGGCGGAGCCTGAGGAGGGCGGGGTTTGGGAAGGGGAGGGACTTCAATGCCATAGAGTCCAATGGCCAATGCGGCCATTTTCTCCAGGTGAACGGATCTCTATCGGCTGGAGATCAGCTATCGGCAGGAGATAGCTATCAGCTATCGGCAGGAGATCTCCAGCTAGTACCTGGAGGTTGGCAACCCTATGCACGTATGCACACACATCTGTTAGGTAGGAAAGAGCCAACACACGTTCACTTTACAAATGAAACTGGGGACTAGCAGCTGGACAAATGTGGGGTTTCAATCGCATGTCAAAGGTAACGTGACAATTACTGAACACACGTATAAAGAAAAATCAAGGGTACTCTGTACACGGATTGTAAGCGCATGCACCGTAACTTGTGAACAGGGCTATGATTGCAAAGGTGAGCCTAACATTTACTTAGCATTTTCCTCATTCTGGCTAAAAAGCAGGGAAAGCCCCCCATTTTCAAGAGATGGACACATGAAGGGAGGGGGCATTCAACTGTGCAAAAGCAGTGTGCAAAAAAGGAAGAAAAAGCCCAGTGGCATCTGCAGGGTTGCCAACCTCCAGGTACTAGCTGGAGATCTCCTGCTATTACAACTGATCTCCAGCCGATAGAGATCAGTTCCCCTGGAGAAAATGGCCGCTTTGGCAATTGGACTCTATGGCATCGAAGTCCCTCCCCTCCCCAAACTCCACCCTCCTCAGGCTCTGCCCCAAAAATCTCCAGGAATTTTTCAACTCAGAGCAGGCAACCCTAGGCATCTGAGAGCTCTTTTAGCCATGGTTACTTAGAATCAGAATCACAGAGTTGGAAGGGACCACCAGGGTCATCTAGTCCAACCCCCTGCACAACGAAGGAAATTCACCACTACCTCCCCCACACACACCCAGTGCCCAGAAGATGGCCAAGATGCCCTCCCTCTCATGAACTGCCTAAGGTCATAGAATCAGCATTGCTGACAGATGGCCATCTAGCGGCGCCTCTGCTTAAAAACCTCCAGGGAAGGAGCACTTACCACCTCCCGAGGAAGCCTGTTCCACTGAGGAACCACTCAGTTCTGTTAGAAAATTCTCCCTAATGCCTAGATGGAAACTTCTGATTTAATTTCAACCCGTTGGTTCTGGTCCAACCTTCTTGGGCAACAGAAAACAACTCGGCACCCTCCTCTCTATGACAGCCCTTCAAGTACTTGAAGAGGGTTATCATATCCCCTCTCAGTCTTCTCTTCAGGCTAAACACGCCTAGCTCCTTCAACCTTTCCTCATAGGACTTGGTCTCCAGACCCCTCACCATCTTTGTTGCCCTTCTCTGGACACATTCCAGCTTGTCTACATCTTTCTTAAATTGTGGTGCCCAAAACTGAACGCAGTACTCTAGGTGAGGTCTAACCAGAGCAGAGTAAAGCAAAAGGGGTGCACCCCGGCGGGGGGGGGGGCGACTGGTGGGTTTGCAGCTGTCCCACTTTGATCCTAAATGCATTACTTGGAAGTCAACTTAATTAACTGGGGATGTGGGTTGATTCACACACATGTGCTCATCGCTTGCACACTTACGGCATGAAGTGATGACCTGCATGTGCCAATGAGCCATCAGAGATCCAGAGTGTTTCCCAGCACCCCCGTGGTGTCAGTTCGCACATTTCAGCTGCAAGTCATCAAGGGATGAACAATCAAGCGATGAGCCGTCCTGCCAAACCCATGCCCTGAGCAGCCGACTATCATTCCCATGTTTGGCTAGTCCACGCATGCAAGACCACTGTTCACCAGATTAGCGTCCACTGCTCCAAACCACCGCTCTTAACTACGACACCAAACTGGAAGGTAGATCGCTGTTAAATGCCACACGAGTCTTCAGAAGAACAAATCAAGATAATACGATGTGTGTGTGTGTGTGTGTGTGTGTGTGTGTGTGAGAGAGAGAGAGAGAGAGAGAGAGAGAGAGAGAGAGAGAGAGAGAGAGGTTCAAATGAGGGATATTTCTCCCAATCACGGACACTTGAGAAGCAGGGAAAACTGGATGGAGAAGGGAGGTTGTGAGAACCTGTCATGCCTACTTGCACACACCATGTGCGGTTGCTTCACTTCTGGTGTGGTCTGCGCTAGGAAGTCTCTGGTTCAAATCTCACCTCAGCCATAAATTCACTAGGCGGTCTTTGGAAAGACTCAAAGACTCATTTCCCTCTTCCCAGTCATACTGGCCTACCTCACTTGCCCAAAGAGGGGTTCGTTCCATAGGTGAGAGGGAAGAGCTATGATTGCTGGGAAAATGTACTGAAGACTCTAAGATCAGTGCTAGAGATCTGACTGATCATTACAATGGGTTGCTGCTTGGCCAGCTCTCATGGTAAGCGCCCGTGCAGTCACCACCCTTGCCTGGAGCTGGTGTTGAATGGGAACTTAGCACAATTTAGCAGACCCACCTGGGGAGCCGACTGATACCTTCCGGCAGCCATGTGATTCCCTGACCATGCTGACGTAACATTTGACAGCAGCCACACCACTGAACTTTCTTCTTGTGAACGAGAGCAGCAATTTGAACATTGTGAGCAACTGGCTCACACATGTAAGAACATCACTTGAATTCTTATCGCTTGATAGATAATTCATCCCTTGTGAACATTTTCTCTCTCTCACAAATGCCCAGGGTCGGAAGTGATAATAACAAAGGTTCTGTCCTTCTGTTCATTCACACATGCAAATGGCAGTGTCACCCAGGGGTTGACATGTATGTGTGAATCCTCCCTAGCTGATGTGTAGCTAATAATTATTTTATTTGCTTCATTGATACCCCCACCTTTCTCTCCAATGGGAACTCAGAGGGGTTTACATCATTCCCCTCTTCTTCGGGTTATTTTCGCAACAACCCAGAGAGGTAGGTTAGATTGAGAGGGGGAGACTGGCCCCAGGTCTCCCAGAAAGCTTCCATGGCAGAGTGGGAATTCGAAGCTGGGTCTTCCAGATCCTAGAGTGACACTCTAGTCACTACACAATCCTGGCCCCTGTGTATCACTGACATGATATTCATGTATCAAGCTATCATGGAACCTCTGCACTTAAAGAAAAAACAGGTGTCTCTGTGTGGTGTGAAGAGCACACTGGTAGCAGCCAAGTGATGTGAACAAAAATACTCAGGCGAGTACACGCAACCTGGTATAAGATGCTGGCTATGATAGGGGAGGCAGGGGTAGGGTTGCCAGGTCCCTCTTCACCACCGGCAGGAGGTTTTTGGGGCAGAGCCTGAGGAGGGCAAGGTTTGGGGAGGGGAGGTACTTCAATGCCATAGAGTCCAATTGCCAAAGCGGCCATTTTCTCCAGGTGAACTGATCTCTATCGGCTGGAGATCAGTTGTAATAGCATGAGATCTCCAGCTAGTACCTGGAGGTTGGCTACCCTACTCTAAATGCATATTCGGACTTGATGTCTTTTGGTCTTTACTTCTCTTGCGCCCCCCCAGACTTGCCCTTTGCCCTGCCAGCTTCATCCTTGGAAATAAATCTCACTGATAGCAATGGAGCTTAATGATTGCCCGGGAAGACGCTGCAATCCTGGGCCAGCTTACTGTACCTCAGACCAACTGGGCTGCTGATGTCCTTTAGTGACAGGGAATGAACACTATACCCCCCCTCACCTTTATTACAGCATTTCCCCAAAAGGAAGACGACCATGAATGTAAGATGAACCCCCCACCCCCAAAAAGTTATACAGACACAAAAAATATCTCTGGATATAATTGTAACTTGTATTCCACTGGTTCCCAAACTTTTCAGGCCACCACCCCTTGGTCCCACAAACTCAACCCCAGCGCCCCCTACCCTATCCCATAAAAAGTATTATTCAAAATAGGGGTTTGCATGACTCACTAAAGAAGATAATAACAATAAAATTTCAAAACAGTAACAATTAATTGCTCACCTATTCAAAATCAAATTAAAACTTTTTTAGTTGAAATTTATTCAACAAAACTGATTAACTTGATCCAGTGGTCCCAGCTCGCTGGAAAAAAAATTCGGAGAGTTTCCACCAAATTTGCCAGCATGGTGCCAGAGCTTGATCCATTGTAAATTAGTGAACAACACAGTTGAAGGGGCTCACCTCTAGCACTCCCCTGCTGCCTTCTTGCCTCTTAGTGCCCCCCTAGGTAATCCCACCGCCCCCCCAGGAGGTGATACTGCTCACTTTGGGAACCACTGTTGTATACGAACATAGGATGGCTTGTATGCGAACTCTAGTCTTGCATATGAGTAAATACAGTAAGACATAGTTTGAGGAGGGAAAAGAGTCATGGGGAGAAAGAAAGAAAGAAAGAAAGAAAGAAAGAAAGAAAGAAAGAAAGAAAGAAAGAAAGAAAGAAAGAAAGAAAGAAAGAAAGAAAGAAAGAAAGAAAGAAAGAAAGAAAATCTGCATGGATCCATCCATGTTTGAGAGAAATAAAAAGGCATTAGGAGTCCAAATTCCATCTCCTCCCCCCCACCCCCCACCTCAAGAAGCTGAGAGAGCTACTCAAACAGAGAAGTGGATAAGGTCTAGGCGAAAAGACAAACTGACACCATTCCATCAGAATTAAGCCCATGTACTTCAGCGGAGAAAGCGGAATTATCTCTCCGCTGAAATCAGTGGGATGTAAAAGAGCTTAACTTTGAAGGGATTGCACCCAAGGTGAGGAGGCAGCAATAAATTCTTAACCAAGGTGTGTAGAAAGGGAGCCAGGCTTCCCAGCAGAGAAGGTACCCAGCCGGAGGTCTGTTTATACCCCTGTGCGTGTTCACCACTGAGAGATGTCTTAAAACCAGCTAAGACTAGTAACCACATGCCTGCCCCCTAAACCTCAGCCCCAGAACCAGAAAGAGCATCAATATGTCCCAAATATTAAAGACTCCAGAAGTTCCATCCATAAGCAATGTTATATAAGTCAACCCGTCTGTATAGCCAAGCCAAAAATCGACCGCTCCACAGAAAAGCAATAAACCTGATATAGGAGACCATAAATCATGCAAAGTGCACAAGGCACGTACATTATCTGTGAATTTGTACATTTTGAGACAGATTGCGCTGCCAAGCCGGGGTTTTTTAACAAGGCAGCGGGACATTAATTTACTCAGCAGCAAAAAAGTGGTTTTTAATTATTATTTTTTGCCTAAACAAAATAAAAAGTTAAAAGAAGAGTAAAACTTACTTTTCATGTTTTTGGGAGGATTTGAGGGTTTCTTTTCCCTGAGTTTAAATTCCCTCTTCTCTGACGTCAAAGAAAAAAAAAAAACAGTCCTCTGTTGGATTGAGTTTGGTGTGATTCTTGTAGGGTTTTAATTGGGAAGTTGCATGTTTTGGGGGTCAGGATTCCCCCCTCCCTTTTCTTTAAAAAAAAAAAAGTTTTCTCTGGGCTGCAAACTTCTTCCACACCTGCTGCCTGCTTTCTTTGCAAGAGGTTTGAGGTAGATGAGTTCACACACACATGTGCGCACTCCAAAGAGAGAGAGAGAGAGAGAGAAGACAATAGCCTCCAGGACAGGTAAATAAATAAATAGATAAATAGGCTGATAAATAAGTAAATAAATAAATAAATAACAAATTTAAAAATTGACAGCCACCCACCCTCCACCAACAAAAATCCTGATTTTGTTAGGGGGGGAAATCTAGAATCTCCCCAGTTTGCCCTTCGTCCAGTTGAAAAAAAAGGGAGGGGGAGGAACACCCAAATTAATTTTAAAAAATCGTCCAGAGCAGCTTTTAACTGTTCAGTATTTGTATATGTGCGTGTGTGTTTTAAATCACTACAAATTGGTCTTTATATACAGCCGGGCTCTTGTCTGGGCGAGCGTGTGTTTTTTCAAACTGTGACACATCTTGACTCACACACTTTTCCATTCAAAAAAAAAAAAAAAAACCAGAAAGAAAGAAAGAAAAAAAATCACAGGCCACAGAAAAACTCTTTCCTTAACCTTGCGTTTTTGAAGTGGGCAGCTCAGGATGACACACAATCTCTGCAATGCTGCGCTCTGTCCCTTTAAGATGGATTTCAAGGGTGTGTGTATGTGTGTGAGAGAGAGAGAGACTGTATGGGGGGGCTGGGAGCTGGGTGTGTGATGAGATCATGTCCTAATCCCCCCTCCTTTCAAAACTCCACAAATTCTGCACAGACTCCGATTGGGGGGGGATACCCTTCCCCCCTCCTCAAAATCCACAGCCCTCCTGAACCTGGGCAAAGAGAGATCTGCATTTTAAGTTGGGAAAAGTAAAAGGTGTAGTGGTTTGGAATGGAGAGAGCCCAGGAGGCAGGGATCAAGAGAAATTTATTTTTGGGGGGGACTGATGCAAAGCATAAAATCTAGGGGACCCCTCTCACATAGTCCTGTTTTTTGGAAGATGGACTAATAGTGAGTTGGCATTTACAAAATCAGCCTTATAAATTTTGTACTTTAAGGTACAACAGGGTTCCTGTTTTGTTCAGCCTCTCTAGAACTGCCCAGACACCAGAGAGCTTTTTCAGAACTAGGTACAGAGTAAGGGAGGGAGGATTGGAACCCAGAGCCATGTTCCTATTAAAGCATAACTATTGCCACCCGGTGTCAGACCACAAAGGTCCATCAGGCACAGCACTCTGTCTCCAATAATGACCCATCAGATTCCACCCACCCCCGGTGAATTTACAAGATTATGGCAACATTCCCTGTTAATTCATCCCTTATCAGTAGGGTTGCCAACCTCCAGGTACTAGCTGGATATCTCCTGCTGTTACAATTGATCTCCAGGTGACAGAGATCAGTTCACCTGGAGAAAATGGCCGCTTCAGCAATTGGACTCTATGGCATTGAAGTCCCCCCTCCCCAAATCCCACCCTCCTCAGGCTCCGCCCCAAAAACCTCCTGCCGGTGGCGAGGAGGGACCTGGCAACCATAGCTGTCAGAGGCAGGCTGGTTCTGAACATGAGGCTTCATCTCTAGTTGACGGGCACATCTCTCCACGATTTTTTGATCCACTGAGCCGCAGTGAGTTCCACTGGTAAACTATACATTGCATGATAAAGCATTTTGTCCTGAATCAATCAGCTCTCTCAGGATGGTCCAAACCTCTAGTGTTTTAACAGAGAGGTTGTAATCTAGCCAAAATGAAGGCAATTTTCAGCTGAGTGCTAATTACATTTACTCGGAAGGAAGTCCCTTTATTTTCCTGTTCATTCCCAAATGAGCATATTGGCCTGCAGATTTCCAGTGTGTGTTGTGTTTTTCTTCCATTTGGAATTTTTGTGTATAATGGGAGTGTGAGCATGTTGTGTGATTGCATTCATCTTGGATTTTTATGCCTTTGATATGTATAAACCACTTTGAGTCTGTGTTCTAGGAGAAAAGCAACATATAAACAAACAAACAAATTCATACAATCACAACCTTTTCCCATTGGTTATAGTGGGACAGCTAAGGACACGCTTAAAACTCACCACTAAAATCAATGTGACATTAAAAATATTTAACCATAGGTTAGATAAGAATTAATATTTTCCTTCCATCATGTTAGGACATCATGTTCCCAACCAAATTCTAACAACCCATGTTGCTTTATCCCCCCCCCAACAAAAATCATTCATGCTCCACTGTTAATTTTCATTATCCTTTTTTGTTACTCCATCTTTGCTACAAAATGTATAAAAAGGGTTCAACTGTACTGCATGAAAAACACAAAAGCCGCCATAATGTCACTATTGTATTTACTGCCAGTACTTTCTGTTTTCATCTGAATGCTTTCATTCTGCCTTTGGGCTGAATGTCACAGAACTCTTCTTTCTCCCTAAAGAAGACTTCAGTGATGCCCCAAAACCTGCATAGCCCAACTCCAGTCAAAGCTGATTCAGTGACATGAATCTGTTATTTGTAGGGTTGCCAACCTCCAGGTAATAGCGGAAGATCTCCTGCTATTACAACTGATCTCCAGCCGATAGAGATCACATCACCTGGAGAAAATGGTTGCTCTGATCTAGAGGCACCACTGCATCCAGGAATGTGGGAAAGGAGGATCCAGCGTTGCACATGCTAATACAGACGGTGCAAACTGTGACCACTGAGCTGAATGGGGCCACAGCCATGTATGGCAGCTGGATAAAATTCTTGTTTTGCATGTGTGAGAGAATCTGGCAGGCCCCAGTGCAGCCAACTGCCTGACTCTACGGATCGTGTCTTGTACAGGTGAGTGTTCATTTATTATCCTACATAGTTGCCTGGCACTCAGGCTGAGATTTTTTTTCTAAAAGTCTAGCCAGGTAAATCCAGCCTCAACCAGGTGGTGACATTGCGTGCTCAGAGAAGTAAACAGACCCCCGCTGTAGCTTTCTCCAGGGTGAGGCTCATTAGAAGAAGGAAATCTGGGCCCTACACTCGACAGAAGGAAACACGGGCAGGCGATTCATAAAAGGCTGCTTCTTACGAAATGTTTGTGCTCTTGTTTCCATTGATACCAAAGGTAAAAGCGCACACCTATTGTGCCCATTATGAAGGGTGCGCTTCTGTATAATTCATGGGTTTTTCCTTTTGAAAGACTTGCAAGGAGGGGCCCGATTCTTTTTTCCAAGCCAGTGGGGTGGAAAAAAGCCTGTGCCTATGATAAATGGTAAATTTTGTGCCCAAGATAGGGTTGCCAAATTCCAGGTGGAGCTCGCCTAGAATTACAACTGATCTCCAGCCTATAGAGATACAACTGATCTCCAGGAGAAAATGGCTGTTTGGGAGGGTGGGCTCTATGGCATTATAACTCTGCTGAGGTAGCTCACCTTTCCAAAGCCGACCCTTCCAGGCTCCACCCCCAAATCCCCAGGAATTTCCCAAACTCAGAGCTGAAGACCCTAACCCAAGATTCAGGACCATGTACAAATAGGGTTGCCAGGTCCCTCTTTTCCGCCGGTGGGAGGTTTTTGGGGTGGAGCCTGAGGAGGGCGGAGTTTGGGGAGGGGAGAGACTTCAATGCCATAGAGTCCAATTGCCAAAGCAGCCCTTTTTCTCCAGGTGAACTGATCTCTGTTATCTGGAGATCAGTTGTAATAGCAGGAGATCTCCAGCTAGTACCTGGAGGTTGGCAACCCTATGTACAGAACATAAGGTTGCCAACCTCCAGGTAGTAGCTGGAGATCTCCTGCTATTGCAACTGATCTCCAGTCGATAGAGATCAGTTCACCTGGAGAAAATGGCCTCTTTGGCAAGTGGACTCTACGGCATTGACTTCCCTCCCCAAACCCCGCCCTCCTCAGGCCCCACCCCAAAAACCTCCTGCCGGTGGCGAAGAGGGACCTGGAAACCCTAATCCAGGTAGTAGCTGGAGATCTCCTGCTATTGCAACTGATCTCCAGTCAATAGAGATCAGTTCACCTGGAGAAAATGGCCACTTTGGCAATTGGACTCTATGGCATTGAAGCCCCTCCCCTCCCCAAATCCCTCCCTCCCCAGACTCCGCCCAAAAAACCTCCCGCCGGGAGCGAAGAGGGACCCGGGGACCCTAACAAAACACGCTGTTACAAATCCGCCCTGTTGAACCCAATGAGGATGCGGGGGGGGGGGAGCTTCCCAGTGTGGTATACAGTGAGGAAGTCTGTCCCACCCTTCTATCTGAAGAAGTGAGCTGTGGCTCATGAAAGCTCATACCCTGCCAGAAAATATTTTTGTTAGTCTTTAAGGTACTACTGGACTCTTGCTCTTTTCTACTACTGCAGACAGACTAACATGGCTACCCACTGTGAATTGTCCCACCCTTATCACTGTGGCCAAATGTGAGCCAGGGGAAGAGCTGATCCAGTGCAAAAAACTAGAGTGTATCCCTTGGATTGGGGCTGGCCAAGAGGTGAGGGCAAACGGCAGTTCCCACAGCCCAATGGCTTGAGCAGCCCCTCCTTCCTTTTCCTGCCTCCTTCACTTACACCTGAAGGAATTTCATAGGGGAAAGAGTTTCCTCGTCTTCATCAAGTCAGGACCCGCCACTGAATCTCCCACGTGAATCTCCCAAACCTGGCCGACGAGGTCCCACTGCCAGCCTGCTCATGCGGGGCATGAGGCGGAGGAGTCAAAGGGCCATATCTGCCCATCTGCTGACTTCTCAACCACATCCACACACCTTGCGCATTCCAGAAGAGGTTTCCTTCCAATATACAGCCGCCTCAGGGTGGTGGTGCCAACAGCCCTTTAGACAGGAATCTCTGGCCTCAGCTTGAATGGCAGCTGGCTGTGGAGAAGAAGCAACATTTGTGTGAAATGAGAGGATTTCCCTTTCTTGCTTACTTCCTTATTTAGCCTCACCACAACCCTGTGAGGTAGGTTCATCTGAGTGCATGACAGGCCCCTGTTCACCCAGCAAGCTTCGAGGGCAGCGTGGGGATTTGAACCGGGGTCTCTCAGGTCCTATTTCCAGACTCTAACCGTGACACTACACTGTTAGAAGTCTTACTCTTCCAGGGAGCGGACATGGCTGATCAGTGGGAAGGTAAAGGCATTCCACACATGCTCAGAAGCATCCTCTTCTTGACTACTGCTTCACATGTTCCCCTCCCATCCACCTAGGGAAAGGTTGGATGGAAAGTGGGGTTTAGGAATGTTGACGTCTGAATTCAGCCCACTGTTTGGTCAATAAAGACAGACATTTCAATCTGGCTGTCATGGGGGAAACGATGGGGTAGTGAGAATGTCAGAGCACTCTTCTGGGGGGTGGGGAGGAAAGTTTCCCCAATTGTGGCTCAGTGGTAGAACATCTGCTTGGCATGCAGAAGGTCCCAGGTTCAATCCCCAGCATCTCCAGTTAAAGGGACTAGGCAAGTAGTGATGTGAAAGACCTCTGCCTGAGACCCTGGAGAGCCGCTGCTGGTCTGAGTAGACAATACTGACTTTGATGGACCAAGGGTCCGATTCAGTATGTGGTAGCTTCATGTGTTCCCTGCCAGGACCATCAAATTCTGCTGGTCCCTCAGCTAGCTGATATAAACAAAATTAGGACCAGTATGAGTGGTCCTGTGTGAAAGTGTGATAGCATACCTCTGAGGGAATAATGCCAGCGTAGCTTTTCTAGGGTTGCCAACTCTGGGTTGGAAAATTCCTGGAGATTTTGGGGTGGAGACTGGGGAGAGTGGGATTAGGGGAGGCGAGAGAGCTCAGTGGGGTATAAAGCCACCCTCCAAAGCAGACATTTTCTCCAGGGGAACTGATCTCTGCAGCCTGAAGATTGGTTCTAATTCTGGAGATCTCCAGACACCACCTGGGAGGTTGAGGAGAAGAAGAAGAAGAAGAGGAGGAGGAGGAAGAGGAGAGTTGGTTTTTATATGCCATCTTTCTCTACCACTTACGGCAGAATCAAACCGGCTTACAATCACCTTCCCTTCCCCTCCCCACAACAGACACTCTGTGAGGTAGGTGGGGCCGAGAGAGCTCTAAGAGAACTGTGACTAGCCCAAGGCCACCCAGCTGGCCTCATGGGTAGGAGTGGGGAAACAAATCCAGTTCACCAGACTAGCCTCCGCCACTCATGTGGAGGAGTGGGGAATCAAACCCCATATCAGAGTCTACCACTCCAAACCACAGCTCTTAACCACTACACCACGCTGGCTCTCTAACCCTAAGCTTCCCCATACTTCTGATTTCAGATCAGGAATTGGGGAAGCAGCTGAACTGCTCCCTATTTGTCAAACATATATATATATTTTAATTGTAAGAACTATAACCATTATGTCTTCTGTCGAAAGTGTTTAAGTATGTTATTAGGGTTTCGGTCCTATGCATGTTTGTTTTCTAGGTTTACTGAATTCTGAGGCACCACGGAATAATAGATAAGCCCATGGCCACAGCACATGTTTTGCATGCAGAAGGTCTTAGGTTCAATCCCAGGCATCTCCAGTGACACACAAAAGCAAAACCAAGGAGGGCTTATGCCTGAGACCTCCAAGAGCTCCTTCCAGTCAGAGAACAACACTGGGCTAGATTTGCCAAAGGACTGGTGTATAAGGCAGTATGCCTGGGTTATGTGATTCTTTGTGTGGGGCTGAGTGGCAGCTGTCTCTGGGGTGGAGGAAGCACTGAACCTTCAGCCGTTAGGAATGAGATAAAACTGAGAGGAGTTGTGGCTCAGTGGTAGAGCATCTGCTCGGCATGCAGAAGATCCCAGGTTCAATCCCCGGCATCTCCAGTCAAAGGGACCAGGCAAGCAGCTGATGTGAAAGACCTCTGCCTGAGACCCTGGAGAGAAGAAGAAGGGTTGGTTTTTATATGCCAACTTTCTCTACCACTTAAGGGAGACTCAAACCGGCTTACAATCACCTTCCCTTCCCCTCCCCACAACAGACACCGTGTGAGGTAGATGGGGCTGAGAGAGCTGTGATTTGCCCAAGGTCACCCAGCTGGCTTCGTGTGTCCGAGTGGGGAAACCAATCCAGTTCACCAGATTAGCCTCTGCCACTCAGGTGGAGGAGTGGGGAATCAAACCCAGTTCTCCAGACTCCACAGCTCCAAACCACCGTTCTTAACCACTACACCACACTGGCTCTCCGCTGCCGGTCTGAGTAGACAATACGGACTTTGATGGACCAAGGGTCTGGTTCAGTAGGAGGCAGCTTCATGTGTCCGTGTGTTCAATCATGAAATCCCAGGAAGGTTTTAAGGTACATAGGGTTAAGGCTTGCATCAAGTCCACAGTAATAGAACTCATGGGGCACAGCCCACTTTACAAGGAATTTTTGAAGGACAAGAGCATACCTCAGAACAGGAATATATACTCCTAGGAATGTATACTTTGGTCCCACTTACCCACTTGAGTGTTTAGATGGCAAAGTTCCTACTCCACCCTGCTCTCTACAGAGCAGTGCATTCCGAGAGCCAGGGTTTTAAAAAATAGCATGTCAGAACAGGAAGCTCGCAACCTAGGCAGAAGGGAAGTGGGATTGCAGTGGTCCCCAGACTGGGGAAGGGAGGGCCCGCTTGGATCACGGCTCTCTTGCAATGGGTTGTGAGGCCAGCTGAGCTGGGAGAGGCAGCTCTGGGCGGTTCATGGCAAATCTGGGTTTGCCAGTGCGTAATGTGTGAACGAGCTGTGGAACACAGCCTGTCTGTCAGCGATGCTACATATTTATAAATGCTAACATTGAAAAACAAAGTACTATTCAGTGTTAACTGATGTGAGATTCTTGTTTTTTTTAAAAAAAATGGGGAGGGGGAAAGCAGAATAGAGTTAGTTTGCAAGTGGGTTACCAAAAAGTACAGAATTTTTTAACAGTCAGAGCGGTTCCTCAGTGGAGCAGGCTTCCTCGGGAGGTGGTGAGCTCTCCTTCCCTGGAGGTTTTTAAGAAGAGGTTAGATGGCCATCTGTCAGCAATGCTGATTCTATGACCTTAAGCAGACGATGCGAGGGAGGGCATCTTGGCCATCTTCTGGGCATGAAGTAGGGGTCACTAGGGGTGTGGGGGGGAGGTGGGGAGGTAGTTGTGAATTTCCTGCATTGTGCAGGGGGTTGGACTAGATGACCCTGGTGGTCCCTTCCAACTCTATGATTCTACAGTAAATTTTGAAGAGGGTCTCGCTTCAAAAAGTTTGAGAAGTCCTAATTTAGCAGGTTGGGAGCTGAGGTTTCAGGGAGTAGGTGGGAGTTCTTCTGATAGAAGTGGAAATTGCTGGGGTGGTGGTGAGGGTGGGCCGTTAGTTGCAGGGGCCCTGTGGACTCAACATTACCAGCCATTTTATCCCTTTTTACAGTGAGGCCAAGAAGCTCATGAATTCAAGAATCTCCCCCCACTGCCAAATCTTTTCTGATTAAATAAGTTCCCTGCTCAGGGGCTCAAAAATCCTGAAGAACTGCCAAACTTTGCACATGCTCAGGGGCCCTTGTGGAAGGAACCCGACACAAGAATTCTTTCAAAGTCAACCAACACCTAATTAGTTACAGCAAGCAAAGGAGTGGGGGAACCTGCATCCTCTGGTAGAAACCCTGGGACCCAGTGAGATCTAGCAAGGGACGTTTGGAAGACAAGATGTCCATATTCTCCGGGAAGAATGAAAAATGTAATCCTTGTTTCATTTGTACAATGAAAAGTATCACAATTTAAACCAGGGGTGTCGAACTCAATTGTTATGAGGGCTGGGTATGACATGTCACTTGGTCGGGCTGGGCCATGCCTTGCCGGCCCAGATTGATAACTGTGGTGGTGGTGGCTGGCTTGTGCTCTGGATAAGAACTCTCAAGGGGCTGGATCTGGCCCCTGGGCCTTATGTTTGACCTGATTTAAATTGTTCCCTAGTTCAGTATATGTCAGAACATATTGCCTTTATTCAGTGCTACATAGGGACTGTACTCTGCACATGGTGAAAGCCACTCTCTCTCAAACTGGTATCAAGTTCCCAACAGATAATGCTTGTGTTACTTAAATAACAACACCATTTTGGAAACAGTTTCTGGGGATAGGGTTGCCAGGGGTTTGGGGAGGGGAGGGACTTCAATGCCATAGAGTCCAGTGGCCAAAGCAGCCATTTTTTCCAGGGGAACTGATCTCTCTCGGCTGGAGATCAATCGTAATAGCAGGAGATCTCTAGCTAGTACCTAGAGGTTGACAACCCTAGATACAGCTAGAATGTGATTCCATCTATCCTTAAACAAAGAGTGAATTAGACACACAATGGCAATGTTAGTGTTGCCAGGTCTCTCTTCGCCACCGGCAGGTGGTTTTTGGGGTGGAGCCTGAGGAGGGTCGGGTTTTGGAGGGGAGGGACTTCAATGCCATAGAGTCCAATTGCCAAAGCAGCCACTTTCTCCAGGTGAACCGATCTCCATCAGCTGGAGATCAGTCGCAATAGCAGGAGCTCTCCAGCTAGTACCTGGAGGTTGGCAACCCTACCTGGAGACTATATCCTGGCAAGCAAACTAAGACTAATTACTACTTTAATTAGTGAGTTATAGAAACTAGTTTTAATATTTTTATATTTTACTGTTAATAGAGGTTTTTAAAACTGTTAAGACACTTCTTCGGAAGTCGGGTGATGGGTCACTTTTTTAAGGTGGGTGGAGGGGTGAAGGGGTATCTCTTTGGTTTTTATAATTTTGCAACTAAAGGTAAAGGTCCCCTGTGCAAGCACCGGGTCATTCCTGACCCATGGGGTGGCGTCACATCCTGACGTTTCCTAGGCAGACTTTGTTTACGGGGTGGTTTGCCAGGGCCTTCCCCAGTCATCTCCCCTTTACCCCCAGCAAGCTGGGTCCTCATTTTGCCGACCTCGGAAGGATGGAAGGCTGAGTCGACCTCAGGTACCTGAAACCGACGTCCGTCGGGATCGAACTCAGGTCGTGAGCAGAGCTTGGACTGCAGCACTGCAGCTTAACACTCTGCGCCACGGGGCTCCTAATTTTGCAACCACGAATGTATTAATCAACATTTAGAGATACTCTTTTGTATTTTTTCATGTTAATTTTCTTTTTTGCTATTATTATTTTTATATTATTTTATTGCATTTGTGTTATGTTATAAAAATTAACAAAAATTTATAAAGAAAAAAAAGAAAGAAAGAAAAAGAGCCAGGCAGGGGCCAGGATGCCCAGAACCTTCTGGGGGGGGGGGGGAGACCGGGACGCAGAAGGGGAAGTCTGGTCGCCCAAAACTCATGAATTTCGTAGGTGCCACTCAGTCCCTGACTCAGCCCAGAGCAGGGAGACGGAGCAGGGAGGTCAGCCCCCCTGCGCCCACGGCCAAAGCTGCGGTTTTCGAGGCCGGGGAGATGAAAGTTTGTGATCGGAGGCGCTGAATCCCCAGCTCTGACTCTCCTTTCCAGCCGGGTTGCACAAGCTGCCCCCCCCCCCCCCAGCCAGCCAGCCAGGGTCCCTCCAGCCCTCTGAGTCAAAGCCGCCATCCCTTTGCACACCCTCGTTACGCGGAGCCACCCGCCGCCCTCGACTCCCCTCCTTGGCGCAAGGAGCCCCGGCGCTTTGCAGAGGCCACGATGCGTCACCCGCGCGGGACCCCCCGCACCCCACGCCTGCGTCACGGCTCGGGGGGCCCCGGACCCACGTCACGCCGCCGGCACCACGGCCGGGGACCGCGCGCTCCCCGGGGCAGGGCGCAGGCGCGCAAGGGAGGGGGGGGGAACCAAAGCGAGGGGGGACCCGGGGCGGGGGTCGCGGGGGCTTCCGGGCCCAGTTCCGGACGGACGCGCCCCTCTCCTCCTCCCCTAGCCACGCTTTGCAGGTGCCTCTCGGCTCCCCGCTGTGCCTGGCAGGGATGAGAAGACCTGGGGACGGAGGGAGGGAGGGAGCCAGCCAGGCGGGCGGGGAGGGAGGGGATGGGGAGAGGGTCGTAATTGGGGGAGACGGTGACACAAGCCCCACACACTCCCACGCACACACGCACAAAGTGTGCGGTCATCGCCCTGTGCAGCCCGTCTGGGAAGGCAGGCTACGGTGGATGGGAAGGCTGGCCTCTTCCCAGAATCCTCTGCTCCAACCCGCTCCCCGCACGGAGAGACCCAGGAGTCCTGGCTCCTTGCAAGCCCCCTTTGCAAGGCTGTCTGTTGCGGGGGGGGGGGGATAAGAAAAGGGCAAGAGTCCAGTAGCACCTTAAAGACGAACAAAAATATTTTCTGGTAGGGTAGGAGCTTTTGTGAGCCACAGATCACTTCTTCAGGTATCTGAATGTATCTGAATGTATCTGAATGTAGAAAAGGGCAAGAGTCCAGTAGCACCTTCAAGACGAACAAAAATATTTTCTGGTAGGGTATGAGCTTTTGTGAGCCACAGCTCACTTCTTCAGGTATCTGAATGTATCTAAATGTAGAAAAGGGCAAGAGTCCAGTAGCACCTTCAAGACTAACAAAAATATTTTCTGGTAGGGTATGAGCTTTTGTGAGCCACAGCTCACTTCTTCAGGTATCTGAATGTATCTAAATGTAGAAAAGGGCAAGAGTCCAGTAGCACCTTAAAGACTAACAAAAATATTTTCTGGTAGAGTATGAGCATTTGTGAGCCATAGCTCACTTCTTCAGGTATCTGAATGTATCTAAATGTATCTAAATGTAGAAAAGGGCAAGAGTCCAGTAGCACCTTCAAGACTAACAAAAATATTTTCTGGTAGGGTATGAGCTTGCGTGAGCCACAGCTCACTTCTTCAGGTATCTGAATGTATCTAAATGTATCTAAATGTAGAAAAGGGCAAGAGTCCAGTAGCACCTTAAAGACTAACAAAAATATTTTTTGGTAGGGTATGAGCTTGCGTGAGCCACAGCTCACTTCTTCAGATACAGCTAGAATGTGAATCCATCTGTCTTTAAGTAGAGTAGAGTGAATTCAGACAAGCATTAGTATGTAAATGTTAACAGTATGTCAATGTGAATAGCAGGCGTGATGGGATGAGGTGTGGTATGCAGAAGAGCCTGTGATGTCCAGGGGAGAGATGGGTGCGGAGAAATCAGCATTGGTAATGAGCCATGAATGCAAGGTCTTTATTCAGCCCAGGTAAATGCACTGACTTTATTGGTTCTTGTAGGTTGTCCGGGCTGTGTAACCGTGGTCTTGGTATTTTCTTTCCTGACGTTTCGCCAGCAGCTGTGGCAGGCATCTTCAGAGGAGTAACACTGAAGGACAGTGTCTCTCAGTGTCTCTTCAGTGTTACTCCTCTGAAGATGCCTGCCACAGCTGCTGGAGAAACGTCAGGAAAGAAAATACCAAGACCACGGTTACACAGCCCGGATAACCTACAAGAACCAGTGAACTCTGACCGTGAAAGCCTTCGACAATATTTTGCACTGACTTTAGTTTGAATATCAACTGTAATTCAGCAGTTTCTCTTTCCAATCTGCTTTGAAATTCCTTTGTAAGAGAACTGCTACTCTTAAATCTGCTACTCTTAAATCTGTTGTGGGGAGAGGAAGGGAAGGTGACTGCGAGCCGGTTTGATTCTTCGCCTGAAGTGGTATTGACCAGCAACAAGCCAAGCCATTTGCACGAACAGTTTGCCTTTGAAAATTTGTGGAAAATAGCAATTTTGGCTGTTTTTTTAATATAATTTTTATTAGTTTTCATAAAAAACATAACAAATTATAAATCACATAAACAAATAACTAAAAAGCAAAACAAAAATACAAAAAATACAAAAAGAGCACTTGTACTACATTTTTACATCTTCTATTATAATATTATAGAATAAACAGTGCCCAAATACCTACCACCCACCTTAAATGAGTGTCCCACCACCACTGGACTTCCGGAGAAGTATTCTGTCAGTATTAAAATTACCTTAAACTATCATTATATAAACTACATTACCATTTATCTCTTTAAACATTTGAAGGGCTGTCGCTTAGAGGAGGGCAGGGAAGCTCTTCCTGTTGGCAGAGGAGAATAGGACTGGCAACAGTGGGTATAAATTGTGGGAAGACAGGTACCGGCTGATATTAGGGAAAAACCTTTACGGTAAGAGTTGTTTGACAATGGAATCAGCAACCTGGGGAGGTGTTAAGCTCCCCTTCACTGGCAGTCTTTAAGGAGAGTCTGGACAAGCACTTGTCAGGGATGCTCTAGGCTGATCCTGCATTAAGCAGGGGGCTAGACTAGATGGCCTGTATGGCCCATTCCAATTCTATGATTCTAAGCCAGCTCCCTACCCAGAGATCACATTCTGGCAGTGGGAAACACCTGGGATCACAAGTCTACAGTGGTGATAGGAATAGTTTCCTTTTGCTGGGGGGGAACAGAGCAGGTTGTTGCCAGCTCCAGATTGGGAAACACCTGGAGATTTTAAGGGTGCAGCCTGAGGAGGGCAGGGTTTGGGGAGGTGAGGGACTTCAATGGGGTGTGGTGCCACACAGTCCACCTTCCAAAGCAGCCATTTTCTCCAGGGGAACTGCTCTCTGTCGCTAGGAGGTCTCCAGCTACCACCGTGAGGTTGGGAACCCTAAGTGGATACCAGGTTGGCTTTAGACCTGGGTTCAAATAATTGCTTAGGGTCAGTCACAGTCTCTCAGCCCAGTTACCTGTCATCAGGGCTAAGTTGCATGATCATTTTGAGTCAACAATACTAGAGTTTCTAGCAACGCAACCATAGTTTGCCAGCTGAATGGGTGTCTTACTTGCCACGCACTGAACTGAGCCCAGATTGCTTTCTGGCTCACTGCTGCAAAAACTTGCATTGTTGGAGTTTTGATCAAGTACTAAACATTTTCCTCGCTTATCTGAGTGTGCAGCAAGTGCGCACACAGCCAGAGACTGCAGCTGAAATCCTCTGTTCTGCAGGCTCGAAACTGTTCAGGCAAAGGACTGAGACTGTGAGAATAATTTTTAAAAAACCTCTAGTGTCCAGTCCTCTGACAAAACCCCTGATCATGGGTCAACAAAAAAACAACCCTGCAGGATCAAGAGGTCTTGTTGAAGTCCTGTATAGAGCTGCCAGCACTAGCAAGCGCCGTGTGTGCGCACACACACAATCTTTCTGGGCCTGTTTATTTGTTATGTTTTTATACTGTGTCCCCTCGCCTTCTTCTCCCAGTGAGCACAGGTGGTTCCCTCCCTGCTTACAGCAACTTTGCTTGCCTTTCTGCTTTTAACAGTGGTGTGACAAGCATAAATGGAAACAGTATTTCTTTCCCCCTGCTGGCTCCTCTGGTCTGTGCCAAGCGGCATCAGTTTAACTTCTGCCTGCAATTTGCTTTTAAAGCATGCATACTAACACATAAAGGAACAATGCTACCTGGGGAACGGTGTGTGTGTGTGTGGGATAGAGTTCCTGGACTTGCTTCATTCCCAGCCTTCACACCCAGTAGGAGGCACTGTTGATAGCATGGCTATGGGGGGCCCTACTGGGAGAAGTCACACAGCTGCAAGGGGCGGGGGGGGGGGAGGTCGCTCCCCCAGGGTCTCCAAAGGAAAGACAGCATAAACGCCAGGTCCTCGAAAGTGGCTTCAGCTCCGTGAATGGGGCCTGTGTGAGCTGATGGCGTCGTAAATGCTCTCCATAACAACGGCAGGGAAGCAACGGAAAACACAGGTCAGATACGTCTCTGCCGGGGAGCTGGAGGGGTGGGGGGAAGGGCAGGTGTTCAGCAGGAAGAAAGAACGAGAGTCCCACACATGTGTGCCTAGGCAGTTGTGAAGGCATGTTTCTCTTTCCCTTGCCCACTCTATTCCCTGTCTCGCTTTCCTGGCTTCCCCTCATACGCTCACCTACGCCAGGTGTCTGTGGTTTGGTGGAGCATCATTCTCAGAAGATATACCCATGTTTGCCACTAGGGTTGCTATTTTTCCTGTGTCACCAGTGGGTGTCTTTCCTTGCCGATTTCCTCTAGGAAATGCATGCCTAGGCTTGCCAGGCCCCTCTTTGCCACCAGTGGGAGTTTTTGGGCGGAGCCTGAGGAGGGCGTGGTTTGGGGAGGGGCTTCAATGCCATAGAGTCCAATTGCCAAAGCGGCCATTTCCTCCAGGGGAACTGATCTCTACTGGCTGGAGATCAGTTGTAATAGCAGATCTCCAGCTACAACCTGGAGGTTGGCAACCCTATGCATGCCATGCTATCCAAGATGGAATTGGGAACCAAAGCTTGAAGGCAAGAAGATTCTTCACCTCGCAGTATCAGTTCGTGCGAGGCCTTGTTTGCTGGGCCAGCTTTAAGCATGTCAGTGCCCGAGGCAGAAATCAACAATTAGCAACTCCCCGCCATTGTTGGCATTTTCCCCCTGAAAAAAAATCTCTTTCCTGAAGATGAACCTTCAAACCCACTTCTGAATTTCACTTTAAGCACAAGCTGATAGCAACAAGAGGCACAAACCGTACCACACAGGGCAACAAATTTTGTCTGCCTTATTATCAAATCTCCTTGGTCTTCCTTAACAGTACTTCTGCTGTTTTGCCTGAAAAGGAACTTTCACATTGGCTTTGGATTTTGTTTTTAATGAATAGTTTAGTAGCAATGCAGCAGGAAGCTCCCCTAACAATGCAAGCTTATTGAAATGGACAGGACTACCTGCTACACATGTGCAAGCAGGGGGCCTTCAGTGAGGTTTCACGCAAGTGGGGCTTTTGCAGGGAGACTCCCTGGTGGATTGAGCCCAATGGGGCTTAGTGATAGAGTATTTGCTTGGCATGCAGAAGGCCCCAGGTTCAGTCCCTAGCATCTCCGATTAATGAGGTCAGGTGGTAGAAGAAGAAGAGTTGGCTTTTATACGCCGACTTTATCTACCACTTAAGGCAGAATCAAACTGGCTTACAATCACCTTCCCTTCCCTTCCCACAAAAGACACCCAGCTGGCTTCATGTGAATGAGTTGGGAAACCAAACCGGTTCACCAGATTAGCATCCGCCACTCATATGGAAGAGTGGCGAATCAAACCTGGTTCTCCAGATCAGAGTCCACCGCTCCAAACCACCGCTCTTAACCACTACATCATGCTGGCTCTCATTACACTTACATTTATCTAAATTATTTTTATTAAGGTGACCTGAGTTCAAATCCCCCCGTCACTGTGAAAGCTCCTGGGTGTCCAAATGACTGTCTTTCAGCTTTGCTTCTTCCTCTGTAAAACTGAGGGATGTCTCAAAGGTGGATACATGCATAAATAAAGCACTTTTACATGTAAAAACAGCCATAGAAATTGGGTTGGTGGATATGAGTGGGCAAACAGTACACACAGATACATGAAACTTTCCGCTTTCTTTTCAAAACTGGAAAGCTGCCTCAGGAGGTTGCTAATGTATGGTGCGATCAGTAGATTGTATGAAGGGGTGATTAAAACTCTCTAAATGCATTAATTTGGCAATCCAGGGTGACTCCCCTCTAGAGGAAAAAGATATGCGGGGAAGCTTCTGGGGCTGATCTTAACAGGAAAATGAAGCACGGGGAAAGCATTAATCACCCCCCCAGAAGAGTAATTTTTAGAAAATACACTGGGAATAAGGGGAGAGAAAGAGAGAATAAAACCAACACTGTGGCATCATCTGCACAGCCAATCAGAAGCACTGCTGGGCAGGAGCCCCACCTGGCCCCACCCACTTTCTAAAAACACTTGGGCACCAGGAAAGGTGCTGGTGGGTACCATGGACCCTCTTGGAGACCCCTGCCCGACCATGTCTCTAGGTTGCCAGGTCCCTCTTCACCACTGGCAGGAGGTTTTGGGGGCGGAGCTTGAGGAGGGCGGGGTTTGGGGAGGGACTTCAATGCCATAGAGTCCAATGGCCCAAGTGGCCGTTTTCTCCAGGTGAACTGATCCCTATTGGCTGGAGATCAGCTATAATAGCAGGAGACCTTCTGCTAGTACCTGGAGGTTGGCAACCCTTTGAAAACTCAAGTTCCTGAGCCTTCTTTGGCCTCAGAGGGTAATGGGCGCCCAGCACCAGCCCTTGTGATTGGCAAGCTCTCTCAGTTGACCACCTGTCCTGCCACTCCCATCTAGTCAAAGCGAGATAGGCCATTTCAGGCAGCAGGTTTGCGGTGTCATTAACTGCCACTTATTTAATTATCATATTCTTACTGCTGTCAGGAGGGCATTTTGATTTTCCACCTCAGGTTTGAAAGCATCTCTAAGCAACCCTGCCCTCAGGACAGTATCTTCTTCTTGTTTGTGGCTTGTTTGTCTTGCTTGTGGGCTTCCCAGAGGCCCCTGGTTGGCCACTGTGTGGACAGACCGCTGGACTTGATGGGCCTTCGTCTGATCCAGCAGGGCTTTTCTTATGTGCTTATGTTCTTACAATCTTTTCAGGCACCCACCCTCGATCTAACACCCAATTCCGCAACAGACCCAAGGACCTTGTCACTTTGGATTAGAGAATACACACTCCACACTCTGGATTCAGGGATACAGTTCAAGCTCGGGTGTTCCAATGGCGGCGTGGTGTAGCGGTTAAGTGTGGTAGACTGTAATTTGGAGAACCGGGTTTGATTCCTCACTCCTCCACATAAGTGGCGGACTCTAATCCGGAGAACCGGGTTGGTTTCCCCACTCCTGCACATGAAGCCAGCTGGGTGACCTTGGGCTAGTCAGTTCTCTTAGAGCTCTCTCAGCCTCACAAGGTGTCTGTTATGGGGAGAGGAAGGGAAGGAGATTGTAAGCTAGTTTGATTATCCTTAAAAGATAGAGAAAATCAGTATATAAAAACCAACTGCTTCTTCTTCTTTATCATCTATAAGAAAACCATTACTAAATGGCTGCTGGCAATTGGCATATCACTATAACTTAAAATCAGTAATTGACACATTACAGTAACTTCACAACTATAGCAGTATGTCAATTAACAGGTTTTTAAAGCCTCTGGTGGTGCAGAGGGCAAGGAAAGCAACAACCGGTGGGGTATAGTGGTTAGAGTGCCAGGCTAAGATTGGGGAGAGCCAGGTTCAAATCCCCGCTCTGCCATGGGACCTTGCTGGGTGGCCTTGGGCCGGTCACATACTCTCAGCCTAGCTGACTTCAGAGTTGAAGTGAGGATAAAATGGAGGGGAAGGAGAACAACGTAAGTTGCATTGGGGAGAAAGGCCAAGTATAAGTGAAGTAAATCAATAAATGAGTGTGGGGAAAACTATTACGTGGAGACTTCATAGTTGCTGTGAATAAAAGAAACATGGATACTCATTACTCATGTAGCCACTGCTGGACTTCCACTATAAATTCCTCAATCACCTCCAGGGCAGCCCACCCCCGGGTGGGAGGCAGCACATACTTGAAAGAATTAGATGGATGTAGACATGGAGACGGTAGTTGATCTAAGAGCCCGCGGGCCTTGGGGGATGACATTGAATGATATTGCCTATTGTGTTGTGTCTTGCACAGTAAACAATGTTATGTTGCAAGAAAACCAATTTGGGGATTTGATGCAATCGGGGGTTTTCCAGCAGCTGCCCCAAACCGGGGTAAGTTCCTGTCCATCCCCCCTCCCCTCTGAGCTCCTTGAAATGTCAGTGGATCAGGAAAAATGACCAACTGCTTTCCTGGAGCTGACAAAACAAACAGTTTGGCAATCCTGAACCGTGGCCAAGGAATGAAGATCCCAGATCACGTCAGCGCTGCACTGTAAACGGAAGTGCCGTCTGAGTCCGCAGCAACCACAAGGGGTGGATGGAGCTAATGAGCATTTCTTAATTGCTTCCCAGAACGGAGTCCAGAGGTCTGTTTCACGACTGCCAGCGTTTGACCCCACAGATCTCACCGGAACCCCCTACGGGGCGGAGAGCCAAATGATGTCTTTTATCCAGAGCAGGTCTTTGAGGAGCAAGCTTAGCTAGGAAACCTCTGTTGAGAAGGCAGCCCCCACCCCCGGGTAAAGCCCTATGGATCGGCTCCTAAAGGGGTTGGCATGGAGGAGGCACCAGCTATCGTTCCCAAACTCTGGAATGAAGGCCAGCCCCCACTAACAAAGCTTGTGTAAGCTTTTGAGTACCACAGAAATATTACACAGAACATATTACACAGAGAGCCAGCATGGTGTAGTGGTTAAGAGCGGTGGTTTGGAGCGGTGGGCTCTGATCTGGAGAACCGAGTTCGGTTCCTCACTCCTCCACATGAGCGGCAGATGCCAATCTGGTGAAGCGGGTTGGTTTCCCCACTTCTACACATGAAGCCAGCTGGGTGACCTTGGGCTAGTCACAGTTCTCTTAGAGCTCTCTTGTCCCACCTACCTCACAGGGTGTCTGTTGTGGGGAAGGGAAGGTGATTGTCAGCCGGTTTGATTCTACCTTAAGTGGTAGAGAAAGTCGGCATATAAAAGCCAACTCCTTCTTCTTCTTCTTCTTCTTCCATCACTACTCCAGATAATTTTCGAGGCAAGAGGACTGCAGAAGTTCTCCTTCTTTCATCATTGGGGGGCTCAAATCCACCAGGATTTGGGGGTAAAGAGGGGGGGGGAAGGACAAAATTCACAGATGGAAAAACACCGTCTTCCAAAGCACACACAGAGCTCCTTGCTCCACACGTACGCGCACACACAGTCTTCCCAGGTAGGCAGTTTCTATCCATCCATTGGAAAGCTGTGTGTTCGGCCCTCCAGCCGGGCGGGCCCCAGACATACAGTTTCCCCCCACTGTGACTCAGGCATAAACACAGCCCCAGGCCAAGGTGTGTATGCTGTGAGGTGGCGTGAGGGGGTGTGTAAGCATGTGTGCAATCGGAACTTTACCATCAGCCGGCCGCTCGCCCGGGCGAGTGGCACGCTTGTATGTATGAGAGAGACGCACAAGACTCATGTCTCACTGGCTTCCCCTCCGCTTTTGGGGGAGGCAAATATGAACCATCTACTGCCCAATAGTCACTTCAGCCTCTGTGTCCCAATAGACATGGACCCTGGTGGTTTGTTTGATTGACTCTCCCCTTTTCCCCCTGAATGGTCTGTCCATCTTCCTCATAGAGTTTCTAAGTAAGACGTCCTAGAACCTTACTACAATAATACTTTCCCCCTTGTTTCCCTGGAAAATACTATTTAAACATGTGCCATATGGAAGTTCTGTTGTTTTAAGAGACTTCGTGGCAAATGGAGCTTATCTTCAGCCTTGTCTACCATGGACACCTCAGTTAACTTAGTTTGGAAGGCTTTACAAGCAGAATGCTCTGCAAAAAATGGGGGGATTCAACCAGCTTTTCCACTGGTGAAAAAAGCAGGAAGACACTCTTCAGACCACCAAAAAAGGCTATTCTGAGGATTATGGACATGGACAAGGGCTGTCCCGTGAGGGACAAGGGCTGTAGTGAGGAGGGAAACTGGGCCAGATTGACTGAAAAAGAGGGTTGGAACCACCACAATAAGCCCTCCCACTGTCCAGTTATCTTTGGGTTTTTGTTGTTGATGTTGCTATCAAGTTACAGCTGACTTATGGCGACCCCGTAGGGTTTTCAAGGCAAGAGATGTTTGGAGGTGGTTTGCCATTGCCTGCCCCCTTGGAGGTGTCCCATCCAAATACTGGCCAGGGTCAGGGCTGAGAGTGCTTCTGGCCCAAGGTCACCGAACAAGCTTCCATGGTGTGAGTGGGGATTTGAAGCAGGGTTTCCCAGGTTCTAGTCCGGCACCTTAACCACTATACCATGCTGGCTCTCTAAAGAGGTTAAGCCCAGAGGTGTGTGTGTGTGAGAGTTGTCAAGTCACAGTCAACTCATGGCAACCCTGTAGGGTTTTCAAGGCAAGCGACATTCGGAGGTGGTTTGCCATTGCCTGCCTCCGCATGGGCTGAGAGAGTTCTGAGAGAACTGAGACTGGCCCAAGGTCACCCAGCAGGCTTCATGTGGAGGAGTCAGGAATCAAAACTAGTTCACCAGCTTAGAGTCCTCTGCTCTTAACCACTACACCTCATATGAACCATTTCCAGGTTAAATCATTCACAGTTATGGATAATGTGTAGGGTTGCCAGGTCCCTCTTTGCCACTGGTGGGAAGTTTTTGGGGTGGAGCCTGAGGAGGGTGGGGTTTGGGGAAGGGAGGGACTTCAATGCCAGAGTCCAATTGCCAAAGCAGCCATTTTCTCCAGGGGAACTGATCTTTATCGGCTGGAGGTCAGTTGTAATAGCAGGAGATCTCCAGCTAGTACCTGGAGGTTGCAACCAACAGCAGCACGAGGGCTCATCAATAAAGACTTCTACAAGGAATAATTGCAGAAATTACTAAAATAATTTTAACAACAAAGGCAAAGATATAACAACTACAGTTCCCTCCTGGGAATCATTCATAGTCCAAAATAAATCCAAAGTCCAGTCTCCTTAGGATTCCAATAATGTAAACGAAATTAGGTTACATCACCCAATAGTCCAAAGAAAAGGTAGTTGGTAGAATTGTTCCAAACGAAAAAAATCCAAAGAACATAAAGTTGATACATAGAATCATTCCAAGATGATACCTCTAGATCGGTAATCGTTTTGCATACATATTGCTTCTTCAGTTGAATTAAAGGCAAATTGCTTCAACACAATTTCAAATCAGATCCCAAAGGGTTCCAGACCCATAGGTTCTTCTGTCCTACTGAGAGGTAACCCTAATAATGTGGATGACCATAGAATGACATTTGGAACACAGGATGCTGCTGCCAATGCAGGAAGTTGGCTCAGGAGGCTGACTGCAAAGCGCATACCTGGAAATTGGACACGCTTCATGATCACAGCGTCAATATCTGATATCCCACTGGCCTTATCTCTGCGATCTGCAACCTGTGATCTTGAGGATATTCAGAGTTCCCGTATGAGAAGAGGGTGGCTCAAGTGAGGGAAGGAAAAGGTATCTGGCGAAGAAGAGGAATGTTGCCTCGTCATTATGACACAGTTTAAGAAGTATGAGCCCTGCAACAAAGTGCACGGAAAGTTATTTCCGTGCATTGATCCCCTGTACTCTGGGAAGCTCTTCTTCCGTTTGATTGGTTGAGTGGCAGTGAAATGGAAGAGAGCCTGCCACCTGTACCTTTGGACCTAGGAACCCCATCTCCAATTCCAGATGCTAGGAGAGGGGTGTTCATAGGGGGCATTCGGCACATGCTCAGAAACACTTGTAAGGTTCCAAAGTTCTGATGCCAACAAACATTTTAATACTATATTGTCGAAGGCTTTCACGGTCAGAGTTCATTGGTTCTTGTAGGTTATCCGGGCTGTGTAACCGTGGTCTTGGAATTTTCTTTCCTGACGTTTCGCCAGCAACTGTGGCAGGCATCTTCAGAGTAGTTACTACTCTGAAGATGCCTGCCACAGTTGCTGGCGAAACGTCAGGAAAGAAAATTCCAAGACCACGGTTACACAGCCCGGATAACCTACAAGAACCAATTTTAATACTATTTTTAGAACATCTCAGGTGTGAAAACACACACACACAATTTACCTTCAACACAACATAATGAGGTTTGTGTGTATTGTGGAACTCCCTGCCCCAGGATGAGGTGACAGCTGCCAACTTGGAAGGCTTTAAGAGGGGAGTGGACATGTTCATGGAGGAGAGGGCTATCCATGGCCACTAGTCAAAATGGATACTAGTCATCATGCATACCTATTCTCTCCAGGATCAGAGGAGCATGCCTATTATATTAGGTGCTGTGGAACACAGGCAGGATGGTGCTACTGCAGTTGTCTTGTTTGAAGGCTTCCTAGAGGCACCTGGTTGGCCACTGAGTGAACAGCTTGCTGGACTTGATGATCCAGCATGACCTTTCTTATGTTCTTATGTTCTTATTCTCCAATAAAGCAAAGAATCGAGCAACTTCCTGAGAACCATCTTCTGCCTTTTTGAAAAAGCAACTTACTAGCCCTCATGGCTGCAAAGTTAAGACTTGAATCTGCATGGGCAAGGCCGTGTGTCATCTTATGGGTTTTCAGGAGCATGTTGGATGGAGAACAGCCTGTGCATGGAAGACATATAACACTAAAATCCAGGATGGAATATCAAGGAGTCGGGTTGGTGCCAAGGAAAACACGAGCCGGATAGGTAAATATTTGGCCATGAGGTGATGGGGAAACCTTTTCTCCGCCTTTGGCTCAGAGCCCACAGGGGCTTTTCCAATTGCACACGGAGTCAGTGGAATGTCAGAGCGAGGTGCCCAGATTAAGCAACTGGGAATGGATCCATCCGCCCGCGCAAGGGAAAAGGCCCTGGCACAGGTCATATGAACACACATGCTTTTCCCTGTGTGGATTCTAGGCTGCAGATGGCAAAGGCCTGCAACTGGCACGCGCGAGCCATCGGCCTGAGTTATTTGTGAAACAGCGTGGTGCAAGCAGCAAAGAAACGCCTTTCTCGCTGTGGATATGGCATGGGTGATGTACAACACGATCTAGGTTATGACACTGAAAATCCCCAGTTTTACAACCAGAAAGCCCAACATCCTGAGACTGAATAATTATTGCAAAGTATTATATTTATTATAAAGGAAGCCACAGCCCTCAATTTGCAAGACCTGAGCAAGGCTGTTTTGGAGGACATTGATTCATAGGGTCACCATGAGTGGAAGTAGGGTTGCCTGGTCCCTCTTCGCCACCAATAGGAGGTTTTTGGGGCAGAGCTTGAGGAGGGTGGGGTTTGGAGAGGGGAAGGACTTCAATGCGATAGAGTCCAATTGCCAAAGCTGCCATTTTCTCCAGGGGAACTGATCTATTTTGGCTGGAGATCAGTTGTAATAGCAGTTTTACCATGTAAAACTAATGACAGTGGTAAAGAACAAAGCATCGGTATCCCCCTGCTTGCATATAACCAGTTGCTAAAAAATAACAGGGATGCAACAAACTGTGCAGAAATTAAAACAAACAAATAGGGTTAAAACAAGAACTTTTGCCTAGATAAAATAAAATGACAATTTAAAGATTCTATGTAACTCAGTTGTCAAGTATCATTTCAAACATGAATATGCCATAATTTAAAAAATACCTATAACTATCACAGAGATAAAAAATTAATTATAATGAATGCTGATGGTGCTTCTTAAATACAGAATAATGACTTGACAATGGAAACAATTGATATTTGTATGATTTTGATTAGTCAATTTGCTGTCTGCTCCTGAAAGTGCGACCTACTCCAATTCTTCAAACTTTTCCCACCTTTGATGCAAAACTAGTTGGAGAACCCTAACTACCGGTTTAAACATTTTATACGAGTGGTGACTAAAAAGGAATTTTATTTTCTGAGGTTAAAGATAATGAGTCTTTTCCTATCAACAGGGGTTCCAACCACTACAATCTTAAAAGATGGTAAAAGGAACAATAAAACCAGCAATTGAGAAAGAAAACCCTTCATGTTCCCAGAGTGACAAGGCTAAGCTTGGCTATAATACCAAGATCTCACTGAGGTGATAAAACTTCTGTCTAGGCTATACCACAGAGCATTGCTGGTGAGGGTCGTGTGATTTAATATTCTCTCTTTTTAAAAAAAATCCCTACATATAGAAAACCAGCATGCCAGGGAAATGCCTAGATTAGAACCCATCTTTGTAAGATTTAGGGCCAGACTAGACCAGATGGTGATAGGGTAGGGTTGGGCACCTGAGGTTGGGTAGAAATCTCTCTCTCTCTCTCTCTCTCTCTCTCTCTCCTCTCTCTCCTCTCTCATCTCTCATCTATCTAATTTATTCAAAGCTCTATTTAAAGGTTAAAAATATTTAAAAACATTTAAATAGCACAATGGCATTTCCTAGGGTTGATATCTGTAACCACATACCAAACGCGTTTTGGCCTATTGGGCCTTCATCAGTGGTTAATTAAAACCCATGTTAAGCCTGCACACATTTACAGAAATAAATAAATAAACACATATACAAATAGTTCAAATCAAACCAGGCATGTGTATAGGTTGTAAAATCTATTACCAATTACTCAAACATCTGGTCTGAATGGTTCTAGTTGTAATACTGGTTTGTATAAGTCTCTCATATACGATGTGTGCAGTTATCAGTCTAGTAGAGCAGTGTCAAACAATGTCCCTCCCCTCCCCAAACCCCACCTTCCTCAGGCTCAACCCCAAAAAACCTTCTGCCAGTGGTGAAGAGGGACCTGGCAACCCTAGGAGATCTCCTGCTGTTACAACTGATCTCCAGCCGATGGAGATCCAGTTTACCTGGAGAAAATGGCCGCTTTGGCCATTGGACTCTATGGCATTGAAGTCCCTCCCCTCCCCAACCCCAACCTCCTCAGGCTCCACCCCCAAAACCTCCCACTGGTGGCAAAGAGGGACTTGGCAACCCTTCGCCAGGTAATAGCTGGAGATCTCCTGCTATTATGACTGATCTCCAGCTGATAGAGATCAGTTCACCTGGAGAAAAATGGCCACTTTGGCAATTAGACTCTATGGCGTTGAAGTCCCTCCCCTCCCCAAACCCTGCTCTCCTCAGGCTCCGCCCCAAAAACCTCCTGCCGGTGGCGAAGAAGGACCTCACAGTAATTGCTGTATGCTGAGGACTTCACATAAGAGACTCTTATTGGAAAAGTGGATTCTTTAATTGGATTGTGAAACTGACACAATTGCTGACAGTTGCTGATTTTTTTAAGTTTAGTTAGACATTAGGGTAGGATGCCAATATATTGTTACATGTGTTGAGTATATGCTGGGGAATACATGTTTATGGACGCATAACCTAGAGCCTATTGTCATTATGTGTGATGTACAAGTTACAAGTGTAAAAATAGGGTTATATAAGAAATTTTGGGCATAGTGGCTGCGGTTTTTGCATAGGTCTACGTTTGCAGCTCAAGTTTTGCTTTGTTTATACTTTAACCTCCAGGTTGTTGCTGGGGATCTCCTGCTATTACAACTGATCTCCAGCCGACCGAAATCCAGTTCACCTGGGGAAAATGGCCGCTTTGGCCATTGGACTCTATGGCATTGAAGTCCCTCCCCTCCCCAAACCCTGCCCACCTCAGGCTCCACCCCAAAAACCTCCCACGAGTGGAAAAGGGACCTGGCAACCCTACCACTTTGGCAATTGGACTCTACGGCATTGAAGTCCCTCCCCTCCCCAAACCCCGCTCTCCTAAGGCTCTGCCCCAACAATCTCCAGGTATTTCCCCACCCGGAGCTGGCAACCCTAGTGTTGGGGGTGGGCTGGGGGGCTTGGGCAGTAACGCTTGGTGTCAGCGCTGGGGCTTTGCAGGCCTGCTCCTATTTTCATCTGTGACCTAGCTCTCAGGCTGTTCCCTGCCCTCAGACCTCAACGGCAGAATTGGTGATAAATCTAAAATATATTAGGTTCTTTTTATCATGGGTAGCCACGAGCTTCAGAATGAGGTTAGTTTCGTGTGAGTTTTTGTGTATGTAACGGTGCGTCCATTTGTGTGCTCCAGATGAAATGAAGAGAAATTTGTTTCCTTGGATTGTGAAATTGGGTTGGTTTGTGGACTGAAGTAATTCTGTGTACTCTTTGCTTCATGGGTTTGGGTGGTGGAACATCTGTTTTCATTGGTAGAGTTCTGGGCGAGGATAACCATGCAATTGGAATTGATGAATCCGTATATTCTTGTGTGTGGATGTGTGTGGTTCTTTGCTTCACTGCCCGCGTGTGGTTGTGGTTTTTCCTACTTGGGCAGAATTTTCACATGATTTGTATAATGGCGTAATAGGATCGGTTTGTGTAACTATGTATACACATGTGGTCCTCTCCTTTAGTTTTTCTGTGTATGCAATTATGAGGGCTTGTAGGTACATGTTGTTGCGCACTTTATTTTGCGTGAACACATCCTTCGAGCATACGTTGCCGAGGGCACACAGCTGTGTAGCTCATGATACATGTACAAATGCATTTTCATAATTCTGCATCACTGTTAGGGTTGCCAACCACCAGGTCCTAGACGGAGATCTCCTGCTATTACAACTGATCTCCAGCTGACAGAGATCAGTTCCCCTGGAGAAAATGGCAGCTTTGGCAATAGGACTCTATGGCCTTGAAGTCCCTCCCCTCCCCAAACCCCGCCCTCCTCCGGCCCCAAAAACCTCCTGCCGGTGGCAAAGAGGGACCTGGCAACCTTAATCACTGTGGAGGCCTTCTCATTTGCCACATGTGAAGAACATCAAATGTACTGATGGGTAGTGGTACATTTTCTGTGCATATGGATGTGTATTGGTATTTTCCTTTTTAATTATGTACGTGTGTGCACAACTGTAGGTCAGTGGCTGCATACATCTGTGTTTCCCCCTTCTCTGTCTATGCAGGAAGTAGATGAGAGCAAGCTGTGTAGATCTGTATAAATGCTCTGCTATGTAAGCATGTATACAACTTCATATATGTGTGTTTGGGGGGGGGATTTTCCTCCCTTTTCAACTCTCCCCCCACATTTACAACCTCTGCTGTCATGAGAAAACACTCACTCTATGGAAGTCCTTTTTTTTGCCCTCAAGTTGCAGCTGACTTATAGCAATAGTTTGCCATTGCTGCCCATCTGTGTAGCAACCCTGGTCTTCTTTAATGGTCTCCCATTCAAATGCTAACCAGGGCCAACCTTACTTAGCTTCGGAGACCTGATGAGATTGGGCCAGCCTGGGCTATAACATAAGAACATAAGAAAAGCCATGGTGGATCAGACCAAGGTCCATCAAGTCCAGCAGTCTGTTCACACAGTGGCCAACCAGGTGCCTCTAGGAAGCCCACAAACAAGACGACTGCAGCAGCACCATCCTGCCTGTGTTCCACAGCACCTAATATAATAGGCATGCTCCTCTGATCCTGGAGAGAATAAGTATGCATCTTGACTAGTGTCCATGTTGACTACTAGCCATGAATACCCCTCTCCTTCATCAACCTGTCCACTCCCCTCTTAAAGCCTTCCAGGTTGGCAGCCATCACCCCATCCTGGGTGTTCCACAATTGAACTATGCGTTCTGTGAAGTAATACTTCCTTTTATCTGTTTTGAATCTCGCACCCTCCAGCTTCAGCAGATGTCCCCGCGTTCTGGTATTGTGAGAGAAGGAGAAAAGCTTCTCCCTGTCCACTCTCTCCATATCATGCATAATTTTATAGACCTCTATCCTGTCTTGCCTTAACCGCCTTCTTTCCCAGCTAAACAGCCCTAAGCATTTTAATCACTCCTTATAGGGCATATACATATACAGCTCACAAGGCATATGCATATCATATGCGTGGAGACTTCTGTTTCACTGGATATGCATCTGTGAGCACACGGCTGGCTATACAGGAGTTCAGTTGCAAGTGAGAATTTCCCTTTGCGTTGATGTGAGTCCGGGGACTGACTTTCAGGTATGCAATTTTGAGCGGATGATTTCCTACTGGCTGTCCTTTTGCCTGTGCACTTTTGATTGCACTTTCTTTAGTTTGGGGACAATTTGCAGGGGGGTGGGGATGAAGCCGGTAACGGAAGTGCTGATCAGGTTGAGGGGGAAACCCTGAGCGAGAATATCAGGGGAGGGGCTGGAACCTCCGGGTCTTGACTAACTGATGTACTCAGCAGCCGGGTTCCCAAAAGGTCACTGCGGTCAGCGTCTCCGTCGGCTTCATTGTTTGCATTTGGCTCAGACACTGCCACAGCAAAATGAGTCTCCTTCCCGGCGTCATCTGCACACACACACACCCCGGGCTCTGACCCCCACCTGGGGGGGAAATGGACTCACTATGAAAATATCAAGCCCCGCAAAAGAAAGAGCCCCAGAGAAGGGAAAAGACCACAAGGCTTTCGACAGGAGACAGGGAGGGGTGGGCTGTTGATCATACAACCCCTTTCTCCCCGTCTGGGGCTCTCCCCTGCTTGTAAAAATCTACTGAAGGCTCACCGGTTCAAGGGAACGGTTCGTGGAAACCACTCTTGCCTGTGTGGCCCTTGGTTCCAGAGCTGCACGTCATTCTTTCGGAACTGAAATTGCTGCATCCATATCCGCTATGTGCAGGGTTGCCAGCAGGCCTGGAGGAAAATGTCCTGTCCTTTTAATAGAGGCTTAATGTGTGGGAAGGGGTAGCGGAAGCTTTTCATAGTGTGGCAGTAAATAACACTTGGTCCATAACATCCCATTAAGCCTTTGTTAACGAGACAGGCAATTTTTCTGTAGGCCAGTTGGCAACTCTACCTATATGTAAAGCATGGAATCAAAACGCATGCATAAAAGCTGCCTATATTCAACCCCACTTGGTACATACTATCTAAAGGCATATGCTACAAAATTCCTACACTGAAATTGCTCTCTTATCACTGGGTGTGTGTGTGGGAGGTAGTTGTGAGTTTCCTGCATTGTGCAGGGGGTTGGACTAGATGACCCTGGTGGTCCCTTCCAACTCTATGATTCTATTCTATGATTCTATGATCATGTTGATATAGGATGCTTAAAAATCCAAAACCCAAAGCTATCTGCAAACTCTGCAAAACTGTGGGCTTTGGCTGCAAACACAGGTGTAACATGCAAATGCCGCAGGGAAAGTGTGCCATTCCTGTCAAGAGATGGTCAGTATTAATCTTGGGAGGTGTGAACATGTAGTGCACACATAGGGTTGTCAGGTCCTTCTTTGCCACTGGCAGGATGTTTTTGTGGTGGAGCCTGAGGAGGGCGGGGTTTGTGGAGGGGAGGGGCTTCAATGCCATAGAGTCCAATTGCCAAAGTGGCCATTTTTCTCCAGGGGAACTGATCTCTATTGGCTGGAGATCAGTTGTAATAGCAGGAGATCTCCAGCTAGTACCTGGAGGTTGGCAACCCTATGCACACATGCTAACATATGAACTGCTTTGGGCAACTGTGCTAGGAACTAGAGGGCAGGAGGTGGGGCGGAAGAGGAAAGAACCTGTGTTATCCGAGTGGATTACAAAAATGCATGAGTTCACAGCAATGTCAAGACTAACCAATCTGCTTCGAAGAAAATCAATGGAAAACTATCAGCACAGATGGCCACCGTTTTATGATAGATATGTTTGACTAACGATAGATCTATTTGAAGCAAGGCTTAATGATTGAGAATGAATACAAGATATGAATTAGATTATGATAGGTATCTGTAAATACTTGAGTACTATGCTTATTATTATTACTATTAAGGCGGACGATATGAGTTAATATGACTAAAACTGAATAGAGGTAATTAAGGACTGAATATCAATATATGAGATTTATGCTGAGGAAGCGAATATATAGACTGGTTGCATTGGGCACGGATATCTACTCCCCTATTTTTCCTTCTGTATCCCACAAATTAAAAAAAAATTTTTAAGGAAGAAGAAAGAATGCAAGACTGGGTTGGAGAGACTGGACAAAAATGTTCCTGTAAAGACGGACGCACGTCTGGGATCAACGAATCCCTCCCAAGTGCAAATGGAAATAAGCATGGCAAGTGCATGCATGGCTTTTCATTCCGCGCATTAGGCACCTGACTCCTATGCTCACAGGCTATCCAAAAGAAGAGTGATATCCGTCATGGGTATGAGAAACTTTACTTTAATCACATGGAAAATGCAACATTCCTGCAACAGGCGTTCTGCGTTGAGAGGGGGACGCATAGATTCTGTGCAACAAATGAGTAATAAATGTTTATTTAACTGCACGGAATAAACAGTTCCGTGGGAAGGCGAGCAAGGGCGCAAATGCTGGCATGCGACAGTGCATACTCCTGCTTTCTCTACAAGTCTGTGAAGTGTGCCTGAGTGGACAAGTTTGTATACGTTTGCGTGTATTTATAGCATGTTTCCTGTGTGACATTTGTGTGCTCCTTAAGAGTGAGCCTTTGGGAGTGGGTAGTTGTGTACAAATGTCTAAGCGAGCAAGTATTTGAAGTAGGATGCGTGGCGTTAAGTGTTTATATGTGCATTTCCATGGGCATCTTCCTCCCCAACCCTACAGCCTCTCCTCTCTGACTCCACATGCTTGGGTGAGAGTCCCATCTCTCTCACTGGCCAGATGTCACAAGAGCCAGGGTTGCGCTCCGTTGCTGACGACAGAGTTTGGTGCTGTCTAAACATCCCCCCCCCATCCTTCCTGCCACGTCAGACCTATGGGGGGGGGGAGAGCTGGCATGTCCGACCGCAGAGTTATGATTCCCCCCAAGCGTCGGACAAGAGAGCTTTCGCCACAGTGGCCAGGAGTTCGCAGACTTAACGGCCTAACCTTAGGCGATGAGATCCTTTGGAAGTGATCTAGACAGGCAGGTCAGCGAGGGACAGACAGATGTGAGGGGGTCTGGAGGGACAGTGATGTGTGGACGCGTGAAAGTTTGTTTCACAAATGTGTGGGTGGACGGGGAACGCTTCTTCACAACTACGTTTTGTCCGGAATGTATTGCATTTCAAGACCTTACAAAAATAAGCTATTTTCCTGAACATTTAATTTAAAAACAAAACCTATGCAAAGCATATGGGAGAGAGTTTCGAGAATCACCTGTATTGGTACCTCCGACAAGGGCCAAGCAGTCAGAACAGCTATAAAAATGATATTCAGCTCTGTAATTTGGAATGTGCTGATTCCAAATCATTCCCATACCCCTAAATACGGTTTTAAATACAGTTCCATCACATGGGCATTTTAAACAAGTTTTATTACTGTCGATATCATATTTTAATTTTTAAGGGGCTTCTTCAGGATAAATTCTTGATGGATTGTGTCCCCATGTTATTGAAAGAGAAAAATCTCAAAGCGTGCATCAGGTAAATGGCTTTTTAATCATCTGCATGATAGTGCATTTATACTAGATTAAACTGTGCTGGAAACGGGCTTTGATATATTTTAGCTTATTATTTTATGTGGCTTTTGACATACTCATGTCCATGGGGTGGCTATGGGATTGGGTGGAATAACTAAAGTGAGCAGGGAAGGGAAATTACTCTTTACTAGAGCTGAATGGGTCTCAGACCAGTCTGCAAACCCATTAACCCCATTAGGGTCTAATTATGGCATTCTGGATGTAAAATAAAGATGCTCCGCATGGTCGGGGCCAGATTCTACAGCTGGCTCCTGTTACCGCCACCTGCAGGGATGAAATGAGGACACATTGGCTAAGAACTTCTGAGAGTGTATGTATGAGATCTTCTGCTATTACAACTGGTCTCCAGCCGATAGAGATCAGCTCACCTGGAGAAAATGGCCGCTTTGGCAATTGGACTCTATGGCATTGAAGTCCCTCCCCTCCCCAAACCCCATGCTCCTCAGGCTCCACCCTAAAAATCTCCCGCCGGTGTAAAGAGGGACCTGGCAACCCTACCTCTGCCGAATCTACTAGGGTTACTCCATGGGAGGAGAACATTAAAAGGCAGGACCCGCTCACCCCACCCCCCAATCTGAAGTGGAACATTCCAGAATTCCTCCACCACATGTTGCATAATGAATCACATCGCTCTCAGTCTCATGGGCAACGCCAGGGCCCAGAGCCCGTCAAGCTAAGGCATAGCTCTAGGAATCCAGGCAGTATGAACCCCCTGGGGAGGTAGGGTTGCCAACTCCGGGTTGGGAAATACCTAGAGATTTTGGGGGTGGAGCCTGAGGAGGGCGTGGTTTGGAGAGGGAGGGACTTCAATGCCATAGAGTCCAATTACCAAAGTGGCCATTTTCTCCAGGTGAACCAATCTCTATCGGCTGGAGATCAGTTGTAATAGCAGGAGCTCTCCAGCTAGTAACTGGAGGTTGGCAACCCTACTGCAAACACACAATTCCAACACATCAGCTAATGCCTTTCAATCCCTCTCTCCTCTCTTCCCCCCCCCCCATTTTTTGAGCATGGTCCAGGCACAAAAAACAGAGATCCACTGTTCCTGGCCAAAATGAATTCCTGGGTCATGGAAAATTTGCTGAATCAGCAGCCGGGTAGCAGGGGGATTAAAGAAATGTTCAGGCATACAACTCTCTCTTTCTCTCTTCTGAGCCCCCCTTCCCCCAAAGCTTTCTGGACTATCTGTACCAGAAGGTTGTAATGATCCTCACAAATACACATTCGTGCACAAGTGCTATGTTCCTTCCCCCCGCCCGCCTCCCCACGGAGGCCAATCTTTCTCTGATGCAGGCACGTAGGGGGGGAATTGTAGTGTGGTTTGGCTACTGAGCTGGTCTGGGTATTGGGACTGAGTTAATAGGGGAGGCTGTGGGGGAAAGGCAAGGGTATCCTGTGCCTACAAAGGGACCTGGCATATATTGGCATGTTACAGCCCCACATGTTGAACACACTGAAGTCTGATCTAGCCATGCAATGGAAGGAGGTGGAAGAATGGACCGCACCGTTTCAGACAATAGGGAGAAGTTATCATTTTTGAAGGATCCTGTGCATCAAAACTCCTTGCAGGCAGAAAACATGAACATCAGGAAGAGAGGTTCTAGGTTCCCTGATGTGTTAGTATTCTACTTACGGGGACTTTTGGGGGGGGGGTTAAAGGAATATTTTAACTGTGGTTCTCCCCCAAATAAGAAGTAGTCCTATCTACCACCTCAGGATTTTCCCTGTCACATTCTGCTGTCACATGAACACATGCCTTATACTTAGGATTGCCAGGTCCCTTTTTGCAACCGGTGGGAAGTTTTTGGGGTGGAGCCTGAGGAGGGCGGGGTTTGAGGAGGGGAGGGACTTCAATGCCATAGAGTGCAATGGCCAAGAAACCATAAGCTGGAGATATCCTGCTGTTACAACTGATCTCCAGCCGACAGAGATCAGTTCACCTGGAGAAAATGGCTGCTTTGGCAATTGGACTCTCTATGGCCTTGAAGTCCCTCCCCTCCCCAAACTCCGCCCTCCTCAGCCTCCGCCCAAAAAACCTCCCGCCGGCAGCAGAGAGGGACCTGGCACCCCTAGATATAGACCTCAGAAAACCCTCCCTGGCCTGGGTTCACAAGTGCTGTATAACAGAGCCTAGGGCAGTGGTGGCGAACCTATGGCACGCGTGCCAGAGGAGGCACGTAGAGCCCTCTCTGTGGGCACATGCGCCGTCGCCCCAGCACATCTAGAGAGTTGCAAATGTTAATGTATGAGTTGTTTTTTTTCTAAACTAAAACCTCAGTATTCAGGTTAAATTGCCGTGTTGGCACTTTGCGATAAATAAGTGGGTTTGGGGTTGCAGTTTGGGCCCTTGGTCTCTAAAAGGTCCGCCATCCCTGGCCTAGGGAATCCACGGCTCAGAACCCCAACCGTGTGACTTTCGAGCGATTCCCAAAGGATGTGACTTCATTCTTTTCGCTCTGTTAACAGGGAATCCCTCGTCACTGAGGCAAGACGACATCCCTTCTGCCATGTTCCAAATTTCCCCCCTGCCAGCCGGGTTTTGGCTGCCGTGCGACAGGGAATCCCATGCCTGGGAACGCTGGCTCCTCGTCCGGACTGGAGTCTAGACATTCCAGGGGTATCCGGGACGGGTTGCCAGGGGTGGGGTCACTTTTTGGACACGGCGGTTAGGCACTTGAGGTTGCTGCGCTTATGGGGCGGATGAGTCGTCCCAGGGAGCCCGTGTCCTTTTTTTGCGCTGAGATGGAAAAGTTCTTAGCTAGCAGGTGACGGAGCCGAGAGGGCCGTGGGAGGCTCCTGGGTTTTTTTTTTTGCATGTGGCGACTCTCCCCATCCTTTTGGCAAGATGAGGCATTAGGCAGCCAGCAGACGCTGCCGGAGGCCTGGAAGAAAGACCCTTCCGCGTCTGACCGATGAAAACAAGCACTGTGCTGCTCGAGAAAACGGGCAGGCAGAAAAAACACACATGCACGCACACCAAAAGGGAACGAATTGCCTAGAGGGGGGGAGACCTAAAGGCGTGCCGCTCCACCCCGCACCCCCAAGAAGAGCCGGACAGTTAACTTCAAAACTCAGCAGCATTCCTCAACACCAAAGGCCACTTTTTAAACATTTCGATGCCACAAATATTCAGGCCGTTTAGGATTTCAAACAGAAAGCTCCGAAGGAATTAATTTCTGTCTCGAAGCAGGGGAGGAGGGGACGGGGGGGGGATCTATCTGTTCCCACAAGGCTGGCCCTGAAACGGGCCCGAGCCCACAGGCTCACCCTCTCGCACAAGGTCACGGATGCATCAAAAGTAGCGTTGCCAACCTCCAGGTAGTTTAGCAAAAAGAAGCACCAAATACTAAGTAGACTAGCTGAGTGAAAAAATAGTATTCAGCTCACACTGATAATGCAAAAGTGCGATGTTATTATTTACAAGTGCAAGAAGCCAACAATAATAGAGAGACATGCAACAAAATGTATTGTTGGCTTCTTGCACTTGTAAATAATAACACCACACTTTTGCATAATTAGTGTGAGCTGAATACTATTTTTTCACTCAACCTCCAGGTAGTAGCTGGAGATCGCCGGTTCAAAACCCGCCCTCCCCTCTCTTTCTGGCTCTGAGGCTGGGCTGCCCCACACCCTGCCCCACAATCCCTTTGGTTCACTTTGAAGGGGGCCTATACGTGTGTTAATGTACTTTTACGCCACCGTCACAAAGTAATAAAACAGCATGGTATGGTCAGGGACACAAAGCGGATGGGGAGCGGGCCCGACGGTTACTAGGCAACCGCAAAGAGCTACCTGCCCCCTCTCCACTGGTAAAGCATCCCTGGGAGATGAGAAGTGCTTTGCCGTTGCCTAGCAACCACAGGGCCCAGTCTCTACACTACAGCAAGGATACTACGTGCTCCTTCCATTGGTTGTTCCTAGAGTTACCAACTCCAGGTTGGAAATGCCTGGAGATTTGTTGACAGAGACTGGGGGAGGTGGCATTTGAGGACGGGAGGGGCTTCAGCAGGGCCCAATGCTGTAGAGTCGACCCTCAAAAGCAGCCCTTTTCTCCAGGGAACTGATCTCTGGAGAGTTGTAATTTGTGGAGATGCCCAGGCCCCATCTGCTGGTTAGCAACCCTATCTTGTCCAACAGACAGAACAAACTTGGGTTTTAATCTTGCCGCAAACAAAGGACAGTGGCTTAATGCACACACAGCAGAAGGCACTTGTGTGAAGAAACAAACACGAAATCCTCATGTACATTAGAATGTGCAATTGCTGAGCGTGCAATTTTTTGCTGAGCCCGTTAGGGTTGCCAGGTCCCTTTTCTCCACCAGCAGGAGGTTTTGGGGGCGGAGCCTGAGGAGGGCGAGGTTTGGGGATGGGGGGGGACTTCCCAGTCCAATTGCCAGTCCCATTGGCAAAGCGGCCATTTTCTCCAGGTGAACTGATCTCTACCGGCTGGAGATCAGTTGTAATAGCAGGAGATCTCCAGCTAGCATCTGGAGGTTGGCAACCCTCGTGCCCGTATGTGGAGGAAAACAAGCTGCACAGACAACGGTAGCTGTACACATGCCCGGAGCAGTCAGAGCAGGCTGCGAAATGGCATCACTTTTAGCATGTTTCTCTCAGCCTCAGTCTCCTATTTGTTAAACCGACATAATCATGGTTTACCTTACAGGACTGCCACAGTAACAGGTGAGTTGGTTGCATTTAAACATGAGAATAGGCTACGTAGCGGTCCATGTTGTTCCTGAGGAAGATTTCTAATATCAAAACAGGAGAATACCGGATCCCTGTTGATTGGCTGTTTCACAGGAACTACGGCTATCCACAAGATTTATGAGCTACTTAGCTCATTATATGATGGAAAACTAAAGACACAACCTTGACATCGTGTCTGTCATTTGAATTTGGACACTCTGTCTGGATACTCTTGTGACTCTTTACCACCCACATCCTTGTGGAGTTGTGCTGTATCCAGTGTTGTTGATTTCTTGTTATTGTATATTGTTATTCTTTGCATTTTGGTAAAGTCATTGTTTGCATTTTGGTAAAGTCATTGTGTTTAGCCTTCCTGCTGTTAATTGTTACACACAGTAACAGGTGATACAGAAATTGTAAAGCGCTATGGTTGTTATCCAAAACAGAAAAAAAAAACTTGCACCGGGCTGCCGGTTCTGCTGCTTCACTATTAACTCCAAATCTAATTCCTGCCTGCCAAAAATGTTGGCACGCTTTGCCTACTGTTACAAAATTCTGCACGGTTGCTCCAGTTTTCTTGCGGACTCTGGGCAGGAGTACAAGTTAAAAAGCACAAGAAACAGGGAGAGGCCAAAACACTGCCCTCCGTTTTGGAATCCCACATCCCGGAGGATTCTGCCATAGTTCCCAGTAAAGTTGCCAGGTCCCTCTTCGCCACCAGCAGGAGGTTGTTGGGCCTGAGGAGGGCAGGGTTTGGGGAGGGACTTCAAGGCCATAGAGTTCAATTGAAAAAATGGCCCTCTCCAGGTGAACTGATCTCTATCGGCTGGAGATCAGTTGTAAAAGCAGATCTCCAGCTAGTACCTGGAGGTTGGCAACCCTAGTTCTCAGGCACATCGCAGCATCCTTTACTGTGCCTTCCAGCTAGGTTCTTCCTTCTACCCAGAGTATTTGGGGTAGGGTTGCCAACCTACTAGCTAGAGATCTCCTGCTATTAGAACTGATCTCCAGCCGATAGAGATTAGTTCACCTGGAGAAATTGGCCGCTTTGACAATTGGACTCTATAGCATTGAAGTCCCTCCCCAAACCCCGCCCTCCTCAGGCTCCGCCCCTAAAACTTTCTGCCGGTGGCAAAGAGGGACCTGGCAACCCTAATTTGGGGGCATCTGGAAAGGAGAAGAGCAAGAATACTCCTGCCTGGCTCCAATTGTTCAGCCAAGGTGTGCACAGGGGTGCACCCTCCAGCTCTGTCTAGGTCCCTTTTTAGAGAATTTGGCCCATATCAGCACATTCCAGCTTTGAACCTGCCCCCTCCATGGGTTCTTCCAAGCATACCCCCTACCGAGGGCTCCAGGCTTCCCTCCCCTGCCTTTAGTGAACCGGCCAAGACCTCCAACACCAACACCATCAGACACGCTAAGCCTCCGCTGTTCCATTCCTCGCTCACTCTGAACTCCTGCCCAGTCTGAGGTTTGGGCGGCAGCCTACTTGAGAGAAAATGGAGCCAACTCCTGTCCCACTCCCTACCATCCTTCCCTCCGACGGAACTCTGATCCTATTCCCCTCCGGCGGCTTCTCCACCTCCACCCTGCTCCTCAGAGAACCCAGAAGTCCTGGCTCCCTGCCCTTCCATGCTGACCCAAGAAGGCCACTGTTAAAGCAGCCTTCCCCCCAACTTTCACTATCGAGCTAATCCTCCCCCCAAAAGGTTATAGCCTCAGTATTAGACAATGCCCAGCTTTGCACATTTGCATGCATATCAACTTAAATACACAAATGAGCCAGCGTGGTGGTGTAGTGGTTAGGAGCAGTGGTTTGGAGCGGTGGACTTTGAGCTGGAGAACCTGGTTTGATTCCCCACTCCTCCACATGAGCAGCGGAGGCTGATCTGGTGAACTGGATTTGATTCCCCACTCCTACGCACAGAGGCGGCTGGGTGACCTTGGGCAAGTTACAGCTCTGTGAGAGCTCTTTCAGCACACCTCACAGGGAGGGTTGCCAACCTCCAGGTACTAAGAAAACAAAGGACCTATGCTGAAATAGTGTAGACTAAGAAAATACAATTTTTATTCCAATAGCTTATTCTGCTTTTTCATTTTGTATAAATGAGCCAAGTGCTGCTTTTTCCATTAGTCATTAACCTCCAGGTACTAGCTGGAGATCTCCTGCTATTAGAACTGATCTCCAGCCGGTAGAGATCAGTTCCCCTGGAGAAAATGGCCACTTTGGCCATTGGGCTCTATGTCATTGAAGCCCCTCCCTTCCCCAAACCCCGCCCTCCTCAGGCTCCGCCACAAAAACCTCCCGTCGGTGGCAAAGAGGGACCTGGCAACCCTACTCACAGGGTGACTGTTGTGGGGAGGGGAAGGTGACTGTAAGCCGGTTTGAGTCTCCCTTAAGTGGTAGAAAAAGTCGGCATATAAAAACCAACTCTTCTTCTTCTACTACTGCCTATAACAGATCAAAACCGCTGAAGTAGGCATGAGTTCCTTCTCCCGAGACGAGCTCCTGTTCTTCTCCGCTTCTGCAAACCACCCACTCCACAGTGGTTTTGTTTGCATTTCCCCCCACCCTTCTGGGCCAGCGCCTGCTGCGCTGGGAGTTCCCTGACGGCTGTGGCTCTAGCTAGCGGGCCCCGGTGGCTTTGTGGTCAATTCAGACAAGACGATGCTGGCCACGGCCTCCTGTTTTCATCCTAGCTGCCCTTTGTCTGTCCCAATAAGAGGGCGTGAGGACCTAACGGCGGCGGCAAAGAGCCAGGCCATGCTGCAAGGGATTATAGGATGGAGTGAGGAATACAGGCCCCAGCGTCATTTATAGCACACACAAAAAATGCTCCCCTCTCATTCTGAGAGGGCTGGGCATCCGTCGGGGCCCCAGAAACTGTTCACCAATAATCCCTGCAGCACCTTTTCTGCTAGAGCAGTGGTTCCCAAAGTGGGCAGTACCACCCCCTGGGGGTGGGGGGTGGGATTGCCTAGGGGGGCACTAAAAGGTAAGGGGGCAGCAAGGGGGCGCTAGAGGTGGGCCCCTTCAACTGTGTTGTTCACTAATTTACAATAGATCAAGCCATGGCACCATGCTGGCAAATTTGGTGGAAACTGTCAGAATTTGTTTCCAGACTTTGAAGAGCTGGTACCCCTGGGTCAAGTTAATCAGTTTTGTTGAATTTCAACTAAAAAGTTTTAATTTGATTTTGAATAGATGTGCAATTAATTATGACTGTTTTGAAATTTTATTGTTATGATCTTCTTTAGTGAGTCATGCAAACCCCTATTTTGAATAATGCCTTCTATAGGGCAGGGTAGGGGGTGTTGGGGTTGAGTTTGTGGAACCAAGGGGGCGGTGGCCCGAAAAGTTTGGGAACCACTATGCTAGAGTATATATGTGAGCTACAGGGTTGCCAATTCTTGCTTGGGAAATCCCTGGAGATTTGGGGGCCATGCATAGGTAGGGCAGAGTTTGGAGAAGGTGCGGTTTGAGCAGGCGAGGACTGCCATGGGACTCAACCCGCTTTGTCCTTTCTCTTCTTTCCTCTCTTACCCAAGTAAATATGGACAGCTATTATGTTGTGCCTAGAAACGCTATCCAGATATAGCTGATAAAGAATAGCGCACTGGAGATCAGAAGTTAATTTTAACAGCTATGTTGTTTAATGGTACCAAGTTTTTAAACAATTACAAAGCTGGGATGAAGTATCTCCAGCCCAAAACACAAGAGATCAGACCAAAAATAAATCACCATTCTGTGCCTCAAACAGCACCCTTTACACATTTTTAGCAAGAAAGATACTTTTCAGAATCACCCCATAGCTGTCATTTCTTGGCTAATGAAATCAACAAGTCAGCACTGCATTAGGTCCGAACACAGAGAGTTCCTTGCAAGGCACATTAGAATCTTTTAAACTAGATAACAAGCTACTTTGCCGGCAGTCTCTATTTGTTGCAACTAAGGAATGTTTTTGTGCTTATGTAACTCACTGCGAAGAAGGAAAGGAGGGGAAGGGGGGGTTTGACTCTTGACATGCATTTATTTACATGCGTGTTATGTCTAAAAGGAGGATTCCTGCACCTGCTTATGCACACAGGGCAGGTCATAGTGCCACAGGTAAAATACCTTTATTGTGGGCACTTCAATAATACATGATTTTCAGCAGGGAAATATATGAAGAACAAGAATGTTCTTTTTTAGAACTGGAGGGCCAGTCAGGGATGTACTTTCTCTGGGAAAGAAAAGGTAAAGTGGATGTACACAGAAGTAACCAGGAAGTGGATGCTACTTGGGGCTTCCAAATTCGACTTGAATTCAGGTTCTGAAAAGTTCTAGAATCGTCAGCGTTTCCTCTTTCAGGGCAACCGTAAACAAGCGGTCAAGATCCAGGTTTCTGTAGTGAAGTCTTTTGTGAATCACAAATGGAAAGTTTTGCTTTAAATTTTGGAGTTGTGATTTTTTTTTTTTAGCTCACTGCAAATGAAAATGCATGTGTATGCAAATTAGCATCAGGATAGACAGACAAACATCCCCATCACCTTTGTAACACCGACTACTGCAAAGTATTTAAATAATGCAGTCAGAGGTTTGCCTGCAGCCATGAAATTCGGCTGTACCTGAAGGCTGCTGAGTGTGCTGCAGAATTTGCTCCCTCGGTGGGACAACTAATTAAACACTTTGGTTCCTGCATCTGGTCAATATCACTGCAAGTTCCCTCCCTGAGGTCCTCCACACTGGCACTGCACGATTTCTGGCATTCCCAAGGTTAGTTGTAATATAGTGCATTATTCTGGACGGCTCCATTCAAATTAGGTGTGAAGTATTCTTGGAAGGTCAATTAGGGTGAGACAGAATTAAGGTTTGGGAAATTAGTCTGGGAAATATGAGATGTTTGGGGGCTGAGCCTAAGGAGGGCGAGGGAGTTTGGAGGAGGGGGAGGGGAGGATTAGAATGTGTATGAATTGGAGATTGAAGCATATGTCAGCCATTTTCTCCAGGTGAACTGATCTGTATCGGCTGGAGATCAGTTGTCATAGCGGAAGATCTCCAGCTAGTACCTGGAGGCTGGTAACCCTAATCATAGGGTTTTGTGAAGGGCTATGGAGGTTTCCAGATGTAATCATGGGAAAACTGCTAAAGGAACTCTAAAGGAACTCTAAAATCCAGATATTCAGAGTATGACGTTGCCTAATGAGCCCATGCAAGACAACTACTCAGAAGCAGCCCTAACCCTACTTTCCTCATAAGGGGTTGGCGACCTCTGGTGACCGGTATTTGCAATTGCGGTGGATTATTTTATTTTATTTTATTCGTATAGAAGCCTATACATCTGGCACGGAATCCAGGAATTCCCTTGCCTTTGTGCCACCATGACCTGCCCACAGAATCCTGACGTTCTGGTTCATGCTACTTCCACTCTAACTCACTTGATTCCTTTACCTTCTGGGAACAACTAAAGGATTTGTACTGGCCTTATCACCTTCGCTCAGTCTTTTTCAAAGAATCCGAGGAGCCTTGCCTCGGTCCCCCTTGCAGTCTAGTCCCGGGATGGCCAGCAACCAAATATGATCTGCAAAGCAGTAGAATCAAGATGTGTTTAAAAATACATCAGATATGGAAGCTGCAGGAGGGTAGGCAGCATGGTATAGCACAATCTCATCAGATCTCAGAAGCTAAGCAGGGTCTGTAATCATTGTACCACGCTGACAATTGAAGAAGAAGAAGAAGAAGGGTTGGTTTTTATATGCTGACTTTCTCTGCCACTTAAAGGAGAATCAAACTGGCTTACAATCACCTTCCCTTCCCCTCCCCACAACAGACACCCTGTGAGGTAGATGGGGCTGAGAGAGCGTGACTTGCCCAAGGTCACACAGCTGGGCAAGGAGTGGGGAAACAAATCCAGTTCACCAGATTAGTCTTCGCCGCTCATGTGGAGGAGAGGGGAATCAAACTCGGTTCTCCAGATCAGACTCCACCACTCCAAACCACAGTTCTTAACCACTACACTACACTGGCTCTCACAGCTTGATTGCAGCTTGATTCTGTAGTACTCTGAGATGAGCATTTGAAACATTGCAAGAGAATAATTATTATTATTTGTGGTGGTAGTGTTAATAAGGTAGCCTTTTCAGATGCAAATATGCTTCCCGTTGCTTACTCATTCAGCTTTTGAAGTTAGGTAACATCCCCGTTTTACAGGGGAAGGTTAAGAGTCAGTAGTTTGCCTTGGTTTGGCTATAGCCCTGTGAGCAAGACTTGTGGCTCAGTGGCAAAGCATCTGCTTGGCATGCAGAAGGTCTCAGGCTCAACCCCTATCATCTCCAGCTAAAAGGGGATGTGAAAGACCACTGCCTGAGACCCTGGAGAATGGCTGCCAGTCTGAGTAGACAACACTGACCTTGATGGGCCGAGAGTCTGAATCAGCGTACAGTAGCTTCATGTGTGTTCATGTGTATGTGGATTTTGAGGCTGGGTCTTCCAGCTCCACTCTGTTTCCTGGACCACACTGGCTGATATGCCCAGGAATGAGGAATATGAACTAGAGCAGTGGTTCCCAAACTTTTCGGGCCACCGCCCTCTTGGTTCTACAAACTCAACCCCAGAGCCCCTTATCCTATAAAAGGATGATTCAAAATAGGGGTTTGCATGACTCACTAAAGAAGATCATAACAATAAAATTTCAAAAAGTAACAATTAATGGCACATCTATTCAAAATCAAATTAAAACTTTTTAGTTGAAATTTATTCAACAAAACTGATGGACTTGATCCGGTGGTACCAGCTCTTCAAAGTCTGGGAAAAAAATTCTGATCGTTTCCACCAAATCTGCCAGCATGGTGCCAGAGCTTGATCTATTGTAAATTAGTGAACAACACAGTTGAAGGGGCTCACCTCTAGCACCCCCCTGCTGCCTTCTTGCCTCTTAGTGCCCCCCTAGGTAATCCCACCGCCCCCTAGGGGGTGGTACTGCCCACTTTGGGAACCACTGCACTAGAGGCTGTAAATGGTTTTTTGGGAGAGGGTCCTTGGCAAATATTGGGGGGGGGCAGTCCAGGAGCAGTGTGGGACAGGGCACAGGAGCATCTGCAGTAACCGAGCAGGGCAGGGATTCACTCATTCCCATCATTTCCCCCGGGGGCATCACAGCCATGACTTCAGTTCCCAATAAACGTGGAGGCTCCAGATTTTACTGCCTGAGCCCGACGTGGAGGGAAGGGTGGAGGGATGTATCTGCAATTTAATAACCCTTGATTAGATTGTCCTTCCATGCCGCTGGGCGCCAGGAGCGGCGGAGCCATGAGTGGCCGGGAATCTGTAAGATGGCTTCCCGCTAGGGTGGGGAGCAAGGAGGGTCCCCCCGAATCCTAGCCTATGAACGCAATTGCCCAGTTTATTGATTAAAGCAACGAGGAGAGAGTGGGAACCGTGATGACCAAAGTCATTGGGACAAAACATGATCTTTGAATAAAAGGACATGTTTCAAGGCAGATTTCTTGGGGGGGGCACAGTTCACATATGTTTAATGTGCTTGTGTGGGTTAATCAGACTCTAAAATCTGTGCATTAAGACATCAGTCTCAGTGGCCAATTCAAGATCACCTGTCAAATCACAGGGTATACAAATAATTATGATTACTATGACCTCTTTCCGGCATTCACTACCCAGATTGTTTCTTGTCTCCTATTTAGGGCACACTTTTGGGTGAAGTAAAGATTCTGATCCAGGTTTGCGAAGTATAAACACAAAACGGTGGGGGACTATTAGCTGCTCCCAGGTAAATTAATCCAAACTTTCATGGGTATGATCTTTGTGAATGTGTCCTTGGAATTAATAAAACAGTGTAATGGGGTTGCAGCTGTGTGGTATCCAGTGAAGAGGTAACCATCAGTGGTTTAATGTGATTACTTGCTAATGAGCAGTAAGGTTCAGTCACTTGCTGTTTCTAGAACAAGCTGAAGATTCTTGCCCCAATGGCTTTTAATGGATAAAATATATTCTTTTTAATAATGGTTGGTGGCTGCTAAGGACACAACTGGTACTCCCAGGTGGGAGAGTCAAGTCTGTAGAATAGCAATGAGGCTAGTGGAAACACCTTCCACATTAACCTGAATTTGACACCACTTTGTTTTAACAATCCAGAAGACACTGTGGCCATCCCGTTGCCTTCTAGCATGTTATAAAGAACTGATTTGTGGCATCTATTTATCATAATCCTTGTGATTACAAAATAACTATCATTAATTTAAAAAAAAATGAGCACTCACTTCGGCTGCAAAGGGAAAAGCAGAAATATGAGTCAGTTGATTCAGGAGCCACTGAGGAATGCTATAGCCACTGAGTGTTAACAGGAAGTAATGAAGTGTGGTGAAGCTGAAGCGCAGAGATGCCCTGGGGAACCCAATATAAAGATCCAGTTTGGTGAAGTGGATCCAATGGCAACCAGGGCTCGAATCCCCACTTCTACCATGGAAGCATGTTGGGTGACCTTGGGCCCATCACAAACTCTCAGCCTGGCCTATCTCACAAGGCTGTCGTGAGAAAACGGAGGAAGGGAGAATGATGTTCAGTAAGCCACGCTGAGTCCCAAATGGGGAGAAAAAAAGCGGGATATAAATAAATAAATGCAAAAGCATGCATTGGGGAATTTCATTTGATGGAAACAATAAGAAAAGCCTTGTTGGGTCAGCCCAAGACCATCAGCAGTCTGTTCACACAGTGGCCAACCAGGTGCCTCTAGGAAGCTCACAAGCAAGACGACTGCAGCAGCATCCTGCCTGTGTTCCACAGCATCTGCTATAACAGGCATGCTCCTCTGATACCGGAGAGAATAGGTATGCACCACGACTAGTATCCATTTTGACTAGTAGCCATGGATAGCCCTCTCCTCCATTATCATGCCCCTCTGATACTAGAGAGAATAGATATGCATCATGACTAGTATCCATCTTGACTAGTAGCCATGAATATCCCTTTCCTTCATGAACACGTCCACTCCCCTCTTAAAGCCTTCCAAGTTGGCAGCCATCACCCCATGCTGGGGCAGGGAGTTCCACAATTTAACTATGCATTGTGTGAAGATCTTTTGTCCGACAACCCACTTCCCCCAGACAAATGCCTACACCCAGTTCTGTGAACGCAGTAGATCCACATTGCCAAGTCTCCGTGACATCATGAATCCCTGACCCTCCTCCCCCATCTCACTGGTTGCTAGGTGTCCGAATGCTCTAGAACTCCCAGGTTCTGTGACACTTCTCTGCAGTTCTGACACCACTCATGAGCCAGGCCCATCCCTGCCACCCCACCAGAAGAAGGCGTCTGTCAATTTCCGCAGTTGCTGTGGGGAGCCTGTTGTGGGCACTTGCCCCACATGGAAAGGGCATCCCCAAAAGTAGAGCGATATGAGCCAGCCCGCTCTGGCTTTACTACTTTGCTTAGGAGCACTGGTCCGGGAAGGTACGTGGGGGATGCCCTGAACAGGGGAAGGGATGGGTGTGGGAGGGCACCGGATCTTGCGGGCGCTTTGTGTGGGGCAGGAGTTATGAGCCCGCTTGCTTCTCTTCTGGCTCTCTCATTTTGTTCTTTCCTTCCAGCTACTGCTAGTTTTAATGAACAATCGACTTTCTTCAAACCTCTCAGTGAGTAGAAATGCTCCCCCTCCTTTCTCCTCTGTCTAATTTCCTTCCTAAAACAAAAGTCCAGGGGAACTTTAAAGACTAACAACGTTGATTTCACTATGAGCTTTTAAGGCGCCCCAAGTCCTGGTACTGAAAAGTTCGCAGCTCCCTCTGGAGGCAAGAATTAGAACCACAGTTTCAAGCATTCACAAATTGATCAATGCTTACATCTCTCCTCTGACCCCCCCAATAGAATTTGCAAGTTACATTGACAACCTTGCGGACTGGAAACATATTTTGGGGAGGGACTTGGTTAAAACCCTCCAAAATTCTCAGGACTACTCAGGCTATTTTTTTAATCTAGCGCTTGTGTGTGTGTGGAGGGGGGGGGGAATCTAGCGACACTTTTTATTTCAAGATTTTAAGGTTATAAGAGGGGAGTGGACATGTTCGTGGAGGAGAGGGCTATTCATGGCTACTAGTCAAAATGGATTAGGGTTGCCAGGTCCATCTTCGCCACCGGCGAGATGTTTTTGGGGCGGGGTTTGGGGAGGGGAGGGACTTCAATGCCATAGAGTTCAATTGCCAAAGCGGCCATTTTTCTCCAGGTGTTCTGATCTCTATTGGCTGGAGATCAGTTGAATTAGCAGGAGACCTCCTGCTACTACCTGGCAGTTGGCAACCCTTAAATGGATACTAATCATGATGCATACCTATTCTCTCCAGGATCAGAGGAGCATGCCTATTATATTAGGTGCTGTGGAACACAGGCAGGATGCTGCTGCTGCACTCGTCTTGCTTGTGGGCTTCCTAGAGGCCCCTGGTTGGCCACTGTGTGAACAGACTGCTGGACTTGATGGGCCTTGGTCTGATCCAGCATGGCCTTTCTTATGTTCTTGTATTACAACACTGGAAAGATAAAAGCCCACCTCTAGTAAATCAACGGATTGAGGACCTTAAAACTCTATCAATATTTGAACATACGGCATATAGACGGCAATTGCACATGGACTTGTTTTGAGATATTTGGAAACCATTCACAGAAACCTATGTCTAGATGCGCCACCACTGTTATTATATTTTTGTCTTTATGTATATATTCTTAAGGTTTTTTTTTTGGTTTTCTAATCTGTTGTGGGGGTTTTTTTGGAAGGAAATAAAGAGAGAGAAAAAAACAAGAGACCACATGATGCATGTATAAACAAGTTGCAAAACTTATCAAATGTGAAAAATCTAACAAGTCTCTAAATCTGAGGCTCCCTTTGAGTGAGACCCAGGCCAAATGGTGCTCTCCCCCACCCCGTATATACACTGTGGGGGGTAAATGTTCTTACTCTCTTTTCTAGCATGTGACCAGGATATCGCACACCGGCATAAGTGTGGCAGCGAAGCAGAAAAATTCTACCCTAACCAGTGCCTGCAGAAAAAATGCTGCTACCTTAACAATACCTGCTATCATCACATCATTGATGGTGAGACAAAAGCCTCTCTAGACAAATGAGTTCATGGCATAACTAATGCACAATTGCTACTTATTTGCTGTGCAATAATTGGGCATCTTCCTTCAGCACTTGTGTTTCAACGACATCCCTGTTCCTCAGGACCTGTATCTATGGGAATTGGTGTAGAACAGTAGCTAAAAGAACAAGCGGTAGTCTTGGAAGTCACTAGCTGTCAATAGGGTTGCCAGGTTCCTCTTTGCCACCGGAAGGAGGTTTTGGGGGTGGAGCCTGAGGAGGGTTGGGTTTGGGGAGGGACTTCAATGCCATAGAGTCCAATTGCCAGAGCAGCTATTTTCTCCAGGTGAACCGATCTCTATCGGCTGGAGATCAGTTGTAATAGCAGGAGTTCCTGGAGGTTGGTAACCCTAGTTGCCAGGTCCCTCTTCACCACTGGCAGGAGGTTTTTGGGGCCGAGCCCAAGGAGGGTGGGGTTTGGGGAGGGGAGGGATTTCAATGCCATAGAGTCCAATTGCCAAAGCTGTCATTTTCTCCAGGGGAACTGATCTCTATTGGCTGGAGATCAGTTGTAATTGCAGGAGATCTGCAGCTACTGCCTGGAGGTTGACAACCCTAGAGAGAAGAGTATGTTACCACCTCCATGTCTCTTTTTATAGCAGGGATATTTCTTAGGGGAAGGGGCAGGCATCCAAACATGCAACCCCACTGCCATTATCTGCAGTCTGCAGTGCTCACATCAACAGAGCACTTGATCCAGCAGAATGAGGCCTGTCCTGCAGAATCCAGAACTGTTTTAGCCGTGCTAGGACTGCCAATCTCAGGCAGGGCCTGGAGTTCTCTGAGAATTACAGCGGATCTCCAGCTGGCTGAGAGCAGGTCCCCTGGAGGAAACGACAACTTCAGAAGTTGGGCTATATGTAGGGTTGCCAGGTCCCTCTTCGCCACCGGCGGGAGGTTTTTGGGGGCGGGGTTTGTGGAGGGGAGGGACTTCAATGCCATAGAGTCCAATTGCCAAAGCGGCCATTTTCTCCAGGGGAACTGATTTCTAATGGCTGGAGATCAGTTGTAATAGCGGAAGATCTCCAGCCAGTACCTGGCAGTTGGCAACCCTAGCTATTGGGGATCACATCCCTGCAGATCTCCCTCCCCAAACCCCACCCTCCTCAGGCACCACCCAGGAATCTCCCCAGCCAGAGTTGGCAACTCTAGTCCAAGGTCAGGATTGCTGTGAGCTGATGGGACAAGCCCCCTTTCCAGCTGGGCAGGAATGCCAGCTGCTGCGTTCACAACCCACTTGGGGCTTTCATCCAGTGTTGCGTGAGGGATGCTATATCTATCTATAGCCCCCTCCCTCGACCATTACACCTCAGCATCCTAGCGAGGAGTCTCCTTCATCAAGGCTGATGCTTTTCTTTGACAGGTGCCACTCAACGGCGCAACGCAGGGATCCTCGGCGGAACCTGCGTCATGGTGGTCATCCTGGGCGCGTGTCTCTTTTATGGCTGGTAAGTCGTGGGGCCTTCAGGACCGGCCGGCAGCATTTGCCTCTTGCGCTGGGTTGCAGGGTGTGGAGTGTGTGTATAGGGGAAGCTGGTGTCCATTCTCAGGCCATGTGAACAAGATTAATCTTTTGCTTCCTCTGGGATTGCTGCTATTAAACAAGCGGCATCAATGTGAACAAAAAGAGTTGGTTTTTATATGCAGACTTTCTCTACCACTTAAGGGAGAATCAAACCAGCTTACAATCACCTTCCCCTTCCTGCAGCAGACACCCTGTGAGGTAGGTAAGGCTGAGAGAGCTCTAAGAGAGCTGTGACTAGCCCAAACCCCGCCCTCCTCAGGTTCCGCCCCCAAAATCTCCTGCCAGTGTCGAAGACGGGCCTGGCAACCCTAATGTGGATCCCAAGCTGCTCAAGGCTTGATTTAAGGAGCTAAGATCGAGACACCATATATTATCTGACCAAGGAAGGGAGGGGTAAAGACAGGAGAGCCAGCGTGGTGTAGTGGTTAAGAGCAGTAGTTTGGAGTGGTGGACTCTAATCTGGAGAACTGGGTTCGATTCCCCACTCCTCCACATGAGTGGCGGACGCTAACTCCTACACATGAAGCCAGCTGGGTGACCTTGGGCTAGTTACAGCTCTCCCAGCCCCACCTACCTCACATGGTGTCTGTAGGGTTGCCAGGTCCCTCTTTGCCATCGGCAGGAGATTTTTGGGGTGGAGCCTGAGAAGGGCGGGGTTTGGGGAGGGGAGGGACTTCAATGCCATAGAGTCCAATTGCCAAAGCGGCCATTTTTCTCCAGGTGATCTGATCTCTATCGGCTGGAGATCAGTTGAATTAGCAGGAGATCTCCTGCCACCACCTGGCAGTTGGCAACCCTAGGTGTCTGTTGTGGGGAGGGGAAGGTGATTGTCAGCAGGTTTGAGTTTCCCTTTAGTGGTAGAGAAAGTCAGCATATAAAAACCAACTCTTCTTCTTCTTCTCCACATTCACTGGCAGTGAATTACTCATTGAGTAAAGGAGAACATTTATCCACCCGCAGTCTATTATTGCCCATTGACATTATCGTAACAGAATGTAATTTACAAAATGAAACAGTAGTAACCGCCAATCAGCAGGTACAAAGGGAAAACACAAAATGCAGATATCAGAAATACACGGTGCATGACTAGAAATATCAACTAGTCACATCTATCAGTATTCTTGTTGCTTTCTAGCCCGAATGGGCGTGCGTGTGTGGTTTTCTTGTGTTTCCAGTTTTGTTCTTGTGGATTCACCCATCTACTCTCTCTCTCTCATCTTTTGGGTTTTTTAAAAAATGCTGTTGGAGAAGCTGCTTTGCCATGATGTCCATGATAAGAATTGTGGTAATTTGGTTGAGGAAGCAGCAGCCATATTTGCTAGCGGCTCAGGGCTGTAGAGGCGGAATCCCCTGATATGTCATTCCATTGCAAATAAAATAAACCAGCTGGGGTTGATGAGAAAGGGGAAAGGGGAGAATTAACTGTTTTATCCGCCCTCCCCAATTCCATTTCTCGAAGCAAAATGCCTCCTCTCTCATCTGCTTGAAGACCTGGTAGGGAGAAAAGGCATCCAAATTGTGTCTGTCTCTCCCCTATGGTGTCCAAATCAGATTCAAAAAGTGTGTGGGTGTGTTAAGTGCTGTCAAGTTGCTTCTGACTCATGGCGAACCTATGACTCAATGTCTTCCAAATTGTCCTATCCTTAACAGCCTTGCTCAGGTCTTGCAAACTGAGGGCCGTGGCTTCCTTTATTGAGTCGATCCATCTCTTGTTGGGTCTTCCTCTTTTCCTGCTGCCCTCAACTTTTCCTAGCATGATTGTCTTTTCCCGTGTCTCTTGCCTTCTCATAATGTGACCAAAGTACAATAGCCTCAGTTTAAAAGGTTAAGACAATATAAATATAAAATATAAATATTATTTGACCACTGAGGAAGGCCAATGAGTCGAAATGCATCAGGTCAGGGCCAGTAATGGTCCTTTATATACATGTACATTTGTGAGGCTATTATTTGGGTCAAGATAAGAGCTGTTAAGGAACATTGTAATAAATTTATATTTCCCTATATTTGTTTATATTTATGTTTTTAACCTATCGACCAGGGGTGGGGAACGTCAGGCCCAGGGGCCGTATAAGGCCCGTGTAATCATTTGGTCTGGCCCTTCATGGGTCCGGGCAGATCTCCAGCTCAGAAGGATGCTGCCCTGCCTGAATCTCTTGGGCACAGGTGGGGACAGCAGAGCTCAAAAGCGAGTCGCTCTATGTGGCAGACACTCAGAGCCGTCTCCGGTCCTGCCTCTTGGCTAAATGTTTGACCAAATATAGCAGGCTAATTTTTAAGTTGATAATTTTTTATGGCCTGTGAACGATGTTATAAATGTCCAAATGGTCCTTGGCAGAAGAAAGGTTCCCCATCCCTGCTGTAGACATTGGGCCCATATATTTATAGTGCCTTAACTTTTTTGGTTTGTTAATTCCCCCGCCCCAATGTCATGAGCAACTTGGCCCTCACTCTTGGGTAGGCTTGCTGCAGGGGAGAGAGAACTGGATTCTTGCCCGAGCTCATAAAGACCTGTATTCCAGAGAAACACACATCGATGCTGAGCCCTGACTTGGTTCTTCCCCTTATAGTAAATTTAGAGAGTTCCAAAGGAAAGAAAAACTGTCTGAGGGGCCAGAGAGTGAAGGCAACATAGATGATTACCTGGTCAAACTCTTGGATGACGAGAGTATGGCAGAATCAGAGACCCAAGACGGAACTGCATCGCTACAGGGGGACGAGTCTTGGACGCAGCAAAGAAGACCCTCGAAGCAGGTGGGGTGGAGCCCAGAGCCCCTGGAGCTGGAGGAAGTACGGTTGCAGCGGCAATGGACTCCAGAAACGACCCCGGAATCAAGCCCCGAACCACCGCCTCTGAGCCTCGAACCACCGCCACTAAGCCCCGAACCACCACCGCCAGCTCTGGATGCACCGCCGCCACCCTCCCCAGATGCGCCGCCACCACCCTCTCCGGACGCACCGCCTCCCGCCCCGGCTGAACCGCCGCCGCCATAAGAAGGAACACTGGTAACGGAGCAGGAGCCAGCACCGATTGTACAAGAGGTGGCAGAATAACAACCCGCTATTGCAATCCCTATGTACCTTTACTTCTTTCAATAAAAGAGTTTAGTTTTATGTTTATTGAGGTAGTCTTAGGTCATTTATGCAGGGATGAATCCGCTCCTCGCTCAATGCTGATTTTTTAAATCCGACCCTTAGACTATTCACGGTCCCCATGCAAGAGGAGAAAGTCAAACTAATTCCACCACCACCCCACTCGCCTGCTCCTTCATTCCTTCGTTTGCATAGCCATTAGCAATCATTGTTTGCATAGCTAACCCCAGGCTGTGATTCTTCATGCTTCTTTGAGCGGATGCTTCCAGGCGGGGATGGAGCAAATACAAAAGGTTGTGTTAAAGGAGCTCTTAAGAAATGTGAAGCAGGTATGCGCTGGCTTCCCAGTGACTTCTAGAATGACGGTTCAGCATGAAGAACTCAAAATATATGTGGGGCACTTCAGCCTGGAACACACTGTTAATTACCAAGCATAAATGGTCTTAGACTCCTAAGTTTGTATATCCCCTTCTAGGGATCCCAGGGGCTTAAGTTCCTTACCACCCTAGACTGCATCCCTTCATCACACCCAACCAGGGCTCCTGTTTTACAGGAGCTGTATGTTGAGCACAAAGTAAACCAATTTAGCTTTCTGGATCATCATGGGGGAAGAATGAATTTCTGGGGCATGTAGACACATGGAAACATAGAGCCGGAAGGGACCTTAAGTGTCATCTAGTCCAAAGCTTCTTAAACTGTGGGTCGCGACCCCCATGTGGGGTTGCGTAACTGAATGTGGGGGTCGCGAAAAATTTGGCAACGGTAAAAGGTTTCTTTATGATTTATTATCAGTAAATGTTTGATTTGTATACCTATTTTATATACCTATATACCCGGGGTCGCTTACAAATTTCTCGGGTGAAAAGGGGTTGTGAGTGGAGAAAGTTTAAGAAGCCCTGATCTAGTCCAACTCCTTGCTCAATTCATAGCTACCCCCCACTCCCCCAGTGACCCTTGCTCTGTGTCCAGAGGAAGGCGAAAACACCTCCAAGATCCCTGGGCCAATCTGACTTGGAGGAAAATACCTTCCTGACCCCAAAGTGGTGATCAGCAGGAAAGGGCCAAGAGAGGAGAACATTGGTTCATCCCTTCCTATCCCCCATCTGCCTAATTTCATAGTCACCGAATCAACATTGCTGTGAGATGGTCATCTAGCCTATGCTTTAAAACCTCCCCAAGAAGCCTGTTCCACCGAGAAACCTCTTTAACTATCAGGAAGTTCTTCCTACTGTTTAGCCTAAAACTCTTGATTTAATTTCAAGTCATTGGTTCTGGTCTGACCTTCTGAGGCAACAGAAATCAACTCCACTCCATCCTCTATATGACAACCTTTCAAATACTTGAAGATGGCTACTATATCACCACTCAATCAACTCCTCTCCAGGCTAAACATACCCAGCTCCTTCAACCTTTCCTCACCAGATTTGGTCTCCAGGCCCCTCACCATCTTTGTTGCCCTCCTCTGGACCTGTTCCAACTTATCCACATCCTTCTTAAACTGTGGTGCCCAAAACCGAATGCAGTACTCCAGGTGTTCAAGTCACAAGAGCCCCACCAAGGGGGCAAAGACAAAATCCCCGCTTCCCCAGCACTGCAGCCAGCTTGCAGTAGAAATAAATGAACAAAGACTATGGTACCGAAAAGAAGAGGTTTTTGAAATGCAAGGTGGAATTCACACAAAACTTCCTTGATGCAGAGGGGGGCATGGCTGCAGGTCAGACTGGGGAGAGAGGAGTCCGACCTTCTGGTTTGGCCTTCGATGGGCCAAAGGTCTGCTCTGGTGCTGGCAGAAGAATATTATCCGTGCTGGTGAGTTCATCCATCCTTCCTGTAGGATCCTTCCGCTGATCACATGCTTGGTGCAGGTGGTCACCTACGAAAAAGAAAGATGGGGATAGAATCGAGAACGGAATGGTAACAAGATCCTTCCATTTAGAACCCTATAGCAGGAAGGGGCACTGGACAGTGAAGCATGGGAGGGGGAGGCAGGAGGTGAAGCTAGGGTTGCCAGCTTCCAGGTACTAGCTGGTAATCTCCTGCTAATACAACTGATCTCCAGCCCACAGAGATCAGTTCATCGGGAGAAAATGGCCGCTTTGGCAACTGGACTCTATGGCATTGAACTCCCTCCCCAAACCCCGCCCACCTCAGGCTCCACCCCAAAAAACCTCCCGATAGTGGTGAAGAGGGACCTGGCAACCCAAAGTGAAGCTGAATACACGTCATGGTCCAGAGTTTGTATGTTTGCTTGTTTGTTTTTGGTAAGGATGTGTCATTTTTCAACTGGCTTCTGTTGCTCTCATCTGAGATTTGACAGAATCAAACAGATGTTAAGGTCCGAATGTACACCAGGCCAGGATTCCCCTCCCCACGACTACTTTAGTTCTTTGGAAGGGATGGAAAAGGGATCACACAAATTCCTGAAGGATGGACCCATCAATGGCTATCAGCCATGACGACTACAGGAGAACTCCCCATCCTCAGAGGTAGGGTTGCTAGGTCCCTCTTTGCCACCGGCGGGAGGTTTTTGGGGCGGAGCCTGAGGAGGGCGTGGTTTGGGGAGGGGCTTCAATGCCATAGAGTCCAATTGCCAAAGCAGCCGTTTTCTCCAGAAGAACTGATCTGTATTGGATGGAAATCCAATTGTAAAAGCAGGAGATCTCCAGCTAGCACCTGGAGATTTTGATGGTGGAGCTTGGGAGGGTGGGTTTGGAGAGGGGAGGGACCTCAGCAGGGTATAATTGCATAGAACCCACCCCTCCAAAGCAGCCATCTTCTCCAGGGGAACCGATCTTGTTCGTCTGGAGATCAATCATAATTGCAGATCTTCAGGTGTCCCTGGAGGTTGGCAACCCTACCCACCAACCATGCCTGATGCCCACCTCTCATGCTTAACAACCCCTCTGTTTCCACAGTCCTGATAAAAAGGAGGTTATGGATATATCACTGAGCTGCCCCATACGGCACGTGGGCCAGCCTGTGTTCCGCTTGAGAGGCCAAAAATTGAGCAGACCTGCCTCAGACAGGATACTAGAATAGGCGGGCAACGTGGTAACGGGCTGGGGGCAGGTGGGAAGCGTCTCTCGTTTCAGTCAAGACAAAAGTAACATCTGCTGTCTCTGGTTTCAGGTCAGGAAACATTAAAAGTTTGATGAAGGTGCTGAAAGAGGAACAAAGGGGAGAAGGGAAGTCACCAAGAAGAGAAAGAGCAGAGATGTGGTCCTCCAAGCATGTAGAAGAATATCAGATGGATCAAAGGGAAGATCCATCTAGTCCAGCACCCTCTTTGCAACAGTGGCCAGCCTCTGGGTAGCCCAAAAATGGGGTCTAAAGACAGTGGGCTGTCCCTAGCAAGTAGGGTTGCCAACCTCCAGGTACTAGCTGGAAATCTCCTGCTATTACAACTGATCTCCAGCCGATAGAGATCAGTTCACCTAGAGAAAATGGCCACTTTGGCAATTGGACTCTATGGCACTGAAGTCCCGCCCCTCCCCAAACCCCGCCATCCTCAAGCTCCGCCCCCAAAACCTCCCGCCAGTAGTGAAGAGGGACCTGGCAACCCTACTAGCAATTAGTTCTTAGAAGTATGCCTCTGAACATGGAGGTTCCATTAAATTATCACAACTGTCTTTTACGCATGGCTGTTTCACTCGCCATCACCCCTCCGAGCACTTCGGGTCTTTGTGTTGATTATGCGTGCCATTTGCGACCATCAGAGGTCACCTCACTCCCCCCCGCCGCGTTTCCCCACGTTTTGCCCGCGTTTTCAGAGACCTGTTTTACTTTGAATTTGAAAACGCACCCAAAATGCGGGGAAACGCAGAGGGGGGAGCGAGGCGACCTCTGACAGTTGAAAACGGCATGTATAAATCAACACAAAGATCCGTAGTCTTCGGAGGGGTGATGGTGAGTGAAACAGCCGGGCAGTGGCTCTTCAGAGCAGGGTTGCCAACTCTGGATCAGAAAATTACAGGAGATTTGGGGGCAGAGCCTGGGGAAGGCGGGGTTTGGGGAGGGGAGGAGCCTCAGCGGGATATGATCCCATACAGCCCACCCTCCAGAGCAGCCATTTTCTCCAGGGGAACCGAGCTGTGTAGTCTGGAGGTCAGCTGTAACGCCGGGAGAGCTCCAGGGCCCATCTGGAGGTTGGCAACTCTACTTTGGCAACCTTTCTGAGTCCTGCTACCTGGGATCCTCTCACTAGACCAACCAGGAACTGAACTTGAGAACTTCCGCATGCAAAGGAGATGATCTGTCACTACGGGCCCTCCTAGGGTTGCCAGGTTGCCACCGGCGGGAGGTTTTTTTGGGTGGAGCCTGAGGAGGGTGGGGTTTTGGGGAGGGGAGGGACTTCAATGCCATAGAGTCCAATTGGCAAAGTGGCCTTTTTCTCCATGGGAACTGATCTCTATCAGCTGGAGATCAGTTGCAATAGCAGGAGATCTCCAGCTACTACCTGGAGGTTGGCAACCCTACAGCTAAGGCACCTCTGCCTTTAATGGCTGCATAGGGAATTTGCAGTGGGTCATGGAGGGGGCGGAAAAGCTGCTCTAGGCCAGGCTGCTAATCTCATTGTCCTGTGTTCTGTCAATTAATCTAGAATTGCTACCAACCCCAAACTCACAATCATAAATGCCACTTGGTGGTGCAAACGGTTGTCAAGTTGTAACTCACTTATGGCGACCCCCTGTGGGGTTTTCAAGGCAAGAGACCAACAGAGGTGGTTTGCCATTGTCTGCTTCTGCACAGTAACCCTGGACTTCCTTGCTGGTCTCCCATCCGTACTAACCAGGGCCGATTCTACTTAGCTTCTGAGATCTGACAAGATTGGGCTACCTGGGCCATCCAGGTCAATGCAAATACCAGTTTGAAGCCCCATAAGTGAGCCATGAAAAGATGGGGAGGGGAAAACATCCACCTTTTTACTGTTCCTCCATGACCCTAACTGCAGCTAGTGACAGAGTGCTGAAAAGGGGGCCAAAGGAGCAACTGTCCCAGGTGAGCTGATCCAGACACCATAAATTATCTGACAAAGGAGGTAAAGGCAGATGTTACTTCACACACCATAAATTATCCGACAAAGGAGGTAAAGACAGATGTTACTTCACTCACAACATGTTCAGATGACCGCTAATGTTGCCAACTGACCACACAAAAAAGTGTGACCTGTCCTTGTGCTTTTCAGAGCGGCTTGATGAACAGTTTTTCACAGAAGGGAAACGTTCCCATCGAATATCAAGTGGCTGTTATAACGCATAGACTCAATGGCTTGTTTATAGGGTTGCCAACTCCAAGTTGGGAAAGTCCTAGGGATTGGGGGCAGGGCTGTCTTAACAGCATTATAGGCCCTGGGGCCAAGCAGTGCCCTGGGGCCCCTACCTACACAGCCATTCACAGGAATAAAAATGTAAATGGTCAGTAAAATTAAAGATATATTTATTGGTACTTCCAACAAAATCATTGTTCAAACATTTAAAAAAACATGCTGTACAGCAAAGACTAATCAACACATGCGTTTGAACAATACAACATGATATTTATAGTTTGTAATATTTATAGTTTAGTATTTATGTATTCATTGACTGCAAGTCACAGCATACATAGATTAGCATAGGGGCCCTATACTGGTGGGGCCCCTGGGCGACTGCCCAGCGTGCCCATCACATGATCACATGAAGCTGCCTTATACTGAACCAGACCCTGGGTCCATCAAAGTCAGTATTGTCTACTCAGACCGGCAGCGGCTCTCCAGGGTCTCAGGCAGGGGTCTTTCACATCACCTACTTGCCTAGTCCCTTTAACTGGAGATGCGGGGGATTGAACCTGGGGCCTTCTGCATGCCAAGCAGATGCTCTACCACTGAGCCACAGCCCCTCCCCAAGATCCCTGCCCCATGCATTAAGATGGCCCTGAATTTGGGGGGGGGGGAGCCTGGGGGAAGGTACAATTCCATCAAATCCACCCTCCGAAGCAGCCATTTTCTCCAGGGGAACTGATCGCTGTAGTCTGGAGGTCAGTTGCAAATCCAGAGGATCACCAGGCCTGACCTGGTGGCGGGCAAAACCCCACCAGTTGAAAAACTGCCCCTCTTAACGGCCCCAGGGATCAGGCCCAAGGAAATCAACCAGGGGGCACGTCCGCATTACCTTTATGGTGCTTCCCGGCTGCTCGGCACCGTCTTCATGGCCAGCGCACTGGTCTGGCGCCTAGACCAAGTCCGCGAGATCTTCCTGGCGAGCCGTGCCAACGTGCCTCCCTTGGCGCCATAGTCCCTCGCCAGCTCTTCGGGGGCGATCTCGATATTGCCCGTGTACCACATGATCCAGCCCAGCAGGCTCAGAAACACCAGCACTGCCCCGGAATATATTAAAAGGTCCCCAAAATCCCGGCCTCGGAGGCGCAGCCGGGCAAAGATGCCGGTCAGGAGAGCTGCCGTGCCCGCAGCGTCCATGAGCACTGCGAAGACCAAGGCCAGCCGGCAACGGCCCAGTCCGGAAGACCCCATGGGATGGGGGGCCAGTTGGCGGGAGCCCCTTTCTCCAGTACTTGGTTTGGAGGGGTAAGGTGCGGGCTGAGATTAGATGGGGCGGAGGGGTGAGAAAGGCAAGTGGAGGACTAGTTACCTGGGCGGGAGACAGAAGACAGGTCCCAGAGCAAACCAAGCAATTTCACAGGGTACGAGGCCAGTGTACGACTCACAGACAAAGCCTGGTGAGTTGGTTTTGGGGGGGGGGAAGAGAAGAAAAGTTGAAGGGCCTACCCAGGTCCAGGGAAGGAAGAGAAGGAGCGCCCGGTAGAAGAGATCTGGCAAAGCTGTCCAACCAGTTCTGGAGGGGAGGGACCAACACAGGTATCAGAGGAATTAACTCTACCTTCCCCTGAGAAGCCTGGAATCCTGGCCCCCAGTTCGGCTCTTCCTGATAACTGGTATTAAACCATTTCCAGGGGACCCAGCTTTGCCCACGAGATCCCTGCCCCTGTCTCGCGCAGTTTACAGTAGAGCCCTCTGGCACCTTGAACGGCTAACAAAGTTTGAGTTCGAGCGTTAGAGCGCACGGACCAGCGCCTGCTCGCTGTCAGACACCTGTGGCCTGCCGTGGATCTATCTTAAGTGATCTCTCCGTGCTAGGATTAAAGAAGCGTTCATCCGTCAGCTGCCACAAGATTCCTGCGTCCTTTGGAAGCCTCAATTCCTCGGTTCCTCGAACTCTCCTCCGGGTAGCACAACTTGCTCTCACTTCCGAGAAGGCACGGCAGGCGGTGCACCTTGTGTCCCCCCACCCCGAGAAAACCCAGGAGTCCTACCCTTCTCCTTTCCCCTCCCTTCCTGGCAGGCACAGCGAGGCCATAAAAAGAGCCTCACCCTTTTGGAGAACTTTGCCTCTCCAACGCATACCTCAAGCGTGCGTTTGTCCAATCCGTACGGCGCCGCAAATAAATTTTAAAAAGCTTCCTGCTTACCTTTGCGCTATCGGCCAATCAAGAGTCTGGGAAAAAAGTTGGAAGGGGTGTGGGGAGGACACTGGGTCATGGGTGTTTACAGCAGCTGAGGTGCAGAAATGCGTTGCGGGTGTGTGTGTTTAAAGCAGCTTGTGCAAACACTGTGCCTCTGCCCACGCAGTTGTACTTCCTGCAAGGCTTCTGCCCTAAAACACAATCCCCAGGGACTAAACTACACTGAACTGAGAGGGTCTTTCTGCTTAGGATCCCACCGAGCATCTTTCCGCTGCCCAGTTCCTATTTCAGATTTGCTATTTCTAGCCCGCAGAAGAATCTTTCGTTTCCCAAAAAGTCACAGTGTGTTGGCGATCTGGGGAAGTGAGCTTCCCACCCTGCAAGAAATGACATAGAATACTTTTTCTCAGGGAGACAATGCACATAGTATCATAGAATCACAGAGTTGGAAGGGACCACCAGGGTCATCTAGTCCAACCCCCTGCACAATGCAGGAAATTCACAACTACCGCCCCCACACCCCCAGTGACCCCTACTCCATGCTCAGAAGATGGCCAAGGTGCCCTCCCTCTCATGATCTACCTACGGTCATAGAATCAGCATTGCTGACAGGCGGCCATCTAGCCCCTGCTTAAAAACCTCCAAGGAAGGAGAGCTCACCACCTCCCAAGGAAGCCTGTTCCACCAAGGAACCGCTCTGTTAGGAAATTCTTCCTAATGTCTAGATGGAAACTCTTCTGATTTAATTTCAATCCATCGGTTCTGGTCCGACCTTCTGGGGCAACAGAAAACAACTCGGCACCCTCCTCTATGTGACAGCCCTTCAAGTAGTTGAAGATGGTACATGTATCATTCACAGCCTTTATCCTTGGTGTGTTTTTGTGATGCCCTGTCCTTCGACCCTTATGCCGGCTTCTTTCCCCCTCCTGAACTTGGCGTCCTGACCTTTCTGTTCTTATTGCTCTGGCGATGTCTGAATTAGGCCTTTCCGGTCTCCTCCATTTACTGTGGTTAAGAGTTCCCATTGCCACCTCCAGATGGGTGAGATTTCTGTATTTTCACAAAACCCAATGGATTTCCACTATTTTAGACACTTCCACTCCAAACAGCCCTTAATTTTGAAATAAGACGCCAGTTACCCTATGTGTTTACTACAACACATTTCTCTCCAATGGGGACCCAAAGCAGCTTACATTGTTCTCTTCTCCTCTTTTTTGTCCTCACAGCGACCCTGTGAGGTAGGTTAGGCTGAGAGAATGTGACTGGCCCTGTACCTGGAGGTTGGCAACCCTAGATCGGAAGGATGGGATTGGAAGCAGAGGAAGGCAATGGCAAACCACCTCCGTTCACCTCTTGCCTTGAAAACCCTACCGGGTTGCCATAAGTCAGCTGCGACTTGATGGCACTTTACACACACATATCCCATGGAGCCCAGCACATATGAATAGGAGCCAGCTTTAAATCCCACCCTACTGATCCCACCATGATTGACGTCCGCTCTATTGTGCTAGTTCGACAAACACACACAAAATGCCTCTCTTTCCAATCCCATCCTTCCGATCTAGGGTTGCCAACCTCCAGGTATTAGCTGCGGTCTCCTGCTATTACAACTATTCTCCAGCCAATAGAGATCAGTTCACCTGGAGAAAATGGCCGCTTTGGCAATTGGACTCTATGGCGTTGAAGTCCCTCCCCTGCCCAAACCCACCCTCCTCAGACTCCGCCCCAAAAACCTCCCACCAGTGGCAAAGACAGACCTAGCAACCCTATTCCAATCCCACCACGACTGACGTCGGCTCTATTGGGCTAGTTCGATAAACACACACACACCAAGTGGAATAAATGGCAGGGCTGAAAATAGGGTTACCAACCTCCAGGTGGTAGCCGGCGATCTCCCGCTATTACAACTGATCTCCAGCCAAAAGAGATCAGTTCACCTGGAGAAAATGGCAATTGGACTCTATGGCATTGAAGTCCCTCCCCTCCCCAAACCCCACCCTCCTCAGGCTCCATCCCCAAAACCTCCCGCCGGTGTCAAAGAAGAGGGACCTGGCAACCCTAGCTGAAAACTATACCACATTTTTAATACTCTACTGTTACCGCACTAGGTATTCCCAGCGATGTATTACGAGACACTGTCCTTCAGTGTTACTCCTCTGAAGATGCCTGCCACAGCTGCTGGCGAAACGTCAGGAAAGAAAATACCAAGACCACGGTCACACAGCCCGGATAACCTACAAGAACCAATGAACTCTGACCGTGAAAGCCTTCGACAATATGTTGATGTATTAAGAGTTTGAAAACGTTATAAAAAATACTGTTCGCACTTTATTGTCGAAGGCTTTCACGGTCAGAGTTCATTGGTTCTTGTAGGTTATCCGGGCTGTGTAACCGTGGTCTTGGAATTTTCTTTCCTGACGTTTCGCCAGCAACTGTGGCAGGCATCTTCAGAGTAGTAACACTGAAGGACAGTGTTCAGTAGTAACACTGAAAGACACTGTCCTTCAGTGTTACTACTCTGAAGATGCCTGCCACAGTTGCTGGCGAAACGTCAGGAAAGAAAATTCCAAGACCACGGTTACACAGCCCGGATAACCTACAAGAACCAATGTTCGCACTTTGTTCGGCCCCTTTAGCTATGAAGACGTCTTCCAACCATTTATAAGCCGTGGTATCCAAAAACCCTTTTAAAGCGATGTTTTTTTATAACGTTTTCAAACTCTTGATACATCGCTGGGAATCCCTAGTGCGGTAACAGCCACGTCATCAGTCACATTACAAACAACTTCGCTGGGCGGTCCCGCTCTGCGGAAACGACGGAGCAACAAAGTGTCCCTGAAGACAGAAGCCCGTCCGGGCAACGAGGAAACCCCGGGACCCACTCGCCCACGACCCAGGCGCGCAACATGCACCAACACCCACCACCTTTGACGGGATCATATGATCCCGGGATCATGTGATCGCAGAAAGTTAACACGGCCACTCTTCCTCCACCCCGCCGCCGGCCCTTGGGGGGAAGCCGCCTTCCTCCGTGCAACCATTGGCCGCCCAGGCGCAGCGCCACGCGCCATTGGCCCCTCGCGACGCTTTCTCGGCGTGCCATTGGCTGTCCGTGGAGGCTCCGGCCCCGCCCACTTTTTCCACTTTGCAAAGTGACATGAAGTTAGGATCGGGAGGCGGAGAGGACAGGATCGGGGGCGTAGTGGGTAGAGTCCGAATCCGACGGGGCTTTTTTTAGGTAGAAAGGGCCGGGGGGCCGGGATCCTTAAGAAAGAGCGAGGCTAGTGGTCAGAGCCTGGAAGCGACCATTCCCGGGAAGGAGAAACTCGTGTTAAGGAAAGGGTGCAAGGGGAGCGTCGCCTAGTGGTTACAGCAGAGGGTGGGGGGGGTGTCGATCCGCCTGGAAAGCGGAGGAACCGGGAAGAGGGTGGAAACCGTGAGCGGAGAGCCAGGCTCGGGCGCATCCTAAGGCAGGTCCAGAGCTCCTTAGGAGAGCAGGAAGTCGTTAAAGGAGGGACACCCGGACTCCTGGGTCCTCGGGCCAAGGGCAGGAGGTGGGTGGGGCGAGAGATCCCAGGAGAGCTCGCGGCAGGAGCGAGCTGCAAGGAGGAGGAGGAGGAGGAGGGAGGGCTGGGCGGCGCAGTGGTTAGAGCAGCGGGCGATGGGTGACCCCGAGGAGACTTTCGGGGGGGACGCCGACGCCAGCCCCGCGCCTTACGAGGAGCTGGTGTCCGCCCTGGCCGGGGGCCTGTACGGGGAGCTGGAGCGGCTGGTGGGGGCGCACGGGCCCGGCGCGGTGGCGGGGCTGCTGCCCCAGCTGGTCTCCGTCCTGGAGTCGCTGCAGGGGGCGTGCGGGCAGGTGCGCGAGCGGGACCAGGCCCTGGAGCGCCTGCGCGACGACCGGCTGCGCCTGCTGGAGCAGTACGAGCGGGAGCGAGGGGGCCGCAAGCGGGCCGAGGAGGTGAGTGGCGCGCGAACGCCCGAAGCTGCCTTCTCCTGAGCCAGACCCCCAAGGTCCGTCCGAGTCAGCATGGGCTACTCAGACCGGCAGCGGCTCTCCAGGGTCTTTCGCATCACCTGCTTGCCTAGTCCCTTGAACTGGAGATGCCGGGGATTGAACCTGGGACCCTCTGCATGCCAAGCAGATGCTCTACTGCTGAGCCATGGCCCCTCTTGCTGGCTCTCCAGGGTCTCAAGTAGGGGTCTTTCACATCACCAACCTGGAGATGCCGGGGATTGAACCTGGGACCTTCTGCATGCCAAGCAGAGGCTCTACCACTGAGCCACGGCCCTTACAGGACAGTAACAACATTACCTACAGTTAAAATAGCTGGGCAACACAATAGCACAACTCTAAGATAATAAAATGGGTGTTTAAACTTGATGCCTGAAATACAAGGTCCTATGTCTCTAGGAAGAATTTTCCATAATTGGGGCACCACTAAAAAGAGGGTTTTTGTTCTCACATGAACACATGAAGCTGCCTTATACTGAATCGGACCCTTGGTCCATCAAAGTCAGTTTTGTCTACTCAGACCGGCAGCAGCTCTCCAGGGTCTCAGGCAGAGGTCTTTCACATCACCTGCCTGCCTGGTCCCTTTAACTGGAGATGCCAGGGATTGAACCTGGGACCTTCTGCATGCCAAGCAGATGCTCTACCACTGAGCCATGGCCCCTCTTGCTGGCTCTCCAGCGTCTCAGGCAGGGGTCTTTCACATCACCTACCTGCCTAGTCCCTTTAACTGGAGATGCCGTGGATTGAACCTGGGACCTTCTGCATGCCAAGCAGATGCTGTACCACTGAGCCACGGCCCCTCCCCTATAACATAACAAATGTGTATGTGTCACATGGGCAGTGAGGTCTCTCAGGCCACTTGCTATTCCCTGAAGTCCTCCCATCCGCCTTGGGCCTTGATTGCAGGTAGAAATCTCCCCCTGAAATTGTGTTAGGGCTTCTTGCCAATCCAAACCCCCGTCTCCTTGCGTTCCAGGATAATGGGAGCGCAAGAAATGCCTTTCCTCTCTTCACACCACTTTGCCCCACAATGAACACATGAAGCTGCCTTATACTGAATCAGTCCATCAAAGTCAGCATTGGCTACTCAGACCGGCAGCGGCCCTCCGGGGTCTCAGGCAGAGAAAGGTCTTTCACATCACCTACTTGCCTAGTCCCTTTAACTGGAGATGCCAAGGATTGAACCTGGGACCTTCTGCATGCCAAGCAAATGCTCTACCACTGAGCCACGGCCTCTCTTCAGCCAGATCCTGGCTGGGGTCCCCCGGGCGGCTGGGCGAAAGCAGGGCTGCAGGCCGTGGCGGGCAGGTTGGCACTCAGGATCCCCTGGCAGGCCGAAGGCTGTCAACACATGAAGCTGCCTTATACTGAACCAGACCCTTGGTCCATCAAAGTCAGTATGGGTGGGAAACTGCCTGGGAACCCTAAGCACATGGCCTTGAGTTCCAAGGGTTAGCATTTGGTGGCCGGAGCAGCCGCCTGGACATTTTGGGCTCTCTTCCTTGCAGCGCTTCATGGAACTGGAGGACGCGATGGAGCAGGAGCGCAAGGCGCACGCCGCCACCGTGACTCGGCTGGAGGGGCAGAGCCGTGCCCTGGAGGGTAAAGCGCGGAGCCACGCCGATCAGGGTATGTGAATGGAGCTGCCTGTCCCAACTCGATAACACGCGTCGTGGACCGGCAGCGGAGACGGGCTTTCTGCCCAAATACAGAACCAGATGGATTCAAACAGCAGTCTTCCTGCCGGGGCCTCTTTTGCCAGCAGGGTGGCTCGGTACCCGCCCATGCCTTTCCCACTAACACGTGTGCCCAGTCCTGCCCCTTCTCCCCCACACTCTGCTGGGCTAGTATATCTGGTTTTCCAAGACTGTAGGGTGTCGGGAAAGAGGGAGCGGGAGAATCTCGTTCAAGTACACTTTTTTAGGTTCTTTGCAAACTTGGGGCGCAGTTAGCCGTGTTTGTGTTTTGCGTCTGCATTTTTACAGTACAGAGGTCTATGTGTACTATAGTACAGAGGTCTATGCTCCACCACCACCCTTCAGTTCATAGCAGCACCAGTTTCTTCTTTCTCTCACTGGGAGAAGAAGAAGAGTTAGTTTTTATATGCTGACTTTCTCTTCCACTTAAGGAAGAATCTAACCGGCTTACAATCTCCTTCCTTTCCCCTCCCAACAACAGGCACCCTGTGGGGTAGGTGGGGCTGAGAGAGCTCTAAAAGAGCTGTGACTAGCCCAAGGTTACTCAGTTGGTTTTTATATGCTGACTTTCTCTACCACTTAAGGGAGACTCAAACCGGCTTACAATCACCTTCCCCTCCCCACAACAGACACTGAGGAGAAGAAGAAGAGTTGGTTTTTATATGACAACTTTCTCTACCACTTAAGGGAGACTCAAACCAGCTTACAAGCACCTTCCCTTCCCCTCCCCACAACAGACACCCTGTGAGGTAGGTGGGGCTGCTGCGAGAGCTCAAAGAGAGCTGTGACTGGCCCAAGGTCACCCAGCTGGCTTCATGTGGAGGAGTGGGGAAACCAACCCGGCTCACCAGACTAGCCTCCACCGCTCATGTGGAGGAGCGGGCAATCAAACCCGGCTCTCCAGATTAGAGTCCATAGCCCCAAACCACCACTCTGAACCACTACACCACGCTGGAGCAGTCATCCCACCCTCCTTTGCAAGTCTATGACAAACCCTCTATTGGTAAAGGTGTTTGAGTCAATTGTCTTTTTTCTGAAGTCGAGTGCCAGTTACTCGGTCCTTTCAAGGATCCTAGTGGAGCCCAGCATTGAAACATTTGCTAGTTTTCTAGTGCAATTAAACTGTAACACTGTTATTGCGGGGACTGTATGACCTTGACGATAACAAGGGAATTCCAGGGCTTCTGTAATAATTTGCTAACGTGAATACATTGTCTGTGTTTGCCCTTGGTTGTCGGTTTCTGTGAAATCCCATACACACAGACCTGGGAATACGCCCCTCTAAACTCAGTGGACTGACTTCAACTGGGCAGGAGCACACAGGGACAATCCAGCAAAAGTTAGCCTCATCTAAATTCTGTTGAAAATCGTGATTTTGGTGGCAATAGGAATACTAGATTCCCACTGAACTCAGCAAGATATACTTTCCAATCAAGCATGCTTAGGATCACATTGCAAGTCGGTAGGATTCACTAGTTTTAAAACGGGTGTCTGTATAGATCATTGGTTCCTAAACTTTTCGGGCCACTGCCCCCTTGGTTCCACAAACTCAACCACAGTGCCCCCTACCCTATCCAACAACACAGTTGAAGGGGCCTGCCTCTAGCGCCCCCCGGCTGCCCCCTTGCCCCTTAGTGCCCCCCTAGGTAATCCCACTGTCCCCCAATGGGTGGTACTGCTCACTTTGGGAACCACTGGTATGGACAGTGCCTGCCTAAATTCACCCCCTTTCCTTTCCCTGGTGTTCTCTTCACAGTGGCCAGCCTGGAAGACCAAAAGTCTTCGCTCTTGAAGGAGCTCTCGGCTCTCCATCAGACCCACACAAAGGTACCCGCAGTCCGTTGCGGCAGGCCTAGACCGGCCCGCTCTTCCTTTCTCCACCCTCCCTCCAGTCTCACCTCCTCCTCCCTTTCCCTTACAGATGATGCAGAGCTACAGGGAGCTGAAAGCGCAACGGGTGGCGTTGGCTGGCGTAGGCCACACGGGATCTCCATCTGTAGAGACGAAAAGGTTTGGAGAAGGGAAAGAGGCGGGGGGAGTCAGGAAGCCAATGGTGGGGGGGATCCTGTGCTGTCAGTACTCGGCCAGAGGCCCTGATTTGGAATAAGGTGGATATTTCTCCACGGTGCCGAGGCTGTGGGGGGCGGGACTGAGGGGTCAGCTGCTGAGCATCAAGCTTCCTCTGTCCCTGCTGCAGCCGTCATTCAACCAGGGCCTGTTTCACCCGTTCCAGGAGAATGGGGAGAAGTCTGCTGTGGTTGCTTAGCAACGATGTGGCCTAGTCCTTTGCCGCAGGTCTGTCAGCGCAAAAGTGGTTGAAGTTCTGCCTTGTGGTTGCTTAGGTACCCATTCAGGGCTTCCTTCTTGACATAATAGCAGAAAGGGTTTGATAAAGTGGTGGTGGAAAGAGGGGACCGAGGCAAAACCACTTAATAGTCAGGCTGGGGAGGATGGAACGTGACGTGGGCCTGTGAATGCAACAAAGACGAAAGGTGTGTCTGAACCTGGGGAGGAGTTTGGGGACATTTGTCATTTCTGGGACCGCTAAGCAGTTGTAGTCAAGAATAGGACATCAAAATTAATATTTTTTTCATAGGGGCAGGTTGAAGCCCCCACCCATCCGGGAGCCCCCACAGTTTCTGCCAAGCATCTCAGACCCTGGAGCGCCCGAATCACTGCAGCCCCTAGAGGTAAGCAGCACTGTTAGTAGAGTTGCCAACCTCCAGGTATTAGCTGGAGACCTCCTGCTATTACAACTGACCTCCAGCTGATAGAGGTCAGTTCCCCTGGAGAAAATAGCCGCTTTGGCAACTAGACTCTATGGCGTTGAAGTCCCTCCCCTCCCCGAACCCTGCCCTCCTCAGGCTCTGCCCCAAAACTTCCCGCTGGTGATGAAGAAGGACCTGGCAACCCTATCTGTTAGTGTTGGTCAGGAAAGGAGCGGTTGGTTGGGAAGGCGGCTTGCAGTTCTGCCCCTTCAGTGGTTTCTTTCCTATTTTAGCAGCCTGGAGAGATCCGAGAGCCGCCCTGCTCGGAGAAGACACCCCAGAAAGGAGCAGGAAGAAACGACTGCCCTTTGGCCCAAGAGATGGTGCAGCAGCCAGAGAAAGAGGGTATGGAAAGCACCTGGTACCATTTTCCTCTCTAGGATAAGCTTTAATGCCAAGCCAGGTCATTGGTCCACCTAGTACAATACTCTTTCTTCTGGCTGGTCTTGGCTCATCAAGGTGGTCTTTCCCCAGACTGAGACGCTTTTAAGTAAGAATCTATGTGTCAAGTGTGTGCTGTATCACTAAGCTTAACTATATGGTTAGAAGGTTTCAGAGGATAGCTGTGTTGGACTACAGTAGAACAGCTAGCTTCGAGTCCAGTGGCATCCTAGAGACCAACAAGATTTTGGGGGTATAAGTTTTCAGTAGTCAAAGCTCCCTGATCTTGTTGAAGAAGAAGAGTTGGTTTTTATATGCCGACTTTCTCTACCACTTAAGGCAAAATCAAACTGGCTTTAAATCACCTTCCCTTCCCCTCCTCACAACAGACACCCTATGAGGTAGGTGGGGCTGAGAGAGCTCTCAAGAGAACTGTGACTAGCCCAAGGTCACCCAGCTGGCTTCATGTGTAGGAGTGGGGAAACCAACCTGGTTCACCAGACTGGCGTCCACCATTCATGTGGAGGAGTGGGGAATCGAACCTGGTTCTCCAGATCAGAGTCCACCGCTCCAAACCACCGCTCTTAACCACTACACCATGCTGGCTCTAAGGTGCTACTGGACTCATTCTATATGGTTTCAAGTGACAAAGGGTAGCCTCTCAGCCTGGTGGCTGCATCTACATACACCATATAAATATGATTATGCTGCTGTTATAGATGGGATAAACATAAAAACAACACTGGCGTTGCCTTATCAAAACAACACAGGCGTTGTCTTTCTTTTCCTTCAGCTTCTCCTGCCCGAGAGGAACGCTTTGACCTGGATGATCTTCTGAGCTCCACTCCAGAACTGGCGCCTGCTCCGCAGCCCCCGAGCAGGTAAAAGGGATGTGTCCGCTTCCTAAACTTCCTGGTCTGAGCAGAAAGCACACAGATAGGATAATCCTGTTTGGCCAGCGCCCAAAACACGGACCGCGCTGGCCTCCACTGGTGGAAGGAAACTGCTAGGCTGTTCCTTCCTGCCTCCTCATCTTCAGTGTGGCCATTCTGCTCCCTCTTTTTGCTTTGCCTTGATGGCGTTTGCAGTTGAGAGCCACATTAGCCCTTCTAGCTGTCATGCTTGCTGCTTTGGAGGACCACAAACCACTGAGTCTGATGGCCAGGAAGGCAACTTCTCCCCCCCAAAAAACCCTTTCTGCAGTCATTTTGAAAGCACGGCAGCCACAGCAGGGAGGAGAGTGCCACAACATTTTTGTGAAGGACATCTCTGTGTGCCTCTCCTCAGTCGACACCCCCCCTTCTGCACAAACCCAGTACATGTTCACACCGGTTTCTGTCTACTGTGGTGTCAAGCGTGGGTGTGTGTTCCCTGGATGAAGGTGGGTGGGCACTCTATTTGTCTGTCTGTCTGTCTCTCAGCCCCCTGAGTACCACCCTCGAGCGCAACACGGTCTCACTTTTCGCCGAGGTCTTGGGCCTCAGCCCAGAAATTATCAGCGATATGGACGATGGTGCCGACCTGCAGGGTAAGCATTGTTCTGCTTTCTCCTTCCTGCCCAGATCTCCTAATTCCCAGTCTCACATGAACACCTGAAGCTGCCTACTACTGAATCAGACCCTCCGTCCATCAGAGTCAGTATTGTCTGCTCAGACCGGCAGCGGCTCTCCAGGGTCTCAGGCGGAGGTCTTTCGCATCACCTACCTGCCTAGTCCCTTTAACTGGAGATGCCGGGGATTGAACCTGGGACCTTCTGCACGCCAAGCAGAGGCTCTACCGCTGAGCCACGGCCCCTCCCAGAGAACACAGCTGATGTTATAATCCAAGGGGTGCTACTCCCGGAACACCTGGTTCCCAGAGCCCCTGCAGGGAATTAAGATTTGAACTTGCTGTACAGTTCAAAAAAGGTCCATGTTTTTACAATCTTTGCAGGGGATGTCTTAGAAACCCTAATGGCGGAAAACTCGCAACTACAAGAGGCACGGTGAGAATGAGGACCCTCTTTTTCTCCACCGTAAAGTGAGGGGAACGGGCTCCTGGGAAGGAAAGGTCTCCTTGTGGTCCCATCCAGGGCCTAGTTTGTATATGCAACCTAGGTTTGCCAAGTCCCTCTTCACCACTGGTGGGAGGTTTTTGGGGCGGAGCCTGGGGAGTGCAGGGTTTGGGGAGAGGAGGGACTTCAATGCCATAAAGTCCAATTGCCGAAGCAGCCATCTTCTCCAGGTGAACTGATCTCTATTGGCTGGAGATCAATTGTAGTAGCAGGAGATCTCCAGCTAGTACCTGGAGGTTGGCAACTCTAGATCGGAAGGCCCCAGATTCAAGCTGTGTCTGTTGCCCTCCAGGAGCGCTCTGGATGCTGCCCGCCGCCATCTCATTGCCCGTGTGGAGGAGCTCAGTGAGGACCGCGAGTCGCTGAGGTTGGAGCGAGACTCGACCGTAGGGAGCCTGAGCCGCTGCCAAGTGCAGCTGAAGGAGGCCGAGTCGGAGCTTAGTCGGTATGACCTGGGGACCGCTCCCCCTGCCGCAAAACACCTGTCAGATCCCTCTGCCTCTGGGGTTTCACTTTGCGAGAGCCGATGTCATCCAGGAGGCAAGGACTTATATAAAATAAAATACATGAAATAAGATAGATTAAATCATAAAAACCGACACCTAAAATCACAGGTCAGGACTGCCAACAACTTAAACCAAATGCAGTCTCAAATAAAATTGCCTTCAACTGCCTCCTAAAGGTCAAAAGTGAAGGCACGAGGCACACCTCCCCGGAGGTTGTTCCACAATCATGGGGCTGCCACTAAAAAGGCCCTCTCTCATGTACTTAATATGGGAAGACAATATCCTCTCTTCTTGGGTCATCAACCTCCAGCGATTTTTTTAATATCTTTTTTTTTTTTTTAAAGTAATCACGTGAGCTCACATTTCAGCTATTTTCATTACCTTTTTCATCCCAGGATCCGACAGGAGCTGGAGGAAACCAGGCGTCCGAGTGACGATGGGGAGGTAACTGGAGTGCCCTCTGCTGGAGCATGGAGAGCCGGGTGGGATGTTGGGTTCTGTGGAAGCTCAGTCGTCTGAGGGTTGTCTGGAGGGTCACGGCAAAAAAGCTGGGAGCCAGGACTCCGGCCTCCTTGTGAGGGGATTGTGCGTTGAGACAGGATCCTTTTCTCCCTCTGCAGGCTGAAGCGGGCCCCTCCAGGCCTCAGCGGTTCACCCGGGCAGAGATGGCGCGGGTGGTGATGGAACGCAACCTCTACAAGGAAAGGCTGATGGAGCTGCAAGAAGCTGTCCGGCGCACTGAGCTGCTCAGGTCGGAGGCGTGGAGGTTGAGGGCCCAGGGTTCGATTGGCAGGGAGGGAGCGTACGGAAAAAGGGATCTGCTGTGGCTAGGGTTGCCAGGTCCCTCTTTGCCACCGGCGGGAGGTTTTTTGGATGGAGCCTGAGGACAGCGGGGTTTGGGGAGGGGGGACTTCAATGTCAGAGAGTCCCATGGCCAAAGCGGCCATTTCTCCAGGTGATCTGATCTCTGTTGGCTGGAGATCAGTTGTAACAGCAGGAGATCTCCAGGTAGTACCTGGAAGTTGGCAACCCTAGCTGTGGCTTCTTTCCACTTGCCATGAGGCCCGTGATGTCATGATGCCTTCTGCTGTGTGGAAGGTGGGCCACTGCCGCCAGGCCTGGCGGAGATTTCCCCCTCTCAGCCTCACAGAAGGAACAAGTCACTGACAGCACCACGTTCTTCATCTTGCTTCGGAAAGGCTGAGGGAGTTGGGAATGTTCAATCTGAAGGAGAGGATGAGGGGGGACATGATTGCTTTCTTTAAGTATTTGAAGGGCTGTCACTTAGAAGAGGGCAGGGAGCTGCTCCTGTTGGCAGCAGAGGGAAGGACTCGCAATAATGGGTTTAAATTGTGGGAGGAAAGGTACTGGCTGGATATTAGAAAATTTTTTTACAATAAGAGCTGTTTGACAGTGGAATCGGCTACCTAGGGAGGTGGTGAGCTCCCCCTCACTGGCAGTCTTGAAGCAGAGGCTGGACAAACACTTGTCAGGGATGCTCTAGGCCGATCCTGCGTTAAGCAGGGGGTTGGACTAGATGGCCTGCATGGCCCCTTCCAACTCTATGATTCTGTGACTCAGGGGAACTCTTCAGTGGTTATCTACTCTTTATTTTCTCCATTTTACAAATGAGTGTGGTGGAAGGGCGGGGGGAGAGGGAAGGGCTCGCCTAAACTTCGTTGGTGAGTTTGTGGCTGAGGTGAGGGTTAGCCCCTGGCACCAAGCCCATGTGTGGAACCACCAGACGTGTGTGACAAGAGGCTGAAAGAGAGGGCAACAACGAACCTGCTGTGCCTGTTGTTTGGGGTCTCTCTCTCTCTGACACATCTTGGTTTGAGGACTAGTTTCCTTTAAAGCTTGAAGAGCGCCATTGTGGTGTAGTGATTAAGAGCGGTGGACTCTAATCTGGAGAACTGGGTTTGATTCCCCACTCCTCCACAGGAGCGGCGGACTCTAATGTGGTGAACTGGGTTGGTTTCCCCACTCCTACATATCAAGCCAGCTGCGTGACCTTGGGCCAGTCACAGCTCTCTCAGAGCTCTCAGCCTCACCTACCTCACAAGGTGTCTGTTGTGGGGAGAGGAAGGGAAGGTGATTATAAGCCGCTTTGAGTCTCCTTAAAGTTGAGAAAAGTGGAGTATAGAAACCAACTCTTCTTCTCTGTCTTGTGCCGGGGCAGCTGCCGAATGATGCTTTCTCTCTTCTCAGGGCTTCGCGAGAAGAACAGGCAGTTCAGATGAAAAAATCATCTTTCTGGAAAATGTAGGTGCTGTCTTGATGTTATTGTACTGTTTGTGTTCTATGCACACTAGTCTGCTCAAGATACATGCCCTGAGCTGGCTTGCCCAGGCTAGACTGCTTTCTTCAGATCTAGGAAGCTAAGCAGGGTCTGCTCTGGCTACTATTTGGAGGGGAGACCAACAAGGAAGTCTAGCGTTGCTACGCAGAGGCAGGCCATGATAGCCAGGAGGCTCTGGCACTATTAGCACTCCTGCTAACAGAGCCAGTGTGGTGGTTAAGAGCGGTGGTTTGGAGTGGTGGACTCTGATCTGGAGAACCGGGTTCGATTCCCCACTCCACATGAGCGGCAGACGCTAATCTGGTGAAGCGGGTTGGTTTCCCCACCTCTACACGTGAAGCCAGCTGGGCTAGTCACAGCTCCCTTAGAGCTCTCTCAGCCCGATCTACTTGACAGGGTGTCTGTTGCGGGGAGGGGAAGGGAAGGAGATTGTAAGCCGGTTTGATTCTGCCTTAAGTGGTAGAGAAAGTCGGCATATAAAAACCAACTTTTCTTCTGCTGCTGTAGAGGCTGTGCTTCCTTTGGAATTGCATCTGGCTTTATTTTTAGAGTAGACTTTTGATGGCACTCCCTTCCCCGTCCTATTTTTAAGTCACCATGTTGGCTTTCCTCTTGCAGTTTTGATCACTTATTTAGCCCCTCGGACTCTCCAGAGAAAACTCCCGCATCCCCCCTGCTTGCAAGGCGGGCCCAATCCAGCCCCAGCATACGTAGCGAATTGGGACGGAATGGTGGGCAGGCGTCCCCGGCTTTGAGATACATCCCACGAGCAACCTCGCCCACTGAGTAAGTTCTGTGGCTCCTTCTGAGTTTGCGGGGTGGGGAGGGAGAGAATATACATATGGATCGCGTGTGTGCAATTCTACTGGTGTGGCTGACTCTGATTTCTGTAGAGGCAGAGGGTGGAATTCCTCGTCATGATTTGCAAGACTTGAATAAATTATGGAAAAAGACTGAACAATAAACTCATGCAGAATAAGATAAATATGTATTCCCCCCCCCCTCTTAATCTGCACAATATATACCATTTGCAGAATTTCTATTTGCCGGGGCTCAGATCTTGGATTCTTAGTGTGTGTGTGTGTGTGTGTGTGTGTGTGTGTGCATGTGTGTGTGTGTGTGAAGTACCGTCAATTTACTTCCGTTCCGGGGTTTATTCACCTTATTTTGTCTTTGAATGACCCCCCTGCATGATTGAGATGCTGCATTTAGGTAAATACCACTGGAATCAGTGGAACCGTACATAGCGGGGTGGCTGGGGTCTCTCCGCTGCCCACTACTCTCTGTCCTGTGTACCTGCAGGGCTGACTCCTCCCCGCAACAGAAGCGCCACGAGCTGTACCGTGATATCCGTTCGCACATCTGGCAGGAGCATGGCCGGGCGCAGATCCATGGGTGGAGCCAGCCACCGGCATTCCAGGTGAACATTCTTCTGTACCAGGATCTCTGGCATCTAGGGGTCCTGTTGCTCTAGGTCCCATGCGGAGGGGCTGCGTCTCGTGGATTGATCATTTTCAACAAGGATAAGGGATCTGCGTAATAAAACCCAACAGCGTGCTGTTCGGTGTCCACTCTTGGACATGATGTCCATAGGTGTGAATTTACCCTGTGAGCCGCCCAAATTGCATGGTGTTTTGCTATATTCTGTATTTTCCCTCACCCGAGTAATGGAATCCATTACTGGTTAGGAATGTATACCTCCACTAGGTGAGTCTCCACATGTTAAAAACATAGCTTTTCAGCATGCTTCACCTGGATTAAAAATTGGATTCTCTTAGAGAATCCGAAACTATTAGAATTAGAAGGTTTTAAGTTGAGATTCGGGTGGCATGCTTACTTGTGGTATGAAAAGGAGAAAGTAAATAAAGAATTTAATTCTCATATTATTAGGAAAAACTTATTGCAAATATGGAATAAATATAAAGAAGTTTTTGAAAGTAAAACACCCGGTTGGATTAATCCTATAGAAGCATTTATGAGGAGAGGTGTACATTTAAATTTGGATTGTAATAACTATAGAGAGATAACAGAATACAAAGATGGTACATGGGTACTGAAATCAAGAGAAGAAATCCTGATTAAAGATTGGTTTATGTACTATAAACTAAGAGATGTTTTTAACAAAGATAATAAGTTGGGTTTTAATCAAACCAAATCAAAATTTGAGATTATACTATCTAAGGGAAATAAAGGACTGATAGGTAGGGTTTATAAATTACTTATAGAGATAAATTTAGAACAAGAAAGGATTAAGTTAGTGATGCTGAAATGGATGAGAGATTTAGGTTATAATATAGATTTGGAAATTTGGGAAAAGTTATGGAAAAAAGAATTTAAGTTTACAATCTCAAATGAAATAAGAGAGAATTTGTATAAAATGTTTTATAGATGGCATATAACCCCAGTATTATTAAGTAAAATGAAGAAAGATGAGGAAGATATATGTTGGAAATGTGGTACAGAAATAGGTACATTTATGCATGTTTGGTGGTTTTGTAAAAAAATAAGGAGGTTTTGGAGATTAGTTTTGAATGAAACTAATGATCTGATTAAATCAAAAATTAAGAAAGACCCCGCCTTTTGTCTATTGGGTATACCAAAAAGAGATTTGGATAAAGGTGATAGAGTCATATGTCAATATAGTTTTGCTGCAGCAAGAATTATAATTGCTAAAAAATGGAAGCAAACAAATAAACCTCCAATCAAAGAGTGGCGAGAAAAATTATGGATGTATATGAGGATGGCCAAAATTACAGCTTTTTTACATGATAAAGATATGGAGGAATTTAAATGTACGTGGGTAAAGGCCACCTCATATTGGGATAAAGTGGCAAAAACGGATTTTAAAAGTATAGTTAACGAATTATAGTATAATATGATTTTAAATATGATATAAGAATAGATTTTTTTTTCTGATATGTCATAACACTCCATCGGAAGTCCAATGGTGGAGGGCACTGTGGTGGGGGGATGGGATTTGGATTCAGGGCACGATATGGCTTATAGAGTGATTTGAATATTGTATTAGCGGATAAATAGTGCGCTGAACATGTAACTTTTGTTTTTCTTTTTATGTATATGTATTTTGTATTATATTTTTTTCTTTTTTTTTGTTTATTATGAAAATTAAAAAAAATTATATATAAAAAAAACATAGCTTTTTACTCCATTGCAGGGCCACGATCCACCTCCAGGGGGTGCTGACGTCCCCATGCTTGTGCAGCTACGGATGTTGGACCAGAAGGACCCGAGCACCAAGGTAAGAAAGCAGGGTTGTTGTTTTGTTTTTAATGGTTGTGCTTTCCACGCCCGATGAAGGCTGACTGAAAGAAGGAGAGACCTGAGCAGTAAATTACACAGAAACAAACTGGGCAGCCTCGATGCAGATATGTATATGTGTAAGGCTCCCAAGAGGAAGCCTCGGCAAAGCACCTCTGTTAGTTTCTTGCCATGAACCCCCCCCCCCAAAAAGGGGTCGCCATAAGTCGGCTGTGACTTGACGGCACTTTACACACACATACACAAGGCTCCCAGGAACCAGCGTGGTGTAGTGATTAGTGGTGTAGTGGTTAAGAGCTGTGGTTAAGAGTGGTGGACTCTAATCTGGAGGAACTGGGTTTGATTCTCCGCTCCTCCACATGAGCAGCGGACGCTAATCTGGTAAACTAGATTTGTTTCCCCACTCCTACACATGAAGCCAGCTGGGTGATCTTGGGCTAGTCACAGTTCTCTTAGAGCTCTCTCAGCCCCACCTACCTCAGGGTGTCTGTTGTGGAGAGGGGAAGGGAAGGTGATTGTAAGCTGGTGTGATTATTCCTTAAGTGGTAGAGAAAGTCAGCAGATAAAAACTTCCTCCTCCTCCTCCTCCTCTTCTTTTCTTCTTCTTTTTCTTTTTCTTCTTCTTCTCCTTCTGACATGCTGGCTGTTCCATCACAGCACACTAGTGTGCTCCTGTCCACAGTTCAGGCAATATTGTTAGGGGTCATCTGGCTCCAGGTGGGCTCAGGAGGCTACCATTCTTGTGCTGCTGCTCTCAACAGTGATCGCCAGGTAACACTTGTATCTCTCCCACTGCAGCTATGGTGCGCTGCAGCATCTGTTGGGCTGGAACCTCAAGAGACGCCAGAGGCCGTAAGTATCTTGGGAAACTGGCAGCAGCTGTCGCTTGAGGTACTCTTGGGCAAATGCTTATTTATTTATTTAAATCTACATCCTGCCCTCCCCAGCAAAAGCCGGGCTCGGGGCGGCGCACAACAGCTTTAAAATATCATCTCCTGTCCTATTAAAAGCATTAATAAATAAAAACCAGCCTCATATAATATCAACCGTCTTATCATTTGGTGCAGTTAGTGCAGTATAGAAACATCAGAACCCCCTCCCCCCAATGCACTTTAGATGACAGTAGTATGGATAGAAAAGGGGGGTTAGGGAGGCCAGCGTTGATGGCAAAAACCGTAGCTGACCTCAACCATAGGCCTGGTGAAATAGCTCCGTCTTGCAGGCCCTGCGGTATTCCCTAAGGTTCCGCAGGGCCCTGGTCTCATTGGAGAGGCTATTCCACCAGACAGGGGCCAAGGCAGAGAAGGCCCTGGCCCCGGTCGACCACCAGGAGATTGGGCCAGGGACCACCAGGAGATTGCTGTTCGCTGAACGAAGTGTTCTCTGGGGAGAACAGGTCCTTAGCGGATCCTCTCTGCTCTGAAAGGCCCAACTCTTTTCCAGTGCACAGACGTTTCTTTGCCAGGCCACTTAATAAGTTGGCAGGCCGCCATGAAGCTGCCTTATACTGAACCAGACCCTTGCTCCATCAAAGTCAGTGTTGTCTATTCAGACCAGTAGCGGCTCTCCAGGGACTCAGGCAGGGGTCTTTCACATTGCCTATTTGCCTAGTCCTTTTAACTGGAGATGGCGGGGATTGAACCTGGGAAGATGGTCTACCACTGAGCCACAGCCCCTCCCAATAGCAGCCCCTCATGTGGTTTTCAAGGCAAGAGATGAACAGATGCTGCTGCCTGCCTCTGCGTAGTGACCCTGGTCTTCTTGGTGGTCTCCTATTCGAGTACTGGCCATGACCAACCCCGCTTAGCTTCCAAGATCTGACAAGATCAGGCTCATCAGGGTTATTCTGGCTGCTACCCGGCCATTTAAAAAGGATAAATGTGAGTGGTAATGTGATTCTGAAGATAAGTGGGGCAGGGGAGAGGGAAGGACACTTGGACTGCTTGATCTCCTGCTGACGTCTCTCTTTCTTCCCCTCGCTACCCACAGGGCACACCTGATCAGTGCCTTGGGGGCAGCTCTCTGTTGTGGGTGGCCTCTGGGACCCACTCGGCAAGCGAAGTGATGCTTTTCGACGCTCAGAACCCAAACCGGCTCCTGGAACATTTTGTGTTACCTGGAATTCACATCCTCTCCCTTGCGTGTGTGCCCGGTAAGTGTGAGGAATGGGAACTTGATATTTGGGAAACTTATTAAAGGGTCCAGATGGTTTTATTAGCTCGAAATATGAAAACGAGATCTTTTTTAATGTTATTGTCAAAGGCTTTCACGGTCAGAGTTCATCGGTTCTTGTAGGTTATCCGGGCTGTGTGACCGTGGTCTTGGTATTTTCTTTCCTGACGTTTCGCCAGCAGCTGTGGCAGGCATCTTCAGAGGAGTAACACTGAACTCTTTTTTAATGTTAGTTATATACTGATTTTAACTGATTGTCATTTTATGATGGAACACAATTTTTTCTTTTAAGGTGCCTGTACAAACGCATCTGGCAATGTGGTTATTATGCCAATAAAGGTTAATGTATGTGTGTGATATTTGGGAGGAGGAAAGGAAGGGTTTGTGTAAACCAGAACCTGACAGAGGGGGGTGGGGTTGTGCAAGAGTGATATAGAATCATAGAGTTGGGAGGGACCACCAGGGTCATCTAGTCCAACCCCCTGCACAATGCAGGAAACTCAAAACTATCTCCCCCCCCACATCCCCAGTGACCCCTACTCCATGCCCAGAAGATGGCCAAGATGCCCTCCCTCTCATGATCTGCTTAAGCATTGCTGACAAGTGGCCATCTAACCTCTTCTTAAAAACCTCCAGGGAAGGAGAGCTTACCACCTCCCGAGGAAGCCTGTTCCACTGAGGATGCGCTCTAACTGTTTGAAAATTCTTCCTAATGTCTAGATGGAAACTCTTTTGATTTAATTTCAACCTGTTGGTTCTGGTATGACACCCTATCTCTGTTCTCAGGCTTTTTTGTAACTACAATGGCTGGAAAGTTTGTTTGTTTTTTTAAATTGAGAATCTCTTGCTGATGATATAGTTTGGATTGGAGCGGCGGCAGTTGGGGGGCTTCTAGGATTTCTGGATGGGACTGACTGCAGTCCCTTACTGTTTCTTCCTGATAGGCCTTACGGTACCTGGAGGAGAGAGCCCTGAGCTCGAGCCAGAGATCCTCGAAGATCCCCTGGCACCTGGATCTGACAGCGAGGACGAAACGCTGGAAATGGAGGCGGTCGGCACGGAACCCACTGTGTGGTTTGGGACCCAGGAGGGATGGTAATTGGCAAGGGTTGTGTGGGGAAAGAAGCCTGTTTCTCATTGGAGCCCACCAGCTTCACTGCAGTTCTCACTGGAGGCCAACCAGCTGCTGCATCTTCCCATCTTCACCTGCCGATAAAGTATTGTATCTTTCTTAATACCAGAACACGGGGTCATCTGCTGAAGCTGGAGGGTGAGAGACTCAAAACAGATAAAAGGGAGTATTTTTCCACACAACACATAGTTAAATTGTGGGACTCCCTGCCCCAGGATGTGGTGATGGCTGCCAACTTGGAAGGCTTTAAGAGGGGAGTGGACGTGTTCATGGAGGAAATGGCTATCCATGGCTAGTAGTCAAAATGGATACTAGTCATGATGCATATGTATTCTCTCCAGGATCAGAGGAGCGTGCCTGTTATATGAGGTGCTGTGGAACACAGGCAGGACGGTGCTGCTGCAGTCGTCTTGCTTGTGGGCTTCCTGGAGGCACCTGGTTGGCCACTGTGTGAACAGACTGCTGGACTTGATGGGCCTTGGTCTGATCTGGCATGGCTTGTCTTATGTTCTTATGTTTTGACAAAGTCCCCCACCAAAGACTGCTAAGCAAACTTCATAGTCATGGGATAAGAGGACAAGTCCTCTTATGGATTGAGAGCTGGCTGAAAAATAGGAAGCAGAGAGTAGGAATCAATGGTCAGTTCTCACAATGGCGGGATGTGAGCAGTGGGGTGCCTCAGCGATCTGTGTTGGGACCGGTGCTTTTCAACCTGTTCATCAATGACCTGGAGTTGGGGTTAAACAGTGAAGTAGCCAAGTTTGCAGATGATACCAAATTATTTAGTGTTGCTATGGTTAAAACAAAATCGGACTGTGAAGAGCTCCAGAAGGATCTCTACATACTGGAAGAATGGGCATTAAAGTGGCAAATGAGATTCAATGTGAGTAAGTGTAAAGTGATGCATATTGGGGCAAAAAATCCCAGCTTCACATATACACTGATGGGATCTGTGCTGGCAGCGACAGACCAAGAAAAAGATCTTGGGGTGGTAGTGGATAGCTCAGTGAAGATGTCAACCCAGTGTGCGGCTGCTGTAAAAAAGGCAAATTCCACGCTGGCCATAATTAGATGAGGAATAGAGAATAAAACTGCTGATATCATACTGCCCTTGTACAAATCTATGTTAAGACCACACTTGGAATACTGTGTACAGTTCTGGTCACCTAAAAAAGGCTATTACAGAGCTTGAGAAGGTGCAGAAAAGAGCAACCAAAATGATTAGGGGACTAGAGCAACTGTCCTATGGGGAGTGGTTAAGATTAGGGCTGTTTAGCTTGGAAAGAAGGCGGCTGAGGGGAGACATGATAGAAGTCTATAAAATTATGCATGGTTTGGAGAGAGTGGACGAGGAGAAGTTTTTCTCCCTCTTCCATAATACTAGAACATGGGGTCATCTGCTAAAGCTGTAGGGTGAGAGATTCAAAACAGATAAAAGGAAGTATTTTTTCACACAACGCATAGTTAAATTGTGGAACTCCCTGCCCCAGGAAGTGGTGATGGCTGCCTGCTTGGACGGCTTTAAGAGGGGAGTGGACATATTCATGGAGGAAAGGGGTATTCATGGCTATTAGTTAGAATGGATACTAGTCATGCTGCATACCTATTCTCTCTAGTATCAGAGGAGCATGCCTATTATTTTGGGTGTGGTGGAACACAGGCAGGACAATGCTGCTGCAGTGGTCTTGTTTGTGGCTTCCTAAAGGCACCTGGTTGGCCACTGTGTGAACAGACTGCTGGACTTGATGGGCCTTGGTCTGATCCAGCAGGGCCTTTCTTATGTTCTTATGTTTTTGCTCCTGATATCTTGCACTCAGTATCCTGACCACCACATTGCGGTATCCAGGGATACTGCCATATTTATTTAGACTGAGCGTGCCCAGTGTTGCTAGGAGACATGGTGGACAGGTGCTGAAATTATGGTTGCCACGGAGAGCAGGAAGGACTTGTGGATGCCTGGGGTTGTGCCAGGAGGGCTCAGTTGGCTGCACTGTGGAAAGCCTTTCTCTTCTTTTGTAGCATCTCTGTCCACTCTGCCGAGACAGACTGGCGACGCTGCCGGGGGAGAGCCCAGCTGAAGGACGCTGTCCACTGCATTGTGTGAGTCTGTGGCCCTCTCCATTGCTTTTTGGGAAGGCCCATGGGCGCCCACTGCACATCCCTGCCGCAAGTTGTTCGGTGGTGCTGTTGGAACCTTACCTGTCTTACCTTAGCGTTTTTGTTTCAGCCACTCCCAGGGCCGCGTTGCAGCAACACTAGGGGACGGATCCGTGGCCATTTTCCACCGGAACCCCGGTAAGTCCTGCTACTCCTATCCTTTCCTTTCAGCCTTCCGTGTCGCAGGTCCTCCATCTAATCCGGTTTTCCCTCAGTTCGAAAGTGGGACCTGCGTTCCCCGCGCCTGGTTGACTTGGGAAGGCCGCGGCGCTCCATTCGTTGCGCCATCCCTGTGCTGGACCGGCTGTGGTGCGGATACGGAAACCGAATCTACGTGCTGGACCTGCGCACTGCTCGCATCCAGGTGATCTCTGGAGCTTGTGGGAGGTGGAAGCCAAAGTGGAAGATTTAAAGTCTGTATATGATTGTCTTGAGATGGCTAGATTTTGTATGATACTCTCAACACTTTGGTGTTAGAACAAGATAGTTAAATGAAGGGGTGGCAGCTAGGCAGTAAATTTGTGTCAGCCATTTGTAGTGAAACTGGGGAATTCCAAGGAGTAATTTATTGGAGTGTAAAAAGATCAGTTCTTCAGCAATAGGATCCGAGGTCTAATAACCATGACGCTGCCTTATACTGACTCAGACCCTTAGTCCATGGAAGTCAGAATTGTCTACTCAGACCGGCAGTGGCTCTCCAGGGTCTCAGGCAGAGCTCTTTCGCATCACCTACTTGCCTGGTCCCTTTAACTGGAGATGCCAGGGATAGAACCTGGGGCCTTCTGCATGCCAAGCAGATTCTCTACCACTGAGCCATGCCCCCTCCAAACCAAGTTGATTTGGGGAGGGGAATTTCCCTGAATCAGTTGCCTGTCATAACCTGCATTGCCCTTCTTCCAGCGGTACTTCGAGGTGGCTTCACATCCCGAAAGTCAAGTGCGGCATATGGTGGCGGCTGGCAGTGGCATATGGGTCTCGGTTCGGCTAGATTCCACTCTGCGCTTGCTCCACGTGGAGACTGGGCAGCCCCTGCAGGAAGTGGAGTTGGGACCCTACGTCAGCCGCATCCTTGGTGAGCAGCTGCAGCTGAGCTTGGTTCATACCCTCGGGGTGAGACCAAGGAACGGAACAGCCTGCAACATCTGATGATACATCTGATGATGTAGTGGTTAAGAGCGGTGGGCCTCTGGACTGTGTAAACCAGGCTCAGGGTGGCTTATACAATCCAGAATAATAATATCAATAAAACCGTGAAATATAATTTAAATGCAATTAAAATAACACCGATCAGTTCAATAAATAGGGGAGTAGCATTCCACCCAATGGCACTAAAATCACAAAAAAGTTGTCTGCAGCTCGATAGATGGAACTGACCTCCCCCCAAATGGGGGAAGGGGCTCAGCAGCAAGGGAGGGGAAAAGGATTAGGGAGGCCAGTATTTATAGCAGGGGCGGGGAACTTTTTCCCCGCCAAGGGCCATTTGGATATTTATAACATCATTCGCGGGCCATACAAAATTATCAACTTAAAAATTAGCCGACCAAGCCCCAAGCAGGAAGCAGGGGGTGGATCGCCAGTCTTAGATCCTTCTGAGCTAGAGATCTGCCAAGACCCATGAAGGGCCAGCCGAAATGATTTCACTGGCCTTAAATGCCCTCTGGGCCTGAGGTTCCCCACCCCTGATTTATAGGGAGAACTGTCGCTAGCCTCAACCATAAGCCCAGCGGAATAGCTCCGTGTTGCAAGCCCTGTGGAATTCTTGAAGGTCCCGCAGGGCCCTGGTCTCACTCAGGAGACCAGGCCTTGGTCAATCCAGCAGGGCTTTTCTTATGTTCTTATGTTTTTAGTAAGTTGTTACTTTATGATCGTGAGTTTCTCTGGGGAGCGTGCCAGGAGAGGCGGTTTGGAATGGCCATGCCTGAAGCTCATTTTTGGCTCTTTCTTTCACCTTCCATTCTAGGGCCTAATAGCCTTAGTTTAGCCCTGAACATCACAGCGCTTGGTGCGTTTGGGAAGCGGCTGTGGGTCGGCACATCCGGAGGCACCGTCATCTCCTTGCCCTTCATCTCGGGTAAGGCCCACGGGGTTTTGAGAGGGTGGACTGCACAGCACTGCCCTCTTGTGGCCGTTTTTGTGGACTTTTGATTTCTCTTTCTCTACAGAATCTGTGGGAAGCTCACAGTCTCCTGCACCCGCTGGCATCCCTTACTGTGCCATGGAGCACGCCCAGGTCAGCTATCACGGGCACCGTGACGCAGTTCGCTTCTTTGTCTCTGTCCCAGGTAACCGGCTGGGAAAGTGGAGGGGGGTGTTGTCCATTGATTCTTTGGGTGAGGGATGGGGTTGAGTGGATTAAAATGGTGGAAGAACTGGGATTCCTGAATTTTGGGTGGAAGAGGGCTACTGTTTATTCGGGTGAAGCGATGGCAAGCCCTGATGGTATTTTGGTGGTCAGTTGGGCCTCTTGGTCTTTTGGGTGGGATGAGATGGTTGAAAGTCGGGGAGTGCATTCGGCAAAGCCGAACTGAGGGGAAAAAAGCCGAAAATACCTTATTGATTTTTTTCGGCTGAAAGAAATGGCGCCTTTTAAGAGGCCCTGATGGTGTTTTGGTGTTCAGCTATGCCTCTCGGTCGTTTGGGTGAGAAGTAGGGGAAATGAGATGGGGGGAAGTAGGGCGTGCATTCGGCAAAGCCGAACTGAAAGAAAGCCGGAAAATAATATTTTCCAGCTTTTTTTTGGCTGAAAAAATGGCGCCTTTGAACCGTAGCCAGCAAATCCCAATCCCAAAAAATGCCGAAAATACTTGGCTTTTTTTGGGATTGCTGGCTACAGCCCCTTTAAAAAAAAAGAAAAATAGCTTCCGTTTAATTAAGCGCTATAAAGTTTAAATCCCCCCTTCTTCTCCTTTGCTTATTTTTAGGATGTATGGATCTGTCGTCTTTGGAGCATCCCAAGGAGTCCCACAAAGAGAAGCCAAGGAAGCCTTGCACTTTGGTGCTAAGTGGAGGGGAAGGCTACATTAATCTCCGAATAGGTGAGCATGTTCCTTAGACGTCTGGGGAGCGGGAACAGGATCTGGGACTCCCGCGGGGAAGAGGACTTCCTACCTGGCTATTTCGGCACCATGGCTAACGTCTTGCCTCCCTTCCTGTTCCTCCACAATCCCAGGAGACGACACCGATGAACGCTACGGCGACCTGCTGCTCCCTAACCCCCGCTTACGTCGTGCCGAGCGAAGCCACCTTATCGTCTGGCAGGTGCGGGCCTGAGGCTTCGGTGATGGGCATGGGGCTGTTCTCAGGCGGCAAGCCTTGCGCTCCCAGTTAGGAGGAAACGGCGCAGCTGCTGGGTGGCGACGGTGCCCGCCCATTGCTCTCCTGCCCTCTTCGTTTGGGAATTGAGCCTCTGGGGTCTACAGGGCCGGTTTAATGAACTTCGCAGACTGGTGATGGGGAAACACCTTCCGGACATCAGGATCAGTTTCCTGAAAACGCCTGACAAGGGCTGCTGCAGCCGATTGTTCTTCCTACCACCTCCTTGACCGTCTGAGCTGCCTTCCAAATGAAGCAGTGTGTCGTTGTCCAGTAAAGCTCCCTGCCGGTATATGGATGGAACCCCAATCAGATCCTGATACGTTTGCTCCCTGCTCCCGTATCGCGTAACTCATCTTTTACCTCTCATGCAGTTAGGAGCTAGGAGTGAGGAAGCCCACATCTTCCAGCGGGGCAGAAGGGATCTAATATAAGCTGGGCAGGAAGCAAATCTGACTGACAAGTTACAGCACAGGAGGCTGAGAATCGGGATTCCTGGGGTATCTGGAGGCGGAGCAACAACCGGGGCCCTGGAGCAAGAACTTTTGCGTTCCTTCCCGGTGCTCGCTTTTGACTGTGATTCTAATGCACTTTTGATTCCACGGGGATATGAGGGCAAGACCGATGAATCTGGAACGACTCTAGAGTTGAGAGTTGAAATGTAGCCTCAACTTGACCTGCAGCATTGCTCTGCAAGACCTCAAGGGGGTGCTCTGTTGCCCCGCTGTGCTGCCTTTGCTCTAGAAGAGGAGCAGGGATTGGTTAGTTCCTGGTGCTACCGGGTTCACCAAATCCTCCCTGGAGCTCTGGCATCGTGGCACTTGGCCAGGTTCCTACCTCTCTGTTCATTTCTCAGGGTTGCTGTATGTCTGTCTCAGCAAGGGTAGGGCCTCTGGAGCCCTCTCGGGATCTATTGTGTGGGATAGCTTCTCAGTAAAACTATTAATTTCTTTTGTCTGCCTTTTGTTTTCACACAAACTGGATCTGGATGCTTTCTAGAGGGGGTGGAGAAACTTCTCCAAAAGGGAGATGAAGAGGCAGGCTTTCGAAAGCAGGCTGTATAGGCGTGCCACTGTGAACTATTCTCTAAACTGTTTTGAAGGAGGGGGTGTCACAAGCTAAGCAGTGGATACAGAGACCAGGGATACAGGGTTCAGGTTCCTGAGATGTAGCTTCTAGACCATGGGTTCTCAACAAAGGGGAATTCCCCTGGGGAGGGATTTTAGGGTTCCAGGGTGGGACTTGGGACCACTATTCAGCAAAGTCTGATGTCCTGTAGATTGTGTACAATCTGTAAAATTTTAGGGGTTTTTTTTTTTGTTAGACTATTTTGGAAAGGGGGGAATGAAGCAAAAAAGGTTGAGAACCACTGTTCTAGACAGACATGAGTCCTGCTATATCTCTTAGAAATCAACTGCGGGTAGAGTTGCCAACCTCCAGGTGGGGACTGGCATTCTCCCCAAATTAAAACTGATCTTTAGATTACAGAGATCAGTTCCTCTGGAGAAAGTAGCAGATTCAGAGGGCAGAAACTATAGAATGCCACAGATTGCAGGTGAAATCCCTCCCCAAATTCCACCCCCCCCCCTTCACAGGCACTGACCCCAAATCACCAGGATTTTCCCTGGCTGGATTTGGCAACTCTATTGCTGGCCACGTGGAGCTGAAAAGCACGCTAATTTCAGCTTCAGACCTGAGGCAGGATCCTCCACATCAACAGGATGGGGCATCTAGTGAACATCAACGGTAGGGTTGCCGGTCCCTCCTCGCCACCGGCGGGAGGTTTTTGGGGCGGGGCCTGAGGAGGGTGGGGTTTGGGGAGGGGAGGGATTTCAATGCCATAGAGTCCAATCACCAAAGCAGCCATTTTCTCCAGGGGAACTGATCTCTAGCAGCTGGGGATCAATTGTAACAGCAGGAGATCCTCCAGCTACTACCTGGAGGTTATCAAGAAAGAAATCAGCACTTGGCTCATATCTAAACACATATATTGTAAGGAGAGACACAAATAACAACGAGGCAGTGCAAATGTCTACAAGTGAGGTGCCATCTAAACAGGAAACAAATACCTAACAACAGTACAAGAAATATGTACAAGAAATCTATGTCCAGGTTTCCCTCAGAGTCCAAAGGACACTTCATATGACTGAAAAGTCCTTGTAAAGGCAAGCCCTGGAAAACAAGGAAGGAATCTTCTTCATAGCTCTGTACTGATGAACAGACGCTTGGAACAGCAATCCAAATGGTAGCTGTAATGTTTTTTCAGACGAACCTGCTGGCACGAGCAAAGGAAACGTCTTCCAGGTAACTGACCCTTTCACCAATAATTCACAGTGGGTAGCCGTGTTCGTCTGTCTGCAGTAGTAGAAAAGAGCAAGAGTCCAGTAGCACCTTAAAGACTAACAAAAATATTTTCTGGCAGGGTATGAGCTTTCGTGAAGAAGTGAGCTGTGGCTCACGAAAGCTCCTACCCTGCCAGAAAATATTTTTGTTAGTCTTTAAGGTGCTACTGGACTCTTGCTCTTTTCACCAATAATGGCTTCTTCAGCCTTAGCTTCTATGGCTGCATCGCAGTCTTCAACAAGCACAGCGTAAGCAGTAACATGTCACGTTAAATGAAGCTTAAAATTACCTACAGGGTTACCGCACTTGTATTCCCAGCGATGTATTAAGAGTTTGAAAACGTTATAAAAAATACTGTTCGCACTTTGTTTGGCCCCTTCAGCTGTGAAGACGTCTTCCAACCATTTATGAGCCGTGGTATCCAAAAACCCTTTTAAAGCGATGTTTTTTATAACGTTTTCAAACTCTTAATACAGCTGGGAATACAAAGTGCGATAACCCCCCTAGTAGGATCCTACTGTCAGCAACACACAGTATGAACAATACATAGTAGCATCGTCCACTGTCCCTAACTCTTTACCAAACCGTCTTTCAGAACTGTTTTATTAAAGTAGTTTAGTTTAGTTGACTTGTACCCCGCCCTCTCCCCAGCATAGCTGGGCTCAGGGTAGCTTCCAACATCGATACATTCAATATAACATTGACATTAAAACAATGCTTTGTGGAACAATGTTATATCAGAAGAAAGACGGATACATCTCTCGACTGTTGACATTGGCAATCTCATGGGGCTATTTTTGAAAAATGACCATCTATTTTTGTTTCAAAGACCCATGGCATCACCCCCAAACCTTGATTTCTTTTGTTTCTCTCTAGGAACTTGAAGCCACATAAAGCCGATGAAAACAGCAAGGACAAAGTCTTCTCCATTCAAGACGGAGGCTTCCTGGATATGAGAATGTTTGCAGATTCCAGGCCAATCAGAAGCACAGAAAAAGGAGACGTCCCGGATGTGGCCAACAGTACAGCCCTTTATTAAGTAAAAGGTAAAGGTCCCCTGTGCAAGCACCGAGTCATTCCTGACCCACGGGGTGACGTCACATCCCGACGTTTACTAGGCAGACTTTGTTTACGGGGTGGTTTGCCGTCTCCTTCCCAGTCATCTGCCCTTTACCCCCAGCAAGCTGGGTCCTCATTTGACCGCCCTCGGAAGGATGGAAGGCTAAGTCAACCTTGAGCCGGCTACCTGAGACCGACTTCCGTCGGGATCGAACTCCGGTCGTGAGCAGAGCTTGGACTGCAGTACTGCAGCTTGTCACTCTGCCCCACGGGGCTCCCGCTGCCCTTTATTATCTGTTTTTTTTTTAAAAGCCCTCTTGGACAATTCAGTTTTCCGTCTTTTGCAGAAAGCCAGGAGGGTGGGGAGCCCTTCCTGACTTCATCAGGCAGGCCGTTCCGGTAAGGTGGGGCCCGCAGCAGAAAATGCACAGGCAGCGATTCAGGCTCCTGGGTCTCTGCTGATGTCACAATGGACAGGCTTGCAGGCAAAGGTTCCGCTGGGGTCATTTGCAAGGAAGAGAGGCCTCCATGGGGGGAGCGAAGAAGCCTAAGGGGACATGGGGGGCCTAGCCCCACCCAGAATAATGAAAGGAACACCTCTGTTGCTGTGCCACAACAATCCACAAAGCCCTATAGTTTGCCTCTGAACTCCCACTTAACTGCAGCCATGATCACATACCCTCCAGGTAGGAGCTGAGTCTCTGTGTTTCTTGAGGTGGGGGTAGGGTTGCCAACCTCCAGGTAGTAGCAGGAGATCTCCTGCTATTACAGCTGATCTCCAGCCGATAAGAGATCGGTATGCCTGGAAAAAATGGCTGCTTTGGCAATTGGACTCTATGGCATTGAAGTCCTTCCCCAAACCCTGCCCGCTCAGGCTCTGACCCCAAAAACCTCCTGCCGGTGGCGAAGAGGGACCTGGTAACCCTAGGTGGGGGGGCTGGTGCACTGGAAAGCAGGAGGACGTTGGACGTTGTCATGAAATTGTGTCCCAATGAAAAAGACTGGGTGAATGGGTTTTCTTTGGCCATGTTTGGGGGCAGAAAGGAGTTTTCCCATAAATCACATGTAGGGTTGCCAGTTCCAGGCTGGGAAATACCTGGAAGTTTTTGGGGCGGAGCCTGAGGAGGGCGGGGTTTGGGGAGGAAAGGGACTTCAATGCCATAGAGTCCAATGGCCAAAGTGGCCATTTTCTCCAGGTGAACCGATCTTTATCGGCTGGAGATCAGTTGAAATAACAGGAGATCTCCAGCTAGTACCTGGAGGTTGGCAACCCTAATCAGATGGGCTAGTATGCCTGGGAAGAGGAAACAGGCGGTCGTGTTCCAACTTGCTTGCTCGAGTTATCCAGAACCAATGTTTGGCACACATTTTCTGGGGTCTGGACTTATATAAAAGCCAATCTGTTGGGAAGAGCTGGCGAGGGGTGGTCTGGAGAGTGCAGTCGTTGTCCGGTTGGTGCTTCCCAGCTCTGTAATGTTGACTCTAAGGAAGAGGATCCTGGTGGCATTAAGCATTTGTGTTAGAAGCTTCGTGGCCCAGAGTGGTAAGCTGCAGTCCTGCAGTCCAAGCTCTGCTCACGACCCGAGTTCGATTCCGACCTAAGTCAGTTCAGGAAGCCGGCTCAAGGTTGACTAAGCGTTCCATCCTTCCGAGGTTGGTAAAATGAGTACCCAGCTTGCTGGGCGTAAAGTGTAGATGACTGGGGAAGGCAATGGCAAACCACCCTATGAATACAGTGAGGGGAGGGGCTGTGGCTCAGCGGCAGAGCATCTGCTTGGCATGCAGAAGGCCCCAGGTTCAATCCCCCGCATCTCCAGTTAAAGTGACTAGGCAGGGAGCCTGAGACCCTGGACAGCCGCTGCTGGTCTGAATAGACAATACTGACCCTGATGGACCAATGGTCTGATTCAGTATCAGGCAGCTTTAAGGGGAGGGTCCGTGGCTCAGTGGTAGAGCATCTGCTTGGCATGCAGAAGGTCCCAGGTTCAATCCCCAGCATCTCCAGTTAAAGGGACAAGGCAAGTAGGTGATGCGAAAGACCTCTACCTGAGACCGCGGAGAGTGATGTGAAAGACCTCTACCTGAGACTGCAGAGAGCCGCTGCCGGTCTGAGTAGACAATACTGACTTCGATGGACCGAGGGTCTGATTCAGTATAAGGCAGCTTCATGTGTTCATGTAAATCCTGGGCAAGAAATGGGCGGCCCATAGATGCAGCCGAAGGCCTCAGAAGTAGGGTTGCCAGGTCCCTCTTTGCCACCGGCAGGAGGTTTTTGGGGGGCAGAGCCTGAGGAGGGCAGGGTTTGGGAAGGGTACTTCAATGCCATGGAGTCCAATTGCCAAGGTGGCCATTTTCTCCAGGGGAACTTATCTCTATCGGCTGGAGATCAGTTGTAACAGCAGGAGATCTCCAGCTAGTACCTGGAAGCTGGCAATCCTACTCGGAAGCCTTTCCCCACTTTCCCGTGGGCATCCTCTCGATTTTGTTTTCTGTCTCCCAGGGAGCACGCGGAGGGGCCAGCACCTCTTCCCTGAGTGCGTCAGTGAACATGCCTTCGGCGGCTGGCGCCCAACGAAAGGCGAACTGCACCGGCTGCTGCACAAGGGCGAATACAATCTGATCGAGGATGCGCCCATCTTTGAAGGCACTTTTGTGCAGGTGACGAAGCGCTGAGGGGAGGGGCTGTGGCTCAGTGGCAGAACATACTACCTCTCCTCCTGCGGGAGACTTTTAAGGCACATCTCGGGATCGCGCGGCAACACGTAGATGCGCCTACGCGCCACTTCCTGTTTACAACCTTAAGTCCTGCCTCGCGAGAGGCCTTATGCCACTCAAATTCTTAGTTGTAAACCGGAAGTGACCTGCAGTGGCGTGTACGTTTGCCCGCCGACCGTCAACTGGTCAGCGGACAAAGGGGCAAATTGCTGGGGGTTTGCCCACCACCACTGGGCACCTGGCAACCCTAAGCATCCACTTGGCGTGCCGAAGGTCCCAAGTTCGATGCCTGGCATCTGCAGCTAAAAGGATTGGGCAGGCAGTGATCTGACAGACCCAGCAATCAAAAATCAAAAGAGTTTCCGTCTAGACATTAGGAAGAATTTCCTAACAGTTAGAGCGGTTCCTCAGTGGGACAAGCTTCCTCCGGAGGTGGTGAGCTCTCCTTCCCTGGAGGTTTTTAAGAAGAGGCCAGATGGTCATCTGTCAGCAATGCTGATTCTATGACCTTAGGCAGATCATGACAGGGAGGGCTCCAGATTCAAGGTCATGCCATCTACGATTTTGGAAGGAAGATTTCGTAAAATCCCCCTCTCAGAGAGACTTTGCCCCTGTGGTAATAATTGCACTGATCAATCATGTCTTATTCCAGTGCAGATTTTATACAGAAACTTGCAGCAAATTTTTAGGTTCTATTTTGACAAAAAAGTCAAACTTTTCTGATTCTTTTAAAGCTTGTTTTTTGCTGAATAATCACTCTCCTGCTATACTGGAGATAGTAGCACAATTTCTGAGACTTACTATGAATGTTCATGAGCAAGTTAAGTAGAGGGCTTTTATTAATTCCACCATTCTTTTATCTATTATGTTTCATTCTTGTCAGAAATGTCCAACTGCAATAATTCTATGTTACTACGCAGATACCCCATGTTTCGATTTTATGCCAATAAAGGAGATTGTTGTTGAGAGGAAGGGCATCTTGGCCATCTTCTGGGCATGGAGTAGGGGTCACTGGGGGTGCGTGGGAGAGGTGGTTGTGAATTTCCTGCATAGTGCAGGGGACTAGATGACCCTGGTGGTCCCAACTCTATGATTCTATGAGCCTGGAGAACTGCTGCCAGTCTGAGTGAACAATACTGACCTTGATCGGGCAATAGTCTGATTCAGTATAAAGTCATTTATGCATGGGTGCTTTCACTCACATTGCCTCCGGTCTGACTCAGTTGTTCCTTGGAGTTATGCATGAGGACTCTAATCTGGTGAACTGGGTTTGATTCCCCCACTCCTCCACATGAACGGCAGCCTCTAATCTGGAGAACGGGTTTGATTCTAGTCCGGTGAACCGGGTTGGTGTCCCCGCTCCTACATATTACCTTGGGCTAGTCACAGTTCTCTCCGAACTCTCTCAGCCTCACCCACCTCACAGGGTGTCTGTTTTGGGGAGGGGAAGGGAAGGAGATTGTAAGACGGTTTGATTCTTCCTTAAGTGGTAGAGAAAGTTGGCATATAAAAACCAACTCTTCTTCTTCTTCTCTTTCCTCCCCCTCCCTACAGGTGACCAAGAGAGGTGAATTCATCGGCATCCTCAACCACCCCAACATAATCATCTTGGGTATTTTGGCCAGCACCCCCACCATGCTGCTCCCTGATTTGATGATCATTGCCCGGGACAGAAAAGAAGGAAATTCCAAGACACGAAAACTGGAAATTGCTCGGTGCGCTGATGCAGTGCCCCTCCCAGACCCCCGCCAACTCGTTGTCATTCCAGCCCCCAAATTCTCAGAGAACCTTGAGACGCACAAACTAAGACAATCCCCCTTCCCCACAGGTTGATCCCTTTGGAGCTGGTGGAGATTTACGTTCATAACCTGGAAGAGCGACGCCTGAAAATACACATGGTGACAGGGCGAAACTACTACCTGCAGCTCTGTGCCCCTGACGGGGAGGAGGGTGTCCTCTTCGAACGCTGGATGCGCCTGATATACCTGTTGCACAAGGCCGCCGGCAGGGCCAACGCTCTTTCTAACATGCCTTCCAAGGATATTGGTCTACACACAATATGGAAGACTGCTAGTATGCCTTCGGAAACCCAGGTGAGCATCAAGATACGCAACCGTCTGCCAGAACGAGTTGTCTGAATAAGGCGGATCCAAACAGCACTGGCACAATCCCCAATGAAACAGAACGGCACTGAATCGAAAAGCCATTTTACGGTCACATGTCCCTGTACCTAGGGTTGCCAACCTCCAGGTGGTAGCTGGAGATCTCCCACTGTTAGAATTAATCTCCAGGTGGCAGAGATCAGTTCACCTGGAGAAAATGGCCACTTTGGAAGGTGGACTCTATGGCATTATTGAAGTCCCTCCCTTCCCCAAACCCTGCCCTCCTCAGGCTGCACCCCTAAAATCTCCAGGTATTTCCCAACCCAGAGCTGGCAACCCTACTATACCAGCCTACCTGCCCATTTTTGCAGACTAACACAGCTGTTTTGGCACCAATTTTAGGTGGCTGTTTTAAAATGGAAGGAGCCCCGTGGCGCAGAGTGGTAAGCTGCAGTACTGCAGTCCAAGCTCTGCTCACGACCGGAGTTCAATTCCAACGGAAGTCGGTCTCAGGTAGCCGGCTCAAGGTTGACTCAGCCTTCCATCCTTCCGAGGTCGGTCAAATGAGGACCCAGCTTGCTGGGGGTAAAGGGAAGGTGACTGGGGAAGGCACTGGCAAACCACCTCGTAAACAAAGTCTGCCTCGTAAACGTCAGGATGTGACATCACCCCACGGGTCAGGAATGACCTGGTGCTTGCACAGGGGACCTTTACCTTTTTTAAAAAATGGAATAAACGGGATATCACAGAAACAGTCTGATGAAGATCTACTCAAAACTGTTTGGCTGGCAATCTGTAGCATGTCATGTGTGTTAGCTCCTTTTTGTTGTATGTCTACTGTTTATTTTTCTGTGTATTACCACACTTGATATCGCTATATTCAATACTGTTTACCATTGTACACTTGTCACCCTTTTTCATATTATGGGTTCAGGGGGTATTTTCAATTTGTGGTTTACAATGCACCCGGATTTCTTTTTAGTATGCTTCCTTGTACATGTGTGTTTCTTCAGGGCCACTAGGAGCCACATAATATTGTTCTAGGAAAGGCTCATGCCCACCAGTTCGCCAGCCGGCTCTCCCTGTTCCGCACGCCTCCACCCATCCCCGTCACGCCCTTCCATCTGCAGGTGACTTTGTTCCGTGTTCCTCCAACAGTCCTGGCTCCCGGTCATCATGGATAAAGGGTCCTCGGAAGAGATAATGAAGTGGTCGACCCATGACAGTTCCGCCAGGATGGAGGGAAAATCCAAGTACGTACCAGCAAAAGACAACTGGGATGAATTATGGCTGGTCCAGTCCACTTCCCGATGAGTATTTTTAGATGGGCGGAGACTCTGCTGTAGAGATTCACAGGACAAAATAGAAACCCCTATAACCTGCAGGAACAATAATATATCAAATTCAGTCTTTGGGCTACATATATTTAGAGAATCTTGTCTCATTGACATAAGAACATCCTGCCTGTGTTCCACAGCACCTAATATATTCGGCATGCTCCTAATATATTCGGCATGAAAGCCAGCATGGTGTAGTGGTTAAGAGCAGTGGTCTGGAGCGGTGGAGTCTGATCTGGAGAACCTGGTTTGATTCCCCACTCCTCCACATGAGCGCTGGAGGCTAATCTGGTGAACTGGATTTGTTTCCCCACTCCTACACACGAAGCCAGCTGGGTGACCTTGGGCAAGTCACACTCTCTCAGCCTCACCTACTTCACAAGGTGTCTGTTGTGGGGAGGGGTAGAGAAAGGTGATTGTAAGAATAGGTCTGCACCATGACTAGTATCCATTTCAACTAGTAGCCATGAATACCCCTCTCCTCCATGAACATGTCCGCTCCCCTCTTAAAGCCTTCCAAGTTGGGAGCCATCACAACATCCTGGGGCAGGGAGTTCCACAATTTAATTATGCGTTGACGTGTCTATTTCACAGATAACACACCTGCCCAATGTGCCCTGACGCTGCAAAATATAAGGCTGGTGACAGACAGTCGTTCATAGAAAAGAGGCACTGCTGCTGTACCCAACGGTGTTTCCACTGGTCTCACAGTCAAACCAGAATGAAGCTGGAAGCTCCGTGAACAGATCTCCAGCATAGTTTTTTAAAACTGTTAAAGGGTAACCACAAGGCCCTGGTAGGGGAGGAGCTTCATCCTTTCCAGTGCACCATTTTCCTGACCTCTGTCAGACCCTGTGCCCTGCTGGGAGAAACATGCAGGCTGCCCATATGTTGTTTAGCCAGCGTGGTGTAGTGGTTAAGAGCGGTGGTTTGGAGCAGTGGACTCTGATCTGGAGAACCCGGTTTGATTCCCCACTCCTCCACATGAGCGGCGGAGGCTGATCTGGTGAACTGGATTTGTTTCCCTGCTCCTACACACGAAGCCAGCTGGGTGACCTTGGCCAAGTCGCAGCTCTCTTAGAACTCTCTCAGCCCCACCCGCCTCACAGGGTGTCTGTTGTGGGGAGGGGGAGGGAAGGTGATTATAAGCCAGTTTGAGACTCCCCTAAGTGGTAGAGAAAGTTGGCATCTAAAAACCAACTCTTCTTCTTCTTAGAATCATAGAATCAGAGTTGGAAGGGACCACCAGGGTCATCTAATCCCACCCCCTGCACAATACAGGAAATTAACAACTACCTCCCCCCCACATCCCCAGTGACCCCAACCCTCGCCCTGCAATGCAGGCTCCCACAATCAAAGCACTTCGACAGATCCAGCCTCTGCTTAAAGACCTCCAAAGATGGGGACTCCACCACCCTCCGAGGCAGTGCATTCCACCATCGAACAACCCTCACCGTCAGAAAGTTATTTTTCTTCTTCTTCCTCTTCCTCCTCCTCCTCTTCTTCCTCTTCCTCTTCCTCCTCCTCCTCCTAATGGGAACACACAGCCGTTGTGGGAGGACAACTAAGGACAGGGAAACAGAGCTGGATTAAACTCCCTCCCTTCTTACCAGGTCCCTGGTATGAATTCTCCCACACACACACACACACACACACTCCCATGGCCACCATTTCAACAATTAAAAATGTGCTGGAGAGCCATTCACAGATTTTCTAGCATCTTGTCTGGGTTGACCCTTAAAGAGTGTGGTCACGGGGCTAGATAAGTTCCGGTGGGACTTTTTATCTGGTGAAGAGACTGCAGTGGCTTCAGATTAGGGACAGGGGTGGTGGGAGGGAAAGGGGAAGTTAATCCTTTCTTTCCTGTTTGTCTACTCATCATCAACCCCCCCTCAAGTTTTCTCTGAGAGACAGAAGATACAGGTGCCTCTATCTGTCTGAAGCCACTGGCAGCTGATGTTTCTCATAAAAAATAGAGCCCTCAGGGAAAACAACTGTGGAGTTACAGGTAATGTTATCTTCCTTCTCTCTGACAAATGGGATTTTGCAGTTTTTGTGGACTTCAAACCTCTGCAGAAGGTGATGGTGGGTGTGCGTATTTACTGCTAAGTAAGTACATACACCGTACAATGCCTCAGCCACATCTTTTAAATTAGAGCTAAATTGTGGAACTCCCTGCCCCAGGATGTGGTGATGGCGGCCAACTTGGAAGACTTTAAGAGGGGAGTGGACATGTTCGTGGAGGAGAGGGGTATTCATGGCTACTAGTTAAAATGGAGACTGGTCGTGATGTAGACCTATTCTCTCCAATATCAGAGGAGCATGCCTTTTCTATGAGGTGCTGTGGAGCACAGGCAGGATGGTGCTGTTGCACTCGTCTTGCTTGTGGGCTTCCTAGAGGCACCTGGTTGGCCACTGTGTGAACAGACTGCTGGACTTGATGGGCCTGGGTCTGATCCAGCTCGTTTTTTCTTATGTTCTCATTCCACCAGGCCTATGGTTGAGGCCAGGTACGGCTCTTTCCATCAATGCTGGCTTCCCTACCCTACCACCCCCCCAATTTATTATTATTGGGTGGGAGGCTCAAGTTGCCCACAGGCCCTACTGCGGCTTATAAGCCATAATACATATGCCATTTGATACACACTAATGTTCTTATCTATTGATTGATATGGGGCTGGTTTTATAACTAGGGTTGCCAGATCCCTCTTTGCTACTGGTGGGAGATTTTGGGGGCGGAGGCTGAGGAGGGTGGGGTTTGGGGAGGGACTTCAATGCCATACAGTCCAATTGCCAAAGAGGCCATTCTCTCCAGGTGAGCTGATCTCTATCAGCTGGAGATCAGTTGTAATATTAGGAGATCTCCAGCTAGTACCTGGAGGTTGGCAACCTTATTTATAATTATTGTTTTAGTAGATTTTACTGTGATTTATTGCAGTTATTGTAAGACTGTGTGAGCTGCCCTGAGCCCAGCTTTGCTGGGGAGGGTGGGATACAAGTTTAATTAAACAAACAAACAAATAAATAAAATGTCCTAAAATCCCAAACAATAATCATTGGGTGAAGGAGAGCTGACTTGAAGATGGAGAAAGAGCATCGTCCTTGAACATTATATTAATGTACAACGCCGGGGGTGTGGGGGTAGGGTTGTCAGGTCCCTCTTTGCCACCGGCGGGAAGTTTTTGGGGCGGAGCCTGAGGAGGGCGGGATTTGGAGAGGGACTTCAATGCCATAAAGTCCAATTGCCAAAGCGGACATTTTCTCCAGTGGAACTGATCTCTATCGGCTGGAAGTCGGTTGTAACAGCAGGAGATCTCCAGCCACCACCTGGAGGTTGGCAACCCTAGTCAGGGGGGTGGATCATGGAGCAGGTTAAACAGCCTGGGGGCCAATACTCGGAGGATATGTTTTCCACCCTGACTTTGTACCCGGGCAGTTACTGGAGGAAGTGTTTGAGGGTTACCAGCAACCGCCCACCTACCCTCTTTTTGTGGCCTAGTTGATGGGCAAACTCCAAGTGCGTTCTCTCTCCAAATCGGGAAAAACATTCACATGGTAACGGGTCTGGAGACCAAGTCTTATGAGGAAAGGTTGAAGGAGCTGGGTATGTTTAGCCTGAAGAGGAGAAGACTGCGAGGCGATATGATAACCATCTTCAAGTACTTGAAGGGATGTCATATAGAGGATGGTACCGAGTTGTTTTCTGTTGCCCCAGAAGGTCGGACCAGAGGGTTGAAATTAAATAAAAAGAGTTTCCATCTAGACATTAGGAGGAATTTTCTAACAGTTAGAGCGGTTCCTCAGTGGAACAAGCTTCCTCGGGAGGTGGTAAGTGCTCCTTCCCTGGAGGTTTTTCAACAGAGACTAGATGGCCATCTGTCAGCAATGCTGAGTCTATGACCTTAGGCAGTTCATGAGAGGGAGGGCACCTTGGCCATCTTCTGGGCATGGAGTAGGGATAGATAGATAGATAGATAGATAGATAGATAGATAGATAGATAGATAGATAGATAATATGTATAATGGTCAATGACCAGCACAAAGGAGTAGGGAGTAACTGGGTGTGTGTGGGGGAAAAGGTAGTGGTGAATTTCCTTCGTTGTGCAGGGGGTTGGACTAGAAGACCCTGGTGGTCCCTTCCAACTCCTATGATTCTATTATTCTATTCCAGCAACGGGATGGCAATGGCAAGGAATTTAAAAAAAACCATGTGGTCCATCGCAATATCACATCTCGGCTCCCCTCAGGTTAAATGATTTGGCCAGTGGCTGGGGAGCAGAGGGAGCTGCTTGGTGATGTTTTCATCCACATCTTTCCATTGCAGGCAGAGTGCCGGCGCTTCAAGGAGAAGCTCCTCGAAACCAGGTACGGATGGGAGGGGAGGTGCTAAAAGCAGGGCAATGATCAGACGAACCCTTTGCACCGTTCCCAGATGTCACTGAAGCAGGCAGGATGAAACGTCTCCACAGCCAGTATGCCTCTCTGCCCCACCCGTTGCTTGGATGCTGGAGTGAAGCAACTGTGAGGAAATTACACTGTTGGGCACCTGGAGATGTGTACCCTCCAGAATCAAGATCCCTTCACTATTCCCTATGTCAACACATCTTTTTTTTGGGGGGGGGGGTCCCTGTTGCCAAGAATCACTGGAAAAGACAGTCATGCTAGGAAAAGTTGAGGGCAGCAGGAAAAGAGGAAGACCCAACAAGAGATGGACGGACTCAATAAAGGAAGCCACAGCCCTCAATTTGCAAGATCTGAGCAAGGCTGTCAAAGATAGGACATTTTGGAGGACTTTCATTCATAGGGTCGTCATGAGTCGGAAGCGACTTGACGGCACTTAACACACACACACACACACACACACTCTGTTGCCTTAGAATCACAGAGTTGGAAGGGACCACCAGGGTCATCTAGTCCAACCCCCTGCACAATGCAGGAAACTCACAACTACCTCCCCCCCACACACCCAGTGACCCCTACTCCATGCCCACAAGATGGCCAAGGTGCCAGGTGCCCTCCCTCTCATGAACTGCCTAAGGTCATAGAATCAGCATTGCTGACAGATGGCCATCTAGCCTCTGCTTAAAAACCTCCAGGGAAGGAGCAGTTGCCACCTCCTGAGGAAGCCTGTTCCACTGAGGGACTGCTCTAACTTTTAGAAAATTCTTCCTAATGTCTAGACAGAAACTCTTTTGATTTAATTTCAACCCGTTGGTTCTGGTCTGACCTTCTGAACAACAGAAAACAACTCGGCACCCTTCTCTATATGATAGCCCTTCAAGTACTTGAAGATGGTTGTCATGTCCCCTCTCAGTCTTCTCCAGGCTAAACATACCCAGCTCCTTCAACCTTTCATAAGAACATAAGAAAGGCCCTGCTGGATCAGACCAAGGCCCATCAAGTCCAGCAGTCTGTTCACACAGTGGCCAACCAGGAGCCTCTAGGAAGCCCACAAGCAAGACGAGTGCAGCAGCACCATCCTGCCTGTGTTCCACCGCACCCAAAATAGGCATGCTCCTCTGATACTAGAGAGAACAGGTATGCAGCATGACCAGCATCCATTTTAACTAACAGCCATGAATACCCCCCTCCTCCATGAATATGTCCACCCCCCTCTTAAAGCCCTCCAAGCTGGCAGCCATCACCACATCCTGGGGCAGGGAGTTCCACAATTTAACTATGCGTTGTGTGAAAAAATACTTCTTTTTATCTGTTTTGAACCTCTCATCCTCCAGCTTTAGCAGATGACCCCGTGTTCTGGTATTATGGGAGAGGGAGTCCTCATAGGACTTGGTCTCCAGACCCCTCACCGTTTTTGTTGCCCTCCTCTACCCCTCTTTCCTTTTTTATCTCCAAAGGTACTGTGCAGCCCTCTTCCCGACAACTGCCTGGATCTGTACCACCTGAGGTAAGGAGTGTGAAGCCCTCTTCTCGACAACTGCCTGGAACTGTACCACCTGAGGTAAGAACAGAAAAAGAGTCTAGAGATGTTCCTTCCCTTGATTTTGTAGATCCCGTGGCCTCCTAGAGGACACGGTGGCCATAGGCGGGCGCGCGTTCAGCTCGAGTGGCACATGTGCCCAAGCTGCTGGCCCTCACCTGCCATTTTGGTCACGGGCAGTTGTTTTGATGGCAGAAGGCTGAGGGTGGAAGGAGCATGTTGGAAGGAGGAAGGGAAGTGAGGCTGTGAAGGACCTGGGCCTGGGAGGGTTCCAGAACAAGTGTTTTGTGAGTGGAGAAAGACACAAGGACACAGAAAGAGAGGGCCAGGAAAGGGGTCACAAACAAATTCTCCTCTTGGACTCCTTTTCCACCTGTGGCGTAGTGGTTAAGAGAAGCAGACTCTAATCTGGAGAATTGGGTTTGATTCCCCACTCCTCCACATAAAGCCTGCTGGGTGACCTTGGGCTAGTCACAGTTCTCTCAGAATTGTCTCAGCCCCACCAACCTCACAAGGTGCATGTTGTAGGGAGGTTAACTTGTGTGGCAAAATACATTTCCAACACCTTGACCATTATCCAGAGAACAAGGAGGGTACAGACACGGCCCCCTTCACTCTAGAGCAAAGTTTCTTAAACTGTGGGTTGCAAACCCATGTGGGGTCGCATAACTGAATGTGGGGGTCGCGAAAGATTTGGCTACAGTAAAAAGTTTCTGCTTCAAATTGTTTTAAAATAAATTTCTTTATGATTTATTATGTTTGGTTTGTATACCTATTTTATATACCCGGGGTCACGTAAAAATTTCTCGGGCGAAAAGGGATTGTGAGTGGAAAACGTTTAAGAAGCCCTGCTCTAGAGAACCTGGCAACCCAAAGCCAAATCCTCCCTTCGTGAAGTCAAACCTTCCATCTATCCCCATTGTACCTCAAGTTAAGGAGACAACTCAATAATCTTAGCACTAAAACACAATTATTTTCAGGTGCGGGGTGCAAAGAACAAAGTTTAAATCATTTGGGGCTAGGTAGCAAATCAGTCAATACACTTCCAGGCCCCAGCTCTCCCATCCCAGGTATTCATTTTTATTTATTTTTGTCCTCCAGATTCTGTCAAACTGATTTGAACATGCCCAGTCCTTTCTGCATTTTCTTAGGCCATATCTATACCACATAAAAATTGGTTTAATAGCCATTCCTTCCCGGCAGCCTCTGAGGGAAGGTCTAAGGATCTCAAACCGAAAATTCTCCTCCCAGTCAGCAAACCATGATTCCCAGGATTCTTTGAGGGGAGTCATATTAGTTAGGTATAAAACGGATATAGTTTTGTAATACAGACATGCTCTTAGTGGGTTTTTTTTTTTTGCTTTGGGGGGGGTTTGGCGGGGGGCACTTGCCCCGGGTGCAAGGAGAGGGGGCGCCAGTGTGGGCGTGGGGAGCACCCACATGACTGCGCCGCAGCATGGGTGCAGCTGCCCGGCCACTGCCCAGCCGGTGCACAGGCCGCCTGCCCACCCTCATCTTGTACTGGTCCCGAGCATGGGGAGAGGAGGGGGCACTGACGCGGGGATCCGGAAAAGAGGAGAACTGCCACGGCTAGGTTTTCCAGGTCCCTCTTTGCCACTGGCAGGAGGTTTTGGGGGCAGAACCTGAGGAGGGCATGGTTTGGGGAGGGGAGGAAATTCTTTTAAACGCAAGAAATAAAAAGCAGCCCGCCAGAAAGGAGGAGCTTCGGTTCACTGATCAGGAAGATGACCGGTTCAAGAAAATAGATATTTGCTAGGAAGGTGTGGCACAGCAGTTGCCTTTATCTTCCACTGGGCGAAAACGCACGGTCGCCTCCTCTATTCCCTGTTTCAGCCAGGATTCAGCCAGGATCGAACGCGTGCGTTTTCGCCAAATGTGCGTTCGATCCTGGCTGAATCCCGGCTGAAACAGGCAATAAAGGAGGCTAAAGCGACCATGCATTTTTGGCCATTGTCTTTTGGGAATCCATACCCTATATATGCAACGATACTGTATGTTTCTTCTCTAGGCATGCACATCTGGAGAACGGCCCCGGGGTTCAGTGAGCAAGGGTCCGTCGCAGCTGAAAGGCGAGAGTGCAACTCAGCAGAGCAAGCCTGAATTTGGGCCGAGGCCTCGGCGTTTTAGTACTTGCAAGCCGTGTGCTCACTCCCCCCCGCCATCCTTTGCCTCGGTGGCGATAGGGACCTCCGAATTTGACACCATGTCGGTGGGCGTCGGGCCTTCCGTGCCGTTCACTCATTCCGAGGCTGTCGGCCCCTCTCAACCGCTCAGTCGAGTCAGCGTCCGGGCATCCGGTCAGGCGAGGAGCACTGAACAGCCCAACGTCACAGCAGGGGCAGAAGGTGTCGTACCCAAAGACAGCGTAACAACAGAAAGAGAATCCTGGGAATCTGGAGAGGTTCCTCTTAAACTTGAAAAGAGCCAAAAATCCAGGTCTCTGGTGGAAACGGCAACCTCTCAACAGGTCTCCCAGAGCCACAGACAAGCCCCAAGCTTGAAGGAGAAGTCTGCCACAGAAGCCCAGGTCACAAGCCGGGGCTCATCAAGGTCAGCCAGGCCTCTGACCCCAGGAGAAGGAGGTGGATTAGCCTCCCAGAGTGCATCAAGGAAGAGTCAGCTGGCATCCAGAGCGGCCTCAACGAGAGGACCGTCGGCCGGCACCGTGGCAAGGTCCCGTATGTCAGCAGCTGTGGGTTCCTCAGATGCATACACTAGATCAGTGGCCGTTGGGCCTTCAGAGTGGGGAGTCACGTCAGTGGCGGTCGGCCCATCCCAGCCACCAAGCCAGGCATCTAGAATGGCATCTGCTAGGGCATCAGCATTCCCTGCTCCTCAGCCAGCCGGTTATGAATCTAGAGCAACACCAGCAAGGAGTGAGGTGGCAGAGGGAGATATGGGGAGCAGACCCATTTCTAGAGAGATGTCAGTAAAATCAAAACCATCTGAGAAACAGGGGACTTCTCCTCTTCCTTCTGGGGTACAAAGTCAAGGCAGGACCAGTGCCCCGTATTCACAAATGGCAGGAATGTATATGGAGCCCAAGGAAGATCTGAGGAGGAGCAGACCCCTTTCTAGAGAGATGTCAGTAAAATCAAAACCATCTGAGAAACAGGGGACTTCTCCTCTTCCTTCTGGGGTACAAAGTCAAGGCAGGACCAGTGCCCCGTATTCACAAATGGCAGGAATGTATATGGAGCCCCAGGAAGATCTGAGGAGGAGCAGACCCCTTTCTAGAGAGATGTCAGTAAAATCAAAACCATCTGAGAAACAGGGGACTTCTCCTCTTCCTTCTGGGGTACAAAGTCAAGGCAGGACCAGTGCCCCTTATTCACAAATGGCAGGAATGTATATGGAGCCCCAGGAAGATCTGAGGAGGAGCAGACCCCTTTCTAGAGAGATGTCTGTAAAATCAAAACCTTCTGAAAAACGGGGGACCTCTGCTCCTCCTTCTAAGCTACCGAGTCAAGGCAGGCCCAGTCCTCTATATTCACAAACAGCAGGCATGGAAGCCCCGAAGCTGAGCCAGACAAAGAGCAGCAAGCCAGTGACATCTTCAGGCCCCTTCCAACAACCAGGGCGCTATACTTCTTCAAGCCCAACAGGGGGGATAAGAAAAGGTGGGTCGCAGTTCGAAAGGAAATACGTGTCAAGAGCAGCAGGGCTTTCTGAACCAGGAATTAAGTCGGTGGGTGTGGGGCCCTCCCAGCCATTTTCATGGGATCGAAGTAGGGCCCAAAGCAGAACGCTGGATACATCGAAGTCTGCCAAAATGAGAACAGGAGCCATCGGGAAGAAGAGCAAGAGTGGGGACAAGACTCAGCCAAGCAGTGCCACAGAGAAACAGGTGCCGCCCAGGTACGTTGGGAGAACCAGTGGTCTTGGTGAGAAAGATCTGTCAGCAATGCTGATTCTATGACCTTAGACAGAACTTGAGAGGGAGGGAGGGCATCTTGGCCATCTTCTGAGCATGGAGTATGGGTGTATGGGTCACTGGGGGAGGTAGTTGTGAATTTCCTGCATTGTGCAGGGGGTTGGACTAGATGACCCTTGCGGTCCCTTCCAACTCTATGATTCTGTCTCATTATTTTGGAGTGGGCCGGGAAAGGGAAGCAGCTGGTGGGCTGTCCTTGAAGCCCAGCTGATTGAGCAGGTAAAAATCAGACAGATCAGTCAGCATCAGAGGGACAAAAATGCTCAAATAAAGGGGACAAACAGGATGCTAAATTTTGTGGGTCATGAAGTGATTAGAGGCAATCCTGTTCTCCAGAGCAGATGACACAGGCCTTCTTTAACCTGAGAGCTACTCCCCTATGGCTGTCCTACACCTAGGATTGCCAACTCCAGGTGGGGAAATTCCTGGTAATTTGGGGATGGAGCCTGGGGAGAGCTGGGTTTAGAGAGGGGAGGGTCCCCAGCAGTGTATAATGCCATACAGCCTACCCTCCAAACCAATCTTATTCTCCAGGGGAGCAGATCTCTGGAGATCAGTAGTAATTCTGGGAGATCTCCAAGTCTCACCTGAAGGCTAGGAACCCTCAAACACCACTCAGTTTTGGTAGAAAAATCATGTAAACGGCACACATGATATCATTCCTTCCCATGCCAGTATCCCCCTACTTGGATGGTGGGGGTTTGTGTGGAAAGGAGCCCACCTTGAAAACCTACGGGGTCATCATGAGTCAGCTGCGACTTGACTGCACTTTACACACACACACACACACACACAGATCTTCAATCCAAACCAAAGGGGAGTGTCGTGGAAGTATAGGCTATCTCTGGGGTGAACATAAGAACATAAGAAAGGCCCTGCTGGATCAGACCAAGGCCCATCAAGTCCAGCAGTCTGTTCACACAGTGGCAAACCAGGTGCCTCTAGGAAGCCACTAACAAGACGACTGCAGCAGCACCATCCTGCCTGTGTTCCAGAACACCTCATATAATAGGCACGCGCATCTTACCCTAGAGAGAATAGGTTGGCATCATGACTAGTCTTCATTTTGACTAGTAGCCATGGATAGCCCTCTCCTCCACAAACATGTCCACTCCCCTCTTAAAGCCTTCCAAGTTGGCAGCCATCACCACATCCTGGGGCAACTATCTATGCATTGTGTGAAGAAACACTTCCTTTTCTCTGTTTTGAATCTCTTACCCTCCAGCTTCAGCAGATGACCCCGCGTTCTAGTATTACGAGAGAAAAGTTTCTCCCTGTCTACTCTCTCCATGCCATGTGTAATTTATAGACCTCTATCATGTCTCCCCTTAACCGCCTTCTTTCCAAGCTAAACAGCCCTAAGTGTTTTAACCACTCCTCATAGGGCAATTGCTCTAGTCCCCTGATCATTTTGGTTGCTCTTTTCTGCACCTTCTCAAGCTCTGCAATATTCTTTTTTAGGTGTGGTGACCAGAACTGTACACAGTATTCCAACTGTACACAGTATTCCAAGTGTGGTCTCACCATAGATTTGTACAAGGGCAATATGATATCAGCAGGGTGGAACGACCACAGTGCCCTGGCTAAGGTCTACATCTTTAATTTGAACCTCCTTGAAGAAATCAGACTAAACCAATCTGTCTCTTGTCAGGGAGAAGAAGCCCAAGTCCAAGAGTCGGCTGAAAGATGCTCTGAGCTCAGGTAAGGGAAAATTCAGGCTGAATTGTTTATATCATTGCTCTCAAGGGGCCAGCTCTCAAGGGGCCAGCTAGGGCTGCCAACCTCCAGGTACTAGCTGGAGATCTCCCGCTATTACAACTGATCGCCAGCCGATAGAGAACAGTTCCCCTGGAGAAAATGGCCGCTTTGGCAATTGGACTCTATGGCATTGAGGTCCTTCCCCTCCCCTTACCCCGCCCTCCTCAGGCTCCGCCCCAAAAACCTACAACCGGTGGCGAAGAGGGACCTGGCAACCCTAGGGCCGGATCTGCCCCGCGGACCTTATGTTTGACTCCCCTGCTCTAGAAGTATTTTAATGTATCAGTGACTGTTTTCTAAATGCCTTCTGCTGGTGCTAGCTTGGTTGGGAGCTGCGCACCTTATGATAGCCCCGTTTATTTTACAGCCAGACAGAGGAGCAGCCTGACTTTCGTCACCATCTACAGCGTCCTGTCCTCATCCATGGAGAGACTGAGAGGCTCAAGAAGTAAGGAAGATGCAAAGGTATTGGAATATTTTGGAATTTTTGCATATACTTAATGAGATATCTTGGCTGGGGGGGTCACAAGATGTTGCTTTTGGGCCAGTTAAAACATCAGAATCTTTTTCTTTTTTGTTTTTTTACAAAGGTAAGCCCTGCTTAGGAGCCCCGTGGCGCAGAGTGGTAAACTGCAGTATTGCAGTCCAAGCTCTGCTCACAACCTGAGTTTGATCCCGACGGAAGTCAGTTTCAGGTAGCCGGCTCAAGGTTGACTCAGCCTTCCATCCTTCCGAGGTCGGTGAAATTAGTACCCAGCTTGCTGGGGGTAAAGGGAAGATGACTGGGGAAGGCACTGGCAAACCACCTCGTAAACAAAAGTCTGCCTAGGAAATGTCGGGGTGTGACGTCACCCCATGGGTCAGGAATGACCCGGTGCTCGCACAGCGTACCTTTGCCTTTTAAGCCCTGCTTGCTGATGAGGAAGATTGTGACCACTGTATGATAACAAACATAAGCCTTTTGTTCCAAGTTTTGGTCAAATCTTCTGGGCTAGGCCTCCTATCTGAGTCCCCCAGCATGGTGTAGTGGTTAAGAGCGGTGGTTTGCAGCGGTGGCCTCTAATCTGGAGAACCGGGTTTGATTCCCCAGTCCTCCACATGAGCGGCAGGCGCTAATCTGGTGAACCGGATTGGTTTCCCCACTCCTCCACATGAAGCCAGCTGGGTGACCTTGGGCTAGTCACAGTTCTCTTAGAGCTCTCTCAGCCCCACCTACCTCACAGAGTGTTTGAGGTGGGGAGAGGAAGGGAAAGGTGATTGTAAGCCAATTTGGTTCTTCCTTAAGTGGTAGAGAAAGTCGACATATAAAAACCAACTCTTCTTCTTCTTCTTCTTCTTCTCTCTCTCTTTCCCCCAGCTCCAAGAACAGCAGCTGGAAAATATAGCTTCAAAGCAGTCCAAGCGTGTAACTATCTCAGGAGTGATCGGCCCGTCGGGGAAAAGTATACAGATGGAGGATCCCATGGAGCCTTCTGAGATGAATACCCTGCAGACAGATGGATTCGGCAGTACCACAGCTACGCTAGGGTCAGACCCAGGAATCCTATCGACGCCACAGTCCTTCACAGGGACCTCTCAGCCAACTGTAGCCGCAAACAATGCGGAAGGCTCGGCTTCCCCTTCTAAATTAGGCGGCTCTCCATCCGATCAGATACTGCTTAGTTCTAGACCCTCTGAAAGACCTGCACTGAGCAAAGAAGCTTCTGTAAGCACAGAAGTGCTTCCCCCCCAGTCCAGAACATCTACGGATATGGGGACCTTAGCAGAAGGAACAAAATCTACAGTCACGGCTTCCCCCGCCTCAGCGAACTGGGGAGAGCCAGGGCAACCCAGCATGCGATCCCGGCAACAGAGCCAAACGGAGGATGTCCCCTGCCCTCTGCAGCCAAGTTTCCAGCCCTCGGCAGTAGCCACACCACCTGACAGATCCCGCGTTTCAGTAGGGGTGGGTCGTTCTGTGGTGTACACTAAGTCTGAAGCAGTTGGCCCCTCTGTCAGAGGCAGCTTGAGGGATGCAGCCGTTGGTCCGTCCACCGCGGGCAGCTGGAGGCCACCCGGGGAATCCCGGGTCCAAACCCGGCAACCGAGCAGAGTGGAGGATGATTGGAGGCCGAGCTCCCAGCCCTCTGCAGTAACCAGGCCTCTAGACAGATCTCGCGTTTCAGTAGGAGTGGGTCGTTCCATAGTAGACACAAAATCTGCGGCGGTTGGTCCCTCTGCCAGAGGCAGCTGGAAGGAACCAAGCCAAAGCGCAGTGCAATCCCGGCAACCCAGCCAAAGGGACGACAACTGGAGGCCGCGTTCCCGCCCCTCTGCGCAATCCAGACCCCCTGACCGATCCCGGATGTCAGTGGGGGTGGGCCGCTCCATAATAGAAACCAAATCAGTGGGTGTGGGACGCTCGCAGAGGGAGACAGTTTCTGAAGGAGCGGGTCCTTCGATGCCCGGCAGCAAGATCGTGGCGAGAAACCCTCGAGTGTCAGAGGGAAACTTACAGGAACTCGGTGTATTCCAGCCTGAGGGATGGCTTGGTACCGTGATGGCAGAAGACAGACCTGTGTACATGACATCCACTGCTGCCCCTCCTGGTCCCAGCAATCGGGCATCTAGAGTTACAACACCTTCTGGTGGATCAGGCAATCGGGCAACCAGAGACGCATCAGCCAGGTTTGGATTACGGGAGACTTGGAGAGGGCATCGGGAAGAGGGAATAGAGCTAGGGTTGAAACGAAATTTTGCCCAGATGTGAAACTGACAGCATTTCTAAATTGGAAACCTTTTCAAATTTCACTTGTGTGTGTGTGTGTGTGTGTGTGTGTGTGAAGTGCCATCAAGTCGCTTCCGACTCATGGCGACCCTATGAATCAGCGTCCTCCAATATATATATATTTTGGAGGACGCTGATGTGTGTGTGTGTGTGTGTGTATAAATTAATATATATTTTATATATATATATATATATATATATATATATATATATATATATATATATATATATATATATATATATATATATATAAATTAACTGTTTATTTACCAATAAATAGTTGAACAAAAGGCAAGCAGGCTTAATTTCAAAATACTATAAAACAGTAAACCACAAAATCAAATAACAATGGATATTGCTGCAAAAACACACAAAACTAAGCCTACAGCAACAGGGGGGGAAAACAAAAACGAAAAGGGCAGGAGCCCTAACAACAGCCAGCCAGTACAATTGATTTTAAGGTTAAAAAATCCAAACAATTCGGCTCTGGCCCCGGGGTGGGGGGAAGACAGGCAAACCACAAGGAAGGTTCCAGCATGAAATAGAGTCAATCCATCTCTTGTTGGGTCTTCCTCTTTTCCCGCTGCCCTCAGCATTTCCTAGCATGACTGTCTTTTCCAGTGACCCTTGTCTTCTCATAATGCGACCAAAATATGATCACCTCCGTTTAGTCATTTTAGCTTTTAGGGTCAGTTCAGGCTTGACTTGATCTATAACCCACTGATCTCACTTTTGAGGGATGTGTTTAAAAACAGAAACACCCAACCAACCCGAAACTGTAAATCTGGCCGGGGAATTTTACAGCCATAATGTTAACTATGAACTTGCCAGAATGCAGTCTCTTTATGTCAGGGGCTTAAAAGAAAAACCGTAAACCCAATGGTAAAATATTTAAATTAGGCAAATGCACATTTGCGTTTTTACAAGCAAATTTGAGTTGGGAAAATTAGCTCAAGATTCCCTGCCCTCTTAAAAAAATTAATTTGAACTCTACACAGCAACCATCCTCTCTAGGTATGTGAATGTGGAGATGGCAGAGGTGGTCAGAAAATCTGACGTGGGATGATTAAACCACAAGAGTTGGGATTTATAGGTTCTTTGGATGCTGAATTCTGTACCCAACATTAAATCCTGTGCTTGCTTGGAATTGCAGAATAAACAATCCCTGGCTATGATATGTTTGCACATTAGAGGTTTGAAGGAGGACAAGAATCTGGGAGGGGGGGAGGGGTGTTGGAAGGGGAAATGGTATCTAGAAAGATTAGAAAGTAAGGTTAGTCTTAAGTAAGGGAACAATGAAACGGAAGTGGATACAACAGGGTTCTTATGCAGGGTTCATTTGTCTTTCAACGGGAGACTAAGATCTCCCTGCTGGATGGGGCCCTAAATCCATATCCTGGGGAGCTGAGGGGAAGCTGAGGTCCCAGGGCAAGAGGGATTATAGGATGGAGTGCAAAACACTTGCAAACCTGCATCTGAAGGCATTTCAGGATGTCCAGTAATCCAGAAGCCTCACTGCAGTCGTTTTACCTTCCGCACATGCTGGATAATGCACTTTCAATGCACTTTAACGATAATTTGCAAGTTTATTTTGCCGTTCTGCACAGTAAAATCCAGCTTCAAAGTGCATTGAAACCAGATTGAAAGTGCATTATTCGGCAAGTGCGGAAGTGCCAGTATCAGGATAATACATTTGAGGGATTCTCTCCTCTGTACTGTAAAGCATTGCTTTTCCATGTTCTTGTTTTCAGAAGTTACAAGTGAGCCAGTTGGAAAGCCCCCGGTCTTGAGGAAGTCTACGGCACCTTTGCTTGCAGTTTCCCAGCCTCTGTGGCGAAGCAAGCCAGGTTTCGAAACATCCAGGAGCCACACATGGAGAGGAATAGGAGCAAAATGGTTGCTTTGGATATTTAGAGGATCTCAAAGGACATTCTTAATAAAACCCTTTTTACTGAAATAGTAAGTCGGTCTTCTTTGTCTTCTCTGGCTGGGGCCGAACCCAAGCATCAGAAAACACAGATGGTTGACACAATGCTTTTATGCCTATGACTATGGGCTGGATGCTTTCCCTCCCACACATTATCATTACTGGCTAGCTCGAGAGCAGCCTGAGATGGCTGGAAATGGCGCCACCCACAACTTTGCGGGTCCATCCAGTCAGTGAACCTATAGGTCCATCTATAAACTTCATGTTCGTAGGGGACCAGCTCAAGAACTTTGCGTCACATGCCTGGCAGATCTGTGCCTCCAAGATACGTGCTGGCTCTTTTCTATCTGGAACCATGGGACGTGGGGAGAAGCAGCTATAGCCTCACCTAGGGTTGCCTGGACCCTCTTCACCAGCGGCGGGAGGTTTTTGGGGCGGAGCCTGAGGAGGGCAGGGTTTGGGGAGGGAAGAGACTTCAATGCCATAGAGTCCAATTGCCAAAGTGGCCATTTTCTCCAGGTTAACTAATCTCTATCGGCTGGAGATCAGTTGTAGCAGGAGATCGCCAGCCACCCCCTGGAGCTTGGCAGCAGGAGGGCTCACAAATGATAAGGCATAAATTCCAAAATTAGTATAGTTAGACATTAATTTCATGCTAATTGAAAAATGACAGTGCAAATATATACACAGTGAGACAACCACATATGGAGTGCAATTATATACAGTGAAGCACAGTTGCATATATGCAGTGAAGCTCAACAATAGCTAATAGCAGAGGCCAATAGCCTCAAAGTACAAAAATGCCCCACCCGCAAGTCCAAATGGCATCAGAAACCCAATGCAGAAAGAGTTCAATAAGAGGTGGAAAACATAGTCCAACACGCCCAAAGGCAGAGGTCCAGAATACTTGCAGCTGGAGTATGTGTGGCTAGTCATACACCCATGTTTCGGAAGGCTTCTTCAGCTCAATATAATATTCAAACGGACCGGCAACACTTCAGAATGAATTGTATTCTGTGTGGCCAGTAAGGACCGTCACGCTGTAACAAATATATACCATGAAAAACAGTCCAAATAAACACAACATAACATTCCCAAGTATGGGCTGGAGAAAGATATGGCTTACCTAGGATGAATGCGGCCTGAATACAAATTGTACATTCGCGCATAACTTCCTCCTAAGGCGGTACATTCTACAGCTCAGTTTTCACTAAATAGCGGGCTCAACCAATGAGCAACTAGAACGTGGAATCGGCTCCATAAGAGCTACTGCCGAATGTTAAAGAGACAGAGAGAGAGAGAGAGAGAGAGAAAAGGCTAACAGAGCAGGAAGCCGGGAGAAACTGAGAAGCTGCCGGTGTTAAATAAAGCAGGCGAGATCAAATTCATTATTGAGACCTTTAGGTATAAGAGTTTGAAAGGCATGGATTAAATGCATTTCCTGTTGCAAAAGAATTTTCTTACTGTCCTGAAGCTGAAAGGATTTAGGTTTGAAATGCCAGAGGACGAAGAAAAGAAGATCGGAGTCAGAATGTCTGTGTGTGATGTAATGTTGGACCAAGGGGGCTTCAACTGTCCTGGCCCTAATACGGGCTCGGTGTTCACCAATTAGAAGGCGAACTGGGCAGGAGGTGCAACCTACATACATCAAACGGCACTGGCAGACCACCGCGTAAATCGCCATAGAAGTGCCGCAATTGCTAAATTGTTTGAGTGTGTATGTAAACCTAGAAGAGTCAGAACTGACAGTTTTGACTGGAAGGCTGAAAGGGCACATGGAACAGTGTCCACATTTATGGTGTCCGCTGGTGCTGTTAGATTCATTTGCTTTGTATATGTCCATTTTAATTAGGAAATCCCTGATGGGTTTTCCTCATGCCTAAGATGGGAGGATCTTGGCAACCTGGAATTTTTTCTATCAGGTGCCAATGCTGCATTAAAATCCTCTTAATATCGTAAGAAAGGTGGGAAAACTGAAAAGAGGCTATGATGCGATTGGATTTCTCCTGCTAGGTTGTAGATTTCTGTATTAGGGATGAACGATCCCTGAGGCGTGTCTTTTCTAGTGCCTGCTGGATCACATGGGAGGGGTAACCTCTCCGGTAGAAATTGGAAGCAAAATCAGAAGCCGTGGCAAGATAATCGAAATCAGCTGAAGAATTCCGTTTTGTTCGTAGGAACTGACTGTAGGGTAGATTCTTGCATAAATGTAAGGGATGGTGTGACGAGAAATTTAATTGCTGCCACAATCAGTCGGTTTTTTATAAGGTTTGACAGCCCACGTGTTATGTTCAGACCTGCAGATAATGACATCCAGAAAGGGAATAGCGTTGGTATTGCAAATGCCGGTGAAAGATAAAGAGGAATGCAAAGAGTTAATCCATACGGAAAAATTCTGTGTTAATTCAAGAGGACTGAGACTTATATATAACAGTTGAATTATATTCTATATAACAGTTTTGTATGCGCTTGCATGTTATGTGTATGTTAAGTGTATTTTGTAATTTGTACCATACAGTCTTTGTTTAAGCTGTATTAGGCATACAGATTATCTGTTTCAGAATCTGAATAACCACATATGTACACAGAGGTGTCCGCTTTGAATTGCTAACCTCCAGGTATTCGCTGGAGATCTCCTGCTATTACAACTGATCTCCAGATAATAGAGATCAGTTCACCTGGAGAAAATGGCTATTTTGGCAATTGGATTCTATGGCGAAGTCCCTTCCCCTTGCCAAAATCTTACCGTGTATTGAAACCCCAGGTCAGAGCCACTGCAGCCCCATATCTGTCGACCATTATCTATACTAAATATAGATTGGCCTTCTCGAGAGCATGTTTTGATGCTTTGCCTTCTGCTATGTTGGAGGGTAGGTTCCGACATTGCTTTGGAGCAATGGCGTTGCCCATGTTCAGCCAACGTGGTCAAAACATTATCACATACAATTTTGCAGTGCAAATTTTATACTGATATCAGAGCTAATATCATTTCCCCTTTGTTAGCTCGTATTGAGCAAACGAGTTATTACTCGAGGTTTACAGAGCTAGATCAGATTAGATACCTACTGGAAGATAAGGAGGCTGTGGCAAAATTTTGTCATTTGGCCATTAAGAAAAGAAATGAATTGGTAAGAAAGTAGGATGGCTAATAATTTTATATACAAAGTAAAATCATGTGCTGAAGTGAAGGTTTACATAATCTATCAATAGCGTATTTGGTTTGCTATATAGTTTTTTTTCTATTTAACTAGGTAAAAAGGTAAAGGTCACCTGTGCAAACACCGGGTCATTCCTGACCCATGGGACGACGTCATATCCCGACGTTTTCTAGGCAGACTTTGTTTGCGGGGTGGTTTGCCAGTGCCTTCCCCAGTCATCTCCCCTTTACCCCCAGCAAGCTGGGCGCTCATTTTACCGACCTCGGGAGGATGGAAGGCTGAGTCAACCTTGAGGCGGCTACCTGGAACCGACTTCCGTCGGGATCGAACTCAGGTCGCGAGCAGAGCTTGGACTGCAGTACTGCAGCTGACCACTCTGCGCCACCGGGCTCCTATTTAACTCGGTACACGTTTGGATATGGATGCATATAATTGTACTTTTATGGCGGTTTACAGAACTCTTTTTAGTGTGGAACGTTGATTGTATTTTATGTAAGCGATGGTTCAAGACGGTGTTTTATGTATGTGCCGGTCTACGACCGTAACAATATACGTTAACGGAGTCCCGCCCCAATCTCCGTCCTCCTCCGGCTCTGGCCAAAAAACCTGGACCCAGCAACCCTTAGGGTGATCGCCATGGAAACAACCCATGCATAAAAGGCCGCAGAGCCTTCCCTCCCGGTCTGTTCCGGAAGATTCCGAGGCGGTTTGTTCCCAGCTGTTAGGCACCAGGGCGGTTATCTGCAAGCGGATGGGCCAAAGGGCAGTTATTCCAAACAGGAGAGGGAAAAGCCAGAACTAAAACCCCTCTCCAGGGGGCAAAAAAAAACCCTCGACTATTCATCTCATCTTTTTATTCCGGTGACTATTCAAACCAATCGGAGGCCGAGGAAGCGTCACGTTTCCCCGCCCCCTCCTCCTCCTCCTATCGGGATCCGGAGTCAGGCCAACCAAGTCATGAGAGCTCGGTGTGATAGGGTTGCCAACCTCCAGGTGGTGAAGGAGAAAAAAGACACCTCTATACTATTATCAGGAGGATGAGAAAACCAGTACAGAAGCAATGCTGCTAACAATGGGCGAAAACACACGGTCACTTTATCCTCCTTTAATCCCTGTTTTAGCCAGGATCGAACGCACATTAGGCGAAACGCATGCGTTCGATCCTGGCTGAATCCTGGTTGAAACAGGGATTAAAGGAGGATAAAGCGACCATGCGTTTTTGTCCAATGACTGTTCATCTTGCAGCATCTGTTTTGAGAAAAGACTAAGATAATTACTTCAAAGGACTTATTTGATACTTACCAGATGGAATTCAAATGAGCTGTGGAAATTTTGTACATCCACTGTACTGAATGTATGTGTTGTTGGTGGTTTCATTACCACATACTGTAAAGTGTATATGTAGCTATAATATATTGGCATTGTTAGCAGCATTGCTCCTGTACTGGTTTTCTCAACCTCCAGGTGGTGGCTGGAGTTCTCCTGCTGTTAGAGATCAGTCCACCTGGAGAAAATGGCCGCTTTGGCCATTGGGCTCTATGGCACTGAAGTCCCTCCCCTCCCAAACTCCGCCCTCCTCAGGCTCCGCCCCAAAAACCTCCCGCCGGTGGTGAAGAGGGACCTGGCAAGCCTACGGTGGGGGGGGTCAGTTGGGGCCCCCAGATTTTTAGCATGTGGCAAGGAGTGGGGCTGCCTGGTTGCCAGCTTCCAGGTGGGGTCTGGAGTTATCCCAGAGTTACAACTGATCTCCAGACGACAGAGATCACTTCCCCTGGAGAAAAGGGCTGTGCTGGAGCGTGGACAATACGGCATTAAAACCTGCTGAGGTCGCTCCTCTCCCCAAATCATGCCCTCCGTTGGATCCACCCCCAAAAATTTCCTGGAATTTTTCAACCCACAATTTGCTGAGATGTGTATGTGTCAGCGCTAACACTACATAGATCCGTTCCAGCCAGCATGGTGTAGTGGTTAAGAGCGGTGGTTTGGAGCGGTGGACTCTGATGAACCAAGTTGGTTTCCCTACTCCTACACATGAGTAGTGGATGGGTGACCTTGGGCTAGACACAGTTCTCTTAGAGCTCTCTCAGCACCACCTACCTCACAGGGTGTCTGTTGTGGGGAGGGGAAGGGAAGGTGATTGTAAGCCGGTTTGATTCTTAAGTGGTAGAGAAAGTTGGCATATAAAAACAAACTCTTCTTCTTCCTCCTCTTCTTCCCTGGAAAGAATTACTGCTTTGTAAGATGGACTCTATGGCACCACATTTCTGCTGAGCTCCATCCCTTCCTAAACCCTGCCCTCCTCACACTCCACCCCCAAATCTCCAGGGATTGCCCTAGGGATGCCAACCTCCAGGTTCTAGCTGGAGATCTCCTGCTATGACAACTGATCTCCAGCCGATAGAGATCAATTCACCTGGAGGAAATGGCCACTTTGGCAATTGGACTCTATGGCATTGAGGTCCCTCCCCTCCCCAAACCCCGCCCTCCTCAGACTCCGCCCCCAAAACCTCCCGCCGGTGGCGAAGAGGGACCTGGCAACCCTAGATTGCCCAAGCCTACATTGTACCACCAAGCTGGATGCAAAGCCACTGGAAGCATGGAAGGAGGCGATGGGTGAGGTTATGCCAGGAGGACGGGGGTCCTCATCGTCCATTCCAAGCAGAGGCGCCCCCAGTGGCACACCACGACTGCGGGGGGCTACTCAGCTTCACCTTACTTCTGGGCAGTTTCCTTCCACCCTGTCTTGATAAGAAGATCACCACCTAGGGTTGCCAACTGCCAGGTAGTAGCAGGAGATCTGCTAATTCAACTGATCTGCCGATAGAGATCAGATCACTTGGAGAAAACTGGCCGCTTTGGCAATTGGACTCTATGGCATTTAAGTCCCTCCCCTCCCCAAACCCCGCCCTCCTCAGGCTCCGCCCCCAAAATCTCCCACTGGTGGCAAAGAGGGACCTGGCAACCCTATGACACCACCATTGGGTTAAAGGTAAAAGTTGGATTGAGTGGAAGACAAGGCCAAGGCAAAAGCAGAGATTTATTAGCATTGCAGTGTCTCTTGTCTCTTAGTTCACAGAAACTGGGACAGGAATAAGAACTCTGTGCGATCCAGCGTTCCTGTGACCTCTTGGAAGGAAGTGGGGGGCCAGGGTGGGCGTTTGCACTGCAGGAGGGCAATATGGCAGTTCAGCTGAACCTCTCCCCTCTCCCCCACCCCCATTTCTCTCTCTCAGAAATGCAGGATTTTTCAGCTGCCTCAGTGAACGTCAGCCCGTTCAAGAAGCGAAAGGGAGACTATGTCACAGCCCCGTTTGACCCACGCTTCCCAAATACCAACCAGACCCGCAACTGCTACCAGAATTACCTGGGTTGGTGAGGGACGGCACGTGGCTTCATGGGGTGGGGGCTTTGGGGTGGTTCTTGTATGATGTTGAATTGCTAGGGTTGCCAGGTCTGTCTTCACCATCAGCGGGAGGTTTTTGGGGTGGAGCCTGAGGAGGGCGAGGTTTGGGGAGGGGAGGGACTTCAGTGCCATAGAGTCCAATTGCCAAAGCGGCCATTTTCTCCAGGGGAACTGATCTCTATCAGCTGGAGATCAGTTGTAATAGCAGGAGATCTTCTGCTGTTACCTGGAGGTTACACAAAAATGCAATACACGCTCAAAAGCAAAAAATTCTGTTGTATTTGTACATTCATAGACAATAATACAATACAATGTGATGTGGAACAAAAAAATGAACTTACATGTTAGTGTATCATAGAATCAACTAATTACTTAAATAATATATACAATGTTTCCAAGAAAGAAGAAAACCTCTTATAGAGAAGAATCAGTATTTAAGCGCAGACTGGGCATAATTTTTCTAAACAAATTTAGAAAAAAATTGGGGGTTGTCTTATACACGGAAGGTTGCTGCCGGGTGGGGAAGAGAGCGGGCAGGGAAGAGCCCGGTTGCCCTGGCCGGCGTCCGGCCTTCTGATGGTCCCCGCTCTCTTCCCCACCCGTATTTTTCCGTACATGCCCCCATGTACAAGACGACCCCTGATTTCTTAATTTTGGGTTCAAAAAAATAAGGGTCGTCTTATACATGGGGCGTCTTAGACACAGAAAAATATGGTATATCTAATACTTTATTATTTAAAATGCTGTTTTAACATTCAAATGTTTCAGTGTTTTCCACCTTGGAGAGACTATTTGGGTGGAAAGGCAGCATAAAAAATGTTTTAAATAAATATGCTCTGTTAATGAAACTGGAAAAGTCATGCTAGGAAAAGTTGAGGGAAAGAGGAAGACCCAGCAAGAGATGGATGGACTCAAAGGAAGCCACAGCCTTCAGTTTATAAGACCTGAGCAAGGCTGTCAAAGACAGGACATTTTGGAGGACATTGATTCATAGGGTCGCCATGAGTCGGAAGCGACTTGACAGCACTTAACACACACACACTCAATTAATAAGGGGGGGTAGCAGCATTGCTGTGAACCAGCTAAGGAAGACACTCCCTCGGGCACTTCACGTTGAAGTCCTTGGGATAAAAATTAAAGGAAAAAAAGATGGAACAGCAGCAGAGGATGGAATCGCTGCAGGAAGTAACTGGAGCAAAAAATTTGCCCTTGCTTGTGATTCCGTCTGAAGGTTACGCAGTGGTGGAAGCGGGACAGGTTATAAGATGTGGAACCCACGATGTATGCCCTGAAGCAGTAAGTCCTGGGAAATGATTATCTGGAAGGGTGAGGAGAAGGTGATGCGTTGTTTCTCCTTCTCTGCAGATTACCACCGCTGCACCAAGTCCCTGGGGGCCAAAGGCAAGGATATCAAGCTGTGTGACTGGTACCGCAGGGTCTACACATCCCTGTGTCCTATTTCCTGGGTAAGTGGAAGCACCAGGGTTGCAGGGGGAACCCGGCTGCCACCCCCACCCCCCGGTTCCCTTCAGACTTCAGGCAATGCTGTGCGAAGCAACCACACTGCTGGCTTCCAGTGTGGTGTAGTGGTTAAGAGAAGTGGTTTGGAGCACTGGATTCTAATCTGGAGAACCTGGTTTGGTTCCCCACTCCTCCACATGAGTGGCAGGCGCTAATCTGGTGAACTGGATTTGTTTCCCCACTCCTACACATGAAGCCAGCTAGGTGATCTTGGGCTAGTCACAGCTCTCTTAGAGCTCTCTCAGCCCCACCTACCTCACAGGGTGTCTGTTGTGGGGAGGGAAGGGTAGGTGATTGTCAGCCGGTTTGATTCTCCAAAAACCAACTCTTCTTCTCCCACTTGCTCCTTTGAAAAGGGGCTCTTTTCCTGCCTTTTTGGGCTCTCATTTGGAACCTTAAATTCGAACCAGCCGGCAGCTTTTTGAACTTACAGGCAGGAAACCACAACATTTTGTCATGATCCTAATCACGACCCAGTGGGTATCAGCAACAACATACTCACCCTGCTTCTGGCCAGTGACCTCCCTCAAGGGACTGTCCCCTTCTTGTCTGAATCCTAGGGTACATATGGATGTCATACCAGCAGACGGCAGGGTTGCCAGCTCCAGGCTGGGAAATACCTGGAGATTTTGGGGGCGGAGCCTGAGGAGGGCAGAGTTTGGAGAGGGGAGGGACTTCAGTGCCACAGAGTCCAGTTGCCAAGGCGGCCATTTTTCTCCAGGTGAACTGATCTCTATCGGCAGGGGATCAGTTGCAATAGCAGGAGATCTCCAGCTAGTACTTGGAGGTTAGCAATCCAAAAGGACACCTCTGTGCCAATACCTAAGGTTAGTAACTAAGCACAGACAATGGCTATATATAACTCTATGATAAGTGTATTTGAATGATCCACAAAGGCTACAAGGCCAATGTTACATAAAAATTACACTGGTACTACAAAAAGTATGAAAAGTACAGTCACATTCATTCCAAAAATACAATCTTCTTTGAAGGATGGTGCACAGTGACGATGCCTAGGGAAACGATCGTTTCACAGTTCTTCATCAGTCCCATTCCTGTACCAATAAACATATCTTACAATATTGTGCAATAAATATGTAAACTTCTATAGTAACAATATTTTCAAATACACTTATCATAGAGTTATATAAAGCCATTGTCTGTGCTTAGTACTTGGAGGTTGGCAACCCTAGCAGACGGCAACCCCCCTGGCCAGTCTGCCTGATCTGATTCCATCTGATTCCATAGGGCTGCCAACATCCAGGTGGGGCCTGGGGACTCCCCCAGAATTACAACTGATCTCCAGGCAACTGATTTCGGCTCCCCTGGAGAAAATACAAATAGTGGGTCCCTATTTGTATGCTTATGGACTTTGTCAGTATCAATTGCAGTTTGCAAAGTTGTTTGCCATCATTTGTGTATGCTTGTGTGTTATTTGTTGTAACCTTACATAATAGCCAGTGTGATTTTCTAAGAGCACTTATATTGCAATGTTTATGATAAAATCAATATACACAGTCGTGGTTTAGTTATATATTTATTGTTATAAGCAATGATCGAACAGTTTCCATTTAGTCATCAGTGCTACTTTTTTGTACCACCCGGAGGTTGGCAACTAGGGTTGCCAGGCCCCTCTTCGCCACCGGCAGGAGGTTTTTGGGGTGGAGCCTGAGGGGGGCATGGTTTGGGAAGGGGAGGGGAGGGACTTCAAGGCCATAGAGTCCAATTGCCAAAGCGGCTGTTTACTCCAGGGGAACTGATCTCCATCGGCTGGAGATCAGTTGTAATAGCAGGAGATCTCCAGCTACTACCTGGAGGTTGGCAGCCCTATTGGCAACCCTAATGCCGACAAACCCCTCCCCCATTATCATCACAAATAGGCTTGCCAGGCCCCGTAGCTCCATCGGCAGGAGCTTTGTGGGGCTGCGACCGAGGTGCGCGATGCGCATGCGCGTCTGTCGCAGCACGTGCGTGCACCCCGCGCGACACGCCTACGTCACTTCCGGGTTTACCCAGAAGCGACGCAGACGCTCTAGTGATATTGGCCGAAACTCTATGGTTTCCATAGAGTTTTAGCCGAGGTTGCTAGAGTGTCCATATTGCTTCCGGGTAAATCTGGAAGTGACGTGCGCGCTGTGTGCTTGTGCGTGTGCACTGCACGCCGGCCCTCAGCTGGTCAGTGGGCATCCTGGTGGATTGCCGGGATTTTACCCGCCACCACCGGGCACTTGGCAACCCTAATCACAAAGGATCTTTCCCCATATCTTTAAGTGGCAAGAGCCCATGAGCTTAATTGGAGGCGGGGGCACCGTGCAGGAGCAGTGAATTGTTCATTGTTTGTTTGTTTTACCACTGGAGGGGTGTCATTTGGATGTGTTTCCTCAGGAAACTTCTCTGAATATTCCTCTCCCGTCTGTCTACTCTCCCCTCCTCAGGTGAAGCGTTGGGATGAGGAGCGGGAACAAGGAACCTTTGCTGGCAAGATATGAGCTTCTACTTTGCCTTACATGAAAAGTCCCCCCCACGCACACACAGATTTTCCATCCCATCTCAGATCAGTTAGCCCCATTGCTGGATACTTCAGCAGGTGTGAACTTGAATTATTCAGTTGTTGCTGTATGTTTACAATTGGGGGGAAGGTTAATCCTTTTTCAAAAGGAAAATGTTTCCCAATAAAAATTTCCTGGAAACTGAAATCTTTGTCTTGTTTTTATTTCCCAGGTGGGTCAATGTGCATTAATTCCATTGCATTTTTTTAGGATTCAAAATGCTCGGTCATCTATACAAAAGTCCTGTGCCATAAGCTGAGACCTGTCCTATTGTCCCCCACTGGCTTTTGCAAATCCTGCCTGCATCTTTTTCCCTCCATTACGTTTTTATCTTACCCTTCCTCCAAGGAGCTCAGAGCGGCTTACAAGATTTCCCCCTGCATTTCATCCTCACCCTGTGAGTTAGGTTAGGGTAGCCATAGAGTCCAATAGCCAAAGCGGCCATTTTCTCTAGGTGAACTGATCTCTATCGGCTGGAGATAAGTTGTAATAGCAAGAGATCTCCAGCTAGCACCTAGAGGTTGGCAACCCTAGGTCTCCCTCATCTGAACCCAACATTTTGATTTACATAGTGAATGGCTTTTTGGATAAAAGTTTGCATAGAAATGTGATGAATAAATATAAATTACGCCTCCCCCCCAAGGTAGCATAATTTCCAGGGAAATCAATGAGATTAAAGTTCTTAATTAGTTCTTGCGGAGCAGGGAAGATTTTGCCCCTTATGGGATTCATTATTCACCATGCGGAACGTAAGTGGCTTGTAGAATCACAAAATTCAAAGATTGTCTGGTTTTGCTTTAAGAATGAATCCTATAGGCACATGCTCAATGCACACTTAGCAGAAATTGAAAATAATGAGCGACAAAGGTGTGGAGTCAGGGTATGCACACCCACTGCTGTACACACACCCAGGCACGCTAAGTGAGGGGAAAGGGTGTAGGGGAAATGCAGGCTCACGTACTGAGCGAGCACACACCCAGATGCCCGAACGATAAAAAGGTGGATCGGAGAAGTGATTGTACACACCCAGCCGAGGAAACCCAAAAACTGCCCGCAAAGGGGAGTGTGGCACAGGGACAGGGAGCCTCCGCCCAAAATAATGACTAAGGAAACAGGTGTAGGAAATCTACGCGCAGAGACATGTAATATTCAGGGGACTGGCTTTGTCCTTCTGGCTGCTCTTCATTGCGCGCACTCACGCGGCCAAAGAGGTGCAAGCACATTGACCGCAAAAGGCACGTGTCCCAGGGCAGGTTCAAGTAAGGTTGCCAACCTCCAGGTACTAGCTGGAGATCTCCTGCTATTACAACTGATCTCCAGCTAATAGAGATCAGTTCACCTGGAGAAAATGTTCACTTTGGCAATGGGACTCTATGGCATTGAAGTCCCTCCCCTCCCCAAACCCCACCCTCCTCAGGCTCCGCCCAAAAAACCTCCCGCCAGTGGCAAAGAGGGACTTGGCAACCCTAGGCTCAAGCCCTGAGTGCTGACATGTTCCTGCCGCTCAGCTTTTGTCTCCCTGGACATAGAGATTTCTTTGAGCCACCACGGATAGGGTTTCCAGGTCCCTCTTCTCCACCAACGGGATATTTTTGGGGCGGAGCCTGAGGAGGGTGGGGCTTGGGGAGGGGCGGGACCCCAGCTTCTCCAGATAAAAGGAGCAGGTGGTGGGTGATGTGAAAGACCTCCACCTGAGAACCTGGAGAGCTGCTGCCAGTCTTATTAGAATACTGACCTTGAATCCAATTGCCAAAGCAGCTGTTTACTCCAGGGGAACTGATCTCCATCGGCTGGAGATCAGTTGAAATAGCAGGAGATCTCCAGCTAGCACCTGGAGGTTGGCAACTGTAATCATGGATAATGGCCATCCTCCAAGAATTTGTCTATTCCCCTTTTCAAGCTAAAAGGTAAAGGTCCCCTGTGCAAGCACCGGGTTATTCCTGACCCATGGGGTGACATCACATCCCGACGTTTACTAGGCAGACTTTGTTTTACAGGGTGGTTTGCCAGTGCCTTTCCCAGTCATCTTCCCTTTACCCCCAGCAAGCTGGGTACTCATTTCACCGACCTCGGAAGGATGGAAGGCTGAGTCAATCTTGAGCTGGCTACCAGAAACCAGCTTCCGTGGGGATCGAACTCAGGTCATGAGCAGAGCTTGGATTGCAAGACTGCAGCTTACCACTCTGCAGCACGGGGCTCCTGTGTAGGAGCCAGTAGCTATTCCTGCATCTCACGGCTCTGAATTCCATTAGTTCATTATACATTTTATGAAGAAGTCCTTCCTTTCGCCTTTCTTGAATGTACTGGCCATCGGCTTCATTGAGCGACCCCAAGTTTTAGCACGATGGGAAAGGGAGACAAAGTTCTCTTTGATCGATTAAGGTGGAATTGGTTAAGCAGTGCCCTTAATTAAGTAGTGGAACCATCCACTGGAAAGGGCTTTTACACAAACCCCATTGAATAGGAACTGCAGGTAGTGGCCATTAATCAGAACAATTAATTAACTACAAGAGGCGTGATTACCTGGGGCACAATCCCTGCACAACCCCATTCAGTCTCAATGTGGTTTGTGCAAGGAAACATCTTGGTAAATTACATCCTAGATTTTTATTCACATATTATAATTGCCCCCCTGGTTATAGCGCATTGGGGAGGGGTGCAGCAAGCCACTATTAATTAATTACTTAATTAATAACCCACCTTTTTCCCTGATCTGGAGAACCGGGTTTGATTCCCCACTCCTCCACATAAGCGGCGGAAGCTAATCTGGTGAACTGGATTTGTTTCTCCACACCTATGCACAAAGCCAGCTGGGCGACCTTGAGCAAGTCACATTCTCTCAGCCTCACCTACCTCACAGGGTGTCTGTTGTGGGGAGGGGAAGGGAAGGTGATTGTAAGCCGGTTTGAGTCTCCCTTAAGTGGTAGAGAAAGTCGGCATATAAAAACCAACTCTTCTTCTTCTAATGGGGACCCAAAACGCCTTACATCATTCTGTTCTCCATTTTTTATCCTCACAACAACCCTGTGAGGTGGGAGAGGCTGAGACAGAGTGACTGGCTCAAGGTCACCCAGTGAGCTTCTAAGGCAGAGTGGAAATTCGAACCTGGGTCTCCCAGAGACTAGTCCAGCAATCTAACCACCACACCACACGGGCTCTTGTTTTGGAGCTGTGGCTTCTTAAAAAGCCTATTGCTATGACTTCCTCCTCCATTCCACATTTTAGGGTTGCCCACTGGCCTGGAGAAAAGTGTTGTATCCCTTTAAGAGAGGTTTCATGTCTGGAAATGGGCAATTGAAGCTTTTCATGACATGGTGGTAAATAGCATCACCTTTTGTTAAGCCTCTGTTAAAGGGAGAGGCCATTTTTCTCACAGACCCGCTGGCAACCATAGCCTCTTCCTAAGTGGCTCAGTGGAAGAGTATCTGCATGGCATGCAGAAGGTCTCAGGTTCAATCCCCAGCATCTCCAGATAAAAGGAGCAGGTGATGTGAAAGACCTCCGCCTGAGACCCTGGAGAGCTGCTGCCAGTCTGAGTAGAAGATACTGACCTTGATGGACCGAGGCAGTTTCAGAGTAAGGCAGTTTCATGTATGTTCATGTAACCTTTTTAGCGAAATGCATGGCAAAACGTAGGCTGGGGAAAAATGCCCTATGACTTGCAATATGCTTGCATCATCAACCCTATCAGCGGCCATCTGGGTGCATTGTGATCTTGGGAAACGCCTGCCCGCATGTCATCTTTCAACCTGCGACCAGCCCGTAAGGCGCATGCACTGCCACCAGGGGCAATGTTGCAACTGTATGCACATCAACTCAGACCTAGCTTGTGGGGTGTGGGGTGGCCAACTGACCAGGAAAATGTCCTGGCTTATTTCTGTGTCTTTAACATCAGCCTGACCAATAGAAATCACCCGATATAAGCATGATCATCGACCCACGCTCACTATTACATAGGGTTGCCAACCTCCAGGTACTAGCTGGCGATCTCCTGCTATGACAACTGATCTCCAGCCGATAGAGATCAGATTGCCTGGAGAAAATGGCTGCTATGGCAATTGGACTCTATAGCATTCAAGTCCCTCCTCTCCCCAAACCCTGCCCTCCTCAGGCTTCGCCCCAAAAACCTCCCACCAGTGGCAAAGAGGGACCTGGCAACCCTACTGTTACAGCCACAGTGGCAGTATAAAAAACCATACTAGTAACAACCCAAAAGTTGAATCCTACACAGGGCAGCAGAGGTGTACAACCCATCATCAGATGCAAACCCTCTCCTCAATGTGCAATAACCAGGAGGCCAATAGTTCTCAAACATCAGACCATTATCCCATCAGTGGGCCTTGCTGTTTGCAGAAAGAGGGCCCAATATTTGACTGTCCGCCTCCCTTTTATTACTGCTTTGGTTTTTCTGCCCCTGCTAGCTGAGATGCATTAGCCAGCCTGTTCCACTCCCTAGTTCTTGGGAGAGGCCCTACTTCCCAGCCAGTTTCCTGCCCCCCCCCCCGCCATCTCCCTTTTCCTGCCGCACCTCCTGTGTGTGAATGACCAGGCGGCACGGGAAATCCGTGCGCAGTCATCGCCGGACTAAACCACAGAACACACAAGAGCCCCGGCCAGACAGTGCGCGCTGGACCCTGGAGCAGAAGATGGCGCCCGCCCTGTGGGGTGCTTGAGAGGGGAGCAGGGAGATCGCGGCCCCTGGGACACCCATCGACGCAGGTAAGGATGCTCTCCCTGGGGTAAAGCATCCCATAGATTCTACGTACAGAATCTAAAAATGGGAAGAGGCACTGTGCAGGTAGGAACTCATGGAGGGTGGGGCGGCACTGCTTACCTTGTGCTCTGCCCCACCACATTCCACTCAAAGAGGATCCGAGGAGGCCTGGCACTGGGTCTTCTCTAGCCCACTAGTCTGATCTGGAGAACCGGGTTTGATTCCCCACTCCTCCACACGAGCGGTGGAGGCTAATCTGGTGAACTGGGTTTGTTACGAAGCCAGCTGGGTGACCTTGGGCAAGTCATTCTCTCTCAGCCTCACCTACCTCACAGGGTGTCTGTTGTGGGGAGGAGAAGGGAAGGTGATTGTAAGCTGGTTTGATTCTCCCTTAAGTGGCAGAGAAAGTCGGCATATAAAAACCAACTCTTCTTCCTTCCAGAGTACTCAGGCTTCCAACTTACTTGTTTGCTAGATCTCATCGCCAGATATCAGTGCTTTTTAGGGTGGCCAACTCCAGGTTGGGTAATTCCTGGAGATTTTGGGGGTGGAGTCTGGGGAGGATGGGATGGGCTTTGGGGAAGGGAAAGAGCCCAATGGGGTATAATGCCATAGAGTCCACCCTCTAGCCATTTTGTCTAGGAGAGCCGATCTCTGTCAGCGTGGTGTAGTGGTTAAGAGCAGCGTACTTTAATCTGGGGTTGGTTTCCCCACTCCTCCACATGATGCCTGCTGGGTGACCTTGGGCCAGTCACAGTTCTCTCAGAGCTCTCTCAGCCCCACCTCTCACTAGGTGTCTGTTGTGGGGAGGGGAAGGAAAGGTGATTGTAAGCTGCTTTGAGACTCCTTAAAGGTAGAGAAAAACGGTATAAAAACCAACTCCTCCTCTTCTTCTTCTTCTTCTTCTTATTCTTCACCTGGAGAGCACTTCTAATTCCAGGAGATTTCCATACACCACCTGGAGATTGGCCACCCTAGTGCTCTTGCCTGCATCCATTCACTAATTCATCAGACCTTGCTGCCTTCCCAAAAAATCTCTGGGAAGGGCCTGGAAGCTAGTGGTATGGAAGGAAGGCGCTTCTAAGAGAAGTCACAATCATTAGGCAGGAGTGAATTAGGTGGCAGGTACTATTAAAGAGCCCTGTGTGGCCAGTTATTGATTTCATTTTATTGTAGGTCGGTTGGAGTGGGGGAAGTACCATTTGGATTTTATTGCTTAGGCCTTCTCTGGTTACAATATGGGGCACGGGGAGCCAAAACCCCAGTGTTTTCTGCAAAAGTGTTTTACGGGGGCCATAAAAGAAGCCAAGGAACAGAAATCTAGCTGTTTAAAGAATGGCTGTTACCGCACTAGGTATTCCCAGCGATGTATTAAGAGTTTGAAAATGTTATAAAAAACATCGCTTTAAAAGGGTTTTTGGATGCCACGGCTAAAAAATGGTTGGAAGACGTCTTCACAGCTAAAGGGGCCAAACAAAGTGCAAACAGTATTTTTTATAACAGTTTCATACTCTTAATACATCGCTGGGAATACCTAGTGCGGTAACAGCTAATGAGGCCTTTGATATTTTGGAACGGGATCTGGTAGTTCAAGCAGACGTGAGGAATGGGGCGGGTGTGTTCCACATTGCCGTTTGCTGTTTCATACGATTTCCCTCATTTGTTCTCCCAAGAACCAAGCGGCTGAGGGGCATTCGTGTGGGGTGCGGCTCCAGCTATCAGGACCCCTGAGCTGGAGAGACCTTTCTTTTCCTGTTGACGTAACCGTTTGATTCAAGGCTTCTGACTCACCCTCCTGGCTTAAGTGTCTGTCTTAACTGCCTCTCCAGTCTGGGGGGGGGGGGGGGTTACCGCACTTTGTATTCCCAGCGATGTATTAAGAGTTTGAAAATGTTGTAAAAAACATCGCTTTAAAAGGGTTTTTGGATACCACGGCTTATAAATGGTTGGAAGACGTCTTCACAGCTAAAGGGGCCAAACAAAGTGCGAATAGTATTTTTTATAACGTTTTCAAACTCTTAATACATCGCTGGGGAATACAAGTGCGGTAACAGCATAAGTTTGAATCCCATTGGGAAGTTAATCGCCTGTGAAAAGCTGAAAAAAAGCTTGGTTCAACGGGAGTGGAACTGGGTGTGGGGGTGGGGAGATCTGTTGGTTTAGGAGAGGATTTGTGAATTAGAGCAACAGGGAGTCTGGTAAGGCTCTGGGTTGGGAAATTCCTGGTGATTTGGGATGGACCCTGGTGAGGGTGGGGTTTGGGAAAAGACCTCAGTACGGTGTAATGACATAGAGTCCACTTTCCAAAGCAGCCATTTTCTCCAGGGAAACTGATCTCTGTCATCTAGAGATCAGCTGTTAAATTCTGGAGGTCTCCAGGCCCCACCTGGGGTTGGCAACCCTAGAGTCTATGCTTTTCAGGGCAAGATGTGTCTACAGATATACAAATCTCTATACTCAATTCTATTCTACTTCATGCCAAAAACAGGTAGGGATGCCAGCCTCCAGGTGGAACCTAGGGATCCCCTGGAATTACAGCTCATCTCCAGACTACAGAGATCAGTTTCCCTGGAGAAAAATGGCTACTTTGGAGTGTGGACTCTGTGGCATCGTACCCCCTTGAGGTCCCTGTCCTCCCCAGGCTCCATCCCCAAATCTCCAGGCGTTTCCCAGCCTGGAACCGGCAACCCTACCCCCCATTCTCTGCCAGGGGGACCTGGCAACTCTACAAACAGAATCATTTATAAAATGTAAGGATATTTGCATAGTGTTGCATTAACCCTTTACTAAGGGACTAATGTTTTTTAGTGTTTGGGCATGTTCTGACAAAGAGTGTGACATATGGAGGGACCACAGCATGGAGACATTTCAAAGTTTTTCTTCCGCTCAGCCATGGTTCCTGCCACATCATCAGGAATAAGTAGGGTTTCCAGGTCCCTCTTCACTACCGGCGGGAGGTTTTTGGGGTGGGGCCTGAAGAGGGCGGGGTTTGGGGAGGGGACTTCAATGCCATAGAGTCCAATTGCCCAAGTCGCCATTTTCTCCAGGGGAACTGATCTCTATTGGCTGGAGATCAGTTGTAATAGCAGGAGATCTCCAGCTAGTACCTGGAGGTTGGCAACCCTAGGAATGAGGGTCCAGGCAGGATGGGTGGGGCCGCATAAGGCGAAACGAGGCAGAGGCGAGTCTGTGTCCTGCCTGGCCTGGAAAGGTTTAGAGGTGGCGGGCCTTATCACATGTCACACTCTGGCCTATCAGAGTTCAAGATGGCAAAGGTCAGACTGGTCATCCTGTCGTTTCTTCCTTGGCCAGTGGATAGGGTTGCCAACTGCCAGGCAGTAGCAGGGGATCTCCTGCTAATTCAACTGATCTCCAGCCGATAGAGATCAGTTCACCTGGAGAAAATTGCCACTTTGGTAATTGGACTCTATGGCATTGAAGTCCCTCCCCTCCCCAAACCCTGCCCTCCCAAAAATCTCCAGGTATTTCCCAACTCAGGCCTGGCAACCCTACCCTTGCTCAGGTTGATTGTTCTTTTCTACCACTGTTCCCAGCACTACAGTATCTTTGTTGAAATGGGGTGACCAGTACAGCAGCTTCTCCATAGATTTATGGAGGGTATTACTCTAGTGGCCACTTTATTTCCAGTCTGGTGTGGGAGGACATGAGTCTGGGTGTTATGGAAGCCACCTGAGGTAGAGCTAGGGTTGCCAGGTCCCTCTTTGCTACTGGCGGGAGGTTTTTGGGGCAGAGCCTGAGGAGTTTGGGGTTTGGGGACGGGAGGGACTTCAACGCCATAGAGTCCAATTGCCAAAGTGGCCATTTTCTCCAGGGGAACGGTTCTCTATCGGCTGGAGATCAGTTGTCATAGCAGGAGATCTCCAGCTAGTACCTAGAGGTTGGCAACCCTAGGTAGAAACCCTTGAGGCTAGAACGGCCACGTCTGTTGAGAATCAGCCTTTGATGGGGGATGTGTGTGTCTCTCTCTCTTCATATCCACCTTTTAAAAGTGCCGGGTCCTTCTGACCATGTTCTCGGACGAACGAAAAGACGGGAGCCCCCGCTTTGGGAAACTTCACTTTCCTGTTGGCCTTTGGATCAATTCCCCGAAGAAACACTTTGCCAAGCTTGGTCGCAGGTGGCCCAGCGTGGGGTCGGTCAAGTAAGTGGCTTTCTCACGGGCCCAGCTAGGCTGGAGTCAGTCCCAATTTGTTCTACCTCTCTCCCACCCTAGGGTTGCCAGGTCCCTCTTCGCCACCGGTGGGAGGTTAGGGGGCAGAGCCGGAGGAAGGCGGGGTTTGGGGAGGGGAGGGACTTCAATGCCATAGAGTCCAATGGCCAAAGCGGCCATTTTCTCCAGGTGAATTGATCTCTTATCGGCTGGAGATCCGTTGTAATAGCAGGAGATCTCCAGCTAGTACCTGGAGGCTGGCCACCCTATTACTCCACCACCTCTACTAAACAGCTATCTGTGTTCTGCTGGCTGTAAAGAAATTTGGACAGCCCCTAACAGGCGTTCGCTTCCGATTAAGCAGCGCATATGTGCAGCAGCTATTGTCTGGGTCTGCAGCACACTGGGAACCACGTACTCCAAGCCATGGCATTTGATGAGTGGCTCTTAACTCAAACATCCCACCCAGGGGGTTAATAGAAAACCTACGCAAGCGGAAAGCGTATAGGACATTTATTATGCCAAACAGAAGTGTGAGGCCGGTGCTAATGAAACTTCTTTGGAACACATCTGAGCAGGCAATATGGAAAGTGGGGAGATGAGAGATTTTGATTAACATTTTGATTAAACGAGAAGTGCAGACAGGACTGCCGATTATGGAGGGACTTGCCCACCCATAAGGTCACATTTCCATATGCGTTTCCCTGTGTGGTGGGCATCCATTTATAATTACACTGTTCCTTTATAATTACACTGTCCCCCTAGAGAGCCAGCGTGGTGTAGTGGTTAAGAGTGGTGGTTTGGAGCGGTGGACTCTGGTCTGGAGAACCGGGTTTGATTCCCCACTCCTCCACATGAGCGGCAGAGGCTGATCTGATGAACCAGGTTGGTTCCCCCACTCCTCTACATGAAGCCAGCTGGGTGACTTTGGGCTAGTCACAGCTCTTTCAGCCCCACCTACCTCACAGGGTGTCTATTGTGGGGAGGGGAATGGAAGGTGCTTGTAAGCCGGTTTGATTCTTCCTTAAGTGGTAGAGAAAGTCGGCATATAAAAACCAACTTTTCTTCCTTCATTTTATCCTCCTGAAATTTCTGAGGTGGGTTAAGCAGAGAGGCCCTGGCTTTGTGGCAGAACAGATATTTGGCCATAGGTCTCCCTAGGGTTGCCAGGTCCTTCTTTGTTACCAGCGGGAGGTTTTGGGGGCAGAGCCTGAGATGGGCAGGATTTGGGGAGGGGAGGGACTTCAATGCCATAGAGTCCAATAGCCAAAGCGGCCATTTTTTCTAGGTGAACTGATCTCTATCGGCTGGAGATCAGTTGTAATAGCAAGAGATCTCCAGCTAGTACCTATAAAAACCAACTCTTCTTCTTCTACCTGGAGGTTAACTCTAAATAAAGATCAGCACATGGGCTCAGTATACTATGACCAATGTAAAGTTCAACCAATACAAATTCTCAACAAATTATTAGTACCACATAACTTATTTACTCCTTATATCAATCAATATATTCAGGTATTAACCGCATGCCTAAACTTATCTAAATCCCACACAAAATACACAACCACACAATTATACATAAGCTTGACTTAGCTATATTGCACGAGACCAAATCAGCATACAGCCGTCAATCTGGAATGTAAATGCAACTGTGGTAAAGGTAAAGGTCCCCTGTGCAAGCACTGGGTCATTCCTGACCCATGGGGTGGCATCACATCCTGACATTTACTAGGCAGACTTTGTTTACAGGGTGGTTTGCCAGTGCCTTATTCCACAATTCCGTGATAATTCAGTCAGGCGCGCAGTTCATCAGGTAAAGTCTATGATCGTCTGCTAAGCAGCAACACCGTCTGTAGTCCACAAGACAAGGACGTGTGATCGATCCCAAAACCACGTTTCGTATCAGGCACCGTTCTCACACATTATGTCCATAGTAGCATCTGAAATTGATCACCCCCACTGAAGGGAAAGATACGTGAAGTTGGTCAATTTCAGATGCTACTATGGACATAATGTGTGAGAATGGTCCCTGACCAGGAGCATCATTAACAATTTGTGGATGAATGGCCTCAAGAATATCTGCATTTAGGCAAGCTGATGAAGGATACGAAATGTGGTTTTGGGATCGATCACACATCCTTGCCTTGTGGACTACAGACTGTAGACTTTACCTGATGAACTGCACGTCTGACTGTATTATCATGGAATTGTGGAACAGTTGGATTTACATTCCAGATTGACGGCTGTATGCTGATTTGGTCTAGTGTGATATAGCTAAGTCAAGCTTATGTATAATTGTGTAGTTGTGTATTTTGTGTGGGATTTAGATAAGTTTAGGCAAGCTGTTAATGCCTGAATATATTGATTGATGTAAGGAGTAAATAAGTTATGTGGTACCGGTACTAATAATTCGTTGAGAATTTGGATTGGTTGAACTTTGCATTGGTTATAGTATACTGAGCCCACGTGCTGATCTTTATTGAGAGTTAACCCCATTTGCAGCATAGGTTATTGTTTTGTATTAGTACCTGGAGGTTGGCAACCCTAGGTCTCCTCCATCTGAACCCAACAGTCCAGCTGCCGGTGTCTTCCCCGCTGAACCCAACAGTCCAGCTGCCGGTGTCTTCCCCACTGCCTCTTCCAGGCTCTCGATCCTATTTGCAGGTCTACATCATCAGACACCGCCAGCCGTGGCAGTGAGCCCGTGGAGATGCGCCCGGCCACCAAGAACAAGGCCAGCCGACACAAGAGGCTCTCGACGCTCTTCCTGCGAGGAGGGACCGGAGGGCCAAGTGGCGGGGGCGGAGGTCGCTGGGCCAGTGAGAAGAAGCTGGCCGACTTCATCGAACCGCTGCCCGAAGACCGAGTGCAGCCCCCGTCGCAGGGGGAAGTCCCGGGGGTCCTGAAAATCTACGGCGGGGACATCTCCACGGGGGCCAATTACAAGAGCGTGCTGGCCACCGCGCGCTCCACTGCCCGTCAGCTGGTGATCGAAGCGCTGGAACGCTATGGGGTGGCGCAGCCCAACGCGGAGGATGCCTACGTGTTGTGCGACGTGGTGGGCAGCGTCCACGGCACGGACAGCTCCTGGCAGGCCCAGTATCTTCGGGCAGTGGGCGACTCCGAACGGCCGCTCGTGCTGCAGGACGTGTGGAAGCCCAAAACCGGCTGCACTCGCCGTTTTGAGATCCGCCGGCGCTGCGATGTGGAGAAGATGGCGGAAGGAGAGGATGATGACGGCTCCGGTGAGTGGAGGGTGTCGAACTTACAAGGAACTGCCAGAGGAATCTGTCCCAGCAGCCTTTCCCCTGCAGTGCCGGATCTGCCTTTCCGAATTTCATGAGCTTTTCCAATTCTCCAGAAGCTCTTGTATTTAACTGAAAAAAAGTTTCTGGTCCTCATGACTGTGAAGAAGAGCTCAAAAGCTTGGCAGTTGCTAGGGCCGTTGCCTGATTAGAGAACTCCTAGTTGATTGATATGAATTTTACTTCATTAATCAATTAAATTTACCTAAATTTGCATATATGTCTGAAGAAAAAGGCACATTTCTCCTTGTTTTTATGTAATCCTCATGCATGTGATAACAGGTCCCATTTTAGAAGAAGCAATCCACATGTGTGTGAAAGAAGAAGGCTTGCCTCTTCTAAGATAATACCAGCATCCTATAGTTTTTTGGAAAATGTTGTATTGAAAGTCATTAATGCATTAAAAGCCCTGACCTGGATGGCCCAGGCTAGCCTGATCTTGTCAGATCTCAGAAGCTAAGCAGGGTGGGCCATGGTTAGTACTTGGATTTGAGACCACCAAGGAATACTAGGGTTGCTGTGCAGATGAAGGCACTGGCAAAACCACCTCTGTTAGTCTCTTGCCATGAAAATCCCAAAAGAGGTCGCCATAAGTCGGCTGCGACTTGAAGGCACTTTACACACACCCAATACATTAAAAATCCATCACCCAATCAATCATGGCAACTTTTTAGTCAATTAAAAATAATTTTAATCAATTTAGCCAGGGCCAGTTCCAGGTTTTGATGGGCCTTGGGCATAGAGTGCTCCTGGCCCCCTCGCCTCTCCTGTGCCCACCACCAGGACCTCCGCTCACACCTCCCGTCCTGTAACCCGCACCTGCCTGTGTCTCCTTCCCCTGCCTGCTCATGGCCCCTCCCACCGCCACCTGCATGCCCTTTCCTCAATGGTGCTGGGAAGGGTTGTGTGGCTGGCAGTGCCTCTGCTGTGACTGTCACCCTGGCAATGCTGGGCCGCCCAAGTAGCTAGGCGCCCAGGAGGGGGAGCGTTTGCCTGCCAGTGGGCAAAGGAAGGACGCACAGGCAGGTGGTAGATAGGGTTGCCAGCCTCCAGGTACTAGCTGGAGATTTCCTGCTATGACAACTGATCTCCAGCTGATAGAGATGGGTTCCCCTGGACAAAATGGCCACTTTGGCAATTGGACTCTGGCATTGAAGTCCCTCCCCTCCCCAAACCCCGTCCTCTTCAGGCTTCGCACCAAAAGCCTCCTGCCGGTGGCAAAGAGGGACCTGGCAACCCTATTTATATCCCTAACCCAGTTAGAAATACATCCAGGGTTGGTTGGCCTATGGTAGACAATCAAGGTCAGTGGAATTCCCAGGGCGTCAGGAGAATGGCAATTCTTCCTTTGGCAGATGCAGCAAAGGAATCAGAGCGATTTGGGTATAGCCCATTATGCCTTCCCTTTCTTGGCCTCTGGCATGGTAAAATGCTCCTAACTAGCAAAAAAGATTATATACATGTATACAGTTTCTCTGTATTTTGCGTCACTGCTCACATAAATTAGGTTTTAGGTGGGGTCGAGAGCATTTTGGCATGGCATAACTCTGTTCTTGAGTCTCCCTCTTAAACAGCGTCGGTTTACCATTTCTTTTTTTATATATTTTTTATTTTTATTAATTTTATAACATAAAACAAAACAAACAAACACAACAATAATAACATATTAAAAAATAAAAAAGATAATACAAAAGAGTATCTATATTTACTAATTACGGTAATACATTCACAGATACCAAATTTTAAGCTTCAAAAAGATACCCCTTCAATCCTCCACCCACTGTAAAAAAGTCACCCATCACCCGACTTCCGAAGAAGTGTCTAAACAGTTTTTTTTTTTTAAATCTACTAACAGTAAAATATAAAATTATTAAAAACTAGTTTCTATAACTCACTAATTAAAGTAGTAAAATCAATTTTTGCCAGTTTATCCCAATATGTGGCGGCCTTTACCCAAGTTTTTTTTTTTAATTCTTCCATATCCTTTCCATGTAGGAATTCCGTTAGTTTGGCCATCCTCATATACCATTTCTAAGCAGGGCCAACTCGGCATCCGTCTTGTTTTCCGCCTCTTCCTATCTCTTCCTCTCTTGCAGGAACCAACTCCCAGACCCGCCGGCAGCAATCCCGCCGTTCCCGCGCCGCTTCAGGGGGCCACGTGGCCCCCAAGGAGAGGGCAGACAACCTCTCGCTCCGGCGCAGCATCAGCGAGATGAATCTCAGCACGAAGCGCCGCAGGGAGCGCAAAAACGTGCTCAGTATGGCGGTCGGTGAGCCTTCCGAAGGAGGCCCGGCTGAAGAGCCACGGACCAAGGGTGCTGAGGGCCTGTCGGCTCCTGCCTCCGACGAGACCCCCGTGGATTCATCCAATCTAGAGCAGCTGTCACAGTGCCTAATACAACCGCCAACCGAGCACCCCTATTTTCTGCAGTTGTTGGGCTACAATGAAAAGCAGGTAGGGATGATGGAAAGTTAGGTAGCTCTGCATTACCCTCTCCCCCCCCACCACCACCCTTTGACTGACAGAAACCAAGGCTTGAAGGGTTTAGCAATATTGTTGCCGCTGCCTAGCAACCCCCCAAATGGCCGTTGAGATCTCAGAATGTAGCCTTGCATGATCTTGGTGGGCATTCATCTCTTAAAGTTTCTAATATTTTGGGGAGAGGGGAGCTCCCCAATGATTGTTTGTTACATTTCACATTTTTCTGCAAATCTGGGTCTTCCCTCAGGGTTATGGAAAAGTCATTCTTGCCTGTCCCTGGCCCATTGTGTGGACTTTTCAAGCCATACTCGAAGGCCCAATTTAGGATTAGATATAATGATTTTAAAACACCTGGACCCTGAAATCTCTACTGGCCTGGTATCTGTGGTGGCATACAACATAGTCTTAACATTTGAAAACCAACAACAATAGCATGGGGCCCTATTTGGGTGGAAAGGTGGCATGAAAATGCTTTTAAAAATATTTTTTTTAACAAATAAAATAAATCTCAATAAGCGCCCTAAAATATCTCTTTACCAACTAGTGGAGGGCGGCAACAGAAGGGGACAATCTCTCTAGGGAGAGAGTTCCTCAGTTTTGGTGCCATGACCGAGAAGGTCCTCTCCTGGGTGGCCACCAACCTCAACCCAGAATGCAAAGCAGGGTCTTCAAACAGGGTTGCCAGGTCCCTCTTCGCAACTGGCGGGATGTTTTTGGGGTGGAGCCTGAGGAGGGCGGGGTTTGGGGAGGGACTTCAATGCCATAGAGTCCAATTGCCAAAGGGGCCATATCCTCCAGGTGAACTGATCTCTATCGGTTGGAGATCAGTTGTATTAGCAGGAGAGCTCCAGCTACTACCTGGAGTAGGTTTGCCAGGTCCCTCTGTCACCGGTGGGAGATTTTTGGGGCAGAGCCTGAGGAGGGTGGGGTTTGGGGAGGGGAGGGACTTCAATGCCATAGAGACCAACTGCCAAAGCGGCCATTTTTCTTCTGGTGAACTGATCTCTATCGGTTGGAGATCAGTTGTATTAGAAGGAGATCTCCTGCTACTACCTGGCAGTTGGCAACCCTAACCTGGAGGCTGGCAACTCTATCTTCAGAGCAGTGCCTCCCAAGGTGACCACAGTGGTTGGGTAGGTTCATAAGGCAGTAGGTGAGTTGACCCAATATGAGTTGAGTGAGTTGAGTGAGGGAGTGAGTTGACCCAATATGCCTATTGTTCCTAAGAATCTGGGTTGCTTTTCTATTGGCATTGCTCCATTTCCCCCTCCCCCCCTCCTTGCAGGAGTTTGTGATCCATGTGATGACACGCCGCCGACACATTTTTGGCCGCCCGGAACGCCGCCTGGCTGCAGACCAATCCAGCTATGTGGACACGTTCCTGAGCGCCCCGGACATCCTGCCCCGCCACTGCTGCGTAGTGTCTTCAGTGCCCCCCGCAGACCCCAGCCAGCCCCGGGGCTCGGCTATGGTGCGGCCTTTCCGCGGGGCGTCCATCACCCACAACGGCGCCCCGCTCCATCGCCAGGTGGAGCTGGCCCCCGGAGACTTGCTGGGGATGGGGCAGCATTTCCTCTTCATGTACAAGGACCCGCGAGCTGCGCCGGCTGCGCCGGCCTGGCTGCCCAAGGCGTGGGTGTCCCCGGGGCTGGTGGGGGCTTTGGCGTGCCAGGCCTGCGGCCGGTCCCTGCAGGAGCGGCAGGAGGCATTCCGGGCCTACCTCAAGAGCAGAGAACCGCAGCTGCGTTACCGACCCCAGGAGCAGGAGGCCCTCCTGGCTGAGATCGTCCGGCTCCAGGAAGCTCCAGGCTGCAGGTTGGGCCCCGCCTTCCTCTTTGGGCTCTGTCTGGACCACGCTGCACGGGAGCTGGAGCCAGGTCACCTGCCCAGGTTGATTGCCAGGATCGCTCAGCTGGTCAAGGAAGCTGTTTGGGTAAATGACAAACGCTGCTTGTTTCATGCTCTTTTATTCCTATTTGTAGGCCTCCCTTGTCTACCCGGACAGCGGTAAATAAAGATAGGCTGTTCACTTTGTGAAGTTGCAAGCAATTAGAACTAGGCTTGCTAACCTCCAGGTTGATCCATTTTTTGAGATCCGTGTGAGGAGCCTTGGTGGTCCATTGTCATTTCTTGCCTACTATGGTTTATTTAATTCAACTTAATTATTCGTGGCTGATGAAGCCCATAGCGAAACGTCCTTAATATGATCTAGACAACACATTCCGGTTCCATTGTTGGTTTCTGAACCTGAAGAAGAAAGTCTTCTAACCTACAAACGGCTTATAAACGGCATAGCAGAAGAAAAACGCTACCATTTTTGCTTGGACACTTACCTTTGGATAAGTCAATTTGACATTTTTTTTCCTCATTGAAGGGTCTCTTGTCAATTTCATCAGGCTGGGAAACATAAGGGATTTTCCCCCTAGTTTTTTGTGCATTTATATAGCATCCTTTCTTGTTTGTCATGTATGTACTCATGCAGTGATTTCTCATTGTTCATGATTTACGTCTGTACAAAAGTAAAGGCCGGGGAGGGGGGCTATGCAGTGTTCACCCCACAGCCAAAACACCCTCACCCACTTCTACCCACAGATATGTCGGGACATGCCTGTTTAAATGCAGCAGACAAGTGAACAGATTTCCTCATTTCAGTTTCAGTACCTTTATTGACATACCAAGGGCCATCAAAAAGAGTAAACCTAGCCACTATACATCATTTTACCTCGCCTCTTAATTACATCACCAAGAAATTTGGCTACAGATTCAATAATCTCAGAACTTTGGGAGGATAACAACAAGTTAAACTATCGTCGGCTTGATTAGCATAGTTTGATAGAAAAGGATCTAAAAGGGCAGCAATTTCCTCATTAGCTCTTCCAAGGCTTATTTTTCTATAGCTCGGGTCTGGCAAGGATGTAAAGATGATACGTGTTGGTTCCCGTCCACACCATTAATTTTTTTTTTATCCTTCCTAGGACAAGATAAAAGAGATTGGAGATCGGCAGCCGGAAAAGTGAGTGAGGGCGGAAGTTGTCTCATACTTGGCCTCTGAGGAGGTGCTGTTATGCGTGATGGGGTGCCACCCTCTTGGAATATACGTCTCTGACAGCGCAATCCTAAGCAGAGTTACACCCAGAGGTCAATGGGCTTAGACGTTGGAAACCGCTTCCCCTGACATGGATGGTCCAGGGTAGCCTGATCTTGTCAGGTTACGGAAGCTAAGCAGAGTCCGCCCTGGTTAGTACTTGGATGGGAGACCGCCAAGGAATATCAGGGTTGCTATGCAGAGGGAGGCAATGGCAAACCACCTCTGCTGCTCTCTTGCCAGCGTGGTGTAGTGGTTAAGAGTGGTGGTTTGGAGCAGTCAGGTTTGATTCCCCACTTCTACACACGAAGCCAGCTGGGTGGCCTTGGGCTAGTCACAGCTCTCTTAGAGCTCTCTCAGCCCCACCTATCTCACAAGGTGTCTGTTGTGAGGAGGGGAAGGGAAGGTGATTGTAAGCCGGTTTGAGTCTCCCTTTCGTGGTAGAGAAAGTTGGCATATAAAAACCAACTCTTCTTTGCAGAGGGAGGTAATAGCAAACGACCTCTATACATCTCTTGCCTTGAAAACCCTACGGGGTCACCATAAACTAAGTCAACTGTGACTTAACATCTCTTTACACACACACAATTTGTGAAACCAGGATATGGCCCACAGACAGTCATTAAAATCCTAGGGTGCCTCCAGAAATTCTGGTTTCACTGCTTTCAGTTTTTCCCCTGCCTCCCCCATAAAGGCCCATCTGTATCCCAGCCTGGACTGCAGAGAGGACAGCACCAGGAATTGAGCTGGGACGTCCATATTTGCACGTAACGTGAAACCATAGTTGAGACCGACTGTGGTTAAGAAACCAAACTTTGGTTTAAGATTAGGGTTGCCAATCGTAATGTGGGACTTGGAGATCTGGAATTCCAGCTCATCTCCAGAATACGGAAATCAGTTCCTCTGGAGAACATGGGTGCTTTGGAGGGTGGACTCTATGGGCGTTATTCCCCACTGAGGTCCCTTCCCCCCAAGCCCTGCCCTCTCCAGGTTCCATCCCCAAATCTCCAGGAATTTCTCAACCCAGAGTTGGTAACCCTATTTAAGAACCTGGTTTGATGTACCTTAACCTTAGTTAATGAGTGGCTGGCATTCAGACAATCACAGGTTAAATTAAACCATGTTTTTGCATAATGACTGAACACACATAAACACATGAAGCTGCCTTCTACTGAATCAGACCCTGGGTCCATCAAAGTCAGTATTGTCTATTCAAAACTCAGTAATATGGGTCTCCAGGAAGCGAAGAAGTTGATTAACACAAGGGTGGCAGACCTTGATAGAGCTAGCACACTAAGTCGGGCAAGGCGAGTATGTTCCACTTTTGCACTAGGAATTACCCCACCAACTATCCTCCTTTCATACATGAGTATTGTCTACTCAGACCGGCAGCGGCTCCCCAGGGTCTCAGGCAGGGGTCTTTCACATCACCTACTCGCCTAGTCCCTTTAACTGGAGATGCTGGGGATTGAACCTGGGACCTTCTGCATACCAAGCAGATGCTCTACCACTAAGCCATGGCCCCTCTTTCTGACTCTCCAGGGTCTCAGGCAGGGGTCTTTCACATCACCTACTCACCTAGTCCCTTTAACTGGAGATGCTGGGAAATGAACCAAGGACCTTCTGCATGCCAAACAGATGCTCTACCACTGAGCCATGGCCCCTCCCCTGACTGAACCAAGACTTTGCATCCTTTCTGTGGCAGACCAGAAGAGACCCATAGCCACATTGCTCTTTACAAAAAAATAGATAAATCAGGATACATTTGTGCTCCAGCGTTGGAGAGGAGGAATGCACAGCTATTTGTGGGAAGGTGTGCATTTTGTCCCTGATGTAAAATATAACGAAATAAGGTTGGGGAAACACAATATCCTCCATCTTGAGGGAAGATGTCAGGGCTGCGAGTAGCAAGCGGATAACAAATGCTCTGCACTGAAAATGGACTGTCCTGAAAGCTTCTTAAAAATATCGAGAATTCATAATTTCCAAGGAAGCGCCCAGAAAGACCTCCGTGCTCAGTGGGGCGCGACGTAAGGCAAACTGCAAATTCCCGAGTAACAAAACGAGAAGCGATTCTCCAAGTCCTTCGGGCGCAAAGTTCACAAATGTCAGGAAACTCTGAACTCCTGCTGAACTCTGAAAATGTGCGGAATGGGTTGCATCCCAAGCATCCAGCCCAGCTGTCTTTGTTACACCCCGGCCGAAAGGCAGCTGCTTCTCCATGGCAGGTGGGAGCAACCCCCCTGCCGCTCACTGTTAATCCACCCTCCTCTTGTCTGGTCCTCACAGCCAGCAAGACAAAGACGAGGTGGGCCAGCTCAGCATCGAACAAGTGGCGGCCGACTTGCGCCCCCTCATGTTGTGGATGGCCAACTCTATGGAGCTGCTCAACTTGGTGCAGAAGAGGGTCTTGGACATCGAGAAGGACCTAGACTTGGAGGGTGAGCCCAGGCATCCTGCATTCTCTAGGGTCATGGTAGGGTGGAGGGGCACCAGGCCGGTATGCTGTTAGGAGGGGAGGGTCTAAAAGGCAGGACTTCTTGAGTTTCTCCAGAAGATGATGGAGTGGGGGAAAGGGCTAGGATTCCTGGGTTGTCTGGAAAGGGCAGAAGAGCAAGAGAGGTTCGTGGGTTTCCTACAGAAGACTGGAAATAAGGCTGCTCTAAGGGCATCTGTGCCCTGACCTGGGGGGGTTACCGCATTATGTATTCCCAGCGATGTATCAAGAGTTTGAAAATTTTATAAAAAACATCGCTTTAAAAGGGTTTTTGGATACCACGGCTAAAAATGGTTGGAAGACGTCTTCACAGCTAAAGGGGCCAAACAAAGTGCGAACAGTATTTTTTATAACATTTTCAAACTCTTAATACGTTGGTGGGAATACATAATGCGGTAACTCCCCTGGATAGCCAGGATAGCCTGATCTCATCAGATCTCAGAAACTGAGCAGGGTCGACCCTGGCAAATATTTGGATGGGAGACCTCCAAGGAATACCAGAGCCATGCCGTGGAGGTAGGGTTGCCAGGTCCCTCTTCACCACCGGCGGGAGGATTTTTGGGCAGAGCCTGAGGAGGGAAGGGACTTAAATGCCATTGAGTCCTATTGCCAAAGCGGCCATTTTCTCCAGGGGAACTGATCTCTATCTGCTGGAGATCAGTTATAATAGCAGGCAATCTCCAGCTAGTTCCTGGAAGTTGGCAACCCTACGTGGAGGCAGGCAATAGCAAACCACCTCTGTTAGTCTCTTGCCTTGAAAACCACGGCACACACAAAAAGGCACCTGTACAGTAGTAGCCGTTCTTTGTCAGTTTTATACTGTCATGGCTTTCCCCAAGAATCCTGGAGATCATAGTCTGAAGCAGGTGCTGATAGTTTTCTTCTAGCAGTCCTTAGCCTGGCTCATAGAACCAGAGTTCTCAGGGTTTCCCAGGGAAAGAATTAATGTTGAACCAGCTCGCAGAGAAGATATCTGATTCTGTCTGTAATCATCCCTGCAGGGGTTTCCCACAACGCTTTGCTCTCCAGCGATCTGGAGACGTGTGATGAGGCGATGGCCGTCTTAGACGAGGTCATCATGTCCACCTTCCAGCAGTCTGTGTACTACCTCACTAAGGTGAGTGGCCTGCCCTGACGACGATTGGCTTCCCGCCTTCTCCTCCCAACTCACCCACTGGCCTGCCTTTTGCCATAGTCTGTGGTTGTTTATGCTTGGGTACTTTCAATCACCTTAGCCCCCGGTCTATCTTGGTTGTTCCTTGAAGTGATGCATGAGTTTTCCGTCCATTAGAGATGATGTCGCTGCCAGCCCTCCCAATGTCCAGGTCTTCCCTTTCCTCTATTAGCCCGATTCTTCCATCTCCCCTGAGCTCAACCCAGGTGAAATCCTCATGCATAAGGTAAAGTGCGGGACAGAGCCAATTACAAAGCAGCATGTCCAGAGGCGGGGACTGAAATACTTCCTGCTTCCTCAGAGCTCTTTCTGAGCAGAAGAAAATCTTTTTAAAACCGAGGCTTGGATTTGTCCCCCCCTTCCTTTCAGATTTCTCCTTTTTGTTGTTGTTCTTAAAATGCTTTTTTATGAAGCAATTGGTTTTTTTGGGGGGGGGATTTTCCCTCACAGGAAGCACTACAAGTAAGCCAATTACAAAGCAGCATGTCAAGGGGCGGGGGCTTGATTTCAGCTTGGAGACTGCTGGTGCATAGATTCCCAACAGGAAGGTGTGGGTCCAGCAAGCAACGAACCTCAGGTAAAACTCCCACGCATATGTTTTTAATCCCTTTTTCAACCCCCGGCAGACTCTATACTCCGCTCTTCCTGCATTGCTGGACAGTAACCCCTTCACAGCCGCAGCTGACCTGTCCCACGTGCCGGAGCTCAGCAGCATGCCAGAGGGGATCCAGGGGACCCTCGCCATCTACCAGGCGACGCTTGAGCTGACCCACAATTGCGACCTGCATCCTGACCTCGTCTCGCAGACCTTCGGGTACCTCTTCTTCTTCTCCAATGCCTCGCTCTTCAACACCCTCATGGAGAGAGGTGGGTCTGGACCACGTTCTTCTGGGGGTGAGGGCCCAAATCAGGAAGGGTGGGGGCGCGTTGGCAGTGAGACTCTTCCGTTTTCAAGGAAGAGACCAGTTTTTAACAGGGTTGCCAGGTCCCTCTTTGCCACCGGCGGGAGGTTTTGGGGGCGGAGCCTAGGGAGGGCGGGGTTTGGGGAGGTGAGGGGCTTCAATGCCATAGAGTCCAATTGCCAACGCGGCCATTTTCTCCAGGTGAACTGATCTCTGTCAGCTGGAGATGAGCTGTAATAGCAGGAAACCTCCTACTACTACCTGGAGGTTGGCTGGCAAAAAAGTAACACCTATACTGTAAAATGATTAGCTAGCAAAAAGGAACAGTGCAAGCTCAATACCATTCAAAGGCAATTCTATATTATACAAAATTGATAGACTACAAACAAGTGATCAAGTGTGAACACCCTTAAATGTGAACTAAACAAATCATCAATAACAAAACATCAACAGACAATATATGCAAACAGATACACGGCTGCTCGGAGAAGTCTTCACCGCCAGAGGCACCAAGAAGATACCATCACTTAGTTTACTAACTTTGATTCGCATATGGCAGTTCCATTGCTTGTTACAAGAATGTTGTGAATATGTTGAATAGTATTCAGCTTGCGCTGTTCAGTTTTGCTAACTACCTGGAGGTTGGCAACCCTATTAAGCCCCCTGTGCAAAAACCGGCGAGAGCCTTCAGAGGATCAGGTTGTGTTCTTTGCTCCTGTCCTGTGGAAGAACAAGAACCTCACGATATCCCCCCCTACACACACACACACACACACACACACACACATTTCCTCCTATTTTCTGTCCTGGTCTTTGGCGGAAGCAGGCTGTTTCCTGCGTGTCCCGGAGTTCAGGGCTGCCCTCAGCAGGACAGGAAATTACCAGGCTGAGGCGGCTCCTCATCTAGCATTTTGTGAGCTGGTGGGGGGTGGGAGCCTAAGAGCGAGCCATGGGCAGGAAAGCACTGGGCGGGCGGCGGGCGGCAGGGGCAGGGGACCATGAGGATGATCAGGGTCTGGAGACTGAGCCCTATGAGGAAAGGCTAAGGGGGGTTGGGAATGTTCATTGTGGAGGAGAGGAGGTTGAGGGGGGACACGATTGCTCTCTTTAAATATTTGAAGGGCTGCCAGATAGGGTTGCCAACCTCCAGGCACTAGAATACAAAAAAGCAAACAGCCTATGCTGCAAATGCGAATAGGCTATTAAATCAAAAGGCAGCACGAAGGCTCAATATTAAGTATGCAACAAATTCAATATTTATTCCTAAATCATTAATATATACACGTGTGTGTAAAGTGCCGTCAATACACGTATAGTTCCTAAAACTTAATATTGAGCCTTCGTGCTGCCTTTTGATATATAACTTCCAGGCACTAGCTGGAGATCTCCTGCTATTACAACTGAACTTTAGCTGATAAGAGATCAGTTCCCCTGGAGAAAAGGCCGCTTTGGCAATTGGACTCTATGGCATTGAAGTCCCTCCCCTCCTCAAACCCTGCCCTCCTCAGGCTCCAGCCCCAAAAACCTCCCTCCGGTGGCGAAGAGGGACCTGGCAACCCTACACTTAGAGGAGGGCAGCAGAGGACACGACTCGCAATTATGGGTTTACATTGCAAGCGCAAAGGTACCAGCTGGATATTTAGGAAGAAAAACGTTCACAGGAAGAGTTGTTCGACAGTGGAAGCGGCTACCTGGGGAGGTGGCGAGCTCCCCCTCACTGGCAGTCTTGAAGCAGAGGCTGGACAAGCTCTTGTCAGGGATGCTCTAGGCCGATCCTGCATTGAGCAGGGGGTTGGACTCAATGGCCGGTGCGGCCCCTTCCAACTCTATGATTCTGTGACCAAGACGCATGGCTCAGGATTTGTTCTCAGACCCCCCCTTCTTTCTCCCCCCAGGCAGTTCCCAGTCCATGTTCCAGTGGGCCAAGGCGGTGCAAATCCAGACCAACCTAGACCTGGTCCTTGACTGGCTGCAGGGAGTAGGCCTCGGGGACATCGCCACCGAGTTCTTCCGCAAGCTGAGCACCACGGCCAACCTGCTCTGCGTGCCCAAAAACAGCCTGCTGCAGGTGAACAGACGCCGGGCCTTCGCCCTCCTCCGAGCCTCAAAGGGAACGGGAGCCCAGGTCTGGGAACAGCTGGCTGGCTTGGGCAAGGGCAAAGGGCGCGGACGTTTGCTGCCGCTTTCCCCTCCTGAAGCTCACGATTTAAGCGTCTGATGAAAGGAGGGTGTGCTGGCAACCCTTTTGGTTTATTTTTTTAAAAAAAATTAATCATTTACGAGAGCCAGCGTGGTGTGGTGGTTAAGAGCAGTGGTTTGGAGCGGTGGACTTTAATCTGGGGAACCGGGTTTGATTCCCCACTCCTCCACACGAGCGACGGAAGCTAATCTGGTGAACCGGGTTGCTTTCTCCACTCCTACACATAAGGCCAGCTGGGTGGCCTTGGGCTAGTCACACTTTCTCAGCCCCACCTTCCTCACAGGGTGTCTGTTGTGGGGAGGGGAAGGGAAGGTGATTGTAAGCCAGTTTGATTCTTCCTTAAGTGGTAGAGAAAGTCGGCATATAAAAAACCAACTCTTATTATTACTATTATTTGGCACTTTGCATTCTCGCATGAGGGCCCAGGTATGGGAAGCAAATAGGGTCACCAATGCACAGGTAGGACCGAGAGATCTGCCATAATTTCAATTGATTTCCAAACGACAGAGATCCATTCCCTTAGAGAAAATGGCTGCTTTGGAGGGTGGACTGTATGGCATTAGACCCTGCTGAGATCCCTCTCCGCCCCAAACCCCACACTCCCCAGGCTATACCTCTGAGTCTCCAGGAATTTCCCAACCTGCATTTGGCAACCTTAATGGGTACACTTGAGTAGGGTTGACAAGAGCAGGGTAGACTGGGCCTGTTTGTTCCATTTTAAAACTAGATCCCCCCCACCTTTTATGACACAAGACACTGGATGTCTTGGAGGGGATTGAAATGGGTATAGTAAGTTTGTGCTGGGCCCAAAGGAATCATGTCTCTGTCTAGTATAGAGACATTATAACCCATTGAAGTCCCTCCCCTCCCTAAACCCCGTCCTCCTCAGGCTCCACCCCTTAAATCTCCAGGTATTTACCAACCCAGTGCTGGCAACCCTAGTTAGGGCATTATTGCTAACTGTTCTGCTGTGTTCTGCTTGTACATAGGCATCTTGGTCCCGCCTGAGAAGCGACTATCCAGCTCTGCTTCCAGCCCAGCTCCAGCACGTACTCCGGAATTACCAGCTGGGACCAGGCCGCCTGGCCCCCGAGGGCTGGGACCCACCAGAAGAAGAGAGAGATGAGATTGCACAGAGTGAGTGAGGAATCCCCTTTTTCCCCACACCCACATCTTTGTCACCCACCACCACTTACAATTGCCATTGGGGTTTTTTTTCTGTCAAGGGTTCTGTGTCGATGGAAATTCAGCAGGTGAAATTTTCTTCTGTAGAGGAAACAGTCTTATAAGCGCTTGTTTCTGCCCATGTGAGTGTGAGAAAGTTTTGTAGCCATCCCTGGTCACCTGCCCAGAGAGGCTTCTTTTCCTCTGCTCCATAATTTCTTACTCTCTCTGGGCATTACCACCAACAATTAACCAATTCTCTTCCAGGGATCCTGCCTGAGGGTTAGCACTGTCACTTTGCTGATTACAGGCTTAGCTCTAAGTTCGAGTCTCCCTCTCTTTTGCACTTGCTACAGAGGGGACTAACACACTTAGTTGTATGCTTTAGGAGGGCAGGGTAAATCTTTGTCTCCTCCTCCTTTTGACTTAGTAAGCATGGACTGAACAAGAGTTTTAACTTGCATCACAGAGATCAGATCAGCTGCCTTAAAAATATAAAGGAGGCTAATAAGAAAATAAAAAGCACACACAACCTAAGTAAACACAACTGACTGAGCAAGGGTCAAAGAAAAGGTGATACAAATACAGTCCTCTGCTCCTGAATCTTACATACCCCAGAAAAAAAGGATAGGCTGTTCGCTTTGTGAAGTTGCAAGCAATTAGAACTCATCCATTATCTTAGTGTTAGCATCTGGGGTTTCCCCCTTTTCTATTTCAGCATTGCGTAGCAATGGCTGCTTTCTGGAAACAATGGCTTCCTTCCTTCTCCTCGTTGTACAAAACGGTGAAGAGAAAATGTGCCCCCCTTTTGCAGACCCTAATTCTTTTCCTATCTGCAACTCTACACTTTGGCTTCCCGCAGCTCTCTATAGCTTTAGGTGTGACTATAGGTGAAGTCTGATGCTGTGTGCCTTTTGTTCTTCACTGGCCAGGGTCATCTGCATTTCTATGTCACTGGCTGATTGTATCTGAGAAGTGACTCATGCCCATTTCTCTTTCTCTTCTCCCCACCCCCTTGCCAGCCAGCAAAAGGTACCTTATGTATTCTGAGCCTGTACAGAGTGCAAACCTAAAAATTATCCCCTTTGGATTGTGAACCTTGGCATCAATCTTGGGGTGTAAGGCATTTTTGCACAGCCCCCGTCACTGTGTTCTCCACTGCTGGGAAAGAATCCCCTCTATTCCAACTCTGTTCCCTTGTTTTCCCTCTGGAGCTGCACCATCTCCCTCCCCCCAACAAGTGAAATGGAATGTGGCTGCATTTGGTACTGCTTGCTAAAAATGGGCTCTTAACACCTCTTGTAGTACTTAACAGAGGGTGTGGCTAGGGTCGAATGAGGGTAGAGCTACTGGTGCAGCTGCCCAGGACAGCAAAATCTGAGGAAATGCAGAGTTCTAGAATTCTAATTGTATATATTTTTAACTGGATGTTTTGTGTGTGTGTGTGAAGGGAACAAATATTTAAGTCTGCTCAGAATGCCAAAAATATCTAATCACGATTCCGTCTTCATTTTATAAACCAAGTGCTGCCTTTCCGGTTCTTTCCTCCCACGTCCCAGGCGATATATTTGAGAGCTTCACTGACCACCCACCCCTGATTCTCCCATGCGACGGTTTCCGCTTGCGCCTCTCGGAGCCGGTGACCGACGACGTCCTCCATCGGCAGCTTGTACGCCTGCGTCGTTTTCTGTGGGAGCTGGAGCGCGAATCCCTCCCGGCCAACCAGCGGGCAGTCTACGGCCTGGATTCCAGCCAATGAGAAGGAGGGGACGGCAACAGCATTCAAGATGGTTTCGGGTCCTCAGGAAGCCCTTGCCAGAATATTTCCCCCAGGATTTTGGAAGAGGCGGAAGAACCTCAAACCCTTTGGTTTAGCTGATAACGGGATTGCCCTGAAGTTCGAAGGTCATTTACCACATCCGAGGTCAGGGAAAAAATGGCCACTGTTTGCTGTTATCACCTCAGCTCTTTGTCACCTGATGTCAGCTTCATATTTGGGAGAACGGTAGCATTTTCCCACCTCAAACTCGGCTGCTCTTTCGGGCCCCAGGTCACACTGTCCCAAACGATGTATTCCTTTCCTCAGGCCAATAAAATTATTCATTGAGACCAAGAAAAACCGGACAGATCATCTCGATGTAAAGGGAGCTTCCAAATCCTACACATAATTCTCAGAAAAGTGGAACAGCTGCCAGAGACGGGACAAGAGAATATTGGAGGAGAGGGATAGAACCGGCTACTCTCGTCTCTGTAGCGTGCACTGATTTGGTGAACATTGTCTGTGTGTGACACTGAAATCCCGGGATGCATGGGGGCTGGGAGCAGGGACTTCTGGTGTCTTCCATACAGGCCTTTTGGTGTCCCTAGGACGTGCCTCTTTCCATTGTCCCAGACCGCAAGCGCTATCTTTGTCGACGGGCGTCAGGGCCCACGGCTGCTCCTGGAATTAATCTTTGAAACCTGAGCCCGGGAAAGACCTATGAGCTCATTCGGCCCACTACTACCACCACCACTGGGTAGATTGCCCAGCAAAAGGGATCAGACCCAGAGGCTGGCTTGGGAGAGGTCCGAGGGATTTCTCAGCCAGGTCACGAGAATCCAGAATTTGGGAGACTGCAGAGGAGCAGGAAAGCATACCTAAGCGGCACAAATTGCAAGCCCCCCACCCCCCGCTCCTCATTCCCTAACAAAAACATTGCATGCATACCCCAGTTCCTGGAGCAATGTGTATGCATATATCTCCAAAAGTGTTACAAACAACTCATGCACTCACACAGAAAACCTCACACACTTGTTCCGTGTCCACAGATATAGCCAGTATTTTACTTTCTGTCACATACTCATGAACCTGCCTTTTTCTAAGTCACACGAGTGGTCTAAGCCAGGAGTGTCTCCAGAATCTCTTGGCAGAGCAAGGGCTTTCCTAGCACCTGCTCCACCTGAGAACCTTTTTACAGGGAGATGCCGGGGATTGAACCTGCAACTCTCTGTATACAAGGCTGGGGCTCTGCTGGTCAGCTTCAGCCTCTGTACATAAAACTAGCATTCCATGGGTTGTTAGGCATGGCACGTGGCTCATGCGCCTTCTCTCTCTCTCTCAGACACAATATGCCAATGCATTTGTATTGGCAAACGGAGACGGAGGGGCCCCGGCAACTAGAGGGGGCCGTCTTCCCCTTTTAAAGTGCAGGCTAGCCATGAGTAGGAAGGATCAGGGGCCCCCTCCCCCGCATTGTGTGAATTTCAGAGTGGGGAAAGCAAGTGTGTGCGTATGAGTGTGTGTATCTGTGAGTAAAAAAAGTCTCATGAGACGCAGGAAAGCCAGTGTGTTCAAAACTGGTGCATGGAAACAATCTCATAAGAACATAAGAAAGGCCATGCCGGATCAGACCCAGACCCATCAAGTCCAGCAGTCTGTTCGTACCATCGCCAACCAGGTGCCTCTAGGAAGCCCCCAAACAAGACGACTGCAGCAGCACCGTCCTGTCTGTGTTCCACAGCACCTCATATAATAGGCCTGCTCTTCAGATCCTGGAGAGAATAGGTATGCATCAGGACTAGTATCCATTTTAACTAGTAGCCATGAATACCCCTCTCCTCCATGAATATGTCCACTCCCCTCTTAAAGCCTTCCAAGTTGGTAGCCATCGCCACATCCTGGGGCAGGGAGATCCACAATTTATGCATTGTGTGAAGATCTCTCTCTAGCCTTCACACACTGACACCCATAATACATTCACCCTTTTGCACTGTAGACTGGTTCTGCTGAGCTCACTTTCCCAGGCCTACTGCGCAACTTAGGCTGCTGCATCCCAATAGTGTTTGTGTGTGTGTGTGTGTGTGGTGGTGGGTGTAAGTCTTTTTCATACCCACCAGGAGGGGTCAGTGTTGCTCATCTAGTGACACTTAATCTGCTTAAACTTTTCCAGGCAGACACAAACACACACACTGTTTAGGACACATCTGCATTTCAGCCTCTCTCTCTTTCACACACCCACACCCTGTTTCGTTCTGGTTGGGCTCCAGAGGAAGGTGAGCGGGGGGGGGGTGCCCAGGGGCAGGGCCCGAAGCAGGGGGCAGGGCGAGGGAGCATGTCTGACTTTAAATACCCTGGTCAGAACCTGATCCGCCACGTCAGTGAAATCCAGCGTGGGCCTGGGACGGCTGGCGACAGGTGACACCTGCTGTGCGAAGCAACGCGCCCTGTGGCCCGACAGCAGCCGCGGGGAAAGGGCAAAGGGGAGCCGGCGAGTGACCACCACAGTCACTCGGGGTCTTCTTTGCCGCACCGGTCGCCGGAGACGAGGCCCTGGCCAGTGTGCCTTTCAGGCTACCCGGGATAACAACACAGGATGGGGGGACGCCTGTGCCCGGCCTCCAGCCAGGATCACGTTTCCTGCCTGATAAATACAACCAGGGACTTCTGGCAAGGCCCCAGGCGAGAAAGACCAAGAGTGCCTCTGAGCGGGTGCAGAGAGCCAGCGTGGTGTAGTTGTTAAGGGCGGTGGTTTGGAGCAGTGGACTCTGATCTGGAGAACCGGGTTCGATTCCCCACTCCTCCACATGAACGGTGGACCTAATCTCCAAACTCTGAATGGGGGCTGAGTTTTGAGTATTTGGATGGGGGAAATGTGCATCTAGAGAGCAGCAAATCCCAGGCAAAACTTCCCATGCTTAAATGGCCCTTTAGAGGCCCTAAGAACTGAAAACAGTGGTTCTCAACCTTTTTTGCTCCATTTCCCCCTTTCAACATTGTTCAGAATATAATTTCCCCCTTCCCACTCTAACTCAAAAATAAAAACACACTACAAATTTACAGATTGTACATAATCTACAGGACATCACACTTTGCTGAATAGTGTTCCCAATTCCCCCCCAACCCTAAAATTGTCCCCCCCAGGGGGAATTCTCCCCTTGTTGAAAACCCATGACTTAAAAGGTTTTGGTGCCCCCATAGATATGTAAAAAACAACAATGAAGATTAAATTACTTAATAATTTAATAGTAAATTGCTTAATAATGAAAATGTGCATCTAGAGAGTCGCAAATCCAAGGCAAAACTCCCATGCTTAAATGGCCTAAGAACATAAGAAACACCCTGCTGGATCAGACCCAGGCCCAAGTCCAGCAGTCTGTTCACACAGTGGCCAACCAGGTGCCTCTAGGAAGCCCCCAAACAAGACAACTGCAGCAGCACCGTTCTGCCTGTGTTCCACAGCCCCTAAGATAATAGGCATGCTCCTCTGATCCTGGAGAGAATAGGTATGCAGCATGACTAGCATCCATTCTAACTAACAGCCATGAATACCCCACTCCTCCATGAATACGTCCACTCCCCTCTTAGAGCCCTCCAAGCTGGCAGCCATCACCACATCCTGGGGCAGGGAGTTCCACAATTTAACCATGCGTTGTGTGAAAAAAATACTTCCTTTTATCTGTTTGGAATCTCTCAGCCTCCAGCTTCAGCAGATGACCCCGCGTTCTAGTATTATGGGAGAGGGAGAAAAATTATGGGAGAGGGAGGTAGCAAAGTGTGATGACCTGTAGATTGTGTGTGTGTGTGTGTGTGTGTGTGTAAAGTGCCGTTAAGTCGCAGCCGATTTATGGCGACCCCTTATGGGGTTTTCAAGGCAAGAGACTAACAGAGGTGGTTTGCCAGTGCCTTCCTCTGTAGAGCAACCCTGTAGATTATATACAACCTGTAAAATTGTAGATAATTCACAGTGGGTAGCCGTGTTAGTCTGTCTGCAGTAGTAGAAAAGAGCAAGAGTCCAGTAGCACCTTAAAGACTGACAAAAATATTTTCTGGCAGGGTATGAGCTTTCGTGAGCTGTGGCTCACGAAAGCTCATACCCTGCCAGAAAATATTTGTGTTAGTCTTGAAGGTGCTACTGGACTCTTGCCCTTTTCTACATTTAGATACATTTAAATACATTTTGATACATTTAGATACATTCAGATACCGGAAGAAGTGAGCTGTGGCTCACGAAAGCTCACACCCTGCCAGAAAATATTTGGGTTAGTCTTGAAGGTGCCACTGGACTCTTGCCCTTTTCTACATTTAGATACATTTAAAAACATTTAGATACATTTAGATACATTCAGATACCGGAAGAAGTGAGCTGTGGCTCCCGAAAGCTCACACCCTGCCAGAAAATATTTGTGTTAGTCTTGAAGGTGCTACTGGACTCTTGCCCTTTTCTACATTTAGATACATTTAAATACATTCAGATACATTCAGATACCCGAAGAAGTGAGCTGTGGCTCCCGAAAGCTCATACCCTGCCAGAAAATATTTGTGTTAGTCTTGAAGGTGCCACTGGACTCTTGCCCTTTTCTACATTTAGATACATTTAAATACATTCAGATACATTCAGATACCCGAAGAAGTGAGCTGTGGCTCCCGAAAGCTCACACCCTGCCAGAAAATATTTGTGTTAGTCTTGAAGGTGCTACTGGACTCTTGCCCTTTTCTACATTTAGATACATTTAAATACATTCAGATACATTCAGATACCCGAAGAAGTGAGCTGTGGCTCCCGAAAGCTCATACCCTGCCAGAAAATATTTGTGTTAGTCTTGAAGGTGCCACTGGACTCTTGCCCTTTTCTACATTTAGATACATTTAAATACATTCAGATACATTCAGATACCCGAAGAAGTGAGCTGTGGCTCCCGAAAGCTCACACCCTGCCAGAAAATATTTGTGTTAGTCTTGAAGGTGCTACTGGACTCTTGCCCTTTTCTACATTTAGATACATTTAAATACATTCAGATACATTCAGATACCCGAAGAAGTGAGCTGTGGCTCCCGAAAGCTCATACCCTGCCAGAAAATATTTGTGTTAGTCTTGAAGGTGCCACTGGACTCTTGCCCTTTTCTACATTTAGATACATTTAAATACATTCAGATACATTCAGATACCCGAAGAAGTGAGCTGTGGCTCCCGAAAGCTCACACCCTGCCAGAAAATATTTGTGTTAGTCTTGAAGGTGCTACTGGACTCTTGCCCTTTTCTACATTTAGATACATTCAGATACCTGAAGAAGCGAGCTGTGGCTCCCGAAAGCTCACACCCTGCCAGAAAATATTTGGGTTAGTCTTGAAGGTGCCACTGGACTCTTGCCCTTTTCTACTACTGAAAAATTGTAGTTTGTTTTTAACAACTTCTTGGGAAGGGGGGAATTATATTCTGAATAATGGCGGAAGGGGGGGGAAGGGGGCCCAAAAGGTTGAGACCCGCTGGCCTAAAGGTCTTAATCCGGCCCTGCTCGAGCGAGCCTGGCTTCCCCGGGGCAAGCGTGAGGTCTAGCGCCCTGCGTGGCACGAAAGGGCTCCTTGGAGCCAGGACTCCTGGGTTCCTTGGAGGGGAGGGGGAGAGGGGGAGGGGAGGGGGAGGGAAAAGGGGAGGGGGGGTCTGCCGGGCCAGCAGGCGGTGCTCTGGGATCTGCCGGGGGGGGGGGGCTGCCCTGCTGAGCCAGCAGCGCGTTCCGGGTGTCGGGTGTCGCGGCAGGTGGCACCCGCGGGGAGGGGGGCGGCCAGCACGGCAGGGGGCGTCCCAGCTGCCGGGGAGGGGGGCCGGGTGGCGTCTGACCCCCCCCACCCCACCCCCTCCGGAGCTCCCTGCGCTCGCCTCCTCCGCCTGCCACCCTCACCTGGGCACGGGCAGCGAGGGAGAGAAGGACAGCCCGCCCCTTCGGAGAGGCGGCCGGACCCTCCCAGAGCAGCCGTCGGGGGAAGCCGGGGCGGCCAGGCAGGCGATCCCCGAAGCCCAGCGCCCAGGGAAGGTCTCTCTCGCGTCCGTTCCGGTGAGCAGGACGCCTGGGTGCTTCGGGGGGACGGGGGGGACGCCTTGCCTTTGATTTCCAGCTCCTCCGACCCGAGATCTGGAGCGCAACCTGCAGAAGGCAAAACCACATTTACAACACCGTAGAATAGTAGAAAAGGGCAAGAGTCCAGTAGCACTTTAAAGACTAACAAAAATATTTTCTGGCAGGGTATGAATTAACACCGTAGAATGTCAACAGCCTTCAGTTTGCAAGATCTGAGCCATTTGCAAGATCTGAGCAAGGCTGTGCAAGATAGGACGTTTCGGAGGACTTTCATTCATGGGGTCGCCGTGAGTCGGAAGCGACTTGATTAAAAGAAAATGGACAACGTCATAGAATGTTGAAACATTAAAAAGGTGCATAAGATAAAAGCAAAATTGACGACATCGTAGCATGTTGAAATATGAAAAAGATAAATAAGATAAAAACAACATTTACAGCATCATAGAATGTTAAAATATTAAAGAGATACATAAGATAAAAACAAAAGTTACAACATCACAGAGTGATAAAATATTATAAACAATATGGCTTTAAAATCTCGGAATTCATACATTATTTTAAAATTACAAATTTAAGAATAGATAAATAGCTTTATAGGGATAGCAATATAAACAGTACATTGATCATATTTCTGTTTAGCGCATGATTTAACTTGTGAAGGGGGGGATGCAGCTTTGGGAGGGCGAAACCCAGGCAGGGGTCAGCAGGGCCCCTTAGGGAGGCTGGGGGGGTGTTAGGGGGCTCCTGGAGCCTCCCGGAGGAAGGCATGCTTGGGGCCTGCAGGTCTGTAAGAAAAAGAAAAGAAAAGCAGGAGTTGCCACCTCTCCCTCCCAAGCAACGTTCCTGTGCCTTTAAGAGCTGCCCCACAGCTCTCCTTGGGTGAAACAGCCCTACCTACCTATCTCTCACATTTTTTATCCCGCTGCCCCCCAAAGAATGTGGGGCGGAGTGCAAGAGTCTCCCTTCACAACAACCCTGCGAGGCAGGCTGCTCTGAAAGGGAGCGTGATTGGCCCCAGGTCCCCTAGTCGGCCGTCCAGGGTTGAAACTGTAGTTCAATGAAAGAGCGAGGAAGGGCCCCTTTTGACCACCAAAGGGGCTATGCCAGGAATTATGGAAGCTGCGTGGATAAAAGCTACACAAGGAGGGGGGGGGAGGTTTGACAGTGAGGAAAAGGTATCAGGTGGGATACAGCAGAAAAGGTGGTAGGAGCCACCCCAAAGTCTCCCCAATCCTATTCCAGTCCTCTAACCACAGTGTACTCTTCCTCCCCTTAAGTTCATCTTCCTCCTGGGAGGTGCTCTACCTGTTGAGTTTCTGCCTGTCACGTGGCTCGTAAAAGCCTAGGAGCACTGCCAAGAAGGGTTTCCTGCTGGATTCTCTGGGAAGAGAGCAGGGAAAGGGGGAGATACCGTAGCTGTTTCTTTTGCTTATCTTCCCTTTGTTTCCTTTTTTTCCTATTGGATGTAAATGGGATGTAAATCCTCAGATTTGGGTTTGAAACCACAGGAACCCCGAAGATGACGCTCCTTGCTTCTGAGCGATCGATGCTTATCCGAAGCAAATTCCGCTCTGGTAAGTACAAACTTAGCACAGCTTTGAGGTTTATACTGTTTCACATAACTAGTCATGACCGTATTGCTGTATTGTTGTTGTTGTTGTTGTTGTTGTTATAAAATCCAAATAGAAGAACTGTTAATACATTGTTCACATTTATAAAGACCTTACCTAAGATTGGCAAAAGTAATAAGAACTCCTTACTGTTCTTTTATAAAGCCGATTTTGCGTTGAACAGTAACAGCTCCGTACCTTTTTTTTGCTGTTATCATAAATATCAAACCTGCTGATAAAGTACATTTGTGATATTAAAGTAAATACTTTAAATATGTCACTGTTATTTAACAATATCTGGTGATCAATTATCATCAGCCTGGCTGTCCTCTCTAAGAAAATAACCCAGTAGTAACTGTGCGTACATGAACAAAAATTTGTAGCAAAGGAAACTGGATTCTGCAAATAAACAGATCTATGTCAACTTATTGAACTGCATGTATCAATTATGCAAATTTCATTGGTTGGCATGTATTGGCTTGATTGGGGTAATTCTCTCTGCTTCTGCCAGATGTGGGGAGAGTCCAAGAGGCATGTAGGGGCACAGCAGTCATGCCCTTTGACCTATGTGGGAGACCTTGGCCACCAATTGTGCCCCAAGGATCAGATCTGACCATGTCCGCTACCCTTCACGGCACCCAAAAGCCACCCAAAAGCCACCACCAGAGGCTGCCCTAACCTTGCTTCATAGTCTCTATGGACTGTCTCTACTTTCTTATGGCGCATACACATTTTTGGAGCATGTACGGAGTACATTTCCCATACCGTTATTCAACTGGGTTAAAGGGGTGGGGCCTAAAAGTCACAGGGAGTGGCTTCCATCCAGGCAGTCTTAAGCACATTAACGCTTGCAGGTCATCATCAGGAAAGTATTCCTCCTCCCCACTCCCACCCCCGGCAAACCTGCTGCCTGCCTGAGGCAGCCAATTCACATTGCGTCATGTTACACGCTGGCCTTGACAATTTGTCCTTTGATGAATCAGGTTCGCATTCATTCACCACCGCATTAGGCTATGCGGACTTAGCTGCGATATGGGACCGAATGCAACTGATAAAAAAGGATATTGCGGAGCTTGAGAAGCTGCAGAAAAGAGAAACCAAAATGATCAGGGGACTAGAGCAACTGCCCTTTGAGGAGCGGTTAAAATGCTTAGGGCTGTTTAGCTTGGAAAGAAGGTGGTTAAGACATGAAAGAGGTCTATAAAATTATTATGTGGAGGGAGCTTTTCTCCCTCTTGCATAATACTAGAATGTGGGGTCATCTGCTGAAGCTGAAGGGTGAGAGATTCAAAACATAAAAGGAATTTCTTCATACAACACATAGTTAAATTGTGGAACTCCCTGCCCCAGGATGTGGTGATAAGAACATAAGAAAGGCCCTGCTGGATCAGACCAAGGCCCATCAAGTCCAGCAGTCTGTTCACACTGTGGCCAACCAGGTGCCTCTAGGAAGCCACTAACAGGACGAGTGCAGCAGCACCATCCTGCTGCCAACATGGAAGGCTTGAAGAGGAGAGTAGACATGTTCATGGAGGAGAGGGCTATTCATGGCTACTAGTCAAAATGGATACTAGATGCATATCTATTCTCTCCAGGGTAAGATGCGCTTGCCTATTATATGAGGTGTTCTGGAACACAGGCAGGATGGTGCTGCTGCAGTCGTCTTGTTTGTGGGCTTCCTAGAGGCACCTGGTTGGCCACTGTGGGAACAGACTGCTGGACTTGATGGGCCTTGGTCTGATCCAGCACAACCTTTCTTATGTTCTTATAATGGTTCTTGTGTTTGAGCGGAAGAAGAGCTAAGATCACCTCTGGGCATTATGAACACCCCTTTAAAGGTGCTTTGAAGGAACGCTAACCCCATTTTTTAAAGTTCTAGCACCTTGAGCTGAACATCTCTGAACACGTGCAGAGTTCAGTTCTGGCAACTGGCCCCAAATATTGCATCCTATGCAGTAGGTTTCCTCAGGTTCAGCAGAACTGGAACCAGGTCAGCCCTGTTTCTTGTGCCTTTAGATTAGGAGGCTAAAAAGCTGTACATTTGGGGTTGTCTGTGGAGGTGGCAAAAGCCAAGCCGTTTGCAGCTTTCCTGCTTGCTGGCCAGCCCTAGAGAAACACTATCCGGCTCTAAAGTGACAGCGCATGTGCATTCTCTCTGTCTCTGTTACTTGCACGCACATCACAGTGTGCCTGTGTGCCAGGCTTATGAAATGGTGCTGCCTTTCTCTGACTAGGAAAAGCGCTGGTGGTGAGAGGTAGTGAGAGAGAGCAGGAAAAGGCAGGCTGGTTGGTGAAACGAAAGCAGCAGGAAGGGAAGGCCGGTTAGGCAGGAGGGAGAGGGTCAGCAAGTGATCTATCCAATGTTAAAAGCAAGGCTCGTTTGGCCAGCTGGAAAGATGCAGCCATTTTACTGTGGCCTAGTATGTTCAAGGGCCAAGCTGCCCATATGTAACAGGTATTCCTTGAAGGCTATTGGGATTTGAGGGGGGGGGCACCCTATTCTTCTCCCAATCATGACCTCTCTCAGTAATAAACATACAGTAACATCTCTCTTCAACCATAAAGCTCGCTGAGTGACCTTGGGCCTGTCGTTCTGTTAATCTGACCTACCTCACAGGGTTGTTGTGTGGATAAAATGGAGGAATGGTGAACCTTATAGGCCACCCTTGGAGGACAGAAATGTAGTAGACCAATGAAACTGCCGCACTTCTTAATTTTTAGGCTGTTTTGTTAGGGTTGCCAGGTCCCTCTTCACCACCTATGGAAGGTTTTTGGGGCGGAGCCTGAGGAGGGTGAGGTGAGGAGGAGAGGGACTTCAATGCCATAGAGTCCAGTTGCCAAAGTGGCCATTTTCTCCAGGTGAACTAAGCTCTATCGGCTGGAGATCAGCTGTAATAGCAGCAGATCTCCAGCTAGTACCTGGAGGTTGGCAACCCTATGTTTCATGAGTATGTATAAAAATTAGACATGCCGATTTAAATTATTAGTGTTATCAATGATAAATTGGGGAGGAGTATTTAATGGTGAGAGCCTATATGAAGGGTCGAGCTGAAAGCTACAGGAAGCCCTGCTTAATTGTTGTGGATATTTCAGTTCTGCTGAGCTCCTATAAGCCTTTTAAAACAATAACTTATTTTTAAATCTTACCCGTCCTCCAGTGATGGACTACCTAAAGTTTCAAAGCAAATGCATTTACAGTCAACCACTGAAATAAATCTGTATCCAAAAAGGCATCCAAAATTAATTGATGTATAGGTTACAAAGCAAATGATTCAATCAACGGAACATACTTTACAGTGCAATCCTAAGAACGCTTTCCTGGAACTAAGTTCCACTGAATAGACATGGGTAGGATTCTGAGCAGACTTGCTTAGGATCGCTGCCTTCGCTGACGGCCCTAGAGAAAATGTAACTTACACCGTTTATGCCTGGGAGGTTTTGCCTTGGATTTGCCGCTCTCTAGGTGCAGATTTTCCCCATCCAAATTCTCAAAACTCCGCATGGGGGCTTATTGTTGAGTTTTGAGAATTTGGATAGGGAAAATGTGCATCTAGAGAACAGAAAATCCAAGGCAAAACCTCCCGTGCATAAACGGCTAAAGTATCATACAGCTACAGGCATCCAGAAGCTGGGAACGGCTACGGTTCCCCCAAAGGTGTCTGCCTCAGGGCTCCTGCGTGAAATATCCAAAGGGCTCTCGCAGCCGCTGGCCTGGGAGTTGGGGGCATCTTGTATTTCCATCCCTCCAAATAAATAGCTAATGGCGTCACCCCAGCTGCTGCTGACAACGGGACAAATGCCCAGGCAGGCGGGCAGGCAGTAGAAAAGGGGGCACAGGAATAGAAACGCTTGGTGCAGTCCCACCCTCCAGAGGTATGACGTGCCTGCATTGGGATGGTGGGGCTGGCCCGCCCCGTCTTGCTCTTCCTTAGACAAGGTGACTCCAGGGAGCCATTGTCCTAGGACTGGGCCTGCTCTGCGCTCAACACATTCAAAGAGCCCTCGGACTGCTATTCTTTTCAGAGCAGAACAACAAGGCAAATGGAGGTTTATCATAGAATCGTAGAATTGGAAGGGGCCCTACAGGCCATCTAGTCCAACCCCTGCTCGATGCAGGACCAGCCAACAGCATCCCTGACAAGTAGGGTTGCCAGCCTCCAGGTACTAGCTGGAGATCTCCTGCTGTTACAACTGATCTCCAGCCGATAGAGATCAGTTCACCTGGAGAAAATGGCTGCTTTGGCAATTGGACCCTATGGCATTGAAGTCCCTCCCCAAACCCCGCCCTCCTCAGGCTCCGCCCCAAAAACCTCCTGCTGGTGGCAAAGAGGGACCTAGCAACCTTCGTGGGAGAGGTCCCTTGTTGATTCCCGCCTAGTCCCGCCAGCCTGATACCCAAACTGGGGTTCAGGTTTGTTTGCCTGTTTTGAGACCAATTACAACACACGCTTAGTGGAGGAAAAATAAAGTTTATTCGTGGCCACGAACAGACCGACGCAAGGGAGTCATCTCCAAAGCTTGCGTAAGGAGACAATAGATGTGCGTTACATTTTATACCTTGATCGATTTGCCATTTTGTTTGTTTGACAATACATAAAGTAACACAGCGCGTCTTATTTTCGACACCTCTCTTCATCCATAATTGGTCTTTTGTTCCGCTTAATACCTGTTCTCAAGCCCCTGGAACATCTTGACTCAGTTATCTGTCTCGCTGGCATATCCCACTTGGGGTACATTACACTGTGACTGGTACAAGCATTTTTTTCCTCCCAAGCAGGCCCCTCTATCTGTCTTATCTTGCTTATTCCTTTCTGTTGTACAGAGACGAGGCCCTTTTCTAACACCGACCAATTTAACAGCCACTACCTCTTCCTTAGGAGGGAAGGCAGCATGGTACAGCCCGATCTCGTCGGATCTCGGAAGCTAAGCAGGGTCAGCCCTGGTTAGTATTTGGATGGGAGACCACCAAGGAAGTCCAGGGTTGCTATGCAGAGGAAGGCACTGGCAAACCACCTCTGTTAGTCTCTTGTCATGAAAAACCTCATAAGGGGTCGCCATAAGTCGGCTGCGACTTGACGGCACTTTACACACACACCTCTTCCTTATACTACCTAACATATCATATAATATACCAATAAATAATTAATTACTTTGCCTACACCAAATAATATTTACTAAAATGCTGGTGCTTATGTTATCAAGCTAGGGTTGCCAGGTCCCTCTTTGCCACCGGCGGGTAGTTTTTAGGGCGGAACCGGAGGAGGGCAAGGTTTGGGAAGGGGAGGGACTTCGATGCCATAGAGTCCAATTGCCAAATGCCCATTGACAAGGAGATTGTAGGTGTATTGGCATTAGGCTGAGAGCTTGTTACAAACTGTTATGCAGCAAAAGAAATGAAGGCTGAAGAAGCCAATATTGGTGAAAGCGTCTATTTCCTGGAAGACGTTTCCGTTTGTTGGGCCAGCTTGGTCCGAATTCGAAACTTCCCCAGCAACTTTGCTTGTGTTGTTGAGGAGCCTGGTCATTGACACAGACCCAACACGAAGATGTTCCTTTCCTTTATTTTCCACGGACCGGCCTTTACAAGGATTGTTATTATATCATGGAAAGTCTCATGGACTCATAGGGAATTTTTGACATAGATTTTGTATATAATTTGGGCATATGTGCATTGTTTATTGTTCCCGTTTTGATGTCTGAAGTTCTTTCACGTGTAGATATTGTTGCACTGTCTTTGTCCTAATTTGTCTCTCTACTGAATATATGTTTTGCATATGAGCCGTGGGGAGATAATTTTTATTCCAGCCCTCACTGATCGCACGGTGAATAGTTTTGACCACCTGGAGGTTGGCAACCCTATATCAAGCCAATTTTCCATTCCAGAACTGGCAGTGAGAACAGTGGGGTCCCAGCCAGTTGCAGGCATCCCTGGGCCAAAAACATAAATGAGCGTAACTGTCATGGCTTCCTCACAGGTAACCTTGGCCGTTCTAGTTTTGTAACTACGCTGAGAATTCGGTTCAAGGTTTCGACTTTTTGACCTCCTCGGAGATTCAAAGGCCTTCGGAGGGCAGATTATGGCCTGGTAAATTGAACTGAACCCCGTGGCGCAGAGTGTTAAGCTGCAGTACTGCAGTCCAAGCTCGGCTCCCGACCTGAGTTCGATCCCAACGGAAGTCGGTTTCAGGTAGCCGGCTCAAGGTTGACTCAGCCTTCCATCCTTCCGAGGTCGGTGAAATGAGGACCCAGCTTGCTGGGGGTAAGGGGAAGATGACTGGGGAAGGCACTGGCAAACCACCCCATAAACAAAGTCTGCCTTGGAAACATCGGGATGTGACGTCACCCCATGGGTCAGGAATGACCCGGTGCTTGCACAGGGGAACTTTACCTTTACTTAAATTGAACTGAAGTTTGTTGCTCGAATGTATTCCTAGACCATGTGAAGAAGGCTCACCACCCAGTTTCCCAGGGGAGAGTGACCTTCTTACACTCAACATGCTTTTAAAAATACAATTCCAGAAATTTAGGTTCAGGTGCGAAAGGCAGAGAATACCAGTTAGTTTACAGTGCAGGTGTGCCATAATTCCTAAAGGTTGCTATGAATGTCTTTTGACCCTGGATCCAGTCAGTAGTTGCAATCCTGAATGAGAAAGGGTTTGTTCTGTCTGCTTCAGTTCTGGTTCAGGGTCAGATTACTGACCATAAAAGATCTGAGGTTCTTTATTTGTAATTTTGTGGTCTGTTTTAGGTGGTATTTCTTTTTTTTTTAGCGTTCTATTTTCTGTCAATTGACAATTTAGTTTGAACCTCAAATTGACATTAATGCCTGCACTTCTTATACTGCTGTGTAAGTGTGGTGTAGTGGTTAAGAGGGGTGGTTTGGAGCAGTGGACTCTAAACCGGAGAACCGGGTTTGATTTCCCACTCCTCCTCATGAGCAGTGGAGGCTAATCTGGTGACCTGGATTTGTTTCCCCACTCCTACACATGAAGCCAGCTGAGAGACCTTGGGCTGGTCACAGCTCTCTCAGCCCCACCTACCTCACAGGGTGTTTGTTATGGGGAAGGGAAGATAATTGTAAGCCGGTTTGATTCTGCCGTAAGTGGTAGAGAAAGTTGGCATGTAAAAACCAACTCCTCCTCCTCCTCCTCCTCTTCTTCTTCTTCTTCGTGGAGGGGAGGGTTAAACAGTTTTGATTTTGGCATTGACAAGTGGTATTTTCCCTCCTGTTTTTTAAATGTCTGGTTTTTTAAATGTCTGCTGATAGGAATAAATCCACTCGCCTTACCCTAACCTTATTCTCCTCTTCACAGTTCTCCAGCTCCGAATGCAACACCGTCAATCCCAGGAGCAGCTCTCCGAACGCCACCTCCTTCCAGGTGATGTATGTCTATACTGGGAACCAGATTTTTTTTTTTGACCCCTGCTGCTGGATTTCAGAGATGCTGTTTCTTTCACCGTTGTGATCAGGGTCCCACGTTGTATCAGAGCCATACTGGCTTTGACGGACTTCTCTGCACCCAACAATATTTAGTAACTGTTGCTTGTGCCGTTGCAGTATTAGTAACGTATCGTGACATTTCTTGGGAATGTCACTTTAAATATAATGATGTAGGCAACAATTTAGGGGCCTGAAGGCAACTGAATATTTAATATGTCTAAATGGCATGGGTTACCATCTTCTAATTTGACTAACCAGCTCCAGAACCAAAAACATGGACCTTATGACACATCTGCCACATTTGTGTGTGTTAAGTGCCGTCAAGTCGCTTCCAACTCACGGCGACCCTATGAATCAGTGTCCTCCAAAATAACCGATTGTGAACAGCCTTGCTGCGGTCTTGCAAACGGAGGGCCGTAGATCAGTTAAAATGTCTCCTCCACCCACCTCTGGTTGTGGTAAGCTGCCAACCTCCATGTAATGGCTAGAGATCTCCTGATCTCCAGGTGATAGAGATCAGTTTACCTGGAGAAAACGGCTGCTTTGGAAGGTGGACTCCATGGCATTATAACCCATTGACGTCCCTCCTGTCCCCAAACCCCGCCCTCCTCAGGCTCCACCCCCAAAATATCCAGGTATTTTCCAACCTGGAGCTGGCAACCCTAGATTGTGGAGATTGTGTCAGGCCTAAATGTTTCTAAGTTTTCTTCTACCACTGTAAAGGACTAGAAAGGTTAGATGGCCATTTGTCAGCAATGCTGAATCTGTGACCTTAGGCAGATGATGAGAGGGAAGGCATCTTGGCCATCTTCTGGTCACTGGGGGTATGGAGGGGGTACAATGTCCTGCATTGTGCAGGGGGTTGGACTAGATGACCCTGGTGGTCCCTTCCAACGCTATAATTCTATGATTCTATGAAATGTAAGTCTTTTAGAAATAATGCTAAGAACCTCTGGATATTGAACTCTGTGTGAGTCTGAGAGAGCGAATTCTGCACAAAAGGGAAGAAACTGAGAGCATGTAGGATATGGGGCAGCGTTCAATACTGCTTTCATTTCAGAGAATTGGAGGTGAGACTTTCCTCAGGCTGCTTGGTGGGTGATATAATCTGATGTGATGGGGAACTACTTCAGTGTCAGTGCGAGGTGGTTCCTTCTTTGGGGGCTCAGGGTTTTCTTACATATGTTCTGACAGAGATCATGTTAGCAGAAGATCAGATGGAAAACATACTCCCGTGATCATGCTAACAAATGTCCTGTATTGATCCTCCAGCGCTCAGCAAACCCCTGGCAACGCTGTCGCGGCCCAATGGGGGACCGGGCCAGAACAAGGTGAGTACCACTACGATGGGGTGTGAATTTTGGAATATATAAACATTTATATATACCCCCCTTCACTCCCCAAAGGGGACCCAAAGTGATTTGCCACGTCAAGCCCCCTCCTCCATTTTATCCCCACAACAACAAACCCATTGTGTGGGTTAGGCTGAGAGAGAGAGAGAGAGTGTAACTGGCCCAAAATCAGTATGAGACTTTGCAGAGACAAAGCTTTTCCCAACATGGCTGTTTTTGATGCATCAGTCCACTGAGGGAGGATTTTTGACAGGGCTTCTTCTTCCACACCAGCCACCTCCCATGATTGTTGCCTCACCTGCAGTCTATATATGATTCTCCTAATGAAAAAGAAGAAGAGTTGGTTTTTATACCCTGCTTTTCTCTACCTTTAAGGAATCTCAAAGCTGCTTTCAGTCGCTTTCCCTTCCTCTCCCCATAACAGACACCTTGTGAGGCAGGTGGGGCTGAGAGAGTTCAGAGAGAACTGAGACTAGCCCAAGGTCACCCAGCAGGCTTCATGTGTAGGAGTGGGGAATCAAACCCGGTCCTCCAGATTAGAGTCAGCCGCTCATGTGGAGGAGAAGGGAATCAAACGTGATTCTCCTGATTAGAGTCTGCCGCTCATGTGGAGGAGAAGGGAATCAAACCTGGTTCTCCAGACTAGAGTCCGCCGCTCATGTGAAGAAGAGAATCAAACCCAGTTCTCCCGATTAGAGTCCGCTGCTCATGTGAAGAAGGGAATCAAACTCGGTTCTCCAGATTAGAGTCTGCTGCTCATGTGGAGGAGAAGGGAATCAAACTCGGTTCTCCAGATTAGAGTCTGCCGCTCATGTGGAGGAGAAGGGAATCAAACCCGGTTCTCCAGATTAGAGTCCGCCGCTCATGGGGAGGAGAAGGGAATCAAACGCAATTCTCCAGATTAGAGTCTGCCGCTCATGTGGAGGAGAAGAGAATAAAACCCGGTTCTCCAGACTAGAGTCCACCGCTCATGAGGAGAAGGAAATCAAACTCGGTTCTCCAGATTAGAGTCTGCCGCTCATGTGGAGGAGAAGGGAATCATACCTGGTCCTCCAGATTAGAGTCAGCCGCTCATGTGGAGGAGAAGGGAATCAAACGCAATTCTCCAGATTAGAGTCTGCCGCTCATGTGGAGGAGAAGGGAATCAAACCTGGTCCTCCAGATTAGAGTCAGCCGCTCATGTGGAGGAGAAGGGAATCAAACGCAATTCTCCAGATTAGAGTCTGCCGCTCATGTGGAGGAGAAGGGAATCAAACCCGGTTCTCCAGATTAGAGTCCACCGCTCATGTGGCAGATTAGAGTCCACCAGTCTTAATCACTGCACTATGCTGGCTCTCAATGCCACCCCTCTCCATACAGGGGAGGGTCAGGGCAATACTCCTGCTCTTAGTTTCATATGAAGCTGCTTTCTGTTGAGTCAGACCACTGGTCCAAATTAGCCCAGCCCAGCCTGCTCTGGCTGGCAGCAGCTCTTCAAAGTCATGAGTGTTTAAAGGTTTTTCCCAGGCTCACTATCTGCGATCCTTTTAAGTGGGGATTGAGCCCTTGGCCTCCGGAATGCAAAGTATGTGCTCTAGCATTGAGCCTCCAGTTCCCAGTCTTCCAGCTGGCATTTTATCCACGGATCTCTGGTGACGCTTGATCCCTTGTGGAAGGGAAACTTGAGCACGCCCCACTCAGCAGCCAGAACATCCATCCATACTTCCTAACTAAAGCCAAACCCTGCTTCCTTTCCAGGGAACCAGAAGTCCCGACTTCCCCGTGACTTTCCATTTCCCCTAGTGATAACCTTGCAGGCTGTTTCGCTCAACGATGTTAAAAACAGGTTTTCCTTTTTTGAAAAGAAAAGAAAAAAGTTCCCTCATCCCTAATGAAAAAGCTAAACTGAGCAGAATGTAGATCAAAGTTTAAAATCTCCTCCTCTTGCTTACCAAACTGTATAGTGACACTTTACGAGCTGTGTAAGTAAAAGGTAAAAGTCCGCTGTGCAAGCACTGGGTCATTCCTGACCCATGGGGTGACGTCACATCCTGACGTTTACTAGGCAGACTTTGTTTACGGGATGGTTTGCCCATGCCTTCCCCAGTCATCTTCCCCAGGAAGCTGGGTACTCATTTTACTGACCTTGGAAGGATGGAAGGCTGAGTCGACCTTGAGCCGGCTACCTGAAACCAGCTTCTGTCAGGATCGAACTCAGGTCGTGAGCAGAGCTTGGACTGCAGTACTGCAGCTTACCACTCCGCGCCACGGGACTCCTTACGAGTTGTGTACCGCAGGTTAAAAAGCTCTCTCCGGCATCACTTGTGGAAATGCCACAAGGGCCCATCTAGGCAGCAGGTGCTTGACCTCTGTGGTTGGGTGCTTCCATAGGAGGCTCTGGAGAACTGGTGTGTGTGTGTGTGGGGGGGTGTTTCTTTCACCCGCCTGAAGATCCTTGTTTGAGGCTTAGGAACGTTGGCCACGCTTGTTATGTTATGCTAACAGAGGTCTTCTTTCCTTCCCTCTGCTTCTCCTCAGGCCAACGATTTTGCCAAGCTGAAAGCCTTGCCCCGGCCCTACAAGAACAGCGCTGCCAAGGGCCAGCTGGCAGAAGGTAGGGCGCGGCTTCTGTACTCCCCCCATTGAAGGGCAACAGAGCTCCTTAAAATAGTATTATGAAACCCATACACTCTGGGTCCTGGCTTCCCCTGTTCTGCCTCTCTTCAGCCATCCCTCTTTCAGAGGCCTAGTGTTTCAAGTCTGTCAGGCTTCAACCCTTTCTTTAATCACTTAGTTCACACCTCCCTCCCAGGCACCAGTTAAGATCTAGCCAGGAGGGGTCAGTGAGCATTCCCTCTTCCAGTTCAGTTTGCTCCACGGAAGCCTAAAAGAAGGATTTCTCTCTTGCGGGTCCCTTGATCTGGAACGCTCTACCAGAACTGGGTAGGAAAGCCATAACCCTGTCCCATGTTTAAGAGGGCTGTAGAACTTCCTTGTAGAACTTCCTTGTTTAGAAGGGCCTTTGGGGGAAACCAAATTAGCTCTGTGAATGTGGAAGGTACGTTCTGTTTGGAGCTCATTAGCTAATGCAATGTACGTAAATAGGGGCTCTTAGTTTTGGGGATTGTTTGTTGATTGCTTTGTTCTGTATATTGGATTGTTATGTTGTATGTTTAGGAAAAGCTGCCTTGAGCGAATGGGGAAAGTGACATAAAAATTTGTATTGATAACAAACAATCTGGTTGAGAAAGGCCGTCCCTGTTCCCTTTCTGCTCTACTCCAGCATCTCCTGGAAACCCTTCGGAGCTGCAGGAGAAAAAGGCTCGCCTGGCCGAAGACCTGAGCGAGAAGATCCTACACCGCCCTGGACCGCTTGAGCTGGTGAAGAAAAACATCCTCCCCTTGGATCCTGGCATCAAGGATGCCATGACAGGTAATGACGCGAGATGCTTCAGCGCACCAGAAAGCGGAATGTTGCCCAGTAGGATGGAAGCAGGGATCTGTAGGGATGCTGTTTGGGAGAGGAGCATCCAGGTCCTGGGTATGAGGGAGGATCTACCTAATGGACCTCATACTCTGGGAGGAGGAGGGGGAGGAAGAGGAGGAAGAAGAAGAGTTGGTTTTTATATGCCGACTTTCTCTGCCACTTAAGGGAGAATCAAACCGGTTTACAATCACCTTCCCTTCCCCTCCCCACAACAGACACCCAGTGAGGTAGGTGAGGCTGAGAGAAAATGACTTGCCCAAGGTCACCCAGCTGGCATTATGTGTAGGAGCGGGGAAACAAACACAGTTCACCAAATGAGCCTCCGCCACTCATGTGGAGGAGTGGGGAATCGAACCTGGTTCTCCAGATCTGACTCCACCGCTCCAAACCACTGCTCTTAACCACTACACCACGCTGGTTCTCTCTCTGGTTGACACAGAAGGACAGAGCAAGCCCAAAGAGGGACTAGATAGTCTCGTGGGGATAACTGGGTGTGTGTCCCACCCCTGTCCTTGACTTTCCACGTGGTCCTGCCATCTGCAAAATGGGAATATCAGTAACACATGGGTAAATAGGGTAGCTGGCAGGGGTCACCTTGGCTTGGCAAATTTTGTCAAAGGTGCTTTGGTTCAGGTCCCTGTCCTGTTAAAAAAGGGGAAAGTGTGCCATCGACTCATGGCAACCCCATGAAGTCCCATCTCATGGGGTGAGCAGAGTTGGTTTGCCATTGCCTTCCTCTGCATAGCATCCCCCGCCTTCCTTGGTGGTCTCCCATCTAAGTACCAGCCCTGCTTAGCTTCTTGAGCTTGAAAAGATCATGCTAGCCTGGGCTATTAGGACTGCTACCCTGTCCTGTTAAGACCCATCAAATTGCATTCTCTCTCTGCCCCAATCTAATCTTATGGTATTATGAGGGTAAATGAGTTGTAAAAGTTCAGTAGTCGTTTTGCCTGGAGGAGGGTCCAGGTTTGATCTCCAATTAATAAAAGCTGTTGGGTAACAGGGCTGGGAAACCTTGCCTGAAATGTTGAAGAGCTGCCCCCCAGTTGCAGAACTGGGCTAGGTTGCAGAACAGTGGTCAGACTCAGTAGAAGGCATCTTTGTATCCTGGCCAAGGGCTATAGGAATTTTAAAGGTTCTTAGGAGAAGAATCCCATCACCCTCATATCTTCTGCTAGAGTAAACCCAGGCATGTTCTTTCGGTCTTCTCTCCAGAGGCAGCTCCATCTGCACCTGATTCCTTTACCTTTGAGGAAGATCTCAGTAGCTCCTCCTCCTCTTCTTCCCCATGCTTTGTGCTGTCTCCAGGAAATGCCCTCGGGAACACGCCCACCTCCTCATCAGGGGCTGCCTTTCAAGTAAGTAGCTGTGGATGAACTTTGGCATGGGTGGATGAAGTAATGCATGTAAAGTGCCATCAAGTTGCAGCTGACTTATGGTCTCCCGCTAGGGTTGCCAGATCCCTCTCTTCGCCACCGGTGGGAGATTTGGTGGGGCGGAGCCTAAGGAGGGCGGGGTTTGGGGAGGGGTGGCACTTCAATGCCATAGAGTTCAGTTGCCAAAGCGGCCATTTTTCTCCAGGTGATCTGATCTCCATCGGCTGGAGATCAGTTGAATTAGCAGGAGATCTCCTGCTACTACCTGGCAGTTATAAACATCAAGTATTATCCAATGAAATAGTTGCTAAATCATTTATGAGAACAACGCAAGGATGCAGAGCAATGTAATTAATACAAGCAAAGCACAAACTTTCCAAAATACAATGTCAAACAGTAATGGTACAAAATATGACATTCAAGAGAATAAAGACACTGTGAATAAGAATAGTCTTATCAAGAATGTAGATAAGTCATAAATCCAAGAGCCAGGAGAAATGGGATTCCGGTATTAGTCCCCATTTCGCGTCATGCTTCTTCAATTTCTGGCTAAATTCTAGAAATTCTGGCAGGAAAAGGAGTGTATCCTATATGGCAAAATGTACCGTATATACTCGCGTATAAGCCGAGTTTTTCAGCCCAAAAAAAGGGCTGAAAAAGCCGGCCTCGGCTTATACGCGGGTCAATACGGGGGGGGAGGAGGGAGGAGGCAACTTACCATCGCAGCCGCTGCTGGGCCCATGCGGCTTCGCCTGGCCAGGAGCGCCCTGTGAGGGCCTCCTGCGGCCGCTCCAAGGCCGCGCGGCCGCCGCCGCTGGGCGCGCCGGCCTCCCCCCGCCCTGAAAGGGCTGGGGGAAGCCTGCTGCGGCCACTCCAAGGCCATGCGGCCGCCGCCGCCAGGCGCACCGGGCTCCCCCCGCCCTGGAAGGGCTGGGGGAAGCCTGCTGCGGCCGCTCCAAGGCCACGCGGCCGCCGCTGCCGGGCGCACCTGGCTCCCCCCGCCCTGGAAGGGCTGGGGGAAGCCTGCTGCGGCCGCTCCAAGGCCGCGCGGCCGCCGCCGCCGGGCGCACCGGGCTCCCCCCACCCTGGAAGGGCAGGGGGAAGCCTGCTGCGGCCGCTCTAGGCCGCGCGGCGGCCGCCTCCGGGCGCACCTGGCTCCTCCCACCCTGGAAGGGCCGGGGGAAGCCTGCTGCCGGGCGCGCCTGGCTCCCCCCGCCCTGGAAGCCTCCTGCGGGGGGCCCACCACCGCCACCACCGCCTTCACCGGGAGCCCGTCAGGTAAGCCTGCGCGCGGGGGGGAGGGGTTATAAGCCGACCCTCGGCTTATACGCGGGTGCCTAATTTTTCCCCATTTTTGGGGAGAAATTAGGCACCTCGGCTTATACGCGGGTCGGCTTATACATGGGTATATATGGTAGCTAGTGGATGACGAAATTGAAGAAGCATGACGTGAAATGGGGATTAATGCTGGCAACCCTATATCCCGCTGTTATAACTGATCTCCAGCTGACAGAGATCAGTTCTCCTGGAGAAAATGGCCGCTTTGGCAATTGGACTCTATGGCATTGAAGTCCCTCCCCTCCTCAAACCCCGCCCTCCTCAGGCTCCATCCCCAGAATCTCCAAGTATTTCCCAATTCAAAGCTGGCAACCCTATCCTCAAACTCTTCTGAGTAGGTAGGATTGGAAATCTTGGAGAAACAAAAATCATTTTGAGTTGGGTGTGTTCGTGTGTGCAGAATAATTGTGTGTGATCCTGCTGCCCTCTTCCGGTGAATGTGGAACATTACAGGCCATAGATTAAAAACACGGAGGTGAACTTTTCCAGGCCCTGATATGGGTTGATATGTGAAGGAGGCAAAACAAGGCTGCAACAATGAACCAATTAACTGATTTTACAAATCACCATTAGCTCAAAAATAGGATCTCTGTTAGCCAGACCGCGTATTTTTAATTTGTAAAAATTAGTTCTGAATATAAAAATTGCTGGTGCCAATGCCCACCCAGCAGAGGCATTCCCTCTAGGGCAGGGGTGTCGAACTCAATTGTTACGAGGGCCGGATATGACATAAATGTCAGTTGGTTGGGCCGGGCCATGCCTCACCAGCCCAGATTTGAGAGTGAGTGGGAGGCGGGGTAACTGCCTTGGCTGGCTCACAGGCCGGATAAAGCTCTCAAGGGGCCGGATCTGGCCCGTAGGCCTTACGTTTGACACCCTTGCTCTAGGGTGAGCAGTAGGAGTGCCTCTTCTAAGATGATGGAGGTGACAAACATAGGGCACAGGAGCTGGAGCAGCCTGAGCATCTGAAAGGAAGGAGACAGAGAGGGGCTGAGGCTCAGTGGTAGAGCATCTGCTTGGCATGCAGAAGGTCCCAGGTTCAATCCCCGGCACCTCCAGTTACAGGGACTAGGCAGGTAGGTAGTGTGAAAGACCCCTGCCTGAGACCCTGGAGACCCGCTGCCATTCTGAGTGGACAATACTGACTTTGATGGACCAAGGGTCTGATTCAGTATAAGGCAGCTTCATGTGTTCATGTGGGGTTTTAAAATCACAGACACATGCCACACACACACATGAACATACATGAAGCTGCCTTATCCTGACCCAGGCCCTTGGTCCATCAAAGTCAGCATTGTCTACTCAGACCGGCAGCGGCTCTCCAGGGTCTCAGGCAGAGGTCTTTCACATCACCTACTTGCCTAGTCCCTTTAACTGGTAATGCCGGGGATTGAACCTCTAGGACCTTCTGCATTCCAAGCAGAGGCTCTACCACTGAGCCACAGTCCACACACACACACATGCAGAAGTTTAAGTGGTGGAATGCTCCGCCTAGTAACATCAGTGCCCTGTGGGACCTTAAAGAGTTCCTCAGGGCCTGTAAGACAGAGCTTTTCCGCCAGGCTTATAGTTGAGGACAGCCACTGGTACCATCTTTACTGGCCTCCCTACCTTCCCACATACTAAACTTTGCATGGACCTGAAGGGGTGGCTTGCCTGCTTGCTTCAGCCAGCATAATGGAAATTGAGCGCCGATCTCTTGATTTTAATGATTTCAACCTATAGGGTTTTATTGTTCAACGTTTATCGATGTTGATGCGATTTGATGTATGGTTTTAAGTGTTGTTACCTGCCCTGAGGCTGGTGTTGGCCGGGGAGGGCGGGATAGAAATTGAATGCATGAACGAATAAATACATAAACATTTCTGGATCAGAACAGAAGTGGCTGGAAGCCAGGATGCCTGAGTACTGTTTTCCATTGACTCTCCCTGCAGCTAGAACTACCCCCGCTCCTAGCAGATCAACAGCCCTCCAGGTCGACGTCCACCTCTGAGTCCGAGTTCCCTCTCCAAGGGGGGAGCCCTCTCGCCAAGCCCCCAATTTCGCTTCTCAAGGTAGGGACGATTGCCGGCGGAACTGAGCAGCGATGAGTCTGGTGAGAAAGGGTAGAGAGGGAGAGGTGAAGAAGTCCTTTCCCCAGAAGCATCCTGCCTGCAGCAGCAACCTGCCTGTGCTCCACAGCACCGAATATAATAGGCATTCTCCTCTGATACTAGAGAGAATAGGTCTGCATCATGACTAGTATCCATTTTTACTAGTAGCCATGGATAGCCCTCTCCTCCATGAATGTGTCCAGAGGAGGGCAACAAAGATGGTGAGGGGTCTGGAGACCAAGATGGTGAGGGGTCTGGAGACCAAGTCCTATGAGGAAAGGTTGAAAGAGCTGGGTATGTTTAGCCTGAAGAGAAGACTGAGAGGTGATATGATAACCATCTTCAATTCCTTGAAGGTCTGTCATATAGAGGAGGGTGCCGAGTTGTTTTCTGTTGCCCCAGAAGGTCGGACCAGAACCAACAGGTTGAAATTAAATCAAAAGAGTTTCTGTCTAGACATCAGGAAGAATTTTCAAACAGTTAGAGCGGTTTCTCAGTGGAACAGGCTTCCTCGGGAGGTGGTGAGCTCTTCTTCCCTGGAGGTTTTTAAGAAGAGGCTAGATGGCCATCTGTCAGCAATGCTGATTCTATGACCTTAAGCAGATGATGAGAGGGAGGACATCTTGGCCATCTTCTGGGCATGGAGTAGGGGTCACTGGGGGCATGAGGGGGAGGTAGTTGTGAATTCCCTGCATTGTGCAGGGGGTTGGATTAGATGACCCTGGTGGTCCCTTCTAACTATGATTCTACTATCCATTTTGACTAGTAGCCACGAATAGCCCTCTCCTCCACGAACATGTCCACTCCCCTCTTAAAGCCTTCCAAGCTGGCAGCTGTCACCACATCCTGGGGCAGGGAGTTCCTCTCTTACCAAGAGGTCTCTGCCCTTTTTTTCTCCCAGGCACCACCCAAGGTTCCCGAGGCCAGGAAACCACCACGCCCCAAGAAGGCCAAGGAGCCAAGGCCCAAGGTGAAGAAGCTGAAGTATCACCAGTATATGCCGCCGGACCAGAAAGGGGAGCAGGCGCAGGTGCCCATGGATGCGGCCTACGCTCGCCTCCTGCAACAGCAGCAGGTCATCCTGCAGCTCCAGATCCTGAACCAGCAGCAGCAGCCAACGCCAACGTCGCCGGCGACTTTCTGCGTCCAAGCCCTCCATACCGTCCCCCCCAGGTAACTCTCCACTGAGAATCCCATAGAAGTGCAAACGACAGTGGCCGTTTATGCAGGGTCAATGTTGATGCTCGCTCAAAGCTCTTCTTTAAACCATTTGATGGTTGCTGGAGGACATTCAAGGAACGCTGGATATGATAGGCCTTGATTTGATCCAGCCTAGCACTCCTTTATTACACAACTTTATTACACAACTTTAAAGTTGACAATGAAGAAATTGAAATTGTTCAAGACTTTCTATTCCTTGGCTCCACCATCAACCAAAAGGGAGACTGCAGCCAAGAAATCAGAAGGAGATTGAGACTTGGAAGGGCAGCCATGAAGGAGCTAGTGTAAGGATGTGTCACTGGCCACCAAGATCAAGATAATTCATGCCATCCTATTCCCTATTACTATGTATGGGTGTGAAAGCTGGACAGTGAAGAAAGCTGATAGGAAGAAAATAGATTCCTTTGAAATGTGGTGTTGGAGGAGAGTGTTACAGATTCCGTGGACTGCCAAAAAAACAAATCAGTGGGTTATAGATCAAATCAAGCCTGAACTGACCCTAGAAGCTAAAATGACTAAACTGAGGCTGTCGTATTTTAGTCACATCATGAGACGACAAGAGTCACTGGAAAAGACAGTCATGCTAGGAAAAGTTGAGGGCAGCAGGAAAAGAGGAAGACCCAACAAGAGATGGATTGACTCAATAAAGGAAGCCACAGCCTTCAATTTGCAAGATCTGAGCAAGGCTGTCAAAGATAGGACATTTTGGAGGACTTTCATTCATAGGGTCGCCATGAGTCAGAGGCGACTTGACGGCACTTAACACACACACAGCACTCCTTATTTTTTCAGCAATGGTCCATATTCGGGATCTCATGATGCAGAGCATTAACATCCTTTCCGGAGCACTTGTCCAAGGTGCTCCCATGCTTCTCCTCCAAGATGTAGCGCAGCCAATTTGGGGCTCTTGATGGCTCAATGGATTGAAGAGGCAACCAGACATCCATCTCTCTCTCTCTCTTTCCCATGTACAGCAACGCCCCAGAACAACTGCTCAGCTTCCCTGGGACTTCCACCCCACCGAGTGGGCCCCCTCCTCCTCCGCCGGTCCCTCTTCCGTCTCCAGCCATGCCCACCTCCCCTTCGCCGCCCAAGCCGGAACTGTTGCCAGCCAACTTGGAGGAGCTAACGGTGAGTTCGGGCTGATGCCCGCGCGGTAGGACGGCTGACGGCAGCCTTCCTGGTTCCGTATCAAGGTGACTGGAATACCACCACTGGAGTGGCTTGTGCAGATCAGGCTGATTTGCATGTAGCTGCTTCTTTTCTTTTCTTTTGCATTATTTATTCTGCTTCTGAGTTCAAAGAATCTGGAACTGTATGGAGCAATCTGGAAAAGAAGAGGTGGGTGGAAGGGACTGAAGAAGATGGATGGGTGCTCAGAGGCATGGGGGAGCAGCCAAGGAGCACAAAACAGAATGGTGCCCAGTACTCATTGCTGAGCTGACGTGATCCGGTTGTGGAATTGCAGAATTTGTATCCCCCTGCCCATCATATCAATCCCTTGGCATTTTTTTTGGGGGGGGGGATTATATGCTGCTTTTCCAACTTGTGTTTGAAGCAGCTTACAAGAACAGAGAGAGGGAGAGGAATTAAAACTCCAATCTTAAATTCAACACAAAATAAGATGCAAACGGACGAACTAATGTGTGATCAGCCTGCCAAGAAGATAAGGCAAGCAGTTTGCAAATGTTTTGAAAGCAGGCCTGGTTTGTTAGAGGGAACTACATAACATAAGAAAGGCCCTGCTGGATCAGACCAAGGTCCATCAAGTCCAGCAGTCTGTTCGCACAGTGGCCAACCCAGGTGCCTCTAGGAAGCCGACAAACAAGACGACTGCAGCAGCATTGTCCTGCCTGTGTTCCACAGCATCTAATATAATAGGCATGCTCCTCTGATTCTGGAGAGAATAGGTATGCATCATGACCAGTATCCATTTTGACTAGTAGCCAAGAATACCCCTTTCCTCCATGAACATGTCCACTCCCCTCTTCAAGCCTTCCAAGTTGGCAGCCATCACCACATTTTGGGGCAGGGAGTTCCACAACTTAACTATGCGTTGTGGGAAGAAATACGTCCTTTTATCTGTTTTGAATCTCTCACCCTCCAGCTTCAGCAGATGACCCTGCGTTCTGGTATCGCGAGAGAGGGAGAAGCTTTTTCTCCCTGTCCACTCTCTCCAAACCATGCAGGAGTCCTTATTCCTGTTTCCTCTCCTCCAACTATCTCCTTTCTGCTTCTAATCGCCCTCTCTCTTTCTCCGTCAGTCTGTCGGGAAGACCACCTGGTTCCCGCAACCGCATCCCACTCTGGAAGGCCCTTTGATGATGGGGGTGTCTTCCACTCTCTCCATACCTCTATCATGTCTCCCTTTAACTGCCTTCCTTTCAAGCTAAACAGCCCTAAACGTTTCAACCACTCCTCATAGGGCAGTTGGGCTGCGTCTTGGGATGCTTTCCTCTTTGTACTTCATTGTGGCTTTTGGTTCCCAGGTTTCAGAACTCCGCCAGCAACTCCGTAAACGGGGCCTACCCGTTTCGGGCACCAAGCCAGCCCTGCTAGAGCGCCTCAAGCCTTACCAGGTGGCCCGGAGCAAGCCCCCACCAGTCCCCCTCTCCAGCACCCGCTTGGCATCTCCGGACCTGGACGAAGACACCCAGGCCTTGCGGGAGAAGCAACGGGTGGCCGAGAACCTGGCCCTGAAGCTCCACCGGGACCAGAGCCAGCGTGAAGATGACCTCCGGGTGGAGCTGGAGATGCACAAGCGGATCAAGAATCGCCGCAAGGGAGCGCTGCCGTTGCTCGGCCAGCAGGGAGCACCACCACCTTATACCCCAAAGAGGGAGTGTACCAAGGAGGGGGGAGGCCAAGAAGACAGCTTCATGGTGAGCAAAGCAGCATACTTGGGTCACCAAAAGGAGTGGGGGGTGTTCTCTTGGTCGTCTGTGCAGAGGAGGAGGATGAAGAAGAAGAGTTGGTTTTTATGTGCTGACTTTCTCTACCACTTAAGGAGTCTCAAAGCAGCTTGCAGTAGCCTCCCCTTTCCCTCCCCACAACAGGCACCCTGTGAGGCAGGCGGGGCTGAGGGAGTTCTGAGAGAACTGTGACTAGCCCAAGGTCACCCAACAGGCTTCTTGTGTAGGAGCGGGGAAACCAACCCGGTTCACCAGATTAGCGTCCGCCGCTGATATGGAGGAGTGGGGAATCAAACTCGGTTCTCCAGATTAGAGTCCACCATCCTACCTGCAGGGAAGTAACGGCAACATGCTGTGATCAACAGATCCAAGGAACTCTAGGAATTGACTGAGGCAGAAGAAGCTGACCCCCCCCTTCTCTTTTGCACTTCTTCCATCTTCCCACCAGGTCTTGTGCCCTCCGTCTTGCGAGCCGATCAATTCCGATATGGAGCTGCCCCTCGAAATCACAGCCAGCCCCCCCGACCCAGTCCCAGGGACCCGCTCCCTCGAGGAGGAGCTCCAAGAGGCCATACAGAAGGCTCAGGTACGGGGGCAGGAGACACCGTCCATGACGACGAACTGCCACTTTTTCACTCCCCAAGTGGCTTTTGGGCTGTGTTCCCATGAACAGCATCATCAACGGTGGTTTCACACACTGCATAGTTCACGTGAGCAGCTTTTTCTGCTCTACACTTTGAAACAATGCTGATGGCCATTTTATTCCGGCGGTACAAGACTTTCATTAAGTTTGTATATGTCTTGTTTTCCTTTGATGTTAAGCCACCTTGTGGGTCCTTTCGGATGAAAAGGCCTGGACACAAATATGTGAAATAAACAGATACAAATAATGGCTGTTCTTTTCCCCTTCTCTTTGTGTAGCTGGTGCCAAGCCAATCCATCGAAGACATCTTAGAAGAGCCTCTGGTGTGTTCAGGTGAGAAAATGAGCTCCAGAACCCCAATTTACCATTGGGGGGATGTCTTTCCACCAGGATTAGCTGAAGGAGAAGCACATTAGCAGATCCTGGCCTACTAGGAAAGGTTGGCATAGGGTTGCCCAGGTCCCTCTTCGCCATCAGCGGGAGGTTTTGGGGGCAGAGCCTGAGGAGGGCGGGATTTTGGGAGGGGAGGGACTTCAATGCCATACAGTCCAATTGCCAACGCGGCCATTTTCTCCAGGTGAACTGATCTCTGTCGACTGGAGATCAGTTGTAATAGCAGGAGATCTACAGCTACTAACTGGAGGTTGGCAACCCTAGGTTGGGAGGGGTTACTGGGGTCCAGGCAGCGTAGTATGGTGGTTAAGAGCGGCGGACTCTAATCTGGAGAACAGGGTTCGATTCCCCGCTCTTCCATATGAAGCCTGCTGGGTGACCTTGGGCCAGTCACAGTTCTCTCCAAACACTCTCAGCCCACCTACCTTACAAGTTGTGTTGTGGAGAGATAAAGGGAAGGTGATTGTAAGCCGGTTTGAGACTCCTTAAAGGTAGAGAAAATCTCTTCTTCATCTCTCTGCCCTAGCAGCATAATACATAGATACATCCATTGACGGGCAAATGACTCATTACAATGTGGGGTCCATCACAGGATCTCTCAGTGTCCATTATAATATGAAAAGCAGTCACAGGGAGCAGGATTTAAATTCTGGCCAGGCCATGAAGCATGGAAGGGTTAACACTTTCCTCTCCATGTTGTATCCCTCCATACAGTTGTCTCCCTACTACTTCTGTTGGGGGTAAAAAGGAGGTACAATATGAGTACCTGTCTTTTTCCCTTCCAAACGGTAATAGCAGCTTAGGAAGAACTTGTTTTTATTGGGGAAATGGAACAGGGAGAAAGCATTAATGCCATGCTGCCCCCTTACTGTGGCCCTGACCCACCCCTCTCCCCATGGGTGCTTTTTAAGGTTGTAGTCAGTGGCGGGCCTACATTTTTGGGGCCCTGAAGCTTGAACTGTTATGGGGGCCCCTTCATAACCAGCAACAATAGGGCAACATCCAACAAGGTCCAAAGGGCCTTGCTGCCCTTGCAAGGACCTTGAAGCCAAAATGGTGGAGAACAGGGTGGTGGGGTGGAGTCCTTGAAAATGGGCCATTCGGTGATGAAATAAAACCACAGAACTATTAAGCTGCGCACCAACGAAGAATTTGAGGATCCAGCTGTCAAAATATAGGCTGTGAATAGATTCCAGCAAGCTCAGTGAGCCTATATAGCTGGGGGGTTCGAGCACTGCAACCCCCAGAAATTTGACCAATATGGGTATTAGAGCATATTCTAAAGTCAATATTAAGTGCTTCAACCCATTGGCTTATGATTCTATCACTAAAAAACTCCATCGATTGTGTTGAGAAATTCACTCATTAAAAAAAGTTGCTTCCGGGGGCCCGTCCGGGATTAGGGGCCCTGAAGCTTAAGCTTCATTAGTTTCACAGTAGATCCACCTCTGGTTGTAGTACATACTGGAAGACCCAGTCATGGATTCCCATGTAGAGTGTCATTTGTCTCTGAAAGCTGTGGGGTATAATTCATTGAGTGATGAGGGGAAGGCACTCTGTACATGCTCCAAAGCACCGTCTGTACATTCAACCATCCCAGTGCTAAGTCCTGCCATTGGAAGCAGCTTGGATGGCTGAGAGAGCCCTGGCTCAAAATGGAGCTCTGGGTTGGGGTTCCGCAGATGGGGATACCAGGTCAAGAATACAACCTCTGTTTCTCCCCATTTGCTTCCAGGCGACCTTCTCCAGGCACCTGCCTTGACCCCGGAGGTCCCCCCTGATCACGTCGCTCCATCACCCCTCATCCACCAAGAAGCGTCGCCACCAAAGAAGCCCCGTCCCAGCAGCGAACCCCCTTTGGTGACCTCCGCCATCTTTGATTTCCCGGGGCCGTACGATCTCCTCTCAACCGCTTCTTCCTCGTCGGCATCTCTGGACTCCCTGTCCTCTGTTTTCTCCCCTGACTCTCTGGAGATGCCCCCGTCTCCACCAGATGCCTGGCAAAGCAACGGGGCCCGTTCGGGATTTGATGCCGTCGATTGGCTGGAGGCCTTGACCTCAGGCTCTGCCTTGGGCCTAGGCTCCGCCAGCCCTGTTGGCAGCAGTATCTTCTGCACGGACTTCTTTGATTCACCTGACCTCGGTGTCAACCACATGATAGACCTAATGGTGGAGCAGTGGTAGACAAGGCACCCGGAGGCTGCCTGCAGAGCCAAGGCCTGAAGGGAAAGGGGGAAAATCCCCCTTCTGTCCTGTAAGGTCACAGCAACATTGGGCAACCGTGTTGAATGGGCGAGAATGACAGTGTTTTGGGTGGCCAACATCATGCTTCATCACGTATGGTCTTGTTTCCATCGATGCCAAATCCAGATGCTCCCTTAGAAGAATTAAGTCCCTGACCTTTGGGTTGGGTCAATGGCCATGCCTCATCATGGAAGGCCAGGCAATCCCAGAAACCTTTGCGGTTTTCAATGGTGTGGCTGTCCCGAGAAAGATTAAACTAACATTTGGGAGGACAAGAATTATCCAGCTGCATTGGAAGGGTAAAAACATGATTCAGGACAGCATTGTCTTCAATACACGAAAACATGGTATTTCCTGAGATGGTGACTCCTGACATCATTATGAAGCCGCACTTTGTCAATATGAGAAGTCATTAACAGACTGGGAAACACCGTGGTCCAAGATAACGGCATCTTCAGTGGGCCATCTTGGTTTTGTGGAACCATGAGGTCTACACCACCTCGGCGAACATCTGGGCAGTCCCCCTTGAGGCACAACTGAGGACAAGATGTGGAGGTTTTTACCTTGCTCGGAGCATACCATGTTGTTTCATTAAGCCGGTCAGAAGGAGAAAAGTGCCAAACTCTAAAACCAATTGGATTGTACCATCTCAAAACTCTTAGGGGGACAGAAGAGGAGCCACTGTTTCCAGGGGCCACCCTGATCGGACTGCACCTCCAGCGGCAACCTCGTGTTACGTTGTGTGCAGGGGAACGGCTGCTGTATTCGGGACTGTACCACCTCCCATAGCTGGCCAAAAAGAGATGCAACCAGAGGCTCATGCCAATTGGACTCTTACATTTTTCTTATTATTTTTACTTGGTGTTACAATGGAGGGAACGTATGGACACACCAAATGTGTGGCTCTGAACCATTCTTTGGACTGAGGGTGGGGCAGCTTCCTAAGGGAGCTGGGCTGGGAGGGTGGCACGTCCGCAGGGAGATAGCAGTGGTGGGGCATGTCCGAGCAACCAAAGGTTGCTGGGAGATTTAGACCAGCAGGATTACTGGCGGTTTTGGGACACACCGCTGGTAACTCCATAGCTCAGGCTATGTGAAAACTGGGGCATCTCTAACACAGGCTTAGTGGTTTAATCACAGTCATTCTCCCACCTCATCCCCTGAGAACCCCAAGAACTGTAGTTAGAGGGGACGGGGACCTCTAATAGAGAGTCACCGTCTCTCTCCCGTGACTACAGTTCCGAGGGTTCTTTAGGGGAAGCCAGATCAGTGAAACTGACTTATAAAAACCACAGAAAGCTTGTAGTATAGATATGCTCACCTGGTGTCTTAGTACCTGTGCTCTCGAATTAATGGGCAGGTTGGATATACATAAATACAGGAGCCAAATCAGCATTGGAAAGTGCATTCACCCTGGTTTTGTCCCAGATGCAGTTTTCTCTTGAGGTGTCTATGACCATTTATGCATGGGAGGTTTTGCCTTGGATTTGCCGCTCTCCAGATGCACATTTTCCCCACCCAAATTCTCAGAACTCCAAAATAAGCCCCCATGCAGAGTTTTGAGAATTAAGATGGGGAAAGTGTGCATCTAGAGAGTGGCAAATCCAAGGCAAAACCTCCCATACATAAGTGGCCTAAGTCAACATGAAACACCCTCCCCAGAGACGTTTTTCAGCTGGAAAACACAATTTAGTTTTTTTTTAAAGAGAAAAAATCAGGAATGTATGATTGTTTTAATGTATAATCAATCAAAGAGTATTTTCAATGAGGATCAAAGAAGGGGGAGGGGGAACGGTGTGACTTTGGCTCCTTCATGTTTCCCTTTGTGGGTGGGGGCTGGAGTTGTCTGCGTGTCATTTGAAGAGCAATGGCAGCCTGTGCTCAGTCCACAGGGGCAAAAAAAGCTACCAGTGCCTTGTTTTGTATGTATGTCTGACCATGCTGTTTACACCCAAGATACACCCAAGAAGGGATTACGGAACTGCTTTTGAGATTTTTGTATGGGCACCTGCAGCATTCCAATGAATCAAGCGCTGGTGTACCCTACAGCCACTGACCAGTAACTCTGTTGCTGCCACCCCCTCCTGCTGGAGAACCAGGCAGCTGAGTGTCTGAGCCAGGAGCAGGCTGTGCCATTCCCATCTCCCATTTCTCCCTCTCCCATAATACTAGAACACGGGGTCATCTGCTAAAGCTGGAGGATGAGAGTTTCAAAACAGCTAAAAGGAAGTGTTTTTTCACACAACGCATGGTTAAATTGTGAAACTCCCTGCCTCAGGATGTGGTGATGTCTGCCAGCTTGGAGGGCTTTAAGAGGGGAGTGGACATATTCATGGAGAAGAGGGGTATTCATGGCTATTAGTTAGAATGGATACTAGTCATGCTTCATACCTATTCTCTCTAGCATCAGAGGAGCATTCCTATTATTTTGGGTGCGGGGGAACATAAGCAGGATGGTGCTGCTGCAGTCGTCTTGTTTGTGGCTTCCTAGAGGCACCTGGTTGGCCACTGTGTGAACAGATTGCTGGACTTGATGGGCCTTGGTCTGATCCAGCAGGGCCTTTCTTATGTTCTTACGTTCATCTCAGGCGCTTGAATGCCAGGCAGGGCAGGAGATGGGCGAACCAACAGGAAGGGGCAATGGTTGTCTGCAGGGCGCCGTCTTTGGTGCTAGCTTGCTTGCCCCCGACACTGGGCATAAGAGCATCCCACAGACAAGCAGTCTGACCTCTGTGGTGCCTCCATGCCCAATAGGAGGAGGTGGGCACCGCAGAGTAGCCTGGCACTGACTGCAGTGTGTACCAGCGCTGGATTCGTTGCTATGCTGCCACCACATGCACATTAAAAAGAGCATTCAGAGCATGTCTGAAGCACCACGACCCCTTCGTCAAGGTCCGTCTGTACACAGCCAAACACCCGATCCTGGCAATAAAACACTTCACTTCCGCACTGCTCCCCCAGCTTATCTCCACTGACTTGGCAGCGCGAACAGTGCAAAAGCAAAGTGCTTAAGTGCCGGAGTAACCCAGGGGGTGGGTGCAAAGGCAGTCCTCCAGCACATGCTGCTGTGGTTTGAGGGCTGGCACACATGAACCCTCGGCTCATTAAACCCCTCCCCCCCACCACCCACGACTGTTCCCCGATCATGGCAAGCCAGGCTGAGACGACTGTTTTCAGCTTGCAAAACGAAGTCCTCAAATGATCCCTCTGACTCGTTCTGCTTTGTTCTTTGCAAGCAAGGAGAATCAACGGGTGGGCCTCACACCAAGAGGCAGTCTTGTAGCCTGTCCCTACATCACACCGATAGACAGGTACACCTGCCACTCCATACCATCGTCTTCACATCTCCTGTCCACTCTCCGAATAAACACCATTTCTCGCTGCCTCAGATATGAGTGGTGGTTGTTTTCTTTCCCCTTCGTGGAATTGGTTGGTGTTGGTCAGAGGCACGTTACGGGCTTTGTGTGGAGAGGGAGTCCAACAAACCCTGAGAAAGCTATTCTGGGATCAGACCTGACTGTCACCAAGAGCATCCTTGTGGAGTCTGATCTGGAGAAGCAGGTTTGAGTCCCTACTCCTTCCATATGGGCTAATCTGGTGAGCTGGATTTGTTCCCCCGCTCCTCCACGCAAAACCTGCTGGGTGACCTCGGGCTAGTCACAGCTCTCTTAGAGCTCTCTCAGCCTCACCTACCTCACAGGGTGTCTGTTGTGGGGAGGGGAATGGAAGGTGATTGCAAGACGGTTTGAACCTCCCATAAGCGGTAGAGAAAGTAGGCATATAGAAACCATATATATGGTTTGGGGAGGGGAGGGACAACAATGCCATAGAGTCCAGTTACCAAAGTGGCCATTTTCTCCAGGTGAACTGATCTCTATCAGCTGGAGATCAGTTGTATTAGCAGGAGATCTCCAGCTACTACCTAGAGGTTGGCAACCCTATGGATGGGAGACCAACCGGAATACCAGGGCAGCTATGCAGAGGCCGGCAATGGTAAATCATTGGTCTAGATGACCCTGGTGGTCCCTTCCAACTCTATGATTTTATGACCCCTGTTCACCTCTCGCCTAGAAAACCCTGCAGGGTCACCATAAGTCAGCTGCAACTCCACCACTACCAGTCTGCCCCATTGAGGCATCCCAGCTCCCCATTTTACCTTCTTTAACCCTCCCCGATAAATACATTGAGAGCTCTGACTGCTAACTTCTGCTGTGATCTCCCCCACAGGACTCAGCAGCCTTTATATAATAAAAAGTCCACTATGTGTTTATTGCTTTAAAAAAAATAGAGGTTATACAAGAGCGTACAATATAAGGAGGGTCTGGGACAAGATTCTTGACAGGAGGAACAAGAGGGCAGAAGCTTCATTTCTCTGCCTCCTCTGATGACTCACTTTCATCTTCGTCCTCTTCATCATCACCCGACTCCTCCTCTTCCTCCTCCTTTTCATTCTGGTGACGATAATACCATAAACTAGAAAAGAAAAGGGGTCATTAAGCGGAGTCTGAATGGGCACCTTTCCCACTCCAGACCTTCAGGGGACCCTTTTTGCCTTGAGAGCTGTCAAGGAAGCCCTGGCTGTTGCAGAGGGATCTGGGAAGTGTTCTAGGTTACGCACTGAACACCAAACTGGAGAAGGCGCCAGGAGATCTGAGAAGAGTTCCCAGCCCGTTCTCCCCCCCACAAAGCAGCCACTCAGGACTCTGATTTCAATTGGGGCTTAGATGAAGAAGGGCACAGATGGAAGAGGGGGGGACATCCCCACCATGTGGTTTCGACCAAAAAAAAAAAAAAAACCCACCACCACTAGCCCTGCAAGTGACAAAAAAAGACAGACACCCTTGGCTGTTGTCTTTGGTGTTTTCCAAACAGAGACAGGCTGGTGTGATTTCCATGTTGCTGCATCAATGGGGCTTCCATATGGCAAGTTTCCCCATGTTTTCCCTGCCCCAATGCCCCATAGTGGCCATTCCACCACGAGGCATTTTAGGATTGTTGTTGTTGTTTTTTAACTAACAACTGACATATTGTTATAGTGTTATAATATTGGAACAATCTGTATCAGGCTCTGAATTCCCGGTTTTTATATTTTTTGAAAAGTAATTCTCTGGCCTCTTTCATTGTGGAGATATAAGCAGCAAAAGCCTAGCAACTAACTTTTTCTCTAGTGCCTTCCTCCTCCAGGAAATGGAAGGGAGGGCAAAAGAGTGGCTCCTAACCACCGCTCTTAACCACTACTCCATGCTGGCTCTCTAATGACGCTAAGTGCGGTCACCCCTCCAACCCTGCCCAACTCACAATGAGGCAACAATGATGAAAAGCACCCCTCCGGTGGACCCAATCACTATCCACACTGTCCAGTCTGGTTTGGGAGGCGGAGCCCTGGAAGACACCCCCATCATCAGGGGGCCTTCCAGAGTGGGATGCGGTCGCGGGAACCAGGTGGTCTTCCCGACAGACGGCACCACTGATGGAGAAAGAGAGAGAGCGATTAGAAGCAGAAAGGAGATGGCTGGAGGAGAGGAAACAGGAATAAAGACTCCTGCATGGTTTGGAGAGAGTGGACAGGGAGAAGCTTTTCTCCCTCTCTCGCGATACCAGAACGTGGGGTCATCTGCTGAAGCTGGAGGATGAGAGATTCAAAACAGATAAAAGAGCGTATTTCTTCCCACAACGCATAGTTAAATTGTGGAACTCCCTGCCCCAAAATGTGGTGATGGCTGCCAACTTGGAAGGCTTGAAGAGGGGAGTGGACATGTTCATGGAGGAGAGGGCTGTTCATGGCTACTAGTCAAAATGGATACTAGTCATGATGCATACCTATTCTCTCCAGGATCAGAGGAACATGCCTATTCTATGAGGTGCTGTGGAACACAGGCAGGATGGTGCTGCTGCAGTCGTCTTGTTTGGGGCTTCCTAGAGGCCCCTGGTTGGCCACTGTGTGAGCAGACTGCTGGACTTGATGGGCCTTGGTCTGATCCAGCAGGGCCTTTCTTATGTGCTTATGTTCTAGAGGCAGAAGCGAGAAGTAGGGATGACCGCACAGCGGCCTGCGATTCAGGTATGGCCTGTCGAGAGTTCTTCCATTTTCTAGTGTTGTGGGAATGTCACTTCCATGGTACATGTCTCTTGGAAGCCCTGTAAAGAATAGGGCTGACAGGTGCTTTCACATCTGCTGAATAATGCACTTCCAATCCACTTTCAATGCATTTGCAACTGGATTTTACAGAATGGAAACACAAATTCCCCTTTCAAACGATCGCTTAAGTGTATCGAAAGTGGATTGAAAGTGAATTATTCAGTGTGTGTGGGAGCTCGAATAAAGAAGGCATAGTTAATTAACAATATACCTTTTTTTTAATTTATAAAGTTTTTTGGATATTGAAAAGAAAAAGGGATAAGGGGCAAGGGATAAAGTGTCCAAAAAATTACATTTCCGAGCCGTTCCAAAGATAAAAACAATAACAAACATAAAAATAAAAAGAAGGCAAATCATAAACTAGCAACTAATATAGATCTTAGTCTATAATCTAAGTTATTTCATATTTGTTAGTAACCTTTAATTCTCTTAAAAACATATAGTTACGGCATTTTTTAGAAAACATTCCTTACGTTAATGCATTAAAAATATTCTTGCTACCAACTTCATCTTGCTACCAATTCGTCTACTGTTCTAAAAAATACTTTTTAGCTGATTACATAACGATTGTAAACTACACAAACCTTACGTTTAATATTTCATTAAGTATGATTATTTCCCTGTTCGTCTATAATTACAGAAAGATTTTTACTGACAATATACGTTTTAATCAATCAATTAATTGACTATAACTGCAAAATTATTTGGGGAGGGGAGGGACTACAATGCCATAGAGTCCAATTGCCAAAGAGGCCATTTTATCTAGGGGAACTGATCTCTTATCGGCTGGAGGTCAGTTGTAATAGCAGGAGGTCTCCAGCTATTACCTGGAAGTTGGCAACCCTATCTGGAGATGAGTTGTAATTCTGGGGGATCTTCAGGCCCCGCTTGGTAGTTGGCAGCCCTACCTACCTCACAAAGTTGTTGCAAGCATAAAATGCAAGAGGAAGGGAGAACCAGGCATTGCATGGATAGAGAAATGATCCCACCCCTTATCCCACTTACCAGTCACTTGGAAGTCAAGCACGCTGTTGCTATATCCTGTAGAACCCATCATTTTGCAACGATATCTACCCGTGTCGTTTGCGTTTGCCTCCTTCTTCACCAAGAAGGAATCCATAGTGGAGGTCATCACTTGCTCTTTGCCACCCACTATCTGGAAAGGGGGACAAGGTATAATTGGAATGGAAGTTTAAGCCACTTTCTCTCTTGGCAGGGCATGATATGGACCAGGTTCCTCCATCCCCTCACCTATCAGAATAGTGGGCATTTTCCTAGCTGGTTTAAACTTTGATGATATGTATTATCCTACTTGGGTACGGCCCTGACCTGGATGGCCCAGGCTAGCCTGATCTCATCAGATCTCAGAAGCTAAGCAGGGTCAGCCCTGCTTAGTATTTGGATGGGAGACCACCAAGGAAGTCCGGGGTTGCTGTGCAGAGGGAGGCACTGGCAAACCACCTCTGTTAGTCTCTTGCCATGAAAACCCCAAAAGGGGTCAACATAAGTCAACTGCGACACACACACTTGGGCACGGGCTCTCCCAGCAGTCTCCCATCCAGGCCTACTGCTTAGAATCCTTTCCTGGTACTCCTGGGCCCCATTGTATGAGCTGTCAGTAATAAGAGGTGGTACAGCACCTGTTTAGCCAGCATCCAGAAAACGCAGGCAAAACATGTGAAAACGCATGGGGAGAGCAAGGTGACCTCCGACGGTCAGGAAATGCATGCATAATCAAAACAAAACCCCGAAGTAGTCAGGGGGATGACCGCGAGAGAAACAGTTATACATAAAAGGCTTTATGATCAGATCATTGCTGCCCACCTTCAATCTATACGTGCAGCAGTTACCACAAGTAGACTCTGGCCTTTTATTAGGGTTGCCAACCTCCAGGTTCTGCTGGAAATAAAAGGACAACACAAAAGTGTAACAAAGTGTATCAAAGTGTATCAAGTGTACAAATAACACACACACAATATAATCAGTTCCATTTCTAAATACAGAAACGATCGGCTTCCTAGCAACTTCTACATGAAGAATTCCTTGATGCTTGGCTCTTAAACTAGCATTTTGTACCTTGGACTTTGATAGAGTTTTGTATTATATTGTGTGTTTGTTATTTGTACACTTGATACACTTTGATACACTTTGTTACACTTTTGTGTTGTCCGTTTATTTCCAGCATTTTCTGCACTTTTTTCCTTACCTGTGGTATCAGTGCAGTAGTGTTTATTTTGGTTGCTCAACCTCCAGGTCCTAGCTGGAGATCTCCTGCTGTTACAACTGATCTCCAGCCGATAGAGATCAGTTCACCTAAAGAAAATAGCCACTTTGGCAATTGAACTCTATGGCGTTGAAGTCCTTCCCTCCCCAAACCCTGCCCTCCCCAGGCTCCGCCCAAAAACCTCCCGCCGATGGCGAAGAGGGACCTGGCAACCCTACCTTTTATGCAGGGATGTTTCCCCGCAGTCACCCCCATCAACTGCTTCGGGGCTTCCTTCTGATTACACATGCCTTTTCCGCCCGTCAGAGGTCACCTCGCTCTCCCCGTGCATTTTGCTCGGGTTTTCCAGATGCTGTTTTAGTCAGAATCAGGAAAATGAGGGCAAAACGCATGGGAAGAGCAAGGCAACCTCCAACGGGCAGATAAGGCATGCTTAATCAAAAGGAAGCCCCGATGCCCTCGGCGGGAGTGACTGCGGGGAAACGTCCTTGCACAAAAGGCCCCTGAGATTTCCGTCTGCCGTCCTGACAATTAATCCAAAACACGATTCTCAGGGTCAAAGCCTTGACCCAAAGTCGTCCTATTGGTAGCAGAATGTTGCTAGTTATGGGGCACTACTTACTCGGTAAAAGACATAGTTCTTCACATCTTGGCTGTACCTGTGCCACCTCAGAGCACAGTCCAGAATCAAATCTTCATCTGTTTCCACTTTGAGCTTCCGTTCTGCAAAATCCACCAAGATCTATTCCACTGTAAAGATTTGTCTACCTTAAACTGAAACTGCCCACCTAGCCTGACAGCAGGCCTCATTTCCTGCCACCCAGAGCCCCCTTTCCCTTGCCTGGTAGGGCCCATTTTGTCTACCAGTGTGGCTCAAGACGCACAGGGCCATTTGGGGCCCGGTTCCAGGCCTCTCACCTCCACAATTGATATTCTTGTTGCAGGAGTAAACATGCGTATTGCATGAGTAGCAGTTCATAAACACATAAACCATGCGACCTGCGGATGAGGAGTTTCATCAGAAGAGGACCAGGGTGTCTGAATTTTAAAACTGGAAAACAGTCATAAGATGGTCAGGATCCTGGTTTTTATTTACCTTTATGGTACAGGAGCTCTTTTGGGGTTAGGATCTGGCGAACCCTACTCAGTCACAGGTTTGGGGGAGAGGGAAGTGAGATACGACATAGCGAAAGATGTCCTCTGGCACCTCTCGAACATAGGGTTGCCAGGTGGGTGGTTTCGGTGGGCAATTGCCCGCCAATCTTAGGTTTGCCAGGTCCCTCTTCACCATTGGTGGGAGGTTTTTGGAGGAAGGCGGGGCTTGGGGAGGGGAGGGTCTTCAATGTCATAGAGTCCAATTGCCCAAGCAGCCATTTTCTCCAGGTGAACTGATCTCTATCAGCTGGAGATCAGTTGTAATAGTGGGAGATCTCCAGGTATTACCTGGAGGTTGGCAACCCTAACCCAGCTGCTCAAGAGCGGTGATCGCACACACAGCCATGCATGACGCGATCACATCACTTCCAGGGATAAACTCAGAAGCGACTTGGTCACGTCACACAAGGCCATATGTGCGATCGCCCCAGCTCCACCCCCCAAAACCTCCCACCAATGGACGGGGGGGACCTGGCAACCCTACACAAACAGCTTACCCAACAGACCCCCGGCCCAAATTGACACTCACCACATTCATTGCTGCAATAGACTGAAAAAGAAAAAAAGGAAAGATGTTAGAAATCACATAGAATACGATGTACAACTTTATCAGAATAATGACACTGAACAAACAGATCTTGAATCTTATGTACAATCTGCAAATCTTAAAAAAATTGAGGAAGATCGAAAAATTTTAAATCAGAAAATCACCATACAAGAAATAAATGATGCTCTGAGAAACTTAAAAACAGATAAAGCGCCGGGACCTGATGGAATCTCAGTGAACTATTATAAGAAGATGGAGAACATAGTAACTCCCCAATTGCAAAAGGTTTTTAATGAGCTGCTTCAGGAAGGAAAATTTCCAGAAACATGGAAAGATGCACACATTTCTTTAATTCCGAAGGATGAAAAAGGGAGATATTCCCCCAAATCATATAGACCAATTTCACTTTTAAACGTGGATTACAAAATCTTTGCCTCAATATTAGCCCAAAGGTTGAAGAAGTGTATCACGAAAATTATACATCCAGATCAAACCGGACTTATCCCGAAAAGACAATTAAAGGACAATGTAAGAGTTGTTCTGGCTGCGATCAATTTCATTAAAAAAAGAGAAAAAGCAGCAATGATATATCCGGATGCGGAGAAGGCCTTTGATAATGTTTCCTGGAGATTTCTGCTAGAAACGTTGCAACAACTTGACTGTGGTACATATTTTTTGAAAGCGGTCAATTCTATTTATACCAATCAAAGTGCTAGACTTTTAATTAACGGAATGCTAACAGAAAAACTGATGATACAAAAAGGAACAAGACAGGGCTGCCCTTTGTCACCACTGTTGTTCTATCTGTCAATGAAAATACTTGCAAAGAGGACAAGGAGTGATCCTAAAATAGGAATAAAATAGGAAGATCAGGAATACAAAATAAGAAGTTATGCAGATGACGTGGTGTTAATATGTCGAAAGCCAGAACTTTCATTGAACGAAATTTGGAAACAGATTGATTTATTTAGTTATTACTCCGGATATAAGCTTAACAAAACTAAAACCAATGATTCTTTATAATGTCTAAGAAGGAGAAAGACAAGATATTCAAAACAGATTTCAATGGTTCACACCAAAGAATAGTGTGAAATATTTGGGTATTAAGATACCAACGAGATCGGACACACTTTTTGATTTAAATTACAAGGAAGTATGGGGGAAGACTGAAGAAGATTTACAAAGATGGAAAAGAAAGAAAGAAAGAAAGAAAGAAAGAAAGAAAGAAAGAAAGAAAGAAAGAAAGAAAGAAAGAAAGAAAGAAAGAAAAAATCTCTCACTAAAAGCTAAAGTATGCATGAGGCTGGATTTATGAGAGTGAGCCTCAGACATGTAATTTGTCCATAAGAGGCAGCCATGCCTGCCCCCCCGACCCAATCTGGCAATAGGAAGCTAACTCTTTGTCCCCACTCTTTCTCTGATAAAAAATGCCCCCCACCCAGTCATTTTAAGCCTTGGTAGGAGAAAAAGGACAGACACTACATGAGTGCCTGTCTTTTTCCCCAACCAGGTGGCTGGGTGGGGGGGTTCAGTCTGAGAACAGCGGCGGGAAGGATTACTCTCTCCTTCCCCACTGTCAATCCAATTCATACTCTGTCTGACTTCTCAGAGTGATAGTGAGGATAAAAGAGGAGAATAAGCCTCATTTGCTTTGCTGACCTTCCTGGAGAAAGGGTAAGATTTTTAAAAAATGTAATAAATAAAGCTGTATCAGGGATAGTTTTGGTATCATAATGGGCAAGAGTGTCTCTGAGTGTATGACAAGGGCATTTCCCTCAGCACTGAGGTAAGTAGGGCCTGTCCCACACAGAGTAGAAGTAAGGAAGGCTTACACTTCAGAAACTTTGCCAGCAGCTGCTCAAAAGCACCAACAAGATCCTGGAGGCCCCACGTGATTTCATTGAAAAGTTGCCCACCTAAAACGGAAAAGCAGAAAGATGGAGGAAGGTTAAGGGACCTGGCTGAGTTGGGAGTGTGGAAACAAGGCCTCAGGCTGATGCCAGCTAGACCGAGCGAGACATTTTATTCTTACTTCTGAAATGCTGAAAAAATGTTTCACATGAACACATGAAGCTGCCCTATACCGAATCAGACCCTTGGTCCATCAAAGTCAGTATTGTCTACTCAGACCGGCAGCAGCTCTCCAGGGTCTCAGGCAGGGGTCTTTCACATCACCTACCTGCCTGGTCCCTTTAATTGGAGTTGCCAGGGATTAAAATAAATTCTGCAGCAGAACACATGAAGCTGCCCTATACTGAATCAGTAGGGTTGCCAAGTGCCAGGTGGTGGCGGGCAAACCCCCGCCAATCCACCTGGCTGCCCGTCAACCAGTTGAGGGTCGGCGGGCAATGCTAACACGCGTGCCTGCCTGCAGCAACACATCACTTCCAGTTTACACCCGGAAGCGCCGCAACGCAAAGGAATCTATTTTCTTCCTATCAGCTTTCTTCATTGTCCAGCTCTCACACCCATACATAGTAATAGGGAACACGATGGCATGAATTAACCTGATCTTGGTGGCCAGTGACACATCCTTACACTTAAGAATCTTTTCTAGCTCCTTCATGGCTGCCCTTCCCAGTCTCAACCTCCTCCTAATTTCTTGGCTGCAGCCTCCCTTTTGGTTGATGATGGAACCAAGGAACCAAGGACTGAACCCTGGAGAGGGCCCTAAATAGATCCCAAAGGAATGGATGTGGGTGTGCTATTTCAGAAGAGCCACAAGATGGTGCTATCTAGCTGATTGGGAAATATTTTTAAAAGGTTTATGTCATGCTGGGCCTGGAAAAGGCTGGATAAGGAGTCTGGTATTCATAGACTGGCAAAGAACTGGACAGTCAAAACATAGCTAAGAAGGTGGCTGGCATACCATCAAACTGGTTTTCCATGATCCGGTTCATGGAGCGTTTGAAGTAGCTCGCAAGCTGTTGTAGAGTGGTCTCATCTGAAGAACATGGAACAGAAGGGAAACCATCAAGAAGAGAGACAGTGATTTCCTTCCTTCCTTCATCTATGCATTATAATTCCTTCCTTCCTTCCTTCATCTATGCATTATAATTCCTTCCTTCCTTCATCTATGCATTATAATTCCTTTGTCTAATCGAATTCCTAGACAGGTTCTCTGTCCACCTTACGGGTCAGCAATCTCCTTGTAGCTGAGGACCAGTGGCCTAGTGGATAGAGCGGCTTCAGTAGGACCCTGGGAGACCTGGGTTTGAATCCCTACCTTTACCATAGAAGTTTGCTGGGTGACCTTGGGCCCATCACAAACCTCTCCACCTGGCCTACCTCACAGGGTTGTTGTTGTGAGAAAATGGAGGAGGGCGGAACGCTGTTCTGAGCCACTCTGAGTCCCAGCTGGGGAGAAAAGCAGGGTATAAATGCATGCCTGCGTACCTGAGAAAGTTTTCAGTCAGAGCCTGGCAAAGAAAGCCACCTGGTTTGTCCCGGCATGTTGCAAAGAGCAGGCATACTTAATTTGAACATGGAGTTTTTTATTCTTAGCTATAAAGGTCTTCATTTTCCCCTGGTGGGAATATGTCTTTTATCCCAATTTGACCTCTAACATTCTAAAATGTGATATATTTATTCTCTTTTTCTATATATTATACTAAACAAAAAATACCTTTAAAACACATTTTTTAATATTATCCATATTAAACTCCGTTTTCACACAAGCATAATAAAGCCTCCAATTTAGAAACAATTCTTCCCTAGGTCAAGGTCTCAAAATATTCTTTTTTTATAATAAGTTTTTATTTAGAATTTCCAATAACATACAAACAAACATCTACCATTTACACACACGCAATGCAAACCATCTTTCAGGGAGTTCATTTTGAATTAATCACTCAAAACATACTGGTCATTAGTTTAATCCAAATTCTACTTGAATCCTTTATCAATATACCCACTGCTTTCCTGGCTATATGTCAAAACAAAACTAATACTTAATGCTTAATACCTTCCAGCTATCTATCAGAACAATAGTGATACTTAATTAGGGTTGCCAACTTCCAGGAGCTAGCTGGAGATCTCCTGCTATTACAACTGATCTCTAGCCGATAGAGATCAGTTCAACTGGAGAAAATGGCCTCTTTGGCCATTGGACTCTATGGCATTGAAGTCCCACTCCTCCCCAAACCCTGACCTCCTCAGGCTCCACTGCAAAAACCTCCCGCCGGTGGTGAAGAGGGACCTGGCAACCCTATACTTAATACAATTCTTCTTACCCTACTATACTTATCTTTGATACCTCCTTTACTGCTCTAGATTTGACTATCACATGACTACAATATTTCTACCACCGTAATATTATTATTCTTTTATATTTGTTATAGTGCCTCCCCCTTCTTCACATAACTCTTTTTTACTTTATGTCATCAAAATAAAATGCCCATTTCTTCTGAAATTCTGTTCTGCCTTTCACCAGATTGGATAGTTTAGCCATCATTGCATATTCTACCATTTTATCTTGCCATTTCTCCATTTCTGGAACTTCTTCTGCTTCCAGGTTGTGGCTAATATTAATCTCGCTGCTGTAATCATATAGCTGAACAAGGTCTCAAAATATTCTTCTTAACAATTCTGTAATTAATGCAATGCAATGCTATTACTCCCCACCCCCCAATTTATACAATTAACACTGAAGTACTTAAAAACACCTGTAGTTCTTATCCCTGGGCATGGAGGCAAGGGGTTGGTTCCTTTTAGGCTTGCCAGGCCCCGTAGCTCCACCGGCGGGAGCTTCCCAGGGCTGTGGCTGCGGCGTGCAACGCGCCTACGTCACTTACGGATTTACCCAGAAGCAACGCAGACGCTCTAGTGATCTTGGCCAAAACTATACGGTTTCCACAGAGTTTTATCAGAGATTGCCAGAACGTCTGCGTTTACCCGAAAGTGATGAGTGCGCATGTGTGTGCGTGCGTGCACGCAGTGCCCGCCGGCCATCAGCTGGCCAGCGGGCAGCCCGGTGGATTGGCAGGATTTTACCCGCCACTACGGGGGAACTTGGCAACCCTAGTTCCTTTGGGCCTAGTGGTCTAGAACGGTTAAAATCCACCCCAGAAGTTCTGGCTTCTTTGGGAGTGGCGCTTGGATGGGTTCATCCGTACCAATAACGCCCATGTATGTGCCCACTTTTATGGGGTGGCTTGACAGGTTCTCGATGGTACTCTCCAGGAGCTTGTTCAGTTTTGCTCGGAGTTCAGGGTCTCCACGGAGCTTGCCATCCAGGTAGGGACCTTTGATTTCATTCAGAATCTGCATGGCCTCTGGGCTGCATTTGAGGCACCCCTGAGATCCCGTGATGATCATGGCAGCGAGCCAGAACTCTAGCCAAGGCATCATGCTGGGCTGAGGTTGCCGGAAGGGGACCTCGGAATGCCCAGAGGATGGACGCGGCTATGATGTCACAAGCCCTGCATTGTGCACAGCCAATCAGAAGCACAGAACGGGGGCATCCCTACCGCTTCAAAGCTAAGGCCTTTTATGCATGGCTGTTTCCCTCATAGGGTTGCCAACCTCCAGGTACTAGCTGGAGATCTCCTGCTATTACATAGGGTTGCCAACCTCCAGGTACTAGCTGGAGATCTCTTGCTATTACAACTGATCTCCAGCCGATAGAGATCAGTTCGCCTGGAGGAAATGGCCGCTTTGGCAATTGGGCTCTATGGCATTGGAGTCCCTCCCCTCCACAAACCCTGCCCTCCTCAGGCTCTGCCCCAAGAACCTCGTGCCGGTGGCGAAGAGGGACCTGCCAACCCTATATTACAACTGATCTCCAGGAGATAAGAGACCAGTTCCCCTGGAGAAAATGGTCGCTTCGGCAACTGGAATCTATGGCATTGAAGTCTCTCCCTTCTCCAAACCCTACCCTCCTCAGGCTCCACCCCAAAAATCTCCAGCTATTTCCCAACCTGGAGCTGGCAACCCTATTCCCTTGTGGACACACACTAGGGTTGCCAACTGTCAGGTAGTAGCAGGAGATCTCCTGCTAATTCAACTGATCTCCAGCCGATAGAGATCAGTTCACCTGGAGAAAAATGGCCGCTTTGGCAATTGAACTCTATGGCATTTAAGTCCCTTCCCTCCCCAAATCCCGCCCTCTTCAGGCTCCGCCCCCCAAAGCTGGTTTGATTCTTCCTTAAGTGGTAGAGAAAGTCGGCATATAAAAACCAACTCTTCTTCTTCCACGGCAAGGTGGAAACAGCCCTTGGTTGAATAATTCAATAGGTTAAATTGTCTGTTTTGTAAAAAAAAAAAAAAAATGGTGAGTAGGCAGATGTGCGCAATATGGTGTTGTTGTTGTTTTAAATGAATGGGTTTTAAAAATTAGATGGTGATCAAAAACAGAAGAATAAGGCTGCTTCTGTTTCACTGTGTTGTTTAAAATGCACCTGAATAATAATAAATTTTATTTGCGACTAGTATGCCAGATAAAATAGGTAAAACAGAAACTGACCATACAGAGTAGACATACCTGTACTTATTCTGTTGTGTAATTGTACATTGTACACATTGCCATTTTACTTTTAAATAGCTGTGGAGGTTTTATATGGTAAAGCAGGATATAAATTTTTAAAGGCGTGAATGCAGACACAGCTAGCAAATAAATCACTTTTGCAGAAGGAGGCAAATCCATGCAGATGGATAAAAGAATGTGAAGGCAGCCAAACTCCAGGGGCAGCCTGGAGATCTCCCGGAATTACAGACCACAGAGACCACCACATCACAAGTAGAGGCATCTTGGTGCTTTCGGGGAGATCTTTTAGGATCACCCCAGCTAATGATGCCAAATGGTACCAAACATCTTTGGTAGTAGTTTCAGAGGGTAGCTGTGTTGGCCGGCAGTAGAAGAGCTAGATTCCAGTGCAGTAGCATCTTAGTGTGTGTTGTGTGTTAAGTGCCGTCAAGTCGCCTCCGACTCATGGCAAACCTATGAATCCATATCCTCCAAAACACCCTGTGGTCAACAGCCTTGCTCAGGTTTTGCAAACTGAGGGCCGTGGTTTCCTTTAGAGCAGGGGTGGGGAATGTCAGGCCCGGGGGCCGTTTAAGGCCCGCAAAATCATTTGGTCTGGCCCTTCGTGGGTCCTGGCAGATCTCTAGCTCAGAGGGATCTAAGACTGGTGATCCACCCCCTCTCGCAGACAGGAATAGCTTCTGTTCAAGGCAGATGTGAGTTTGTTTTGCCGAAAAAAGGCCCATCAAGTCCAGCAGGCTGTTCACACAGGGGCCAACCAGGTGCCTCTAGGAAGCCCCCAAACAAGATGGCTCCAGCAGCATTATCCTGCCTGTGTTCCACAGCACCTAATGTAATAGGCATGCTCGTCTAATCCTGGAGAGAATAGGTATGCATCATGACTAGTATCCATTTCGAATAGTAGCCACGGATAGCCTTTTCCTCCATGAACATGTCCACTCCCCTCTTAAAGCCTTCCAAGTTGGCAGCCATCACCACATCCTGAGGCAGGGAGTTCCACGATTTAACTCTGCCTTGTGTGAAAAGAAATACTTCCTTTTGTCTGTTTTGAATCCCACACCTTTATGTTGGGCCTTTCCTCTTTTCCTGCTACTTTCCACTTTTCCTAGCGTTGTTGTCTTTTCCAGTGCCTCTCGTCTGACAGCCTCAGTTTAGTCCTTTTAGCTTCCATCAAGATTTCCGGGGTCTCGCCTTCGGAGAGCCACGGCTCCCTCGCTTAGAAGCCCCCCTCCCTTTTGCTCTCACCCTCTATCCCCCCCACCCCGACACGCCTCATAATCTTGCAAATTCCCGGGCCGTGTCCCCCTTTCATCGCAGCTTGTATATCGGGGCCGTGGGACCACCTGGCCCTGCGGGGTCAGAATAACTGCGGTCATGGTCTGCTCCGCATTCATTAACCTTTGATCCTCGACGGGGAGGAGGGAGGGAGCCTCGTAAAAACAACAGGGAGATTGATGGCCAACAGGCCCCGCTGTCGGGAGGCTTCGGGACAGCTGGGGAAAGGGCCAACCGCCCCTAAGGGGCGTTGCAGGGGGGGGAGCGATTCGGTGCAGAGTCACGCAAGGGCTGTGAGTAGGGTTGCCAACCTCCAGGTACTGTAGGAAGTAAGCACCCCTGTGTACACTTACGTATTAGCAGAAATCTGACACAGTTGCCAGCCTTTTAGTTTATTGATACTGTCTATTTGACTTGTAGGAGCCCCGTGGCGCAGAGTGTTAAGCTGCAGTACTGTAGTCAAAAGCTCTACTCACGACCTGAGTTCGATCCCAACGGAAGTTGGTTTCAGGTAGCCGGCTCAAGGTTGACTCAGCCTTCCATCCTTCCGAGGTCGGTGAAATTAGTACCCAGCTTGCTGGGGGTAAAGGGGAAGACGACTGGGGAAGGCACTGGCAAACCACCCCACAAAGTCTGCCTTGGAAACGTCGGGATGTGACGTCACCCCATGGGTCAGGAATGACCCGGTACTTGCACAAGGGACCTTTACCTTTACTTTTATATTTGACTTGTATAGATATCACTTTGAGTTGTGTACAACTGATTACTGCATAATTACTTTGTGACAAAGTGGTCAGTATATATTGTTAGAAACATTTATGTTGACAAAGGTTACTCTTTGACAAGTTTGTTAAGCAAATAATAACACTTTTGAAAGACTGCGGTTGACAACTGTGTCAGATTTCTGCTAACCTCCAGGTACTAGCTGGAGATCTCCTGCTATTACAACTGATCTCCAGCTGATAGAGATCAGTTCACCTGGAGAAAATGGCCGCTTTGTCCTTAGGCAGATCATGAGAGGGAGGACACCTTGGCCATCTTCTGGGCATGGAGTAGGGCTCACTGGGGATGTGGGGGTGGGGAGGTAGTTGTGAATTTCCTGCATTGTACAGGGGGACCCTGGTGGTCCCTTCCAACTCTATGCTTCTATTATTCTATTCTATGATTCTATGACCCCAAAGTGGCAATCTGCATTGCCCTGGGCATGTAAGAAAGGACTACAAGAGCCAAGAACTGATGCAATCCTTTCTGCCCTCCCTCTCATGACGTGCCTAAGTTGACAGAATCAGCATTGCTGTTTGGGAAACCACCAAGGATTACCAGGTCACAACACTGAGGCAGGCAATGGCAAATCACCTCCGATTGTCTCTTGCCTTGAAAACCCGATGGGGTTGCCATACGTTTTCTGTGACTTGACAGCAAAAAGAAGAAGAGTTGGTTTTTGTATGCCAGCTTTCTCTCCCACTTAAGGAAGAATCAAACCAGTTTACAATCACCTTCCCTTCCTCTCCTCACAACAGACACCCTGTAAGGTAGGTGGGGCTGAGAGAGTGTGAGTAGCCCAAGGTCACACAGCTGGTGTCATGTGGAGGAGTGGGGAATCAAACCCAGTTCTCCAGATCAGAGTCCACCGCTCTAAACCACTGCTCTTAACCACTACACCATGCTGGATCCAGAATCTGATAGGAGATAATAACTATTTTTCTTTTTAATCAGTTTGGGAATCTGGGTGATAGAATATTCCCTTATAGTCATATGCTTGAGCCAAAACGGCTTCAAAACAAACAATTTATCCTGCCAGTACTATGGGAGATGTAGATGTGAAAGGTATATTGACATGCACATCAGGTAAACATTATCAGCTTAACTTGCCCATGGGTGTTGTGGCTGCAAGAATGAGCGAAGTGATCGGACTGTGAAATGAAACCTGAACTCCGGAAGAAAGGGGAAGCTATCCTTAAATTTATTTCCCCCCCCCAGTATATTTGGCATAGGTTGTAGGGAAGGGATGTGTCTGTATGAACAGCACGCTTGCCGTGTGACAGCCTCCGTGATTAATCGGAAGTGGATCCATGACTCGAGCTACAGTTAATCTCTTGATTTAATCAAGTACGGTTCGCGGCATCGATTGTCACTCGCGCTATTTCCTGTTCTAAAATTTTTGGTAGCTCCTTAATGCGTGCAGTAGTCCAGATTTCAGCTCAATAATATAATTGAACAATGTGATTGAATAGCCTGAGAAATATTTGACAATTGCCTCTCTGATTAATTTTAAATGTTTCCATTTTGGGGGGGGGGGGAGTTGCAGATTTCCTCAGTGAAATGCCGATAATTCAATAGAATTATATATTTTATAATTCAGTAACCAAATTAACAATAATATGAGATCCTGGTAAGTTACTGTAATCATACTACAATGTTCCAAATATTGATTGACGTTTGTATGTGATGGGGAATTGGGCAGGGTGAGAGATAGGGTTGCCAGGTTCCTCTTTGCCACTGGCAGGAGGTTTTTGGGGTGGAGCCTGAGGAGGGTGGGGTTTAGGAAGGGGAGGGACTTCAATGCCATAGAGTCCAATGGCCAAAGCGGCCATTTTCTCCAGGTGAACTGATCTCTATTGGCTGGAGATCAGTTGTAATACCAGGAGATCTCCAGCCACCACTTGGTGGTTGGCAACCCTATGAACATCTGACTTTGGAAATCCACTTTGCAGGATGAAATCCAAGCCTGTGCACTGCATTCATAATTAATGGTGAGCCATCATAACTCATAAGGAGAAAATACTTCTGTCCGATTTGACAAGACCAAGTTATTGTCAAGCTTGGTCACTGTAAAGAAAGGCCTTCTGGTTTTAACAGTCACACTATCTACCATTTAATAAAGAAAATTGGTACATGTCACGTTAAGAAATACAGCCGTGAGCAGACAAAAAGAGGCCATCCGTTTCTCTAATACTCTTACCCAAAAAAGTAGGACGTTTTTGAAAGGTTCGCTGTAGTTAAGAGAATTTGCTTGAGAATTCTTCCAGTGCTGGCAGCAGCCGTTAAATTTCAAGCTCTGCCCCGAACTCCTGCTGTTGAATTGGATCTCAGAACATGTGGCTGAAATATTGTATGGAGGGGGGGACATATAAAGACATGATATCCTTTCAGCTCATCCTTGCAGCTCATAGAAATGCAGACATGATATCCTTCCAGCCTGGAGTTCAGCAAAAACACGGCTTTACCGCCCCTCTCCTTTGTACAGCTTTTCCTGTTCCATGGGAGGGGTGGGGGTACAGAGGTGACCCTACAACAAAAGGGGGGGTTGCTGCATCATGTTTTCCCCACCCAAATTAGCTTTTTACAGTTTTCAGTTTATTACCAATCATGTATTCTATAAATACAGAACATACGACCCAAAGGTAATGAATAAAATATACTATTATAGATCATCTCGAATGATACCAAATATCGACACGACTTCTGAAGATACTGGGTTGGAGCCAATGACGCCTTTCCACTTAGGGAGTTTTCCCTCTTATAAAGTCATTTGATCTAATTCATTGGTTTATTTCCAATAATTAACCATTTTCCCCATCGTTATACGTACAAATTTACTTCCTGTCTATCTTCTTTTATTGTGAAAAGCAGGTTAAGTGTGGCTGTGGTTGCCTAGTGAAACATGTTTTGTTTGAACTCTTGAAGACCTGGAACAATATTTCCAATATTTCATGTGCAGTGTATGGGCAGCCCATTCTTCAGACCATAACTGCTCTCTGGTAGCCCTGACACTGCTACGGTTTTCCCTTGTATCTCCTTGTGTTGGTGTTTCTAGTTTTCTACATTTTAAATCTCCTGCTTCTCGGTTCCGGACTGTGAACTTGTTCACACGATCATACACTTGGGGGATTACAGGTTTAGCTAAAAGGTGGGACTGTACTTTGTTGCTCAGAAGCCCTCCTGTTTGTACGGTCTCAGACGATAAATGCAGCATTTACCAAATGTTTGCCTTGCGAGTTGCATTTGACATGCTGGGCCTCCAAGTTGTGCTGGCTTGCATTACGACACTGTACTTTCTGAGGTGGAATATATGCTACCAGGTGATTTCTCCCCCTGGTGGTGTACACGTGGTGAAATATCCTTGTGAGACCTGTGAAAACGCATGGTCGCTTTAGCCTCCTTTATTCCCTGTTTCAGCCAGGATTCAGCCAGGATCGAACGCACGTTCGGTAAAAACGCATGCGTCCGATCCTGGCTGAATCCTGGCTGAAACAGGGAACAGAGGAGGCTAAAGCGACTGTGTGTTTTCGCCCCATGACTCCCTACCCTTCAACATTTAAGCCTTGTACTTCTTCTTCCTCAAGAGTCAAACCCTGAACACAACGCCCTGCATTATCTCCCTGTGTGAGCTTTGTATTCACGGCTATGTTGGTGTGGCTGCTGTTCCGTGCACGTTTCTGGGATCTTCATTGTGTATGTGTTTGTGGGGTGTGTATGCGCCCGTCTGTGTTTGTCTCTCTCCCCCTCTCTCCTGACCCACCTGTCTGCATGCGTTTGGGCATCTGTCTTGTCTGTGCGCTTATCCCTTCTCCTTGACACACTGTTCATCATTGTCAGTAGCCAACATGTTCTGTCCCATGCTACCAGGGAATGTAACACCCCCCAGATCAAAGCCACAGAGTTCTCGAACCCTCTTTCACCACCAGTGGCTCACGGTTCCAGCCCTGGGTGAGAAATCTGAATATCAAAATTCTCTTAGCTGACTAATGCTTTCACAGATCTTTGGAGGCTCTATTTCCCCTTTCCCATAAGTGGATCGGATCTAATTCGACGGGGGTGACTGACTGCCATTTACACGAGGGCTTGTAAAAACTCACCAAACTTCCTCATAAACTCCCAGCAAAGAGGGTCTCGTTTTTAAGAAACTCCTGGCTGATATCGGATTCCAGAAACCTCGGCGGGGAGAGTGGTGGACGAGGTATTCCAGACCCGGCAACCGGGGGGGAGAAAAGGTTGGTTTGCGATCATCGCTGTATTATGTCACTATGTTATTGTATCACATCGTTTTCCTGCATTCTTTTCCCTGATGCATGATAAATTCTAGCGCAGCCTGCCTAAGCAGCCGAAACCGAAAAAAATGCGATCAGAGGAAAATATTTAAGACAGCAAAGTCTGCAGTATTCGTGTGGATATGTTATTAGCATTATATCGGCCTTGCCGATGGTTTTGTAGTATAATGGGCTATAGATAATACCCCAGCTAACAAATGCAACGAAAGCCGATACGGTTATTGGAATATGTGACGTGTGTCACCTAAAGCCGGCAATGTTTATATTGCAGCATTATCCAAACGAATCCATAATATCAGAGCTGATGCAGGCGAGAAAGATTAGATAAAGGTTAGTCAAGCTATCGAGACAACTAACATATTGCTAAATATATCCATATTTGCAACAGACATTGGATAATAAATTATGTAAGAGATGCCGGGAAAGGAACACATCTTTCTAGCGAATGGTACAATCACTGTTTATGTTTCTGGTTTCAGTGACAATTTCGGGGAGATCCTAGGGGGGGGGGCTTTTCAAGCCTTCCAGAATGCTGGGGGGGGGGTGTTGCCCTAAATGTTTGAATCTCAGGAACCTGCAAATCCTTTGTTTCCTGTTCCTCCCTCATGCTTCAGATTGCAAATAAATCTTGAATTGTCCCAAGCGATATGCTGAAATTATTGCAATGCTTGTTTAATTACCTACTCTGCAGCTCGTAATGAGAATAGGAACTGGGATGAATATTCGACAAACGTGAGCAGCAGCTTCAGCCCCGGCAGATGTATGTTGATGTGAGCTGGCTGGTTTTGGTGTAACAGATTCTGTATTTGCTACCTATTAGTCCTTGTAGCAGGAATTACAGTCAAAATAGGCAGTAGCGAATTTTGGTAAATACCTATTTCATATCTTTGACAGAATTTTTTTTTAAACAATTTTGGGAGGGAGGATTAGGTCTGGGCAGATCATATCTCGGCTATTTGTACTCAGGATCGCACAGACCCTTGTGATTGTACATGAAGATCCATTTAAAAACCCATCATTTGCTCCATTTTGTAATAGGCACCCCACCTCCCATGATGGGAAAATCCACAATCTTTTACCAGATTTGAATTTGCTAGACTTGACAGCTTGCTGATTTGAAGTTTGCTGAATATTGACTGAAGAAAAAATATTTTGAAGCAGGGAAGGGATTTGATTTCAAAATTTATGAACTGGTTTTTCAGAATTGCTGCATATAGACCAGTTTTTACTGTGATAGGTTTCCTCAACCAAACTTAAGCTGGTTGAATTTCAATATAAATATAATATCCTTCTCCTGGTTCTGTAGAAATAAGCAGCTTCATATATATATATGCTAACATCTGAGGTTTGATTGTTGGTATTTTGTTTTAATGACACCAAGAGGAGGTAGATTAAATGCCACAATTCCTTAATTTAAATGTAAACTGAGTAGGAATTTTTCATCACGAAAACAAATTATAGTGAAGCAAGGGTAAAGAAGATGGATAAGCAATTCGAGGGCTCTTCAGCATTTGTCAAGGTGGGAAATTAAAATAGGCGTGTTTTATATCAGGTGTAAGAATGCATCTTCAGAGAAAGCTTGCAATTGAAAAGCTGGCAGATACCGTGTTGGATCCCACTAGGTTTTCCTCTGGTAAAAGCAGGAGGAGGGGAGCCCCTCCAGAAATTGCCACGATGGTCCAAGGACAGTACAAAGGAAGGGAATTCAGAGAGATCAAACAGAAAAACTGACAGGATCTAACCCATCACTTTCAGGTGGGAGGGGGACACGGTTGGCATGGCCCTCTAAATTGTTTTAGAAACATTTGGAATGTACCCTTTCCTATTGCTTGGATACACACCCACGTTTGTATATAAAATTGGTAGGTAGGCACATTGTTCCAAAGAACAATGACAAAAACAGATGTTGCAACCCAAATATCACAATATGGTATACAAGCTTTTGAGTTTCCCAGAACTCTTCATCAGGCTGGATATTCACTACAAAATGGTGTGTGCGGGGGTATTCTGGGCCTGATGGAAAAGCCCCTAGACTGCAACAGTTTTCAGATCAACAACCTAGCTCTCCAAATACTACGTTCTCCCCTCACCAGTGTTTGGGGGTTCAGCTAATACTAGCAATGATATTAGTACATGTAGCAAATTGAGGAAAGGTGGTATTTGAAGAATATGCTCAGTGTTAGATAAGAGTTTGGTGCTTAGCCTGAATTGGCATTGATAATGAGAAAATAGGGAATTGTATCTACTAAGATGGAATAGTAGGACAGAGAATACTCATACGAGAGCAGATTACAAAGGGAACATGTATATGTATATTTATAGCCTCACTGAGCAGTACATTCATATGTGTGTAGAGCCATCATGGGGCACGTTGCAAAACATGTATGATCATGAATCACCATCAAGGTCAATGGAATCGGGGCCCTGCGGTTCAGCTACTACTCAGATTTTCTTCAACAGCATTTCAGCTACTAGATACTGGTTTAGGGTTGTTGGGTTTTTTTACTGGTAATTATTATTAACCATTTGCCTGGTGCTTTTACAAGTCTTTTTCCCATCGTGACTCTACCAGCCTCTTCAGGTAGGCATTTGTATCACCATAATACAAAAAAGGAATTAAAGCTAAGGTAGGCTTAGCTTGTCAGGTAGGCATTTGTATTACCATAATACAAAAAGGAATTGAGAGCCGGCATGGTGTAGTGGTTAAGAGTGGTGGTTTGGAGTGGTGGACTCTGATCTGGAGAACCGGGTTTGATTCCCCACTCCTCCACATGAGCAGCGGAGGCCAATCTGGTGAACTGGATTTGTTTCCCAACTCCTCCACACGAAGCCAGCTGGGTGACCTTGGGCTAGTCACAGCTCTGTCAGTCTCACCTACCTTACAAGGTGTCTGTTGTGGGGAGGAAAAGGGAAGGTGACTGTAAGCCAGTTTGATTCTTCCTTAAGTGGTAGAGAAAGTCGGCATATAAAAACCTCCTCCTCTTCTTCTTCTTCTTAACTACAGAATTTTTTTTAAAGCAGTGGCTATTTTAAATGCAAATAGTTTCTATTGCCGGGAGAGCAGGCAGCCCATTTCAAAATCTTTCCATCCCGCCGCCTTAAGAACTATAAAATCTCTAAATGTATTTAGTTGAAGAGAGAAGGTGAACAACAACAAAACTGCTGTAGGATACAGAGATCTTGCTGCATCAGCTGAGGAGCTTGTTTAGCGGTATTGCCGCATTTCAATATTGAGATGCGGAGGCAGTGATTCGTTTTCCGCATTTATTTTGGTTTCCCTTTTAGCATGTCAGAGGAAAGTGTACCAGCCATTCAGGCCCGAATCATATTGAAAACACTGGATAACTTATGCATATTGTTCATATTTATATTATGTTTTATTCTTCCGTAAATGCAATGAAGAGAGAAGAAGCCACTGAGATATTTTGCTTGGCCGTCGATCTTCCCCATTACAAAACCTTTGGGATTTCCACCTCAGTCCAAAATTATGGACATGGAAAATGCTGCATAGATTTCAATGGGACTTGCTTCATCATGCTACTATTGGGGCTTCAGCTGTTCTATGTGCTTTACTTAACCATTTTATCTGTAGAAGGGACTGTGGGTTCTTGCCATCTAGTAGTAGTCAGTATCATGGCAACAGTCAGTATATTTCAGTTAATGCAATGTGTCCCCCCCCCTTTTAAAAACCCCTTTTCAAAAAGGCTTGTAGACCTTTGATAGGATCAACAGACAACTGCATAATCAGGAATAAACTCTTGAAAGGCCCGAGCCTGAAAAATTTGGATTTAGGGGGATTTATGCAATACGCGGTTTAAAAATAAGACAGACTTCTGATGGCATTCTGCTGCATATGTCCGATCCTGTTTTGTTTTGAAGAAGGCTGTTGAGCACCCTACTTTGCTGTCAAATTTGGAGCAGAGGGGGATGAATCCAGCCTCCTACCCTAAAAAGTTTGAAACTTAACAAAACACTAAAGGAAACCCTCCAGCCAAAGCTAACCATTTTTAAGGCCCTTTGATTTTCAATGGCAGAGAACTAAGCAGACAGAACCTCTCTTTTTTCTAGACCCTGGCCCTCTGGTTTCAAAAGAAAAGCTTTCATTAGCATCCATGTTGTGGGACCCAAAGTAATTGTCCTCACGTTCATCATCTCATTACAAATTAAAAGTTAATGATTCATCAAATTGCTAAAGTGGCAATTGGATAATGATAACAAGAATAATTGGTGCACATTTGAAAACAGAAGGCAAATTCTTGGACAATCTAACACCGTTCATCCATGAGCACAATTGCTGGCCAGTTTGAAGTGCAGGAACATTCTTAGGGTTATCCACAGGTGAATATGCCTGAATTATTCAAAAGAAAGGTACTCTCTCTGTGTGTATATCTGTCCGTCTCGATCATAACAGAGATTGCGAAGCCAAAGCAGAGAATGAAAAAAAAAATTCGCCAGACAAATCAAAAGAATTAGAGAACATAACTCATTTGAAATCATTCTGATTGTTCTCTCAGCTATGGCAATCGTTCCATTATTGATACATCGCTAACAATACAGTACCACATTATAACATTCCAGATATCCCTGAATGACAATATCTGGTTGCTCCTTATGAAGCAGCAGGGAAGTGAATGTGTATAGGTCTCTCTTTCTGTGAGGTGCTGTAATGTAGATCACTTCGGCTTTATGAGAACTGGTCATTAGGTTTAGTTACTCCAAGTTAGCAGGCCGAGGTTTGCATTCTTCATTAGACACTGGCTAGTGTCTGAGCATCAGAAATCAATAAGCAAATTAATATTAATATCCTCAGGACTAATAACGCTTTTGAAGCAGTCATCAATAAACTGAATATCAAAGGGAAAGAAAATGGAATTTACATGACGGTGATGTAAAAATATAGACTGAAATTTTTCTGCATTTCAGCTAAAGACACCATGTTAAAGACGGAAGAGAATCAAGGGGGAAAGAGTCTAAGAAATAGAATCGATTTAAGTTAAGAATTGTAAAAATATTAGCAGAAAGGAAGGAAAGGTCAGTGGGGTAAGAGATTTGTCCCATATTGCAATGTTTCTGAGGTTTCTGATACTTGGGACACACTTTTATCGGGATTAAAATTGGGAGGATTCTTCACTCACACTACTTTATTTTTAGACTATGAAAAAGGAAGAGTTATCCATGTATGGGAGAGCCGACTCCCTGGGTTTCTCCTGGGTCGTCATTCTGAGCATGCCTTCTGACTGGAAGGGCACATCCCCAGAGCAGTAACTGATGCAGAGATGAAGCAGGCAGCCTCCTTTGTGGGTTGGTAATTTGGATGCATCACTGTATCAAGAACGAGAGAGTCATTCTACCCCACCGTAGAATCCCCATCCCTGTGACTTCTGTAGAGGCAAGGAAAAGATGAAGGCATGGAAAGAACAACCTGAATCAAGCAGAGATGCAGTTCAAGTAGAAATGCAGTGGGCAATATTCTCCGCGGATTTTGGTTTGAGCTCATAGATGGCTCATGTTTTATTTTTGTGCCGCACAAGCTGTTCTCTTGCAGTTTTTAAGAATAACCACACAAGAGGGGCAGGTGTGCGAGTGGAAGGAAGGGATTTCACACTAAAAACAACAACAACAGAGACTTGATGTCACCTCATGATAATCTCACTACAAGGTGGGAATTGAAGGAACAGCTAGGTCACCAGGGAGTAGGGTTGTCAGCTCTGGGTTGGGAAATACCTGGAGATTTTGGGGGTGGAGTCTGAGGAGGGCGGGGTTTGGAGATGGGAGGGCCTCTGTGCCATAGAGTCCAATGGCCAAAGCGGCCATTTTCTCCAGGGGAACTGATTTCTATCGCCTGGAGATCAGTTGTAATCGCAGGAGATCTCCAGCCACCACCTGGAGGTTGGCAACCTTACCAGGGAGCCATGTGATCAAAATCGTGTAATGTAGGCCACTTCGGGTAAACAAAACAGAAGTCCAGTGGCACTTTAAAGACTAACAACATTTATTCCAGTATAAGCTTAAGTGCTCACTTCCTCAGATATAATGGGAAGAAAATCATTTCCCTCATTTTTACAGAAAATTACAGAAGGGGTGGGGAAAGAAGGAGTCCCCACAAAAAGAATCCCCCCTTATTCATTGTACTATGCCTCTCTCAGTTTAACTCCTCCATCTTTCCCCTTCCCCTTCTGTGATTTCTCTGTAAAAATGAGGGGAAGGATTTTCTTTCTTCCCATTGTTTCTGAGGAAGTGAGCTCTTGCGAAAGCTCACACCGGAATAAATGTTGTTAGGCTTTAAGGTGCCGCTGGACTTCTGTTTTGTTTTGCTACGGTATACTAACATGGCAATTGTAGCAGAACCATCGTTTCGGCCACAATTTAAAGTCCCATCTGTACATGCACTCAATGTGTTTGAAAAGTGGCAACTGCAAGTTTTGCTGAGTGTGCTCTTTTAGTGGAGCTGGGTGCAGTGGGAAGGGCAATTATTTCGCATTAAGTCGTTCCAAATGAGAGGATGTGTTTTGAGGGATATCTAATCTTGTGTTTCTTTGTGTCTGTGCCCCCCGCCCGCCCGCCAATCTTCAAACCTTCGACTTTGCAGATTTTGCAGTCCACAAGGCGAGAGAACCTGTTCATGATTTTTAAATGCCAACAGCAACCTGTCCATAAAAGCCATCCGCTAATGTGAATGGCCCAGGCTAGCCTGATCTCATCAGATCTCAGAAGCTAAGCAGGGTCAGCCCTGGTTAGTATTTGGATGGGAGACCACCAAGGAATACCAGGGTTGCTGTGCAGACTAGGAAGGCACTGGCAAACTACCTCTGTTAGTCTCTTGCCATGAAAACCCCAAAAAGGAGTCGCCATAAGTCGGCTGCGACTTGACGGCACTTCACACGCACACACACAATGTGGCAGATGTATTTCAAAGACAGGTCAAAGGAAACTGTTTGGATGTTTGTGCTGAATACTGGGTATGACTTTGCTGGCTAGCAAATGAAGATGTTTGGTTATTTGAGGGAGGGGAATGTTTCTCCTGTCATCTGGCAATAATTTATTTATGAACGGTCAAAGGTCATCTAATGGGGCATCGGGGATTCCAACATGTAGTAAAACGTCGCTGTGGATTATATTACATAAAAGAAGAAACAAGAACACAACACCCAGCAGCAATGGAAATTATTATGTTCCAAAGTACTAAAAAGATGCTGGTTTCCCCCTCCCTGGACATTTGTGTGTTTTGATTTGTTTGAAACGTTTATACGCTGCTCTATCCCCATGTCCAGCGTGGTCTATGAGAAGACTATAAACATGTATTAAACCCAGAAAATAGTAAATAATCAAGCCATAATAAAATAACAAAGAGCACTCGCAATAATAGCTGATAGAAATATTTAGCAAATAGTGTTGTCACGGGTTCCAAGGCATTTGTGTACATCAATGTTTTAAAATCCCTTGAACTAAAAAAAAAAGCTGTAATATTCCTTTCAAGAACAGCATTCCTGACTTGCTGCCGGTAAAGACTAGATAAATTTGGACAGTGTTAGACTGTCCGTAAGCATAACAGCACTTTGTCACATTTCCTTTAAGTTAGCTATTTTACAGCATCCTGGGTTGGATTCTGCCTGCTTTTTCATTAAATCTTGCTTAGTTCCCCTCCTTAGCACAACCTCTGTCATACCTTGTTTTTGTTCATGCAGATTCCAGCATAACCTTTTGGGGGGTGGGGGCGGCCAAAGGACTCCCTCATCCCTTTTTCAGGAATGGAAAACCTGGCCGGATCCAGCCCAATGCCTTTGACTCTCGAGAAGACCTTCCAAAACCAGAGTTGCTGATCTAAGTGGGAAAAGGCCACCATCATGTTGTGCTTCTGCAGAAATCTCTGCAGATTTGAATCGGGAAGGCGGTTTACTCGTTGTAGATCCAACAACGCAACATTCAGATCTGCAAGTGTATGTTGTCCATCAATGTATGCAGAGGGGTGCTCTTTTTAACCAAGGAAATCATGGACCGTTCCGCCGCTTTCTACAATGGCAGCACATCAAGGGCTTATGAGGATAGCTTCCTTATAAACTGGAGTAGGGTTTATGGGGGTATTGAAAAAGATGGGCTCGAATTTCCCTGAAGTTTGGGGTTATTTTTGAGAAACTTTCACTTTGTATTGTGTCTGTTGCATTTCCTCCTGCCCGTCCTGCAAAGAACGGAGGGCAGGATGCGTGTTTCTCCTCCAAGACCCAGGGGGATTAAACTCTCTGGCACTGAAGTGATGGTAATGCAGTGGTAATGCAGATGATATTATTTCGATAAAAGATGCGGCCTCTCATTCAATCAGTGTCAGCGATGAATACTTCGTCTTCGATTCATCATTTTTCATGCAAAACTTGCAGCTGTCCGATGAGATTCGTATGAGAAAAATGTGGACTCACTTTTGTCTGTAATAAGTTTTCTATTCATTATGGACAAAGTTTCCAAAATATGGACGCTCCATAGAAATGATGAATGGTTGGTAATCATGCAAATATTTTTTTTTATTTTTTATTTTTTGCAAACGGGGAAAATCGATAGGCTTAAGTGTGCTTAATTCTGTGCTGGAGTGGGGCCACGGAAACTGTAATCCAAAGAACACTTTTCTGGAGTAAGTCCCATTGAATAAGATACAGTAGGACTTACTTTTGAGTAGGCCGGCTTCGGTTTGCATGATGCACAGATAGGGTTGTCAACCTCCAGGTGGTAGCTGGAGATCTCCTGCTATTACAACTGACCTCCAGGTGACAGAGATCACCTGGAGAAAATGGCCACTTTGGCAATTGGACTCTATGGCACTGAAGTCCTTCCCCTCTCCAAACCCCACCCTCCTCAGGCTCCACCCCCAAAATCTCCAGGTATTTCCCAACCCAGAGCTGGCACCTCCAGGTACTAGCTGGAGATCTCCTGCTATTACAACTGACCTCCAGGTGACAGAGATCACCTGGAGAAAATGGCCACTTTGGCAATTGGACTCTATGGCATTGAAGTCCCTCCCCTTCCCAAACCTCACCCTCCTCAGGCTCCGCCCCCAAAATCTCCCACCAGTGGCGAAGAGGTACCTGGCAACCCTAGCTGCCAACCCTCTGCACACATCATGCGCTGGACCCCAATATTTATTCCTTCCTCCAAAGTGCAGCCATGCAGGCCTCCGTGTGCAGCAGAAAACCAGCACATGGTGCTGGGGAGATTTCTTTAGTGGGGTTTCCAGATAAAAAGACTTGTCTTTAGGATTCTCTGCTCACAAAGAAGCTTTTTTAAAAAGCCAAGCTGGAACTTCCTGCCTGCGACTAAGGTTACCAGCTTGTGAGATTTAAAGTACCTGGACAGTAGATAAAGTCAAGGGTAGGGTGAGAGAAATCTGATCGGGTCAAGGGGTAGAGTCTGGTGAGTTTGCGATAGGACGGAAGTGTCAGGTTTCAGTTCACCAAAGAGTGGTGGCCAGGTGAGGGAAAGAGACAAAATATTTAAAAAACCAAAACAAAATATGTGGTTAGTAAAATGGGCCCTCAGAGCTCCCCTTGGTGAAAAAAATACCAGACAGGTTAAGGGCCCAAGTTACCAGATTTCAATGAGATGTCCTCTCGTAGGTTTTTCCCCCCCACCAAAGAAAAGATAAATCTTTCCTAACTCTCCTTTATTTCTGCCTTCGCTAGGAAGAATTACAGTTTTTCAGGTTGAGTCCTCCTCCTAATTAAATCCATCCCTTCTTTCCACAATGGTCCCTCAGGAGTCTCCCCTGGTCTCCGCTGAGCGCAGGATTGGGGCAATCTCTGAACCTAAAACAGAACGCAAATCGGACATTTTCTAACAAAGCTGTCGATTTTACGAAATTCGCCCATTGGTTGGGGGGAGTCATTTTCCACTGCGAGTATGAAAAAGCAGAAGGTGCAGGGGCCAGCAGCATGCCCCTCTCTCCACGACATCCCAACATTGAGTCCTATGTTTGGCTCATCAGAAACCCCTTTACCTAATTCTGAGACGCGTCCTTAAATCGGCACAAATAACTGCCTCCATCAGTTGAACAATTAAAAATGCAACAGCTTAATTGCTGCTGCCTGTTCCCAGCCTGCCTGATTTGTATAGATGCAAATGAGAGTCTTGGATTATTGCTCAGAGTTCCTTGAATCACAGCACGTTTCAGAACCGTTCACAAATTTACCCGACTTACAAAACATTCCTCGCTCGTTCATAAAGCGCCCCAGTTCCTGCCATGTATGCAACAATGAAGAAAATACCGTATTCGTAAACATTTGGATCATATTCCAACCTCTGCTAATGAACTGTTTATTAAGGGGATGGTGGTCAGTTCTGAGCGGGATTTCAGATAATGCTAACATTAACACACTTACAATTACCTAGTGTTAACCACAGCCGAGTATATCTTTCGGAAACAGAAGACTGTTATGTTCTAGGAGAATGTGATGTGAAATGAAGGACTTTAAAAATAATAACTCTTTCCCTGTACATTCCTCCCCAGCCCCTTAAATTGGATGGGGGAGACTCTCCTCTGTGTTCCTTTCTTTCTGGAAGCTGGGCCTTTGGGGTACTTTTTGCCTCTTCCTGCCCAGCGAGAGATTCGCTGGAGAAGAAGCCAGGATGTCCATATTTTTATATATCATCCAAAACCATAGCCAAGTCTATAATTAATAGACCAAATTCAAAGCACGGTTTCAGAGCTCTGTTAGATGAACTTTAACTCACCAGACAATCACAGTAAGCATTGGTAGTTTTTTTTTTAATGAAACCAGGGTTTCGCATTCTGTCTCAACTGAGACCGACTAAAAGTCAAGGAAAAACATTAACGTAGAACAAAAGCAACGAGCAAGACATGATTGGCCGTGACCTAAAGATTTCCACAAAGGAATGCCTTCTTTTGCGTGGATAAATATTACCTTGACCCGCTAAATACCTTGTTTTTTTACTCTAAAGAAAAAAGTATAGTTTCTTAAGACATACAAGAAGATGTTATTTGCAACATACAAGATTCGGAGTCTTCTTTGCACACAGAAGGTCTCCGATTCAATCCCCAACATCCCCGGTTAAACGGATCAGGTTGTAGGTGATGGGAATATTTTATTTAGCGAGTTGATACGCCGCCTCTTCAGAGAACAAGGTGCGCCTAACAGATGTATTTGTGCATCTCATGCAGATGCCTCGTGCACTAGTGGAAGCCATAGATGCCAAAATCTGCTTTGCTAATTGAAGAGTATCGATTCACTGACTGGAGGGGGGTGAATATATACGTAGATATTTACCCACTGAGAGGACAGCTTGAAATGAGATAGGGGGTCTACTTTGTGGTGAGGGAGCGCCAGGCTAGAAGCAGGCTATCCAATGGCGGCAAAATTGCCACTCTCCTTGTTGAAGTATTATGGGATCCTGTCAAGAGCGGCCTCGTTTCCGACAGCACTTCGCCCCTCCTGGGTTTCATTTGGTATAACAGCAAAAGGAGATGAAACGGAGATATGCCAGTGGGAGCCAAGAGCCGAATATCCTCAAAAGAGGAACTAACGCCAAAAATCCTGACATCATGGAAAGGATGTCATGAGAGCCAAAATAATGTGTGTGTGTGTGTGTGTGTGTGTGTGTGTGTGTGTGTGTGTGTGAGAGAGAGAGAGAGAGAGAGAGAGAGAGAGAGAGAGAGTAAAAGGGAAAAGAGCCGGGTATTTCGGCAAGCAGGAAGCCCCTGCTGCTTGCAGTTTGTTTAAGTAAAGACACACGACAAAATAATGAATCTTTCTAACCCTGAACCTGCAAAATCCTTTTATTTTGTTCCGATTGCTTTCTCAGGGAGCAGGTAGGGTGAAACGGTAGCGCAGACACAAAACAGAACGACGTGAAGCCGAAATTCAGCAAACTTCCTCTATTTCAAAGACAAAAATTTGAAGTAGGCGAATGGCTGTGAAGCCTCAGTGAGAATCAGCATCAGGTGATGGTCAGGGTTTTTTGCACTCGGCCATCAGTAGGGTTGCTAGGTCCCTCTTCGCCACCGGCGGGAGGTTTTTGGGGTGGAGCCTGAGGAGGACGGGGTTTGGGGAGGGGAGGGACTTCAATGTTATTGAGTCCAATTGCCAAAGTGGCCGTTTTCTCCAGGTGAACTGATCTCTATCGGCTGGAGATCAGTTGCAATAGCCGGAGATCTCCAGCTAGTACCTGGAGGTTGGCACTGAGCAGGCATGGCCAAGTCTTGCAAGGCCGAACATTATTTTGAGAACCTGTCACTGGGCCTCTGTACTTTTACTCTAACCTTAAAAAGCCACGGCTGTGATGACCAATTTGGATGGAGTCCACAGTGCGAGACAGGAAGGCTTAAAGAGTTTCCCTCCTGTACCATTTCCCAAATTAAACTGTCCACTTCTATGAGCTAATATTTGCCCTAATGGAGGGGTTGGGGGGGGTACTCTTCTTGTATCAGGATTCCCTACCCCCCTTACTGGGGCGAATAGCAGCTGGGTCTAGAGCACAGAGGTTCTTTTCTGGACGAGTTCTCGACAGAGAGCGAAGGAAGAGCTTTAGATAACTGCAGTTGACACCCCAAATTGGAAAGCCGCTTCACGGGCTACGCCTCGGGGAGCGTCAGCAGCAAAAAAAATAAATAACTGAGGGCTTTTAATAGATTTTCACCAACGTTCCCACTGTGAGATTTTGTTGTTGTTGTTCCACAGAACACAAATCTGCAAGAGGGCAGACAAAAATATTTCTGTAGGAAAGAGGGAAGCGTGTTCGTATTTCACAGAAGCAGTCGCAAGGTCTTTTCTGGCTATTTCAGGTTCCACTAGGGGAGGGGAAAGAGATTTCATTAATGGGGGGCAGCGGAGGGGAGACTCGCATCAAGGCTCAATCGTCTTTGATAGACTGAAGACTGAAATACAAAAAAAAATCCCATATATTCTAAAATAATTCCTTATGTCTTATTTTTTTACACCTCGTAATAATTATAGCAATGTTATTGTGTGCATGTGTGTATGTAAAGTGCAGTCAAGTCACGGCTGGCTTATGGCAACCCCATTGGGTTTTCAAGGCAAGAGACTAACTAGGGTTGCCCTTGCCAGGTCCTTCTTTGCCACCGGCAGGAGGTTTTTTAAGCAGAGCCTGAGGAGGCCAGGGTTTGGGGAGGGGAGGGACTTCAATGCCATAGAGTCCAATTGCTAAAGCTGCCATTTTCCCCAGGTGAATTGATCTCTACCGGCTGGAAATCAGTTGTAATAGTGGGATATCTTCTGCTAGTACCTGGAGGTTGGCAAGCCTAACACTAACAGAGGTGGTTTAGCCATTATCTTCTTCTGCATAGCAACCCTGGTATTCTTTGGCAGTCTCCAGGAGCCACCCTACTTAGCTTCTGAGATTTGACAAGGTCAGACTACCCTGGGACATCCAGGTCAGGGCACAGCCTATTCACATGTAGCCCTGACCTGGAGAGCCCAGGCCAGGCCAATTTCATCATATCTCAGAAGTTAAGTAGAGTCAGCCCTGGTTAGTACTTGGATGGAAGACCACCAAGGAAGTCCAGGGCCGCTATGCAGAGGCAGGCAATGGCAAACCACCTCTGTTCGCCTTTTGCCTTGAAAATCCTATGGGTTGCTATGAGCAAAAAATAAAAATTACATGTATATACACATACATCTTTAAGCAAGGGGATTTGTGTTTTTCTCAGATGTGCAGATATACTCACTGGGTTAGATCCAACCAGCTTTTCTTCTAGTGAAATAGAGAGAAGGGGGACCTTTTTGGCTATTAGAAAGGTTATGCTGGAGTTGCCAGGTCCCTCTTTGCCACTGGCGGGAGGTTTTGGGGGCGGAGCCTGAGGAAGGCGGGGTTTAGGGAGGGGAGAGACTTCAATGCCATAGAGTGCAATTGCCAAAGCGGCCATTTTCTCCAGGGGAACCGATCTCTATCGGCTGGAGATCAGTTGTAATAGCAGGAGATCTCCAGCTAGTACCTGGAGGTTGGCAACCCTAGAGATCATGGAGCCTGCACGGACAAAAGCCATGCAGTATGGAGGCTGCACTAAGGAGGGGGAATGGGTGCAATTGAGCAAAAACGCTGCCTGGATCCAACCCATTGGTTTGTTCACGAGCTGACCAGAGATATCAGTGCCCCTCAGAAATAATCCTAGGTGGCCTGAAGCATGAAGAAAGGACAAAAAGAGCTCCAAAGTGATGCCTCTGCTTCTATTTGTGAGTCGATGAGCTCAAAACAGCACAATCTGCATGCTTGGAGAAGGTGACATAACATATGTGCAACGAATTAGTACAGAGCACAAGAATTGATGGTCATGTGGGTAGCTGGGGGGGAGTAGCTTGTAGCTGTGATTTATGCTTCCCGTACCCCCTCCTGGAGCGGCACTGTCTCCAGCCACCTGGTCTTGGGATGCAAGCACAGCGTCCAAGTGTAAAATCTAGCAAGCATGGGTTGCCTAAACTAGCCGCCACCTGCGCCTGCCGACTAGCAGTTTACAGGGAATTTTTTCCCCTTGGTTTTATCTACGTTTATTTAAGCCCTGAGTCATTGACGGCTTTGATGCCTGGTACTAATGCAGAACGAATCCTCGAAACACCCCTGACAGGTTCCTCCTCTGAATGCTCTACCCCCTGGAGAGATCTCGGAAATATTTTCCAGGTTGGGGGGATAACAGGACAAGGAGAGAAGGCCAAATCCTTCGGGTGGAGAAGCTTCGCTGTGTAGTAGCAAAAAGCAAGAGAGTGATGTCCAAATTTGGTTGCTACTGAAAAGATTGCGGTCTCTCTGGTTCAGCGTTGTGTAGTGGTTAAGAGTGGTGGTCTGGAGCAGTGGACTCTAATCTGGAGAACCGGGTTTGATTCCCCACTCCTCCACATGAGCGGCGAACACTAATCTGGTGAACCAGGTTGGTTTCCCCACTCCTACACACGAAGCCAGCTGGGTGACCTTGGGCTAGTCACAGCTCTCTTAGAGCTCTCTCAGCCTCACCTACCTCACAGGGTGCCTGTTGTGGGGAGGGGAAGGGAAGGCGATTGTAAGCCGGTTTGATTCTTCCTTAGAGAAAGTCGGCTTATAAAAACCAACTCTTCTTCTTTTTCTTTTTTGCCTAATTTCTTTTAGCCCTTTTGGGATATCTGTTTGTAAGTTTCCTCCATAACCAAAAGGCCTAAGGCTTGTATCCAAGACCCGCCTAACAGTCAGCCTAAGAACCTCATCTTGGCCATGGGAATGTTTCCTCAAGGGGGAAACACCAGCGAACCCACCCACACCCACAATTTTGGGATGACAATGTGACCCCCAACACCCATTGCTTTCTCAGCTTCAGCCCCCTTCCCTTCCCTTCATTCACAGAGGAAATATAGGGGAAATAACCACACAATTCTTCTCCTCTCCCACCATTCAAAGACTTGGGGCAGCAAAATTCCTCTTCCACCCAAGGGCGAGAACGCAGCCTGAGCCAGGCCTGCTTACATCTTCTCCAAATCTTGGGGGATGTGACTTTCCCCTCCAAACTGTGGAAGAGGGAGGTTTTGCGTTCGCACAACCTCTTTCAAGCCAAAACTTGAAAGGGAAATTTATTCCCACAGAAAAAGAAACAAAGAAATAAAGCTAGTCTGTGAGATAAGTGAGCGTGAAATAAAGCAGCTTCAAACACCAGTGTCCCTCGAGTCCAATGCTGCGAACAAGAATGGAAAACCGCTCACCAAAAAAAATGTAAACGAGTTATGCTCTGCTTAATTTCTAAAGAGATAAATAAGCGCCGGCAAGCCAGCCTTCCTAAACGTAACATATTCTCTTCCTAGAAGCCGCCTCCTTACCAATTTCAGGTTTGTAGGAACTGGTTGTAGCTAGATAGTGAGCAGCCTGTGCGTGGCCAGAAAAAGAACATAGTTGCCCCGTTTCTTTTTAAATCTACCTTTCCTTTCCACCACCAGTATTAGCCCCAAGATGGCTTTTCTCGGTCCCACAACCCAGAGCTGGATCCTGCTAGTTTATCTGCCGGTAAAAGGTTGGGTTGGGAACGCTGAGAAGGTTATACCAGGAATCGCAGGACCCAGATGGACGAACCCCATGAGAGACGGGGGCTGCAGTCAGGAGGGAAGTCAGGGGGATTTGAGTGGAAAGGCTGGCAGAATTCAACCCTCAACAAATAGATATTTTTTAAAAAGTTTAAAACGCTCTGTAAGTCATATATATGTAGGGTTGCCAGCCCCAGGTTGGGAAATACCTGGAGATTTTGGGGGCGGAGCCTGAGGAGGGCGTGGTTTGGGGAGGGGAGGGACTTCAGGGCCATAGAATCCAATTGCCAAGACAGCCATTTTCTCCAGGTGAACTGATCTCTAACAGATGGAGATAGGCTTGCCAAGCCCCTTAGCTCCACGGGCAGGAGCTTTGCGGGGCTGCGGCCATGGTGCGCGATGCGCCTACATCACTTCCGGGTTTACCCAGAAGCGACGCGGATGCTCTAGCGATCTCGGCCAAAACTCTATATGGTCCATAGAGTTTTAGCCAAGGTTGCCAGAGTGCGTTTAGAGTCCACCGCTCCAAACCACCACTCTTAACCACTACACCCAGCTGGCTCTCCAGCTGGATTTCCAACAGTATCCATGTTGTTCTTCACAGAATTTTCTGGTTTTCAGGGGGGCTAGTACATTATCCTTAAACCTCCCCCCCCATCCCACCGCTCCACACACCTCTCTCCCTAAAGGAAGGCATTTGTTTTATGTTTGACAAATGATTTATTGACATTCCAGATGTTTTCTGACCTGATCTCCAATTTGTCAAGATGGTCTTTGCTACTGAAAAAGAGAAAAGGAGGGTGAGCTGTTTGTAGGGGGGGGGGATGGAGAGAAGTCGGGTCCTCCCCCCCCTTTAAGTGACCATGTCAATTTTTAAACAGTAACAGTAGAGCCACAAAACCCCCACCCCCATTAAGCTTCACTTTAAAGTGCCCCCCCCCTTCACGGCAGGTGCTAAGGCAGAAGTCTTGTCGATGGGGGATGTTTAGAGTTTCACGGAAGGGCATAAAATCAAATTTGGAACGTTTCGCTCTTTACAGGGGAAAGGAAGGGGGGAGAAACCCTTGATTCTGAGCACTTGGAGCAAAACGGAACATCAAGGCAGCCATCCTGCCTCGGGCTAATGGAAGAAACAGCTCTCACCTGCGCTTAACTTCTTACAAAGAGAAATGTCAGCGCGCACGCCTGGATGGAAACCAGACGTCCCAGCAGCTGCCCCCTTAATCCCAGATGTGTAGGGAATGGCTTGCATTTGTTCAGCGGTGAGGGAATTATGCTCTGCATATGCTCAGGGACATTTTCCTTTTCTTTTTTTTTAATCCCCTCTTGCAATAGCTTCTCATTTCTTCCTTTACTTCCTCTCAAAATGGCCACTGGAAGCTCCTTGGGGCAGTGCCCTGTCTCGTTTGTTTATGGTCCATTGTAGAGCATGATGGACACTGATGGCAAAAACGTAAAGGTCCCCTGTGCGAAGCACCGGGTCATTCCTGACCCATGGGGCGATGTCACATCCCAACGTTTACTAGGCAGACTTTGTTTGCGGGGTGGTTTGCCAGTGCCTTCCCCAGTCATCTTCCCTTTACCCCCAGCAAGCTGGGTGCTCATTTTACCGACCTCGGAAGGATAGAAGGCTGAGTCAACCTTGAGCCGGCTACCTGAAACCAACTTCTGTCGGGATCGAACTCAGGTCGTGAGCAGAGCTTGGACTGCAGTATTGCAGCTTACCACTCTGTGCCACAGGGCTCCTAAAAATTTCAGAGAAGGAGACCACATTATTGTTGGCTCCCACCCGATGGAATATCTTATGCGTGTGTGAGAGAATATCCACGTAAGTGACTAGTTGCGACATATTTCACACGTTGAATTTTGTGGCGGGGGGGGGGGGGTCTTTCCAAATGTAGTATCTATAGCAGGGGTGTCAAACTCGATTGTTACGAGGGCCGGATATGACACAAATGTCACTTGGTCGGGCCGGGCCATGCCTCGCCAGCCCAGATCGAGAGTGGGCGGGGGGTGGCTGCCTTGGCAGGCTCGCGGGCCGGATCAGAGCTCTCAAGGGGCTGAATCCTGCCCGGGGGCCTTATGTTTGACACCTCTGATCTATAGAGAAGAAGCCACTACTGGATGGCTAAAAAAAGTCCCGTCTTGCCAAGCATGGGAACAGGACGCTGCCTGGCAGTGAGAAGAAGCCACACACCACGGAAGAAAAGACCTCCCTGTTGGCTGAGGAATGCGCCACTATCAAAGCCCCGGGCAATTAGCGATCAAGAAAAGCAGAGACAAGGCAGAGGCATCACTTTCCTCTCTTCCAAGGATTAGCCCTCCTATCAAGGGAGCAGAATCTGAGACGGGGCTCCCAAGGCCGCCAGACCTCCAGGAGCGTCTTGGCCCACACGGGAATCGACTGTCTCCCCCAGAGCCCCAACTCGGTTCAGGAGATGTCATAAAAAAGCCGATTACACGGCTGTGGCTTTGGGCGGCTTCTCTGCCTCTTGCACCGTGAGGCCTTTCTCGCAAGTGGCACGGACAGGGGCCGTTGGCTTTAGCGTCTCTTTAGGGCTCTTGGAGGGCAGGTGTTTTATTGGCCTGGCCAATACGGTTGCGCTCTGTTGGGTAATCAGTAAAAACCTGAAAAGGTCTAGAGATTCTGTTGGCTCCGCAGTACATGTCAGGTTGCCAACCTCCAGGTAGTAGCTGGAGCTCTCCTGCTATTACAACTGATCTCCAGCCGATACAGATCAGTTCACCTGGAGAAAAGGGCCGCTTCGGCAACTGGACTACAGCATTGAAGTCCCTTTCCTCACCTCCCCTCACCTCACCAAACCCTGCCCTCCTCAGCCTCTGCCCCAGAAACCTCCCACCAATGGCAAAGAGGGGACAGGCAACCCTAAGTGCTCATGCCCCATAAGATTCTGCCTTCGTTCCTCCCCTCTCGACTCCATCCTGGCTCTTCTCTGATTGACTCCTTCTCTTACCTCCCAGATTCCTTCCTGGCTCCAATTTTGCCCAATCAGCTTCTGGCTCTAATTGCTAGGGGCAAGACTTATTTTTTTGACACCTGTATCCCTATTTTTTGACCTTTGGCGTCACTTCTTCGGGGATACCTTTTCAAGTTTGTTGTTGAGCACACAGGCTCTAGGATTTATGTTTGTGAGGTTTTCGGTTCCTTCTGTGTGGGCTTTAGAAGTTAAACCTCTCGGGTAGGGAGTAGATGCATCTTCTCTGTGTGTAGGGTTGCCAACCTCCAGGTACTAACTGGAGATCTCCCGCTATTGCAACTAATCTCCAGCCGATAGAGATCAGTTCCCCTGGAGAAAACGGCCACTTTGGCAGTTGGACTCTGTGGCATTGAAGTCCCTCCCCTCCCCAAACCCCGCCCTCCTCAGGCTTCGGCCCCAAATCTCCAGGTATTTCCTAACCCGGAGCTGGCAACCCTATCTTTTGGGCTGCAAGAGGGAAGTCTCGCGGAGCCAGGGAGTGAATCGTCAGACACAACAGAGACCAAAGCTCCTGGACATTGAATAATTGTGCAGGACGGGAGATTCCACAAAGCACAGCTTGTCGCAACAGGACAGACTGAGGAAATTTGCACCTGCCAAATTCTCTTTTCTGCACTGTTGTCTGCTACTGCTGCTGCATCTGATTAGATTAAGAGCGGTGGTTTGGAGCGGGGGACTCTGATCTGGAGAACGGGGTTTGATTCCCCACTCTTCCACATGAGCAGCGAACTCTAATCTGGTGGGCCAGGTCGGTTTCCCTGCTCCTACACATGAAGCCAGCTTGGTGACCTTGGGCTAGTCACAGCTCTCTCAGCCCCATGTACCTCACAGGGTGTCTGTTGTGGGGAGGGGAAGGTGATTGTCAGCCGGTTTGATTCTTCCTTAAGTGGTAGAGAAAGTCGGCATATAAAAACCAACTCTTCTTCTTCTTAGCCCAGAAGGAGCAAGTGGATGTCTCTAGATGTGAGCTCAATAGGGTTGTCTCCAAACTGGAAGCGCCATTCAGAAATTCTCTCGGACAGAAGTTCTTTTTCTCGAAACTTCGACATTGCTAAGAAAGGTGTGGTTCTGACCTCCACCATTGCCAAACTGGGAGGGGACCTGTCTTCTTACTACGTCTTCTTACTCGCCACACTTCCCTACGCAGATGTGTGACTGTTGTGGGCCCCTTGGGGAACTACCATGTTTACTCAACCCTTGGCAGGATGGAACGCAGGGAAAATCGAGAATTCGGCTTATCATAACCCGCAAATTAGCACTCCCCGATCCATTGGTCATTGTCAACTACAGATCACTCCCCAAAGCCTTCCCCTCCTTACGAGCCAGAGACCAGATGCAAGCCCTCATTGCCTGTGACCCTTTCCCTTCTCACTCTCTGCTCCTTCCACCCCACCCCTGCTCCTGGGACTGGGCTAATTCCCATTCGTGCTTCTACTGTGAAAAGGGAGTTTAAGGCTACTTTCTCACGCTCATTAAATTCTCATCTATTTGCGTCTTTGGGCCCGGTTTCGAGATTGCAGCGAGTTGTTGAGATGTGCGTGCGTGCGTGTATGAATGATTCTTTCAAGAGTGATCACAGAATAGGGAACAGGTGGAGTAACCACTTGGGAAGGCGGATATGCATTCATCTGTCTCTTGGTTACCAAGGACGACCACCTGCATGGCCATCCCCTTTAAATTCTAGAGAAGCTTTGGAGGATGAGGGTGTGGTAGATTGAGACTGAAGCCCCACCCCCTCCTTCCATTGGCATGGAATTGGTTATGCTTTGCAGAGGAGGCTGGACAGGGCCCATGCCCATCACGGAAGCTGTTTGGGTGTCAGGATCACTATGCAGATGAATGGGATGCTCTATCTAGGGTTGCCGGGTCCAGGTTGGGAAATACTAGGAGATTTTTGGGGTGGAGCCCGGGGAGGATGGGGTTTGGGGAGGGGAGGGACTTTAATGCCGTAGAGTCCAATTGCCAAAGCGGCCATTGCCCACCAATCTAAGCAACCGGGCAACCCTAGCTCCAGGGTCTGGAGATCTGTTATAATTCTGGGAGATCTCCAGGCCCCGCTTAGAGGACCCACATCTCTACGATCATAAGAACACAAGAATAACCCTGCTGGATTAGACCAGTGGTCCACATCCTCTCTCACACACTGGCTAACCGGTTACTCTGGAGGGCCAAAAACAGGGCATAGAGGCCAAGGCCTTCTTCCAGTGTTGCCTCCTGGCACTGGTATTCATTTATGGTGCAAACCTAATTTGTCAAGGGCTTGGAGGCCACCCAGATATCTGTAGCCAGTACTATAAGTGCTGATCATTCCACATTGGGACTTGGAGCCCTTGTTCAAACAGAGACATCCTTTATGAATCGTCCTTAAGGACCCTTCTGTAGGTGCCACCAAGAGAAGCTGGCTGTGTCAGACAAGAGCTTGGCATAACCCTTCTCAGTTGCTCCATTTTGGCCACTCCTACCTCGCGTACTGGGAGAGCACACTATGGGTAATCCTCCTATTATGTGCAGTTGCCATTTTATGGGAACAGGGAAATGCGTGTATTTTCAAGTTTCAGTATGCACAAATGCTAGGGTTTCCCACCTCCAGGCACTAGCTGGAGATCTCCTGCTATTACAACTAATCTCCAGCCGATAGAGATCAGTTCCCCTGGAGAAAATGGCAGCTTTGGCAATTAGACTCTATGGCACCAAAGTCCCTCCCCTCCCCAAACCCCGCCCTCCTCAGGCTCCGCCCCCAAAATCCTGCCACCAGTTGCGAAGAGGGACCTGGCAACCCTAACAAATGCACACCTGCACGAAATCAGGAGACGTTCTGGAGGGGTAGCTGTGTTTCAGCAAAATAAAACAGAAGTGAGGCTGTGCCTTAAAGATGAACATTTATTCCAACCTGAGACTTCACTTCTTGAGATGCAAACAAAAGAAAGAAAAACTTATTTGTACATCCCTGACAATAACTGTAACAACATTTATTTTGCTACGTATACCATCTAAAAGAGCCCCGTGGTGCAGAGTGGTAAGCTGCAGTACTGCAGTCCAAGTTCTGCTCATGACCTGAGTTCTATACCAACAGAAGTTGGTTTCAGGTAGCCGGCTCAAGGTCGACTCAGCCTTCCATCCTTCCGAGGTTGGTAAAATGAGTACCCAGCTTGCTGGGGGTAAAGGGAAGATGACTGGGGAAGGCACTGTCAAACCACCCCGTAAACAAAGTCTGCCTAGAAATCGCCGGGATGTGACGTCACCCCATGGGTCAGAAATGCCCCGGTGCTTGCACAGGGGACCTTTACGTTTTTACCATCTAAAATAAGGAGAAAGCAGTACATCCCTGACAATCCCTGCAGCAGTGGGGAAATGGGGGATAATATAGGCAGGGGGGTTTGTGGGGGGGGGGAGGCAAGTTTTCCCTTCTTTCCCAACTGCAAGCTGTTCTAATGCGTCCATTCTGTGGATTATCCCCCCCCCCTCTCTTCCAGGTGATGTATAGTTATCCTTGACTCCTGGCCCCCTCCCCCCAGAGATGCTTCACTTCCCATGGGGCTTTGCGGTTTTCCTCCCATCTCTTCTCAGTTTGGCTTCCGGTCCCCCCAACCCTTGCTATGATGTCAACCAACATCCACGCTACTGCCTGCCGGAACTGTCCGAACTGGCGTCAGGGCGTCGGGTGGAAGCGTCCAGCACGTGCAGCAGGCCTCCCGGACGATTCTGCGCCTTCCGGGACTCCACCGACACAGCCTCCAAATTCTGCCAGCGCTGCCAAGAGAACTCCCACCTGCCAGAGCACCTCACAGACACCGAGGGTGGCGCGACTTGCTGGTGGTCGCGGCCGGCCGCCAACGCCACGCTCACTTTGGCGCTGGGTCGCCGGGTCGAGGTCCTCTATGTGGCGCTCCGGTTCTGCTCCCCGCGCCCAGAATCCCTGGCTATCTACAAGTCTATGGACCATGGGCACAGTTGGGTTCCCTTCCAGTTCTTCTCTGCCCACTGCTGGCGGCGCTACCACTTGCCGGCCACTACGGTTATTTTGAAGTCCATGGAGCACGAGGCGGCTTGTATCGATGCCCAGACAGCCCCGAAGCCCCTCACTGGGGGACTGGTAGCCTTCATGCCTCTAGCGGGCCGTCCCTCGGCCAGGATGTTCGAGTACAGTCCTGTCCTCCAGGACTGGGTGACCGCCACAGACCTCAGGGTGTCGTTTGACCGCATGCACTCGACGCGGACGCTGGGGCTGCGGAGAAGGGAGGCGTCCTACGGGGTGGCGGAGCTGCAGGTCGGGGGCAGGTGCAAGTGCAACGGGCACGCCTCACGCTGCGCGGCCGGGAAAGACGGCGGGGTGCCCCAGTGTGACTGCCAGCACAACACGGCTGGGCCGGACTGCGACACCTGCAAGGCCTTCTACTGGGACAGACCCTGGCAACGGGCAACGCCCAAAGACGCGCATGAGTGTGTGGGTGAGACTGAGAGAGGCTGAGCGCGGAGAGCAGATGTTTTGTGAGGGTTTGAAGTAGAGCTGGGCCTTCTTGTTTGGCAGTCTGCCTAAACAGTGATAAATTTATCCACCATCTTCCTGAGAGAGACAGCGTGTAGTGGTTAAGAGCAGTGGTTTGGAGCGGTGGACTCTGTTCTGGAGAACCGGGTTTGATTCCCCACTCCTCCACATGAGCGGCGGAGGCTAATGTGATGAACTGGATTGGATTCCCCACTCCTACACGCGAAGCCAGCTAGGTGACCTTGGGCTAGTCACAGCTCTCTCAGCCCCTCCTACCTCGCAGTGTGTCTGTTGTGGGGAGGGGAAGGGAAGGTGATTGTAAGCCAGTTTGATTCTTCCTTAAGTGGTAGAGAAAGTCAGCATATAAAAACCAACTCTTCTTCTTCTTCTTCTTCTTCTTCTTCTTCTTCTTCTTCTTCTTCTTCTTCTTCTTCCCTGTTTTGTTCAATCAAATCCCACCAGGGCCTTCAGCTTCAAGGTTTAGCTGGCTGGATGGGTGGGCAGATGTAGATCTTGCCTGCGTTCTTACCAAATCGGATCTTTATTTCATATATGAGAATTTTAGACCATTTTCACAGGTGCAGATCAGTCCTCACAGACTGGAAGGCCTTGAGCAAATGTCTACCCTGTCTGCAGGCAAGGCTGGCTCTGGCTAAAGAAAAGGTTGGAACGGGGCTGCCTACTCCAGGTTGGGAACTCCTCTTGGGTAAACTGTAGGCATATTCAAGCTAGCCCAATTGGAATGGTGACCTTGTTGTTATCCTGGAGATTTGGGGGTTAGCGTTGCCAGGTCCCTCTTTGCCACTGGTGGGAGCTTTTGGGGGGCGGAGCCTGAGGCAGGCGGGGGTTGGAGAGGGGAGTGACTTCAATGCCATAGAGTCCAATTGCCAAAGCGGCCATTTTCTCCAGGTGAACTGATCTCTGTCGGCTGGAGATCAGTTGTAATAGCTAGTACCTGGAGGTTGGCTGATAGACCCCTTCCTGCCTCCTCAGCATGCAACTGCCACCTCCACTCCCACCGCTGCCGGTTCAGCATGGAACTCTTCGAACTCTCAGGGCGCCAAAGCGGGGGGATCTGCTTGAACTGCCGACACCACACAGCTGGGCGCCACTGCCAGTACTGCTTGCCAGGCTTCAAACGTGACCTCAGCCGTCCCATCACAAGCAGTAAGGCTTGTAAAGGTGAGCTGGAACAACAAGGCTTCACTCTGGGAAACACACCGACAAAGTCAGGGAGGGACCGTGGCTCAGTGGTAGAGCATCTGCAGAAGGTCCCAGGTTCAATCCCCAGCATCTCCAGTTAAAGGGACTAGGCAGGTAGGTGATGTGAAAGACCCCTGCCTGAGACCCTGGAGAGCCAGAAAGAGGGGCCATGGCTTAGTGGTAGAGCATCTGCTTGGCAATGCAGACGGTCCCAGGTTCTATCCCTGGCATCTCCAGTTAAAAGGGAGTAGGCAAGTAGGTGATGTGAAAGACCTCTGCCTGAGACCCTGGAAAGCCGCTGCCGGTCTGAGTAGACAATACTGATTTTGATGGACTGAGGGTCTGATTCAGTACAAGGCAGCTTCATGTGTTCATGTGTCCTCTTGAATCTCTCTGTTTTACTCATTTCCATTGCAAGGATAAGCAAAGAGGGTATGTTTACCCTGGAGAGGAGACGACCGAGAGGTGACATGATAACCATCTTCAAGTACTTGAAGGGCTGTCATATAGAGGATGGTGCTGAGTTGTTTTCTGTTGCCCCAGAAGGTCAGACCAGAACCAACGGGTTGAAATTAAATCAAAAGAGTTTCCGTCTAGACATTAGGAAGAACTTTCTGACAGAGCGGTACCTCAGTGGAACAGCATTCCTCGGGAGGTGGTGGGCTCTCTTTCTTTGGAGGTTTTTAAGCAGAGGCTAGATGGCCATCCATCAGCAAACTGTGAACTTAGGCCGATCATGAGAGGGAAGGCAGGAAGGGTTGCATCAGTGTTTGGCTCTCATGGCCCTTCTTACATGCCCAGGGTAATATTGATCACCACTTTGGGGTCAGGAAACAATTTTCTTCCAGGCCAGATTGGCCAGGGATCCTGGAGGGGTTTTGTTGCCATCTTCTGGGCAAGGAGTAGGGGTCGCTGGGGGTGTGGGGGGAGAGGTAGTTGTGAATTTCCAGCATTGTGCATGGGGTTGGACTAGATGACCCTGGTGGTCCCTTCCAACTGTATGATTCTATGCTTCTAGGGCTGCTCTAAACTAATCTCACACTTCTCTAGCAGTGGTTCCCAAATTGGTCAGTAGCTGGGGGGTGGTGGGATTATCTAGGGGGGCACTAAGAGGCAAGAGGGCAGCAGGGGGTGCTAGAGGTGGGCCCCTTCAACTGTGTTGTTGGATAGGGTAAGGGGCTCTAGGTTGGGTTTGTGGAACCAAGGGAGCGGTGGCCTGAAAAGTTTGGGAACAACTGCTCTAAAGCAATAACCCCTGCCTTGTTTCCTTCCCAGCTTGCCAGTGCCACCCTATAGGAGCAGTTGGTGCCATCTGTAACCAGACGACTGGGCAGTGCCAATGCAAGAACGGTGTCACTGGGCTGACCTGCAACCGCTGTGCCCAAGGTTTCCAGCAAAGCCGCAGCGCTCACACACCCTGCATCCGTAAGCTTGGCTCTCATGTGAACCTCGCTCGTTTGAACCTTCCCTTTTGGTATGGCTCCTGGTGTGGCCTCAGCATGCATCTCCAGTAAAGGCGTTGATGCTATGGTATCTGCATTTCGGCGGGTCCTTCTGTCCTACCTTCTGCCAATATCTTAGCACCTCCAGTAAGGCGTGCACATTTACCAAAGGTACCGTAATGCCAATATATCCTATAGAAGCGCCTCATAACCGGGCAGCTGTATATTTTTTTCCCCATCGCAGCAATATCAGAGTAAGCAACAACTCCCTTCTGCATAATCCTCCTCCTCCTGGTATGTTGTACTTGGGGGTAAGATGCAGAAAAGAGCAACCGAAATGATCAAGGGACTAAAGCAACTGCTTAGGGCTGTTCAGCTTGGAAAGAAGGCAGTTAAGGGGAGATGATAGAGGTCTATAAAATTATACATGGTATGGAAAGAGTGGGCAGGGAGAAGCTTTTATCCCGCTCTCATAATACTAGAAGGTGGGGTCATCTGCTGAAGCTGGAAGGTGACAGATTCAAAACAGATAAAAGGAAGTATTTCATCACACAACACAGTTAAATTGTGGAACTCCCTGCCCCAGGATGTGGTGATGGATGCCAACTTGGAAGGCTTTAAGAAGGGAGTGTACATGTTCATGGAGGAGAGGGGTATTCATGGCTACTAGTCAAAATGGATACTAGTCGTGACACATACCTATTCTCTCCAGGACCAGAGGATCATGCCTATTATATTAGGTGCTTTGGAACCCGGGCAGGATGGTGCTGCTGCAGTCGTCTTGTTTGTGGGCTTCCTAGAGGTCCCTGGTTGTCCATTGTGTGAACAGACTGCTGGACTTGATGGACCTTGGTCTGATCCAGCAGGGCCTTTCTTATGTTCTTATGTTCTGCCTCCAAGATAAAAGGCTGTGAAAACAGGTCACAGCGGTAGAAGCACCATGCCCTCCAGGGAGCCCCACCCATTCCACAGGAGGTGCTAGATGAGGGAATCATCTGGCGAAGTGGGCATCTGACAAAATGAGCTCTGTCACAAAAAAAGTATGTCACGCTTAATCTGTTAGTCTTTGGGGACGTTTAGTTACATGATGAAATAGCTGGATCTAGGCAGAGTATGAAAGTCCCATCTGTGGTGGAACTAAGGTGAGACATCCAAGATATCATACCTGCAGCCTTCTGCCAATACATAAGAACATAAGAAAAGGCCATGCTGGATCAGACCAAGGCCCATCAAGTCCAGCAGTCTGTTCACACAGTGGCCAACCAGGTACCTCTAGGAAGCCCACAAGCAAGACAACTGCAGCAGCATTATCCTGCTTGTGCTCCACAGCACCTAATATAGTAGGCATGCTCCTCTGATCCTGGAGAGAATAGGGATGCATTATGACCAGCATCCATTTTTACTAGTAGCCATGGATAGCCCTTTCCTCCATAAGAACATAAGAAAACCCATGCTGGATCAGACCAAGTCCACAGTCTGTTCACACAGTGGGCAACCAGGTGCCTCTAGGAAGCCCACAAACAAGACAACTGAAGCAGCATTATTCTGCCTTTGTACCACGGCACCTAATATAACAGGCATGCTCCTCTGATCCTAGAGAGAATAGGTATGTATCATGACAAGTATCCATTTTTACTAATAAAATAAAAAATTCTTAAAACCTTCCACTCACATCATACCTGGACCAAACGTCACTGAAAATACCCTCCCTAAGCACCATTTATTATAATTTTTAAAATTGCTTAGATCAAATCTAGCATTTCCACGGGCACAAGGACTTGCACCCGTATAGTGTGATTTTCCCGCTTCCCTTCTCCCATCGTAGTCTGAAACATCCCCTGAAATCCAGTCCCCGGGGGGACATTTCTGTCCACTGCAGGTGGGGGAAGGCGGAAAAATTACACTATGAAACGCCAGTGTGGATCCAACCAATAACTGTCTTTTAGAGTGGATGTAAACAGCTTTGGAAACCAATTTATAACTGGAAAGCATACTAGAACATGACAACAATTTGGTTCAGGGAATCATTGCAAAAAAAATCTCCGGGAATTTAGAGAGCTCTCCTGTCTAATGCTGAGGATGTTTGTTTCCTGTGAAAAGACAACTGAATGATCAGCTTGAAAACACCTGCCAGAAATTCTAGTGCCCAGAGTGGACTGAGCCAAGAGAACTTTTAATGGTTGGAGGGGAGAGATGTTTAGTGTTCTATGCAATTCCTTGCCCCTTCTGGTTGCAGACTAACAGCCCATTCATAACCTTTTGGCAGCCATTTTCCGGCCGCTGAAAGGCTTTAAAAAGCCTTTCGATGGCTTTTTAACGTTTAAATGGGGCGTTTTGCCATTCTCCCCACCGGCCATTCTCCCCACCAGCCATTCTCCCCACTGGCGTGCTGGGCCGAAAAGGGACAGGGAGCTGCCTACTGACAGCTCCACCCCCTGGCACGCCCCAGGAATACCCCCTGGGATGCCGGCGCGGGGCTTTGCACCGATGGGATGCCGGTGGAAGGCCCAGCCAGCAGCGCCAGGAGACCGGCGTCCAAGCCTCCCTGCCAGCGTTGAGGCCACTCTGTGTGGCGTAAGTAGCCCGGGCACCGGCACAGGGGTCCCCAACGCCGGCACAGCCCCTTTTGGGTCTCCTAACGACTTTTGTCCTTGGAGGTCAGGAACTGGCTGTTACAGTGCAATCCTAACCAACGTTACTCCCTTCTTAGCCCACTGCAATCAATTGGCTTAGACAGGAGTAACTCTACATACGATTGCACTGCAAATGTATGCAAAAATCGGTGGGTGCAAACAGACTTCACTGGGACCCATTTGCTTCAACACTACGATTCCTTTCTTATCGGTGAAGAATTTCCTTTAAAACATTAATAGCTTGCTCTGTGCCTTCTGTCTCTCAGGGATCCCGGAAGTGACGACGACGACCGTGTCCCCCCCGCAGGAATGGAACACAGGTGAGAAGGTGAAAAGGAACAGCTCGTAGTTCTTTGGTCTTCTGAAGAAGGAGAGGCAGGAGCTTGTTTGGTAGGTAGGGTTGCCAGGTCCCTCTTCGCCACCGGCGGGAGGTTTTTGGGGCAGAGCCTGAGGAGGGCGGGGTTTGGGGAGGGGAGGGACTTCAATGCCATAGGGTCCAATTGGCAAAGCAGCCATTTTCTCCACGGGAACTCTATCGGCTGAAGATCAGTTATAATAGCAGGAGATCGCCAGCTAGTACCTGGAGGCTGGCAACCCTAATACAGCCACAACTGTAGTACGATAACAGTGGCTAGAAAAAGTGGGGCTGTGACGACAGAAATGGGGGTTGGCTGTACCTTTGCACAGCCCCATCCCCACAAGTCACAGACATGTGACGAGAGACACTAATTGCGGGCACTGATTCTTCATGAGATCGTGGGCATATACATATGGCTGAGAGCCTGCCCCAGTTGCTCACATGGCATGCCAGCCTTTATTCATGCCCAACTGTGGGGTAGGCGGGATGCGTCTCTGTGTATGATGAAGAGAATATAATATCTAATATTGATGGAGGTCTAGTGGTGTAGTGGTTAAGAGCGGTGGTTTGGAGCGGTGGACTCTAAGAACCGGGTTTGATTCCCCGCTCCTCCACTTGAGCAGCAGACTCTAATCCGTAGAACTGGGTCGGTTTCCCCACTCCTACACATGAAGCCAGCTGGGTGACCTTGGGCTAGACACAGCGCTCTCAGCCCCACGTACCTCATATGGTGTCCGTTGTGGGGAGGGTAAGGAGATTGTCAGCTGGTTTGATTCTCCCTTAAGTCGTAGAGAAAGTCAGCATATAAAAACCAGCTCTTCTTCTTCTTCTGGGGATGATAGTCAGGAAAAGTTAGCAAAGAGGGTTTTACTACCGCCTAACCCTGTACGTCTGCCAGGCACTGAATGTCAGACCCACTGTGAACCACCTCGAGGACGTGTCCACATGAATTTAAGGAACTACTGCAAGAAGGATTACGGTAATATGAACCTTTGGTTTGGTAATTGTACTATGGACCTATATCCCCAAATATCCCCAAGCATATCTCCCTGTGCCAAAGGGATGCTAAATGCGGGAGTCATGCCATACCCTACCTCAAACCAAGCTTTCCCCTGATAAAAGTAATTGTCTTGCAGTCTTGATATGGAGAACATTGTAAAATCTCAGGTAGGGCCTGCCATCTCTCGGTTGGGGAAATTATTGGAGATTTGGAGGTGGAGCTGGGGGATGGCAGAGTTCAGAGAGAGTTGGGTTCCCAGCAGGGATGTGATGTAGGGTTGCCAGCTCCAGGTTGGGAAATACCTGGAGATTTTGGGGGCAGAACCTGAGGGGAGGGCGGGGTTTGGGGAGGGGAGGGACTTCAATGCCATAGAGTCCAATTGCCAAAGCAGCCATTTTCTCCAGGGGAACTGATCTCTATCAGCAGGAGATCAATCGTAATAGCAGGAGATCTCCAGCTGGTACCTGGAGGTGGGCAACCCTAATGTGATGACATACAGTCCCTTCTGAGAATGCCATTTTTTTCCCAGGAGAACGGATCTCTGTAGCCTGGAGATCAGTTGTAATTCTGGGAGAATGCCAGTCCCCACCTGGAGGTTGGCAACCCTACCTTTAAGAGGGGGGAAATGTGGTGAGATGCGCATGCAGGCTTGCTCATTCAGGACGTGATATCATAGTTCCTCAGTATGTGCATCATCGCTGGAAACACAACCTTCCTGACTTTCTGAGGGAGTGACATCATAGTCTTGAAAATAGATCAGGAGACGGTCCTGTTTCGCGGAAGGGAAGGGCAGAATTACCGGCAAAGGAAGTGATGTCATCGTTCCAGAATGTATTATGTGACCGTTCGGTTACTGATGGTTATTTCTCTATTTTTCTTGCAACTGTCCCATGAAACTGCAGTTCTCCGCGCACAGCTGATGGCCATGGAAAAATCGGGCACATGGTGGAAATTCACCGCCACGGTCCTAACTGTCTTCCGCCAGCGCCATGTGCCCATTCGACGGGGCGAACAGCCGTTCTGGGTGCCCGAGCAGGATTTGGCGTGCCGGTGCCTCTACCTCCACGTCGGCAAATCTTACCTGGTCATTGGGAACGATGAAGAATCACCGGACCCGGCCCGCTTAATCCTCGATAAAAACAGTCTGGCCCTGCCTTGGAGGGATGCCTGGGCACATAAACTACGCAGTTTCCAGCAGCAAAGCAGAAGAGGAAAATGCCGGGTCGCCTGAACTACTGTGTTAGGTAGGGGTCAGGGTGGGCAGGAAATCAGGCTGGGGGGAAAAACCCAGAACTGGGGCGGTAGCCACATAGGTAATTACCTGTTCAAGCTTTGAGATACACTCTAGTTCTGAAAGCCAGAATTGCTGCTAAAGGAAAAATCCTACACTGCAGAAAAACACAAATCCCCAGAAGGAATTTATGGCAATCTGGATTTTGGTTTTATTACAACTACACAAGGCCTTTCGGCCATCCTCTAAAAGGGGGCAAGTGGTAGAATTACAGTTATTTCCTTTTTTCCAGGAGCTCAGGCTGAAAGATCACATGAACTCATGAAGCTGCCTTCTACTGAATCAGATCCTTGGTCCATCAGAGTCAGTGTTGTCTACTCAGAATGGCACCGGCTCTCCAGGGTCTCAGGCAGGGGTCTTTCACATCATCTACTTGCCTAGTCCCTTTAACTGGAGATGCTGGGGATTGAACCTGGGATCTTCTGCATGCCAAGCAGTTGCTCTGAGCCACAGCCCCTCAGGAACTTGCCTTAGACTATGCCCAGTGGGGGGAAATATTTGGGTATAAGATGGTGGTCAAATCTGGCAGAGGGAAGTAGAAAAAGAAACAAGTTAAACAGGCTGTATGAAGTCTGAGGCAATAGCGGAAGCAGCCGAGCTGACATATAACTGATCCAGGTTGCCAATAAGAACTGCTGAAATCCCTCAGCACTTCCCCCCATCACTTAGGGTTGCCAACTCCAGGTTGGGAAATACCTGGAGATTTTGGGGATGGAGCCTGGAGAGGGCAGGGCTTAGAGAGGAGATGGTATGATGCCATGGTGCCCGTCCTCCAAAGCAGCCATTTTCTCCAGGGGGACTGATCTCTGTAGTCCAGAGATCAGTTGTAATTCTAGGAGATCTCCAGGCCCCACCTGGAGGTTGGCCACCCTACCATAACAAGCGATCAGGCGAGAATCAGGGCCGTTTGGAAAGGCTTATGTCAGACTCTTCCAACATCAGGCAAGATCATGACCTCTAACCTCAGATGTACTTGTTGAAATGATGTGCAAATATATTTTCAAAATCACTGCCTTGTTCTTGATAAAAGAGGGATGTGTGAGGGAGGAAAGATGAAAGACAAACATGCCTGACCTGGGCTGGCATTGGGGAAAATGAAGGTTTGAGGACGGGTTTTTATTGTGCTTGGAACTGTTCCAGTATTGGTTGGTAGAGGGGCTTTTAAGTCGTAAGGGGCTGTAAGTAGGGTTGCCCACCTCCAGGTAGTGGCTGGAGATCTCCCGCGATTACAACTGATCTCCAGCCACTAGAGATCAGTTGACCTGGAGAAAATGGCCGCTTTGGCCATTGGACTCTGTAGCATTGAAGCCCCTCCCCAAACCCTGCCCTTCTCAGGCTCTGCCCCCAAAATCTCCAGGTATTTCCCAACCCGGAGCTGGCAACCCTACTTTTAAGGAAGGATAGCGATATAAACGCCCTCTACTGAGATGCCATTTTGAGTCAAGTTTGGGGCCTGGCCTGGCTGTCAGGCATCAGAGTTAATAGCCAGGCCTCATATGTTAAAACAAAGCTTTGCAAGAAATTTAGGGTACATATAGGGTTGCCAGGTCCTTCTTCTCCTCCTGCGGGAGGCTGTATTGTGAAAGTGTGTGCGTGCATGCGCGCCGATGCATGCGCGTCACTTCCGGTTCAGAACCGGAAGTGCCACCTCGCGGGGGGGGCTTATACCTCTACGTTTGAGTGGTAAAGCGGCCCTTTACCACTCAAACTAAGAGGTATAAGGCCCCTCGCGAGGCGGAACCTCCGGTTCTAAACCGAAAGTGATGCGCGCGGTATGCACGCGCGCATGCACGTTTGCCCGCCGACCCTCAGGTGGTCGGCGGGCAGAGGGGCAAATTGCTGGGGGTTTGCCGGCCACCAGCCGGCACCTGGCAACCCTAGGTACATATAAAGTGCAAGGCCTAGGTTCCTTTAACTGTCATGGCTTCCCTTCACATAAGAAAGGCCTCAGGGTATGTGTGTGAGAGAGATACAGTTCCCAGAATTCCTCGGAGAACGCCATGAGAGCCAAACCAGTTGAAAACCACTTTCCCTTCGCGTAGTCCTGCTAGACCCACTAACTACCTCCCGGTCACCATCTCCAAATTATGGCTAAAGCAAAGGCTCCATCTAGTGTACAGTCAGGATAGCAATTACTCTTTTATTCATTCGTTTGGGGTGGCATAGGGGGTTACCGCACTTGTATTCCCAGCGATGTAATAAGAGTTTGAAAATGTAATAAAAAATACTGTTCGCACTTTCTGTGTATTCCCACCGATGTATTAAGAGTTTGAAAACGTTATAAAAAATACTGTTCACACTTTGTTTGCCCCCTTTAGCTGTGAAGACGTCTTCCAACCATTTATAAGCAGTTGTATCCAAAAACCCTTTAAAAGCGATGTTTTTTATTACATTTTCAAACTCTTAATACATCGCTGGGAATACAAAGTGCGGTAACCCCCAAAGCTTTACACCTATTGACAATGGTTGCCAAAACAAAACCCCTACTTTATATTCCTGACAAACAAAAGGCAGGCAACACAGTAAACAGAGATCTTCCTTTCTTTATTAAAAAATACAACTAACCGCCAAAAAAATACAGAAGCATATACAAACAATGATTTCTAACTGCCCAAACAAATAAAAATACAATAAAACAAGAATGATCCTAGAACAACGCTACACAAATTGATCCTTAAAACGCTTGCTTTGAAAAACTTGTTTTTATTCTATCGGAAAGTTATTTGCAGCAACTTTACCTAACACATTTTGCCAGATTTTAATAGCGGTGGCACAAAACTTAGCAGTGTCAACACCCTGGGATTTTCATCCGTGGGCAGCTTTTGAGCCCACTGCACACCCGAGCAGCTTGGAAGCTTATAAACAGAGGTCCAAAAATGTTAAAAAGGAGGCATGGACAATGAAAGGAGAAAAGGGAGCACCCAGGATTCTGCCAAGTAGAAAACTAGCAGGTCAAAAAGAAAGCGAAGCCAAGTTTTTCTTCCTGGCCTAAGCACGCAGCCCTACCCACCACTGCAGCTGATGTCTAGGAAAAGCACGACCACATTCTTCTGATCGTATAAACAAGCCCTCCGGCTTGCTTCAGTTTCCAACTGGTCATGGCTTAGAGTACAGACTTTCACTGGAATCTCGAAATAGGACTCATGGCTGGCATTTCTGTGTTTCCCATGGAAGCAGTGGTCCCTAGCAAGTTGAAGATAGGAAGCTAGTCCTCAAGGCAAAGAGCGGAGTGTTAGTAAGTAGAAGAAAGCAGCCCTAATATTTCCCTCTCCAAAGCTCAAGGGTCCTGATGGGTTTTGCTTTGGAGGTCATCCCAGGGAAATCTGATGTCCACCTCCTTCATCTTTTGCTGGTAGAGATGATGAAATGCAGCACTCTGCTCTGGGGAGAAGTGATTTTTCCAGTCCCCAGAGATCCCTAAAAAGTAGGGGGGAAAGGGGAGTCATTACCCTACAGCACCACCTGTCAGCAGAACTTAGAACTGCGGACATTTCCATAAAGCGCTTCTTTCTCCGCCAGCTTCCGTGTTACCTTTTCGAAGGAAGGGGCTGACCTTTTGGTCCATAACATCTTCAGGAACGAGGCTGTAATTCACCATCCTGTTGCCCTTCATTGTCTCAAAGGAGGCGTTCGCCACAACAGAATCCACAGCGGAGGCATCTAAGTCCTTGCCAAGGAATTGGCAGATGTGGAGGACGGTGCCCCGGAGATTCTGGGGAAAGGGGAAACCGTGGGTTGGAGCTACAGGGCCTAGGTGGCCAGTGGATCTGACCCAGGGCAGCAGGGAATGAGGACCAAGGTTGGTTGGTTTGTTCTAAGTCACTCACCTGCAGCAAATCATCGTAGGTCAGAAGCAGAAAATTTTCCCGGTTCCTGTAAGCCAACCAGCCCTTGACGTGATCAAACCAGGAACCAAAGAGAACTGGGATGCAAATACAGAAGAGAAGATGTTTTATTTTCATTAGTTTAGGGGAAAAAAAGCAGAATTGACATTTTAAAGACAAGATAAAAATATTGAACACATGAAGCTGCTGTGTACTGAATCAGACCATCAAGGTCCATCAAAGTCAGTATTGCCTACTCAGGCCGCCAGTGGCTCTCCAGGGTCTCAGGCTGAAGTCTTTCACATCACCTGCTTGCCTAGACCCTTTAAGTGAAGATGCCAGGGATTGAACCTGGGACCTTCTGCATGCCAAGCAGATGCTCAACCACTAAGCCATGGCCCCTCTTCCTGGCTTTCCAGGGTCTCAGGCTGAGGTCTTTCACATCATTCGCTTGCCTAGTCCCTTTAACTGGAGATGCCGAGGATTGAACCTGGGACCTTCTGCATGCCAAGCAGAGGCTCTACCACTAAGCCATGGCCCCTCCATGGCTCTCCAGGGTCTCAGGCAGGGGTCTTTCACATTACCTACTTGCCTAGTCCCTTTAAGTGGAGATGCTGGGGATTGAACCTGGGACCTTCTGCATGCCAAGCAGATGCTCTAGTCAGCCGCAGCCCCTCCCCTAACTGCCTAAAATCTTGTATATGAGGAATCCAACTGCAGCCTTTCCATGGGCATAAGACAACCTGTTCTGGATCCAACCCCCACTGATTAATTTACACACGCAAGGAATGAACAGCCCAAGGAGAGACTGAGAGCAGATTTACATAATACTGGTAAAAAAATTGCAACAGATTTGAACTGTAAGCTGCTTTTGAGTACCAATTCGACTGAAAAAGCAGGGTATAAGTACACCTGAAAAACGTTCGTAACAGAATCATTTGACAGAACTGATACTATGCTGAATGTTAAAACATAACCATGGTTACTTCAACCATGATGCAAAACTGGGTGAATATGAAACAAGGTCAAATCAATCAGATTTGCCAATGGCACCGTACCCTTATTGTATGTAGGTCAGCCCTGTGACTTACTAAGAAACCACTGGGAGGTTTAATCTGAAATAGTACCAAATAGTACAGAATTGTCAAGCACTCCCGCACACTTTATTTCACAAGAGGTGGGAGGAAGTGAATGTGGAGAGGGCAAAGCAGCTAAGGGAATCACAAATGCAGCACAGTGTGGACTCAAAAGGGAAGGAGGAGGTGATTCACATCTGTCCCTTCTTGCTATCTCTCTCTGTCACTCAAGAACTAAAATACTCTGTCCTGCTGCCTCCTCAGAGACCTCAGGATTCATGGCTACCAGTTCTGCCAGCGTACTTTTCCCTGCAGCAAACATCTCGGTGAATTCGCCAAAATCCTCCTTGTACTCCAGGAATGTGGACATCTTGGCATAATAATAGAGCGACACGCAGACATCTCTGGGGTCGCGGACAGTATAAATGGCCTGGGGAAAAAAAGGTTGTTGGGGGGTTGGAACCACTTTGTTCCAGCAGTGCTCAACCTGGGAGGGGGCCGGCCTAAGGAGGCACGATCGCGAGGGAGATGCCCCTAAACGTGGCCAGGAGGCCGTGCCAATCCCTGCTGCCCTCTCCTCCCAGTCTATGCAATCCAGCTGACTCTGTGCCCCCATCACAGACCACTCATACAGTCACCTTGGCCTGCGAGGTGAAAAAAGATTCCGGGAAGACCGTGTGGGGCAAGTGAGAGGTGATGAGACGGGGGCTAGGCCGGCTCTCCAAGTAGTCCGCTGCCGTCTTCTGCTCAATCCAGGGGACCCGTTCCCAGGAGGGGACTGACTGTGACAGCGTGGGATCCCCATTGCTGTAGATCAGGGAGAGAATTTCCTGCATCCAGGTTGTCCCTGGGGGAGGGGGGTAAAAAAAAAAGACGACAAAAACATTCTCTACTGATTTCCTTGAATCTTAGGGTTGCCAGCCTCCAGGTACTAGCAGAAGATCTCCTGCTATTGCAACTGATCTCCAGCCGATAGAGATCAGTTCTCCTGGAGAAAATGGCCGCTTCGGCAATTGGACTCTATGGCGTTGAAGTCCCTCCCCTCCTCAAGCCCCGCCCTCCCCAGGCTCCACCCCAAAAACCTCCTGCCGGTGGTGAAGAAGGATCTGGCAACCCTATTGAATCTGCAAGAAGCATCTCTGCTCGACTTTTTGGAAACGTACAGGCATGCATCCAGGTTATGGTTCCCTCCCGCTTCCTGGCTGGCAGAGTTCCTTTGCCTTTTGCCGGCAGCTTGACATGCAGTGGTTCAACAGGTGCTGCTTTCCACCTCGCTAGAAAAGCTGCAACTGTTGGAATTCCTACCTGCTGTACAGCTGAGGGGGCTTACCATGCCCCATGCCAAGAAGTACTTCCCTTTTTCAGGCCTGAAAATCCAAGGCAGGCATGCATGCAGGGTGTCTCACCAGATTTAGGGTACGTGAGGTTGAAGACGTCGCTGTCGCGCACCTGGAAGCTCCGATGGGCATACCGGACGCTTGCCTTAGTATGGACAAGGCTTGGAAGGGTTATTCCACCGTACTCTATGGAGCCTGTTGCCTGTCCGGCCATAGGCCTTTTGTGGGGGGAAACGAAGGTAGAAAAATATATGAGGCCTACATTTCCCACCACTGGGGAGGAAGGAAGCAAGAAAGCCCACCCTTCAAACAAACAAGGAAACAGGATAGAGGGAAAGCACCCAGCCCTTGGAACAATTATTGGAGGTGTGTATGGTGGAGGCAGGAAAGAGACGGGGTTGCGTCCCATAGAACATTTCTGGTTTTGCACGAGCAGGAACAGAAGACAATAACCACAAGCAGTCTTTGCATAAAGTCAACTTTGACTGTATCTTGCTCTGTATTTCATAGAATCATAGAATTGGAAGAGACCACCAGGGTCATCTAGTCCAACCCCCTGCACAATGCAGGAAATTCACAACTACCCCCCACACACCCCAGTGACTCCTACTCCATGCCCAGAAGATGCCCAAGATGCCCTCCCTCTTATGATCTGCCTAAGGCAGGGGTGGGGAACCTCAGGCCCAGGGGCCATATGCGGCCCCCGAGGACATTTTTTGTGGCCCTCGGGAGCTCCGGGGCCCTGCTGCAGAGGCGGGGCGCAGGGCGGCCCTCCCAGAGGGTGCTTACAGTGGTGCTGCGGTGCCCTTTGGACCTCCTCTCACCGACTGTCGGCTGTTGAGCAGCGAGAGGGAGGGGGAAAGAGGCTGGTGGCTCCCGGCGGCAGAGCATGCATGCAGAAGCCAATTGGGCTTCGGGGGGGGGGGTCTTTTGTGGACTCTGGGGAGGAAAGGGCATGGAGACTGGGGCCCAGTCACGCGGGGCTCTGTGCGCCACCGGGTGCGTGTGTGGGCAGGGGAGGTTGGGGCCCGGTCGCGCGAGGCCAGCGGGTGTGTGTGTGTGGGGGGGGGGAAGGCTTTTCTCTCTTTTCTTCCTCTTTTTCTTTCACTCTTTCTCCTTTCTCTCCCTCTTTTTCTTTCTTTGTCTACCTCCGTCCTTTTCTTTGTCTCCCTTCATCCTTTTCTTTCTTTCTCCCTCTCTCTCCATTTCTTTCTCCCTTTCTCTCCCTTCCTCCCTTTTCCTCTTTCTCTGTTTTCCTTCCTCCCTTGCCGATCGACTGCGGGCTGTGCCCCCCTGGCACCTCGTTTGCTCGGGCGCACTGCTGGCTGCCCTTCCACCTGGGAGGGGGGAGTGAGGGCACCCTGCAGGCCTTCTCTGTGTGGCCTCCCCTGGGGTTGCCAACCTCCAGGTGGTTAAGTTAAAGAACAACAGCATGTGGCTCAAAAATAGGTAATTTATAATAGATTCACATTCAAACAGACTCGGTACTCAGACCTAAATTCAAAATCATATGCGATTCAATTACACTTGATACAACCAAAGCAATAAATTTCGAAGGGATTCAAAGGAATTACAATTCATTCCCAAACAAATTCATTCCCAAACCATGGGTATAAAAGTTCAAATCAAATAAGGTCACTCCAGACCGTCACAGTACGTTCCTCCTTTGGTGGTGATTACCCCACTTCTCTCCGGGGAAGAGGCAACAAAGTTCCAACTCACAAAGTGATGATGTTCCAAATCATAAGATGACGTTCAAAATCATAAAAAAGACGACACTTCTAGATAAGTTGTCGTTTCGCCAATCCGGCTTCTTCAGTTGTACTTAAAAATTAATTCTTTTATGCAATTCGGGCACTCCGCCTCTATAAAAAATGCATTTAATAGGCAATGGTATTATAACGTCATTTTTCAAAACATTAAATTAATATGAAACATATTAAATTCCATGTATTGCAATCTTACCCCAATAGTGATAGACCAGACACGGCTCAAGACCCAAACAGGCTCCTAGTTCCTACTGAGAGGTTGTGAAAGCTAAGGGGAATAGTACTCAGAGTTATAGATGGGAGTCAGCTGTGCATCCAATACAAACTCCTAACCTGCTTAAAGGAAACTTGACAAGTCAAATTCATGATTGAGTCCCGCAGGAAACATCGTTTTAAAAAGAAAAATGAGTTTCTTTTCCTGTCTATGCAGGATAGTGGTAATATCCTGTTGGTGATAGGAACGAGGTGTATACTTCCAGAGGGCAAAAAATAAAATATCATTTTCGGAATGTCCTTTGTCAAGGTAATGCTGCGTGAGTGGAGCATCTAATACCTTTGCCCGCAAGCGCGCCCTGTGCTCCCCAATCCTAAGCTTCAGTTGTCTGGTACAGGAGCCAATGTAAAGAAGAGAGCAGGGGCAAGAAATTGCGTACACAGTATTCCTTGATGAACAATTAGTAAAATGCCTCAGTTGATATTTGAAATTGAACGCAGAGGAGCTCACTTCTTTCACTGGTAAACTGAGCGAACAGACTGAGCAGGTTCCACACTTGTGGTGGCCAGAAATCATTGGTCTGGGTTTAGGATCAGAAAAGTCAGTTTTAACCATGTAATTCTTCAGTGACTGGGTTTTCCTCAGGCCAAATAGGGGAGGTTGCTGACATCCAGGTACATTCTGCAAAATGTGCCAGTGACGATTGATTATTTTTTTGATATCATATGTCAAATGATTAAACTCCAAAGAGCCATAGACTCTGGGGGCAGTCTCACACTTACGACCTTCACTGCGTAAAAGGGAATTCCTTTCAGCTAGATCAGCCCGATGTTGAGCTTTCCTAATGCTATCTTCTGCATAGCCCCTACAGCGTAACTTTTTTGTTAGTTCTGAGGCTGCCTTGTTATAATCATGGTTAAAGGTGGAATTGCGTTTTAGTCTTAATAACTGGCTGTATGGTAAATTGAGTTTGAGATGGAGGGGGTGATGTGAATGAAAGTGCAAACCTGCCCCTAGGTCCGTAGGTTTGTGGAAAGGTTTCACTGCAATGGTGTTTTGCTGGGTCCTAAAGACCGTCACGTCTAGAAAGGAAATGGATAGCTCACTGAAAGAGCCCGAGAATCGTAAGTGCTCATCTAGAGAATTGATCCATGTGTAAAATGAGGAGAAACTGTCTGATGAATTCAAAATAAGAAACAAATCATCAATAAATCTAAAATAACATTTAACATGTGCCAAAAAAGGATCACTATTATACAAAAGCCGTTGCTCAAAAGATATCATATACAAATTGGCAATCGATGGGGCGCACGCTGCGCCCATAGCAACTCCCTGGGTTTGAATGAAAAACTGGTCCTTGTATCTAAAAAAATTGTTCTCAAATAAAATATCAATCAAACTTAATAGAAAATGTGTAGGTGGCAATAGATTCTCCCGATGATTCAGTCTCTCTTCCAGGATGCTTCTAGCACTCTCCAATGGAATGTTTGTATAGAGTGCTGAGACGTCCAGAGTAACAAATACAGCTTCTGGAGATATTTCCATGTGTTCAATTTTAGTAATGAAATCCCTGGTGTCTTTAATGTAAGAGGGAGTGTCCTTCACCATGGGTTGAAGAAAGGATTCTATGTATTTTGAAACAGGCTCCAAAAGACTGCCGGTTGCTGATATAATAGGTCTTCCAGGAGGATTTTCTAAAGTCTTATGGATTTTAGGCAAAGAATAAAAAATCGGAACTCGAGGGTATTTCACAAACAAAAAGTCAGCCGTAGGTTTTTCTATGTAGTTAAGAGCCAAGCCTTCATAGAGAACTGTTTTGACCACATTTGAGATCCTATCAGTAGGATCCCTGGAAATACGTTTGTAGAACCTAGTATCCTGCAGTTGTCTCATATTTTCATTGTTATAATTTTGGGAATCCAAGATCACGATGGCCCCTCCTTTATCGGCTGGCCGGCAAACAATGGATCTGTCTTCAGACAGTGATTTCAAAACGGACATTTCCTCAGAGCTTATATTAGATGGGGTGTGATTCTTCCAAGCCTTGCGTTTCTCCAGTTTCTCCACATCACGGAGAACAATGGATTGGAAAGTGGAGATGTGATGACTGACGTTTTTTGGAATGAAAGTGGACTTTGGTTGGAAAGTGCGAATTGGTGAGGATTGCCCCCTGAAAAATTCCTTCAACTTAATAATTCTGAAGAATTTATAAAGATCCACCCTTGTTTTAAAAGCCGAATAGCGTGGAGTGGGTACAAATCCTAAACCTAAATTGATAACTTTCTCTTCTTCTGGGGTAAGAGTTCTGGAAGATAAATTCACAATGAGGTTATTGGTCTCTAATGGCAATTCTGATTGCTATGAGGGTTGCACTTGTTTTTTACGGGGAGCCCTAGGGGGACCCCGTTGAGGTTTGGAGGTATAAGAAAAATCTCTACGGCCTGAGCGCAATTGGTAGGAGGAGCCGTACGACCCACCACTTGAGATGCTAGAATTGCCTTGCTCAGAGGAGGAGGCTTCTGAGTCAGAACCTCTGGCCCCACCCATTCTGCCTCGGTAATTACGCTGTTGTCCCTGCCCATGCCAAAAATATACCCTATTATTGGCGTAATCGTCCTGATCCCGCTGAAATTTCCGGTTTTTATACACCTCAATATCAGTTGCATATTTCTCCAAATCCTTCTCTAGTTGGTTTAACTGAGATTCATACGCCTCTTCAGTGATAGAATCTTTTAACTCTGCTTTCAAGCTGTCAGCTTCTTCCTTGGATGTTTCTGATTCCTTGAGAGATCTCTCAATAACTAACATCATGAGGTCCACTGAGCATTTGTTTAATATGGCCATCCATTTCTCATTGAATTCTTTATCTGTTCTGTATAAAGCTGGTGATTTCTGAATTCTTAGCCCTCTGGGGATAATGTCGTTCTCAATATATTCTGATAAGGTTAATGCATGTGACTCCGCTCTAACACTCCGTTTTAAAGTATTCCAAACTTTAGACATATCCCTACTTGGTGTTTTGCTAACTGTTGGTTTCTTGGGTAATAATTTGAATATCCTATCTTTATCAGAGCTCGAATAGCTAAATAAAGTAAGCTTGTGAGCCATAGTTTTAGATTATCTCAGAGAACAAGATACCTATGCTGGAAAAGACTATAAGTTAAAGAACAACAGCATGTGGCTCAAAAATAGGTAATTTATAATAGATTCACATTCAAACAGACTCGGTACTCAGACCTAAATTCAAAATCATATGCGATTCAATTACACTTGATACAACCAAAGCAATAAATTTCGAAGGGATTCAAAGGAATTACAATTCATTCCCAAACAAATTCATTCCCAAACCATGGGTATAAAAGTTCAAATCAAATAAGGTCACTCCAGACCGTCACAGTACGTTCCTCCTTTGGTGGTGATTACCCCACTTCTCTCCGGGGAAGAGGCAACAAAGTTCCAACTCACAAAGTGATGATGTTCCAAATCATAAGATGACGTTCAAAATCATAAAAAAGACGACACTTCTAGATAAGTTGTCGTTTCGCCAATCCGGCTTCTTCAGTTGTACTTAAAAATTAATTCTTTTATGCAATTCGGGCACTCCGCCTCTATAAAAAATGCATTTAATAGGCAATGGTATTATAACGTCATTTTTCAAAACATTAAATTAATATGAAACATATTAAATTCCATGTATTGCAATCTTACCCCAATAGTGATAGACCAGACACGGCTCAAGACCCAAACAGGCTCCTAGTTCCTACTGAGAGGTTGTGAAAGCTAAGGGGAATAGTACTCAGAGTTATAGATGGGAGTCAGCTGTGCATCCAATACAAACTCCTAACCTGCTTAAAGGAAACTTGACAAGTCAAATTCATGATTGAGTCCCGCAGGAAACATCGTTTTAAAAAGAAAAATGAGTTTCTTTTCCTGTCTATGCAGGATAGTGGTAATATCCTGTTGGTGATAGGAACGAGGTGTATACTTCCAGAGGGCAAAAAATAAAATATCATTTTCGGAATGTCCTTTGTCAAGGTAATGCTGCGTGAGTGGAGCATCTAATACCTTTGCCCGCAAGCGCGCCCTGTGCTCCCCAATCCTAAGCTTCAGTTGTCTGGTACAGGAGCCAATGTAAAGAAGAGAGCAGGGGCAAGAAATTGCGTACACAGTATTCCTTGATGAACAATTAGTAAAATGCCTCAGTTGATATTTGAAATTGAACGCAGAGGAGCTCACTTCTTTCACTGGTAAACTGAGCGAACAGACTGAGCAGGTTCCACACTTGTGGTGGCCAGAAATCATTGGTCTGGGTTTAGGATCAGAAAAGTCAGTTTTAACCATGTAATTCTTCAGTGACTGGGTTTTCCTCAGGCCAAATAGGGGAGGTTGCTGACATCCAGGTACATTCTGCAAAATGTGCCAGTGACGATTGATTATTTTTTTGATATCATATGTCAAATGATTAAACTCCAAAGAGCCATAGACTCTGGGGGCAGTCTCACACTTACGACCTTCACTGCGTAAAAGGGAATTCCTTTCAGCTAGATCAGCCCGATGTTGAGCTTTCCTAATGCTATCTTCTGCATAGCCCCTACAGCGTAACTTTTTTGTTAGTTCTGAGGCTGCCTTGTTATAATCATGGTTAAAGGTGGAATTGCGTTTTAGTCTTAATAACTGGCTGTATGGTAAATTGAGTTTGAGATGGAGGGGGTGATGTGAATGAAAGTGCAAACCTGCCCCTAGGTCCGTAGGTTTGTGGAAAGGTTTCACTGCAATGGTGTTTTGCTGGGTCCTAAAGACCGTCACGTCTAGAAAGGAAATGGATAGCTCACTGAAAGAGCCCGAGAATCGTAAGTGCTCATCTAGAGAATTGATCCATGTGTAAAATGAGGAGAAACTGTCTGATGAATTCAAAATAAGAAACAAATCATCAATAAATCTAAAATAACATTTAACATGTGCCAAAAAAGGATCACTATTATACAAAAGCCGTTGCTCAAAAGATATCATATACAAATTGGCAATCGATGGGGCGCACGCTGCGCCCATAGCAACTCCCTGGGTTTGAATGAAAAACTGGTCCTTGTATCTAAAAAAATTGTTCTCAAATAAAATATCAATCAAACTTAATAGAAAATGTGTAGGTGGCAATAGATTCTCCCGATGATTCAGTCTCTCTTCCAGGATGCTTCTAGCACTCTCCAATGGAATGTTTGTATAGAGTGCTGAGACGTCCAGAGTAACAAATACAGCTTCTGGAGAAATTTCCATGTGTTCAATTTTAGTAATGAAATCCCTGGTGTCTTTAATGTAAGAGGGAGTGTCCTTCACCATGGGTTGAAGAAAGGATTCTATGTATTTTGAAAGTTTGTATTGGATGCACAGCTGACTCCCATCTATAACTCTGAGTACTATTCCCCTTAGCTTTCACAACCTCTCAGTAGGAACTAGGAGCCTGTTTGGGTCTTGAGCCGTGTCTGGTCTATCACTATTGGGGTAAGATTGCAATACATGGAATTTAATATGTTTCATATTAATTTAATGTTTTGAAAAATGACGTTATAATACCATTGCCTATTAAATGCATTTTTTATAGAGGCGGAGTGCCCGAATTGCATAAAAGAATTAATTTTTAAGTACAACTGAAGAAGCCGGATTGGCGAAACGACAACTTATCTAGAAGTGTCGTCTTTTTTATGATTTTGAACGTCATCTTATGATTTGGAACATCATCACTTTGTGAGTTGGAACTTTGTTGCCTCTTCCCCGGAGAGAAGTGGGGTAATCACCACCAAAGGAGGAACGTACTGTGACGGTCTGGAGTGACCTTATTTGATTTGAACTTTTATACCCATGGTTTGGGAATGAATTTGTTTGGGAATGAATTGTAATTCCTTTGAATCCCTTCGAAATTTATTGCTTTGGTTGTATCAAGTGTAATTGAATCGCATATGATTTTGAATTTAGGTCTGAGTACCGAGTCTGTTTGAATGTGAATCTATTATAAATTACCTATTTTTGAGCCACATGCTGTTGTTCTTTAACTTATAGTCTTTTCCAGCATAGGTATCTTGTTCTCTGAGATAATCTAAAACTATGGCTCACAAGCTTACTTTATTTAGCTATTCGAGCTCTGATAAAGATAGGATATTCAAATTATTACCCAAGAAACCAACAGTTAGCAAAACACCAAGTAGGGATATGTCTAAAGTTTGGAATACTTTAAAACGGAGTGTTAGAGCGGAGTCACATGCATTAACCTTATCAGAATATATTGAGAACGACATTATCCCCAGAGGGCTAAGAATTCAGAAATCACCAGCTTTATACAGAACAGATAAAGAATTCAATGAGAAATGGATGGCCATATTAAACAAATGCTCAGTGGACCTCATGATGTTAGTTATTGAGAGATCTCTCAAGGAATCAGAAACATCCAAGGAAGAAGCTGACAGCTTGAAAGCAGAGTTAAAAGATTCTATCACTGAAGAGGCGTATGAATCTCAGTTAAACCAACTAGAGAAGGATTTGGAGAAATATGCAACTGATATTGAGGTGTATAAAAACCGGAAATTTCAGCGGGATCAGGACGATTACGCCAATAATAGGGTATATTTTTGGCATGGGCAGGGACAACAGCGTAATTACCGAGGCAGAATGGGTGGGGCCAGAGGTTCTGACTCAGAAGCCTCCTCCTCTGAGCAAGGCAATTCTAGCATCTCAAGTGGTGGGTCGTACGGCTCCTCCTACCAATTGCGCTCAGGCCGTAGAGATTTTTCTTATACCTCCAAACCTCAACGGGGTCCCCCTAGGGCTCCCCGTAAAAAACAAGTGCAACCCTCATAGCAATCAGAATTGCCATTAGAGACCAATAACCTCATTGTGAATTTATCTTCCAGAACTCTTACCCCAGAAGAAGAGAAAGTTATCAATTTAGGTTTAGGATTTGTACCCACTCCACGCTATTCGGCTTTTAAAACAAGGGTGGATCTTTATAAATTCTTCAGAATTATTAAGTTGAAGGAATTTTTCAGGGGGCAATCCTCACCAATTCGCACTTTCCAACCAAAGTCCACTTTCATTCCAAAAAACGTCAGTCATCACATCTCCACTTTCCAATCCATTGTTCTCCGTGATGTGGAGAAACTGGAGAAACGCAAGGCTTGGAAGAATCACACCCCATCTAATATAAGCTCTGAGGAAATGTCCGTTTTGAAATCACTGTCTGAAGACAGATCCATTGTTTGCCGGCCAGCCGATAAAGGAGGGGCCATCGTGATCTTGGATTCCCAAAATTATAACAATGAAAATATGAGACAACTGCAGGATACTAGGTTCTACAAACGTATTTCCAGGGATCCTACTGATAGGATCTCAAATGTGGTCAAAACAGTTCTCTATGAAGGCTTGGCTCTTAACTACATAGAAAAACCTACGGCTGACTTTTTGTTTGTGAAATACCCTCGAGTTCCGATTTTTTATTCTTTGCCTAAAATCCATAAGACTTTAGAAAATCCTCCTGGAAGACCTATTATATCAGCAACCGGCAGTCTTTTGGAGCCTGTTTCAAAATACATAGAATCCTTTCTTCAACCCATGGTGAAGGACACTCCCTCTTACATTAAAGACACCAGGGATTTCATTACTAAAATTGAACACATGGAAATATCTCCAGAAGCTGTATTTGTTACTCTGGACGTCTCAGCACTCTATACAAACATTCCATTGGAGAGTGCTAGAAGCATCCTGGAAGAGAGACTGAATCATCGGGAGAATCTATTGCCACCTACACATTTTCTATTAAGTTTGATTGATATTTTATTTGAGAACAATTTTTTTAGATACAAGGACCAGTTTTTCATTCAAACCCAGGGAGTTGCTATGGGCGCAGCGTGCGCCCCATCGATTGCCAATTTGTATATGATATCTTTTGAGCAACGGCTTTTGTATAATAGTGATCCTTTTTTGGCACATGTTAAATGTTATTTTAGATTTATTGATGATTTGTTTCTTATTTTGAATTCATCAGACAGTTTCTCCTCATTTTACACATGGATCAATTCTCTAGATGAGCACTTACGATTCTCGGGCTCTTTCAGTGAGCTATCCATTTCCTTTCTAGACGTGACGGTCTTTAGGACCCAGCAAAACACCATTGCAGTGAAACCTTTCCACAAACCTACGGACCTAGGGGCAGGTTTGCACTTTCATTCACATCACCCCCTCCATCTCAAACTCAATTTACCATACAGCCAGTTATTAAGACTAAAACGCAATTCCACCTTTAACCATGATTATAACAAGGCAGCCTCAGAACTAACAAAAAAGTTACGCTGTAGGGGCTATGCAGAAGATAGCATTAGGAAAGCTCAACATCGGGCTGATCTAGCTGAAAGGAATTCCCTTTTACGCAGTGAAGGTCGTAAGTGTGAGACTGCCCCCAGAGTCTATGGCTCTTTGGAGTTTAATCATTTGACATATGATATCAAAAAAATAATCAATCGTCACTGGCACATTTTGCAGAATGTACCTGGATGTCAGCAACCTCCCCTATTTGGCCTGAGGAAAACCCAGTCACTGAAGAATTACATGGTTAAAACTGACTTTTCTGATCCTAAACCCAGACCAATGATTTCTGGCCACCACAAGTGTGGAACCTGCTCAGTCTGTTCGCTCAGTTTACCAGTGAAAGAAGTGAGCTCCTCTGCGTTCAATTTCAAATATCAACTGAGGCATTTTACTAATTGTTCATCAAGGAATACTGTGTACGCAATTTCTTGCCCCTGCTCTCTTCTTTACATTGGCTCCTGTACCAGACAACTGAAGCTTAGGATTGGGGAGCACAGGGCGCGCTTGCGGGCAAAGGTATTAGATGCTCCACTCACGCAGCATTACCTTGACAAAGGACATTCCGAAAATGATATTTTATTTTTTGCCCTCTGGAAGTATACACCTCGTTCCTATCACCAACAGGATATTACCACTATCCTGCATAGACAGGAAAAGAAACTCATTTTTCTTTTTAAAACGATGTTTCCTGCGGGACTCAATCATGAATTTGACTTGTCAAGTTTCCTTTAAGCAGGTTAGGAGTTTGTATTGGATGCACAGCTGACTCCCATCTATAACTCTGAGTACTATTCCCCTTAGCTTTCACAACCTCTCAGTAGGAACTAGGAGCCTGTTTGGGTCTTGAGCCGTGTCTGGTCTATCACTATTGGGGTAAGATTGCAATACATGGAATTTAATATGTTTCATATTAATTTAATGTTTTGAAAAATGACGTTATAATACCATTGCCTATTAAATGCATTTTTTATAGAGGCGGAGTGCCCGAATTGCATAAAAGAATTAATTTTTAAGTACAACTGAAGAAGCCGGATTGGCGAAACGACAACTTATCTAGAAGTGTCGTCTTTTTTATGATTTTGAACGTCATCTTATGATTTGGAACATCATCACTTTGTGAGTTGGAACTTTGTTGCCTCTTCCCCGGAGAGAAGTGGGGTAATCACCACCAAAGGAGGAACGTACTGTGACGGTCTGGAGTGACCTTATTTGATTTGAACTTTTATACCCATGGTTTGGGAATGAATTTGTTTGGGAATGAATTGTAATTCCTTTGAATCCCTTCGAAATTTATTGCTTTGGTTGTATCAAGTGTAATTGAATCGCATATGATTTTGAATTTAGGTCTGAGTACCGAGTCTGTTTGAATGTGAATCTATTATAAATTACCTATTTTTGAGCCACATGCTGTTGTTCTTTAACTTATAGTCTTTTCCAGCATAGGTATCTTGTTCTCTGAGATAACCTCCAGGTGGTGGCTGGAGACCTGGCAACCCTAGCCTCTCCCCCCCACACCGGGAGATCTACACCTGGTATGGCCCCTGAATGATGTCATAAATGTGCAAATGGCCCTTGGCAGGAAAAAGGTTCCCCACCCCTGATCTAGCCTCTGCTTTAAAACCTCCAGAAAGGAGAGCTCACCACCTCCCGAGGAAGCCTGTTCCACTGAGGAGCCGCTCTAATTGTCAGAAAGTTCTTCCTAATGTCTAGACGGAAACTCTTTTGATTTAATTTCAACCCGTTGGTTCTGGTCCGACCTTTCTGGGGCAACAGAAAACAACTCGGTATTTCCGCTTGCTCAATTTCAGTAGCTCCCCCCCCCCCACATAATAACCTTCTTCGATCAAATCATACGGCATCTCCAAAATGGACTATAATGCCTCCAGTAGCAGTGGGATTTTTGTATGTAGAAACACTGACTGGAAAAGAAAAAATCAAAACCAGATCTTGGGTTCCGGGTAGCTCTCGTGGGAACGGAACGGCGCGAAATTCAACTTCCCTTTCGTTATCGCGTGGTGGGATCCAACCTTCTCTTTATGGTTCCCTGTATTTCTTCCCTTGCTGGTTTTACCGAGGAGATAAACCACCCACCTTTCCCAGGCTTGGATCCCCAGCAAAGCTCGCTTTCTCAGTCCCCTCCGGCCTCCTCTTCTGGTGCTGGTATCCTGGTTCTTTGCAGTACACTGTGCTGAGAAAGAATCTAGACTTCCGGCTACAGGAAAGTACAAAGGGAGACTTTGTCCCTTTGGGGTGGGGTGGGGGGAAGGAAGCCAGTGTGGCAAAATCAAGGTCACATCTCTCCACGGACCGATCTTCCTGCCTCTCGCATGCCCGAGCTCTGAGATCACACGACACTCGATCCGCCTCTTAAGCGGCAACTTCCCCTTTCCGTGGAATCCTCAAATAAGCACACTGTACTGAATCGCTTAACTCTGAAAATTGCTATTCCTTGCCCCAAGCGGGAGACAATGCATGTCGCTCTCTGCGCAAGAACTAGGCTGTGGCTCCCAGGCCGGCCCCTGCCATGCTTTCCATGGAGATGGCCTTCTCCCTCCCCCTCTCTTTTAATTTCTCTGGACAATTCTGTTGGAGAACCCAGGAGTCCTGGTTCCCACGGGCAACTATTCTTTCCCACGGGGCTTGGTAAAGGCACCTGCTTTTTGAAGAAGAAGGAGGAGGAGAAGGAGTTGGTTTTTATATGCTGACTTTCACCACTTAAGAATCAAACCGGTTTACAATCACCTTTCCCTCCCCCACAACAGACACCTTTGGAGGTAGGTGGGGCTGAGAGAGTGTGACTAGCCCAAGGTCACCCAGCTGGCTTTGTGTAGGAATGGGGAAACAAATCCAGTTCACCAGATTAGCGTCCGATGCTCACGTGGAGGAGTGGGGAATCAAACCCGGTTCTCCAGATCAGAGTCCACCGCTCCAAACCACCGCTCTTAACCACTACACCCCGCTGGGTCTCCTTTTTCCTTGACAAGAGGACTTATGTGCCTATAGTGGAGTTTTGGCACATCCTTCTACCTATACGAGTATTGCTTGTTTAAGGATGGCGACTCTGCCTCCTTATTTGGTGACAGAACTCTCCCATATCCTGGTGCCCTGCCTTCGAACACAGAACCCGTTTCTTCTACCAAAGCGGCTGCAGATATTAGCTCCTCAACCAGCCTAATTAGGTTGCCACTTGACACACACACCCCAAACCCTGAACAGGCCTGCCCTTGTGCCAACGTGGTGTAGTGGTTTAAGAGCTGTTGTTTGGTGGACACTGATCTTGAGAACCAGGTTTGATTCCCCCCTCCTCCACATGAGAGGCGGAGGCTAATCTGGTGAACCGGGTTGGTTTCCCCACTCCTCCACATGAAGCCAGCTGGGTGACCTTTGGTAGTCACACTCTCTCAGCCCCACCTACCTCACTGGGTGTCTGTTGTGGGGAGGGGAAGGGAAGGTGATTGTAAGCCAGTTTGATTCTCCTTTAAGTGGTAGAGAAAGTCGGCATATAAAAACCAACTCTTCTTCTTCTTCTTCTTTACCAGAAATTAAACCGAAATTAGCAAGCGAGGCTGCTCAAAGCAAAAACATAAAACATTATCGCCGACTAAATATCTTCATATCGAATTGGAGCGAAAGGCACAGGAGCAGTGGCCAGGAACAAAGTTGGGCACCATCAACCTAACTTATTGCCACTCTGTTCCTCTTCCAAAGGGATTCTCATCCCTTTTTTTCTTTTCTTCCTCCACTGGGGCTGTAACCTGCTTATATGTGTGAAGAAGCCACCGCAGAGCGATGGCTGCCGAGAGGATTCCTGTTCTTGCCCGATTCCTGTTCTTGCCCGATGCCAACTCAAAACACAATAAACAGGATTTTCAATAGAGAGGAATCTGGCTGAGAAATCACCGAGTGTTGTGTAACCAAGCAATAAGAGATTAAGTAACGTACAAGCATGCGTAAAGCACCGCACTGATGCTGCTGGACCAATCTAGTTTACTCACCTTCCTCCGGTCTTACTCTCTTACTCCCACCCACCCCCTTCAGAGGAGTTCTGCCCCCTCCCTGCTTTCCCCCCACCTTTCCTAATAAATCTACAGGTGCCACTTCTCTCCACCACCCCCACCACCCCAGGCACAGCCATTGGATTTCTGCTGGGTTTTGGATTTCTGCTGGTTTTCCTAAAAGCGGGGTTTCTGCTTGTTTTGCTAAAGCCAAAGGAGCTCTGATTGGGGTTTTTAGCCCACCCTACCACCTAGTTTATCTTGCTAGATCACTCATCCTAGCATTCACATTCTCATTGAGAAGGATCGCTCTCCCTTTCCCCGGTTGCCGAGAGCCTCTCCTTACAATTGTCCCCCCCTTTTTAACCCACTGAGCCCCCTTCTCAACTAAAATCATAACATGCAGGGTGTAGAGAGTTCAGCGTTTCTCCTATACAATATTTTGCAATCCTTGCAGGAACCCTGTAAGGTATTGCTATTCCCATATGGGCTGAGGCGTGGAGAGTTTGCCTGCGGCGATCAAGTGAGTTCAAGGCTAAGGCATCATTTGAACCCATGACTTCTTCCCCATCCAAGGCTCATCCACGGTACATATGCTGCCTGTATTCGGCCACGCCATTTCCCAGCCCTTCTCAGCTCTCAAACTAATAAACCTCAGTTCCCCTCCCCGAGAAGCGAGAAACCATGGCTCCCAGCCCTTCCCTTCTCATAACCTACTAAATTTCACTTCATTCCCAAGGGACCCAGGAGTCCTGATTTTGCGATAACCAATCCAATGAAGGCAGAGCTGGGCGGGACTTCCCTTTGAATAAACTTCGAAGCGTTGCCTCCTTACTAGGGAACCACAGTGTTAAGGTGGCCCAGCAGAGATGCTCTTGGATCTTGGTTTCCAGCAGACATGCCAACTGGCCAGAGATGTTGCCGCCGGGGCCAAAATGCTACCCTGGTGGCCAGTGGCCAAAATGCTACCCGGGTGGCCAGTGGCCAAAATGCTACCCGGGTGGCCAGTGGCCAAAATGCTACCCGGGTGGCCAGTGGCCAGAATTAACGCATGCAAAGCAGGGGGGAAGGGGAGGAATAAATAGCCAAGCCATCTGGAGTCAGACGTCATTATAGGTTTAGGAAATAAATCAAATAATGAGGAGAAGCTTGCGGCCCAAAAACTGGCTGACTGGTTCACAGCATGTGAAATTAGGGTTGCCAACCTCCAGGTGGCGGCTGGAGATCTCCTGCTATTACAACTGATCTCCAGCCGATAGAGATCAGTTCTCCTGGAGAAAATGGCCGCTTTGGCAATTGGACTCTATGGCATTGAAGTCCCTCACTTCTCCAAATCCCACCTTCCTCAGGCTCCACCCCCAAAATCTCCAGGTATTTCCCAGCCTGGAGCTGGCAACCCTATGTGAAATTCAGAGCTGGGGGTATTTCTGAGGGGGTTTGAGGGCTGCCACCTGTAACAGTTACCTGGTACCAGTGAAGTTGTTATTGGGGAAAGCTTTCATTTGTCTCCTCCGCCTCCCCTCCGCACCCTGCTTCTTTGCCCACTGACCCACAGCTTTGGTCTCCTTCTCCTGGGCATCTCTGTTGTGTGTATTTTTAGTCCCAGCCAACCTGACACTGTCCATGTAAACGTGTACTGGAAAAGCGACCTTTTATGACTCTTGTTTGTGAGTCCGATAAAATGTTCACGTTTGTAAGTGTGAAGGGATCTTGGACTTGTACCCCAAAGACCTGGGTTCAAAACTCTCTTCTGCCGCAGATTCCCTGCGTGGCCTTGGTCAGTAACTCCTTTTCAGCCTTTCAGCCTGATGGATCTTGGTGGAGAGAGTAGGCCGGACCTTTGGGGTAGTGTGGCTCATAAACCTCAGTAGAGATCCACCACAGTGGCAGAACAGACCATCATGTATATTTAAAAAAAAATTCAGACAATGTTCAGCTGGGTGACCTTGAGCTAGTCACTGTTCTCTGAACTCTCTCAGCCTCACCTACCTCACAAGGTGTCTGTTGTGGGGAGAGGAAGGGAAGGAGATTGCAAACCGGTTTGATTCTCCTCAAAAAAAGCTAGAGAAAGTCAGCATATAAAAACCAACTCTTCTTCTTGTTTTTGAACATTCATTCACCCCACAAGTGATGTAATAAGCTCATACCCTGCCAGAAATGCTGTTAGTCTCTAAGGTGCTATTGGACTCTTGCTCTTTTCTATTGTCGTGTGTGTGCGTGTGCGTGTTAAGTGCCGTTAAGTCACTTCTGACTCATGGTGACCCTATGAATCAATGTCCTCCAAAACGTGTCCTGTCCTTAACAGCCTTGCTCAGGTCTTGCAAGTTGAGGGCTGTGGCTTCCTTTATAAAGTCAATCCATCTCTTGTCGGGTCTTCCTCTTTTCCTGCTGCCCTCAACTTTTCCTAGCATGACTGTCTTTTCCAGTGACTCTTGTCTTCTCATAATGTGGCCAAAGTACGATAGCCTCAGTTTAGTCATTTTAACTTCTAGGGTCAGTTCAGGCTTGATTTGATCTATAACCCATTGATTTGGGTTTTGGTTTTTTTTTGGCAGTCCAGGGTATCCGTAAGACTCCTCCAATGCCACATTTCAACGGAATCTACTTTCTTCCTATCAGCTTTCTTCAATGTCCAGCTTTCACACCCATACATAGTAATAGGGAATACGCTGGCATGGATTAACTTCATCTTGGTTGCTAGTGACACATCATATCTACTGCTACTGAATCCTATGTTAGTGTCAACTTGATGGTACACAGAGATATCACTTCCTGTGACCACAGTGGCTTGAGGGGGGTAGGGTTGCCAGGTCCCTCTTCACCAACGGCGGGAGATTTTGGGGCGGAGCCTGAGGAAGGCAGGGTTTGGGGAGGGGAGGGACTTCAATGCCATAGAGTCCAATGGCCAAAGCGGCCATTTTCTCCAGGTGAACTGATCTCTATCAGCTGGAGATCAGATGTAATAGCAGGAGATCATAGAATCATAGAGTTGGAATGGACCACCAGGGTCATCTAGTCCAACCCCCTGCACAATGCAGGAAATTCACAACTACCTCCCCCACACACCCCCAGCGACCCCCTACTCCATGCCCAGAAGATGGCCAAGATGCCCTCCCTCTCATGATCTGCCTAAGTTCATAGAATCAGCATTGCGGACAGATGGCCATCTAGCCTCTGCTTCAAAACCTCCAAGGAAGGAGAGCCCACCACCTCCCGAGGAAGCCTGTTCCACCGAGGCACCGCTCGAACTGTCAGAAAGTTCTTCCTAATGCCTAGACGGAAACTCTTTCGATTTAATTTCATCCCGTTGGTTCTCCAGCTAGTACCCGGAGGTTGGCAACCTTAGGGGGAGCAGTGCTTTCGCCATCCCTGAAACATTCATGGGTGTATTGTCGAAGGCTTTCGCGGTCAGAGTTCATCGGTTCTTGCAGGTTATCTGTGTGGCCGTGGTCTTTGTGGGTGCGTTTGTGTAGCACCTGCTTCACACTTCCTCCGCGCCCAGCCAGTTGGCAAACACGTAGGGAGGATCAGGGCTTAGCAGTGGTGGGCATGCAGAGGAGGTCCAGTCTGCTCTCCAGCAAACCGGTTCCTCTTTGGGTCAAAAGTTGCCAAATGTTTGCCTAAGAAAACTCAAAAATCTCCCACTGAGCTTCAGGATTCCCCCCTAAAGCCCAGAGTAGGTAGATCTGCCACCAGCTCTCAGTTCCAAAAAGGTCTAGCCTTAACAGGGAGGAGCTGAGAGCAACTCTTCCCCAGCTAGTTTCCAAAAGACCAAAAGACAGTGCCAGCCCTGCAGAGTAGAGACTCTGTCAGGGGAGGGTAGCTGTCAACAAACGTTACAAAAGGTAGGTGGTTTCCACACACACACACCCACACACACACACACACACACACACACACGCATAGGCACTTTAGATTTAGCCCTGAGCCCCAAAAAAGGTTTCGCAGACTTTAAAGTAAAGTCAAAGATTTATTGGTTCTCGTAGGTTATCCGGGCTGTGTAACCGTGGTCTTGGCATTTTCTTTCCTGACGTTTCGCCAGTAGCTGCGGCCGGCATCTTCAGAGGAGTCACACTGAAGGACAGGGTCTCAAAGATTTATTCTAAAGAAACGTGCTCCTTACAGAGAGTAAAATATTCGTGGGAGCAAAACAGCATGAAAACCAGAAAGTCTAACAATGGCTAACTACACAGTAATTCTTAAGCAATAGGCGAGGCTTGCAAGAGGTTACAGAGACAAAAGGATTTGCTTCTCAGTTGAGACCGGATCTCCAAAGGTGAGGATCGTTCCCATCTTGCCCCTTCTCCCTGGGGCAAAAGGATCGCCGGGTGATGCAGCACGAGGTCGGGGCATCCTGCGGTGAGCTGGAGGTAAAAGCAGATTTGGAGATTTCCGCCACTCCACCTTAAAACATCTCTCCCCCCCCCCCCCAGTTGCATCCCTCTGGGTCCCTCGGGAGTGGGGAAGGGAAAGAAAGAGAGAGAGGCAGAGAGAGAGAGAGCGATCTGTGCATTTGAGAAGGTGGGGGCAGGCAGGAGGGGGCCAGGGAAGGCTGCGCGAGAGATGCGGGGAAGAAGGGACGGGGGGATGCCGCCGTCCAGGGAAGAAGAGTAAAGAGTGGGAGGAGGGCGAGGGCGAAGGGGAGGCTGGAGAAGAGCAGGGGGTGGGGAAGGTGGACCAGCCGGGGCAGGGAAAGGTTTGGGGGCAAGAGGGAGGCTCTCGCGCCCCAAAAGGGGTCGGTGGGTGGGATAAAACAGGGCAGCCAGAAGGGGGCCGGGGGAGAGGGAGGAAAGAGAAGGTGCGGCGGTGGAGGGGACAGGTGAATGAAGGGAGGGTCCTGAGAGCATCACTGGTGGAAGAATAGGGGGCAGGGCAGAGGGGGGCGGGAAAGGGCAGCGGGACGAGGCAGAAGTGCAGCCAGGGACTCCCCAGCTCGCCTCCCCCTCCGATCCCCCTCCGACCCACGCAGCAGGGAGTCCCACAGCTCATTCCCCCCCCCCGGAGAGGGAAGGAGGGGGCTGGAGGATGCCCCGACGCCAGGAGTGACCTCCCACCTCGCCGCCACCCCCCCTTCACACCTCTTGCTCCCTCTCCCCCCCCCTCTACCCAATCCCGCTGACCCTGCGAGGGGAGGGGCGTTGGGGGCATCCCCTGGGGAGGGGGCGGGAGGAAGATGGAGGGCTGGAAGGAGACCTAGACCAGCGGCAGGGGGGGGGGGCCGCGGACGCGATGGCAATAGGGGCAATAGGCTGGCAGGGACGGTAGGGGGGCAACTGGGGGGGCGTCGGGAACCAGTGGACCGGGGGCCGCCAGGAGGGATGCCGAGGAGGGGTCGCCTCCGCTTCTGAGACCCCCCACCCCAATCCCCCACGCCGCGATGGGGACCGGCCTGGGGGGGCTTTACCTGCTGGGAGTCCTGGCAGCAACTTGTGTGGCTGGTAAGGGTCGACTCGGGGGAGAGAGACGGGGAGGGGGGTCAGCCTGGGACGGGGGGGAGGGGGGCGAGTTGCTGGAGGCGAGGGAACCCCCTGGAAGACGAAGGTTAATCTGGGCTGGAGGCAGGGGGCAGACCCCAGTCAGATAGATGTGTACCTATCTATCTATCTATCCTTCTATCCATCTATCCATCTATCTATCTATCCTTCTATCTATCTATCCTTCTATCCATCCATCTATCCATCCATCTATCCATCTATCTATCCATCTATCATCTCTACAAATGTGTAGTTATCTAGAAATGTTCTAGATTCTATCTCTAACTACTATCTATGTATCTATCATCTATCTATCTGTATTTATCTACAAATGTGTAGTTATCTAGAGATGTGTATTATCCTATCTATCTATATCTTCCTATCTATCTTCCTGTCTGTCTGTCTGTCTGTCTATCTATCTAATCTGATGTATATTTCACCCACCCCATGTTTGTTTATCTTCCCTTTTTGTTAAATGCATTTTCTTACATCCTGATTTACCCACAATGGCCAATCTATTCCTATGAAATCCACCCTCTTCTTTTGTATCTTTCTACATATCTAATCTACGCAGCCATCCTCGTCTCTGTGTGTGTTTGCTCATCTATCACCCGTATTTTTCTATATGTCGACTATGCGAGGTTTAATTGGAACTGGAACACTCCACCCTAGAAAATTTCATGAAGCGATATAATTAAGTCAAAAGAGCCTCTGGGCATGTGCAGTGTGCTTTCCCCTCACCGGCAAGCCTTATCACAGGCAGGTCACTCACATCTCTGGGACTTTTTGTGCCAGGGATGTAACTTCTTTTGGCCTGTCAAGTCCCGGAACTTCTTCTCCTGGCTATCTGTCCATCTCTTGGTCTTAAAAAAAAAGTTTTTCTACATATCAATCATGCAAGCAAGGAAGGAAGGATAGATTGATTTTGTTAGGAGAGTTATTATTATGTAGGGTGAAAACTGTTGAGACCCAGATTCAAATCCCTGTTCATCCTTAAAGTCCACTGGCTGACCATAGGATGGTCACTATCACTCTGACTAATCTACCTCACAGGGTTATTGTGAGGATAAGAGAGGGAAGAGAAACACCTTGACCTCCTTGGAGGAAAAGCTAGGTAACACTCACCTGTATGTACAGGGTCTTCAAGGAGAGGTACTTTGCCCTTCGAGTTCCATGGGGAGGGGCTGTGGCTTAGTGATAGAGCCTCTGCTTGGTATGCAGAAGGTCCCAGGTTCAATACCCGGCATCTCCAGTTAAAGGGACTAGGCAAGTAGGTGGTGTGAAAGACCTCTGCCTGAGACCCTGGAGAGCCGCTGCCAGTCCGAGTAGACAATACTGACTTGGATGGGCCAAGGGTCTGGTAGAAGGCAGAAGAAGGCAACTTCATGTGTTCATTTCTCTTTTCCTCCAGTGCAGTTCGTTCCTGCAAAGACCTATGAAGACTGGTGGGCGTACAAGGAGACTCTTCATGGTAGCTTTGTGCCAGGTACGAGCCCTTGCTCACAGGTGATCGCGGGGGAAGTCTCAGACAGCCAGTGGTGATTTAACCCAGAAGATAGGACTCGCTATAATGGGTTTAAATTGCAGGCAGAAAGGTACTGGCTGGATATTATGAGAAACATTTTTACGGTAAGAGTTGTTCAACATTGGAATCAGCTACCTGGGGAGGTGGTGAGCTCCCCCTCACTGGCAGTCTTTAAGCAGAGGCTGGACAGGCACTTGTCAGGGATGCTCTAGGCTGATCCTGCATTAAGCAGGGGGTTGGACTAGATGGCCTCTATGGCTCCTTCTCTGAGTCTATGATTCTATTAGCCCCTTCTTTCTTCTTCCTTTTTAATATGCTCCCCCCAGATGATTCTCCCTAATCTCTGATGGGGCAACATGTGGACTGAAAATCCACCTTGCAACAATTCTTCTTGGAACAGAACATAGACAGCCGCAAGTATTTTGCTGTGTAGCCATTAAAGCAAACGTTTTTCCTCTTCTTCGCACAATACCATATTGGCCAATGGCCTATGGAACTCACACCACAGGAGGGCATAAAGATCAGTAGAGTAGCTGATGCTGGCTTTCTTCGCTGAAGACGCACTATTAAGGGAGGAAGAAAAGATACTGGGAGATTGGATCAGAAATCTTTATTTCAGATGGATGTTCTTTTTAAAAAGGGACTAGACAAATTTATGGAAGATGGCTCTCTCAATGAATATTAGCAATAACAAGTGAAATAGAGCCTCCATGATTGGAATCAGTGTTCACATGGATGAGGGGGGAGAAATGTCAGGACATGGCTCTTACATCATAGTCTTGCTGCCCCAGGTGGAAGAGGAGGGGGTCTAGCGGGTCATGGTTGGATCCAAAATGCCAAACTCTATGCAGCCTTGGTCTGATTCAGCAGGCTAGTTCTGGAGAGCCTGTGTGGTATGGTGTTTAAGAGCAGTGGACTCTAATCTGGAGAACCGGGTTTGATTCCCCACTCCTACACATGAGTGGTGGACACAAATCTGGTGACCCGGGTTGGTTTCCCCACTCCTGCACATGAAACCAGCTGGGTGACCTTGGGCTAAGTCACAGCTCTCTTAGAGCTCTCTCAGCCCCACCTACCTTGCAGGGTGTCTGTTGTGGGGAGGGGAGGGGAAGGTGACTGTAAGCCGGTTTGATTCTTCCTTAAGTGGTAGAGAAAGTCGGCGTATAAAAACCAACTCTTCTTAAAGGAGAATGGATTGGGTGAGTGTTGGGATGGAGGCACGTGGCAAATGGAAGCGGGTCTACCCAAGAAAAAGAGGAATGGAAATGAAAAGTAAATGGATGAGTTATGGGATATGCGGGGAATGGGAGAAAGATGAGTGGTAATGAAAGAGGGTGGATGGAGAAATCGTTTTGGAGATAAGACAATAAGTTAGGGGGCATTTTGCTACTCCCATGATGGCATGTTTATATTCTTCTACTTGTGATGGGGTGACATCTCACACTTGGCTTTGCCATCTTCTTGGCGTGGAGTAGTGGTCACTGGGTGTGTGTGTGTGGGGAAGGTAGTGGTGAATTTCCTGCATTGTGCAGGGGGTTGGACTAGATGACCCTGGTGGTCCCTTCCAACCCTATGATTCTATGGTAGAATTTCTGTAGCATTTTTACATCCTTCCTTTAAAAGGCTAGCTTGCTTCTGGTCATGGTGGAGCAGAAACGCTCAGACCGATGTCTGATAAAAGCTGAGAAAGCAGAATGGGTCTCGGCCTGGATTTCACTCGGAGAGCGGAACATGTGCCCCTTGGGAATCTGCTGCCTCGTTTCAAAACTCCCATTTCCCCCTAAATAGACCTGGCCTCTCTCCACGTTTTGCTTTCGTCCACCCTGAAATCAGAGATGTCCCCCTTTTCTCCTTTCAGATGACAAACGTCCCCCCATCATCCCCCTCCTTCCTTTCCGAAGCCTTGACCCCACTTCGAAACTTCCAAATGAAACAGATTTCCCTCGAGCCTCACCGCCGGAATCACCCCGCACCAAGTTGAACGGGTGCACGCAGAAGGGCTCTTTTTGCACGATCAATTCCCAGCTCAGGATCGGGCTTCTCCTTGGCGCGGAACGCTGGCACCGTTCCCCAGATTGCCAATTGAGGTTTTTCTCGACGCCAGATGGGCGTCTGCGCCTCTCTCCTGACCCCCTGCGTCGCAGGTTGGGGATGACTTGCGGAGTCCCGGGTGGGGGGTGTCTCCTCAGCCGTGCGGCGATGGAGGGAACACTGGTTCGGGAGAGGCTGGTGTGCCGTGCCTGTATGCAGTGCCGAGGCGGGCGGGGGGCTGGGCTTTGTGACTGCAAGAGTCTGCATTAATATTTAATATCTCCCTCGCCCGCTCCGGCGATGCAGCGAACAGCAGGCAGAGGGAAACAGGGCCACAGTCTCTGTGTTTGTGTGTGCTGTGAGGGGGAAGAACTGGGTATGGTGGGCTCGAACCCACAGTGGCCCCCACAGGTCTGGGGAGCGGGAGACGGGAAGGGACGGGACCTATTCCCATGCTGAGAGAAAGCAGGGTTTTTTGGGGAGGGGAGGAAGAAATTAAATATATACACATGCTGACGAGAATGCAAAAACACGCCGAACCACTGAGGGAACGAGGAAGGAAGCGAGCCCCGGCGCACCTAGAGGGAAGAGGGCAGACATTTTGCGTGGCGAGAACGCACGTATACACCACCTCAGTAAAAACTATTTCTTGTGCCTTCTTCAAACGCGCAGAGGCAGCTTAGCTGAGAGAAACGGGATGGTTGTAACAAATGCTCAAGCTGACTAAAATGGACTTTCTCGTGCGTAATAGGAACATGCTGCGTAGGTATAAACCGAAAGTTGCCTCTCTGGTTAACACACACGCACAGATAGTGTGAATCTGAATCTATTTTCTTGCAGACCCTGTTCTGGTTCTTTTTTCTTTTTCTTTTCTTTTTGTTTAATGTGTTGCTTATTGCAATATTTCCCCAATACATAACAATAAATGGAAAAAATGGGTTCTCCTAGCACTTTCTTAAGGGCACACATATCCCTCTTGGTTAAAACCTTTGTGCACGTACGCACCATGAAGGCTGTGTGTATTCACAAGCCCACGTATGCCCAGAGTTAAAAAATAAAAACGTGCAACCCTTATCGAGCATTTCTACTGTCTCTCTCTTCCTCGGATGAAGACTAGAGTTAAAACTCACATGCAACCTACATTAAAAGGCCCCCTTTGGCGCAGTGGGGTTTATTCCGGAGTGAATACTTTTTGGATCGATCTGTAAAACTGACTCTCTCACACCCAGACATCTAGACACACACAAGCTGCTTCCACGTGGAGTTTTTGGTTCAGTTTTGCGACCCAATAGGAGCAGGGTGGGGGGTTGGACCATCCAAATAATGTCATTCCCCAGTGTGCCAGCGTGGTGTAGTGGTTAAGAGCTATGGTTTCGAGCGGTGGACTGTGATCTGGAGAACCGATTTTTTTCCTCCTCCTCCTCATCCACCCCCTCCTTCTCCTCCTATCAGCCTTTTCCCCATGTTTGGCACACTCTTCTCCAAATCTGCTTGGATCTAAATTTCCAAAAGATCAGAGGCAAAGTGGATTTTCCCATCAGGTGGACAGGAAGGTGCAAATTTGCAAATCTGCAAACCTTCCATCCCCCAGCTCCGTATGTTCATCCTCTCGTACCTGTCATTCCCCCTACACACAAACACATTCAAGGGATGTTTTTAAAAAATTGGAAGTAGGTTATCACTAGAGCACCTTCCCATCCTTTCAGTACGGAAATCCACTTTGACTCCAATATTTCCAGAAAGATCGGCGCAAACCACAGAAGGACAATGGGACATAACGTTTGGCTCTCAAACCCCAGCAGGGATTTTCAGAGCATTCAAAGTGGAGCCAATCGCCTATTGTGGAAGCATTCTGAGTCTCCCCTCTCCCCATCAAACTAGTTTTCTTGCAGATGTGAAACCATCAATGGCTAGAAAGGACATTTAATTTCTTTCCCCCATTCTATTCTCTATTAACAGTCTTCACACCAGCTCTGGGAGAGATGCTCACACAAAGGTGCTCTTAAAGCCTCGAGTGTGAAAATGGTCTCTAGTGGCTACATCCAGGGATTTTGAAAGAAATAAAGGACGCTGGTGACATGAAATGCTGTTGTGTGCTTTGCCTAACATGCTCCATGCATGCAGGCATGCTTTGTGCATACTTAGGCAGACAAAGTCCTGGCTTCTGCCGTCCCCTGGGGGAAATACTCCCCAGACAGTGTTCCCACCTCTGTCCTTTTAGTACTCCCACCTATGGGGAAATAAATAGTGGCCATTTACGCTTGGTAATTAGCAGTGTGTTCCAGGCTGAATTGGCCTGCATATTTTTTTTAGTTTTTCACACGCTGAACCATCATTCAGGAAGTGACTGCGAAGCTGGTGCACACCTGCGTTGCATTTCTTAAGAGCCCTTTTAGCGCGACCTTTTGCATTTGCTCTGCCCCCACCGCGAAGAATCCCCTCAAACAAGCATGCAAAATCACAGCTGCAAGTTAGCTATGCACACGCTAATGGTTATGCAAATAGGAACGAAGGAGCATCGGGCCGTGAATAAGCATTTTAAAGGTCGCATTTTAAAAAAGAGCTTTGAAGCAAGCATCAAAATTGTCCCTGCATAAATGGCCAGTGAGTACTTTGCTAGCTCTTCATCAAGATTCAGGGCAGGACATGGCAGCCCCAGAAGCAAAAGTGTCCTCTCGTTCTCTTCCAGGCCCACCGTTCTGGGGTCTGGTGAATTCAGCTTGGAGTCTCTGCGCCATTGGCAAACGCCAGTCGCCACTGGATGTGAACACAAGTCAGATGGTGTTTGACCCTTTCCTTCTTCCTCTTCGCCTCAGCACAGGTGGGAAGAAGGTGGGTAAGATCTATAGAGCTTATGTCAGAGTAACTGTGATAGTTAAATGGAACCTCCATATGCAGAGGCAGTGTCCCACTGGCATCATTTTCTGAGAGGGGGGCAGCAGTGGAGGGCTATTGCTTTATACTCTGCTTGAGGGCTTCCCCAGAAATCTGATTGGCCACAGAGAAAATGGGTGCTGGACTAGTGGACCTTTGGTATGGTCCCTCAGGGCTCTCATGTTCATTATCTCAGGATCTGTGACAGCGACCCTTCAAGGTAGGCAACAAGGGTTTATCCAAGGCCACGTAATGGTTGAAGAAATTATGTGCCTCCCGCCCAGACCTGGATGGCCCAGGCTAACTCGATTTGTCAGATCCTGGAAGCTAAGCAGGGTCAACCCTGGTTAGTACTTGGGTGGGAAGGAAGTCCAGGGTTGTTACACAGAGGCAGGCAATGGCAAACCACTTATGGTTTGAGAGCCAGCGTGGTGTAGTGGTTAAGAGCGGTGGTTCGGAGCAGTGGACTCTGATCTGGAGAACCAGGTTTGATTCCCCGCTCCTCCACATGAGTGGCAGAGGATAATCTGGTGAACTGGATTTGTTTCCCCACTCCTTCATATGAAGCCAGCTGGGTGACCTTGGGCTAGCCACAGCTCTCTCAGCCCCACCTACCTCACAGGGTGTCTGTTGTGCAGAGGGGAAGGTGGTTGTAAGCCGGTTAAATTCTCCCTTAAGTGGTAGACAAAGTCGGCATATAAAAACCATCTCTTCTTCTAATTTTCACCTCTTGCCTTGAAAACCCTACGGGGTCGCCATAAGTCAGCTGCGACTTGACGGCGTTTTCCAACACCACCGTCCATCCCAGTCTCTTTCCGCTGCTTTCCCCACCTCGTTGTCTCCCCCTGCAGGTCAGCGGCACCATGTACAACACGGGGCGGCACGTGTCCTTTCGTCCAGATCCGCTACAGCTGGTCAACGTTTCTGGGGGGCCTCTTCTGTACAGCCACCGGCTCCAGGAGATACGTCTGCATTTTGGCAGCGAGGACGGATTTGGCTCCGAGCACTGGATCGACGGCGAGAGCTTTTCTGCCGAGGTGGCCGCCGACCCTTCTCCATTCACCTTCTGCAGCCATGAAAATGAACGGCTGCCTTTTACGGGCTCTTTTAAGCTCAGAGGGCTAGTTTAGGCATGCAGAATCAGTTGCCGTTCAAGTTAACAGCGCCGGGCAAGCTGTTTACACATTTCAAACATACCCTCGTAGGAAAAGAGAGTCCCTGTAGACATTTTGGGCAGTCTTTAAGCAGAGGCTGGGCAAACACTTGTTAGGGATGCTCTAGTGGCCAGAGACATTTAGAAAAATCTGAATATATTTTTTCAACTAAGAGACAACATAGGAGGAATTAAGTTAAACTTCCAAAATGCAAGCCAGCATTCTAGGACAGATTTAAGCTGAACTACGCATGAGATGTAAACGGTGGGATGTGGAAGTTGTGTTTCCCCTTACGGATTGGATTTGGGAGAAAGTGACTCTTCCAGATCAGCTGGAACGAGGGTTGCCAGGTCCCCCCGGCCGCTGGCTGGGGATGGGGGGCGGGGTAGGGTTGCCAGATCCAGGTTGGGAAACTCCTGGAGATTTGGGGATGGAGCCGGGGGGGGCAGGGACCTCAGTGGGGCACAATGCCATAGAATCCACCCTCCAAAGCATCCATTTTGTCCAGGAGAACTTATTTCTGTAGTCTGGAGATGAACTGTAATCCCAGGGGATCCCCAGGTCCCACCTGGAGACTGGCATCCCTAGCCAGAATCATAATTCTCTGCTGGCAGAAGACAAGCTTCATATACTATCCTCTCTCTTGCAATGTGCATGTAGACATAAGAACATAAGAAAGGCCCTGCTGGATCAGACCAAGGTCTATCAAGTCCAGCAGTCTGTTCACACAGTGGCCAACCAGGTGCCTCTAGGAAGCCCACAAGCAAGACAACTCCAGCAGCACCATCCTGCCTATGTTCCAATGCACCTAATATAATAGGCATATTCCTCTGATCCTGAAAAGACATTCTGTTCCTTTTCCTACTGACCCCTAGGTACAGTTGATCCACTACAACCAAGAGCTGTACCCTAACATCTCAGAGGCCTCACGCAACCCCAATGGCTTGGCTGTTATTTCAATCTTTGCTAATGTGAGTCCATCTTTGGCCAACGGGCAGACACCCCCCCCCCCCGATGGGCTTGAGGTGGGCTGGAAATCAGGGAGTGGGACACACGGCTTTTGATCCCTTCTCTGCTTGCAGGTCGGGCCAAGTCCTAACCCGTTCCTAACCAGGCTATTAAACAGAGAGACCATTACCCGGATCTCCTATAAAAGTAAGCGGGGACAGTTTGGGGGGCGTTACGGATCATGCTGGAGTTGCGTTGGCAAAAGTGGGAGGGATTGGCAAGGCTGAAGATGAAAGGGGGGCAGAATTTAGATTTGAAGAGAAATTTTTGCCCCATGTGGAAACTGATTTGGCTATGAAGTTCAGGGCAGACAAAAGAAAATACACAGTACATAATGAATGTCTAGAAATCACTTCTGTGAGATGGGATGTGGACGGGATGCAGGAAGAGTTGTGGCTCAGTGGTAGAGCATCTGCTTGGCATGCAGAAGGTCGCAGGTTCTGCCCTGGCTAGAGCTTTGGGTAGATCTACTTATCATGATCGCTAAAAGGGATCTCCATATTCAGAGGCAGTTATTACTTTGATCGTCAGATGCTCTGGACAGCCAAGAAGGGAAGGTTGTTTCCTTCAAGCCCTGCTTGCTTAGGAATCATCCAGAGGGGGCCGTGGCTCAGTGGTAGAGCATCTGCTTGGCATGAAGGTCCCAGGTTCAATCCCCGGCATCTCCAGCTAAAGGGACTAGGCAAGTAGGTGATGTGAAAGACTCTGCCTGAGACCTTGGAGAGCCGCTGCTGGTCTGAGTAGACAATACTGACTTTGATGGACCGAGGGTTTGATTCAGTATAAGGCAGCTTCATGTGTTCATTCATATTAAAAGACTGTGGTGTAGAATACCTGGTCCACACTGGATGTTGGTCTAGCAGATCCCATTCTAATGTTACAGACAATGCCTACCTTCTACACGACCTGAGTCTTGAGGATCTTTATCCTGAGACGTTCGGTTTCATCACCTACCAGGGATCCATGTCGACCCCTCCGTGCTACGAAACGGTCACTTGGATCCTCATTGACCGGCCCATCAACATTACCTCCGTCCAGGTTAGTCTGTGTGGCAGTGGCTCCCCGTTCAAGAATAATTGGACTGCTCTGGTAACTTCTCTGACCTGTTTTAGAGATCTCCAGCTAAGGAAATCGGTACAGAAGGAGGGGACACATGGTACTTCCTTACTAAAGGAGTAATTGCCTTGCACAATTTGCGGCCAGAGGATGTAGTGTTGGATGCTAGCTTGTGTATGTTATGTGCTGTCAAGTTGCTTCCGACTTAACAGCGCCTCTGTGAATTAATGACCTCCAAAATGTCCTATCATTAACAGCCTTGCCAAGATCTTGCAAAATGCAGGCCGCGGCTTCTTTTATGGAGTTTAGTTGGATTTCAAAAGGGAGTAGACAAATTCATGGGGAATAAGACAGCCAGTGGCCAGCATGGTGTAGTGGTCAAGAGCGGTGGTTTGGAACGCTGGATTCTGATCTGGAGAACCGGGTTTGATTCCCCTCTCCTCTACATGAGCAGCGGAGGCTAATCTGGCGAACCGGGTTGGTTTCTCCACTCCTACACACGAAGCCAGCTGGGCGACCTTGGGCTAGTCACAGCTCTCTTAGAGCTCTCTCAGCCCCACCTTCCTCACAGGGTGTCTGTTGTGGGGAGGGGAAGGTGATTGTAAGCCGGTTTGATTCTTCCTTAAGAGGTAGAGAAAGTCGGCATATAAAAACCAACTCTTCTTCTTCTCCTCCTTCTTCTTCATCACAAGGACTAAATAGGAACTTTGTGTTTAAGATACCAGAGCTGGGGAGGGCAACAGTCTTCACCCCCATTCTCTTTCAGGGGCATCTGTTCAGCCACTGTGTGAAATGGGATGCTGGACAAGATGCCCCATTGGTCTGATTCAGCATGGCTGCTCTTCAGTCCTGGCTTCCAGTTTTCTTTTTATGAGTCCCTAAGACCTCTCTGTCCTCCCCGAGGGCTGAAAGGTCCCGATGCATTTTGTAGTATCCCTTTCCCACCGCTCTCGTTGCCAGATACACTCCCTTCGCCTTCTCAGCCAGAACCTTCCTTCCCAAATTTTCCGAAGCATGAGCGATAACTCAAGACCCCTCCAGCCCCTCTTACAACGAAGCCTTCGCAGCAACCGGGACCTGCGGCGCCCCACGCGGCGATGCAAAGGAGCCAACTACAAGCTACATGGTACAGAAACAAGACAGACATCCCTTCCTCTAGGGCTGCCAACCTCAAGGTACTAGCTGGAGATCTCCTGCCATTACAACTGATCTCCAGCCGATAAAGATCGACAAAGCTGAGAAAATGGCATCTTTGGCAACTGGACTCAATGGCACTGAAGTCCCTCCCCTCCCAAACCCCGCCCTCTTCAGGCTCCACCCCAGTAACTTCCCACCGGTGGTGAAGAGGGACCTGGCAACCCTACCTTCCCCTTGGGAAACGCCTCTCCTCCTAGAAGGAAGCACCACCCCAAGGAAGATCTTCTGGAAGGGCCCGTAACTCTTCCGAGTTCTGTTTGCATGGGGTCTTTGGACCTTGGTTGCCAACTCTGGGTTGGGAAATACTGGAGATGGATGGATCCTGGGAAAGGCAGGATTTGGGGATGGGAGGGACCTCATCAGGGTATAATGCCATAGAGTCCACCTTCCAAAGCAGCCATTTCTCAAGCCTATCTCAGTAGTGGAGATCAGCTGTAATTCTGGGAGATCTCCAGGCCCCGTCTGGGGGCTGGCAACCCAACTCTTGGCCCTACATTCCAAAGAACCTTGAAGCTGTATGAGTGCGCAAATTCCTGGGGGTTGTGGGTCTCAGCCCCTTTGTTTTGTGATGTCCCCTTTAGCTACTGTTTTCAGAAAACCATTGGGTTGGAAAATAGGTCTCCTTAACTCTAAGTATAGGAATGGGATTTGTGGATGGCATTAAGGGCCCCAGATCCCCCATTGGTCCTTTAGCTGACCTTCCCACTTCACGTAGTAAAGGCGGGACGGACAGACAGACAGACAGACAGACAGACAGACAGACAGATAGATAGATAGATAGATAGATAGATAGATAGATAGATAGATAGATAGATAGATAGATAGATAGAGCCAGCGTGGTGTAGTGGTTAAGAGCGGCGGTTTGGAGTGGTGGACTCTGATCTGGAGTACCGGGTTTGATTCCCCATTCCTCCACATGAAGCCAGCTGGGTGACCTTGGGCTAGACACACTCTCAGCCCCATCTACCTCACAGGGTGTCTGTTGTGTGGGGGGGGAGGTGATTGTAAGCCAGTTTGATTCTCTCTTAAGTAGTAGAGAAAGTTGGCATATAAAAACCAACTCTTCTTCTTCTTCTTCAGATAGACAGACGATAGATAGATAGATAGATAGATAGATAGATAGATAGATAGATAGATAGATAGATAGATAGATATTTTTAAAAGCCTTCCCCTAATTTATATTTTTCTTCTCTCTTGCAGTTGACGGCACCCGGCCCTCCAAAACTGTCGTCTAGACAGGCCCCACTGCAGCCAATTTTGTCCTATTGAATGTTCAAGGGTGTCTGTCGCTCCCTCAAAGTTCAGTCTCTTACTGGGGAAGCTACAGTCTCCCAGTGCTGGCTGGCTATGCCGCCCCCCTCATGTGAAGGGGGATAATGTGGCCCGCCCGTGAAGCACATTGGACTTTCTGTATCAGAGGCCTTTGGAGCATCTCTTCTTCCCCTATACCGTTTCCAGAAAGTTTTTTTTTTAAAAGCGAGGCAAAGGCTCTTTAATAGCAGAATGCGGTATAACCCAGTTTAACGGACTATCTTTAAAAGGGGCCTGCAGGAGTTCATGAAGGGAGAACTTGACCCTTTGACATTGCTTCCCTGTCGTTCTGGAAGCAAACACTCCTGCCTGGACATCAAATATACCTTACATCTCTACACATCCCAAATGTTAGAGAAAGAGAAACTCAGAGGGAGAAAGTGCCCCAAATGTTGCGCAGGCAAGCCAAGGCATATGTGGCCAGGGGGTAGAACACGTGCAGGGCAAAACCTCAGTATATTTGGTGGGACAAATAAGCAGAGTTGGCTCCTCGCGGTGTCTGAATGCACACCTGGGTATCTGTAGAACATCCTGTGAATAGCGGGAGCCGTGGAGCGCAAGAAAAAAAACAGGATCGTGCCTCAAAAATGGTAAATGGCCTAAATAATGTATGCCTTGTGAAAAGTTTAGTGGGGGGTGGGAGAAGGAAAGCATGCTAAAGCCACCCAGAGATGACCCCACAAATTCTGATTCTCTCTCATGACTTTGGGAGAACACTTGAAACTTCACCTACTTTGTGTGTGAATTTAGGGGGGAGGGTAGTCTAAGGTAGAACAGACAAACAGAAGCCTTACCCCCAAGTTGTCATCTTAGCATAACCTGGGAAATTTGGGGGGCTGGGTGCGAGGACAGAGATACATGGGAATACGATCATAATTTCCGAGCAGCCTCCAAAAACTAACTGGGGAGCAGGGGAGGGAAGCATTTCATTGCCAAAATAATACGACTTTTGAATAAGGATGAATATTATTAATTAAAAAGGCAATTTTCAAAATTGGCTTTGATGTGTTTGGAGTCGCTTTCTGTAACTCGAGCGGGGCCAAACTGGACCTAACTCTGATTCTGCAGAATTCAGATAAAACGGGGATGGGAAAGAGCCATTCAAAGCATCGCACGGAGAAGAAAGAAGTGGAATCTTTTCCCTCATGTGCGCTTTCCCCTCCCAGAATTTCTTGCTTCTCCCCAGAAGTTTTGCCTTCAGCAGGGATTATTCCAAAGGAACCAATAAACGCTTCATAGAATCATAGAGTTGGAAGGGACCACCAGGGTCATCTAGTCCAACCCCCTGCACAATGCAGGAAATTCACAACTACCTCCCCCCCACCCCCACCCACAGTAACCATACCCAGAAGATGGTCAAAAAAACAAAAACCCTCCAGGATCCCTGGCCATTCTGGCCTGGAGGAAAGTTGTTTCTTGACCCTAAAGTGGTAATCGGCACTACCCTGGGCATGTAAGAAAGGACCACAGGAGCCAAACACTGATGCAAACCTTCCTCTCATTCCTGCCTAAGGTCATAAAATCAGAATTGCTGACATGCGGCCATCTAGCCTCTTCTTTAAAACCTTCAGGGAAGGAGAGCCCACCAGCTCCCGAGGTGGAGGGGCCATGGCTCAGTGGTAGAGCCTCTGCTTGGCATGCAGAAGGCCCCAGGTTCAATCCCCCGCATCTCCACTTAAAGGGACCAGGCAAATAGGTGATGTGAAAGACCTCTGCCTGAGACCCTGGAGAGCCGCTGCCGGTCTGAGTAGACAATACTGACTTTGATGGGCCAAGGGTCTGATTCAGTAGAAGGCAGCTTCGTGTATTCATGTGAGGAAGCCTGTTCATATGCTGATCAACAGATGCCCATCCATATCCCCCCACCCCAACACAGAGTCAACTGCATCAGTGTTCCAAGTAGAAACTGGATTTATCTGGAAACGTTTGGTGCAGATGTAAGGGTTGTGGAGGGTGGAGGTTAACACACACTTGGGAGCACATGCTTTGCATCCTGACGGTCCACAGTTCAGTTCCAGTTAAAAGGATTTGGTCTACCTTGGAGAGCCACCAGCAGTGGCCATTGAGAGCAGTGAGCTTGTTGATCTATCTAAGGCACTTCCATATGTAAGACTGACCCCCTTCCTCGTTGAGCTGAGGTTCTCAAGAATTAGCTCATCAGGTCTTCTCAAGGGAAGAAAATGGCAGTTCCCTGGGTTTAACTCTGGGTTGGTTCACAGAGCCCTCAACATAAACTAGATTGCCGGGGAGGGGCCGTGGCTCAGTGGTAGAGCCTCTGCTTGGCATGCAGAAGGTCCCAGGTTCAATCCCCGGCATCTCCAGTCAAAAGGACTAGGCAAGTAGGTGATGGGAAAGACCTCTGCCTGAAACCCTGGAGAGCCATGGAGAGGGGCCATGGCTTAATGGTTGAGCCTCTGCTTGGCATGCAGAAGGTCCCAGGTTCAATCCCCGGCATCTCCAGTTAAATGGACTGGGCAAATAGGTGATGTGAAAGACCTCTGCCTGAGACCCTGGAGAGGCACTGCCGGTCTGAGTAGACAATACTGACTTTGATGGACCCAGGGTCTGATTCTGTATAAGGCAGCTTCATGTGTTCAATGTGGATTTAGCAGATGGAGGCCTGAATTTGAGAGCACAGTGATTTCCTTATTTCACAAACGCCCATGTCCCCAGCCATTTGTAGGGGTTCACTTGACAGTAATTTAGTATTAAAATTGTGTTAATTACTACTGGCGGATTCAGCCATAGTCTCCAACTTTCTCAAGGGCTAGTTGTCAGAGCCCTAGTCCTCCTGGAGAGAGAAAAAAATGGCTAGAGTGACCTTATCGAACAGAGCTTCTTCTACGCTTAGGGTTGCCAGCTCTGGCTTGGGAAATACCTGGAGATTTTTGGGGTGGAGACTGAGGAAGGGGAGGTTTGGGGAGGGAGTGAACTGCAATGCCATAGAGTCCAATTGCCAAAGCGGCCATTTTCTCCAGGTGAACTGATCTCTGTGACCTGGAGATCTCTTGTCAGCTAGCTGGGTGGAGGAGGTTGTGAAAAATGGAGTCGAAAGGGATATGACTTGATATGACATTTTGTGAAAAATGGAGTCGAAAGGGATATGACTTGAACTAATTCAAATTGTTCGAAGTAATTAAGTTATCAAAGTTAAAAAATGTATTTTAAGATATTGACAGATATGGTTTATTATAATGAATTAGAACTGAATACAAAGAGAGAAATATGGATATTAAATGGACTGAGGAGGGGAGAGGGGAAGTTAACTATACACACTTGTTTAGAGATAAGATAGAAATCGTTTATATTATGTATTATGTGAATTGAAAGACACTTAAGATTGTAAACCAATTTGAAAAATAATAATTTTTTTAAAATGGAGTCGCTACTGCCCTCTGGTGGGGAAAAAGTCCAAATCAGTTTGTTTCTCCCCTAAACACAGCTGGAGGGAGAGGAATCCAGTGGAGCAGATATGGAGTGGTTGGGATTGTTTGCCATAGCAGCAGAGACACAGGAAAGTGCTGAAAGCCCTAGTGAGAGGAAACAGAAAGCAAGGGGTCGAGGGAGAGGTGGAAGCCAAGTAGCTTGTAGTCAATTGGATTGGTATGCAGGCTTCCAGCGTGGTGTGGTGGTTAAGAGCGGTGGTTTGGAGCGGTGGACTCTGCTCTGGAGGAACTGGGTTTGATTCCCCACTCCTCCACATGAGCGGTGGAGGCTAACTGATTTTGTTTCCCCCACTCCTCCACATGAAGCCAGATGAGTGACCTTGGGCTAGTCACAGCTCTGATAGAGCTCTCTCAGCCCCACCTACCTCACAGATTGTCTGTTGTGGGGAGGGGAAGGGAAGGTGATTGTAAGCCGGTTTGATTCTGCCTTAAGCGGTAGAGAAAGTCGGCATATAAAAACCAACTCTTCTTCTTCTTCCTACTGTGACAACATGGGCAGGATGGCCAGCTCTGGTTTGGGAAATTCCTGGTAATCTGCAGGGAGGCGAGGGGTGCCTCCTGTGGAGGGTGGGGTTTGGGGCAGGGAAGGTGTTATGTCCGCGTGGGAAGGATTCACGAGATCAGAGACAGAGTTCAACAACACAGCTTTATTTGATTTCAGCACAGAACTAACTTATACACTGAACGTGCCCTGCTTATATGCCCCCCTGGCCGCCTGCGGCCACTCCCCCCCCCGATCCGTGATAGGGGGGAATACCCTCTTGGTGACCAATGGGACATGCTGGCTTAGGGCCAATAGGATCCGTTTGCTTGACCAATAGGGCGAGCAGGGTTTAGGATCCTTCGTGCAGAACTCAAGCTCCTGAGTCCCCCTTGATTACTCCCCAACTATATACATACACAACAGAAGGACCTCAGTGGGGCGTAACATAGAGTTCATACATAGGGGTGCCAACCTCCAGGTGCTCAATACCAGGTAGTCAACGTGTTGGACTCATTTTGATTCCCTATACTATAGTGAATGTATAGGTTTATACCTGACTGTTACACGTTTGTATATTTTGTATATTTGGACATTTGGAATTGCATTATACCATTATTTTCATCATTACTATTTTATGTGATTATCAGCCTACTAGCTGGAGGTGCTAGCTGGAGATCTCCTGCTATTACAACTGATCTCCAGCCGATAGAGATCAGTTCCCCAGGAGAAAATGGCTGCTTTGGCCATTGGACTCTATGGCATTGAAGTGAAGTGCTGCTGTATTACTTAGAAGCCAATGGTTAGCGGTTCCTCCCTCCCCAAACCCCGCCCTCCTCAGGCTCCGCCCCAAAAACCTCCTGCCGGTGGCAAAGATGGACCTGGCAACCCTATTAGTACAGTCCATTTTCCTTTTATTTCTTTTTATTATTTTTCAAACTTATTCACATTCAATTGTATCTTTCCAATCATAGTATATAATATGAACAATTTCTATCTTATCACTAAAAAAATTATATAATTAACTTCCCCTCCCCTCCTCTATCCATTTAATATCTTTATTTCTCTCTTTGTGATTAAAGTCTAATTCATTATAATAACCCACATTAATCATTATCTTAAAATCTAATCTTTGACTTTTGGTATCTTAGTTACTTCATACAATTTGAATTAGAGCAAAGCATATCCCTTAACATTTCCCAAGTTAAGTTCATTTACACAGTATGTTGTCCATGCCTCCCATTCTCCCACAAATTCCGTGTTTTCCTTTTGATTTATTTGTAGAGTCCATTTTTCAAAGCAGCCATTTTCTCCAAGGCAACTGATCTCTGTAGTCTGGAGATCAGTTGTAATTCTGTGAGACCGCCAGGCACCACCTGAAATTTGGCATTCCTAGGATTGCGAGAAGTCCTCTGAAGTTCTGTTCCTTAGGCCACTCATCTCCGACCCTTTTTCAGACAACAGACCCACGTTTTTAATCCCAACGTAGAACCTGGAACCCACTTTACAGTTGTTAGCGTATATGTATCTACCTGCTCCGGGGTTTGCCTACACTGCTGACACGCTGATTTAAGTCATGCCTTCTCCCTAGAGACCCCTGGAAATCCTAGTTCCTTGAGGGGGAGAGTAGAGGTCTCCAACATGATTCTTAAGCTAAAACTAGACATGGTAGGGAGGAGAGGAGTCCACATGCCATCCTTTCATGTATAAAGCAAGAGGAGAGGGGTTCAGGTTCCACGTTTGAAGCATTTTTCTCCCAGTCTGTCTCCAATAGCAACAGGGAGCTACCCTGGAAGAAAAATGCCACTTTGATCCTTAGTTTCTGCACCAAACAAAAGGATTTTGAACAGGAGAAACAGTGCCGGTTAAAACTAGCATAGGATCCATGTAAACTGGCAGCACAGACAAAACCTCACGCTTTTCTCCTTCTTTCCAGCCGTCTACTTCTTTCTTTAAAAATAAAAACAAATGAATTACCTGTTTGAAATGTGGTGTTGGAGGAGAGTGTTACGGATACCCTGGACTGCCAAAAAAGCAAATCAGTGGGTTATAGATAAAATCAAGCCTGAACTGACCCTAGAAGCTAAAATGACTAAACTGAGGATGTCGTATTTTGGTCGCATCATGAGACGACAAGAGTCACTGGAAAAGACAGTCATGCTAGGCAAAGTTGAGGGCAGCAGGAAAAGAGGAAGACCCAACAAGAGATGGATGGACTCAATAAAGGAAGCCACAGCCCTCAGTTTGCAAGACCTGAGCAAGGCTGTCAAAGATAGGACATTTTGGAGGACATTGATTCGTAGGGTCACTTAACACATACACATCCACTAGCCAAAGAACAATGCTTTAAACCATGGAGTAGGGCTTCTGTCCCAGTTTAGCTACCTCTGGAATATGTTCCACCACATCCCACTCGTTTTCTGGAACCTTATCTCCCTGTCGTTGCCCACTAAGTCCCATTTTCTCCCACACCATCCAGGGGTCCCCGCTTCTGCACCTCCCACCCTGGACGTCCCCTTTAATCTACCGCACGTTACGCTAACTGTTGGCATCCCGTTGACTTATGAATCAATCCGAGGAGGGAGAAGAGCAGAGGGAGAGAAAAAAGTTTCATTTTTTGTCCCAAGGAAACGTGACATCTAAATCTCGCATGCGCTCCTGGTAGATCTGTTCAAACCGTTCACTCTGTTCCGCCGTCAGATGGTTCTTCCAGTCACCAGAGATCCCTGCAAATAGATGGGCAGAATTAATACACAAATAGATGCAGAACAGCCAGAGGGAAGTATTTCTTCATGCAGCTCATGACTAACCTGCCAGTGTGCTCGGCTACAAGCTGTGACGACGGCTGGCGTCCCAGTGTCACAGGCAAATTCATGCAGGACAGGTCTGCCAGCGTTCTCATTAGCTAAAAACAGAGCCTCTATATTCAGAGGCAATCTATTTCCGATTGCCAAACACAGGAGACAACGGAGGTTGCCTTTCTCTAACAAGCCATGTTCATGAGTTTAATAGGGGTATCTGGACAACTGGGTACATTGCTGGACTAGACAAGTTTTTACATTGGTCCAGGCTAAGTCATAGGAGGGCAGCAGAACTTTCTGGGATTGGCAGCCACAAAGAGAGAGACGGCAAGGGAATATAACACCACATTATGCCAGAACAGGGTTCTATTAAAGCAAACGGAGGTTGCTAATGGAAGGAACTAAGGAGCAGGCAAGTGGGGGGGGGGGATTTCTCCTTAAAGGCCACATTTTAAAAAGGAGCTTTGAGCTAGCATCAAAATTGAGCCTGCATAAATGGCCTGAGAGACATAAATGGGCAGCTGAAGTTTTCGTGGCATGAGTTAAATGGCTTCACTTGGTAAATTACATCCTCTTAAGCCTCGATTGTGGAGCGCCGTGGCACAGAGTGGTAAGCTGCAGTGCTGCAGTCCAAGCTCTGCTCATGTCCTGAGTTCGATCTCGACGGAAGTCGGTCTCAGGTAGCTGGCTCAAGGTTGACTCAGCCTTCCATCCTTCCGAGGTCGGTAAAATGAGTACCCAGCTTGCTGGGGGTAAAGGGAAGACGACTGGGGAAGGCACTGGCAAACCACCCCGTAAACAAAAGTCTGCCTAGTAAACGTCGGGATGTGATGTCACCCATGGGTCAGGAATGACCCAGTGCTTGCACAGGGGACCTTTACCTTTAAGCCTCTATTAAAGGGACAGGATGTTTATTTCGCCAGGCTGCTGGCAACCCTAGATAAGTCCAGGCAAAAGGGTCGTCCGGGGAAGTAACTCCCTGTTCAAGGCTGCCTGCGTTCGCACATAACAGCACAAAATGAAAAATCTGTATGTGTGGAAGGAGCCAAGGCAGATCAAATACGAGACACAGGTGTTTTCAAGCAATGGAATATGAAATGATGCATTGCGAGAACGCCGTGCTGCTGATGCTGGAGACCTCGTCTGCAAACACAGCAGAGTAAGGCGGTGAAATGGGGGTGCACCACTTCATTGTATGTCATGATTTTAATGTGCCCTCCTGTAAAAACGCCGCCCAAATTTAAAAAAAAAATCAGGGAGAAAGATTATTAAAGTTTAGCCCTTCACATGTGAGCTGGTGTTCCACTTAACAAGGAATGATAAGTTTAAAGGGAAGTTTAAAAATGTAATCTATTCCCCCTACAACCCGAGATAGTCCAGTCCATCTAGGGTTGCCAGGTCCCTCTTCACCACCGGCAGGAGGTTTTTGGGGCGGAGCTTGAGGAGGGCAGGGTTTGGGGAGGGACTTCAATGCCATATAGTCCAGTGGTCAAAGTGGCCATTTTCTCCAGGTGAACTGATCTCTATTGGCTGGAGATCAGTTGTAATAGCAGGAGATCTCCAGCTAGAACCTGGAGGTTGGCAACCCTAAATCCATCCCACCCCCTCAGTACTCTGCCACCTCATTCCTGTCTCTTTTTATTGCCCGTGTAGGCCGGGCCTTGGATTTGAACATAGGAAAAGATTCAGACTGATATTGGCCATCTATGATCTGATCCCCAGACATGTAACTGAGCCCCAAAAAGCAGCTATGTTCTCCCACATGGATTGGAGTTGTGGTGTTGGGGAAGACAGTATTAATGCTCCTCTCCACCCCATATAGGGTTGCCAACCTCCAGGTACTAGCTGGAGATCTCCTGCTATTACAACCAATCTCCAGCCAATAGAGATCAGTTCCCCTGGAGAAAATGGCCACTTTGATGATTGGACTCTATGGCATTGAAGTCCCTCCCCTCCCCAAACCCCGCCCTCCTTAGGCTCCACCCCCAAAAACCTCCCGCAGGTAGCGAAGAGGGACCTGGCAACACTAACCCCGTACCACTTCACTGTTCAAAACTGGATCTGGACTGCTCTTAGTCCCAGTAGGGGGAAAAGACAGGCACCCATTTTCGTCTGTCTTTCCCCCCTGCCGAACCTGAACGCTCTGGAGAAGTGTTTTTGTTGTGGAAATGGAACAGAGGAGGAGAATTCACTCACCCTTTCTTTCCCCAGCACTGAAGTTCCTCCCATAGCTCCCTTTTCAGGCTAAATCATAATACGTGAACACATGAAACAGCCTTATACTTGGTCCATCAAAGTCAAGTCAGTATTAGAATAGAATCATAGAGTGGGAAGGGACCACCAGGGTCATCTAGTCCAACCCCCTGCACAGTGCAGGAAATTCACAACTACCTCCCCCACACACACACCCAGCGACCCATACTCCATGCCCAGAAGATAGCCAAGATGCCCTCCCTTTCATGATCTGCCTAAGGTCATAGAATCAGCATTGCTGACAGATGGCCATCCAGCCTCTCCTTAAAAACCTCCAGGGAAGAAGAGCTCATCACCTCCCGAGGAAGCCTGTTCCACTGAGGAATTGCTCTGACTGTTAGAAAATTCTTCCTAATGTCTAGATGGAAAGTTTTTTGATTTAATTTTAACCCGTTGGTTCTGGTCCGACTTTCTGGGGCAACAGAAAACAACTCGGCACCATCCTCCATATGACAGCCCTACAAGTACTTGAAGTATTGTCTACTCAGACTGGCAGCGGTTCTCCAGGGTCTCAGGCAGAGGTCTTTCACATCACCTACTACCTGGTCCTTTTTAACTAGAGATGCCGGGGATTGAACTTGGGACCTTCTGCGTGCCGAGCAGATGCTCTACCACTGAGCCTCCCTGACAGCAGATCCTCAGCATCATATGTATTCTGGTCCTTAGCAGAATACCCACAGCTGACATCCCTCATACCTGGAGGGCAGGTCACCTTGCCCCCGCCCCCCCCGCCCATTCTGCCATCACCTTTGCGAAGAAAAGCACTTTTCTTGTGGTCCATGAGGAATCGCGGTACACGTGAGAAGTTGGACATCTTATTACTTTTCATGGCTTCGAAGGAGGCATTCGCCACCACGGAGTCTATGGCTGCGTCATCTAGATCCTTGCCCAGGAATCGGCTGATACGGACTACACTTCCCCGCAGGTCCTGGAGAAGGGGTTGGGACAAAGCAGGGGAGATGGTCTCTGGTTACAAAGAACGTACTTCCAACACAAATGCTCTTAAAGCGCTACAGAATTAAACCAGGGATCTTCCCAAACAAGAGATACCTGAAGGATGCCTCTAGACAGATTTTGGAGTTGTCGCTGGGGGATGTGCCAAGAATCTCTTGTTGAACATTCCTAACTGCTTTGCAAAACTGCAAATTTTCAAAGTCCTTTCTTTACCTGGGTGCCATGATAATCTAATAGGTTTGAAATGGGATTGGATGTATATTTCCCTAAGCCTCCATTTCTTTCTCTCCTCTAAAATAACGCAGAAGCCTTTGCCCGCTGCTCCTTCTCCCCCCAACTTAAGTCCGGCAGGCCATAATCCCCTCCCAGAGAAGTCAGCCATTACAGGTTCTAGTCCTCCGTTCTCTTCTCATCCAGTTTGTGGCAAGCCGGTTTTTCACCGCTTCATTTACCCTGACAGGATTTTTGGCAAGACTAATAGATAGTAAAACACCTCACTAACAAAGCACTATGGGAATTGTTAACAGCCATGGTCAATATATTTCCACAGCAGACAGGCAGCTGCTTCTGTTTTTGTGTGTGTTCAGGGCCCTCAAGTCGCTTCCGACTTATGGCGACCCTATGAATGAATGACCTCCAATATACGTCCTATCCTTAACAGCCTCGCTCAGGTCTTGCAAACTAGGGCCGTGGCTTCCTTGACTGAGTCAATCCATTTCATGTTGGGTCTTTCTCTTTTCCCGCTGCTTTCAACTTTTCCTAGCATCATTTCCTAGCAGTGACTCTTCTCTTCTCATAGGCCATTTTTGCATGGTCAATTTTGATGCTTGCTCAAAGCTCTTTTTAAAAATGCGACTTTAAAAATGCCTTTTGACGGTCCCAACGCAAAAGGAGAAGTTCCACTCCCCCCACTCGCCTGCTCCTTTGTTCCTGTTTGCATAGCCATTAGCGATTGCATAGCTAATACGCCTCTGTTGTTTTGCATTGTTCCTTGAGGGGGATTCTTCTCGGCAAACACTAAAGGTCGCGTTAAAGGGGCTCTTTTATAATGCGAAGCAGGTATGCGCCAGCTATACAGTCACTTCCGGAATAATGGTTCAGCATGCAAAATTCAAAAAAATATGTGGGGCAATTCAGCCTGGAACACGCTGCTAATTACCATGCAAAAATGATCATAATATAACCAAAGTACAATAGCCTAAGTTTAGTCATGTTAGCCTCTAGGGCAGAGGTTCTCGACCTTTTTTGCTCCACTCCCCCCTTTCACCAATGTTTAGAATATAATTCCCCCCTTCCCAAGATAGTCATAAACTTTATTGAATGTCGCAGATTAAATTAAAAACAAACTACAATTTTACAGATTGTACATAATCTACAGGACATCACACTTTGCTGAATAGTGGTCCCAATTCCCCCCTGGAACCCTAAAATCCCCCCCGGGGGGGAATTCTCCCCTTGTTGATAACCCATGTTGTAGGGAGAGTTCAGGCTTGATTTGATCTAGAGCCCACTTATTTATCTTTTTTTGTTTTTGCTTACACACAGTCAAGGAGCCCCGTGGCACAGTGGTAAACTGCAGTACTACAGTCAAAAGCTCTGCTCACGACCTGAGTTTGATCCCGATAGAAGTTGGTTTCAGGTAGCCGGCTCAAGGTTGACTCAGCCTTCCATCCTTCCGAGGTCGGTAAAATGAGCACCCAGCTTGCTGGGGGTAAAGGGAAGATGCCTGGGGAAGGCACTGGCAAACCACCCCGTAAACAAAGTCTGCCTAGGAAACGTCGGGATGTGACGTCATCCCATGGGTCGGGAATGACCCGGTGCTTGCACAGGGGACCTTTACTTACTTTACTTTACACACAGTCAACGAGCCAAGCAACAAATAACAGAAAGCATCTCCCTGCTCATGGATTGGGAACATGCAACTAGGACTAGAAACCTGAAACCAGAACCCTTTGTGCGGAATCATAGAGTTGGAAGGGACCACCAGGGTCATCTAGTCCAACCCCCTGCACAATGCAGGAAACTCACAACTACCTCCCCTACACACCCCCAGTGCCCAGAAGATGGCCTCCCTCTCAGCATCTCCCTAAGTTCATAGAATCAGCATTGCTGACAGAATGCCACGTATGGACATTATTTTCCACTTTCGCACACTTTAACACCATCAGAGCCAGCAAAAAACACATTCCAGCGGCCAGGCCATGCAAAATGTATCTACGCTTGCAAAACACACGTTGAGCGTATAGCTAAAACGACATAATAACCACCTCTTGCAGCTCCTCATATGTGATGAAGAAGAAGTTATCCTCGTCCTTCAAGTTCATCCAGCCTTTAACGTGGTCAAACCAGGATCCAAAAGGCACTGCAGCAGGAGGCAAGAATTAGGCAGGCCCCTTAATGCATAGGGCACACATGTGGGGAAAAGAGGAGGAACTCTCTAAACCACAGGGAGGGAAGGTAGGCGGTCACATGAACACATGAAGCTGCCTTATACTGAATCAGATCCTTCCTCCATCAAGGTCAGCATTGTCTACTCAGACAGGAAGCAGCTCTCCAGTATCTCAGGCAGAGGTCTTTCACATCATCTACTGCCTGGTCCTTTTAGTTGGAGACGCTGAGGATTGAACCCGGGACCTTCTGCATGCCAAACAGATGCTCTACCTCTCAGCCACAGCCCCTTCCCATTTGTCTCCCTGTCACTCACCATCCCCCTTTAGAAACTCTTCCAGGAACTGGTCCAGGGTTCCAGGGTCTTTATAAGGGCGAAACATCGAGGCAAAATGGTAGAGGGACACCAAGACATCTTTCGGGTTCCTAACGGTGTAGATTACCTGTCGGGAGAGGGGAGCAGGTTGAGTGTGCAAACTGGAATGCCGCGGTATCAGTCAACACAAGCCAACTCCACCTGTATGAAATCTACATTAGACTGTTTACTCATGCACCAGAGAAATACATTTCTGCAGCCTGAAACCGTAAGCCTGCTAATGAACGCGGTACAATATTTTTGCCCTTTCACTCAGTAATTTCAAAGTGTGAAGACAGGTGTGATTTCAATTCAAGAGTAGGTTTTCTTTCTTTCATTCTTTCTTTCTTTCTTTCTTTCTTTCTTTCTTTTTCTTTCTTTTTCTCTCTTCCATTCTTTCTTTCTTTCTTTCTTTCTCTCTTTCTATTTCTCTCTTTCTCGCTCTTTCATTCTTTCTCTCTTTTTTCTTGCTCTTTCTTTCTTTCTTTCTTTCTTTCTTTCTTTTCTTTTCTTTTCTTTTCTTTTCTTTCTTTCCTGCCTCCAACAGCCACCTACCTCCTCGACTGCTGCAGGCTTGGCTCCAATTCCAGGACACAGCTAGCGTCACCTCTCCTCCCATGCTTTGGACAGCTGCCAGCCTTTCCTAAACATTGTTTTCAGGTGCACATCTTATTTGTTTAAGTTTCTACTTGGCACCTTGAAAACAAAGAGCTGCTCCACGGTGTGCATTTGAAGAATTGCTCTGAGCAAGCCGTGGTGGTGGTGGTGGTGTGGCTTTGCTAATCTCATGAGAGTCAGTCCATCAGTATGGGCAGCCAGCCTCTGCTGGGAACAGGAAGAATCAGAGCCAAACTAGACATGACAGCAATGTGTAGTGGTTAAGAGCGGTGGTTTGGAATGGTGGACTCTGATCTGGAGAACCAGGTTGGTTTTCCCAGTCCTATACATGAGGCCAGATGGGTGACCTTGGGCTAGTAACAGTTCTCTTAGAGCTCTCTGGAGGGTGAAGCTTTGGAGGGTGGTCCCTATGGCATCACATCCCTACTGAGTTCCCTCCCCAAACCCTGCCCCCACAGGCTATGCCCCCAAATCTCCAAGAATTTCCCCAACCTGGAGTTGGCAACCCTATGTCCTGCTCACCTTTGTGAACTCTCCTCTCTCTTCCTTCAAATCCCTTCTCAAAACCCTCCTTTTCCATGGGCTTTGGCACGATCCCTTAGTCTTCATCTGTACTACAAATAAATGTACTCAAGTGATCCATGTTTATTCACACATCCGCTGTCCTTCCCTTCCTCTTTTGCCTCTCCCGTTCCGCACTTTAAATTGTAAGCTCTTTGGGAAAGACTTATCTCTTTACTCTGTAAAGTGCAATGAATATTGATGAGGCTATTTAAATACATGTGTTTGTAAACTGCCATCCAGCTACAGCCGACTTATGGTGACCCCGTAGGGTTTTCAAGGTGAGGAGACGAAGAACAGTGGTGGTTTGCCATTGCTGGTCCCAGCGAAGAACCCCCGGGGCTTCCTTGGTGTGGTGGTCTCCCATCCAAATACTAACCAGCACCAACCCTGCTTAGCTTCCGAGATCTGATGCGTTTGGGCTAGTCTGGGCCGTTTAAATACATACATGCATAAATACAGAGATGCAAAGATCCAGAAAGAGCCCTGAGCCCAGGGGCAGCTTTATGATTTAATACCAGGCTTTTCGCGCAGGTGAGCCTAGTTTGTTTCTGAGGCTAGCGAAAATTCCTTAGCGGTAAAGAAAGGGAACATAAGAGCCCCTTAGGTTCTTATGTTAAATCTACTGAAGTCAACGGGCTTAGAAAGGCATAACTCAACTTGGGACGGCACTGTCAGCCGCTGTGTTGCGCCAGCTGATAGATGAAGGATTTGTCAAGACATACTCCCTTACAGCTTAATTTCGGCCAAGTCTTGGAAATGGGTTTAATGCCAGGGCTCAGCAAAGTAAAAGAGAGAGAGAGAGAGAGAGAGAGAGAGAGCCTGGGGAAGCCACTGGTCTCTCTCTCTCTCTCTCTCTCTCTCTCTCTCTCACACACACACACACACACTCACTCACTTTGCTGAGCCCTGGCATTAAACCCATTTCCAAGACTTGGCCGAAATTAAGCTGTAAGGGAGTATGCCTTGACAAATCCTTCATCTATCAGCTGGCGCAACACAGCGGCTGACAGTGCCGTCCCAAGTTGAGTTATGCCTTTCTAAGCCCGTTGACTTCAGTAGATTTAACATAAGAACCTAAGAGCCCTGCTGGATCAGAAGAAGAAGAGTTGGTTTTTATATGCCGACTTTCTCTACCACTTAAGGGAGACTCAAACCGGCTTACAATCACCTTCCCTTCCCCTTCCCACAACAGACAGAGAGAGCTCTAAGAGAGCTGTGTCTAGCCCAAGGTCACCCATCTGGCGTAGGAGTGGGGAAACAAATCCAGTTCACCAGATTAGCCTCCGCCGCTCATGTGGAGGAGTGGGGGAATCAAACCTGGTTCTCCAGATCAGAGTCCACCGCTCCAAACCACCGCTCTTAACCACTACACCACGCTGGCAGGTTCCTCAGCCTCACCTGCTATGTGAGGATAACAGTAATACTGGCCTGCCTTAAACGGCTGCTGAACGCAGCGTACAAATGCTAAAGTGACACCATTTGTTCTGACCTTGGCTTTGGACTTGAAGAAATCCTTTGCAAAAAGCTGCACCGGCAAGTGGGAGCTGATGAGGCGAGGCAACTTGTTGGTTAAGGCTGCCCGGTAGCCCATCACTGTCTCGTACCAAGGGGCCCGGTCCCAGTTGAAGACGGTTCGGCACCAGGTGGGGTCCCCGTTGCTCAGGATGAGGCTTAAGATGTCCAGCATCCACACTGTCCCTAAAAAAAACAAAAGGGTGGCAAACCCCCAAAACCATTTATTTATTTAGAAAACATATGCAGCAGAAAGCTACTGGGAAAAAAACAGTTTCACATGCTAAAGGGGGAAAGCAGGGTTCCAATTTATATTCCCTGCTTATTTTATTTAAATGTGTTGATCATGTGTATGCCTGCTCTTCAATGTATGCCTGCAAAGCAGTTTGCAGCAGAAGCATATTAAAAATAAAATTAATGACAAAGGTATAAATACACTCAAACCAGCGCCATGAGGGAAAAACACAAAAAAGCAGCAGATAAATTTGCCCTCTTGACTAGGGTTGCCAACCTCCAGGTACTAGCTGGAGATCTCCTGCTATTACAACTGATCTCCAGCCGATAGAGATCAGTTCACCTGGAGAAAATGGCCACTTTTGCAATTGGATTCTATGGCATTGAAGTCCCTCCCCTCCCCAAACTCCACCTTCCTCAGGCTCCGCCCCAAAAACCTGCTGCCGGTTGAGAAGGGGGACCTGGCAACCCTACTGTTGACTAATGGCGATCCTGAAAGGCTCCTGGAGGCAGGAGAGGAGGTAGGGTTGCCAATTCTGCATTGGGAAATTCCTGGAGATTTAGGGGTGGAGCCTAGGGAAGGTGGGGTTTGGGGACGGGCGGTACCTCAACAGGGTGTAATGCCATATAGCCCACTTTCCGAAACTGCCACTTTCTCCAGGGAAACTGACCTCTGTAGTCTGGAGATCAGTTGCAACTCTAAGAGATTTCCAGTTCCTACCTGGAGGTTTGCAACCCTAGGAGAAGCCCATACAAGTCTCCAGGGAGAGGGATGGGAAGGGGGAACCACTGAAAAGGCCCTGCTCCACCAGAGAAGATACTCTGAGCAGGGCCCCGTGAACGGACCTTATTATCCATGAGGGTTCATCATCATCATCGTTAACCTTTATTGGCATGCCAGAGATCCAAAATAAAACAACAATATATCTCCAAAGGACAATACATATAATTCACACTTCGGGTTAATAAAACTTTTCTTGTTCTTTAAGAACTCCTGTAAGAAATTCAGCCACAGTAGCCGTAATTTTAGGATCCTGATCACTCAAGAGAAATTTACATTTCACTTCATTGCTCCTGTATCTCATGGACTGGAGCAAAGTACATTACAGTTTATCCCGCAGAGTCACATAAAGAGGGCAATCTAAGAGGATGTGATCAATTGTATCAAGCAAATTTAAACCACATGGGCATAAGCGTTCGTGCCTGGGGATCTGAAGATATCCGCCTGAGAGCATCCTAGATGGGAATGCGTTAACCCTAGGTAATAAAAAAACGCAGCATTGAGAAGGTACCGCTAGATTATCCAAATACCTAGCCATTTTACCCAAGTCATTAAGGCCTAAAGACGCAGGAGAACAGATGGAATATCCATGAGGGATTATGCTGCAGTGGGATTATTCTGAAGGGGTTTGGCATTTTTAAGTTTTAGTGTCTGTGGAAATTGCAGGCAATTTTTCATTGCCCTGTTTGTTGTAAATTCAGTACTTGTTTTATTGCATCCTTTTCTACTGTTGTGATCCAGCTTTATTACAACGTTGTATATATAACGCTGTTATTACGTTGTTCTTCGATTTTGCAATTGTGTTTTATTGCATTGTACATTGTATGTATTACAATGTTGTTTTTGCATTTTCTAAGTTTGTAATTAGGCTAGCCCATTCTCATCAGATCTTGGAAGTGAAGTAGGGTGGCCCTAGTTAGTACGTGGATAGGAGACCACCAAGGAAGTCCAGGGTCGCTACTTAGAGGCAGGCAATATCAAGCCACCTCTGTATGTCTCTTACCTTGAAAACCCCATGAGGGGTCACCATATATCGGCTGTGACTTGACAGCACTTTCCACCACCAATTTTGTAATCCAGTTTTTATGAGTTGTTTTGTATGTATGATGTTGTTTTTATTGCATCGGTGTGCAAGACTGGGTTTCCTCAGGCATTTTGCTCCCAGATGTGAAGAAGAAGAAGAGTTGGTTTTTATATGCCGACTTTCTCTACCACTTAAAGAAGAATCAAACCGGCTTACAATCACCTTCCCTTCCCCTCCCCTCCCCACAACAGACCCCCTGTGAGGTAGGTGGGGCTGAGAGAGCTGTGACTAGCCCAAGGTCACCCGGCTGGCTTTATGGGGAGGAGCAGGGAAACAAATCCAGTTCACCAGATCAGCCTCCGCTACTCGCGTGGAGGAGTGGGGAATCAAACCTGGTTCTCCAGATCAGACTCCACTGCTCCAAACCACTGCTCTTAACCACTACACCACGCTGGCTCTCTTACTCTTGGTTCCTTACTCTTAGAAGCCCACTTGTCCCCTTCACTCCTTTTTTTTCCAATGCTCGATTAATCTTTTTTGTTTGGGAAGGCTAAGGAGAGGTGCAAATAATACTGTTACTACTTTTATCTGTTTTATCGCTGTGGGTTTGACTGGGCGTTGTCTTTGTTCTCCAGTTGTGGCCTCTGGTGTGTGTCATTTTAATAGGATGTACCTGTTTAGAGATTTTAAAGATTTATAGACCGCAACTCTCGACCAATACTTCCAGAGGTGCTTAGTTCAAAAGAGCAATGGGAACCGAATCCCAGCGATATAACTGCTGCAAATCTAAGGTCTCTAAAAGGCTAGCACAACAATAAAAAAAAAAAAAACAGCTTGAAATTCCAACACAACTTGAAAGAGTCCCGGCTGTTGGATTGGCTCTTTGGGATAAAGTCACACACACTCTTAAATAGCTAGTTAAGAGGGAGAACTTTTTGGCGTCTTTCTTTCTTTGCTAATTTCCATTGCCTTTCCTACTGCTTACAAAACTCAAGGTGGGTTAATGCAGTTTAAGGAAAAGGGTGAAAAACCTATGAGATAAATTGCATTTGATATTTTCCCCTTTCCCTAGCTTCAACAGCCATTGGCTTTTCATCTACCATTTTACGCTTTTAAAAAGGGGTATGTGAAAATTATTTTTTTCTTGACACTATAGAGAGAAAAGTCGCCACGTCTCTCACGCAGTTCACTGATCTACTTGACAGCAGATAACGCAGTATCCGCTTCCCAGAAAGTGTCATTAGCTGTTTTATCCAGGGAGTAATATGTTTATTTCGTGGGGTATTATTTTGTGAATATGCTCAAACAATGTGGGCTAGGGAGTCTACCTGATCCGGACAAAATGGGCATTTGCGTTCTTCTGCAATAATGTTATTGTATCTCTCTTGAGCCTTGGCTGAGTCTTACACCTTGCCAATAAGAAAGCTCATCTAAATGTATGGATTTCTAACCAGCGGAAATAGTCTGGCAAGGAAAAAGTTCTATTAAAGGGTATCTGGAAGGTGAAGATTTACGATTTGCATCCTTAAACACCAAGGACCGATCCTCGTTTAAGATCTTGCTTTGTAATTGTTTACAGCTTGCTTTCCGAATACTGTTCCTTGCAGCTTTCAGTTGCTCTATTGCAGCAATTCAGTTGCATTTGATATCTTCTACAATATCATTAAAAAATATAAATTGATTATTTTTTATAAATTAAGGAAACGAATAGTTATAAGTATGAACCCAACAAATAGACTTGTTAGTATATAATGGAAATATTTGCAATGGATTTAGAACAGATTATTAATTAAATACATTGACTGTAAGTTATAAAAAGATTGTTTTTATAAAGGCAATTCTGTACTGAAGCCCCTGGAAGTCTGAATACAATGTATGCATGGGAACAATGTGTGATTGTTATGTGTTTTTTTATGTGATGTTAAACTATCAATAAAATATATATTTTAAAAGTTTTGCCCTGCACTGAATTCTATCTCCAGTACACATGAACACATGAAGCTGCCTTATCCTGAATCAGACCCTCGGTCCATCGAAGTCAGTATTGTCTACTCAGACTGGCAGCAGCTCTACAGGGTCTCAGGCAGAGGTCTTTCGCATCACCTACTTGACTAGTCCCTTTAACTGCCGATGCCAGGGATTGAACCTGGGGCCTTCTGCATGCCAAGCAGAGGCTCTTCCACTGAGCCACAGCCCTTCCCCACCCACCCAACTGTACCACTCCCCCACCCACCCAACTTGCTTCTACGCGCCCCTTCGATACCCAAGAATTTCAGCACCTGATTTCTGGTAGGTGACATTGAAAATATCATCATCTCGAACTTGGAAACTGTTTTCCACCAACTGCAGCACTTGTTCAGAATAGATCATATGAGGAAAGCAGATCCCCTTGTATTGGAAATATTCCTTGAACATTCTGCTAAGGGCCGGGAAGATAGCATGCACGGCTTTAATTACTGGGGAAGTTGGCAACAAGGTGGAATCCAAACGAAAAGCTTCTTAGTTGGGAGATGTAGCAGGATCCTGAAAAACATTTACGGAATATCGGATGAGTTGGTGAGAACACAAATCAAAACCACAGTGTAGCACAATAGAGATAAAAAATAAGGCCAAGGCCAATGGTGCAAGTACAAATATATATTTTACTACTCAGCTAAAAATTCCCTATGCATTTTGTCAAAAGGGTTTTATACCGGAATCTGTAATATAATATGTAAATATAATACTGAGTTCTCATAAACATAAAGAAGATGAAGACGAAGGCAAAGACGAAGATGAAGAAGAAGAGGAGGAGGAGGAGTTTTTATATTCTGCTTTTCAAGGAGTCTCAAAACAGCTTACAATCACCTTCCCTTCCTCTCCCCACAACAGTGAGGTAGGTGGGGCTGAGAGAGTTCTGAGAGAACTGTGACTAGCCCAAGGATACCCAGCAAGTTTCATGTAGAGGAGTGGGGAAACCAACCCAGTTCTCCAGATTAGAGTCTGCCGCTCTTAACCACCACACCAATACAATGTATTAAAAATCAAATTGCAAGTAATGTGATATGTCTGTCCACCATGAATTTAATTCATCTTCTCTTTCAAAATGCCATCTTAGCGAATGAGTTTCAGAAGTTAGTAATTCTTCACACTGCACTTCCTTTTGCCTATCTTGACTTTATTGCACATCAATTTTATGACCCCCTGACATTCCAGTATGATTAGAGAAGGATGAAAAATGTCCTGCTGCCTAGTCTTTGGGCAAAAATGCACGGTCGCTTTAGCCTCCTTTATTCTCTGTTTCAGCCAGGATTCAGCCAGGATCGAACGCACGTTCAGCGAAAACGCATGCGTTCGATCCTGGCTGAATCCTGGCTGAAACAGGGAATAAAGGAGGCTAAAGCGTCCATGCCTTTTTGCCCTTAGTTTCACACCGGCAACCTGCGAAGCATTGCACTGGATAGGTTTCTACAGTCATGTGCCTTTCCAGTTCTACAATCAAAGTGTGTGTGTGTGTGTGATAGGGTTGTCAACCTCCAGGTACTAGGTGGAGACCTCCTGCTATTACAACTGACCTCCAGCCCATAGAGATCCGTTCACCTGGAGAAAATGGCCGCTTTGGCAATTGGACTGTATTGCATTGAAGTCCCTCCCCTCCCCAAACCCCGCCCTCCTCAGGCTCCGCCCCAAAAACCTCCCGCCAATGGCACAGAGCACCCTGGCAACCCTTCTGATCTCCAGCCAATAGAAAATGGCCACTTTGGCAATTGGTAGAGTTGCCAGGTCCCTCTTCACAACTGGCAGGAGGTTTTTAGGGTGGAGCCTCAGGAGGGTGGGGTTTGTAGAGGGGAGGGACTTCAATGCCATACAGTCCAATTGCCAAAGCGGCCAATTTCTCCAGGTCAACGGATCTCTATTGGCTGGAGGTCAGTTCTAATAGCAGGAGAACTCCAGCTAGTACCTGGAGGTTGGCAACCCTAGGAATTGGACTCTGTGGCATTGAAGGTCCTCCCCTCCCCAATCCCGCCCTCCTCGGGCTCCACCCCCAAAACCTCCCACCTGTGGCGAAGAGGGGCCTGGCAACCCTAGAGTGCCACCCGTAGGGTTTCCAAGGCTAGAGACGTTCGGAGGTGTTTTGCCATTGCCTGCCTCTGCGTGGGCTGAGAGAGAGTAGCATCCCATTTATACTTCAAGGGAGGCTCCTAATCTTTCTCATCCTGGACAAGGCACTCAGGTGTATTGGTAACACCATAAGTTAATGTTGCCGGGTTCAAAGAAACCAGCCGTGCCAGTTTGACTTGACCGGACACCTCCCAAGCTGTCATAAACAATACCTCAGTGATGAATGGCACTTCAGTAATTCCCCAGCTGAATGCAAAGAAAACGTGAGGTTCCAGGAGACACTTGCTCATGTACCACAAGAAATGAATTCACTAGTTAAAGGCACCTCCTACAAGCGCAAAGAGAGATCTTTAAGAGGAGGTTGTATGCTGCATCTCGGCATGATTAAAACCATCTTTAGCCTGCTTCCATACAGCACCCTTTGGCTTTACGAGGTCTACAGTTGAAGGAAGATGACTGGGGAAGGCACTGGCAAACCACCCCGCAAACAAAGTCTGCCTTGGAAACGTCAGGATGTGATGTCATCCCATGGGTCAGGAATGACCCGGTGCTTGCACAGGGGACCTTTGTGTGTGTGTGTTAAGTGCCGTCAAGTCGCTTCCGACTCATGGCGACCCTATGAATGAAAGTCCTCCAAAATGTCCTATCCTTGACAGCCTTGCTCAGATCTTGCAAATTGAAGGCTGTGGCCTCCTTTATTGAGTCAATCCACCTTTACCTTTTTACAGTTGAAGGCAGCTATGGTTTTCCATCAGAGATGTCCTCCCTACCTCCCCACCGGTTGCTGTAAACAGTTTCAACTAGATGTGGGGGTCCTGACCATTTTTGGGGCCCAACAACGGTCTGTAGGGTTGCCAGGTCCAGCTTCACCACCGGCGGGAAGTTTTTTGGGCAGAGCTTGAGGAGGGCGGGGTTTGGGGAGGGGCTTCCATGCCATAGAGTCCAATTGCCAAAGCGGCCATTTTCTTCGGGGAAACTGATCTCTATCGGCTGGAGACCAGTTGTGAGACCAATTGTGATCTCCAGGCACCACCTGGAGGTTGGCAGCCCCAGCGGTCCTTATGCCTCAACAATGAGCGCCATCTGTTTATTATTTCAATATGATGATTTTATGGGCCGGTTGAACTGTTTTATTTTTATATTGCGATTTTAGTGTATTTTACTGCATTTATATATTAATTATTATGTTGTCAGCTGCCCTGAGCCCAGCCTTGGGCAAGGATTGAGGGCGGGATAAAAATCAAAATAAATAAAACAAATAAATTCTCTGTGTCTCTGCATTGAATGAACTTGGCTAAAGCAATCCCTCATGCTGCAGAGATGCAGCTGAATTGCCTACTCTCAGAGGAGGCTGCCCATTGCATCTCTGTGTGAGTCAGTGCTCCAGGCACATCTCCTTCCACTCAGAAGTCGCAGCCAGATCAGAGGTATATGCAGAAACACAGGGAGATGAACTCCTTTTGAGGGAGGTTTAATCCTTACACTCTAAAACAAAACATTTTTTTTCCAGGTGGAACAGTGAAGTTTGCCTCTAATTTTAATTCAGGAGGAAATGTATGCTTCGCCGGAACACACCGTTTGGGATATAATGGTCCAAATTTTGCAATGGTTTGATGGATGGAAACTACACAGGCTACCTGGGTGTGGTACATGACAGATTGCAATGTCTTCATCTTCACAATGGCTTCTTTTCCGCAATAATCCTGTCAGGTGTGTCTCCATTATTTTAAGGGAGTATCTTAATCTGGAAGTCAGTTAATCATCAGACGTCTTTCTTCCGTTGCTTCTGCCTTCTCAAGGTAAGCTATTGGAAACCGATGCGATATTTCCGGCAGTGTCACATGGGTTGTGAAATCCCATCCTTGGTCAGATTCATTCGGTCCCGATGCTAACATCTTTCAGGCGCCAGGAGAAATCCACGCTGCTTGCTCATATTTCTGAACACATATAGGGGCTTTCTAGGGTTGCCAACTGCCAGGTAGAGGAGATCTCCTGCTAATACAACTGATCTCCAGCCGATAGAGATCAGATCACCTGAAGAAAAATGGCCCCTTTGGCAATTGGTCTCTATGGCAATTACGTCCCTCCCCTCCCCAAACCCCGCCCTCCTCAGGTTCCGCCCCAAAAATCTCCCGCCGATGGTGAAGAGGGACCTGGCAACCCTAGGGCTTTCTGAAAACCTCTGATTTTATCATTTCTGGGTTTGGGTTGTTTGTTTTGGACATCAGTGTGTGTTTTTTCTGGCTTTTTGTTTGTTACCTTATTTCTGAGAGCTTGCAAAAAACATACACACAAAAATGTGTTAAAATTATTCCCATTTTACAGTTTAGGAAGGCCATCTAGCGAAGGGAGATCATATACTCAAGGTCACCTAGCACAGAAGAGTTACCTTTTAAAACACTGGAACCACTCGCCATGTTTACAGCCTTGGGTATGTCCGGGACGGGTGGTAAATACAGAGGGGGGTTTTTTTGGTTGCATTTGCTCAACATTTTTACATGAACAGGGACTTTTATTCACATTGATAACTGCATGCATGGAATAGGGTTGCCAGCTCTGGGCTGGGAAATTCCTGGAGATATGGAGCCGGAGCCTGGGAAATATGGGGTTTGGAGAGAGAAGGGACCTCAGGAGGCTATAACGCCATAGTGTCTGCTCTGCAAAGCAGCCGTTTTCTTAAAGGGGAATTGATCCCTGTATTCTGGAAATCACTTGTCATTCCATGAGATCTCAAGGCCCCACCTGGAGGCTGGCATCCCTCGCTTGGAACCTGAGGAGACGGTTATTCTGCATTAATTGGCATAATTTGCTCCACCATGTGTGACCTTTTAAAGATAATTGGGAGGGGAGTTCAAATAAATGCATAATTTTCTCTGGAAGGTAATACAAAGTGCGGAGGTATGGATTTTAAATGTCAGAGACTAACACTGGTTTTTCCAAAGGGCCCTCCTGTTCTCTGTGGAGAGACGACTTATGTCTCAAAGTAACAAGCAAGTGTAACATTCTCTTATTCTGTTTTGTGGCTTTGAACCTATGAGAAAGAACAGAACGGCATCCAGGTCTTGAAGGTCATCTGCTCCAACTAAGTGCATAATGCTAAGGGCTTGATATTCCTTCATCTAATGAATCGCTTTGCTGATTGCTTCCCCCCTTTCAGAGAACTGCCCTTTTAGTCTTCAATGTTATTTCTTACTACACTTCATTCTTACCCTTCCTCCAGGAAGTGTACATATCCCCACTTGTTTCCCTCACAGAGGTAGAATCATAGAGTTGGAAGGGACCACCAGGGTCATCTAGTCCAACCCCCTGCACAATGCAGGAAATTCACAACTACCTCCCCCCCACACCCCCAGGGACTCCCTACTCCATGCCCAGAAGATGGCCAAGATGCCCTCCCTCTCCTGATCTGCCTAAGGTCATAGAATCATTGCTGACAGATGGCCATCTAGCATTGACACCCCCCTCCCCACACTCCTGAACCCCGACCTGGCCCAGTGCATTGCCAGTCGCCCCCCCCTTCTGCAGGTATCAGGTCCTCCCCGCCCCAGCATCTCCCGGCCAATCCCGATTGCAACCCCCAGGTACCCACCGTCATCTGCTTAAGGTCATAGAATCAGCATTGCCGACAGATGGCCATTAGGTTGGGAGAAGGTGAGCACACACCCCCCCCCACCTGCGCTGCCATAAATTTTGTGGTTCAGGGGAAATCTGAAACCTCTAGAGGATCAACCACTTCCCCCTACAAGCTCTCTGGCCTTGACCTGCTCCTTCTCCCCAGGTTGTTCACATAACAAGTTATATGAAGTATATTTAATGGTTTTGTAATGTCCCTCAACTGACTGGTCTTGATTAATATAAAGAATGTGTGTACACCCAGTGTAAGCCACAGGAAAAAAGAGACGTGAAGTCGTCCTTGTGTCCGCCTTGGGGACACCTAGGGTTGCCAACCTCCAGGTACTAGCTGGAGATCTGCTATTACAACTGATCTCCAGCCGATAGAGATCAGTTCACCTGGACAAAATGGCCACTTTGGTAACTGGACTCTATGGCATTGAAGTCCCTCTATGCCATGGCATTGAAGTCCCTCACCTCCCCAAACCCTGCCCTCCTCAGTCTCCGCCCCAAAAACCTCCCACCAGTAGTGAAGAGGAACCTGGAAACCCTACATCTAGGTAATTATGATATGTAAGGGGGTAAGAGTGTTTTGATTTCTGACAACACGCGGTTGCGTGCATGCGGTGACATCACTTCCAGCTGTACTTCTGGAAGCGCCACATCTCCGTGGCTGCTTTAGCCCTCAAACCCCCCAAATATTTCCTGCGGACACCGTAAGTCGGCTGTGACTTTTTTTCCCTTGCAGAAGAGTTGTTAGCTATGGAGCTGCTAGGACCGCCCAAGAAACTGTACTAACCCTTTCCCACCGGGGCAGTGGAGAAACGTATTCCCTTTGTACTACAAGAGGGCTGGGGGCAGAGGTGGCGACAATGGAGGGGCTAAAGGGGGCAGGGCCAGAATGCGCAGGGGGGGGAGTTCTTAGCCAGTTTGTCCTCATTTCATCCCTGCAGGCGGAGGTAGCAGGAGCCAGCCCCGACTATGCGGAGCAGGAGCAACTCCGGCATGTGGCTGGACGGCTATGCCCGGCTGGTGCAACAGACCATCCTGTGCCACCAGGTGGATGCCTGCCTGCTTGCCCACACCCCGGGGGGGGGGGTCATCTGGGGCAGCTGCCTGCTTGGGGCTTGGTCGGCTAATTTTTAAGTTGATAATTTTGTATGGCCCACGAATGATGTTATAAATATCCAAATGGCCCTTGGCGGGGAAAAGGTTCCCCACCCCTGCTGTACAGACACAAAACTGTGGAGAAAAGGATCCAACACGGAACCTATAATACTGGCCTCGAGGCAACAGCCTTACCTGTCTACACAAACAAGGTGTCTCAGCCACAGGCTGCCCTTTGTAGGGTCATTCAGAAGTTAATATATGGAACAAGGAGCTGCACTCATCAAAGATAACCACGTGGCTAGTGATCTACTTCTTCTGGAATGAAAAATAGGTGAGCCATGAGCTGCTGATCTTGCCAGCGGATGTTGATTCTCTTTTAGTGCATGCTACCCTTTTATTCGCCCACTGATGGCACAAACAAGTACTTCCCAAATTATGAGGCAGGACATTTCAGGGTGTCCATGAAAGAACCGCTAGCATGTTGTAAGAAATCAATCAAATTAAAGCCACAAGCACACACCCACGGAGGAAGCTGCCCTGTTTTGCCTTTGCATGGCACCCTGCTGAGGTATTCCCTTCATAAACAGCCTTCAATGGAAGGGGAAGATTCCACGCCTGATAATGGAAGTGATTGGTTAATTCAATTACTCACATTGCAATGATGCAGCAGAACCACCTGCTCGCAGAGGAGGCTGCCTATTGTGTCTCTGAATGATGAACTGCAGGAGGTATATTGGGCATAGCAGGGAATAGGCTCTCCTGAAGGGCATTTTTAATGCTCTAAAATAGTTTTGGAGGGTATCTGTGTTGGTCTGCAGTAGGACAATTGGATTTGATTCCCGCAGCACATTCGAGACCAAAGGATTTTTGGAAGTATAAGCTTTTGAGAGTCAGTGCTCGAAGGGAGCTTTGGTACTCTCAAAAGCTTATACCCTGAAACCCTGGAGGTTTTTAAGCAGAGGCTAGATGGCCATCTGCCAGCAATGCTGATTCTATGGCCTTAGGCAGTTCATGAGAGGGAGGGCATCTTGGGCATCTTCTGGGCATGGAGTAGGGGTCACTGTGTGTGTGTGGGGGGGGGAGGTAGTTGTGAATTTCCTGCATTGTGCAGGGGGTTGGACTAGATGACCCTAGTGGTCCCTTCCAGCTCTATGATTCTATGACTCTATGAAAATCTTGTTGGCCTCGATGGTGCTGCTGGACTCGAATCTAGCTGTTCACACTTGAACATGCCTGTTTCACTTGCCGTCACCCCTCCGACGACTTCGGGTCTTTGTGCTGATTATGCATGTCGTTTCCGACTGTCAGAGGTCGCCTAGCTCTCCCCCTGCGCTTCCCCACATTTTGCCCGTGTTTTCAGAGACCTGTTTTATCTCAAATTTGAAAACATGGGCAAAATTTGGGAAATGCAGGGGGAGAGCGAGGTGTCTGAACGTCAGAAACGGCGTTCATAATCAACACAAAGACCTGAAGTCGTTGGAGGGGTGATAGCGAGTGAAACAGTCATGCATAAAAGATCTAAATGCAAACCCTTTGGGTTTAAGAGTTAAAGTGTCCCTTCCCCCGTTTTAGGTAAAGGTAGTCCCCTGTGCAAGCACTGAGTCATTCCTGACCCATGAGGTGACGTCACATCCCGACATTTCCTAGGCAGGCTTTGTTTACGGGGTGGTTTGCCAGTGTCTTCCCCAGTCATCTACACTTTACCGCCAGCAAGCTGGGTCCTCATTTGACCGACCTCGGAAGGATGGAAGGCTGAGTCGACCTTGAGCCGGCTACCTGGAACCGACTTCCGTCGGGATCGAACTCAGGTAGTGAGCAGAACTTTTGACTGCAGTACTGCAGCATTACCACTCTGCGCCAAGGGGCTCGTTTTAATTAATCAAAAATGTCCCTCAGCTATCTGAACATCGAGACATAATAATATTTGGCACTTGCATAGAACTTTGGCTGTTCAATATACTTCATATATATTTATCTTATTATCCTAACGATAACATTGTAAGGTAGGTCAGTGTTAACCACATACTGCAGATGGGGAGGTGAGGCTAAGAAAACATACATTGCCTAAGGAGGCAAGATGAGAAACTTGGAATCAGTAGTGAGTTCGGATGGCATGATTAAAAAGAAGAAGAATATTCCGAAGCAACTGATCTCGTAAGCCCGTGAAGGTTGGCTTTCTTTTGCTTTGGATTTGGGGATTTGCACAAAATTCCTAGGGGGAAAAGGGCAGGTTTTTCAACTCAGAGCAATCTACCTCTCCAATTATAAACCCCTCCACATCTAAAGCAGCTAAGCAACCTTGCCTCCTGCCCGCGGTTCCCTGGAGAAATTAGGAGCTAACCTACAGTAGTCAAAATAAACACACAAGATCTATTTTTGTCCCTGCTACTCCCTACCAGATTGTTCTATAGCATTTCTCGAACTTTCTGGCTTGAGGGAAAATATTTTTTGACTAAAGATTATGCCAGGGTCTTTTAGATTTCACAGTCAAAACGCCTTGTCACTACATTGACTGGACAGAGGAAAGGTTTAATTTATGCATTGAATTCATTTATATGCTGCCTTTCTCCCCAACGGGGAACCAAAGCAACATATATCATTCTCCTCTCTGACACTTTATCTTAACAACCCTGTGAAGTAGGTTAGGCTGATACTGTGCGACTGACCCGATATCACCAAGCAAGCTTCAGTGGCAGAGTGGAGGTTTGAACCTGGGCTTCCCAGATCCTAGACTGACACACACTGGCTCTTCTTTAGCCAAGTTCCCCATCTTAAAAACCAAAACATGCACCAGTGAACCTCAAGTATCCGCTGCCCCAGCAAAGACCAACCTATGATACAGATGGGGAAACGGAGGCCACGGAGGCAACATACCAAAGAGATTGCACACAGATGTTTGAGGAAAGGGAGCGCTCCACCCAACTGCCTGAAAACGGAGTCCCCAGCGCCTTCCAGTTTCTTCACTATCTGGTGCAACGGATATCAGTTAGATTCTAAATAGCTGTGAATTCTTCTGGTTACTCTTTCAAAACATGCATCCATGCCCCCAACACATCCTTCCCTCTTTTCTTGGTTCGGTTGACCAGAATATCTGCTGTCCCCTCTTCCCTGTACAATTCCTGCTTCCTCAGTCTTTCTGTTCTCCCATCATCACATCTTTCCCATTGATCCTTCTTTTGTTGTCCTCTCTCTCTTGCTCACCATTTTCTCCCATTCTGTTTCTACTTTTATCCATTGTCCCCCTTTGGGTTTCTCTTTCCTTTCCCCCCTCTTTCTCCCCTACATCCCACACCATTCTTTGGTCCTCCTTTGAGTTTCCCCTTCTTCTTGATGATCTTTTTTTTCTCTCTCTCTGCTCTTCCTTCTGTTCTACAATCCTCCATTCCCCCAACTCACCAGGTTGGATTCAGCCCACTTTTCTCCATTCCCCCAACTCACCAGGTTGGATTCAGCCCACTTTTCTGCTCATGGACAAGGAAGGAGGGGGTCCCATAAAGGACCAACCCAAAAAGGCTATGCCAGGGATCATGGGACCACCATGGACCAAGCCACATGAGATGGGGGCTGTGGTAAGAAGGACGGGGCAAGATTGAGTGAGAAAAACTGACTGGCTCCAACCAACTATCCACATGAACACATGAAGCTGCCTTATACTGAATCAGACCCTTGGTCCATCCAAGTCAGTATTGTCTACTCAGACTGGTAGCGGCTCTCCAGGATCTCAGGCGGAGATCTTTCACATCACCTATCTGCCTAGTCCCTTTAAGTGGAGATGCCGGGGATTGAACCTGGGACCTTCTGAATGCCGCGCAGATGCTCTACCACTGAGCCACAGCCCCTCCCCAGAAGTCTTCCAAACTATCTTTGGACAAGCTGCAATAAAAAGACCAGACTGGCCAAAAGGGCCATGTACGGTGCTACTAATGTGCTACTACAACAGTCGCCTTGTGCCAGAACACGCACCCTTTTGTCTGCGGGCTCTGATCTTTGCGCCCAACCCTGGATACCGCACACCCAAATCTAATAAACCTTTCCCTTCCACCACCCACCCAAGCTTTCTCTAGTCCTCACCAAAGTCCTACAAGGACTCACCAGTCTGATCTCTTCTATAGGGCAATGGGGCTTCCTCCCAAAAGCCACAGGTTTATGAGGAGCACCGAAAGCGTCTGATGTGTCCTTCTCTGTCTGGCCTCGAGCAGCTTTCCCCCATCACACGCACCCGGGCATCTCTCCTCCACTCGCTGGGATTTCACACAAGTGTTCCTCCGGTGGATTCCCTGGAGTTGTTATAGTTCCAAGACTTTCTCTAAGGGTGTGCAATTGGTTGACTCAGTCCAGTGGGTGTTAAATGAGGAGGCTGCTGCAGTTAAGGGTGTGTTGGCACCTTGGAAGGAGATCAGAAACCTTCCCACGCCCGTCGGATGGACAGACGGAGAGCGCATGGGCATATTTTCATACTTTGCTGCGGGGAAATTTGACGAGGGCGATTTCTTGACTCAGAGAAATCGACTTTCCATTGTGCGTGAAATAAGAGCAATCCTTCCTTTAGGGTCAATGTCGTGTCACTCCTAATTGCACTCCTAATTGCCAAACAAAGTGTGTGTTTTTTCTTCACAATGGGGCCTGGAAGGACTCTGGTTACCTCCCGCAGGAGTCAATCTGGAGTCACTTTTGATTGTGGTGCAATCTCAGTTTATTTGTGTGTGGGGGGGTAACTGTAATGATTCCCACTGGCAGTGGAGTCAATGCTAGATTCCAACTTCCAATCCTTCTCTCTATTTTTTTTTAAACTGACGTTGTGTCTTTCATGTACCACTGCATGGTACAGGTAAGAGCTTGCTTTATTGAACACATTAAGTTGCCTTCTACTGAATCGGACCCTTGGTCCATCCAGGTCAATATTGTCTACTCAGACCAGCAGTGGCTCTCCAGGTTCTCAGGCAGGGGACTTTCACATCACCTACTTGCCTAGTCCCTTTAAATGGAGATGCCCGGGATTGAACCTGGGACCGTCTGCATGCCAAGCAGATGCTCTACCACTGAGCCCCAGCCCCTCTACCCCAAACAATTCTACACGTTAGCATGTCAGGAAAATCCTAGTTTACAGCCATTCTCCCTGATAACTAGGGATTTTCTCCCCATGAAGGATCATTCAGTCATGTGATTTCCAATATCACATTTTTATTTTTTATTGTGTGTGTTAAGTGCTGTCAAGTCGCTTCCGACTCATGGCGACCCCATGGCGACCTCCCAAATGTCCTATCTTTGACAGCCTTGCTCAGATCTTGCAAATTGAAGGCTATGGCTTCCTTTATGGAGTCAATCCATCTCTTGTTGGGTCTTCCTCTTTTCCTGCTGCCCTCCACTTTTCCTAGCATGACTGTCTTTTCCTGTGACTCTTGTCGTCTCATGACTTTTTTTATTTATTATTTTAATTATTCTTAATAATAATTATTATTTTAATAATAACAATATATTATTATTTTATTTATTATTTTAATAATAATTAATAATAAATAATTATTTTTAATAATTATTATTTTTATTATATGATATTAATAAAAACAAAACATGAGACAAATTACAAGAAGAACTGAGAATACTACAAATGATATAGAAGGACTTATGCCAAGGTCTTTCAAATCCTTCTTTTGTATAGATCTGGTAGCTCCAAAATTCTGCCCTCACTTCTTTCTTTCTTGGGGTAAAACCAGACTCTTTCTGGATTCCACCTGGACAACCTCAGTTCTGGTCTCAATCTCCCCCATAATATGTCTCATAATAGCCAGGGGTGATGTGGTAAGAGCAATTTTTTAAAGGGGCAACTAGCATGGTGTAGTGGTTAAAAGCATTGGAAGTGGTGGACTCTAATCTGGAGAACCGGGTTTGATTCCCCACTCCTCCACATGAGTGGTGGAGCTAATCTGGTGAATTGGATTGGTTTCCCCACTCCTACATGTGAAGCCAGCTGGGTGACCTTGGGCGAGTTACAGCTCTCTCAGCCTCACCTACCTGTTGTGGCGAGGGGAAGGAGATTGTAAGCCGGTTTGATTCTGCCTTAAGTGGTAGCGAAAGTCAGCACATAAAAACCAACTTTTCTTCTTCTTTACATACACTGTCCTGAGGTCCTTGAAGGATGGGGCAGGATAATAATGCAGTAGGCATATTTTTAAAAATACAGAAAAAATAAATAAAAACAATAAAAATGTATTGTAAGTGCCCTATTTTTTAAAAAATGCTATTCATTTGGAATGGCACAAACCTTAAAGCTCTCAAAACATTAGCCATTATGCTTGTGTGGCTTCTCAGTTTTTAGAGATTTTATCTAGGACTCGCTAGATTTGATCACCTACCCCATGTAAAAGATCTAGGTCAACCAGAGAAGAAAGTCAGAGGATCATGGCCTTTTCCAAAAAAGCCTCAGAGATTCCCAGCTCTTCCACCGAACTAGATTTCCCAGAACACACCGTCTGAAGTGGGTTAAAAACACTCCAGGACACTGATGCTCTCCAGAGACCTAGGAACAACGCTGAGTCCGAGATTACCCCAAAATTGTGGCTTTGATCTTTCCCTGTTCAGAGTCAGGGAAGCCAAACATACGCCTTATTTATTTATATGTTCCATACATTTTACCCCACCCTTCACCCAGGAAGCTCAGGGCAGCTCACATGGTTCTCCCTTCCCTATTTTGTCCTCACAACAATACCTCTGCGAGGTAGGTGAGGCTGAATGCCTGTGACTGGCCCAAAGTCACCCAGCAAGCTTCATGACACAGCGGGTATTTGAATCTGGATCTCCCAGGCCCTCGTCTGAAACTCCGACCCGTACACGACGCTGGCTCCCACGTTTTGACCCTCCTATCCCATGAGAAAAATTTAGGTCAGCTAGAGATGAAGCTTAGAGATGATTTCCAAATGACACGTGACTTGAAAATGTATCTCCTTAGTCATCTCCAGCCATTATCACTTCTCTCTCTGGGTGAAGCTTAAATGTCTCTCCCCTAGTCCATCACTGGATCTCATTAGAAAAGCAATAAAACTGGGTGTCCACCGCATACTGATGATACCACACAGATGACCTCCCTCCAGTGGTTTCATTACGGTTGCCAGGTCCCTCTTTGCCACCGGCGGGAGGTTTTTGGGGCGGAGGTTTGGAGAGGAGAGGGACTTCGGTGCCATAGAGTCCAATTGCCAAAGCGGCCATTTTCTCCAGGGGAACTGATCTCGATTGGAGATCAGTTGTAATAGCAGGAGATCTCCAGCTAGTACCTGGAGGTTGGCCACCCTAGGTTTCATGGAGATGAGAAAAGGCACGGGAGGCAGCAGTGAGGCCCTAGGGTTGAGTCCCTATGGTTGAGGTTAGGGTTGCCAGGTCCCTCTTCGCCGGCAGGAGGCTTTTGGGGCGGAGCCTGAGGAGGGCGGGATTTGGCGAGGGGAGGGACTTCAATGCCATAGAGTCCAATGGCCAAAGCAGCCATTTTCTCCAGGTGAACCAATCTCTATCGGCTGGAGGCCTGCTGTAGTTTCAGCAGCTCTCCAGGCAACACCTGGAGGTTGGCACTCATAGTTACAGTCATTAATGAAGCCCTGGGAAAGATGAGAAAAGCTGCCCTGACCAAATTCCCATGTAGCTGTTAAAAGAACATTACAAACTTCCTGCTGGTCCCATTTCTTCATGTGACTTATTTCTTTAATTAAAACATTGACATCCTGATCTTCTTCGGGACTGTAATTGAGACAGGTTATAACACAATGAGAAACAGCAGCAACAACAAGACCATTAAAATCCTTAAAAACACCATCAACCATACAATATACCATAAGTGAAAGACTAAGAGTGCCATCCTAAACCATATTCTGGGAGGGGCTGTGGCTCATTGGTAGAGACTCTGCTTGGCATGCAGAAGGTCCCAGGTTCAATCCCCGGCATCTCCAGTTAAAGGAACTAGGCAAGGAGGTGATGTGAAAGACCTCTGCCTGAGACCCTGGAGAGCAGCTGCCGGTCTGAGTAGACAATACTGACTTTGATGGACTGAGGGTCAGGTTCAGTATAAGGCGGCTTCATGTGTTCATGTGTTTATTCCCGGGAGTAAGCCCTGCTGAGCAGACAGACCTACTTAGGATTGCTCCTGTAAACTATCAGCAACAAACACATCGAGGTTAAAAGGACAAGGTCCTAAATATCCTAAACTAATCTTTAAATGACGCTAAACCCTAAAAATACATAGCGAGGTAGCTTAAAACCAACTGTGAAGGGTCTAAACTATCTTTGTGCGGCCCCTAAAAGAATGTAAACTTGTTCCCAGGGGAGGAAGTTCCAAAGTACAGGTGCCACTACCAAAAAGGCCCTGTCTGGTGCAAATTCAGCTACCTTCAGGACATGAGACCAAACAGAGCAGGCCAATGAGGACCTCAGTTGTGAGGCAGGGGACATAAAGGGGAAGGTGATCATTTGGGACCTATTTATCTGTACATTTTTATCCCACCTGTCACTGGGCAGCCTGCTGAGAGCCAGCATGGTGTAATGGTTAAGAGCGGTGGACTCTGATCTAGAGAACCGGGTTTGATTCCCCACTCCTCCACATGAGCGGCGGACGCTAATCTGGTGAACTGGCTTGGCTTCCCCACTCCTCCACATGAAGCCAGCTGAGTGACCTTGGGCTAGTCACAGTTCTCTTCGAGCTCTCTCAGCCTCACCTACCTCACAGAGTGTCTGTTGTGGGGAGGGGAAGGGAAGGTGGCTGTAAGCCAGTTTATAGAATCATAGAGTTGGAAGGGACCACCAGGGTCATCTAGTCCATCTAGTTTTATTTTTCCTTAAGTGGCAGAGAAAAGTCGGCATATAAAAACCAACTCTTCTTCTTCGTCAGTTGAGGAGGACCTTGAAGCAGCAGGCACCACGTTCTTGTCTGGATTAAGCTTCGGTTTATTGGCTTGCATCTAGCCCACGGGTGGTGGAAAACACCGTCAAGTTGCAACTGTATTATGGCAAGAGATGAGCAGGGGTAGTTTGCCACTAGGGTTGCCAGCCTCCAGGTACTAAAAACCAAATAACAGCAGTAACAACCAATACCACGTATATGCAAAAGGTGAGCGCTGTTCAGGTGGAAATGTACATAAAGCACATACAATATACGTATCAAATACAAAAATCTGGGACCCTATACAAAAATCTGGGACCCTATGCCTCCAGGTACTAGCTGGTGTGCTCCTGCTATTACAACTGACCTCCAGCCGATAGAGATCAGGTCTCCTGGAGGAAATGCCCGCTTTGGTAATTGGATTCTATGGCATTGAAGTCCCTCCCCTCCCTAAACCTGGCAACCCTATGTGGAGGAGTGGGGAAACCAACCCAGTTCACCAGATTAGAGTCCGCCACTCATGCGGAGGAGTGGGGAAGCAACCCCGGTTCTCCAGATTTGAGTCCACTGCTCCTAACCACCACTCTTAACCACTACTCCACACTGGAAGGGGATTGTAAACCGGTTTGATTCTCCTTAAAAGGTAGAGAAAGTCGGCATATAAAAACCAACTCCTCTTCTTCTTCGCCACAGAGTTTGGCGATATTCACTGAGAGGTGTCCTCCATCTGCCTGGCCAGTTCATGGCCCTGAGTTAATCTGTAAAGGAAGTGGCTATGCAGGCTTTGCAGGAAGACAGAGGATGCTTCAGAGAGGATGCTTCAGAGCACTCATGGTCCATTGTCCAGGCAATTTCCTCATTCCATAAATGGATCGGGAGGACAGACACAGAAGCACAATGATATTATCCAGAAAGTCCCTGAGGGCAATCCGGAAACCATATGCAGCCAAGCCTTCTTCAGACCTAGAGTTCAAGAACGCAATGTTACTAACCCCGAGTCTTGCGTTCTTACTGCCCATCAGGATTAACTGTGCTGTCGGATATCCGGCAGCCAAATTTTCAGCATATTTATCAAATGCTGTGGGTGTGTTAAGTGCCGTCAAGCCGCTTCCGACTCATGGCGACCCTATGGATCAATGTCCTCCAAAACGACCTGTCCTTAACAGCCTTGCTCAGATCTTCCAAACTGAGGGCTGTGGCTTCCTTTATTGAGTCCATCCATCTCTTGTTGGGTCTTCCTCTTTTCCTGCTGCCTTCAACTTTTCCTAGCATGATTGTCTTTTCCAATGACTCTTGTCATCTCATGATGTGACCAAAATATTAGATTAAGCTTCATTTGACTAAATTGTTACAATTACCCTTGTACACGATTAGCTTGGCAGCGTTTACAATTTATAGTCAACAAAGTAAGCGTAGGCTATCATTAACAGGCTTTCAGTCATCCTTGGTACGGCATTATCACTCTGTCTAAGTGTGTTGGTTATGGATCTAACATTGCTGTTATCGATCTAGATGCAAATAAGATTTCCAGTGATCAATGACATGTCATTTCGTGGGATAACACAATTAAATTATTATCATGGAATATTCATGGCTGGCATAGTAAACAAGGGGATTGGGAGATGGGAGAAACGCTGCAGGGTTTCCATATCATCTGTTTACAAGAGACCTGGGCTAAAACCCTAACCCAAACTTTCAACCTATAAGCCACGAGTAGTGTTAATAGAGTGCATCCAAAAGGTGGTCTAGCAACATGGCTGAGAAGGGATTTAAATTTTAGTACAATAGGGAAACTCCTGGAGATTTGGGGATAGAACCCGGGGAGGCCAGGGACCTCAGAGGGGTACAAGGCCATAGAGTCCATCCTCCAAAGCATCCATTTTCTCCAGGGCAATTGATTGCTGTAGTTTGGAGATGAGCTGTAATTCCAGGGAATCCCCAGGTCCCACCTGGAGGCCTGGCATCCCTTCTAGGAGTTCAGAACAACCGCAAACAGCAAGGGCAGTTGTTCACTCCAGAACCTCACTTGCAACCAAAGCCCAGAAATAAGAGCAGATAAATCACCATTGCCACATTCTTTTATCAGAGACCTTCCAGCGTCTCTCAATGCTCAACGAGGAAACGTAATAATCAGTAAGATTAAAAGAGGATTAATCGGCAAGATTAAAAGAGGATTAATCAGTAAGATTAAAAGAAAATGTAAAATTAGAGAGAATTATAAAGAGCGTTTCTTCAGGAGATCTGCAAGGTACCATTTCGTTAACAGCGGGACCAGCTTTGGGTGCCAAGCAGCTGTCCTTGGGTCAGGGGAAGAGTTCTCCATTAGTAGAACAGGCCTTTGGAATCAGCTCATGAACTTTATTATCGTGACTCTCACTGGCAAAGAATTACATTAATTCCATCAAAGGGGAGCGAGGAACCAAACTCATGCATATATACCACCCTCATATTTAGGGTTGCCAGGTCCCTCTTTGCAACCAACAGGAGGTTTTTGGGGCAGAGCCTGAGGAGGGCGGGGTATGGGGAAGGGAGGGACTTCAATGCCCTAGAGTCCAATTGCCAAAGTGGCCATTTTCTCCAGGTGAACTGATCTCTATCAGCTGGAGATCAGTTGTAATAGCAGGAGATCTCCAGCTGGTTCCTGGAGGTTGGCAACCCTAAGAGGGCAGGCTCTGGGAAGGGGAGGGGCTTCAGTGCCATAGAGTCCAATTACGAAATTGGCCATTTTCTCCAGGTGAGCTGATCTCTATCTGCTGGAGATCAGCTGTAATAGCAGATCTCCAGCTAGTAGGTGGAGGTTGGCAACCCTATTTAAAACTATTGTTTTAGTAGATTTTACTGTGATTTATTGTAGTTATTGTAAGATTGTGTGAACTGCCTTGAGCTCAGCTTTGATGGGGAGGGCGGGATACAAGTTTAAATAAATAAATAAATAGAAATGTCCTAAAAAAAACCAAAAATATCACTGGCTGGAGGGCTGACGTGTAGATGGAGAAAGAGCATCCTCCTTGTACATTATGTTAATATGTGTGTGAGACTGGGGGGCGGGGGTAGGGTTGTCAGGCACTTAGGTGGTCCATGGGAAATTTTAAAAGTTGTAAACAACCCACAGAAAATCGAGAACAAAGAAAAAAAATCCATGCAACGCTTTGTATTGGAGCCAAATAAAACGACACTATTAGGGTTGCCAACCTCCAGGTAGTCCTGGAGACATACAAGGCTCAGTGCTGCAATGGTAATGGAAAAGATCCACAACAGCACTTACAACTATAATAATAAAGTAAGGATTTTTATAAAGTGAAAAAGGTGCAAAAAAGTGAATATATATACATGAATACAATAGGGTACAATAAGATACAAATTATCAAAAGAATCCAGCACAGATGGAAATTCAATTGAAGGATACAAGCATCCTGCAAGGCAGGTAAGTCAATATATTGTGCTGTTGTGGATCTTTTCCTTTTGCAACCTCCAGGTAGTAGCAGGAGATCTCCTTCTATTACGACTGATCCCCAGCTGATAGAGATCAGTTCACCTGGAGAAAAACGGCCGCTTTGGCAATTGGACTCTATGGCATTGAAGTCCCTCCCCTTCCCCAAACCCCGCCCTCCTCAGGCTCGCCCCAAAAAACCTCCCGCTGGTGGCAAAGAGGGACATGGTAACCCTAGACATAATGCTTGCACAATGTTTTGTGTAATTTCGGTTGTCCCCAGTAAAAGGTATTACATGGCTTTAGTTTTCCAGTCCATCGCAAGTTAGCCAGTGGTCCATGACCTGCCACCTAGGCATCGCTGGTATGAAAGAGAAGAAAGGTGCTTCTCTCTGCCTGGTATTGGAAATACCAGTCATTTTTTGCAATATAGATATCCTCTCCGCACGAATATTACTGAATGACGCTCCTCTACGTAGCAACCAGGACCCAAGTCCTGGCGAAACTCGATATTGTCTCCCTGTCACGTCTTCAGAAGGTAATACTGCCATCTTTGTTGAGGAAACCGATCTGCACGGAACTCCCAGTTCTAGGGATAGGGCAAGTTCACTGCGGCCGCCATTTTGAATCGGGAACGAGGTTGCGGAAGGGAGCGATGGAGAACAACCGCGCTTCCTGCCAGGTAATGAGCAACATGAACGCATAGGAAACTCCGACTCTGGCTCACCTTTTGTCCTCAAATTCAGACGACAATCGGGCGGGGGACGGGAGGTGCTTTGCATCAGTGTTCTCGTTCCAGGAGCCCAGCTTTTTTTATATATATGCGCTCACGGCTTATTTCACCCTCACGACAACCCTGTGAGGTAGGCTCGACCTCGGTTCTCTGGGCTCCCAACCCGACCCCTCTTAAGCACTAGGGTGGGTAACGGTTAATGATTTCCAAAAGTTGACTTTTTAAAAAAATCATTTGGTTAAAATTTTGTTAACAAAATTACAATAAACAAAATAAAGAAAAAGGGGGAAATGAAAACACAGACAAAAAGATACTTCCGTTTTCGTTTGTATTGAATATAAATCTAATTAAGAAATTGCAACCTGTTCTCTAGCTACACATACAAAATTATTTTTTAAATTATTCTTACAAGTAAAAAAAAAATCAAACTTTTCTCTATCATACCTACATTCTTATTCTTCTACTGTTCAAACCCACAAATCATCAATTCGTTATTTTCCGTATTACGCAAAAAGTCCAGAAATGGTTTCCAATTTTCCACAAACTTAGATAAGCTATTTTTTCTGATCAAACCAGTCAGTTTAGCCATTTCTGCTACTTCTAACATATTGACAAGCCATTCTTCTATTGTAGGTCTATACGGAGGTTGACTTTTAAAAAAGTTTTAAAGTGTGGTTTTGAGACGTCACCGGTCAGGTAATACAAAAGCCCAGAACTGAAGACCGATTTCGTACGGATCCCCTTGGCTGTTTTTCCCCACCATGATAAGATGTTACCATCTACCCTCCTGTTATCCTCCTGACAGGGATGCTGTGAAGCAGCGCGGGATTCTGCTGCCCACTACGGGCCAGAGATGGAGGTGCCGAGCAGCCTGGCTCCGAGCAGCAGGAAGAGGGAGCAGAGAAGATGGACCTCGCCGCTGGTCCAGGAAGCCCCTGGTATCTCCCCTCGGACTGGCTTCTCTGGGGAGGAAGGGTCTGGTGGAGGGTAACCCGAGCAGAGCCATAGCCCTCTAGGGAGACTGGGAAACACAGTGTCCTTCCTATATCTGGGATGGAGGGTGGAACTCGGCGCTTTAATGCTGCATTCACCAAACCGCATGGCCTTAAGAAAGGAACGAAGTAGTTGACAGAGCAGCTTATGCCCCGTGAAGAGGAGTGTGCCTATTACATTCGGTGCTTTGGAAAACAGGCAGGAGAATGCTGCTGCAGTCATCTTGCTTGTGGGCTTCCTGGAGGCACCTGGTTGGCCACTGTGTGGACAGACTGCTGGACTTGATGGACCACGGTCTGATCCAGCATGGCCTTCCTTAATGATCTTATGGAGGACATGGCTACCCATGGCTACTAGCCAAAATAAATGCTACTCATGATTTATACCTGTTCTCTCCAGTATCAGAGGAGCATGCTCATTATATTAGGTGCTTTGGAACTCAGATAGGATGGTGCTGCTGCTGTGTCTTGTTTGCGGCCTTCCTGGAGGCACCTGGTTGGCCACTGTGTGAACAGACTGCTGGACCTTGGCCTGATCCAGCATGGCCTTTCTTATGTTCTTAGGACTAACAGCAGACCATAAGCTTTCGCCAGCCAGAGCTTGCTTCATTAGATGCATTTGTTATTTTGGCTGCGGCAGAAAGAAAAAAAAAACAAGGCCCGGCCTACCCAACCACTGTACAGCCTGCCACCTGGTGGTCTCTGCTTCAACGGTGATTGGATCAATCAGTCGCTCTCCAGAGGAACAGCAGGATTGGCTGTCTTCAAAGGAGGCAACCTGCGGCATCTCTGTGCGAGTCCCTGCTGAGCCAACTTCCACTCGCTCAAGGGACGTTCCCAGATCAGTGATTCCTATTCTCTCACTTGCTCTGGTGTAGTATGCCTTTAGTTTTAATTTTATGAAAAGGGGTCCTTCTCACAGCAGATGTTTGGGAAACACCCGGACTGGGGAGGGGCCGTGGCTCAGTGGTAGAGCATCTGCTTGGCATGCAGAAGGTCCCAGTTTCAACCCCCAGCATCTTCAGTTAAAGGGACTAGGCAAGTAGGTGGTGGGAAAGACCCCTGCCTGAGACCCTGGAGAGCCGCTGCCAGTCTGATTAGACAATACTGACTTCAATGGACCAAGAGTCTGATTCAGTATAAGGCAGCTTCATGTGACTAACTAAATGGAACCTAGTTAGTTAAGGCACATCTATATAAGGAATTGGTTCTTGTAGGTTATCCGGGCTGTGTAACTGTGGTCTTGGTATTTTCTTTCCTGACGTTTCGCCAGCAGCTGTGGCAGGCATCTTCAGAGGAGTAACACTGAAGGACAGTCTCAGTGTCAAGTGTGTAGGAAGAGTAATATATAGTCAGAAAGGGGTTGGGTTTGAGCTGAATCATTGTCCTGCAAAAAATAACAAAGCCAGTTAAACAACCTCCTTATACTGATCCAGACCATTGGCCAGTCAAAGTCAGTATAGTCTACTCAGACTGGACACAGCTCTCAGGTGTATATACACTTTATTTATACCCTGCCTTTCTCCCCAGTGGGGATCCAAAGCAACTTACAACTGTGCTCCTCTCCTCCTAACAACCCTGTGAGGTAGGTTGGGCAGAGAATGTGTGACTCATTGGGATGGGCTGTGGCTCAGTGGTAGAGCATCTGCTTGGCATGCAGAAGGTCCCAGGTCCAATCTCCAGTTAAAGAGACTAGGCAAGTAGCTGATGTGAAGGACCTCTGCCTGATACCTTGGAGAGCCGCCGCTGGTCTGAGTAGACAATGCTGACTTTGATGGGCCAAGGGTCTGATTCAGTAGAAGGCAGCTTCACGTGTTCATGTGACTGCCCCAAAGTCACCCAGCAAGCTTCCATGGTAGAGATTCAAACCTGGGCCTCCCAGATCTGAGTTCAACATGCTAACCGCTACACCACGCTGGCCTTTCACATGACCAATGACTTGTTTTAACTTGAGATACTGGAAGCTGAAGCAGAGACTTCTGCATGCAAAGCGGATGCTCTACCGCTAAGCCGCAGTCCCACCCCTAGCTGTCCCCTATAGGGTGCACCCTAGAGAGGGAACCAGACTGCTAGCTCATGAAGGAAATGAAGGAAACTCAGACTATCAGCACCGCTCTGTGAAGCACCCCTAACCCCATCTGTCCCCAAGCAGAAACCCACCCTGGCCTCGGTGACTTAGTCTTAACAGCAGAAAATCACAACCGGTCACCCTGTGAGGAGGGCAGCTCACGGCTGGCAGTGCTTCACGACCACGACGCCTACTGCATCCCCGAGGAAGCGGCCTCCTTGAAGAACCTGGTGATCCGATCCAAAGAGACTGCGCACCGCCAGAGCGAGCGCCTCCTCAGCCTGCAGGGGGCGCTGGAAGCCAGCCGGAAAGAATGCCAGGTGCTCCAGGTGAGGAAAGCAGCCTTGAATAGAGGACGGTGAGAGGCAGGAGGCAGGCGGCAGAATATTTGGGGCAGGGGATGGTGGTGAGAATGACCACCTAACATTTTCCTACCCCTACCCCGTGGCGCGGAGCGGTAAGCTGCAGTACTGCAGTCCAAAGCTCTGCTCACGACCTGAGTTCGATCCCAACAGAAGTGAGTTCCAGGTAGCCGGCTCAAGGTTGACTCAGCCTGCCATCCTTCCGAGGTCAGTGAAATGAGTACCCAGCTTGCTGGGGGTAAAGGGAAGATGACAGGGGAAGGCACTGGCAAACCACCCCGTAAACAAAGTCCGCCTAGTAAATGTCAGGATTCCTGACCCATGGGGTGACGTCACATCCCAACGTTTCCTAGGCAGACTTTGTTTACGGGGTGGTTTGCCAGTGCCTTCCCCTGTCACCTTCCCTTTACCCCCAGCAAGCTGGATACTCATTTCACCGGCCTCGGAAGGATGGAAGGCTGAGTCCACCTTGAGCCAGCTACCTGGAACCGACTTCCGTTGGGACTGAACTCAGGTCGTGAGCAGAGCTTGGATTGCAGTACTGCAGCTTACCACTCTGCGCCACGGGGCTCCTTCAGGGGACTTTTACCTTTACCTATTTACTCACCTAGGAGAAGGCTGGTGAGGAGAACTGGACCCTCCTCGCCAAGCTTGGAGAGCGCGTCTCCCAGCTCGAAGCAGAGAACAGGAACCTGCGCTGTGAACGGGACCAGCTGGAGTCCACGGCACAACGCTTCCGCAAGGAGCTAGACCTCAGCGGGGCCACCGTGCTCTCCCTGAGCAAGCAGCTGCGGGGGCAGCAGGAAGCCCAGGCCTACCACGGGGCCTTTTCCCTGGAGACTGTGAAGGGGAACGGCAAGCAGTTGAGGTTCTACACGGGCTTCGATGAATACCCGCGCTTCCAAGCCTTCCTGGACTTACTCCTGGACGGCAGCAGGCCAAGGCAGGAGGAGAGTCCGGAGCGAAGGTGCCACAGTGCCCTCAGCCCCGACAACCAGGTTTTCTTGGTGCTAGTCCGGCTGCGGCTGGGGCTGCTTCTTCAAGACCTGGCCTTCCGCTTCCACATCTCGGAGTCCACTGCCTCCCGCTATTGGCTCAGCTGGACAGAATTCATGGAGCGGAAGCTGAAGCAGGTGAGTGGACTGGGCGCCGGAGGGCTCTCCTCTCCCCGAAGGTCCTGTACGGTTAGATGCAAGGCCTGGCAAACCTGCAACCCCTGAGACAAGGGAGGGAGGCTCAGGAGTTGATGGTAGCTGGTTTCCTCACCCCCCTCCCAAAAAAAAGGGGGGGGTAGGAAGCAACAGTGATGGGAAAGGGCCATTTTCAGAACAGGTGATGTACTAGATTTTATTTACTTCATTTACACCTGCTTTTCTCTCCATCGGGGAACCCAGTGGCTGACAACGTCCTCCATTTTATCTTCGCAACCCCAAGAAGTAGGGAGCCAGCGTGGTGTAGTGGTTAAGAGCGGTGGTTTGGAACGGCAGACTCTGATCTGGAGAACGGATTTGAATCCCCACTCCTCCTTATGAACGGCAGAGGCTAATCTGGTGAACTGGATTTGTTTCCCCACCCCTACACATGAAGCCAGCTGGGTCACCTTGGGCTAGTCACGCTCTCTCAGCCCCACCTTCCTCACAGGGTGTCTGTTGTAGGGAGGGGAAGGGGATTGTTAAGCCGGTTTGATTCTTCCTTAAATTGTAGAGAAAGTCAGCATACAAAAACCAACTCTTCTTCCAATCAGAGCATGCAGCCACCAGATTGTGCTGGATTATGACAAATTAATGCCTCCCCCCTTCCCATCTACAGATTCCGGTTGCTTGCAGCCAGCACTATGTAGACGCTTTCAAGCCACAGAGGCCGATCCGCCATCATGACGTGCCCTTGGTGGCCCTGGATTGCACACAACTTTTATTCGAAGCCCAGGGGAGGACAAGGGGCAAAGGAGATGCCCACTGGGGCCCCCGGAGCCTCTTCTCCGTCCCCGGCTATGCTCTGGCTGCCCCCAGCGGCTACGCGACCTTCGGCTCAGGAGCTGCTGAGGAGCTGACGTCCCTGCCCACATTCCTGCAGGCAGGCCCCGTCGAGCTGTCGGCCCAGCAGGAGGAAGCCAGAAGGCGGGTGCTGAGCTTCCGCAGCCTGACGGACAAAGCCCTCGGCTTCCGCTTCCTGCGCATCGTTCACCCCCAGAGCATGGAGAGCCAAGTGGGCAGGGCCTGGACCATTGCCTGTTACCTTGCTTGCCTGCTGCACGAACCCATGGGGCTAGCCTAAGGCAAGGAGACCTGCCTCCCAGGGCATTTGCTTCCCAGCGCATGGCACCTCTGTCAAGTGTTGCGAAGACTGCCCCCTGCCATGGTGGAACCTCCTCTGCGGCCTACGTGGCGGTTGCTGCATTACTGCACCTTCTCATGCTGCTACTTTCCTTGGCACAAACGGAGAGGAACCTGACAACCCCTCTGCCAACTCATGAAGTTTCCCTGAGGATCCCCAATTGGACCACACTTCCTTCTCAGCTGCTTACTCTGTAACTTCCCTTCCTAGGAATGGCTGAATTCACCATCCCCACCCCCAGGAAGTTTCTTTTCAAGCCAGGCAATGACACAAGATTCATCTTTCATACCATCTGTAGTTTGCCCTCTCTAAAATCTCGGTGGCTGACAATCACTTCTCTCAAAGGATAAGAAGACTTCCCTGGGGTGGGGAAGACTTTATCAGCTTGAGCATGAAGACTTTATTGGCTTGAACTTGCCCATTTAGGTACCAGCATCTTTCCCTGTTTTCATTCACAGCCCCCTTCGAGTTCCTACATTGGAAACTGGATCCCAGGTTTCTCACCCACCTTACATTCCCCTTGGATGCTGGTCCACAGCCTTTCCAACAAGAGCTATTTTTGGCAAGGTAAAGATTGTGAGAAGATACCGAGAAGACTCCTCACATCTGTAGTAACTACCGAATTCACACAAAACGCTCGCACCCTAACATCCGGGAACTGGACTTTGTTGGGACACAAAAGAGACTCTTGATATACAGCCTTCCTACCGAATAACACAACCACAGGGCGTTAACGCATGGGATTTAATGTGACACAATCTGCATTGTCAAAACTCCTTTGGAAAGAGCGCTAGTTTTTGTAGCCTCGACTGGCACGGCGACCTCGAGCCCGTTCAAACTTGCGGCCCTTGGACTGAATATATGGCCTAGAAAAACAAACAAACAGGAAAAGGAGTCAGTGACACAAACAGGGATTTGCTGTGGAACGGAGGGGACGGGGGGAGAGGAGAAGCAGAGACCTGTAACAGCCCCAGAATTCAAAAGCCCCACAGAGCAAGACTCTGTAGCTTTTCCAGCTGCCCTCGTTCCAAGAGAATCCAAGGTTGCTTGCTGCCTGGCTATGCTAACCATCTTAAAATTTTAGTACTTCTGAGAGCCAAGTGTTCGGATTTTGCTCCTCCCCAGTTCCAAATTCCCAATGATGAAACGTCTATTATATCCCAAAAGCTACCGAGGAGCTGTGGTCCAAACTTAAACCCAGCTCACAAATCCAAGCGACAGAGACAAATGGTGGCCATGGCTACGGTAAATTTAGACCGCCCAATCAAGCCTCGTCATGTGGTGGGATGTGTGAGAAGTTCTGAACCACAAAATGGCACTAAATCACCAAATTTAACTCTAGGCCTTTCTATGAATGTTCAACAGCTCACTGTCTTTCTAAAATAGAGGGATACAGAAGAGAGGTGCAGAAACAACATAGTTAGAACTCAAACGTGTTTGCGTTAAATCAAGAATTAGCTACTGCCTCTTCTGTACTGTAGCTCTGAGGATCCCTCAGTCAGAAAAGCAGGATACAAATATTTTAATAACTGAATGTAAACATCCCACCAGGACCAGTGTTGAAAGAATAGTAAATACAAGTTCCAGGATTCAGTCACTTATTTCCTATATTTTATTTAGCAGAAAGAGCATCACAACAGTGTTTTTCCTGCCCCTAAGAGTGTGCGGCTTTCCTCGACAAGAGCCAGGGCCTGGTGGAATGCTCTGCCTAGGAACATCAGGGACCTAAGGGAGTTCTGCAGGGCCTGTAAGACAGAGCTTTTCCACCAGGCCTACAATTGAGGGCAGCTGCAAATACTATCTGTACTGGCCTCCCTACCCCTTCCTCTTTATGTATCTGAAATGGTCTGGTCGAGGGGCTGCCGCCTGTGTGGGCTCGCACAAAGGTGCAAGATTTATACGCCATCCGTGATTTGTGTTTTAATGCTTGATTTTATTGATAGTTTTATTATTGTTATACAGTTGACATTATAAAATGATGTTATCCACCCTGAGCTGGGTTGCTAAGAAGGGTGGTCCACAAATATGAAAAATAAAAATATGCACTGACTGCTTTTTTCCTGCCTTAAATCAAATGGGTAGTGCTGTTTAAATCCAACTCAAGTTTAAAAGAACATTTTTGTCAACTTGCAATATTTTAGTAATTTGTGGATTTTATGATACCTTCTTCACCTTATATTTGCTGCTAGCCATTTCGGGCACTGTTTAGTGGAACAGAAATATTTTAAATAAAATGTGATGTGAGATCATCACTTTATTCAGCGTTAGGTGAATACTTGGGAACAGCAGGTGGGATCCAAATTTTTCCTCTGCTGAAGGTGAGGTCCCCCACTTGAGCAAGCAAAAAAGGCTACGCTGGGGATCACAGGACCTGCCTGCACAAAAACCATGCAGGTTGGGAGGAGAGAATGGGGTGAGAACAAGTCAAAAAGCTGCCTGGATCCAACCCAGAAAGGGCAGTGCTGTGGCTGGTGGGCCCCGAGTGGATAAGGGAACCCCCAGTGCTGCTTGAAAGCTTGCTGGTGACTGCCCAGGAGTGCTGTGAGAACTCTTTGGGGGGGAAGCAATCTGACCCTGGGCTAAGGCGGTAACAGACTACTACAGGAGAACAGGAAGTGAGGAGTGTACCCACACACAGCTTAAGACAAGCCAAAAAAACCCTTTTAAACATACTGTCCTTTTTGAAGTTTTACGGGGCCTTAAGCAAATGCAAGCAGATGGGGAAAGGGGAAGCGGCATCGTAAGTGATCAAGGAATACTCACTTGGTGTGGCTGTGTGGGGTGCCAGGAGCCTTGCCAAAATGCCGATACACTCGGCGGGCCTTTCTGGGTCCTGTGAGCAGAAGAGAGATGCTTCTGTCAGTAACGGCAGCAGACTGCGGCCAATGAGATCCTCGCTGAGGTTTTCAGCGCCTCCCGCCCCCAACTCACCAGACAGCAGCACGGTTCCTTGGCCCTTCGGAGCAGCCATTGCTAACTGGTCAAAAGTCATGATCTGTCCGCCGGCTTTCAGGATACGTGTCCGAGCTCCTTGGGATACTCTGAGAGCACAAATCTTGGAGAGGAGGGGGAGAAAGGTTGTAAAATGAGAGTGTTCCTAAATCTGCCTGCAGATGATTTTTGAAAACGTGTTTAAATGTATTAACCACCAGCCAACTAAATGGGGATACCATGCGCAGCCAGCCACTGGCCGACAGTCTCATGCACATCGTGTGCTTTGACGCCCATCTGAGAACCAGTTTAGGAAGCCCAAGACATCCTGCCTCTCCCCTTTAAGTCAGCTCTTCCGCCATCGGCCAGGTTACCTTCAGTTTGGGTATCTCCTGGATGCGAACATCGTCTGTCACCGTACCCACCACCACGGCAGTTTTGTTGTCCCGGCCCGGCAGCTTCATCTTACGGATCTGGAGAGGGCGGTGCAAGAACGATCAGTTACTGCGCCTGCATTGCTCAGCAGCAACACCATTGCATTTGTTACTACAAGTGAGCGCAGTCACGTGCGTTTACACTAACTCAGGTGGTGTTGCACATTATGTTGATGGGCCTGGTAGGAGAAACAGGAACTCCCCCCACCCAAATTCTGACCCATGTTATGTGACCAGCTGCAGGCCTACCTAGTTCCACACTTGTGGCCCAGTGAAAATCTTGTCATTCAGGCAGACTGTGGAGTGGGAGGAATGCTACTATTTCTTTGCCCTTCTCATGGTCTGTCTCCCGTTTCCATTAGGGTGGGGCTGTGGTTCAGTGGCAGAGCATTTGCTTGGCATGCAGAAAGCACCAGGTTCAATCCCCGGCATCCCCAGTTAAAGGGACGAGGCAAGTAGGTGATGTGAAAGACCTCTGCCTGAGACCCTGGAGAGCCACTGCCGGTCTGAGTAGACTACTGACTTTGATGGACCAAGGGTCTGATTCAGTATAAGGCAGCTTCATGTGTTCATGTGTCTGCCTTGCTTCACCGTTGAAGCCTTTTTTTTGTGGTCTAAACCATCTCCGTTGCACCTCGACAGGATCTATTATTCTTCAGTATGTAGCAGGCAAGGGCGTCCCTTACAGATTTTGGCGGACATCTCCTTTCTTGAGCTCCCGACAGTTAATGATTTGGGAAATAAGAGCACCTGTGAAACTGGGGGAGAAAGGAAGAAAAGGACAGGAGAGACAAGAGTGGGTGTCAGCACTCACCAAGCGGGATACGGCCAGCGGAGGCCGGTTGGTGCGGCTCATGAAGAGACGTTTGAGTATCACCTTGTTGAACTTTGCATTGGTCCGTCGAGCAAGAAATCTGTAGAGCTGAGGTGGTAGCAGAGGAGTTTAGTTTCCCTGGGAGTCACTACTGGCCAGCCCCTTCCCACAGTTAAGTCCACCCGATTGCCTTCGCTTCCCTGATAAGTCCACAGACTGGCTTCCAGCACAACCACATCCTTCCAAATATAAACTACTAGATTTTTCTTTTTCTGTCTCCCTCTCCCACTTCCATTCAATAAAATTCTGCTTCTTTCAAGCGTTCCCATGGATCTCAGCTTGCCTCCCTCCAAAATTCAGCACAGCTGAAAACAGGACAGGGAGAGGGCAAAAAAAGTCTTTGAGACGTCCACCAGGAACTGTGAGCAATTCTGAATCCCCATGGCTTTGACTGCCCCGGTTCTCACCTTGACCAGGAGACGAAGGTAAATGTCTTGACTCTTGGGCTCCTTGCGCCGAACCTTTCGGTCCTTGTTGTGGCGAATGTCGACTCCCTGGTGCCGAGAAAAAAGAACTAAGTGCCAGTCATCTCCAGACCTGATTTTTTTTTTACTGTCTATTGCTGTAAACCAGAGATTCCCAATGTGGTGGCCCCACCTTTCCTGGCACCCACTGAGTGTTTTTAAAGTGACTGGGGCTTTTGCCCAGCAAGGCTTCAGATTGTCCACTGTGCTGAGTTTTAAGTACACTGCTTTGGCAGCAATTTCCACCACACCACAAAAATCTTCACTTTGTGACTGAAGGTAAGTGTAGCAGCCGTTGTGTGACTGGTTCTGCCTCCTGCGGAACCCACCACATTGTGTCAGGATTCCAAAGGTGCCCACAGGCTCAAAAAGGTTGGAGACCCCTATTCTAAACTGTCCCGAATTTTGAAAGACATCAGTCTTTCAATCAAAGAAATACCCCGTTTGCCAGACATGCCACATGTAACTCACACTATTCCTGGAGGATGTAGGACGGATGTGATTCTTTACCCTGGGCAATGTCAAGCTGGCATGAAAATGCCTCAAGTCAATAAGAAGACTTGGCTTTTATATGCCGACTTTCTCTACCACTTAAGGGAGATTCAAACCAGCTTACAATCACCTTCCCCTCCCCTCCCCACAACAGACACCCTGTGAGGTAGGTGGGGCTGAGAGAGAGTGACTTGCCCAAGGTCACCCAGCTGGCTTCATGCTTAGGAGTGGGGAAACAAATCCAGTTCACCAGATTAGCCTCCGCCGCTCATGTGGAGGAGTGGGGAATCAAACCTGGCTCTCCAGATCAGAGTCCAGCACTCCAAACCACCACGCTTAACTACTACACCATGCTGGCTCTCTCCACTGGGGGCACTGGGAGGAGTTAAAATGGTAGGATTCTACAACCAGATCCTCAGTGGATTCCACATACATGCCAACAACTGGGCCTAAATACCAGCAAGTAAACAGGCATCAAGTACCTACTTTGAAATGGCTATCAACACAAGTCCCTCCAACAGGCCACATCCTCACCACATTGCAGCAACCCCGCAAACTGACAGCTACCTCTAACTCATGCCCTCACCCACAGAAAGAGACAAACAAGTGATCCCCCTTACAGAGGGGCCATGGCAGAAGCTACGGAGCAATTAGCACCCTAAAAGTTCCATATGCATCATTACCAAACAGCACGCCAAGCTATCCCATACTGTCCTTGATCTGTAGCTCAGGTAAAGGACAAAAAGCGGGGAAGCAAATCTATAATTACAAGGAACAGGAAAATAAGGAAACCCTTAACAAAAATGTTTTTAAAAAATAATTTACAGGAATTTTAACAGCCAATGCAAATCTGTTACAAAACCTAGAGCTAAAACAAAAAACAAGCAATGGATGCTTTGAGGTGGAAAACAGCACATTGCAAGCAGATTAAAAAGCACACTGATCACTGAGGGAGGTTCCCCATTTTACTTTATCTCGGTTAACCAAAATAACACTCCATGTCAAACTTCACCCCTACGCACTCACTCTTTTCCATACATGGTGTAGGGGTTAGAGTCAGACTAGGATCTGAGAGGGTCAGGTTCAAATCCCCATTCTGCCAAGAAAGATGGCTGGGTGGCCACGGGACAAACGTATACCTCTTGACCTAACCTACCTCACAGGATTGTTGTGAGGATAAAATGAAGGGAAGGAGAACAATGAAAGCCACTATCCAGGAGAAAGGTGGGATATAAATGATGTAAAATTAGCGCGTACCTGTCAGACGCTGTCCTGCGCTCATCACCCTATGCAGCACACACACAAGCCATACAATCACACTTCTAAGATGCTTCTCTCCTAGCTGATGACATGAACCCCAACATGTCAATCATTCAAATTCACAGAGGATGCATATAAGCCTATCCTCCTGTATCCGGTTCTTTCCACTGACACCCATCCTGCACATTTCCAACCACAGCACCATTATGCATATAAGGTGTCCCCTTAAATGCAGAAGCCCCATTAATCTAACTTTACACGGCCATACTGTGTAGATTCACTTATGACTCCCATCCAAACTTGTGGATTTCAAGGGGTTTAGACTCCATTAACTCTGCACAGCATTGTGCTATTAGCATATCGCACCCTTCTCTCTTTATAATCGCACCTGCTGCTGCTAGACCATGAAAGGGAGGGTACCTTGGCCATCTTCTGGGCATGGAGTAGGGGTCCCTGGAGGTGTGGGGGGAGGTAGTTGTGAATTTCCTGCATTGTGCAGGGGGTTGGACTAGATGACCCTGGTGGTCCCTTCTAATTCTATCATTCTATGCCAGATCATGTGAGGGAGGGTACCTTTGCCATCTTTTGGGCGTGGAGTAGGGGGTCACTGGGTGTGTGTGGGGGAGGTAGTTGTGAATTTCCTGCATCGTGCAGGGGGTTGGACTAGATGACTCTGGCGGTCCCTTCCAACCCTATGATTCTATGCTATAGCCTGGATCCTTCTCATTTATTAGCATCTTGTTGAGTCTCTATTATGTCTAACGGGGGGACTGAACCTTTCCTTTAGCCGGCCTCGGGAGGTTCTTTCTGCAAAAGCGACCCCCAAGCCAGCCTTGCGACGCGGCTAGGCCCAAACTCCAGCCTTTCAATAACAGCCCACTCCCCTCTCCAGGCCTTCCCAATTTCAGGCCATGGCCGCCAATGCCCGTCTCCCCGGGTTCCCCGGACCCTTCTCTACACCGTCGCAGGGCCGCGGCCGGCCCTCGCCGCCTCCCCGCGGAGGATTGCAACCGATTCCCAGTGCACCACCTTCCGGGACTCACCATGGCCGCCTCGGCCCCGCCTGGAAGGAAGAGAAAGGAAGAAGCCGCAAGGGGTTATGGGGGAAAAAGAAGTAAACGCGACGGCCGGAAACGAAAGGGGCGGGACTTTTGCGCTCTATGGTAATTCCAAGGCCGAAGGTTCATTTACGACGTTCTAGAGACTCAGTCGCTTTGTGTGTTGCTTGAACTACCGGATTTTTATACCATTCCCCCCCCCCTTCCTAACGATGCATGGGAGGATTTGCTGCTCTCTACATGCACATTTTCCCCATCCGAATCCTTTAAACTCAAAAATAAGCCCCCATGGAGTTATTATGCATGGGAGGTTTTGCCTTGGATTTGCTGCTCTGTAGATGCACATTTTTCCCATCCAAATTCTCAAAACTCAAAAATAAGCCCCCATGCAGAGTTTTGAGAATTCAGATGGGGAAAATGTGCAACTAGAAAGCGGCAAATCCAAGGCAAAACCTCCCATGTATAAACTGCCGTGCAGAGTTTTGAGAATTCGAATGGGTAAAATGTGCATCTAGAGAGCGGCAAATGCAAGGCAAAACCTCCCGTCCATAAATGGAGGATATGAAACTGGTGGCTAGTCTTAAGAAATAATGGAGGAGTCCAGGGGATTTGCCCTAGTTATGACTGGACTGCAGAATGTATCCCCCACCCAGTTAGAAGTAAAAACGAGCATGCATGCAGCCTTTGTCAGAGTCGCCCTATTACTAGGCACGTGGGTTAACTGTCTAAGATGATGCGGGTGACTGCCTTGTTTGTGGCAGGCATAACTCACTAGAAAATAAAGTTAGGAGTTTCAAAATTGGCCGTTGGCTTTACCGCGCAGTCCCTGCACAAAACTACTCCAATCTAAATCGACTTAAGCTGCTTGGGGAAATACAGCATCACAGACATGGGTCTACTCTGCAGTATTACGTAGTGTTTGGCTGGATCTCAGGATTCAAGTAGGCCATACGCAAATTGGCTAATAGGAGATAAATGATCTTTAATTAAAACAAACTGCAAAAACTGTTTTCCATGTGTTAAAATTGACTTGTTGACAACAGAGTATGGCAAGAGATCCCTCCCCGCCCCCAGTAGAAAACATGCATCAAGTGGCAGCAAATGTGACGACTCCGTGCAACGCTTGCTTGCCCAGAAACAAATCTCCAGTAATTGTGCACAAGGTAGTGGCTTGGGGCTAGTTCAACCGGAACCATCAGCCGTCCAGATCTAAAGCTGGCGCTCAGCTGAATGCAGACTTATAGAGAAGTCCTACAGTTAAGAGCAGTGGTATAGCCAGTGTGGTGCAGTGATTAAGAGCAGTGGTGTGGAGTGGTGGATTCTGATCTGGAGCACTGGGTTTGATTCCCCACTCCTCCACATGAGCGGCGGAGGCTAATCTGGTGAACTGGATTTGTTTCCCCACTCCTCCACACGAAGCCAGCTGGGTGACCTTGGGCTAGTCACAGTTCTCTTAGAGCTCTCTCAGCCCCACCTACTTCACATCATGTCTGTTGTGGGGAGGGGAAGGTGACTGTAAGCCGGTTTGAGTCTCCCTTAAGTGGTAGAGAAAGTCGGCATATAAAAACCAACTCTTCTTTGTCTTCTTCTTTGTGCCTGTCCTGTATTCAGGATGAAGACAAGATTTACAGTGCCATCCTAAACCAAGTGACACCTTTTGAAGTACATTGAAGCCACTGGGTTTAGAAAGGCACCACTCTGTTTAGGATGGCACTGTTAGTACACTGAACAGAGCTACAGAAGTTTCAACATTAAATTAGAGAACAGCAATGGGTTGCTGTGGAGCTGTATTACGCAGACCCGCGGGGACTCTCTGCTACTTTTTGCTGAAAATGCTGGGTTAATTTGGGATTACAGACAGCAAAACAACTACCCGGGTTGCCCGTGTCCGACAGACATGAATCTGGTTCTCCAGTTGCTGCGGAGAGAAGCAGCCAATCAACCAATAAAAGCCCGTGTTCCCATAACAAAGATGGCCGCTGCGGATGATAACAGTAATGAGGCCCTTGAAAGTTCCACGCTTTGACCACATCCAAGATGGCCACAAAAACATGAGAGCGTTGCGAGATTCGTTCTCCCCGTTTCCCTCACTTAAGATGGCCACCTTGTCCATTCCAGTGAAAGGGAAACGTTCGCCCGAGTTCAAAAGGGCTGCCATGCCCTCTAGGGCCAGAGATGACGCTCTTTTCCCTTACTAAAGATGGCCGCCGTTGGCTTATGAGGGAGAACGAAGCCTCATTCTGCTTTGACCTTGCCCACACAGCTAGCGATTCCTGACCAGTATGAAGAAAAACTTCCTTTTAATAAAAAAAATCTATTTTAAATAATAATAATAATAATAATATAAAAATAATAAAAATAATAAAAAACATCTCTTTTAATAAAAACATCTTTTTAATAAAAAAACAAAATACGTCTTGTTTGGGCACGATTCCTTTCCGGCATGTTTACTAGAGAGCGGCTTCCCCCCCCCCTTAGCTAAGAAGGCCGCTAGTTTGCTTCGCGACAGCTTTGCCCTCAACAAAGATGGCAGGCCCCAACACCAACGTCTAACGCGAAGGTGGAGAGCGATGAGATTCCTGATTGGTTTCGCGCACGCGTTTGCTGCTTCGTGATAGGCTGGTGGGAGCCCTACCCCGCCCCTTTCGAGTCCTTCCCCCATGCCTCCCCCTCCAGGTAGAAAATAGAACACTTCCTGGTTTAAGCCTTAGAAAGAGAGTGGAGCCAGCAGAGCTGGACTGGAGGGTGGGGGAAAGATCACAGAGGGAAGGGAGGGGAGAAGAAGAAGGAGGGAGAAGGGAATGAGGCGTGCAGGGAGAAAAGACGTCAATGCGAAGAGGTGCTAGAGAGAGATTAAAGCATAGCAGGTGTCCCGAGGTATTAGAAAAGCCTGTTGGAGGTACCGCTCTCTTCTTTCCCCCCATCCTCCACTTCTCCCCAGTGGGGTCTTGTATATTTTGGACAAAAGGTGCCTGATGAGGGGGTGAGTTGGGTGTCTTTTTTTTAAAAAAAAAACCTCTCCCCCTTTAACCTCTCCCCCTCCTCCATCCTAGCTCAGTTATTTTTGCAGCAACCACCATCCTCTCGCCTTTCCCCTCATTCAGTGTACAAAAGTGGGGTGTGGAATTGGCTAAGAGGACACCCGCCCGCCCCCCCTTAACCAATGCAATGCAATATAAGAGCTTCAGGTAAAATCCAAACCGTGTGGGGCTGCGGTCGAAGCCAGCTGCCGTGGTGTTTGTTTTACTCTTTTTCTTTAAACAAAACTGCTGTTTCTCAGAAGCGTAGGACCTGTGACCGACATACCGGCCCTTGCTTATTTTGTTACTTCTCTTTCCACCGCAGCATCAGTTGAATAGACCATCTCAGCATCCTTTGTTCTGTTTTCAGCTCCGATTTCCTCTCCCTTTTTCTGACCTCTAGGGTAGGGGAAAACATTTCTGTTCAGTCTTGAAAAGCAGACGGGGGCTTGTGAGAAGTGGGTTGGTGCTATGAGTCACTCCGCTCGATGGTAGTTCCCTGCTCTGGAAAGCTTTTTTGGGTGAATGTTAAAACTCTTTGCCAAGGGGTGAAATTATTTTGCTGAAAACAAGCTCTACTGGATCTGAAGGGACACCTGTCTTACTAAGCAGTTCAGAATTTGCTCTACGAATGCTTTCCTCTCTTGTGCTCCCTATTGGATAGCACAGCCTTCTCTTTCTTCCCTGCCCCTCGTTCCAGATCTCTAGAAGATCAGGGAGGCTGGTTTTCATTCCTGTGGGCTTTAAATGTTACCCGGACAATTTTTTTTTCCCCGTAGTGAACAGTGGGGTGAAAGAAGTCGGGAGTATCGTTTCTTTTCTTGAAATCTGCTCGGTGTTCCGAGACGAAGGATCTGACTGAATGAAGAAAGGGAGGACCCTGGAGCTGTTTCTGCTGTGGAAGAAGGTTCTTGGCTCAACTGATGTTCCAGTCCTTCAGTGACTTCAGGAAAATTGTGTGGAAATGAAAAGGCTTTAAATCCTGCTCTTCAGAGCCCTTGGAGAGGTCTTGAGAGAGAGGAGAGGCTGTGGTCTGTTGGAACCTGTTGTTCGAGGGGTGCTTTAGAAAGCAGACTACTAAACCGCAAAACTGGGTCTCCACGGCAAGATGAGTTTGGCTCTGGAGGCGTGTCGGGATGGCTCCGAAACTCTGCTGCACGGGGAGTTTGGGGCCTATCCCCCCAAAGGGACCCGGTTTGCCCTCAGCCTCACGTGGACCGAACTGCACATCCAGCGCCTGGTGCCCAAGCCGGACTCGGATCACCGGACAGTGGTGCGCCTGGTCGACGTGGTGGGGTGTCACACGCTACGGAGCCACACGCTCACCGATCGGTCGGCTTACTTCTGCATCTACACCTACCCGCTGAAGAAGCGGAAAGTGGCGGTGGGCTCCGGCCGGGCGCGGCAGCGGACTGCGAGGACCTTCCAGGTGGACAATGCCGAGTGCTATGCGGGCAACCAAACGATAGCGGAGAGGTGGGCAGCTGCCATCAAATGCCTGGTGCTGGGCATTCCGATCTCGAGCGAGACAGGTAAACATACCCTATATAATGCCTGACTTATCGGGCTCTTCGCCCAGTGAAGCAATGCGTCCTGACTGCTAGCAAGATGTAGGGTCCTCCCTAGTTTGCATTGCTTCAGACCGAAAGTGCGTTACGTTTTTGACTGGTTCAAGAACAAAAACCCTCCCTGCCTGTGGTAGGCTACCACATCAGGCAGAAGGTACTAGGCTAGATTCCCCCCCTACCCAGTGTGCTAGATTTCTACATGCAGGGATCCTTTTAAATAGCTTTCCAAGATTGTGATTTCCTTGCCTGCCTCTGCCTATAGTGGTGGGACTCTTAACGTGTAATTTAGCCAGATATGCAGATCTGCCTGTTCCATTCCCAAAAGCCAAGAAACAACAGCTCCCATTCCTGCCTCCACTGCAAGGAACTAGCTCTCCATCTGAGAGCCAGCGTGGTGTAGTGGTTAAGAGCGGTGGTTTGGAGCGGTGGACTCTGATCTGGAGAACCGGGTTTGATTCCCCACTCCTCCACATGAGCGGCGGAGGCTAATCTGGTGAACTGGATTTGTTTCCCCACTCCTGGACGCGAAGCCAGCTGGATGACCTTGGGCAAGTTACAGCTCTCTTAGAGCTCTCTCAGCCCCACCTACCTCACAGGGTGTCTGCTGTGTGGAGAGGAAGGTGATTGTAAGCCGGTTTGAGTCTCCTTTAAGTGGTAGAGAAAGTTGGCATATAAAAAACCAACTCTTCTCCTTCTTCATCTTGATCCAGAAGCCTTGGCTCTCAAAGCCTCCTAAGCAATCCAGTGCCCTTGCCAAAGAGGGAAAAGAGTCAGTCTGATCTCTGGCCCTTAGGCAAAGAGGGTCATGTTACAGACTGCACCCTCTTTTTATTTTATCTAGCTCAGCTCTAATGTAAGATGATCTACTTGCCTTCTTGATAAGGTTCAAGGTCGGGGTGGGGGCCCAACGCTTCAGTTATCACTCTGTCTTGACTTCCATGAAACATCCTGCCTCCTTTTTCCGTAGCCAATAAGCCTCCACCATACAGCTCCCAGAATTCTTGGCTTTTCTCACTTTCTCCACGCGTTGAATGAGTTACTCATTTAAAGAAACTTATCACCTGTTTGGCAATTGAGTTGTAGAATTGCACATTTTATGACCGGCGCAAATGGTTTCCCAGGATTTTGGCCCAAGTGCAGCATTTGGTTTTGGGGAAAAGCTGTTTAGGGTGTGAACTTTTATTCCCGGAGTGGCAGGGTTTTCTCTGGAGGCATGCTAGGCACAAATAAACCATTCTGTCTCTCAGGTCAAACTCACAGAAAACCAGTGCTACCTCTCTGTGGCCTGACCTGGTTAGGGAAGGTGGCCTAAAAATCAAATAAATAAATTTCCCAGCGCTGGTAACATCACAAACCCACTTTCCTGTTTCTGCCATGCCCAGAACATCTACCTTTTAAAGTCAATTACACACTTTCCAAAGGGAGAACAAAAAAGATGATGACCATTTAAATCAGTGGTTCCCAAAGTGGGCAGTACCACCCCCTGGGAGGCAGTGGGATTACGGTACCCAAGGGGGCACTAAGAGGCAAGAGGGCAGCAGGGGGGCACTAGAGGCAGCCCCCTTCAACTGCGTTGTTCACTAATTTACAATAGATCAAGCTGTGGCACCATGCTCGCAAATTTGGTGGAAACTATCCGAATTTTTCCCAGACTTTGAAGAGCTGGTACCACTGGATCAAGTTAATCAGTTTTGTTGAATAAATTTCAACGAAAAAGTTTAAATTTGGTTTTGAATAATGTGCAATTAATTGTTACTGTTTTGACTTTTTATTGTTATGATCTTTAGTGCGTCATGCCAAGCCAAACCCTATTTTGAATAATGCTTTTTATAGGGTAGGGTAGAGGGCGCTGGGGTTGGGTTTGTGGAACCAAGCGGGGGGTGGCCCGAAAAGTTTGGGAACCACTGATTTAAATGAATAAACATACATGGGTTGGTTTTTTAAAAAAATTAAAACGAAAGGTGGACCCCTTTTAAAGCAAGAGAGGAAAGGCGTGGCAGAGCAATGTCCCTCTTTGGTTCTTTGGTATGCTTCTGTCATGGGTGCTATGAACGTGGGCGGAAGCCAGACTCACCCAATGGGAGTAAAACGCATTGTGGCTTCTGTTTTGATGCTGTCTCGGTATGCATCTTTGGTAGGCACAGGCTGGTGGTTGTGCTGGCTTCCCTCGTACGCAGTCTGGGAGCCAGAGCGCCCGAATCTTCCATCTCTGAATCCTAGATCTCGGATTTTGCTTCTGGTTTAAAGGAACAAGACTCGGTTTCTGATCTCTTTTCCCCCTTTTGCAAGAGTCTGGAGCTCATCTTTCATCTACAAAAGATGTTCTGCTGAAGACTGTGAGAGTATCCGATCCCTGCCAGCTGCCTCTGCTGGTCCTCTGCTTCCTGCTGTGTCACATTCTCACGTGACCGAGAAACAGAACCCCAGAACAGCATTCAGGTGGTTCTCAGTGGGCTCCCCTTGAGTTCTGTGGGTCAGGCCGCAATTGATGAAATATTGAACAGGAGGCAAAATCTCGGGTTTTCCTCTCTGGGTAGCGAGATCGACAGGGAGACCATGTTAAGTTTATAGAATCAGAGAGTTGGAAGGGACCACCAGGGTCATCTAGTCCAACCCCTTGCACAATGCAGGAAATTCACAATAGTCTGTCTGGCATGTCCCGAGTTTCCCCGCTAGCAATGGCTGGCTGGCTTTCATCTCTTTGAGGGAACGAAAGACGCTTCACGGCGTCACAGCCTGTGGGGAATAGGAGAAGGGTAAATGACTGAGGTCAGGGGAGGGGCTGTGGCTCAGTGTTAGAGCATCTGCTTGGCATGCAGAAGGTCCCAGGTTCAATCCCAGGTATCTCCAGTTAAAGGAACCAGGCAAGTTGGTGATGGGAAAGACCTCCACCTGAGACCCTGGAGAGCTGCTGCCTGTCTGAGTAGACAATACTGACGTTGATGGACCAAGGGTCTGACTCAGTATAAGGCAGCTTCATGTGTTCATGTGCCACTTCGCACCCTTTCCCAACCTGTCAAAAATGTGACAGGCCTTGGGCTGGTATGTAAACAGGCTCCTCCTTACTGAGACTAATTTTCTTGCTGAGCGTGCAGTTGGTTGCAGTTTTGTGCTGAGGGTATTTGTCTCCAGTCCCAGTCGCTGTCCGGTTTGCACCAGCTGAGCTGCGAAAGGCAACTGGAGGCAATATCTACCTCACAGGGTAGCTGAGAAGGGGGAAGGAAAGGTAGAACCATGAATAGCACCCTGAGCTCTTTGGTGGATAATCAGGATAAACATGCACTAGATACGATTATTCTGTGATTTGGTTGCTTTTGATTCTAAAAGAAAAAATCCAGCCAGACCAACTAGGAGACCACGCCTTCATCGGCTTCCTGAAAACTAACAGTAAGGGAGTCTCGCAAACTTCCCTTGGTGGGAGGGGCATTCCATGCCCTTGGTGCCCTCACTGAAAAGGCCCTGTTGCCAACTTGAAAGGCTTTAAGAGGGGAGTGGACATGTTCATGGAGGAGAGGGCTCTCCATGGCTACTAGTCAAAATGGATACTAGCCATGATGCATACCTATTCTCTCCGGTATCAGAGGAGTATGCCTATTATATGAGCTGCCGTGAAACACGGGCAGGAGAATGCTGCTGCAGTCGCCTTGCTTGTGGGCTTCCTAGAGCCCCTGGTTGGCCACCGTGTGAACAGAACTGGTGGACTTGATGGGCCTTTGGTCTGATCCTTTCTTATGTTCTTATGAGATGATTTGCCATGGCTTGCCTCTGCATAACAACTCTGGACTTCCTTGGAGGTCTCCCATCCAAGAACTAACCAGGGCAGACCCTGCTTAGCAGCCAAGATCGAATACGATTGGGCTAACCTGGGCCACTGAGGTCCAGAAATGTTGTCCAGCCACTTCATGTATGTGGAGAAACTAGATGGAATTTTACAGCATCTCAGCACCTCAAGGGTGGTGGAGCGGTTTTCCTCCACCAGCTTCTGGGTTCTGCCCTTTAATCAGTTCAAGCACGGTGGCCCAGAAAGAAACCATATACGTGGGGATGCCTGGTATAAATGCTGCTGCTACAGATTCTACTTCCGTCTAAAGTCAGCAAGCTGGTGTGATGGTGCTCTGACCCCCTTCTGGCTCCGTGATTCCGTTTGGCTCGCCCAACGTGCATCCGTCTCGCTCAGAAGCTGATTTTAGCAATCTGAGAGTGAGCGCTGAACTTGATGTTCCGAACATCTTAGACGGGAGATGTACTGTGACAACCAATGCAAATGTGTGGCGTTTTTAGTGAGCAGATGCATGCTTCAGTTTGTAGGGGGGGTGGGAAGGCTTGATTAGGCTTATTTCCCCGGCTGGTTTCGGAAGAGCCTCCGTTTAGTCATGTGACGATTTTGCGGGAACAGTTAGGCTTAGAGAGAGTGGGTAGACCCAGACAACTTGATGAGCGTCCTACATCCAAGCCGAGATGTAACATTTCTGGAAATTTTGAAGTCATGGGGGGGGGCTGTTCCCCTCCCTCCCATGAAGAAAATGGAGACCTTGGGAAGGACTGAAATTGTGCAACACTTTCCTATCAAACTTAAACTTATTTTGCTGCATTAATAACATAAAAATGCATCACAATTTACTGTATTTTTCAGTGTATAAAAAGACCCTTTTTTCTAAAAAATATTTAGAAAAAAATGGGGGTCGTCTTATACACGGAAGGTCGCTCTCTTCCCCGCCCGTCAGCTGATGGGCGGGGAAGAGAGCAGGTGGGGAAGAGCCGGTCACTCTGGCCAGCTGGTGGCTGGCCTTCTAAGGGTCCCCACTCTCTTCCCCTCCGGTATTTTTCCGTACGCCCCCATGTATAAGACGACCCCTAATTTCTTAATTTTGAGTTCAAAAAAATAGGGGCCGTCTTATACATGGAGGCGTCTTATACACGGAAAAATACGGTAGTTAGCATGACTTGGCTAGCCCAATCTAGTCAGATCTGGGAAGCTAAGCAGGGTCAGCCCTGGTTAGCACTTGGATGGGAGACCACCAAGGAAGTCCAGGATTGCTGTGGAGAGGGAGGCAATGGCAAACCACCTCCATCTGTCTCTTGCCTGGAAAACCCCATGAGGTGTTGCCTTAAGTCAGCAACAATTGTCAAGGGTCGGACACTGAAAATGGGAAAACAGTGTGCCGGCCAGTTCTCGACCACAGAAGATGCTGTTGTTTCAACTGCTTGGCATGCCCTAGAAAAAATGGGTGGGGTGAGCAATACTTCAACTTCCAGAGGGCAGAAGTGGTTTTGGGCTGGCCCTGGGTGAGAAGCAATTTGAATCTTGACCTATATTGGGGTGGCACAAGCGAATCGCAAGTTAGGCTGGGACAGACACGAATCTGGTTCACGGCCTCTCTTACACGCTCCCTGTCGGTCGCGAGGTCCACTTGTGGGCGCCTGGACTAAGTGGGGGTTCATTTCCTTCCTGGGAAGTGGCCCATCTGTCTCCACTGAAGTCGGTGGTCTCAGGAGGTGTGGTTCTGCTTAGGACGGCACTGTGAGATTCTCCGCAATGGCCAAGCCCTGGTTCAGAACCTCCTTTTCTGGGAGGCAAGAGCTAGATTTGAGTCGAGTAGCACCATTGTATTCCCTATTACTATGTATGGGTGTGAAAGCTGGACTTTGAAGAAAGCTGATAGGAAGAAAGTAGACTCCTTTGAAATGTGGGGTTGGAGGAGAGTGTTACCGATTCCCTGGACTGCCAAAAAAAACCAAATCAGTGGGTTCTAGATCAAATCAAGCATGAACTGACCCTAGAAGCTAAAATGACTAAGCTGAGGCTATCATATTTTGGTCACATTATGAGAAGACAAGAGTCACTGGAAAAGACAAATCATGCTTGGAAAAGTTGAAGGCAGCAGGAAAAGAGGAAGACCCAACAAGAGATGGATGGACTCAATAAAGGAAGCCACAGCCCTCAATTTGCAAGATCTGAGCAAGGCTGTCAAAGACATTTTGGAGGACTTTGATTCATAGGGTCGCCATGAGTCGGAAGCAACTTGACGGCATTTAACACACACAGCCCCATAGCAACTAACAATATTTTTGGGGAATGCGCTTTTGAGAGTCCAAGCTCCCTTTGGCAGTCAGGCAGCTCACCCGAATTAGGCCAAGGGCGAAAACGCATGATCGCTTTAGCCTCCTTTATTCCCTGTTTCAGCCAGGATCGAACGCACATTTGGCAAAAACGCATGTGTTCGATCCTGGCTGAATCCTGGTTGAAACAGGGAATAAAGAAGACTAAAGCGACCGTGCGTTTTCGCCCCAAGTCGCCTGCATTTGGATTAGTGTTGCCAACCTCCAGGTACTAGGTATACAATACCAGAAGGGGAGTGGTACCTGGAACACACACGTACATCAAGTACCACTGATGCACTGAATATAATGGGTTGTATAATTTCAAAAACGTGATTTCCAACAAATGATTCAAGTTATGCGACAAAACGATCTATACATGTTGCAACAAAACAATCTGCAAGTTTACAAGGTTTTATGAATCCTATCCTTGTTTCGCTGATTGCGTTAGCTTCTTCAGAAGTCTGTTGCTGCTGTACAGGAAAACCTTGACTTTCTGAGTTTGCTCCTGTTGCCAAGCGGATTAATTATATTTATATCGGCAGACTGTGCTGTTTTGTGCTCAAGCGAAACCGAGGATAAGATTCGCGAACCCTTGTAAACGTGCATAGATGTTTTGTTGCAACTTGTATAGATGGTTTTGTCGCATAACTTGAATCATTTGTTGGAAATCACGTTTTTGAAATTATGTAAACCATTATATTCAGTGCATCAGCGGTACTTTATATGTACATAACCTCCAGGTACTAGCCGGAGATCTCCTGGTATTACAACTGATCTCCAGCCGATAGAGATCAGTTCCCCTGGAGAAAATGGCCGCTTTGGCGATTGGACTCTATGGCATTGAAGTCCCTCCCCTCCACAAACCCCGCCCTCCTCAGGCTCCGCCCAAAAAACTCCCGCCGGTGGCGAAGAGGGGCCTGGCAACCCTAATTTGGATTGGATATCATGACTGATGGAAGTTAGCTGAAAAAGGCTTCCATTTCAGCCTCTGAGCTGAAGGTGGGGGGTTCCCAAGCCCGACAACAGCTCATGAAACGATGGACACCGGCTGGTGATGTCTGAATGCAGCCTTGTGTCCTCTGATCCAAGTCCTACATGCTCTCTGTTTCAACCCGCTGGAGCCATTTTACTTATCTGAATTAGGTGTCCTGATTTTCTCCTGCAAAGCACAATCCAAAACAGCTTATAAAAAAAAAAGAAGAAATCAGCAATCTGTAATTACAATACAGTAAAACAAAAACCCTGACCTGGCTGGTCCATGCTAGCCCGGCCTTGCCAGACTGCTAAGGAGGGTAGGCCCTGGTTAGTAATTGGATGCGAGACCAGGGTTGTGATGCAGAGGCAGGCAGTGGCAAGCAACCTCTGAACGTCCCTTGCCTTGAAAACACCAGGGGGTCGCCGTTAAGTTGTCTGTAACTTTCTACCACCAAAACAAAATGAGGCCCTCTGCCTCTGGTGTACATATCTTCCAGCCAGGTATTTCAAACTGGGGAAATTCTGCCTCCTAGATTGCTCCTGACCTGCCCTGGATGGCCCAGGCTAACCTGATCTCGTCAGATCTCCAAAGATACGCAGGGTCAGCCCTGGTTAGTATTTGGATGGGAGACCACCAAGGAATACCAGGGTTGCTGTGCAGAGGAAGGCACTGGCAAACCACCTCTGTTAGTCTCTTGCCATGAAAACCCCAAAAAGGGGTCGCCATAAGTCGACTGTGACTTGACGGCACTTTACACACAATAATCTGGAGAACCGGGTTTGACTCCCCACTCCTCCACAAGAATGGTGGACACTAATCTGGAGAACCGGCTTGGTTTCCCCACTCCTATACCCGAAGCTGGCTGGTGACCTTGGGCTAGTCACAGCTCTTTTTGAGCTCTCTCAGCCCCACCTACCTCACAGGGTGTCTTTTGTGGGGAGGGGAAGGTGATTGTAAGCTGGTTTGATTCTTCCTTAAGTGGTAGAGAAAGTCGGCATAAAAAACCAACTCTTCTTCCTCCTTAATATGGGCATGAGCAAGAAGCTCTCTGATGCCCACGGCAAGATGGTGCCCTCTCTGTTGGCTCTTAGCCAGTACCTCAGGGTCTAATCTCAGCTCTTGGCGTGGGAAAATAAATCCACAGCTCTTTGAACTTCACAAGGCTTCTGACTGCCTCGTTGCTGTTGAGAGGGAGGCAATTCCCAGTTGCTTGGTCGCCCCCAGTGAGAAGTTTCGGCAAGGGCTAAGCTGAGATCCCTGGGATTGCTTCGTACTCTCGGTCCTCCTCGCAAGCAGAGAGGAGCTGAACAAATCCTCATCCGCCTAAAGGTGTGGTGGCACCCTCCGTTCGGCATGGGGGGATGTAGAACTCAAGGCATTAGGAATCCCAGAGTTCACAGCCCAGGCACCAGCATGTCCGAAAGGGAGGGCAGATCTCCCTGTGGATGCACACGACACCCTGCTGTGAGCAGGTTATGCTTGCGTTGTGTAGGCGAGGAGTCCTGGGACTTGTTTTGGAGGAGGTGCTGGGGATTGTTCACACGCTAGCTCCAATGCGCAACTGCTCAGGCCGTTCCCTGGTGCGAAAGCTGCAATCATTTGCCTGCTTTATAATTTGGGAATGATGCTTGGCTCAGTGGTGGAGCATCTTCCCTCGCATGCATCCCCTTAACCCTTGGCAACTCCAGCTAAAACGAGCTCAGGTCGCGAGTGCGGGGGAACTGCCCTGGACAACAGATGCTGATCAAAACAGACCGTTCTGGCCTAGAAGGGTTAGTGGTCCGGTTAAGTATAACCGGTGTAATGATTAAGAGTAGTGGTTTGGAGCGGTGGACTCTAAATCTGGAGAACTGGGTTTGATTCCCCACTCCTTCACATGAGCGGTGGATGCTAGTCTGGTGAACCGGGTTGGTATGCCCCGTTTAAAATGCTTTTTTGCCTGAGCCACTGAGAGACCAACTGCAAATCAGAATACACAGAATACAACCCTGGTTTTTGTTGTTTTAAAAAGCATTTAAAAGAAGAACAGTTGGTTTTTATATACTGACTTTCTCTACCACTTAAGGGAGACTCAAACCGGCTGACAATCACCTTCCCCACAACAGACACCCTGTGAGGTGGGTGAGGCTGAGAGAGCTGTGACTAGCCCACGGTCACCCAGCTGGTTTCATGTGTAGGAGTGGGGAAACCAACCTGGTTCACCAGATTAGAGTTCGCTGCTCATGTGGAGGAGAGGGGAATCAAACCCGGTTCTCCAGATCAGAGTCCACCACTCCAAACCACCATTCCACCATGCTGGCTCAGTTTAGTGCCAATGTCTCACCAGGCGCTGTATGGAGGAAAGTGGCAGGCACCTCCCAGTCAGCTGTCAGCCTCCACGCCGCAGCCCAAAACAGTTAAGCTCTCTACCAAGTAGTCATAAGCGGATTAGTTGTCCTTGGTGCCAAGAGAGCTATTTGGAGCCCAGGGCTGTGGCTTCCTTTCCCTCGATAATAGCTCTTCCTTCCTGTGTAGCAGCCACTCCGCTGTTTGCATCTTTCCCCCCACCCCATTGTGCATGAAATGCCAGCAGGAAGGTTGCGGTGGGGCAGAACTCCCAGTTTCCAGGCCAGAGGCTGACATCACTTGAAGGGCTGTCAGATACTGAAGTCCCTCCCCTCTCCAAACCCCACCCTCCTCAGACTCCATCCCCAAAATCTCCAGGTATTTCCCTACCTGGAGCTGGCAATCCTAGTGTATGTGTTTATAAAGTGCCATCAGTACTTGAAGGGCTGTCTTATAGAGGAGGGTGCTGGGTTGTTTTCTGTTGCCCCAGAAGGTCGGACCAGAACCGACGGGTCGAAATTAAATCAAAAGAGTTTCCGTCTAGACATCAGGAAGAACTTTCTAACAGAGTGGTTCCTCAGTGGAACATGCTTCCTCGGGAGGTGGTGGGCTCTCCTTCCCTGGAGGTTTTTAAGCAGAGGCTAGATGGCCATCTGTCAGCAATGCTGATTCTATGACCTTTGGCAGATGATGAGAGGGAGGGCATCTTGGCCATCTTCTAGGTATGAAGTAGGGAGTCACTGGGGGTGTGGGGGGTAGTTGTGAATTTCCTGCATTGTGCAGGGGGTTGGACTAGATGACCCTTGAGGTACCTTCCGATTCTATGATCATGAGCTGTCAGCGTTTCCCAAAGATTTAGATGAAAAGAAGACATTCTGCAGTGAGTGTGAAACATATCAGAGTGTCCTAAGTTCCAGCAGGACAACTATAGAAGCACACCGTCGCTGCAGTGCCTCTAAAAGGATGCAGGAGAGGCTGGTTTGTTTTACACTTGAAAACGCAATCTAAATAACCCTTGTATGGATTATTAACTGGGTGACAGTTCTGGTTTTCAGACACTCCCCAAAAAACATTTTGGGCCTGTCACCTTCCACATGTCAAAACGGATGTCGATTAGGTGATGGTAATTTGCTGACCTGGGCCCTAAACCTCGGTTTAGTCATTTAGTCATTTTAGCTTCTAGGGTCAGTTCGGGCTTGATTTGATCTATAACCCACTGATTTGTTTTTTTGGCGGTCCAGGGTATCCGTAACACTCTCCTCCAACACCACATTTCAAAGGAGTCTACTTTCTTCCTATCAGCTTTCTTCAATGTCCAGCTTTCACACCCATACATAGTAGTAGGGAATACAATGGCATGAATTAACTTGATCTTGGTGGCCAGTGACGCATCCTTACACTTCAGAATCTTTTCTAGCTCTTTCGTGGCTGCCTTCATGGGCGGCATAAAAATCTAACAAACAAAACAAATAAGGTTTCTGGTCAAATCCCAGCATCTCCAATGTGCAACTTCCAGGGAATACATTTCTCTGCCCTGGAGAGCTGTTGTCGATCAGCATGCACGGTACTGAAATGGGTGGACTTATTGGTATGAGGCAGCTTCAGTGTGTACGGAGGCCTACTGGATTTTGCGCAAGGTGGGAGATTTCAGGTGCCAACTCTCTGCTCCTCCGGCAGCGGCGTCTTACAGCCTCTTCTCTCTGCAGAGATCACCTGCAGCCTCCTGCCGCGCCCCCGCCGTCTTCTGCTTTTGCTAAACCCTTTCGGAGGCAAGGGGAATGCCCTGCAGTGGTGCCAGACCCACATCCTACCCATGATCACCGAGGCCGACGTCAGCTTCAACTTGATCCAGACAGGTGAGGCTTCTGCCAATGGAAACTGGCCCTGGGGATAAGGTGAACCCCGGGGGTGTTGGCGGAGTGCCTGGAGACACCCTGCTTCCCGAAAGAAATTGCTTAGCTAGCATTGGAAAGGACTGAGCCAGATTCTGAGACAGTAAGTCTCTCTCGACAGTTGTTCACCGCGACAACGAAACGAAACCTCCATATCCAGAGGAAGCATACCCTTGAGAGTCAGGTGCACAGATAGAAACTGCAGGAGATGGCTGCGTAGCTGAGGCTTCCATAGTAGAAAAGGGAAGTGGAGGGTGGAGAGTAAAAGTGGGGATGGGAGGATAAATAAACGGGAAAACAAACCTGAAGATGATGGGGTAGAAGAGAGGGTCGGGGAGGGGCGAGACTGGACGGGGGGCGGGGGCGGGGCAGAAACAGGTCAAGGTAATAAAGTTGGGAGAGAGGGCTGCCGGTGGAAGGAAAACTGAAGCCGCAGGGGAGAGACAAAAGGTAGGTGGGGGGGGGGGGAAGTAAGGAACAGACGGGGAGGGAGGAAATGAGATTCCCTAATATGCAAGTCCTCTCCAGTCCCCCAGTTTTGTGTGCGTGTGTATGGAGTGGAGATGTGAACTGCAGCGATAATATTCAACTGATTTCCCCCCCCTCTTTTCCCCCCTCTTCCAGAGAGACAGAACCACGCCCGGGAGTTGGTGCAGAGCATCAGCTTAGCGGAGTGGGACGGCATCGTGGCGGTTTCGGGAGACGGGCTTCTTTATGAGGTATGGTTCCCAAGGCGCCAGTTGAGAAATGGCAGTTGCTGCCTCTGAGAATCTCCCCCCTGACTCTTATCACTAGGCTGCACTTCCCCATCTCCCTTCTATCTGGGCCAAATAGCATGCACATCCCCTGGACTGCTTTGCTGTGAGGGGTGTATGTGTGTGATAAGGGGAGGTCTCAGTAGAATCCTATTTTAGTCATCTTTTTACCCAAAAAGAGGAAGCGTCTAGACCTCATGGATTCAGTGACTTGCTTGAAATCTGTTGTCAAAATAAAAATGATTGGGGGGCAGGGTTGGAGGCAAGTTGAGAGAAGCCCAAATCCATCATTTTTTTAAAATTTTCCTTAATTTCTAAGTACATTTCCAGAGTTTGGCTCAGTTTTTTATGAACAAGATCAAACGAAGCAGAGAAAATATGTATTTAAGTAGCCATGGTCTTTATGTGTCTTGTTCCTCTATTTCCGAGATAGTCAGAGGTAGTGTGGTGTAGTGGTTAAGAGCAGTGGACTCTGGTGTAGTGGTTAAGAGCAGTGGACTCTGGTGTAGTGGTTAAGAGCAGTGGACTCTGGAAAACGGGGTTTGTTTCCCCCTCCTACACACCACCTACTGCCAGATCCTTTAACTGGAGATGCCAGGGATTGAACCTGGGACCTTCTGCATGCCAAGCAAATCTCTACCACTGAGCCATGGCTCCTTTTTGTGGGCAGGGTAAGGTGGGGCTTTTGCCCAGCGAGGCTTCTGATTGTCCTCTGGAGGTCTGATTGGCTTTGCAGATTTTTAAAAATGTTACTTTGGCAGCAGCTGCTGCCACAGCACAATGATCTTTGCTGTGTGACTGAAGGTAAGTTGGCAAAATGGCTGCGCCCACCATGCTGTGTCAGAAGTCCAAAGGTGCCTGCAGGCTCAAAAAGGCCGGGGACCCCTGGTTAAAAGTGAGGTTCTGAACACTTTTTCCCCCACCTTCCTTCCCTCCAGGTTATTAATGGTTTGATGGAACGACCAGATTGGGAGGAAGCCATTAAAATGCCTGTTGGGATTCTCCCCTGTGGGTCTGGAAATGCCCTGGCTGGAGCCATTAATTCCTGTGCGGGGTAAGTGGAAGACTGGACTGGATGCTTTGTGCCTCCCTGTCTTGGAAGGGGGAGGAGAGTGCGCAGTGTGTTAGCCAGGGCTTACTTTTAGCTCAGCCTCCCTCAGACCTAGGGTTGCCCAGGTACTAGAAAGTAATCTAACCAAATTGCATAAAGGTAAAGGTCCCCTGTGCAAGCACCAAGTCATTCCTGACCCATGGGGTGACGTCACATCCCGACGTTTCCAAGGCAGACTTTGTTTGCGGGGTGATTTGCCAGTGCCTTCCCCAGTCATCTTCCCTTTACCCCCAGCAAGCTGGGTACTCATTTCACCAACCTCAGAAGGATGGAAGGCTGAGTCAACCTTGAGCCGGCTACCTGAAACCGACTTCCATCGGGATTGAACTCAGGTCGTGAGCAGAGCTTTAGACTGCAGTACTGCAGCTTAACACTCTGCGCCACGGGGCTCCTAAACAAATTGCATAAGATGCTGCAAATAGCAAGGCTACAAAAAAATAGGCAGCACCAAGGCTCAAAATACAAAAATTCTATAATACAAAACAACTGATACACCATACAAGAATATGATGTACATATACAAAGACAATATTATACAAATCCAATATACATGGAAACCAACCGTGCACACAGAGTTCTATGAAAAAAGTCCACAGATCCACTTTCCAGCAACAAGCAACCACGCTGAAACACAGAGATGCCTCCGTAGGAAAACCAGACCACCGTCCCGAGAGCTGTCCACGCAACTGGACTCGGCAAGAACGCGGGTCCCGGTTAATTACGCGTTTCGTCATCCTCTTCAGCTTGTCATTGTAACATTACAGCAGTCTTCTTAACTCAGACATGAGTAACATCAATGGGAGACTCCAAAATGAAAAAGATGAAACAAACATGTGCTCTGACCTCCGCGGGTTCAGAAAAGCTTTTCCAAGCATGTGTTCTGTATCATAGAATTTTTGTCTTTTGAACCTTGGTAACCTCCAGGTACTAGCTGGAGATCTCCTGCTGTTACAACTGATCTCCAGTGCCCTGTTCATCTGCTACCTCTTTTCAGGAGCCAAAGTTCCCTTTGCTGTTTATAAGCCTGTGTATCCAGAGAACCAGCGTGGTGTAGTGGTTAAGAGCGGTGTACTCTCATCTGGAGAACCAGGTTTGATTCCCCGCTCTTCCATGTGAAGACTGATGGGTGACCTTGGGCCAGTCACAGTTCTGTCCGAACTCTCTCAGCTCCACCAACCTCACAAGGTGTTTGTTGTGGGGAAAGGAAGGCTATTGTAAGCCGTTTTGAGACTCCTTAAAGATCAAGAAAAGAGGGGTATAAAAACCAACTCTTCTTCTTCAGTATATCTCTGAATAACACCTTTCCCCAGTGCAGTAAAGATAGGGTTGGCAACCTCTAGGTCGTGGCTGGAGATCTCCTGGAATTCCACCTGATCTCCAGACTACAGAGATCAGTTGCCCTGCAGAAAAAGGCTGCTTTGGAGGGTGGAATGTATGGCATTTATTACCCTGTTGAGATCCACCCCCTCCTCAAACTCTGCCCTTCCTAGGCTCCATCCCCAAATCCCCAAGGCGTCTGTTGTGGGGAGAGGAAGGGAAGGAGATTGTAAGCCGGTTTGATCCTCCTTAAAAGATAGAAAGTCAGCATATAAAAACCAACTCTTGTTGTTGTTGTTGTTGCTTATCTGTCAAGATGTAATCAGCATTACTCAGTGCTTACCTTCTCCCATTTCTGAGCATCATGACTCCTTGTTAATAGTCTCTTGCACACATCCCTTGCCATTTGCTGGGCGGGCGAGGAGGTCAGCGCCCCCAATTCTGATTCCTTTCTTAACCCATTGCTCAGGTTCGAGCAAGTCCTGGGCCAGGAGCTGCTGACCAATTGCACTCTTCTGCTCTGCCACGGGGCCGTCTCCCCCATGGATCTCGTGTCCATCACCACCTCGTCGGGCTCCCGTTCCTTCTCCTTCTTGTGCGTGGCCTGGGGCTTCATCTCCGACGTGGACATTGAGACCGAGAAGTACAGGCACATGGGTCCGGCCCGCTTCACCATGGGCCTCATGGTCCGCCTGGCCTCTCTCAACACGTACCGGGGCAGGCTGTCCTACCTGCCAGCTCCGGACAGTGTGGCTCACCGGCCCATATTGCGTAGCATTACCATGTCAGCCAACGGGAGCCTCCCCTTCCAGCGGATGCCCCTGCACCGCACCATCTCCGACATGGGGCTCTGCGAGAAACGCCACGCCTTCTCCTTCCAGGGGGTGGAGCCTGCCGACGAGCCCACCCTGTCGCCCAACTCCCCGCCTTCTTCCGGCTTCCAGCCCCCCAACTTCAACTTTGAGACCTTGCCCGAGGGGCTGGTCGCCGATGGCAAGGGACCAAGACTGGCGAATCCAACCGTGGTCACGCCCAACACATCTTCTACCCGGTGCATCCACGGCCCCCCGGACCACTTCCTGGCCCCGCTCGACCAGCCGGTGCCCAAGTCGTGGGTGACGGTGGAAGACGATTTCGTGATGGTCTTGGCCATCTACCAGACTCACTTGGGCGCCGACCTGTTATCCGTCCCCTTTGCCTGTTTCAACGACGGCCTCATCCACCTCTGCTACGTCAAAGCAGGCATCTCCCGGGCAGCCCTGATCCGCCTCTTCTTGGCCATGGAGAAAGGCACTCACTTTGAACAGGAGTGCCCCTACCTCATCCACGTCCCCGTCCGCGCCTTCCGCCTGGAACCCCTCACCCGCAAGGGCATCATCACCATCGACGGCGAGAGGGCGGAATATGGCCCCATCCAAGGACAAATCCATCATGGCATGGCCAACCTAATCACAGGCATCGAGAAAGCCAAGATTACGACCTTTTGACCCAGGTTCCCACCACCACCATTTCTCAGGCACATAACAGATCTGGTCTGACTTGTATTCGTTTCTTCTACCACATTGCTGCAAGAGGGAGGGAGGGAGGGTGGGTGGGTGGTAGGAGAGATGGTGTTGGAGAGAAGAGCCTCCTAACGTGCAATACCCCCTTCGGGCACCAGAGGGAGAACTACTTATGGCCGCTCTCTGCCTCTCTAGGCCTTTGAGCATGCATGCCATATACCCCCTTACTGAGCCTACGATAACAGGTCTCTCTACCCACCCCCCTTTTTCTCTTCTATAATCCTCTGCTGCTGACCAAGCTGTGGGGTGACCTAGTGGCCCATCCTGCATAGTTTGACTATGGGAGGCAAATGAGGGTCTCTCCTTTTACTGCGTAGGGTGACCTCACTTACATGGCATAGTTTCCATTGCTGTGTCTCTAAGGACAGGGGACGTTCGGGCCAGGAACGGGATGTGAGCGCCAGCCTGTGGGATCCATAATGAGTCCTGTACTTCTATGACCATCCTCTTCTGCTCCTCATGCGTGGAGAGTCACCATCGACTATACAGCATGCCCCTCAAAGCCTGCATTTGTTCACGTTTGGCAAGGGTGGGAACAGAAGATGAAGCGACATATCGTCCAGGTTAATCCGCTGATTGCCCTGATGCTCCCCCGGTGAAAAGACTTGAACTGGAGGCACGAGGTAACCCACCCCCCATCCTCTGAATCGATCTACTCATTTGCCTCCCTTTTGAACTGTTAACGTACTGGATCCCAGATCACTTTTCCGGAGTTGTGTCGGTTCTTCTGCCGTTCCTTCCGAAGGGGGTGACCACAGGGGTGTCTGGGGAAATGACAGGAGCCCAACTTCTCTGCAGCCTGCTGTGGCCCACTTAGGGTGTTGCAAAAAGTGGGGGGAAAGAGAGGTTAACTCCATTCATTCCTGGAAGATGGTGATCTCCCACCCACCCCTCTGGGTTTACACTGGATGAATGTAACTAGCTTTCTCTTGTGCAATGGTAGATGACAGGTTTAATTTTAATAGGCTGATTATTTTCCTCCCCACCATGTGGGGATTAATAAGCAATTAAAATGATCTGATATTGTTAATAGACGTGTGTGGCTATTAAATGCTGCTCAGCGTATGCGCATTTTGTCTGTTGAGCCAGGAAGATCACTTGGGCAAAAAGGCGCCACCTCTGTTGTGAAGTGGTGTACAGCCTGTATGCCAGGAGCTGGTGACCAAATAGGCCGGCCGATTCGCACCAGAGCCGGAGAGTACGGAGCCGAGCCATCTTCCTCTTGATTCAGTATCTGCCGCTCTTGTGTTTGTTTAACAGGAGTTAAAATTGGTCTGCTGGCTCAGACCCAAAGGCCCAGGCCGCAGTTTCTTAGCACTGACCAGCCAGCCGTTGATTCTGATTTACTGTGTCCTGGAGATAGACTGCTTCAGAAGCTGGAGGCTCATGACAAATATTTATATGAACAGCCAGTGATAAGATGTGTCATTCACGAACTTATGCAGTTTGTCTTTAAAAAATAAAGTCACTGGGCGACCAAACTGGCTAATATCCTACTGTAGGGTCCAAAGTCTACATTGCTTATCAAGGAGAATGGTCGAAGAGTCTGGTGGGGCCACTGGAGTTTCGTCTGTGGGACAGCGTCTCGATTTGACCCATGAGCGATGGTTGGCTACTACCTGGTCTCCCAAGGAGTTAAGGATTCCTGTCAGAAGTTTCACAAATCCTTAAGGTTTTTTAACTGCTGTTCTGGGGAGGGGGGTTTTCCGCCACTGCAAATGTAGCTGCTGCGGCGCAGAATTTATGTGTTCCTATGCAAGCAGACTTGTGAGGCTGACGTGTCACAATAAATGTCAAAGATCAGGATCTTGTTTGAGAAGTGCAGTTATAACGTGAACGCCGCGATTGCGGCGCCCCGTCTAGCCCTTCCCACAGTGCCTCTGCCCGCTTACCGAATGGAGGCTTGCTTTCCGGTCTAGGGAATAATTCTCTATGGCAGTTGGGGGTACAGTCACCGTCCAGAGGGGGCTTAAAACGAATTTAGAGGAATAAACACAGCAGATTTCTGGGATTTGTTGCCATTAGCGTGAGGCAAAAACCCGACTGTTCAATTCCACTGAAGGATGCTGGGTAAATGTCTGCATCTCGTAATGGAATCATAGGATCATAGTTGGAAGGGACCACCAGGGTCATCTAGTCCAACCCCCTGCACAATGCAGGAAACTCACAACTACCTCCCCCCCCCACACACACACCCCTAGCGACCCCTTCTCCATGCCCAAATGATGGCCAAGGTGCCCTCCCTCTCATGAACTGCCTAAGGTCATAGAATCAACATTGCTGCATCTCTCTCAGAACCTGTCCGGGCCTTTTTTTCTGAGAGCTCCTCCATCCTGAAATTCTGCCTCCTTCCAGACCCCGTGAGCCTGCCCGCTTCTGCTGGTTCCACTTTCCCCTTTTGTAACCCGGGAGGGTTTCAAGGGCAGCTGACGCCCCTTGCTTGTCCTGTACAACCAGCCAGATGCAAGCGAACGCCTCTGCAAAGTGTTGCGTTGTTTTAATGGTTTGTCTTCCGTTGGGGTGTGTGTGGGGGGGGGGAACATCAGGCCCGGGTGGCCGTACAAGGCCCGCGTAATCATTTGGTCTGGCCCTTCATGGGTCTTGGCAGATCTCTAGCTCAGGATGCTGCCCTGCCTGAATCTCTTGGGCCCAGCTGGGGACGGCAGAGCTCAAAAGCGAGTCGCTCTATGTGGCAGACACTCGAAGCTATCTCCGGTCGTGCCTCTTGGCTAAATGTTTGACCAAATATAGCAGGCTAATTTTTAAGCAGATAATTTTGTATGGCCCGCGAATGCTGTTATAAGTATCCAGATGGCCCTTGGCAGAAAAAAGGTTCCCCACCCCTGGTCTAGGAGACTGTGTTTTATTTTATTTTTTTAATAACTCCCCAAACCTATGCAATAAAAGCAATAGCATGGACTCCCGCGCTCTTGTCTTTTTACCCCACCTTGCATCGGGGAGCATTGTGGCAAGGGAAGACAGCACCCTCTCTGGCATTTGCTCAGCTAATAACTGAAGCTATTTCTTCCACTGGGCCCTGAGCCTGGCTTTAATTTAGTGTTAAGCACCTATGATGGTTAGTGGGGACAAGCCTTTACCACCCCACCCTTCAAGCACTTAAATTTCCCCCCCAGTTGTTCCATGGAGGAGGCGGACAGCCTCCCACAACCTTCTTGTGAAGTAAACCTTTTTTGGAAGAATATCGCAGTGCCAAACGATGGATCGTAACTTGAGTCAAAAATGATTTTTAAAAAGCCGTGACTGCCGTTACCAGGTGGACTTTCGAATCAGCACCTGAAGGCTTGGTTTTGCAATACCAGGTTGGAGCACAAGGTGGCGGCATTGGTGTATTGAACACATCAAGATCAAAAGAATGTGGGGGGAGGGGCCATTAAACTCTTGCTGCAGAAATTAACAGATTTTTTTATTCCGGAACAAACTTTCCTGGACTACAAATACACGAAAATTTATGCTAGAATAACAACATGCTGGTTTTTCAGGCATCATCAGACGCCTGCTAAGATCTAGAGCAGAGGTTCCCAAACTTTTCGGGCCACCCCCTTGGTTCCACAAACTCAACCCTATAAAAAGCACTGTTCAAAATAGGGGTTTGCATGACGCACTAAAGAAGAACAATAAAATTTCAAACCAGTAACAATTAATTGCACGTCTATTCAAAATCAACTTAAAACTTTCTAGTTGAAATTTATTCAACAAAACTGATGAACCAGTTTGATCCAGCGGTACCAGCTCTTCAAAGTTTGGGGGGGAAATTCTGATAGTTTCCACCAAATTTGCCAGCATGGTGCCACAGCTTGATCTATTGTCAATTAGTGAACACAACTGAAGGGGGCCACCTCTAGCCACCACCACCACCACCCTGCTGCCCCCCAGGGGGTGGTAATGCCCACTTTGGGAACCACTGATCTAGACAGCTCTCCTGGAAACTGGATTCGGGAATATATATTTTTTCTTACAGCCGTTGCAGAACGTAAGAGGGTTAACAAGTTCAGCCTTTTCCCTATCCCTACCCCAGTCAGAAATCTTCACACCTGGCAGAGTCTACACTTATCAGCAAAGCCAAGACTACATTGTACTGGAAAATCGGCTGCAAAGCGCCGCTTGAGTCTGATCCTTCAAACGGAGGCTGTGCCATAGTCGCCCCTCCCCTTCACAGAACTATCCTTGAAGCATCAATTTCATCCCATGCAGCAAGACACAAAGCACAGAACCATCCTGGTTTTGTTCATTCTATTGTTTTTTTTTTTCTCCAAATCCTGTCTTTATTTCACTTTGCTCATAGTATACAACTGTAAACATCCTTTTTGAAAAAATCTCCCCGTTTAGCCCATCAGTTGCCTTTCTCTCCCCCCCCCCATCAGCAACATTGTTAACATGGAAAAATTAAAAAGACCAGGAACCTCCCCAAAAGGAGATAAAAAGACTATATCCCCCCCCTTTCTGTACGAAAGAACCATCCTTTTCCCCCATAGAAGAACATAGTTTAATCTCTCAAGTCTCTCCTGGAGTCTATATATATATATATTTTATATATTTGTTTTGTTTTTTTACAAAAAAAGAAAATTTTATATATATTTATATATATATATTTATAGAATGTTCATATTTATGTAGGGTCAATCCATGAGGTTTTGTGTTTGTTGAAATTTCTATACATATGACTACATCAGACAGTGCTTGACACAAAACAATAGGAAGGGAGGAAGGAGAAAACAAACCATCACTTTGCCTTTCGACTACAAGTAGGTATAATAATAAGATAATCATAATATTTAAACTAATTCCCCTAACGCCTGCCCTCTGACACAAAAGCCCCATTAATCCGATTGTGGAAAAAATATGCGAGCGCAAACCCGTTTTTGTTGTTTTTAATTTGGCATTTCGTAGGCAGATGATTTTTTTTTAAAAAAAGAATTAAGATGCTGCCGCCAAAAGGAAGAAAATCCTCGTGTCCTCCTTTCAGGGTGCCAGGAGTCCTGGGTTCTCTTGTGAAGGGGAGTGGGGGACATAGTGGTTTAATGCCTGATGAAAAAGAGGAACCCCAGGATGCCTGGGTCCCAGGCCCGGTTGCCCTTTCAAGTCCTGCCCCCACCACCGTTGATGAGTCAACGTGGAGAAACGAGAAAGGGGTGGGGAAAATCTTGTGCAAAATGGTCTGCTTGAAAAGATGCGCCTGCTGTTGAGACAGAGGACGAGAACCCAGGCGTCCGGACATGCCTGACGCCTCCTGAACTGACCGCGTCACCAAGCCCGATGCCACACAGGACAAGCGGAGGTGAGCCAACGTGGCCGCCGGGGACTGAATTCTGGCCTTCGGGCAGAAAAGCCTGCCCACGAGCCAAACTTGTGTGTGTCTGTGTGTTTGTGTGTGTACACGCACACAATAACATCTTCCAGCGTGCTACAGAGCCCTTGTGTGTTCGGTGTGTTCCGTGTGCCTACAATGCCCAGTTCAACATCTTGACGTCGCCGCCCTCTCCTTGGCGAGGGTCGGCGTGCGTCAACCCGGAAAGTCTTGTCCCTTCTGTCGTGCACCCGGACCGCGAGAGTCCCGCACGTGGGAATCGCCCACCTCGGACCTTTCCCCTCGTTCCAAACATCCGTTGTTTGATTATTTGTTTGCCCGGTTCGGGAAGACGGGGATCAGGGTTGAAAACCAGGGTGGCCCCACCGCCTCGGCGACGGGGCAATGGAGAAGAGCACGGCATCTGGGCCGTGGGTTTTACAAGGTGCCGTGCTGCGATTCGTACTTGGAGAGGATGCTGCGGTAGCGGGTGAGTTCCTGGCGGATGTTGGCCACCTCCTGCCGCAGGACGGCATTCTCCTTTTCCAGGAAGGCCGCCCTGACGGTGATCTGGTTCTCCTTGAGGCGGCGGGCGTCCCGTGAGCGTTTCGCCGCCTCGTTGTTCTTGTACCGCCTGTTCCAGTATTTCTCATCCTGGCCCGACAGGGAGGCAGAAGGGAAGAAAAACATGCGAGGGGTCAGAGACAAGGCACTGATATGGTGTACAGGAAAATACAACGTTGTCCCGGAAACCACTAAACACTTCTTAGGATTCATTTGCCAAAACCCTGGACACAAAAGGATTCTCAAGTAGGCTCCAGTGGGAGCCAGCGTGGTGTAGTGGTTCAGAGCGGTGGTTTGGAGTGGTGGACTCTGATCTGGAGAACCAGATTTGATTCCCCACTCCTCCGCATGAGTGGCGGATGCTAATCTGATGAACTGGATTTGTTTCCCCACTCCTACACAGGAAGCAAGCTGGGTGACCTTGGACTAGTCACAGCTATCTCAGCTCCACCTACCTCACAGCATGTCTGTCATGGGGAGGGGAAGGGAAGGTGATTATAAGCCGGTTTGAGTCTTCCTTAAGAGGTAGAGAAAGTCAGCACACAAAAACCAACTCCTCTTCTTCTTCTCCCATACAGACCTCCTTATTTAGCATCTACAAGGGTACTGCATCGGCTAGTGGATTTCTTCTGTGAGCCAGTAACTTTTGAAGATTTCCTTGCAGGCTTCCCAAACCATTTATTTGTTTACTTCATTTTCTTTACTTGTAATGGGGCGCCAAAGCAACTTATGTGAGTCTCCATTTTACCCTTGCAACAACCCTGTGAGGAAGGCTGGGACTGTCAGTCTGGGCCAAGGTCACCCAGCAAAACTCCATCCACGGCAGAGTGGGGATTTGAACCTGGGTCTCCCAGAGCCTCCCTGGGACACTCCAGCCAATACACCACACTGGCTCTTACCGGTTTAGCACTACGCCAACCTATCCATCATTCCTGGAACTGTTCTAGACTACTGATGGCAAACCTTTTAGAGACCGAGTGCCCAAACTGCAACCCAAAACCCACTTATTTATCACAAAGTGCCAACATGGCAATTTAACCTGAATACTGAGGTTTTAGTTTAGAAAAACAACTCATACATTAACAACTTTTGTCCTACCTTTGATTCACCTCTGCTGTACATGCGTTGGACCTATCTAGTCCAGCTCCTGTATCTCACAGTGGCCCACATCTATAATAAGGAGGTAGCACATACCCATCAGGGCTAGTAACCCGTGATGGACTTCTCCTCCAGAAATTTGTCCAATCCCCTCTTAAAGACGCCATCACCACATCCTGTGGCAAGGAGTTCCACAGGTTAATTATATGCTGGGTAAGTGGGTGTTCCTCTTTTAGTAGGGGATTTCACTGAAAGGTGAGAGGGGCTGCAAATCCCACTCCCCTCCAGTTATGCCACACTGTGAGCTATGCTCCCCTCCAACCTAGCTCCTCTCCAACCCCACCATGGGAATCACCTTTGCCACAGACTCAACAGGCTGCCGTCCACACCGCACCCTCACGCCGCATGTGAGCTGCCCAGCACGTGAGCCACCCTGTGACAGGGGAGGGAGGAAGCGCTCCCATCGGGCTGCTGGGCAGAGGGGCAGGCGATGTGAGAAATGCCCTAAGGCGCGCGTTGAGAGGGGGAGGGGAGCAGCCCGGCCCCGCGTCCCTCTGGCTTTCTAGTAATGAATTCAGGCAAACTCTGTGCTGGGGCGACGGTGCACATGCCCACAGAGAGGGTTCTCAGTGCCCCCTCTGGCACGCGTGCCATAGGTTCGCCACCACAGTCCTAGACCCTTGCTAAGACTTCTGTGTCTGAGCGTGTGCAGAATGCCCTTCCCTTGCTCTGCAGACATTCCCTTCCCTTGCTCTGCAGACATTCCCTTGTGGTCTTGAGACACTCATTGTCCATTTTTGCCTTTAAAAAATTAAGCACACCCCTGCAAGGAAGGGCTCTTTCAAAACCTACTTTTGTATGCTAGTTAACAACAGGTTTGGAATCTGATCAAATGCAGTTTCCCAAAGGGTGCGCAGATACTTCCTGAAGTGCACCCGCTTACCTCCTTTCGTGAAACTTGGGAGCACACGCATCTCACTCTTCCTGAAAGACGCACGCAGTCTCGGTAACCACGCATTACAATCATGGACTTGGGAAACAGGTCCACACCCATTCGCACATTTCCCTACCAGGCGCACCCTCCCACAGTACTGTCAGCCTGCAAAACAAACACACACACACACACACACACAAAGCACTGCTCAACCCCAACGCAAACATTCACTGCCCTCAAATGGCCACACTTGACACAAAATGCCCCTCAGACACAATCAGACCCCGCCCCCCGACAATGCAAGCGTAGAAACCTATTTCCCCAAAACGTGAAAAGTTCACGCGCATGGAAACAAGGACAAATTCGTACCGATCCTGCCTCCCAAAGCGCAAGAACTCCACGCTCTCCAACCCATGTGAAATCATTAACCACATGCACACATTATATGTATTTGCTAAATACATTTCTGCGTTTTGTAACAAGGAAAACGATAAGGGCAGACAAGCTTGCCTGCCACGAGGGAACATCCTTCGACCTGGGCAACCCAAGGGGAGTATGGCATGTGTTGTAGGGTGCACGTGCCAATGCTGAGACCCAAGAGACCCAGAAGTGCCCAGAAGTACTTCACACAAGGGCAGACTCTAGGACCTGCCCTGGTATCTACAACAAAATGAACGGGCTCCTTAGCAAAGGCTAAGGAAAGGGCTCCCCAGTAGGAAAACAATTGTTCCCCCCAAGAAATTCAGTTCTTACAATGTCTGATGATACTCACACATAACGCATACTTTACCTCTGGAACTCACTGTCACAAGATGCAGTGGCGGTCACTAGTTCAGATATCTTTTGAAAGGACATTAGACACGTTCGGAGAAGCCAAATGGGGCCTCCATGTCCACAGGCAATATATTGGGGGGTAACAAAAGGGGGAGGGGCATTTTCAGGGGGGAGGACACACACTCATCTGATTGGCCACTGTGGAAAAGAGGCTGCTGGACGACATGGATTATTGGTCTGATCTAGCACAGCTTTATGTTCTTATTAATTAAAAATTATCTCACTCGCTGGTAAATATTTCTGCAGTAAATCAACCTGTGTATTGATTTCTTATCTACCTGAGCTGGAACACGTGTGTACGTACACGTCTGTCACACAAACATAGTCCCCACGGTCTATTTTGACTGTTGACTGCACAAGGAACAAAACCAACAGGCGTTTTTAGCCATAAAATTTCCAGAATGAATAGCGCTGCTTGTAATAGATTTCCACACATGGGAAACTCTGGTCTTCTTCCGAGAAGCTCAAAGTGGTGTTTTAGCCTCACAGCAACCCTCCGAGGTAGGTCAGGCAGTGAGATTTCCCCGGGGGCCCTCAAGGCCACCAAGGATTCAAACATGGAGTTTCCCTCATCCAAGCACAACTACTGTATACACCGGGGACTTCCCAAGGATCAGGCAGCAATGCGGCGCTGGTATCACAAACTGAACACTGCCATGAACAGTGTAACCAAAGCCTGAGGGAAGAAAAGCACATCGCTAAATTTGCTTCCCCCCCCCCCCTGGCTACATGCCATTTTTGCACTGCAAACGGCAGCTTTTGGATGGAAATTTTGAAGAGTTGTTGTTGAGTTGATTTTTTTATACGCCGACTTTCTCTACCACTTAAGGCAGAATCAAACCAGCTTACAATCACCTTCCCTTCCCCTCCCCTGTGAGGTAGGTGGGGCTGAGAGAGAGTGACTAGCCCAAGGTCACCCAGCTGGCTTCGTGTGCAGGAGTGGGGAAACAAATCCAGTTCACCAGATTAGCCTCCACCGCTCATGTGGAGGAGTGGGGAATCAAACCCGGCTCTCCAGATCAGACTCCACCGCTCCAAACCACCATGCTTAACTACTACACCATGCTGGCTCTCTCCACTGGGGGCACTGGGAGGAGTTAAAATGGTAGGATTCTCCAACCAGATCCTCAGTGGGCTACACTTACATGCCAACAACTGGGCCTAAATACCAGCAAGTAAACAGACATCAAGTACCTAGAAGTTCCAAGTTATTTATACGGCTATCAGCCGTAGCAGCTCCCCTTTTGAAGGATTCCTTCTCACGTCTTTTTCAAAGGGACAGGCCAGTCTACCGAGAAATCGTGTGACTAAATCCTGTAGGCGGGGCTGGGCGTGGGCAGCGCTACCATGGCAAGCAGGACCCCGCCCACTCCTACCAGCAAACTCTCACCCATGGTGATTATGCAGTTTCATTAGGCAGCCGATGCCGACACAACGTGGCCTCAACTATCGTTGTTATTTATTTGCTTAATTTTTATGCTATCTTCTCCTACTTCCCTCAAATAAGGGGTTTGTGTGGCCTCAGAGGTGGGATGGGGTGCATGTACCAAGTATTCATACCTCCTGAAACTGATTACTATTAGTAATAATGGATGCTAATCATGATGCATGCCTATTCTCTCCAGGATCAGAGGAGCATGCCTATTATATTGGGTGCTTTGGAACACAGGCAGGACAATGCTGCTGCAGTCGTCTTGTTCGTGGGCTTCCTAGAGGCACCTGGTTGGCCACTGTGTGAACAGACTACTGGACTTGAGGGACCTTGTTCTGATCCAGCAGGGCCTTTCTTATGTTCTTATGATCACCAAGTAATCAAACATACATTCACCTCATCATGTAATCAAAGACACATTCATTTTTTGGTAGGAAGAGAGGATCAAGCGAGTGAAAAAGCCCTAGATTCTTGGCCTGATTTCAACCGGGGGTGTTTGTGTGTGTCCTGGAACCAAACCCCTCTTGGCAGGACATGGCTAACCAAGTGGGGGTCCCGATGAACAACGTGCCTCCAACCTCACCTTCTGATCATCCGGCACCTGTATTTTCCGGGCCTTTTTCATAATGGGTTGCGGTTTCAGCTCCTCCTCGGAGAACCGATGCTTGCGTGGGTCAAAGGTCTCATGCCCCGGGATGCTGGAGAGCGCCAGGTCAGCAGGGTCAGGGTCAAAGTTCATGAGAACCTCCACAGCCTCCGGGTCCACGGGACTGGGCGTGCTCCGGGACACGGGCGTGATGGGTCCTGAAAGAGGCGGAAAGGAAAAAGAAGTCCAGGTTGAGTTTCGCACGTACAAATAAGAGCCACAAGAGGGCGGCAGAAGCCGAGGCGGAAATCTGCAGTGCAGGTCCATCGGATCTCCTCCTAAAATCTTCCGCCCGCGTTCATACATACAGTCCCGTATATTCACCCCCACGTCTGCCTGCTTCACCTCCATCTGCTTAGAAAGCTTTATTTTGTTTTACAGATGTTACATCTCACCTTTCTGCCCTCACAAGGGCCACCAAAGCGGCTTTAAAAGCCACGTGGGGGTGGGGGAGACGGCCTCGGGGCTGTGTCCTAAAAAGGATGGGTGCGGGGAGGGGGGCTCACGGCTTCACACCCCGCAGCGGCACACAGAGCGACAATAAAGTCTTGTGATGCAGCTGACCAGCGGAGAATGGGGGGGGGAAATCACTATGAACCCATTCTGGAAAGCAGCACCCTAGAGCATGCAACGCCCACCAGGCCATGTGGCTTGTGTAATGCCTACCAGATGGGGAGGGGAGGGATTCACGCAACCCCCCCCCTGCAAGAACAGGTGCTGTCACGCAACCTTTGGCGCTGCTCGCAGGAGGGCTGCCCCAGCATCTTGAACTCCCCCCTCCCAGTCTCTCACAGCAACCCAAGGACTTTCCCCCAGGACACCCCTCTGCTCTCAGAGGGGCAAGGTGTCCATGGTTGAACCTGCCCCCCCCAAAGACAGTCTGGTCTTCCCCTGCTCCTCCATACAAAGGACCTTTCCTTGACCTGCCTGTCCTGGCAGAGAATGCAGAAGACATACCCCCCCATGTGTACGCAACCCTCTGAGCCCGGCCTTTGGTTGGGGAGGGCGGGGTATAAATTTAAATTTTTTTAAAAAATGATAAAAAAAATAATAACCCCCCACCCCATGATTAGTCCCCTCTCTTTGAAGAACTCAGGCATCCTGGCTGCCTCTGCCACCCACTAGACCTCTCCCCCTTCCCCATCAGAAAACCCAGGCGTCTGGGCCCCTGTGCGCCCTTCCCCCACACCAGGCCCCCTTTCTCACTGGAGAACCCAGGCGTCCGGGTTCTCTCCCCCCACTCCTCTCCTTCCCCATCAGAGAACTCAGGAGTCCGGGTTCCCTCGGCCTCCCACCCGCCAGGCCCCCTTTCTCACCAGAGAACCCAGCTGTCCTGGCTTCTCCCCCCCCTTCCTCTCCTGCACCCCGGAGAACCCCAGGCATGCAGACTCCCACCCCCCACCCCATCCTGGTGGGGGGACCCAGGCGTCCAGGCTCCCTCTGCCTCCCACCCACCCACCAAGAGCCCCCTTTCTCACCGGACAACCCAGGCGTCCGGGTTCTCTTTCTCCCCCCTCCTCCCATTAAACTCCCCCCTTCCCCATCAGAGAACCCAGGTGTTGGGATGCTCTCGCTCTCCCCACCCCTCCCATTAAACCCCCCCTTCCCCATCAGAGAACCCAGGAGTCCGGCCTCCCTCTGCCTCCCACCCACCAAGAGCCTCCATCTCTCTCTCTCTCTCTCTCTCTCTCTCTCTCCCCTTCCCCATCAGAGAACCCAGGCGTCGGGGTGCTCTCTCTCTCTCTCCCCTCCCATTAACCCCTTCCCTTCCCCATCAGAGAACCCAGGAGTCCGGCCTCCCTCTGTCTCCCACCCACCAAGAGTCCCCATCTCTCTCTCTCTCTCCCCTTCCCCATCAGAGAACCCAGGCGTCGGGGTGCTCTCTCTCCCCCCCCCTCCCATTAACCCCCCCCTTCCCCATCAGAGAACCCAGGAGTCCGGCCTCCCTCTGCCTCCCACCCACCAAGAGTCCCCATCTCTCTCTCTCTCTCTCTCTCTCTCTCTCTCCCCTTCCCCATCAGAGAACCCAGGCGTCGGGGTGCTCTCTCTCTCTCTCCCCCCCCTCCCATTAACCCCTTCCCTTGCCCATCAGAGAACCCAGGAGTCTGGCCTCCCTCTGTCTCCCACCCACCAAGAGTCCCCATCTCTCTCTCTCTCTCTCTCTCTCTCCCCTTCCCCATCAGAGAACCCAGGAGTCCGGGTCCCCTCTGCCTCCCACCCAGCACCCCCGCCCCTCTCTCCCCGGAGAACCCAGGCGTACCCACCCACCCACCCACTCCCGGCCTTCCTCTCCCGCACCCCGCTTTCTCACCGGAGAACCCCAGGCGTGCAGACTCCCAACCGCGCCCCCCAACCCTGCTCCGGGAACCCAGGCGTGCGGGGACCCCCTCCGCCCCTGCCTGACCTGCCTGCGCGGCGCTCCCGCGGCGCAGCTGGGACATCTGGGCGTCCCTCCGGGCGGCGCAGCCCGCCCGCCCCGGCCGCACACCGCAGCCCCACGTGCGCGCCGCGCGCCCCGCCCGGCGCCCAGCTGCCAGCTGGCCCGCGGAGGGGAGGGGAGGGAGCGCCGCGCAGCCCGCCCAGCGACATGTGCTCGCAGAAGCAGGGCGAGGAACGTGAGCCGGAGCGGGAGGCGGCCTCCGTGCACAGACACGAGACCCGCCCGGGCTCCCCAGGCCAGGCGGGGCCGCCGGCCGCGCAGAAACACGGCATTCCCCGCCGCCTGGCACGCCACCCGGGCAGGCCGGGGGGGTGCGTGGGTGGGGGGCACGCCGGTGGGGGGCTCGCCTGCAACCTCTTCTCCCCAGGCCGAACATCTTGGGTGGAGCTGTGGAACCCAGGCAGGACGCTGCTGCTGCTGCAGCCGTCTTAGACCCCCCTACTCTATGCCCAGAAGATGACCCAGAGGCCCTCCCTCACATGATGTGGCACAGAATCATAGTTGGAAGGGATCCCCGGGGTCATCTAGGCCAACCCCCTGCACACGTTCATAGAATCACAGAGCTGGAAGGGGCCACCAGGGTCATCTAGTCCAACCCCCTGCACACGTTCATAGAATCACAGAGCAGGAAGGGGCCACCAGGGTCATCTAGTCCAACCCCCTGCACACGTTCATAGAATCACAGAGCTGGAAGGGGCCACCAGGGTCATCTAGTCCAACCCCCTGCACACTCATAGAATCACAGAGCTGGAAGGGGCCACCAGGATCATCTAGTCCAACCCCCTGCACACGTTCATAGAATCACAGAGCTGGAAGGGGCCACCAGGGTCATCTAGTCCAACCCCCTGCACACGTTCATAGAATCACAGAGCTGGAAGGGGCCACCAGGGTCATCAAGTCCAACCCCCTGCACCATGCAGGAAATTCCAAACTACCTTCCCTCCCCCCCACACACACCTAGTGACCAGAAGATGGCCAAGATGGGGGGAAATGCCCATCTAGAGAGCGGCAAACCCAAGGCAAAACCACCCATGCGTAAATTCATAGAATCAGAGTTGGAAAGGACCACCAGGTCATCTAGTCCAACCCCCTGCACAATGCAGGAAATTCACAACTACCCACACACACACACACACACACACCTCTAGTGACCAGAAGATGGCCAAGATGGGAGATGGGGAAGCGGCAAACCCAAGGCAAAACCACCCATGCATAAATTCATAGAATCAGAGTTGGAAAGGACCACCAAGTCATCTAGTCCAACCCCCTGCACAATGCAGGAAATTCACAACTACCTCCCCCACACACCCCCAGTGACCCCTACTCCATGCCCAGAAGATGGCCAAGGTGCCCTCCCTCTCATGATCTGCCTAAGGTCATAGAATCAGCATTGCTGACAGATGGCCATCTAGCCTCTGCTTAAAAACCTCCAGGGAAGGAGAGCTCACCACCTCCCAAGAAAGCCTGTTCCACTGAGGAACCACTCTGACTGTTAGAAAATTCTTCCTAATGCCCAGACGGAAACTCTTTCGATTTAATTTCAACCTGTTGGTTCTGGTCCGACCTTCTTGGGCAACAGAAAACAACTCGGTACCACCCTCTTGTCTGTGGGCTTCCTGGTGGGCCACTGTGTGAACAGACCGGTGGGCCTTGGTCTGGTCCAGCGGGGCTTTTTTCTTATGGAGGATGGGGCTATCCATGGCTACTAGGCAAAATGAATACTAGTCATGATGCATACCTGTTCTCTCCAGGATCAGAAGAGTATGCCTACTGTGGAACATGGGCAGGATGGTGCTGCTGCAGCCATCTTGTTTGGGGGCTTCCTAGAGGCACCTGGTTGGCCACTGTGTGAACTGACTGCTGGACTTGATGGGCCTTGGTCTGATCCAGCAGGGCTTTTTCTTATGTTCTTACATTCTTAATCTAGTGCCGTTTATGCATGGGAGGTTTTGCCTTGGATTTGGCTTGGATGTGCCGCGGGGGGTGTGTGTGTGTTAGTGGTTAAGAGTGGTGGTTTGGAGTGGGGGATTCTGATCCGGAGAACCAGGTTTGATTCCCCACTCCTCCACATGATGCCGCAGAGGCTAATCTAGTGAACTGGATTTGTTTCCCCACCCTTACACACTAAGCCAGCTAGGTGACCTTGGACTACTCACAGCTCTTTTAGGGCTCTCTCAGCCCCACCTACCTCACAGGGTGTCTGTTGTGGGGAGGGGAATGTGATTGTAAGCTGGTTTGAGTGGTAGAGAAAGTCGGCATATAAAAAACAACTCCTCTTCTAGATGCATATTTTCCCCATTCAAATTCTCAGAAATAAGACCCCGTGGAGAGTTTTGAGAATTTGTTTTTATATGCCAACTTTCTCTACCACTTAAGGAAGAATCAAACCGGCTTACAATTACCTTCCCCTCCCCTCCCCACAGCAGACACCCTGTGAGGTAGGTGGGGCTGAGAGAGCTGTAACTAGCCCAAGGTCTCCCAGCTGGCTTCATGTGTGCGCACGTGTGTGTAAAGTGCCTTCAAGTCGCAGCTGACTTATGGTGACCCCTTTTGGGGTTTTCATGGCAAGAGGCTAACAGAGGTGGTTTGCCAGTGCCTTCCTCTGCACAGCAACCCTGCTATTCGTTGGTGGTTTCCCATCCAAATACTAACCAGGGCTGACCCTGCTTAGCTTCTGAGATCTGACGAGATCAGGCTAGCCTGGGCCACCCAGGTCAAGGCGGCTTCATGGGTAGGAGCAGGGAAACAAATCCAGTTCCCCAGATTACCGTCCGCCGGTCATGTGTAGGAGTGGGGAATCAAACCTGGTTCTCCAGATTAGAGTCCACAGCTCTTAACCACTGCACCAGGTAGGTAGGCTTCCTATCTTCCTGAATCCTCTTTCAGGAGCGATAGCCAGTATGTTAAAGGGGTGGGGGAAAGATGGAAATCCAGGTTTCTGGATTAGGAAAACGGGAGGAGACAGATATATAATTGGAAAACACTATATACCTTGTCAGGGAAAGAGGGAGGGGGTTGGGACCCAGGGCTCCAGGGTAGTACATCCTATGTGATTCCTGCCTAAATCCATTTATTTCAGTTGGCTCAGGCTGGAGTAATTCTGCAGGGAACTGCACTGTTAAGACAGTAATCCCTCCACTTGCCTACAGGCCCGTCCTTGTGGTTTAAGGAGCACCCAACCTTGGCACTCTGTAGAAAACACCGCTCCTTTTTAATTGCATGTCGTAAAACACCAGCAAGGCCTATCTCTATCCCAGTGGAACTGAGCTGGGAGATGTAGCATGGAGCATCTTCTCGGCTGCTATAAAAATAGCTTCTCTAGAAGTGAGCATCCAGGTCAGGAATCCCCAAACTGCACAAATCTTATAGGCCTCAGAATAATTCAGAGAGGATGGAGTCAGGCTGTCCCCAGTGCTTTGCTTGTCCAATATATTTTTCTCCATAACCACAAATGCTACTCTCCCAACTCTGTGTTTCAAACAAAACTCAAACGTCTCCCGATAACCACCTTCCTCTGATGATTTATCAGACCGTATCAACACCACAACTCAGAACAGATGCTGGAGACAGACATTCAAAAATGAATGATAATATCAAAATGTTGTGTTTTAAAACACCCCCGCATCCCATAAAGAAGGGGGGGGGGGAACCCTCTGCCCTTCCAGTGTGAATCAAAGACACAAAAAGTCAAGGAACTAAATTTGGTCACCACAACCTGAAGCTGTCATTGGAGCAGCTATGTCAACTCCGGGGATTCTCATAACATTTTCAAGAAATAAAAAATGGATTTTAGAAGCGTTTGGAACCTTCAAACTGGAAACCAAACCCCCTTCCAAGATGATTTTGCCCCAGCCGTCTCAAAAGTACAAGTCTCCAAAGCACAGGAGATTAAAACACACACATACCAGTTACTTTGGTTATTTACAAATGTTTCTCTATATGATTTGAAAGTGTTAAAAAAACTCCCCCTACCCTTAACATACAACACAAAGCCACTGGGGGCAGGTGTCTGACTGAAATCCTAAAATATTTGCACCTAGCTTAGTGAGCAGCTAGAAGTTTACATTTCTCACCAACAAACATGGAGAAGATTAAAAACAATCTTGTTACACCCATAAAGAGCAAAAATTGTGTTCTGTTCCTGAAGACAGAGGGACTAGGAAGACAGATATTTCAGCAAGGGGGGGAGCTATAAAACATCCCTCCCTGCCACCAGGAAAAGGCTGCCATTCCTATTGCAACCAATGGTTGGTCTAAAAGCTATATTTACTCTTTGCAATTACGGAGGAGATTAGAAACCACCATGCTCTCCCAGGGAGGGAACTCGAAACTGCCCTTATTCTTTGCAGCTGTGGGGAGGGCACTAGAAATGACTTTCTCCTTGTCAACAGAGTGTTGAGTGCTAAGAATCTCCTAGTATCCAATGGAGATAGTCAAATTCAAAATACTAGAACAAAAAAAAAATCAACATTTTTGCAGGGACCTGGGAGATTACAAGGAAGACAGGAGATAGCGCCGGCAGAGAGACATCTGTGGACGGGGCGGAGAAGATGCTTCTTGTGCCGTGCCGTTTGATGGCCTGCAGTTTGTGAGACTCCGCCAGACAATATCCAAGCATGTGCCATCTTATCTGAGCAGTCCCAAGAACCAGAAGCTTCCATCAACAACTCCATTTTACTATGATGAATTTTGCGCCAAGTGCCAGCTTCCTCCTCCTATCTGCTTGGACATGTAGAACTAGGATTGGATTAAAAGCTATGATTCTTCTTCTTCTTTTGTCTTGCAGGACAGAGAAAGAGCTAGCAAACAAAGGGAGCAACGAGACATTGCATGCAAATGCATGTAAAGAAGCCCTGGCTTTAAAAAAACAAGTGAAAACTAGCTTTGGGAGGCTTTGGATTGAGCAAGGAAATGGTTAAGCACGTGCTTCCTTCTCATTCAAAACCCTTAAGGCTGTTTTTCACTTTAAATTACAAAAAAAGAAAAAGGAAAAAAAGAAAAACTGGCCTTGTTTCATGCATACAACCTGAAGTTGGCTCCAGACTCCAGCAACCCAAAGGAAATTACAATATGACTTTCCCCACTGCAACCACTCAGGGGACTAGAAACTGTCTCCTTGCAACTTTAGGGCTATTTCGCACACATAGAGGCCAAATTATATTCAATAGGTCTTCGCAGCTACCCATTTTATAACATTAGGTGTACATAAAAGGTTTTTAGGACTATACATTTCCCAGCACTGCCTCCCCACCCCCAGGGACACCACAGGTTACCTGTCTTGCTGCTGTGATGGTCGTAATCACTACCCACTAGGCCTTCGCCAGACGAGGAGCAGATCGAAGACGAAGAGGCGCATGAAGCCGGGCGGCTAAGGTCTACCACGACCCCGCTGGAAGGTGACGCAGTGGGCTGGCTTCCCGGCGAGAAGGACTGATGGGCCGGACTTGGCGGCAAGCCGTTTTCCAGCAAAAACTCGTCCAGGTCGACATATTCAATCTCGTTGTAGGGCAGAGTGCGCTCCCACAGGAGGGACCCCAGGTAAGCACAGTGCCCGGGTCGTGAGATGCTGAGGTCATCCTCCATCTTCCGTTCCTTCTCTTTGATCACACCTGAGATGGAACAGAAAGGCGGGGGACAGATGGAGAAACACATGTCAATGAAAAAGGTCAACTGGGTTAGAAACAGGAGATGGGATCTCTGTGAACTTTAAGAATGGAGACCGAGTGGGATCCAGCAAGGAGAAAGACAGCAAGCTACAGTGAAAATGGGAATCTCTGGAGCTACAGCTAGGCCTGACTCTTTCCTGTACATTTTGAGATGTGGTCAGTTTGAGATTCACTGGACAGAGAAACAATGGGGCATCCAGAAAAACCACAGCACAATTCACTGATAAAATTCCTTCCATATGAGTTCCTCTTCCTGATATTCAGGTGCTCTCCATTGGGAATGTTTTTAAATTTCACAGAGGCATACTCAATAATAATCCATCGACACATATTTAAAACATTTCATTGAATTTATTTCTACAGCTGTTTGGGGGGCTTCTATTTAGTGCTTTTATTCACTATTCATTTTTATTCTTGTATAGTGTAAATATCCTCTCTCGTAAGCCATCCTGAACACTTAAACAAGAACGATGAAGTATTTGTATATCAACTACATACAAATAAAATGTGCAGAAGACAAGGCCTCCACCCCCAAAAGCCTTATAGGCTAAATCCCAAAAGCGGGGGAAACCTGTCAGTGAGGAAAGGTAGATCAACGAGGGCTGAGAGTCAGTATAGTAGCGCAGGGTGCAGACGGGCAGGCAGGGAGAATTAAGGGGTTAAGCCCCCAAAAAACATATTTTGTGGAGAGCCAAAATTCATGTCTTGTCTCTGTTTATGCCACTTTCACATGCACCTAAAAGGTAAAGGTCCCCTGTGCAAGCACCGGGTCATTCCTGACCCATGGGGTGACGTCACATCCCGACGTTTCCTAGGCAGACTTTGTTTTTTTACGGGGTGGTTTGCCAGTACTCATTTCACCGACCTCGGAAGGATGGAAGGCTGAGTCAACCTTGAGCCGGCTACCTGAAACCAACTTCCGTTGGGATCGAACTCAGGTTGTGAACAGAGCTTTTGACTGCAGTACTGCAGCTTAACACTGCGCCACGGGGCTCCCTCACATGCACCCGCCCCGAAGCTAAAATTTATCCTTCCAGGAATGGAAAATTCGCCCTAAATTTAAAACGCCAGCCCAATACAAACTTTTAGCATCCCTCCAATCTGCATTTACACTTTTGAAATGAAAAGACCCAAAGGAGATTTTGCTGAGGTGAAAGCACAACCGGAGCTTTTGAGTGACGTGTTTTCCTTGCCCCAAATCCATCGCGGACCTAGTTCAGAGAGTGTGCCTATGCTGAGAGGATTACAGGAGTAGGCCCTGTTCCCGGGTTCTCCGAGGAAGGGTGCCTAGCAACACGCAAGTGCGAGCAACAGTCACTTAGCAATCTGCTGTGAAGCCTGCGAACCCGTGTTGTGCACATTTAGCGCAACGATAACCCAACTGTCAAACGAAAGAGGGAGAGAACGGAGGTTGCACCGCTGAGGTAGCCGGACAGGTTGTACCGATGCGGACTTCAGAATAAACGAACGTGGAGTTTTGAAGGGAGTAACTTTGGTTCGTGCCGCAGCTGGATGTGGGTTTTTCCTACCAGATGAGGGGGAAAACGGAGGAGGAATGAGAGAACGGCTCAGAGATCAGCAAGACTGTCTGTGCCCGCACATGGCTGCGTGCAACTCACGAACCCTTGGGCATTGCTGTGTCCAGGATTTCGGCTGTCCTCGGACACCCTCTTTGGGCCGCCGGAAGGGCTCCTCATCAAGGGAATTGGGTCGCAGTGAATGTCTGCTTGAAGTCTTAAGCAATTTCCATTGCTTGGTTCATGGCATGTTGCATACAGTTGCCATCTGCGATCCAGATTTGTCGTATGATATCGTTTTATCATCCATATTATATTGTTGTTAGTGCCCTGACTTGGGGCTCCAGTTGTATTGCGTGTCGGTCGTGTGTATTACACTGCTCTTCCTGTGTTGGTTTTAGCTGCGTAGTCTGCCTCGAATCTCAGTGACAGAGGCGGACTATAAATCAAGTAAGTAAATCAAAATGCTTTGCATCTGAGAGGGCTGGAAATGACTGGGTTATTGGGGCAATGGGCCTGAGCCATTTTGGAGGCTACCAGACTTTGCCAGTGTCTGGAGCCAGGCCTAACCCCAAGCAATCCAGCCAAGGCAAGGGGAAAGTGCACCTTCCTTCTCTCCTCTGTATGCTATTTTATTTTACTTCATTTACACCATGCCTTTTCCCCCAACGGGGAAGAAGAAGAAGAGTTAGTTTTTATATGTCAACTTTCTCTGCCACTTAAGGAAGAATCAAACCGGCTTACAATTGCCTTCCCCTCCCCACAACAGGCCCCCTGTGCGGTAGGTGGGGCTGAGAGAGGTCTGAGAGAGCTGTGACTAGCCCAAGGTCACCCAGCTGGCTTCGTGTGTAGGAGTGGGGAAGCCAACCCGGTTCACCAGACTAGCATCTGCTGCTCACGTGGAGGAGTGGGGAATCAAACCTGGTTCTCCAGATCAGACTCCACCGCTCCAAACCACTGCTCTTAACCACGCTGGGGACCCCACTACACCACGCTGGGGACCCAAAGAAGCTTCTGACATTCTCCTCTTCTCCATTTTATCCTCACAACAACCCTGTGAGGGAGGCGAGGCTGAGAATGTGTGGCTGGCCCAAGGTCACCTAGAGAGCTTCCATAGCCGAGTGGGGATTTTAGCTGGTCCGACACTCTTAACTACTACAGCACGCTGGCTCTCTGCACTAATGTGTATCGGCCTCAGTGTAAAGCTTTCTCATGGTACTTTCTTTTCACCTTACACCTCTGTAGACTGGGTACTGGCTGTATTTATTAGTTACCTACGCTGTTGTAGCTCCAAGCCCTGAGGAAGGCAACAGTACAAGACTAAAATATAAATACACTCTATAGGGACAGCGGACTGTGTATGTAAAATCATAGAATCATAGAGTTGGAAGGGACCACCAGGGTCATCTAGTCCAACCCCCTGCACAATGCAGGAAATTCACAACTACCTCCCCCGCACACACCCAGTGACCCCCTACTCCATGCCCAGAGGATGGCCAAGATGCCCTCCCTCTCATGATCTGCCTAAGGTCATAGAATCAGTATTGCTGACAGATGGCCATCTAGCCTCTGCTTAAAAACCTCCAGGGAAGGAGCGCTTACCACCTCCCGAGGAAGCCTGTTCCACTGAGGAACCGCTCTGTTAGAAAATTCTCCCTAATGTCTAGACGGAAACCCGTCTAGATTTAATTCCAACCAGTTGGTTCTGGTCCGACCTTCTGGGGCCAACTTGGCACCCTCCTCTCTATGACAGCCCTTCAAGTACTTAAAGATGGTTATCAGACAGACAAGAAATAGGCAGGTGGGTTAGACAGCTATCAAGGTACACAGGCGGCATGGGAGGTGGGATGCTGACAACCCCCGCCAGGCGTTCCTCTCTTTCCGATTCCTGCAGTGTTTTGCCAGCAAAACGTGAGCAGTTGCTTCACCCCGGCTGACTCTGGCTCGGCCACGCTTCATTGGGCTCTTCCACCGCCACTTTTCGGCTCATCCACACACCCCCAAACCCCTCAGGCTCTCCGCCATTCCTCTGCCCTGGCGGGGCCACAGAGCAACAGAGGGGTCATTTAGTGCCCCTTAGGGGTAGATCCAGGTGGCACACACATTCACTAGGCATTGATTTTTTCCCTCCAAGGTCAAACCAAGGGTCAGCCTGGAAAAAAGGAAACACTCAGGAGATTCTCAGGAGAGCCAGTGTAGTGGTTAAGAGCGGTGGTTTGGAGCGGTGGACTCTGATCTGGAGAACCGGGTTTGATTCCCCACTCCTCCACAGGAGCGGCGGACGCTAATCTGGTGAACCAAGTTGGTTTCCCCACTCCTACACATGAAGCCAGCTGGGTGATCTTGGGCTAGTCACAGTTCTCTCCAAACTCTCTCAGCCCCACCTACCTCACAGGGTGTCAATTGTGGGGAGGGGAAGGGAAGGTGATTGTAAGCTGGTTTGATTCTTCCTTAAGTGGTAGCGAAAGTCGGCATATAAAAACCAACTCTTCTTCTAGTCCTTGGATTCTTTGGCTACTGTGAACCCACGCGCCTGAGCTCCTGTCCCCAAGGTCCCAGGAAATGTCCCCCATCTACTAATTCCCTCCTCCTTCTCCCCCCTGACTGTAACCTCTGGGTCTATCCCTTGCTGAGATGTCTCATTTCTGAGCCAGTCAATTTCACCCTCTTTCTTGCCAGTGCTGTGGCTGCTAGCTTTGCCAAGCTCGGGAATTGGTCTCAGGTGCAGCAAGAGCTACAAGGCAGCATTCTCCAAAAGCCCAACCCTCCACACGAGGCCCAAACAGCGCTGGGAGCGGCATTCCATACCTGAGCCCTGACTGTGCCCGGACACGTGGGAGGGAAGTCCGGGCCCAGCTGACAGGCTGTAGCAACTCTAGCCTGGCGCCCCGAAACTGGGCGAGTCACCCACAACGCCCCACAGACTGCCTAGATTAAACCTGTCAATGGCTTTCAATCATAAACTGCTGTCCAATTTGGAGATGCCAGCTATTCATTCTCTCTTCCCCTCCTTTCTTCCGTTGCACCACAGCCAAAATGTCACAGTGGCTTGGAGGGCAGAGAATTTTCAGGGGACTGGCAGCCGTCAGGTGCCGATTCAAATCCTGTGCCAACCAGTGGACTTGCTAAGGTAGCCTGGGGAAAGCTCTCGAGCCTCAGTTTTCCCCATCTGTAAAATGGGAATAACAATGAACTTTTTTTTTTAAGAAGAGTTGGTTTTTATATGCCTACTTTCTCTACCACTTAAGGGAGAGTCAAACAGGCTTACAATCCCCTTCCCTTCCCCACAACAGACACCCTGTGAGGTAGGAGGGGCTGAGAGAGCTCTAAGAGCTGTGACTAGCCCAAGGTCACCCAACTGGCTTCATATGGAGGAGTGGGGGAAACAAATCCACTTCACCAGATTAGCGTCTGCCGCTCATGTGGAAGAGTGGGGAATCAAACCCGGTTCTCCAGATCAGAGTCCACTGCTCCAAACCACCGTTCTTAACCACTACACCACGCGTTTATTCTCACAACACAATGGGGAGGTGCAATTATTCAAGAGCATTGTACGTGTGCAGAGTGCCCTCAAATCGCAGCTGACTTCTGGCGACCCCAGCAAGGGGCTTTCAAGGCAGTGAGAAGCAGAGGGGGTTTGCCAATGCCTTCCTCTGCAGAGACTTCCTTCGTGGTCTCCCTTCCCATTAGTGACCCCGCTTAGCTTCCGAGATCTGACAAGATCGGGCTCTACCATGCCGCCTTCCCTCCCTCAAGAGCATTAAGGATAGCAAAATCAGGGTGCTGCTGAACGTCTACAATAAGCACGTGTAAAATGACACGTTAAATAATACTTATTGAAAGTCCACGATAGGCATGCGTAAAACGATCCAAGTACATAGAATTATTGCTCAGATGTCACTCCATAGAATCATAGAATTGGAAGGGACCAGCAGGGTCATCTAGTCCAACCCCCTGCACGATGCAGGAGATTCACAACTACCTCCCCCCCACACCCCCAGTGACCCCTACTCCATGCCCAGAAGATGGCCAAGATGCCCTCCCTCTCACCATCTGATTTTTCACAAGTCTGACCCAAAAAAAGTTAATCCCCCAGCTTCCACCAAATGTTCCACTCCAGCATGGCAGAATGGTTAGGGTGTTGGACTAGGATCTGGGAGACGCAGGTTCAAATCCCACCCTTGTCACAGCCGCTCACTTGACCTCGAACCCTGTCACGCACACTCTCAGCCTAATCTCACAGTGTTTTTGTGAGAATGTTGTAAGCAACTTTGGGTCTCCAATGGGGATAAAAGAAGGGGGTAAATATCTAAACCCTAAAAAAGTTATTCTTAATGCAATGCAAATAAAAGACTAGATTGAGGTGTGCAAGAGCTTTGCAAGTTGCAATCCCGGCCTACAGAATCTGCCAGGCCTCAGTTTTCCTTATCTGTGAAATGGGAACAAACAGCAAACCAGGCTCTGTGGGGCTGCTGCAAGTTTATCAGGAAAGCCCAGAGTACAAAGCAATTGAGGAATCATGTACTGAAATAGCACCTTCGGTTCTGTATCTATTGACCGGTTATCGCATGCCCCAAGAAACAGAAACAAGATTCAAGTTCCGCAGGAACAGGCTCAACTCCCATTGGCTGGATTCACCCCCCTCCCCAGCCTTAAGGTGTTCCAGCTCATATCCCTTCACTCTCTCCCACGCAGAGGAACGGTTCTCCCTTGCTCCTATGGAGACAACACACCGAAGCAGCACAGACACCCCCTCAGCCCACACAACTCCTGTGGGGGCAGATGCCTGCAACGGCACATGTGCAAAGTTATTGAACACATGAAGCTGCCTTATACTGAAACAGACCCTTGGTCCATCAAAGTCAGTATTGTCTGCTCAGACGGGCAGCGGCTCTCCAGGGTCTCAGGCCGAGGTCTTTCACATTGCCTAGCCCCTTTAACTGGAGATGCCGGGGATTGAACCTGGGACCTTCTGCATGCCAAGCGGATGCTCTGCCACTGAGCCACGGCCCCTCCCCAATTCTGTCTACAGACGGCACAGAGGTGCCCTCTACCCTATAGCGGGGCCCTTCCAGCGTACCAGCTCTTCCTCCACATAACCTCCCGCCTGCCTGGTGCATTGCTAGCAACAGAATTTAAAAAAAGAGAGGAAAGCATTGCATTCACAGAATCATAGAGTTGGAAGGGACTCCCAGGGTCATCTAGCCCAACCCCTCACACACATTCATAGAATTGGAAGGGACCACCAGGGTCATTATAGTCCAACCCCCTGCACAATGCAGGAAACTCACAACCACCTCCCCCACGCACCCCCAGTTACCTCCTACTCTATGTCCAGAAGATGACCAAGATGCCCTCCCTCACATGATCTAGCATAGAATCATAGAGTTGGAAGGGATCCCCAGGGTCATCTAGTCCAACCCCCTGCACACATTCATAGAATCATAGAGTTGGAAGGGATCCCCAGGGTCATCTAGTCCAACCCCCTGCACACATTCATAGAATCATAGAGTTGGAAGGGATCCCCAGGGTCATCTAGTCCAACCCCCCGCACAATGCAGGAAATGCACAACCACCTCCCCCCAAACACACCCCCAGCGACCCCTATTCCATGCCCAGAAGATGGCCAAGATGCCCTCCCTCTCACGATCTGCCTGTCATAGAATCAACATTGCTGACAGACGGCCATCTAGCATCGACACCCCCCTCCCCACGCTCCCGAACCCCGACCTGCCCCACTGCATTGCCAGTCGCGCCCCCCCCCCTTCTGCAGGTATCAGCTCCTCCCCGCCCCAGCCTCTCCCGATTGCAACCCCCAGGTACCCACCGTCGGTGCGTCCGCCTCCCATCCCGCCGGCCAGCCGGAGTGCCAGCGCCAGCTCGCCGCTGGCCACCCTGTCCCTCCCCCTCCCGGCGGGGCGTTGACCCCGCGCGGCGGCCGGGGCGCCCCCTCCCCCCTGGCTAGGGCCGCGGCCGCCTCCGCCCGCGCGGAGCAGGCTTTTGTGTGTGTGCAAGCGTTTCCCCGGGGCGCGGGGCTCCGGCGCGCGCCGGCACGTTTCGCTCCCGCCCGCCGCGTCCCGTGGCCGGGCTGTGTGCGGCTTTAAGGGATTTGCTGCTGCTGCTGCTGCCTGCCAGCCAGCCAGCCAGCAGATGCGGGCGGCTGTGCGCATGCACCGAGGAGAGCCGCTCGGTGGATCACCCTGGAAAACCCTGGCGAGCTGGCGGCCGGCCAGCGCGGAGGACTCAGGAGCCCTGGCACTCACCTCTCCCCCCACCCCCACCCAGAAAATACGGACTTCCCCAGCCCCGATCCGAAGGAGCCGACGAGATCCAAACGTAGCCAGGAAGGAGCTGGGGATGCTTAGCCTGGAGAGGAGAAGCCTGGGGCCATTTGTGCACGGGGTTTTGTTTTTTTGCCTTGGATTTGCTGCCCTGTAGATGCACATTTTTTTCTCCCCCTTCTCAAAACTCTGCACGGGGGCTTGTTGTTGAGTTTTGAGAACTCTGATGGGGAAAATGGGCATCTACAGTGCGGCAAAACCTCCCGTGCATTAACGGCCCGAGAGGGGATCTGATCACCATCTTCAAGCCCTTGAAGGGCTGTCATAGAGAGGAGGGTGGCGAGTTGTTTTCTGTTGCCCCAGAAGGTCGGAACAGAACCGACAGGTTGGAATTAAATCAAAAGAGTTTCTGTCTAGACATCAGGAAGAATTTTCTAACAGTTAGAGCGGTTCCTCAGTGGAACAGGCTTCCTGGGGAGGTGGTAAGTGCTCCTTCCCTGGAGGTTTTTAAGCAGAGGCTAGATGGCCATCTGTCAGCAATGCTGATTCTATGACCTTAGGCAGATCACGAGAGGGAGGGCATCTTGGCCATCTTCTGGGCATGGAGTAGGGGAGGTCTCTGGGGGTGTGGGGGGGAGGTAGTTGTGAATTTCCTGCATTGTGCAGGGGGTTGGACTAGATGACCTGGTGGTCCTTTCCAACTCTATGATTCTATGAATTTATGCATGGGTGGTTTTGCCTTGGGTTTGCTGCTCTCTAGATGGGCATTTTCCCCCATCCAAATTCCCAAAACTCAAAAATAAGCCCCCGTGCTTAATTCGGATGGGGAAAATGCCCATCTAGAGAGTGGCAAACCCAAGGCAAAACCACCCATGCATAAATGGCCCAGGAGTCATGGCCAGCTCGCCTCCCGCCCCGTTAGTTCATTACACCCCCCCTCCCCAGCCTAATCAACTCTTAAAAAAAAAAAGTCTCTTGTGCTGCCAAGTGATTGAAGTGCGAGGTGCAGCCGCGCACCATTATTTTAAAAAGCAGCTTGTTAAAATCCGGATTAAGAACTCCATTTACCAGTAAAGTGCAATTCTACCCCAAGCCCCTTCCAAGAGCCTTGGTGGAAATAAGCTGGTTTTCTCAGCGCCAGGACACTCCAACCCAAATCTTCAGCAGTCCTGGTTCCCTTCCCCATGTTCACCGGATTCCCTTCTTCTCCCTGACAACCCAGGAGACCTTCCACTCTTACCAACCCCCGTCCCATTAGGGGCCTGCTCCCCCCCCCGCCCCAGAAACCCTGGCTCCCAACTCACTTCTGCACAAACATTCCCCCACCCCACAATCCCACAAGATCCTCAGTAGAGTCCCCTTCCAAGAAGGAAGCTCAGCTCGGCCCTTAGGAATGTGTAGGCCATACATGTAAACATCCCTTAAGATTTCTATGGCTTTTGATGTGGGCCCTTGGAGATTGTTAGGAGACACCCAGGGATTTGGAGGGGGGCTAGATAAAAGGAGGAGGCTGCACTAGAGCCAATGCCCGATTTATTCTACTCTCCTTCTCCAACCCCCCCCCCATCGAACCAGCAGAGGTTACAGGAAGTTCAGGATATGAAGGCCATCTGGATAGGTAGGATGGGAGCATAAATACATTGTGTATCATGGGACAGCCAGGGCTGCATTTTCATGCAGGCTTTTGCAACCCATAGAAGGTGGGTTTGTTTAGCTTCCCCCCCCCAACGAAGGGACTCAGTGAATTTCTGACGGAGGAATGCATTTGAATGACCGCACTCGGGACAGTTGTGCGCACCGGATGAACACCATAATTATGAAGCACAGGCTGGCAGGCATGGGCAAAGGGATACGGGGTAGATACCACGTACACGGTGGACACATAGGCCATTTATGCACGGGAGGTTTCGCCTTGGGTTTGCCGCTCTCTAGATGCACATTTTCCCCATCCAGAGTCTCAAAACTCAACAATAAGCCCTCATGCAGAGTTCTGAGAATTTGGATGGGGAAAATGTGCATCTGGAGAGCGGCAAACCCAAGGCAAAACCTCCCATACATAAATGGCCATAGACAAGAGGGCACACTTTATGGGACGCAGTAATGGCCAGGCGACATGGAAGTGTGCATGAGGTGGAAAAGGAGGCAAAGAACAGGCAAACACCTATCTCATCTAACCCACAGGAAACAGATGGAGTCAAATTCCACATCAGCCAGGCGCATATGCGCAGCCTTTAGCATGCCCCTCTAAAATGGGACTAAAAGCGACCGTGTTGTTTCAAGGGCAAATGCAATGAATGTGCTTTGGAGAAGAAAATACCAGTATGGGTGGGTTTTTTGGGGGGGGGCGGCTATGGATGGACTCAAGCAAAGCAAAACAGACACCGACGCGGGTGGAGATGAGGGCAGCTATGCGAGTTAGGAACCAGGCAGGTGGATTGGGGGGGGGAGGGATATGGGGGGGGGGAAGAGCTGTCACTCACATGAACCCAGGTCCTTGGGCCCCCGGCGTTCGGGACTCTTGACCGGTCCCTGGAGCAGGCTCTTGAGGCTGACCATGGTGGAGCTGGGGCTGGCCAGACCCAGAGGTGGAGAGGCCAGCATGGGGCTAGGTGTGGGGCTAGGCTGGGCCGCGGGGCGGGCCATGGCGCGGAGAGCGAAATCCAGGAGGCGCCCCACCGGCGAGGTCTCTTCTGCTCCGACGGGGCGTCGAGGCGGCGGGGAACCGGAGCGAAAACAGAACACCCCCCCGTGGAAACAGCTGCAGGAACCAGGATCCCCGGATTGGAGTCGGAGCGAGGTCCACCTATCAGGTAGGAAGGATCGTTTGCAGAAAAAGGGGGGAAAGGACGGAGGAAGGTTTTTTTTGGGGGGGGGGGGTTATTTTTTAAGGAAGGCGCGGGGTGGCGACGATGCCTCTTCTTCCACTAGCCTTGAAATAAAGCCTCCAGGGGGCAGGCGATGGCCTCCCCCCCCCCTCCGCGGCTCCAAATTTAGCAACCAACCGGCTTTCAGAGGGATCTCCCAGGAAGAAAGATTTCCTTGCAGGGACTGGAGGGGAGAAAAGGCAAGGGGGGGTGGGAGAGAGAGATAATGCAGGAAATCTCCTTAGATCCAAAGAGATTTCTCAGGAAGGGGAGGGGGGATCCTAGAACAAAATGTTTCCTTCCGCAGGGCAAGTCATCGGCTGCCGTCGGTGAACCTAAGGAGATCGCCTTCCGAAAACAAAAAACGCAGAGGCAGGCTTCCCCCTTGCAAGCAGTTGATCCTTTCCCCCCGCGAAGATCTCGCCGTCGAGGAAGAAACCGAGGCTGATCCCCGCTGCTTCTGGCCGGACCCAGCCCTTAAACGGAATGCGGGGGGGGACCCCCAAAAACCAGGGCTCCGGTGCTCTAAAAGAGTTGGAGGGATCTAGTTCCCCCCCTTCAAAAATGAAACAGAAAACAGATCTCGCTGCTCCACAGGATTCGTCTTGCCAGTTTTCCCCGACAGTTCCCTGCAGCTGTATACATGAAACTGTATATATATGAAGCTGCAGCTGTATATATGGGGAAAAAATGAAAGTATATATATATGTTTTAAATCGCTCTGCTGTCCTCTAAGCACTTTACTACTGCCTCGGGGATCTCGCCCCCCCTCCTTTTGCAACATTCGAACTGGGAGGGGCCAAGCTGCACGGGTGGGCGGGAGCAGCGGGGGCCCCCTCCGCCAATCGCGGCTCGCGGAGCGAGGGATTTGCAAACAGCGCTCCCCCTCCCTCCCGGTTCTGTCATGTGCGCTTGCCATGGGGCAGGTGGGGCTCTGACCTAGATTTGGCCAATGGCGGCGGAGGCGATGGGAGGAGCCTGACCCAGTTTTGGCCAATGGGGAGCCGTCAGAAGGGGGAAAGGGAGATTGTACAGGATTGGGAGCACGTGGGCAGGCACGTGTTGCTGGTGTTGTGATGGGGGGGAGCCGAGCGGGGAGAAAGTTGGGCCTTAAAGGGACCGCGAGGAATAAAATGCGAAGCTGGTGGGCAGATGGCGGTGGGTGCCGTGAATCGACCAAGGGGGCTGGGGAGAGACCTGGGCCATTTTTGCGCGAGAGTTTTTGCCTTGGATTTGCCACTTTCTAAATGCATATTTTCCCCATCTGAATTCTCAAAACTTAAAAATAAGCCCCCATGCAGATTTTCCGCTCTCTAAATACATATTTTCCCCATCTGAATTCTCAAACTTAAAAATAAGCCCCCATGCAGATTTTTGAGAATTCGGATGGGGAAAATGTGCATTTAGAGAGCGGCCAATCCAAGGCGAAACCTCCCGTGCATAAGGGGCCCTAGGTCTTAAATCCCTAGCCACTGCTGACTGGCAAGTGGTCAGGGTCAAAGTACTTCTGTTCCTCATGAACACATGAAGCTGCCATATACTGAATCACACCCTCAGCCCATCAAAGTCAGCATTCTCACGGCTCTCCAGGGTCTCAGGCAAAGAGGTCTTTCACATCACCGACCTGCCTTTAACTGGAGATGCTGGGGATTGAACCTGGGACCTTCTGCATGCCAAGCAGATGCTCTACCACTGAGCCACAGCCCCTCCCCTCAACTGAACGGGCAAAATCTTACCTAAACCACAGGTACCTGTCTTTCTGTAGAGTCACGTCAACATATACAAAATGTGCAGGCAAAAAGGGGCATTTTTATTTCAGCAGAAGGTAGGGTTGCCAGCCTCCAGGTGGTGGCTGGAGATCTTCCCGCTATTACAACTGATCTCCAGGCAACAGGGATCAGTTCCTCTGGAGAAAATGGCCACTTTGGCAATTTGACTCTATGGCATTGAAATCCCTCTCCTCCCCATACCCCGCCCTCCTCAAGCTCCGTCCCAAAAACCTCCAGGTATTTCCCAACCAGGATATGGCAACCCTCACAGCAGGGCTGAGCAGCTATTTCAGAACTACTCTTTAATAGTAAAATGTTCAGAACCAAGGCAGGCTCTTACCAACCCCAATATATCTGATCACAGGGCTGGAAAGGTGCCTACTTGAGGCCCACAGAAAGTCAGTTTGTGGCAGGGGCAAGATTTGAACCCCTCTAGCTCACACCTTGTTCTCGCAGCCACTATGCAACCCCAGTACCTTGTTCTCACACAAAGCCAAGTTGCTAGCCCTCATGATTGTGAGCCTAGCTAGAAATTATGTAAACTGCACTAGGCGGAGGATTCTTTAGATCAAGGTAGGGAACCTCTGGGTAGGTCCCTTTTCCTCCTTCGCCAAGCCCATTTCTTGGTCTTCAACAGATCAAACGCCTTCTCTGTTTCTACCGTCATCATTTCAATGTTCTTCTATCCTATCCGTAACCAAATGTGTGAAACAACATCAACAAAAAGATTCTGCACCCCAAGCAACCCACCGTAGCGCAATCATAGCGAACACGTAAATAAATTAGTGCCCACCCGGTCGACCAAAATCGTTTATTCTGATTGTGAAGTTTGGGTGTTCTCTGGCTGAAGAACCTGGGACCGCCTTCCAAACCCCATTCCTCTACATACAGCTTCATTACTGAGAAAATGTACAGATCTGTCAGAAGACACCAGTAATCTTCTCGATGACATCATCCCTTCCTTATAGAAAACCTCCTTCTTCTCACACAAGACGATGTCAGAGTAAGGCCTAGAGGCACTTTGAAACCGCGCGGTGCGGACAAGAACACGCCAAAAAATACATTCCTGAAGGTATAACAGAGGAATCCATTGCCTTGAAAACCCACTGACAGGACCCACACATCCGGAAATAAAGGGCAGGGCTTCCAGGCTGGCTTTGACCCCAGCATCTCCCTGTTAGAAAAAAATTAAGTAACATGCGTAGCTCCAGATCTTGATTCCGTTCCTTCCTACCCAAAAGGAGGCATAGGCTGGAGGAACCAAAGAATGAGGAAGCTTAGAGGGCCATCTTCCTTGGAGCAGCTGACCTAGCTGATAAGGGGGCTCGATGCTGTCAGGAAGGGAAGGAGGCCGCTGTCTGGGGCAGGGTCCATAATCAGCTTCTGGATCTGAAAAAGAGAGAGACGCCACAAGTTACCATGTCAGGTTGGGCCTGGGTTCAAATCCTCACTTTGCTATGAAGTTCACCAGGTGAGCTCAGGCCAACCGCTCTCTCCTCGCACGGCCTACCTCACAGGGTTGTTGTGAGGATAAGGGGGCAAGGGGGATCCTGAATTGGCCACAGCGGCTGCACCACTGGAGAGGTTTAATATCTTTGTTGCACCAGTGGAGAGGTTTAATATCTTCATCCTCAGGGGAAAGAATGCCTAAGTGGTGTGATGGTTAAGAGAAGCGATTTGGATCCGTGGAGTCTGATCTGAAGAACCGGGCTTGATTCCCCACTCCTCCACGTGAGTGGCGGACGCTAATCTGATGAAATGGATTTGTTTCCCTGCTCCTACACATGAAGCCAGCTGGGAGACCTTCGGCTAGTCACAGCTCTCTCAGCCTCACCTACCTCACAGGGTGTCTGTTGTGGGGAGGGGAAGGGAAGGTGATTGTAAACCGGTTTGATTCTTCCTTAAGTGGTAGAGAAAGCTGGCATACAAAAACCAACCCTTCTTCTTCTTCTGTGGTTACAATTCCATTTACTCCTGTTCACCTCTCTTAACCTTAGCCTCAAACTCTGTCTCCTCCCCCCCCCCCACCGCTTTGGCTCAGGGACCTGTAGTCAACTCTAATGGTTTCCATGGATTAAGCAATCCACTTAATCTGAATAGGGTCGTACATAAAGAAAACAGTACATCTGAAGGAGGGAAAAACATGTTTTCTTTGTTTTCAGATGATATCCACATATGCCACCGCAGCCATGACTTCAGATGTGTGGATAGGGTTGCCAACCTCCAGGTGGTGGCTGGAGATCTCCTGCTATTATAACTGATCTCCAGACGACAGAGATCAGTTCCCCTGGAGAAAATGGGCACTTTGGCCATTGGACAATGGCATTGAAGTCATTCCCCTCCCCAAACCCTGCCCTCCTCAGGCTCCACCCCCAAATTCTCCACTTATTTCCCAACCTGGAGCTGGCAACGCTACGTGTGGAGATAAGGAAGAATGCCTCTTCTAAGAAAGCATCTGCTGCCCATGAGTTTGCAACTGCTTACTTTAAAAATAAACAACAGTTTTTAAAAAAAAAATACAGATGCTTCTAGATTAAACACACGTTTAAACATTATTTGCTCAACTAATTATAAAATCATTAGACTTCTCCATGTGTGCTAAAGGGAAGGTGGAACGTGTTTGATCTTGCCAGCATCATTTTCCCAAACCACCTCCAGCTTCCGAATCATTCCTTGAACACGTTAACAAATCCACCCGAGGTAGGGTTGCCAACCTCCAGGTGGTGGCGGGAGATCTCCTGCTACTACAATGGATCTCCAGTTGATAGAGATCGGTTCACCTGGAGAAAATGGCCACTTTGGCAATTGGACTCTATGGCATTGAAGTCCCTCCCCTCCCCAAACCCTGCCCTATTCAGGCTCTGACCCCAAAACATCCTGCTGGTGGCAAAGAGGAACCTGGCAACCCTAACCAGTGGACCCCAGGAGGATCATTGCAAGGTCTGTCACACACATGAACACATGAAGCTGCCTTATACTGAACCAGACCCTTGGTCCATCAAAGTCAGCATTGTCTACTCAGACTGGCAGCAGCTCTCCAGGGTCTCAGGCAGAGGTCTTTCACATCACCTACCTGCCTCGTCCCTTTAACTGGAGGTGCCGGGGATTGAACCTGGGACCTTCTGCATGGCAAGCAGATGCTCTACCACTGAGCCACAGCCCCTCCCCGAGTCAGAGCAGACAGGCCTCCAAGTTGTTGTCTGCAATCTTTACCTTCTGTGTACAAAAGCCAGGATGTTTCTGCCAAATCCCATTAATTACTACTCTGAGCCCTTCTCAGGTCACTGCAAATTTGTGAGAGAACTCTGCCCTTCTCCAGAAATAACTGCCCGGTTTCATTATTTGATTGCTGCATCTAACAGTAAAGAGGCTGCCCCCCCCCACCCCATGCCAATCACAAAGGGGGGGGGGAGAAAACCTGCCTACCAGATACGGTCGGCCTTTTTACACACCTGAGGGATTCCCTAATACGGATGCCAGCCTCCAGGTGGGACCTGGGGATCCCCTGGAATTACAGCTCATCTCCAGACTACAGAGATCAGTTTCCCTGGAGAAAAATGGCTGCTTTGGAGGGTGGACTCTGTGGCATTTTACCCCACTGAGGTCCCTGTCTTCCCCAGGCTCCATTTCCAAATCTCCAGAAGTTTCCCGACCTGAATCTGGCAACCCTACCACTCCCAATCCCCTGCCAGTGGCCGGGGGAGGGGGGAACCTGGCAACTGTATTCCCTAGATACGCAGAAAAAAATAATATCACTTTATAAATTAGAGAAGAAGAAAAAGAAGAGTTGGTTTTTATATGCCAACTTTCTCTATCACTTAAGGGAGAATCAAACCGGCTTACAATCGCCTTCCCTTCCCCTGGGGCTGAGAGAGCTCAAAGAGAGCTGTGACTGGCCCAGGGTCACCCAGCTGGCTTCGTGTGTAGGGAAAACAAATCCAAGCAAACGCTGGCCAGAAACGAGCATGGGATATGGCCAGTTGAGAGTCATTTATTGGGGAGAGGAGAGGGGGAAGTCGCCCCGCTCAGGCCCTGAGATCTTACGGAACCCTGGAGGAGGGGAACGATTTCCAAACCCTTTACCTCTCCCCTGTAATCCCTCACGGGCTCCCGGCATGTTGCTTTATCAAATACAATATCTAATAGTGAGTGGGCGGTGTGTGCCAATCACAGAAGACAAAAACAGGCCCTGCTCTGACAAGGCAGGTCTTCCTGCATACTCTTTGGTGCACAGAAGAGCATGACTGTACCCCCCTACTCCACCCTGGGCCAGGTAACAATTCAGCATGGAATACCGATGAAGGCTGGGCAGTAGATAAGGATGGGGGGTGGGGGAAGACATATCCTTACGACCGAGGATGAGGCAAGATGGAGGTTTCTGCATACAGAGAGGGACTCCCCCCCATGTACATAAATATTACTTTGTCGGTCAGAAAGATTCCCCCTCCCCTGCCCCTAAAAAAAGCCAGCATGATAAGAAGTGAGTATGCTCACTGTCCTCTGTGAGGCAAAAAATGTTGACGGGTTAGTTAAATGAATGAAGATGGAGGTGGGTGGGAAGAGAGGGATGAGGTTAACTGGTTTGCTCAAGAGGAGGAGGAGGAGGAGGAGAAGAGTTGGTTTTTATATGCTGACTTTCTCTACCACTTAAGGAAGAATCAAACCGGCTTACAATCACCTTCCCTTCCCCTCCCAACAGATACCCTGTGAGGTAGGTGGGGCTGAGAGAGCTCTAAGAGAGCTGCGACTAGCCCAAGATCACCTAGCTGGCTTCATATGTAGGAGTGGGGAAACCAACCCGGTTCGCCAGATTGACCTCCACCGCTCATGTGGAGGAGTGGGGAATCAAACCTGGTTCTTCAAATTAAAGTCCACCGCTGTTAACCACTATACCACGCTGGCTCTCCATTGTATCCTGTACGTTTGAGATCTGGGTGGGGTTTCCCCAATGTTCTCCACCCCAATTTCTAAGAGGCCTCCAATTTGTAAACTTGCTGGGATTAAGCTAAAATGAAAGTCCAGATCCTTCAATTTTACGCAGAGGGCTCTTTTCCTTATCCTCAACCCCCCCTGAATTCAAAAGCAAACCAGATGCTCCTTTGACACAGAGGAAAGTTACCCTTGGGGGGGGGGGGAAGCTTGCAGAGGTCCATAATTATGAGCCAGACATTACTCCAAGTTGCACGGCAAATAAAGGGGGGAGGGAAACCCAGGTACGCCAGGAAGACCGGAGAGTTACCTCTCGGAAACGGGGGTGTGCAGCATCTCCAACTAGCTGCAGGATAAGACCTTCGCTGGTCGTAAGGAAAGCACCACTCTGACGTAATCTAGACAGGGCCACAATCCTGTCCACCTGGCTGTGGTAAGGAGGCAAAGGGAAGAAACACAACATTGAAGGAGGAACGAAGGAAGCAAGTCAACATTCCCATAGCCCCAGATGGCGAACCTTTCCTGCCCTGCCAGTCACCTGCGGGAAGAGCAGGCATCCACCACAACGTGAACGTCCAGTCCTCGTTCCATCACGTCCAGTGCCGTTCTCTGTGTGCAAAAAGAGGAAGAAGAATAAGAATAAGAATTGGTTTTTATATGCCGACTTTCTCTACCACTTAAGGGAGACTCAAACCACTGTACGATCGCCTTCCCCTCCCCAAAACAGACACCCTGTGAGGTAGGTGGGGCTGAGAGAGCGGTGACTAGCCCAAGGTCACCCAGCTGGCTTCAAGTGCAGGAGTGGGGAAACAAATCCAGTTCACCAGATTAGCCTCCGCCGCTCATGTGCAGGAGTGGGGAATCAAACCCGGTTCTCCAGATCAGACTCCACCACTCCAAACTATCGCTCTTAACCACTACACCACGCTGGCATCCCCAAACCTTAATAACTAAGGGAGGGTGCGATTACCTTGGTTTCCCTCCTCCCTTCTGGTCTGAGGGTGGGAGGGGGGAAATCAAAGCGCCTTGTTTTCTAGGTTTTCAAGAATGTGGAAGTATTTGTCAAGCGCAGTGTGACAATTACGGACTTATCCTGGCTGGGAAGGGAGAAATGAGGACACTGAATAAAGGTCCAGAGTTGCATGGCCTCTCTGCCTTTGGCTCGCTGGGCAAAGCCATGGGCCCATCTTCCCTTGTCCCCCACCAGCCCAAATCATAGGGTTGCCAACCTCCAGGTACTAGCTGGAGATCTCCTGCTATTACAACTGATCTCCAGCCGATAGAGATCAGTTCCCCTGGAGAAAATGGCCGGTTTGGCAATTGGACTCTACGGCATTGAAGTCCCTCCCCTCCCCAAACCCCGCCCTCCTCAGGCTCCGCCCCAAAAACCTCCCGCCGGTGGCGAAGAGGGACCTGGCAACCCTACCAAATCACCGAGCGGCAGGCCTCCCAGCCCATACCATAATGCAGGCCTGGGTCTCAATGCCACACAGCAGTACGGACTTGAGGTTGGGGACGGCGGCCATCTCTTTCTCCACCTCTGGGATGACCATGCTGAAACACGTCTTGGGGTATTTCCGAAGTTCTTCGGCACCCAGCTCGGGCACCGTGGGACCCAGGCCTTTGGGGTATTGTTCGGTCACCACGGTCGGGATCTCAAGAGTTTTGGCAACCTGTAGGAGAGCCGGCCTCGTCTGAGATAGGGTTGCCAACCTCCAGGTACTAGCTGGAGATCTCCTGCTATTACAACTGCTCTCCAGCCGATAGAGATCGGTTCAGCTGGAGAAAATAACCGCTTTGGCCATTGGACTCTATGGCATTGAAGTCCCTCCCTTCCCCAAACCCCGCCCTCCTCAGGCTCCGCCCCAAAAACCTCCCGCCGGTTGCAAAGAGGGACCTGGCAACCCTAGTCTGAGAGGAAGCAGGACTCCTGGCTTTCAGAGAGTGGGAAGGGGTCTTCTTATGGGGGGGGGAACAGAAATGTTTTTGTTTCAGAAATTGATATTATACTGCCCCCAGGTGCCCAGCTGTAGCATTGCAAGTGGGCTGCTCAAATTTCCGGTTCTTTTTTTTTATATATAAATTTTTATTATTTTTTTATAATAATTAAAAAAAGAGAAAAATTAAAATATGCTTAAATCAAAACAAAAAGAAAACATACAAAATATGAAAAATACAAAAGAGAGCACTTATAAAGTCATCATAATTACAATTGTACAGTATATTGCAAAATACAGTGCTCCATTACCCACCCACCCCCAAACAGTGTTCCCACCACCTCTGAACATCCGAAGAAGTGCTTTGACAATGTTCAAAATTACTATTATTATTTCCGTGTATTAAAAAAAAAACATTAATCTATAATTCATTAACTATACTTTCCGGTTCTTGGGGAGACAGATACACAGAGACAGAATACCCCCCCATTTCGATTTGATCAGCTAATAATGCCTGCTAATGCAGCAATAGCCTCCAGTATCATGTATCTGCCCTCTGCCCCATTCCCTAAAGCACAGCGACCCCAGGCATCTTATACCTTCAACATTCGAGCGGCCACAGATACAATCTGAGGGAAGTAGCTGATGTTCGGCCGGAATTTCTCCTGCATGTCGCACAAGAACAGGATGCTTGTTTTGGGGAATACTTTTCCAAGCCGGCAGGCAGACATTTTTGCGACAAAGCTACCACAGACTCTGAAAAGAAAAAAGGACGTCCTTCAGAGCGGATTCCCTCTGAAACTGCTCTCCCTGGAGGGCAAATTGCAAACAGTTTGTGTCGAAGCAACCTAAAAAATATATATTTTCATTTCCCAGGAGGGAAAAGGCTCATGGATCCAATCAATTTCCTAATAATACTTTCCATATCCTCTTAACAAGAATGCAGGTGAGCTGTATAAGTTATAAACAAATAAAGGTAAAGATCCCCTGTGCAAGCACCGGGTCATTCCTGACCCATGGGGTGACATCCCGACGTTTCCTAGGCAGACTTTGTTCACGGGGTGGTTTGCCAGTGCCTTCCCCAGTCATCTTCCCTTTACCCCCAGCAAGCTGGGTACTCATTTCACCGACCTCGGAAGGATGGAAGGCTGAGTCCACCTTGAGCCGGGTACCAGTTATCGTCCGTTCCTCCTCACGTATCACATGCATCTTCCCAGCCCAATCTCAGCCTGCCAATAAACACACTAAATTTGGTAGCGACGAATCCATCAAGTGTGGTTGCTGATGTGTCTGTTTCTTTCTCCAGCGACACCTAAATGTCTGGAATTTATCAGAAGCAAGAGGTTCTACTCAGGAAACCAAAATGCTCTACCCACTAACTGAGGTGAAAGAGGAGAACGTCCTTGTTTGTTTATTCCAGAGGGGTAGCCCTGTTCCGTTGACTGCAGAACAATCAAACCGGATTCCAGGAGGACCGCAAAGGCTCACCTTTTTTTCCCTGCATGAGCTCTCATGAGTCACAGTTCACTCGCAGGCTGGTTTGTTTGTGCAAGGTAAATATTCATAATCTGAGATCAGTTCAAATTGCAGAGGTCAGGTAGTTCATGAGCAGAGAAAAAAAGGAAGACACGAGATCGGCCAGGCAGGCGCAGCGGCCGATCCTCCAGGATAGCATCTCCTAGAGCAGGGGTGTCAAACATACGGCCCATGGGATGGATCTGGCCCCTTGAGAGCTCTTATCCGGCCCGAGAGCCAGCCATGGCATCCTCCCCCCACCCCTGCTCCAGGCTGGCAAGGCATGGCCCAGCCCGGCCAAGTGACGTTTGTGTTAGATCCAGCCCCCGTAACAAATGAGTTCGACAAGCCTGTCCTACAGCCACGGGATGGACCCAAGGGCCTGGGGGGTCTTGCCAGTCCCTAGGTCTCAACAGCAAACCCATAACAACAGAATGTATAAATTGGGGAGAGGCCACGGCTCAGTGGTAGAGCCTCTGCTTGGCATGCACAAGGTCCCAGGTTCAATCCCCGGCATCTCCAGTTAAAGGGATTAGGCAGGTAGGTGATGTGAAAGACCCCTGCCTGAGACCCTGGAGAGCCACTGCCAGTCTGTGTAGACAATACTGACTTTGATGGACCTTGATGGTCTGTTTCAGTATAAGGCAGCTTCATGTGTCCATGTGTTTTATGCCAATAAAGGTCCAATTTGATTTGTGTCCATCTGTTCAACCCATTGTGCCACACTAACAACACTTAATGTCAAAAGAGCCTTTCCCCAATGGTTCTTTCTGTTGAAAAGCAGTCTTTAATCCAATGTTGAATAGAGGTCCATTGATCAAGAGGTTATACGTGTAGGTGTTAACATGCCACTCATGTTCCATTGTGCATTGCCTTACGCTTAACCTACACTGAATGTAATTTGCCACTCTGTAGTTGCTACACAGAGCCCTGTGGCACAGAGTAGTAAGCTGCAGTGCTACAGTCCAAGCTCTGCTCACGACCTGAGTTCGATCCCAACGGAAGTTGGTTTCAGGTAGCCAGCTCAAGGTTGACTCAGCCTTCCATCCTTCCGAGGTCGGTAAAATGAGTACCCAGCTTGCTGGGGGTAAAGGGAAGATGACTGGGGAAGGCACTGGCAAACCACCCCGTAAACGTAGTCTGCCTAGTAAATGTCGTGATGTGACATCACCCCATGGCTCAGTAATGACTTGTTGCTTGTACTACCTTTACCTTTAGTTGCTGCAAAGCATTTCCTTTGATCTCCCTCTCAGTTTATCTTCACAAAAACCTGGCGACGTAGTAGTTTAAACCAAGGATAAGCTGATCTTTCATAAACCAGCCAAGTCCAAAGTCCAGACACTACAACCTATGTGCAGCTGGGGGCCAGAAGAAAGGGAAGTGGTGCCCTCTGCTGGTGGAATTAGTAACCTATTTTAGACCCAGTTTTTGAACTGGCGCTGCCTGGGTCATGCTGTGGATGACTTTCACCGGGGAGTTTTCTTCACAGCAACGATTCCCTGTAGTTTTCCCTTTGCCACCGGGGCTGCCAGCTCCATGCAGTGGCAAGAGGGCTTCCAGATGGTGGGTTTCTCTGCATTTTCCCTATCCCATTCCTCTGCATCCACCATTCCCCCCCCCATACCACTGGGGGCCTAAAAAAAAAATCAGGCAATAGTTAGATTGCTACAGTTTGTAACACTGAAACAATTTGTCTATTAGGTTCTCTTAATTCCCAGATTCCATTAAGAAGAAGAGTTGTTTTTTATACCCTGCTTTTTCTCTACCTCTAAGGAGTTTCAAAGCAGCTCACAGTCACCTTCCCTTCCTCTCCCCACAACAGACACCTTGTGAGGTAGGTGGGACGAAGAGAATTCGGAGAGAACTGTGACTAGCCCAAGGTCACCCAGCAGGCTTAATGTGGAGGAGTGGGGAAACAAAGTTGGTTCTCCAGACTAGTCTGCCGCTCTTAACCACCACACTATTAAAAACATAGTAAGTCTCTAGCCCTTTTTGTTGTGGAGATATAAGGGGAAAGGTATATCTCAGAAACAAAAAAGCCTAGAGGTTTACTTTAAAAAAATTAAGCTGAGAATCCAGAGGGCCTAACAGAGAGACTATTACAGCATAATGACAATCTAACTATTGTAGATTTGTTTAAAAGCCCCCAGTGGCCCTCGAGAGGATATGGTAGCTGCAGGAGAACGCGGCAGAGAGAATGGCACCAAAGCGGGCAGCACCTTTTGAAGTGCAGGAGACCTCCTACACAGAATGCAAATATGCTTTGGCTGCATCCCTCCAGGAAACATTAGATCAGAGGTAGCTTAAGAAAGGACAGGGAAACCTCTGAAAGACAATGGATGAGCAAGGATGCTTTGTGGAAGCACTGAAATATTCTGCTGCACTTGGAAGCCCAAACTGGAGCGGAAAGCGCTCCATGGAAGTGATCTGGGAGAGAGAAAGGGAAAGCGCAGCCCTTTTGAGTCAAATAAATATTTATATTCTGCTTTCCCGGAAACAGTAACCACTTAAAGTAGCCTCCATACACACTCATACTAAAAAAAAAAAAAACCAGCTGTTAAAACAATTGTGCCCATGAATACACAGAATAAACAAAAAACGCTACTACCAGGGCCAATGAAACAGCAGCCTTTTGGCCTTCCTAGAGTTATCTGGGTGTGTGAAATAGGATGCCAGACTAGATAGACCTTTGTTCTGGTCCAGCAGGGCTCATCTTATGCCAAGGCCTTGCCAGCATGCTTGTGCCATTCTTGGGGCACCGCGTAGTTCTCTAGGGGGCAATAACTTTAAAATGGTTTACATATTGACTTCATCTTGCCAGGGTTGCTCACTGGATTCGCCTCAACCTCTGACCGATTCCAATCTGTAAACCAGATCAAAGGCTATTGGGAAGCCTAGAGATACAGACTTGCTTGCCAGGGCGGGTGGGTGCCGAGTAGCCGATTGAAGGTGGAGCAGGGTGGAGAAGTAAGAAGGGGTGGGGGGAAAAACCGAATGATTAGAACTTCTCATAGAGTAGAAAGAAAACCGTAAAAGAAGAGCGAGAAAGTAATTCCCTGTGATCTTTGGGGGATTTGGGGTTTATCTTTGTGCTTCTTACTTCTAAACAGTGGGGAAAAATCACCCTCACTTTCTATCCCCACAAAAGGGAGGGAGGAGCAGGTAAACCACCTTGAACGCTTTGGAGGAAGATCACCATGGGTAGAGTCTGTCAATAGCAATAGAGCAAGAGTCCAGTAGCCAGGGTGGTGTAGTGGTTAACAGCGGGGATTTGGAGCGGTGGGCTCTGATCTGGAGAACCTGGTTTGATTCCCCTCTTCTCCACATGAGCGGCGGAGGCTAATCTGGTGAACCAGGTTGGTTTCCCCACTCCCACACATGAAGCCAGCTGCGTGACCTTGGGCTAGTCGCAGTTCTCTCTGAACATTCTCAGCCCCACCTACCTCACAGGGTGTCTGTTGTGGGGAGAGGAAGGGAAGGTGATTGTAAGCCGGTTTGATTCTTCCGTAAGTGGTGGAGAAAGTCAGCATGTAAAAACCAACTCTTCTTCTTCTTCTTCAAGATTAACAAAATTTCTGGCAGGGTATGAGCTTTTGTGAGCCACAGCTCACTTCTTCAGATACAGCTAGAATATTATTCCATCTAGAGGGAAAGCTCATGCCCTGCCAGAAATTTTGTTAGTCTTTAACGTGCTAATGGACTCTTGTTCTTCTCTATTGCTTTGGAGGAAGGAAGGGTTAACATGCGTGAGAAACAAGACGACCCTTTACTTCTCTGGGAGAGAGCAAAGGGGTTGCAATCCGACTTGCAAACTAGAAGAGGAGGCAAGCGAATCTGCCCTCTCCTCCTGCCGCCACCTGTGGGGCAAGTTCCCATTCTCTTCTCCCCACTGCAAAATCAACAGGAGCCAACGAGGCGTACAAGGAAAAAGACTATGTATGTTGTGTGACTAGTTGACCCCAGAAAGGGATCACATGAACACATGAAGCTGCCTTATAGTGAACCAGACCCTTGGCCAACCAAAGTCAGTATTGTCTACTCAGACCAGCAGCGGCTCTCCAGGGTCTCAGGCAGAGGTCTTTCGCATCACCTACCTGCCTAGTTCCTTTAACTGGAGATGCCGGGGATTGAACCTGGGACCTTCTGCATGCCAAGCAGAGGCTCTACCAATGAGCCACAGCCCCTCCTCATGGAACATGAAGGGCAAAGTATTGAAAACTTGCACGAATTTGCTACATTTGGGCTGATCCTAACAATTATTATTATGCGTGTTGTGCGCTTGGGCAATACATAATTCCCCCCTTCTCCTCCTCCTCTGTCTCATCTCTAACCAGAAGCGATGCAGATATCCTGTCCCCTATCCGAGATCCTGGACCGTGACCTGGCACCTAACCTCTAGGCCATAAACATATGAAGCTGCCTTCTACTGAATTGGACCCTCGTTCCATCAAAGTCTGTATTGTCTACTCAGACCGCCGGCGGCTCTCCAGGGTCTCAGGCAGAGGTCTTTCACATCACCTATTTGCCCAGTCCCTTTAACTGGAGATGCCGGCGATTGAACCTGGGACCTTCTGCATGCCAAGATGCTCTGCCACTGAGCCACGGGATAATTTAGACAGTGGGCCCTTTCACACATGTCGAATAATGCACTTTCAATCCACTTTCAGTGGGCCCTTTCACACATGCCGAATAATGCACTTTCAATCCACTTTCAATGCACTTTAATGATCGGTTCTTGTAGGTTATCCGGGCTGTGTGACCGTGGTCTTGGTATTTTCTTTCCTGACGTTTCGCCAGCAGCTGCGGCAGGCATCTTCAGAGGAGTAACACTGAAAGACAGTTTAATGATCGTTTGCAAGTGAATTTTGCCCTTTCACACAATAAAATCCAGCTTCAAAGTGCATTGAAAGTGGGTTGAAAGTGCATTATTCGGCATGTGTGAAAGGGCCCACAGAGCTGTGCGTGCGCAATGCATAGCGCCCGATCCTATGCACGTTTACGTGGGAGAATCAACCGGGAGTCCAGTAGCGCTTTAAACATGAACAAAACGACGCACAAATAAACGCAGGATCACGAACTACAAAAGGTGCAGGACTGCAGAGGACAGCTAGCGTACCTGACCGTTCACACAAACACACTGACTCCAGTTTCGTTCACGTGACTGCAAAGGACGCAGCTCTCCGGGTTCCCAGCTTGTTCCTCCCACCGCTTTCCGCAGGAACTCGCCTCCCGTCCCCAGCCGCCTCCGTTGGATCCGCCAGCCAATCGAGAGCTATAGCCCCGCCTACAGAACCTCAGCCACCCAATCAGATGACAGAAAAACGAAGGGTGGACGCCCTCGTGGAACCCTGCCCTCTCGCTCGGCCAATGGCTGCCCTCCTTGTCGCGTTCGACGTTCCAAAGTGCTGGGGCAGAAATGAACACGTGGAGCTGCCTGATACTGAATCAGACCATCAAGGTCCATCAAAGTCAGTATTGTCTACTCAGACCGGAGGCGGCTCTCCAGGGTCTCAGGCAGGGGTCTTTCCATCACATGGACGCATGAAGCTGCCTACTACTGAATTTGACCCTCGGTCCATCAAAGTCAGTACTGTCTACTTCTAATCCCTTATTCATATTTTGTGTTAACTTTTATATTAGGTATTGATTTCATTATGTTGGATATGATAAGAACAGGTAAATTAAAATAATATTGGGATTAGTCCTGTCAGCAAAAGATTATACAATTTAATTTTAGACGGAAGAGGGAGAGGGGGAAGTCATTTGATTGTTAAATTAGAATAATGTTTGTTTGTTTTATTGTTATTACTATATTGTTTTTTATGGATACATTAAATGAAGAAAAATAAAATATATATATATTTTTAAAAAGTCAGTATTGTCTACTCAGACTGGCAGCAGCTCTCCAGGGTCTTAGGCAGGGGGGGTCTTTCACATCACCTACTTGCCTAGTCCCTTTAACTGGAGATGCCGATTGAACCTGGGACCTTCTACAAGCCAATCAGATGCTCGACTACTCAGCCACACACCCCTAAAAATCTGTTGAGGGGGCACCCGTCATTGAACCATTGACCTCTTGATCTGTTGTCAAATGCTCTACCACTGAGCTATACCCCCTTCTGCTAAGACACGCTTAAAGGGGCTCTTGTTTGTCTTTTGAAGCGATGGAGGGGTTGGTGTGGTGGGTGGTCTCTTTCTTCCAAAAAATGATGCCGTCCATGTTATCCTTTCCCCAGCCACCATGCCTGTGACCTAGCTGTCGGTTACTCAGAAGGTTGTTTTGCACGTGGTCAAATGCTCACTTGATTCAACACATGTTGGGCTTGACCCGTGACCCTCCCAACTAGGGTTGCCAGCCTCCAGGTAGTAGCTGGAGATCTCCTGCTATTACAACTGATCTCCAGCCAATAGAGATCAGTTCACCTGGAGAACATGGCCGCTTTTGCAATTGGACTCTGTGGCATTGAAGTCCCTCCCCAAACCCCACCCTTCTCAGGCACCACCACAAAAACCTCCCACCAGTGGTGAAGAGGGACCCGGCAACCCTACCTACAAAGAACAATACTTTCATCCGACAACTTATTGGTGGTCCCCAGCCCTAAAAGTGTGTGACTCTCTGGCATGGTGGAACTACCTCCTGAGCAGCATCTTCCTAAGCAACACGCCAGCCCTGCGAGACCTTAAGGAGTTCTGCAGGGCTTGTAAAACTGAGTTGTTCTACCAGGCCTACAATTGGAAGACAGCCATGACGTCCTCCATGATTTTTCAGCCCTGGCCCTGACCTGGTGGAACAGTGTCCCTGGCAACATCAGGGACCTGAGGCCAGAAATGAGTTCTGCAGGCTCTGTACAACTCTTCCCCATGCCTACACCTGAGGGCAGCCGCAAGTTACCTTTCATTATCATCATTGCTGGCCTCCCCATCCCTCCCCCCATATTACTTTCCAACTTCTTTACGGATGACTCACTGCCTGGCCAAATTCTTCTAATGGCCACTGCTTAGGATTTTTTGATTTATGATTATTGTTAGGTAGGGTTGCCAACCTCCAGATGGTGGCTGGAGATCTCCTGCTGTGGCAACTGATCTCCAGCCGATACAGATCAGTTCCCCTGGAGGAAATGGTCGCTTTGGCTATTGGACTCTATGGCATTGAAGTCCCTCCCCTCCCCAAACCCTGTCCTTCTCAGGCTCCTCCCCAAAAACCTCCTGCCGGTGGCGAAGAGGGACCTGGCAACCCTACTGTTATGCCATCTTGTTTTATTATTATATGGATATTGTTGTAACCTGCTCTGAGCCTGATTTGCTGGGAATGAGGGTCTATAAAGGCAATAAATAAATAAATAAATAAATAAATCCTATGCTGGCCTCCCTATCTCTCCCCCCCCGTCCCCCGCAATGATCTGAGTTGATATACAACCTAAGGGGTTGTCTAACTACCAGAATTTAGCGATGACCATCATTTGTTGCTTTTAAATATTTACTTAAAAGTGTTTTAATGCTTCCTTGTGGGGGGGCGGGCAGGGGAGAGAAGGAATAATAGGTTGTACGTCGGATGACATTTTCAGGCCAAACAGACAATTAAGAACCGATCTTTCCAGCGTAGGCAACAAGCCAATAAATGGAGCACAGGCTAACCAGAAACTGCTGAAATTACACACTTCATCCTGGGGTTTACATTTTTATTGACTAATGTTACTGGCTTGGAAGGACAAGGATCTGATAATTTCAAACACTGAAACATGGTACTGTTGCCGAACTCCCCCCCCCATGTGGGGTATTTGACCCCCATTGCTCCCGCTTAAAGAAAAGCCCCGCCTGCTTGGATTTTGTCCCAATGCTGCTGTGAAGGGCTGGTGTATCTCTAATGGCAAATGGAAAGAGACTGTCAACTGTTGGCTTTGCCAGCAGCAGGAACATTACACGCGATACCAAGAACAGTATATGGGGTTGCCAAGTCTGGAGATCAAACATTCTGGTACCTGGGGGAGAACTGGGGATGGAGGGGACCCTTTGGGGCCAGAGGACACAGAGTCCACAACAGATCTAGCATTACACACCTGGAACAGCAGGTAGACCAAGGACAGAATCTAGTGCAGAAAAGATCACTTCAACTAAAGTGAACAACTTTTTTTTAATAGCCACATGAGAAGACCCTCCCCATTCTGTTCCTTGCTTTTCTAGCGATTTACTCAAAAGCAAGGTAAAGGGGATTGGCATAGTTGTTTTTTACTGGTCTAGAGGCACCCCTGTAGAGGGAACAACCACTTGCTCAGCAGAAAGGTATCTGTACCCAGGGCCAGTGCCAGTCATTTTTGTGCCCTAGGCAAGGCTAACTACTTGTGCCCCCCATTGCTAACCAATATTTAAAAACAGATGCCTTGCAGAAAAAAACACAAAACTTATAAAAAATTGTCAGTTGCATTTTTTTTCAAGAAACAGATCTGTTTAAAACTGTGCCCGTCAGGCCAGTTCTGTGCCCTAGGCGACTGCCTAGTTCGCCTAATGGTAACATAAGAACATAAGGAAAAGCCATGCTGGATCTTAACAAGGCCCATCAAGTCCAGCAGTCTGTTCACACAGTGGCCCAACCGGGTGCCTCTAGGAAGCCAGAAGCCAGACGAGTGCAGCAGCACCATCCTGCCTGTGTTCCATCGCACCCAAAATAATAGGAATGCTCCTCTGATACTAGAGAGAATAGGTAGCACCGGCCCTGTCTGCACCGATGCCCAACTGTACAATTTCGGACGTGGGTCTTACATTTCCAGCTGGGACCATTTATGATATCGCTTGACTCAGTAACAAAAACGAAAAGCAATCTTTAAAATCAGCCGTCAGGTTATCTGAGATGAGCTTTTAATAGAAGACATACTTTTTTCTTTAAAAGTATTTCTTTTTCTTTCTTTTTCTTTTTTAACAAAAAATGGAACAGGATAATTGCTATGGCCCTCTTTACAACAGGATAAGAAACTCCAAACAGATGCAAGCCAGCGAGAGAGAAAAAAATCAAACAAACTGGAGGACACAGGAGATTTAAAATTAAAAAAAAAAAAAGCAAACCCCCTGGGTTTTAGGGGGGGATATCAAATTGCTCAGAAGAAAATATTTGTTAGAAACAAATAATACAATAATAATAATAGGATTAACACAAATTAAGACAAGAAACCACCATGCAAAAAATGAGAGAGAGAGAGAAGGCAGGCCCACCCCCCATTTCCCTGGAGCCAGAAGAGTATAAATCTGAATATTTTTTCCAGGAGCCAAAGGTAGGATTTGCAAACCCTGCTTTCCAGGCAACTAAGAGTGACCACACAAAACACGTATTGGGCTGGGATTTTATTGGTGGAAAGTGCCGTCATGTCACAGTCAACTTATGGCAAACCCCATACGGTTTCCAAGGCAACAGACGAACAGAGGTGGTTTGCCATTGCCTGCCTCTGTGTGGGGATCCTGGACTTCCTTGGTGGTCTCCCATCCAAGTACTAACCAGGGCCGACCCTGCTTAGCTTCCGAGACCTGATGAGATCGGGCTAGCCTGAGCCGTCCAGGTAGCCTTACTATTTACCTGTTGCTAAACGCTAGCTTACAGAAAGTGTACAGCGCATCATATACAGAAGAGCTAGTGTGGTGTAGTGGTTAATAATGTCATTCTCAGCCATGAAGCTTGCTCAGTGACCACAAGTCACTTCTTCTCTCGGTCTGACTGGTCCCTGCCCACAGGGGGTGTTAAGAGGACAAGGGGGGGTTTAAGAACTGAGCATGTGTGTACCCCATTCCTTGGAAGGAGGGCAGAATGGAAATGTATTCCTACCACAGGCTTACTGAGATAATGCACGTGAAAGCAACTTTGAATGCTGTAATGGCGAGTATACAAATTTCTTAACCTTGGGATACCTCAAAGCTATTTCAGTCACAGCCGCCTCCTCCAGGAGAAAGGTAGCTAGCTCACCTTCATCAAGGCAGTAAGCAAAAGTCGGTGAAGAAAATGAGCCCCTAGATAGTCAGGGGCTTCAAGATTGCCTCTGTCTCATCCTGGGGTAAAGGGCTGCTTCACACAGTGTGTTTTTTCATGTGTAAGCAGCTTCTAAAGCACCACAGTTGCAGGAAGAAATATTTGCCCCATTTGCACATAAAATAGCATATGCATTTTGCCCACAGTTGAAGATTACATGTGTGCAAAGGTCACCCACAAAGCGATGCAAAGTTTCTGTGTAAACAAACCTGTTAATTCTAGGACAGGTGAAGACGGGTAATGTTCAGAATTCAACGCAGGCACAGTGGTGCATTTTTGAGAATCTGGCTCTAGCCCCAAACTGGATGTGAGGACGCCTCCAGTCACTGCATTCCTACTCATGAGTGAGAGAAGGAGGAAAGCTGCCAAGATTATCAAACCTCTTTGTACTTGGTGCTCCTCTTCTCCTCTCCCCCCTTCCAAATTCTGCACAAAGGAAATTAAAATTCTGTGCTTATTTCAGCAATTACCCTTATTTTGCATGCATCCGCTCAACTGCATGCCTTATACTAAGCCTAACATGTGAACGCTTGCAGAACCAGGGGTGCTTTTTCCAGTAAGGTGCTACACCATGGCAGGAGGCCACAAGCATACAGTAACGGAAGCAACAGCCTTTGGATGCTCTTGCAGATGCAGCGGGGGCGTTTCCAAAACGTGCATCTACAGTTCTTGAGGGCTGTCTCTCTCTTTTTAGAAAGAGAACGCAGAATCCATGCATGGTACAGTCACCCCCCAGGCAGCAGCCCAGGAGATAGTTGGGTAGGGCTCATCAGTAAGGGGGCAGCTATGGGGTTTGCAAATCCTAACTTCCTGACTTCAGCTGAATCGAAACAAATGACCCCGCAGGCTTAAAGGAGAAGGGGGGGAGACACAGATCAAAGTGCTCTTGACTGCTGGCAACGATATGTCCAAGACAGCAGGCTCCCAATCTCAATCCAGAACAGAAGGCAGGCCGAGATGAAAGGATTTCCAGTTCAGTCTCCGTGTTTGCCCGCGGTTAGGGGCAGGTGCCGGAGGAGATTCAGAAAACGGCAGCCGGCCATGATGTGCTGGAAGAAACATCCTCCCAGCGATGATAATTTCTCACATGTCCTTTATGGGGAGGGACATGAGAGGCACCTGCAGCCCCCCACCCTCCCCTTTCCTATGAGGGCCAGGAACGGAAGGCAAGGAGGTTTCAGGGAACAGGAATGCAATGGAGTGACTCGAGTACCCGGGGAGCAAAAGGCATCCCTGTTGCAGTTGCGTCTCAGTGCTGAGCAAAGTGTCAAAAAAGAACACAAGAACAACCCTGCTGCCCTCCCACTAGAGCTGGATGAACCAGGCAAAGGGACAGATGGACAGACCGCACTGCCAGATTAGGCCGTCTGCTGCCTCCAGTCTGTGTCCATTAACCTGCTTACAACATTTTAGATTGGGAATAAGAAGTTCCTTGACATTCCTACTGGAACTGGGGGGGATAAAGAAGGGCAAGAAGAAAAGTGCAGGAGAGGTATTGGCTATTTGAGTTGGGGGATTTTTTTTCTGTTAAAAGGGATATAGTTAAGATCCTGACCCCCCTCCAACTCCATCCCAATTCCACCCCTCAGGGGTGGTGGATATTAAAGTGCATCCTGATATAAGAAGATCTCACTCGAATTAGCTAGGAGATCCTTAAAAGAGGAGCCAGGATTGGCAGCGGGGCTGGGCGAGTGGGGGAGGGGTGGGAGGGCCCTCCTCCCCGTTACGGTATTCATTTCCGACAGTGCGCAAGGCTGGGGGTGGGGGATCCCTACCCTGAGAACGGAGGGTCTGAAACACCCTTCCTCATTCTGTCTGGGCTGTCTCTGCAGGGGGCGGCTGTGGCTGTTGCTGCCCCTGAGAGGAAACCGGGGGCTGGGAGGGCTGGTGATTCGCGGAAGGGGAGTCACTTTCCGGGTCCTCGGTCTCCTCATCCGAAACGCCGTCCAAGCGGAAGACCTGCCGCACGGTTCGGGTGGTGAAGCTCAGAGGGGTGCGCCTGTGGTGGGGGAGGGAGAGAAACAGAAGCTGCGGTTATAAGCGCAGAGCTCTTACCTGGCAACTCCTGGTGGGAATTCGGCAAGTTTCTCGGGTAGCTGTTTTCCGAGTACTGCTAAGAACCCCTGCCCCCAAGCAGGAGTAGACTCTCTCTAGCAAATGCCCCTATTGCATTAATTGTAGAAGCACTGCCTCTGGGGGAGACCCCGAAGTTCTCAGCTTCTTCTCTGACACCGGGAAGTTTCTCCAATCCTGAAGGCGTTTCCAGCATAGGCGTGACTGGCACTTCCGGGATAAACTGATGCTAATAGGCCAAGTCAGTTTTGCACCACAGAGACCTCAGGAGACAACTGACTACAGGGCAATTGATAGCCAACTAATGGCAGATCTGAAGTCAGTCCTGGAAAGTTTAGGAAGAGTCTCTCAGTCTAGAGCAGGGGTATCAAACTGAATTGGTACAAGAGGTTGATGTGACATAAATGCCACTTGGTCGGCCGAGCCATGCCTCGCCAGCCGAGATCGAGAGTGTGGGGCAGTGGCTGCCTCAGCTGGCTCATGGGTCAGGTAAGAGCTCTCAAGGGGCCGGGTCTGCCCCCGGGCCTTAGGTTTGACACCCCTGGTCTAGAGACGAGCTTGAACGATGCCATCTTGCTTCCTGGAACAGGCAGGAAAGCCATGCAAGTGCACCAGCTCCTCTCTTCTAAGCACTCAGACAGGCACTTGCTAGAGGTCAGAGTTGTTTCCTGACAGCTGCAACTCCTTGGGGATGTTTTGGGAGAGCCTATTAAGATTAGGGTTGCCAAGTGCCTGGTGGTGGCGGGTAAAATCCTGTCAATCCACCAGGCTGCCTGCCGACCAGCTGAGGGCTGGCGGGCAATGCGTGCACGCGCACCTGCACAACACGCCTACGTCACAGCCGGGTTATCCCGGAAGCGATGCGGACGCTCAAGCAACCTCCGCAGAAACTCTATGAAAACCACAGAGTTTGGGCAGTGATTGCTAGAGCATCTGCGGCGCTTCTGGGTAAACCCGGAAGCGACATAGGCATGGGAAGCATGCGTGCATTACTCCAGGCACGCGTGTGTGTCGCGCGCAACAGCAACGTTCCGAAAAAGCTTCCACCAATGGAGCTACGGGACCTGGTAAGCCTAATTAAGATGCATACAAATTGGTCACATAATGATTATGTCTTTCCTTCTGCTTGTTTTTAAAGCAAGCAGGGTGCATGCTCGCCCTCTATGGGCATGAGATGGCCAGCATAAGGGTTACCACTTAGAGAGGTAGAGGCCAGTCCAGCCTCTACCACCGGCCAGAAGGGGGGGAGGTTGCCCTGCTCTTCTTCCCTTCTCCATCTTAGTACGCAAGGAAAGACCGCTACACTCCGATTATCTACTCACCTTTTTTGCTCGAGCTTGGGGTTAAACCAGTCTGCTTTCTTTACCTTTCTCTTTGATGGACCTGGCCTTTCCGTTTACGCTCTGAAGGGCAGAGCCTGCCTGGCTCTTGGTTTCATCCACACCCGTTCCCCCACCAGCATCCCTGTGCAGCCCACTGTTAATTCTTCTGGGGTCTGCAGTGGCAAAATTAAATAGGAGTCCGGGGGCACCTTCAAAAGACTAAACCTCTCACGAAAGCTCAGGCCAGAATAAATTTTGCTAGTCTTTAAAGGTGGCGCTGGACTCCTGTTTAATGTCAATGGCTCCAAGCCATTTTGGGAGACAGATTTTTGTTGAAAAGTTGAGATGGATTAAAAAACAGCAACACAACAGCAACCAAACCTCAAGCAAGCAAGCAGCGTTAGACAGAAGCGGTATTCCCCTCGGGAAGAAGAGAGTCTAGAGCAGGGGTGTCAAACATAAAGCCCGCGGGCCAGATCCGGCCCCTTGACAGCTCTTATCCAGCCCACGAGCCAGCCACCACCTCCCACTCTCGATCTGGGTTAGCGAGGCATAGCCCAGCCCGACCAAGTGATATTTATGTTATATCCGGCCCGTAACAATGGAGTTCAACACCCCTGGTCTAGAGCAGGGCTTCTTAAACTTTTTCCACTCGTCGCCCCTTTTCGCCTGAGAAATTTTTACACGACCTCGGGTTCATAGGTATATAAAATAGGCATACAAATCAAACATCTACTGAGAATAAATCAAATTTTTCGCGACCCCCACATTCAGTTACACAACCCCATGTGGGGTCGCGACCCACAGTTTAAGAAGCTTTGGTCTAGAGAGTCCTGTCTCCCTCCTTGGGGCTGGGGTAGGTGAAAGCTCTTCTGATCAAAAATGCTCTTGACAACACTCACTACCAGCGGCACCTCGTTTACTGGGAACGAAGCAGCCAAGGATGTCAAGCACAGGCCTTACTGGGTCACTGCCTTGCCCCCTTGGCAAGGGCAGGAGTAGCTGCAAGCAGAAGCACACGTTTCCCCATAGTAAGTACAAGCGCTGCTCTGCTACCGAGAGCAGTCGCTAGACGTGACCAAAGCACGCGCTCCTGCCGGGTTCTCTACGGCACCCCCTGCCGGGGACAGTGAAGCCACAACTGCACACGCACAAAACACAATTTCTCCCTCCCCCCTTCTAGAAATTGCACTGCACGGCAAACACACATGCAGAACCACCAGGGTGGGGGGAAGTTGAGAACGTACTTCCGCTGCCGGCGCTCTAACTTGCTGTTGGGTTGAGAAAAAGATGGAATGTAAAGAGAGAGAGGGAGAGAAAACAAAGAGATGCCAATATTGAAAGGATGATCTGGAAAAGAACCCCACACCGAAAGAGGAGGACAGTAAACAATATGAGGCCAAGAGCCAGGGGTGTTTAGGTTCCAGGCAAGATGAAGACATGGTTGGAGACAAGAGCATAAAAAGACGATGGGGCATGCTGACCATAATATCGCTGACCAATAATTGCTCTACTCTGGGTCACCTGTCATCTTTTATTTGTCTCTGAAGAAGAAGAGTTGTTTTTTATATGCCAACTTTCTCTACCACTTAAGGGAGATTCAAACCGGCTTACAATCACCTTCCTTCCCCCTCCCCACAACAGACACCCTGAGGTAGGTGGGTCTGAGAGAGCTCTAAGAGAGCTGTGACTAGCCCAAGGTCACCCACCTGGCTTCATGTGGAGGAGTGGGGGAACAAATCCAGTTCACCAGATTGGCCTCCGCCACTCATGTGGAGGAGTGGGGAATCAAACCCAGTTCTCCAGATCAGAGTCCCCCGCTCCAAACCACAGCTCTTAACTACTATGCCACACTGGATTGTATGATCTTTCCTTCCTATTATGAGATATATATTTTAATGATGAATATGTATTTGCATTTTAATATTTTATGAGAAAATTTTAATTCTTTAAATTATGCTAAATTATGTCACTAATTTTAATGTTGATTTTATTTTGGCGGAATTTCCACCTTATTCTGTATGGTTGCTATGGCTTTTTTTTTTGCTAATGCAATAAAGACTTCGTGATGATGATGATAATAGAACTGCTGAGCCTGAGGGGGAGGGGGGCTAAAATGTTGAAGAGGAGGCTCCGAGTTGTCATTCCCAGGTTCTCAGTGGTTGCCTAGGAACCAGGATTCAGACAGCCAGCACGGTGATGTGGTTTGATTGTTGCACTAGGATCTGGGAGCCCCAGGTTCGAATCCCCCACTCTGTGCCATTGAAGCTTGCTGGGTGACCATAGGCCAGTCAGTCACAGTCTTTCAGCCTAACCTACCTCACTAGGATAAAATAGAGGAGGGTTATGTAAGCCACCTTGGGTCCCACTGGGGAGAAAGGTGGGGTATAAATGAAGTAAACAAACAGATTCTTGGGTTCTTCAGAGGGCGGGAGGTATTTCTAAAAGGAAGCCAGAACATCTGGGGTCTCTGCAAGGGAGGGAGAGGAGTCAATCTTTTCTTGTTTTAATTATTGGGGGGAAATGTATAACATTGCTCTCTCAGGCCTGCCTCCTCCTTGAAGGATCCTTTTCCTTTATGGAAGGAGGAGGAGGAGAAGACGATGAAGAAGAGTTGGTTTTTATATGCCGACTTTCTCTACCACTTAAGGAAGACTCAAACCGGCTTACAATCGTCTTCCCTTCCCCTCCCGACAACAGACACCTTGTGAGGTAGGTGGGGCTGAGAGAGCTCTAAGAACTGTGACTAGCCCAAGGTGACCCAGCTGGCTTCGTGTGTAGGAGTGGGGAAACCAACCCGGTTTCACCAGATGAGCGTCCGCCACTCATGTGGAGGAGTGGGGAATCAAACCCGGTTCTCCAGATCAGAGTCCACCGCTCCAAACCACTGCTCTTAACCACTACACCATGCTGGACATGTCACTGGCATAAAGATACTAGCTGATCAAAGTTTGCTTATGAAGAACTATCGTTCTTTTTTGGGGGGAGTGGGAGGGAATGCATCTCCTTGCTTCATCTGTATGCCAGTAAACACAGGCACCAAAAGGAGGAAATGTGTGTGCGTGTTAAGTGCCGTCAAGTTGCTTCCGACTCATGGCAAACCTATGAATCCATGTCCTCCAAAATGCCCTATCGTCCGCAGCCTTGCTCAGGTTGTGCAAACCGAGGGCCGTGATTTCCTTTATAGAGTCAATCCCTCTCATGTTGGGTTTCCCTCTTTTCTTGCTGCCTTTAGCTTTTCCTAGCATTATTGTCTTTTCCAACGAGGAGGAAATAAACACAGGTAAGTCTTTTTCTGCAGCCAGTGCAACACAATGGATAGACTGCTGGATTTGGACTGGAGGGATCTGGGTTCAAATATGCGCTCAGCCACAGAGCTCTCTCTGAGTGGCCTTGTGCCAGTCACCACCTCTCAGCCTAGTCAACCTTGCACGGTTGTTGTGCACTCCTTGGAAGACAGGCAGCATACATAAGTGATGATCAAGTAGGGTGTGAAAAGGACAGACGAAACCGACATCTGGAAGAATGGGGAGACGGGAGGAGAAACTGGATGTCCAAGCACCGCCGAATCTACCCCCACCTTAGCTTGGGCTCAGAACTATCAAAACGGACAGAATGCTAATCTTCAAAACCAGGGTTCTGTATTGAAATCCAGCCAGTGCCAAGCACAGCCAACGTACGACCACACACCTCAGGCGGTTCCGCAGGCTGGTGACCTCGCGGTTCATGGACTCAGCCGACTCCGTGACGTCCTCGAGCTCACGCTGCATGCGACGCCGGCTGGCGTTGGCTCGCGATACCTCTTCCTCTGCCTCCTCTAGCTGCCGCTTCAGCTGTTTCAATCGCAAGTGGCTCTTCTCAACCTGCAAGGTTAGGTGACCAAAGAGAGTGGCATAGAGTGAAGGCAAGGAAAATCCTTAAAAACAGAAGTAAATCCAACCGGGCAAATTCAACATAGAGCCATAGGGTTGCCAGGTCCCTCTTCACCCCGGCGGGAGGTTTTTGGGGTGGAGCCTGAAGAGGGCGGGGTTTGGAGAGGGAAGGGACTTCAATGCCATAGAGTCCAATTGCCAAAGCGGCCATTTTCTCCACGTGTACTGATCTCTATCAGCTGGAGATCAGATGTAATAGTGGGAGATCTTCAGCTACTACCTGGAGGTTGGCAACCCTATAGATCCACCTTCTTGTATGCCCATTTTCTCACTCAGAACTGGGGTCACCATCCCTGGCCTGGGAAATTTCCTGGAGATTTCTGTATCTGTTTCCCCTACACTACTCAAATGTGTGGGGGTTTAATATAAAGGGGGGGAACGCAGCACCTCCTTTTACTTTTTCTCATTATTTTTTTAATGCTTAGCCCCTGGTATTAAAACCACACCCAGAGTTCAAAACATGGGTGGCACAGTAGGGTTCACACGCGTCTTTCCTTTACCTGATCCTTATACTGATCTGAGTTCCTCCTCTCTTCATCCACCTGTAGGATGACCTCCTTGAGTTTCTTTTCTGCCCGCCGCACCAGTTTCCCTGACAAGATCCTCTCCCTAGAAAAACAGAAAATGTAGGAAGATGGGTTGAGGGAGAGAGAGAGAGAGGGATTCTTCATCCTCCAACTGGTGCAAGATCATGGTCATAACTTTCACCCATAAGATAATGTTTCCATAACTCTTGGGCCATTTATTCATGGTCAATGTTGATGCTCGCTCAAAGCTCTTTTTTTAAATGTGACGTTAAAAATGCCTATTCACGGTCCCGACGCAAAAGGAGAAATTCCACCCCCACTATTCGCCTGCTCCTTTGTTCCTGTTTGCATAGTCATTAGCTATGCACATCCTAACATGCTACTATTGATTTGCATGGTTCCTTGAGGAGGATTTTTCGGGGCAAATGCCAAAGATCGCGTTAAGTGGGCTCTTTAGTAATGCGAAGCAGGTATGCGCCGGCTTTGCAGTCACCTCCGGAATGACGGTTAAGCATGTAAAATTAAAAAAAATATATGCAGGGCAATTCAGTCTGGAACACGCTGCTAATTACCATGAATAAATGGCCTTTGTCATTCCACACGGACAGCAGAATGAGTAATCATATGCAAATATGTATAGTTTATGCAGATCATAGGATTCTAATTTTTGTTTGAAAGCAAGGACAACAGGCCCATGGAGTTATCCTGGGAATACCAAGGCTGTAGAATAACGGAAAGGGTTCAGGAGGGTGCTTTTATAAGGGCATAGGATTGTACTGACCTGACAGGGGAGGGGCCTTGGCTCAGTGGGAGAGCATCTGCTTGGCACAAGGTCCCAGGTTCAATCCCAGGCATCTCCAGTTCAAGGGACTAGGCAGGTAGGTGATGTGAAAGACCTCTGCCTGAGACCCTGGAGAGCTGCTGCCGGTCTGAGTGGACAATACTGACTTTGATGGACCAAGGGTCTGATTCAGTATAAGGCAGCTTCATGTGTTCATGTGATATGTATAGCCCAGGCTAGCCCGATCTTGTCAGATCTTGGAAGCTACGCAGGGTCGGCCCTGGTTAGTACTTGGATGGGAGACCACCAAGGAACTCCAGGGTTACCCACACGGAGGCAGGAAATGGCAAACCACCTCGGCCCATCTCTTGCCTTGAAAACCCTACAGGGTAGCTATAAATTGGCTGTGATTTGACGACGCCACCACCAGGACTGTACTGCTTATCATACATTGTTATCTTCTGCTGCCTTTTCTACTACTTCTGTGACCCCATTTTTTGCATTGTTTACAGCCTGGAATGTCTTAGTACAGACAACAACAACAAAACACCTCCACCAGTCTGACTTCTAATTTTATAATTCTACTCCAGTTACATTGTTTATTGCATGTTTTATACTGTCTGACTGCATCGCAGCTATATTTTGCGACACACCTCGAGTCTCAACGAGATAGCTGGGCTATAAATGAGTGAATCTAAGCAAGCAAGTAAATAAATATAGCATGACTCAAGCTAAGATTAACTCAGACCTGATTAGTAAACAGGACAGGAACCACTAGGAGCCTCAAGGGAATAGCAAGGTATACATATTTATCTTTGTTCGTATTAAAAAACACATATCTGCAACCTTGCCCTGACCTGGATGGCCTGGGCTAGCTTGATCTTGTCAGATCTCGGAAGTTAAGAAGGGTCAGCTCTGATTAATACTTGGATGGGAAACCACTAAGGACGTCCGGGGTTGCTACACAGAGGCAGGCAATTGGCAACACACCTCTGTTTGTCTCGTCTTGAGAACCCCCTGGGGGGGTCGCCTTAAGTCGGCTGTGACTTGACAGCACTTCCCACCGCCACATCTGCATCCTGAGCCCCATTCCTTTACCTGGACTCCTGCTCCAGCTGCTCCTCCAATTGGGCTACCTTGGACTCCAAAGTGGCAATTGCGAGTTTGTATTTGGACTTGACGGACGAGTCCATCTCCCCCAGCTTGGCCCGCAGGTCTTTGTTCTGGCGCTCCAGCTGCTGCCGGGCGTTCTCAGACTTCTGCGAGAAGCTGCGCTCGGCCGCCAGCTCTGTGGTGAGCGTCTCCACCTGCACAGGTGACAGGTTAGACAGGTTAGAGGGGATAGAATCACAGAGTTGGAAGGGGCCATACAGGCCATCTAGTCCAATCCCGTTTAACGCAGGGTCAGCCTAGAGCAATGGTGGCGAACCTATGGCATGCGTGCCAGAGGGGGCACTCAGAGCCCTCTCTGTGGGCACGCACGCCATCGCCCCAGCACAAAGTTCGCCTGAATTCGTTACTAGAAAGCCAGAGGGCCGAGGGGGGCGGGCTGCTCCCCTCCCCCTTTCCACGAGCGCCTGAGGGCATTTCTCACATCGCCTGCCCCTCTGCCCAGCTGCCCAATGGGAGCGCTTCCACCCTCCCCTGTCACATGCGGCAGGGTGGCTCACGTGCTGGGCAGCTCACATGCGGCGTGAGGTTGCGGCACGGACGGCAGCCTGTTGAGTCTGTGGCAAAGGTGATTCCCATGGTGGGGTTGGAGAGGAGCTAGGTTGGAGGGGAGCATAGCTCACAGCGTGGCATAGCTGGAGGGGAGCAGAGCGCTCAGGCCAGTATTCAGGTTAAATTGCCGTGTTGGCACTTTGCGATAAATAAGTGGGTTTTGGGTTGCAGTTTGGGCACTCGGTCTCTAAAAGGTTCACCATCACTGGCCTAGAGCAGGGGTCAGCAAACTCATTAGTCAAAAGAGCCAAATATCAACAGTACAACGATTGAGATTTCTTTTGAGAGCCAAATTTCTTAAACTTAAACTATATAGGTAGGTACACTGTTTATTAACTTAATAAACTTTAATTAAAGTTTTAAGTCTTAATTAAACTGTAGGTACACTGGGGGGAGATGCTAGGGTTGCCAGGTCTCCAGCCACCACCTGGAGGTTGGCAACCCTAGTAGAGGAAGGGAGGTGGGAGGGATGGAGAAACTGGGAAAGGAAAGAGAATGAAGGAACTGGGGAAGGAAGGAAGGAGGAGGGGCGGAGAAGAAAGAAGAGAAAGGAAGAGAGAGAAAGAAAGAACTGGGAAAGGAAAGAGAAGGAAGGAACTGGGGAAGAAAGGATGAAAGGGAGGAAGGATGGAAGGAAGGAAGAGTGGGGGAGGGACAGAAAGAAAGAGGAAGGAAGGAACTGGGAAAGGAAAGAGAAGGAAGGAACTGGGGAAGAAAGGATGGAAGGAAGGAAGAAAGAAGAGGGGGGAGAAGGGGGAGGGGGAGGACGGCGGGGAATGGCAGGCCTTTCTCTGGCGGATGCGCGACTGTTGAGGGGCTGCCTGGCCCTCCACGAGCACCCTGCATGCCAGGCAGAAGGCTCCGGTGGGGTTTGGCGGGGCGCATTCAAACCCGGGTCTGCAAGCTGAAAGAGGCGGCCGGTCGGGGACGAAACGCTTTCCCGCTGGGCCCCGGGCCTTCCCCCCTGGGCCCCGGGCCTTCCCCCCGTTCCCCTCCATGGCTTGCCAGCAGCCTCACGCGGGACCAAGTCGGAGCCTTCAGGGGCTTCCCTCCTCACGGGCGAGAGGGCGAGCAGGCCAAGGGCTGCCTTCGGAGGGGGAGAGGGGCGCGTCGCCCTCGTCGCCACTCAGGGAGGGAGCTTGCAAGGCGCGCCGGACCTCCCTCGCCTCTCCCCGGCCAGCCTACCTGCAAAAGCCACCGAAGGGCACGTGGAGAGAGCAGGCGGAGGAGGCTGCCGCTGGGCTGGGGGTTGTAAACTCAGCGTCTCGCCCGGCAACCGGCGACGCGGAACAATGCGCAACAGGAGGGAGGCCAGGCCTTCGTCCCCCTGCCGGCCTGCGTCAGCGTGCTGGACAGGCCAGTTCAGGAGGGCGGCGGCGGCTCCAGGGCAAGCATGCTCATCGCCGAGTAACCTTCAACTAAGGACAAGCTATGGGGCGCGGAGGGGGGGTTGAGTGTTTTGGGGACGGTGGAAAGAGGAGATGCCTCCCTTGGATCGCCCTGGCAACTGCGGCCCGCCTGCGCCACTTCTCCCGTCGACTGACCGACCCACCCCGCACGTGCCTGCACGTGGAAAGAGCCGCATGCGGCTCGGGAGCCGCACTTTTGCGACCCATGGCCTACAGCATCCTTGACAAGTGCTTGTCAGGGATGCTCTAGGATCAGTAGGAGGAGGTGACAGTGCTGCCAGCAAGCACCACAGTGTAGCTTAGTGGGGATGATGCTGGACTAGGATCTGGGAGACCCAGGTTCAAATCCCCCCCCATTGTCTTGGAAACTTTGTTGCATGACCAAAGTCAGTCTCTCTCAGCCTAACCCACTTCACAGGGTTGTTGTTGCAAGGATAAAAAACAGAGAAGCAGAGAACAACGTCATAAACTCTTTTGGGTTCCCATGGGGAGACAAGTAGGGCGTGTAAAAACACACTAACGGCAGTAGCCTCCAAAAGCAGCAATTCACCTGCATGCTAAGCTTGCGGTATCGATCATTCAGGAGCTCCATGTTGCTCTGCTCTTCATCCAGCTCTTCTTCTAACTGCCCGATTCTTGCCTCCAAGTGGCGTTTCTCATCTAGGAGGGCGGACCTGCAGTGCAGATTTGGGGGGGGGGGGTGTACAGAGGGTTAGCAACTAAGCAGAGGGCTATCTCTGAAAAATGATTCGGACTAAATTATCCCCAGAAGACGTTTCAAACCATTTTACACTTGGGCAAAGAGAAAGAAAAGGAGCAGCGGGGCAACTGGAAGGGGGCTTGAATGGGGCGGTAATCCGCGCGCACTCACTTGCCGCTGTTCCCATTGGCCAACTCGTCGGCCAGGTCGTCTCGTTCCTGTTGCGCCTGCCGCTTGGCTCGTTCTGAGGCCGCCAGCTCCTGCAAAGGATGGGAAAAGTGGCGGAGGATGGGTTAGAACCTCATGGCAAGATCCATCTGTCTCTGCTCCCCTTCAAGGAAACAGGAGAATTTCTTCTCTCTGGAAGGAGGAAATCGACCCCAGGATCCCAGCAGGGATTCTGTGGAAAGGGGCGGGGCATGATTTCCAACACTGAGGCAGATCTCTATCTCACAGAACCATAGAGTTGGAAGGGACCACCAGGGTCATCTAATCCAGGGCTTCTTAAACTTTTTCCACCCGTGACCCCTTTTCGCCCAAGAAAGTTTTACCCAATCCTGGGCATATAGGTATATAAAATAGGTATACAAATCAAACATTTACTGATAATAAAGCATAAAGAAATTTATTCTAAAACAATTCTTTGGTGTGTGTGTGTTTGTGTATATAATTTTCCATTTATTAAACAAGAAAGCAAATTTACATACTAATGAGATGGATGTGCTTGTTGCCAAATTTTTTGCGACCCCCACATTCATTTATGCGACCCCATATGGGGTCACGACCCACAGTTTAAAAAGCTTTGATCTAGTCCAACCCCTGGCACAAGGCAGGAAATTCACCTTCCTCCCCCAGCCTCCAGTGACCCCTACTCCATACCCAGATGGCGGCAAAAAAAACCCCAAAAACACCTCCAGGATCCCTGGCCAATCTGGCCTGGAGGAAAATTGCTTCCTGGCCCCACTACCCTGGGCATGCAAGAAGGGGCCATGAGAGCAAAATACTGATGCAAACCTTCCTGCCCTCCCTCTCATGATCTCTACACACACATCCTCCCCACAGACCTTTGCTGAGCCACATTAACATCCGCGGGCTCAGCTGGCAGTTTCGCCAGGAGGGCCCCAAGAGCATCGCCCTCACCTCCTGCAGCTGCAACAGCTCCGCCTCCAGATTCTTCAGCTTCTTCTCGCTCTCCCGGGACTGGATGAAGATCTCCTCACGGGCTGCTCGGGCCTCCTCCACTTCCCGCCAGAGCTCTTTCATCTGGGCCTGGAATCAGGAAGGGGGGGGGAAGAGAGAGAGAGAGAGAGAGAGAGCAGAAGTAGCACCAGCCCACACCTTTTCCCCATCAAGGCAATTGCCCTGGTAGAAAAAGGTAAAGGTCTCCTGGGCAAGCACTGGGTCATTCCTGACCAATGGGGTGAAATCACATCCCGACCTTTACTAGGCAGACTTTGTTTCCGGGGTGGTTTGCCAGTGCCTTCCCCAGTCATCTTCCCTTTATCCCCAGCAAGCTGGGTACTCATTTCACTGACCTTGGAAGGATGGAAGGCTGAGTCAACCTTGAGCCGGCTACCTGAAACCGACTTCCATCAGGACAGAACTCAGGTCGTGAACAGAGCTTGGACTGCAGCACTGCAGCTTACCACTCTGCGCCACGGGGCTCTTGGCAATTGCCCTTGGTAGTAAGGGAATAAAGGAAGGGTCTGTGTGGCTGGGGCGTGCACCTCTATGAGGACTGGTTAAAACGCTTAGGGCTGTTTAGCTTGGGAAGAAGGTGGATAAGGGGAGACATGATAGAGGTCTATAAAATTATGCATGGTTTGGAGAGAATGGACAGGGAGAAGCTTTTCTCCCTCTCTCACAATACCAGAACGCGGGGACATCTGCTGAAGCTGGAGGGTGCGAGATTCAAAACAGATAAAAGGAAGTATTACTTCACAAAATGCATAGTTCAATTGTGGAACACCCAGGATGGGGTGATGGCTGCCAACCTGGAAGGCTTTAAGAGGGGAGTGGACAGGTTGATGAAGGAGAGGGGTATTCATAGCTAGTAGTCAACATGGACACTAGTCAAGATGCATACCTATTCTCTCCAGGATCAGAGGAGCATGCCTATTATATTAGGTGCTGTGGAACACAGGCAGGACAATGCTGCTGCAGTCGTCTTGTTTGCTTCCTAAAGGCACCCGGTTGGCCACTGTGTGAACAGACTGCTGGACTTGATGGACCTTGGTCTGATCCAGCAGGGCTTTCCTAACGGTCTTATGGAGGATGGGGCTATCCATGGCTACTAGTCAAAATGGATACTAGTCATGATTATCTCCAGGATCAGAGGAGAATGCCAAATATATTGAGTGCTGTGGAACACAGGCAGGATAACGCTGCTGCAGCCGTCTTGTTTGGGGGCTTCCTAGAGGCACCTGGTTGGCCCCTGTGTGAACAGACTGCTGGACTTGATGGGCCTGGGTCTGACCCAGCAGGGCTTTCCTTATTTTGTCTCCTCGTGCCACGCACACACACCTGCAACTTGCGCAGCTGTTTCCCTGCCTCGTCCCGCCCCTTGTTGGCAGCGTCCAGCTGCGCCATCGCCTCCTGCAGGTCGAGCTCCAGTTTTTTCCGGGCTGCCAGGGCTTGAGCCCGTTGCTTCCTCTCGGCATCCAGTTCGGCCTCCAGCTCCCGCACCTGTAGATGGTCAGATGGTCAGCGCAGATGGTCAGAAGACACCTTTGCGCCCCACTTTCCACCGTTTCATTCCTCAAAATACGACGGATTGTATGAGTGACTGAGAATTGGGCTGCTTCCGTGTGTATGAAATATCTCCTTTATATTCTGTATAAAGTGGACCAGAGATCCATAGCAGAACAAACCATACCTGAACGATGCCTTGTTTAGGGACTCTCCGCCCACCCAGAGGAAGGCAGACACCTACCGGCTCCAAGCCAGACAGATTTAAAACTCACCACTTTGTAGCTCCAGCTGTGGGCTTCCCACACCACAGTTTTACCTGCCCCACCCTTTATCCATCTCACCCCTCTTACCCAAACTGTGCGTCACCGTTCTTTACCAAAAAGAGGAAAAGATGCCAGGTAACCGGTGACAGCTTTATTGTCATGTACAGCCCCTAAACATTTGGGGAGGGGCTGTGGCTCAGTGGTAGAGCGTCTGCTTGGCATACAGAAGGTCCCAGGTTCAATCCCCGGCATCTCCAGTTAAAGGGACTAGGCAGGTAGTTGATGTGAAAGACCCCTACCTGAAACCCTGGAGAGCCGCTGCCAGTCTGAGCAGACCCTACTGACTCTGATGGACCAAGGGTCCGATTCAGTACAAGGCAGCTTCACGTGTTCAATGCTTGGGGGCTTTTGACCACCCCAGCCCCCCTTCTGCCGCCTGGGCCTGCTCACCACCACCCACCAGCCTCCCCACCTGCTTGCTGAGCAGCTTCTTCTTGTCATCGTTGGCGTCGTCCCGGCTCTGCAGCTCCCTCTCATGCTGGGCCTTCAGGGCCTGCATGTTGACCTCCAGTCGGAGCTTCCCGTCCTCTGTGGCCTGAAGCTCGTCTTCCAGCTCCTCCAACTGGGCCCGCATCTCTTGCACTTGTTGCTCCAGCGCCCGCTTGGACCTTTCCAGCTCGTGCACCTGATTTGGAGGGGGGGGCAAGAATGAACGGATTGAGGTATTTTGCGTAGGGGGGAGTGGGGGTGGGGTCAAGTGCAAAGACCACACTGGGTAGGGACCCCGGAAGGCTGCCTCCCCACCAGGACATCCAAAAACCTGCCTGGTAGCCAGAGGGCACCGACACCCAAACTGGGGGCTACCCTGCAATCTTCCACTCTCAGCATATTACAAGAAAAAGCCGGCTAAAACAAAACAAGCAGCAAAACTATGGTAGTTTTTAAATTTTATGTTCATTTACTGCAGTCCCAGATTTTTAGACACAACAAAAATCACGAGTCGGCTTTTCTCCTTGATTCCGGGTTTTAATTGCATCAGCCAATCTACTCAGTTACGCTGTGTTCCTTTATAGTGAAAATGAGCCTGAGATTATAAAGGCAGCTCTGGATGAAATATACATAAATAAATTTTAGACTTTACAATTTACAAATGTAAGTTTATTTTTTTAATACATTCATGCACTTTCAAAATGACATAAACTGTATTATTCAGACCACTGAAGAAGGCTTCACAGACGAAACGCATATGGTCTGAGCTGTGATATTGTTTGGGTATATTGTCACACTGTTTTAATTTTGTGTTTTTACGTTTATTTGGCATGTTCAGCACAGATATATAGAGGTTAGAACAGGGCTACATACAAGTGTTTATATTAATTTTGTGTTTGTATTAAATTTTTATTCACACAAAAAGGGGGCTAATATTGTATAAACGGCTGTTACCGCACTAGGTATTCCCAGCGATGTATTAAGAGTTTGAAAATGTTATAAAAAATACTGTTCGCACTTTGTTTGGCCCCTTTAGCTGTGAAGACGTCTTCCAACCATTTTTTAGCCATGGCATCCAAAAACCCTTTTAAAGCGATGTTTTTTATAACATTTCCAAACTCTTGATACATTGCTGGGAATACCTAGTGCAGTAAAAGCCATAAAGTGGTATTAAGAACTAGCAGACTATAAAACTAGGTGTCTAAAATTCTGGAATAAGTTACTTAAAAGGTAAGGAATCAACATGAAATCATGGGCTAATATTGGCTGTTAGTGCGGTAACAGCATGTCAGACCTCATTTCCCTCCCCAGAAAAGGAGAGACCCCCTTGATCTTATGCCACTTCTGTCCTTGTAAAATCTATTGACTTGTAGCAAGACTCCAGCTGCTGCACATACTGGTTTGTTAAGTTAGAGCAAACCTAGGTTGTTCGGCTTGAGTTTTACAAACCAAAGTTTGCTCTGTGGATTGTGTTATGAAAATGTGTGCGTTTCCAGGAAGCTGTTGTCTACTGGAAATGACAACCCTAGCCCAAACCAAACTGAAATTCAGAGTCAAGACCTATTTTCAGATACATTCCAGAGTATGCTCTGTAAACAATCTCTAACTACTTCAGTCCTAGGACATTAAGACATTTGTGTATGGATTCCAATAACTAGTAGCTGGTTTGTTTGGTAAAGCAGCAGCCCAACATTTTGCTACCCAAGGAGGCAGCGTCATCTCTTATAATCCTGAACTGTCATATCAGTGAAGGGAAGGGCCGTGGCTCAGTGGCAGAGCATCTGCTTGGCCTGCAGAAGGTCCCAGATTCAATCCCCAGCATCTCAGGCAAGTAGGTGATGTGAAAGACCACTGCCTGAGACCCTGGAGAGCTGCTGCTGGTCAGAGTAGACATTACTGACTTTGATGGACCAAGGGTCTGATTCAGTATAAGGCAGCTTCATGTGATCCCTTAGCGCCTTTTAGCTCTAAGCCCACGGTTTCTCCACCTTCCCTCTCCAGCAAACCCAAGCGGTTTGGGCAGCCTTACGTTCTTCCCGACGTCATCCTTCGAGCTGACCAAGTCGTCCATCTCTGCACGCAGCTGCTTGTTCTGCCTCTCCAGCTCGTCCCGCATCTCTTGCGCCTCCTCCAGGGCGCGGCTCAGTGACAGCACCTTGGTCTCTTTCTCGCGGGCGTCGGCCTCGGCCCGGTCCCTTTCCTCTGCACAGCGGGCAGAGATCAGCTTCTCTTCAGCCAGCATCTGCCAGAAAACCAGATATACGTAAAGTGCACCACTGAGTTGCAACTGCCTTATGGCCGCACCCCATGAAATTCCACCTTGAGAAGGTGCAGAAAAGAGCTTGAGAAGGTGCAGAAAAGAGCAACCAAAATGATTAGGGGACTAGAGCAACTGCTCTATGAGGAGCGGTTGAAATGCTTAGGGCTGTTTAGCTTGGAAAGAAGGCGGCTGAGGGGAGACATGATAGAGGTCTATAAAATTATGCATGCTATGGAGAGAGTGGACAGGGAGAAGTTTTTCTCCCTCTCATAATACTAGAACACGGGGGTCATCTGCTGAAGCTGGAGGGTGAGAGATTCAAACAGATAAAAGGAAGTATTTCTTCACACAATGCATAGTTAAATTGTGGAACTCCCTGCACCAGGATGTGGTGATGGCTGCCAACTTGGAAGGCTTTAAGAGGGGAGTAGACATCTTCATGGAGGAGAGGGGTATTCATGGCTACTAGTTAAAATGGATACTAAAAAGGTAAAGGTAAAGGTCCCCTGTGCAAGCACCGGGTCATTCATGACCCATGGGGTGACGTCACATCCTGACGTTTACTAGGCAGACTTTTACCTATGCATACCTATTCTCTCCAGGATCAGAGGAGCATGCCTATTATCTTGGGTGCTGTGGAACGCAGCCAGGATGGTGCTGCTGAAGTCGTCTTGTTTGTGGCTTCCTAGAGGCACCTGGTTGGCTGCTGTGTGAACAGACTGCTGGACCTGATGGGCCTTGGTCTGATCCAGCATGGCTTTTCTTACGTTCTTATGTTCACTTTATGGGGTTTTCAAGGCAAGAAAGGTTCAGAGGTGTTTTGCCATTGCCTTCCTCTGCATTGCAGCCATGGACTTCCTTGGTAGTTTCCCATCCAAACACTAACCATGGCCAGCCTCCAAGATCTGATGACTTTGGGCTAGTCAAGACTATTCAGGCGTTTTTTTCCTTTCAAGCTAGCATGGTGTAGTGGTTAAGAGTGGTGGACTCTAATCTGAAGAACTGGATTTGATTCCCCACTCCTCCACATGAGTGGCTGGTGAACCGGGCTGGTTTTCCCACTCCTAATAATGAAGCCTGCTGGGTGACCTTGGGCTAGTCAGTTCTCTCCGAACTCTCTCAGCCCCACCTACTTCACAAAGTGTCTGTTGTGGGGAGGGGAAGGGGAGGTGATTGAAAGCCACTTTGATACTCCTTAAAGGTAGAGAAATAGCAGGGTATAAAAACCGACTCTTCTTCTTCGTATGCACATTTAAACTTTTACACTTAATTAACTGACCACAGCTCAAATGACTGGGTGACAGTCTTCATCTTGACGAAACATCCACCTTAAGGTGAAGGTCAAAGGCATTTTCAGGAGTGAGTTAAGGAAGTGAGAGACAGAAGCTTGACAGATCAGCTGCTAAAGCAGGGAATCGGTTTAGGGAGCATCCAACTGAGAGAGGGCAGCCATCTGAGCTTAGACCTGCCAGAGGGACTTAAGTCTCACCTGGTCGAACTTCTTCTGCTTCTTCTCCAGAGCAGACACCACCTGGCGCTGCTGGTCGAGGGCCACAGTGACGTCGTCCAGCTCCTGCTGCAGCCGGGTCCGTCCTTTCTCCAGCTTGTCACAGGCCTGGACCCGCTCCTCATAGCGCATGCTGAGAGCCTCCAGCTCCTTGGCTGCTCGGCGCCCGGCTTCTTCTATCGACTCTGCGACTCCTGCGTCCTCCTCCAGTTTCTTCTTGGTCTCCATCACCTGGGGAAATGGCCACCGGGAAGTGATGTCAAAGTATGAGCATGTATACACACACAGACGCATAAACAATCGCTGAGGATGTTTAAAAACTTGACACTTTTACCACAAACAAAAAAAAAAATCAGTCCAGTTCCTCCCGCTGTGACCTTACGGTGCTCTTTTTTTTGGCTACACTGACAAAGCAGGAATTAGTCATTATATAAAAAGCCTTGCCACTAGCATGTTTACCCAGAGATCATTTTTGTTTTGTTTTCTTGTAGTTTTTACAGTATCGCCAGGAGGCCAAGAATAGTTAATGTTTATCATTGCAACCTTCCCTGCTTCGTGCCTCAGCAAAGGTTTGAACCTGGGTCTGCCCAGTCGTCATGCCAAATGGCAACCGCAAGGGCGCCCTGGCTCTCTTCTACACCCTTTGTTGCCATCTCTCCCTCCGCACTCTTCTACCCAGGCCTTCTTTGAGTTGGAGACCAGAAAGCTGCAGGGCCTTGCAAAATCTCTACCAGCTTCTTCCTCCCACCCACACCTGCAAAGGTTGTGGGATGCACTAAGAGCATCTTCCTGTTTAATAAATCATTGCACACCCGCTGGAATGAGGTCTTTTCGCCTTTCAGAGACTTAGGAGCTGCCGCCCTGCTTCCACCACACTCTTTCGTGCCCCACCTGCTGCTGCAAGGCCTGGGTCTGGCGGGTGAAGTTGACTTTAACGGCCTCCTCCTCCTCCAGCTGCTCCGCAAGAGCCACCTTTTCCTCCTCCAGCTGTCGGACCCGTGAGCTCAAATTCAGCTTCTGCCGTGTCTCTTCCTGAAGCAGTTCCTGCGGTTTGGTGGAGGGGGGAAAAAGAGTCGGAGTTAAGAGTCCAAATGCTCCCATCTCAGTAGGGTTGCCAACCTCCAGGTACTAGCTGGAGATCTCCTGCTATTATAACTGATCTCCAGCCAATAAAGATCAGTTCACTTGGAGAAAATGGCCGCTCTGGCAATTGGACTCTATGGCATTGATGTCCCTCCCCTCCCCAAACCCCGCCCTCCTCAGGCTCCGCCCCTAAAACCTCCCGCCGGTGGCAAAGAAGGACCTGGCAACCCTACATCTCAGTCAAGATCCTGATATACATACTTGGCTCTCTCAGACTTCTACAAAAAGAAGGGATGCCGGGGGTCCTGAGCCACCTTTAACCTGTTAAAGGTTACCCAGAGATGATACTAGAAGAAGAAGAGTTGGTTTTTATATGGCGACTTTCTCTACCTTTTAAGGAGAATCAAACCGGCTTACAATCACCTTCCCTTCCTCTCCCGACAACAGACCCCTTGTGAGGTAGGTGGGGCTGAGAGATCTCAAAGAGAGCTGTGACTAGCCCAAGGTCACCTAGCTGGCTTCATGTGGAGGAGTGGGGAAACCAAACCGGTTCATCAGATTAGTCCGCCGCTCACATGGAGGAGTGGGGAATCAAACCTAGTTCTCCAGATTAGAATCCCCCGCTCATGTGTAGGAGTGGGGAAACCACCCCAGCCGCTTGTGGAGGAGTGGGGAATCAAACCCGGTTCTCCAGATTAGAGTCCACTGCTCTTAACCACTACACCATGGTGGCTCTCCTACTACTACACACGGTCCCCACAGCTGTATTCCTTTGCCAACCATTAACAATCAAGCCCAGCTGGGGAGTCCCCTCCAGCAGTGCAAAACTTGTCTCACCCTCACAAGTTTATTACATACCTGGGTATCTTGCAGGTGGGATTCTATGCTGGCCAGGTCTTTGGCAAGCTTTATCGTCTTGGACTCTGCAGTTCCCAGGGTACCAGAGACGGCATCGAGTTCACTCTGTTCCCAGAAGACAGCAGCAGACAGAGAAGAGAAAAGATTAGGTCCAAAATACATCATGGGAAAGCCAAACTACCAAGCTGTCAAGTGGAAAACTAGGGGATACGGCCTTGGGTGTTTGTATTTTATGTTCCATGAAAGTATTTGATAAAATCATGGCATTTCAAGAAACTGAACCTTTTGCTTCTGTCTAAATAAGTGCATGGTTGTTATTGTTGTTGTTTAATCTCGTCCTCATTAATCTAATGCACAGGCAGTAATTGGCTTCTCAGGACCAAACTTGACATGCTTGTTTTTACAGTTTCGGGAGATCCAATGGGTTCCCTGCATCCTCTCCCCCCAGCTTTTCCCCCCACACTGAAACCACCCCCAGTGCTGTTTTTTGAGGAAAACTAGACCCAACTCTTTAAAAAGAACCACATCTAGTTTGGCCCTCAGAAGGCACAAGATAGATAACTGGGCACAGCTGATGACAGCTTCTAGGAACGAGGCATGACTTCGGCAGCCCCAACCCTTATGGTCTGCCTGTGCCCCTCCTTGACCATCGACTTCCAGGCCACGGTTCCACACAGCCTCTCTAGCCCTTTGCTGCCTGTCACCCAACTCAACATTTCCCCCATCATCTTCCAATCCATGATCTCTGCGGCAGAATCGTCTACACGCTTAATTATGCAGAAATTCATTCTAAACATAGAATTCAGTGGGTTGCCTTGGTGCAAATTCAGCCAGGGACAGACAGATATATATATATATAGCTATATACATATAATAAGGCTTGGAAAAGGCTTGGAAAAGAAATCAATGGGCATGGTGAATGGGGGGGGTCTGAAAAACGAGGACAGGAGAAAGAGATTTAAAAGAAGAAGAGTTGGTTTTTATATGCCGACTTTCTCTACCACTTACGGAAGAATCAAACCAGCTTACAATCACCTTCTCTCCCCCTCCCCACAACAGGCATCCTGTGAGGTAGCTGGGGCTGAGTCGTGAGAGAACTGTCACTAGCCCAAGGTCAACCAGCTGGCTTCATGTGGAGGAGTGGGGAATCAAACCCGGTTCTCCAGATTAGAGTCCACCACTCCAAACCACTGCTCTTAACCACTACACCATGCTGGCTCTCAAAATGATATAGTCTCTCTTTCTCATGCACCTGCAGCTTCACCAGCCGGTCTGTGAGTTCGGCCTTGGCCCTCTCGCTCTCGGCCACCCGGAGCTGCAGCTCCTGGACTTGCCCCTCCAGTTTCTTGCGCCGTTGCTCCGACTCCAGCTTGGTCCCCTGCAGAAGTTTCAGCTCCTTCTGCATCTCGACGTTCTCCCCTTCCAGGGCTTGCTTGGCCTTCTCCAGAGTACCTTTGAACTGGGAAACAAGGGGGATGAGACAGAAATACAGAACCCGCAAGAGACCCAGCTCTCAGATGTGCCCCCCTGCTCAAATCCACTTATTCCCCCACCCCTCATATCATGGGACTGTAAAACGCAGAGCATCCCCGGCCTTGAACCATTGCCACTCTTAAACCCTTTCCCTCCTCCTACCCCTCCACCCTACAGTCTGTTTTTAACACATTTTATCTCTTGGCTCCCGGATCCGGTCTCATTCTCTAGCCTACCAGACCGCCTCTTCCCAACCTGCAGGACCGCCTCTCCTGGTACACCCCCCCAGAGAGCTTTGCGCTCAATGAGTAACAACTCGCTGGCGGTCCCCGGCCCGCAGAGTGTGCGGCTGTCCTCGACAAGGGCCAGGGTTTTTTCGGCCCTGGCCTCGGCCTGGTGGAACTGTCTTCCGAGTGACATCAGGGCCCTGTGGGACCTCAAGGAGTTCAGCAGGGCCTGTAAAACAGAACTGTTCCACCAGGCCTATAATCAAAGGCAGCCGCGGGTTTAACCATTACCATCATTTGCCGGCCTCCCCATCCTCCCCCAACATGGTTTGGGGGTCCACTACCAACCGGGGTCTGTCTAGTAGTTTGTGATCCAGGACTAAATGCCCTCTTGTTTACTGTATTATATGATACAGGGAGTTTTAAAATATGTTTTACTATATGTTTTAATGCATGTTTTATTATTGTGTTGTGACCTGCTCTGAGCCTGGCTTGACGGGAATGAGGGCGGGATATAAACCCAATAAACAAACAAACAAACAAACAAACATATTCTTAGGAGTTGTGGGGCCCGGAGAACTCCCGAAATCACAACTGATCTCCAGAATACAGAGATCAGTTCCCCTGGGGGAAATGGCTGTTTTAGAGGGTGGGCACTACAGCATTACACCCCAGACGAGGTCCCTCCCCTCTCCAAATTCTGCCTTCCCCAGGCTCGACCTCCAAAGCTCCAGAAATTTCCCAACCCAGAGCTGGCAACCCCTAACCCTATTTGGTCCCAACTTGTTCCCGCCTCCCCTCAGCATACCCGCCGTGACTGCTCCAGCTGCTCCGACAGCTCCTCGAGGGCGGTCGTGTGACGCTGACGAATTTCCATCACTTGCGCTTCGTGTGTTTTGACTTCTTCCTCTATGGTCTTCTTGAGCTCGGTCACTTCTTGCTCCCGCTTTGATCTGCGATGAACATAGGAACATAAGAAAAGCCTTGCTGGATCAGACCCAGGCCCATCAAGTCCAGCAGTCTGTTCACACAGAGGCCAGCCAAGTGCCTCTAGGAAGCCCCCAAACAAGACGACTGCAGCAGCACCATCCTGCCTGTGTTCCACCGCACCCAATATAATAGGCATGCTCCTCTGATCCCGGACAGAATAGGTATGCATCCATTTTTACTAATACCCCTCTCCTCCATGAACATGTCCACTCCCCTCTTAAAGCCTTCCAAGTTGGCAGCCATCACCACATCCTGGGGCAGGGAGTTCCACAATTTAACGATGCGTTGTGTGAAGAAATACTTCCTTTTATTAGTTTTGAATCTCTCACCCTCCAGCTTCAGCAGATGACCCCCCGTGTTCTGGTATTATGAGAGAGGCAGAAAAGCTTCTCCCTGTCCACTCTCTCCAAACCGTGCATAATTTTATAGACCTCTATCATGTCTCCCCTTAGGGAGAAAGGGGAAAATACACAGTTGGCACACAACAGAGGTCGCTCCAAAATGAAATGCAATAACTATTGCAGGGGTCTCCACGGGCACCCGCCAAGGGTTTTTAGAAAGTGGGCAGGGCCAAGGGGCTTTTTCCCAGCAAAGGTTGTGATAGGGTATCGGAGATCGGATTGGCTGTGCCGAGTTTTAAAAGCTGCTTTGGCAGCAGCCGCCACCATAGCACAAGGATCTTCATTATGTGACTGAAGGTAAGCTGCGGCAGCCATTTTGCGGCTGGCTCCGCCTCCTGTTGCAGCCATTTTACCGCAGCCACTTTATGAATCAATGGTTTTATTTGCATTTAGCCATAGGCCATTACAAACATGTCAAGGATACCACAGATACATAATAAAGGAAATACAAGGTTAATAAAATTCTGGATTGATAATAAATATATAATAAAACTATGCTAAAATACACATAAGAAAACTATGCTAAACTCGATGCATTCAGAGAAATAATAAGTAAAAATTGTGGTGGTGTCCTAATCGGCCAATGGGACGCAGCAACCACTGAAATCAACCCGAAGGTTCAGCTCTCTTAGCAGCCATATTGGACCTTATTTTCTTTGCCGCCAGGGCATACAGGGAAATCCTATAAGAAACAAACCCATCGGTGTGTCTCCGCAGCCACTTTGTGGCTGCGCCCACTATGCTGTGTAGAATTTCAGATGCCTTCAAGCTCAAAAAGGTTGAGGGATCCCTAAACTACTGGGCCAAGGTAGACCATGTGCACATCAGGCTTTTACCGTAGCTCTTGCTGCGCGGCGGTGGAGTCCAGGGTGTCCTCGAGTTCCGTCTTCAGTGCTTCCAGCTCCTCACCCAGGTCACGCCGCTGCTTCTCAGCCTTGGCGCGGGCGGCCTTCTCGGACTCCAAATCCTCCTGTAGCTCTGCTAACTGGGCCTGCAGCTCACGCAGCGACTTCAGCACGGTATTCTTTTGGGCCGATTCCTCCTCCACTCTGCGAGGCGTCCAAGGAAAGAGCCGGGGTAAGTGCGGGTGGAGGGGGGAAAGGAGGAGCTAGAGGCACAGTGTCCATAAGGGTACGTACAACAGGGAAAGATCTTTGTCAGATGGGACACTGATGGAAAGAGGATGTACCCTCTGCCCTGAGGGAGAATCTGATCATGAAACTGATCCATGACACAAACTGTCATATCTGCTTCCTATGGAGCCCTGGGAATTGTAGGTTTGTGGTCATGCTGAGGGCCTAAACACACAATACATTTTTTCATACTATGGTATTCCCCATTACTATGTATGGATGAGAGACACACAGAGAGAGAGACAGAGAGAGACACAGAGAGACAGAGAGAGACAGAGGAAGGACGGAAAGGAAGGACGGAAAGGAAGGACGGAAAGGAAGGAAAAGACTGATTGACTGATCTGAAACGTTGCGGTGTTGGAGGAGAGTTTACAGATACTGTGGTGTCCTAATAAGTGGGTTCTAGATCAAATCAAGCCTGGATTCTCCCAACAGGTTGAGTATCCCTTATCTGCACTGCTTGGGACCAGAAGTGGTCAGCTTTAACTCAGGGAGAACTCCAGGCCAAACTTTGACATTGGTAACCCTATGCCTGAGCCTCCCTCTGCCCAGCTACTTTCCTTACCTGAAATGGACCCTGAGAAGGGCCGTTATTTGTCCTGTTGGGGAAACCTGCAAGGACCACATCAGTATCCTTGGAGCTCCCAACAAGGGAAACAGAGGACCCCCTGGCCATTTCAGATTGGGAAAGTGGTACAGGAAGGGAAGGCTAAAACACCTTTCCCCTTTGTGGAGAGGTCCCGATCCAAATCCTGAACACACCTGGGAGGCACAGACTCCCAAAACGCCTCTGTGGACTCAGCCCAGGAGAAATGGATTGGGTGGTTTTATCCTCAGTTAGAGGACCTCGGTCTAACTTCCTCAGCCTAACTTCATCTCAAAATTACATTGACCAGATTTTCCTGGGAGGAAAGCCAAGACACAGATCTAATTTAGGGTTGGCCAGCAGATGTTTCCCAAGTTCCCAAAAACGGCTCTTCTCTAGAGTTCAGCCAATAGCCGCAGGATCTGTACTCCCCTGACCTCAACCACAACATTCCCTTTCCTTAGTCATTCAGCATCCTCAAAAGAATTCCTATGAATGGAAAGATGATTGCTTACGCAGGAAACTATAGCAACCTTCTCTTAGCAAACAATTCAAATCAGTTAGCAGCAGAAAGTATAATTAGGTTTCAAGATGCCAAGTTAGAATCTTGAAATGAAAAAAGCCAGGATTGGGAGTATCTTTTTCAGGCCCCAATATTTCTATCAGCAGCACCTCTCCAGGGTCTCAGGTAGAGATGGATTGACTCAATAAAGGAAGCCACACCCCTCAGTTTGCAAGATCTGAGCAAGGCTGTCAAAGACAGGACATTTTGGAGGACATTGATTCATAGGGTCACCAGGAGTCGGAAGCGACTTGATGGCACTTAACACACACACAATATTTCTATCTGCACTGTGGGCTTTTTACAGGACAGGAAGAAGAAAGCTCACAGTGATGGTGTGCATGTGTGATCTTTATGCAGTTAGTACTTGAACCAGCTTTTAAATTTGAGTCCAGTAGCACCCTAGAGACCAACAAGATTTTCGGGGTATGAGCTTCTGCGTGGCAACCCTGGACTTCCTTGGTGGTCTCCCATCCACGTACTAACCAAGGCCGACTCTGCTTGGCTTCTGAGATCTGACGAGGCTAGCCTGGGCCGTGCATCCATGTTAGTATGTTTTAATAGCCTCAGGTGGAAAGGTTGACGATGAAACCACCAAGGAACCCCTACCCTCTTGGCTGCTCTGAAAGACAGAGAAACCCAGGGGAGCCACCAATAAAAATGTTTGCTCAGTTTCTTGAGTCATTTTCTCGAGTCCGCAAATCCTGCTGCAAGGCGATCTCTGTAACGCACTGAACCACACAGGACACTTGACGTGACCATCCCCTTCCATTAGATCAAAATGTCATAGGCATATGAGGTGAGGGGCCGTAGCTCAATGGTAGAGCCTCTGCTTGGCATGCAGAAGGTCCCAGGTTCAATCCCCGGCATCTCCAGTTAAAGGGACCAGGCAAGGAGGTGATGTGAAAGACCTCTGCCTGGGACCCTGGAGAGCCGCTGCCAGTCTGAGTAGACAATACTGACTTTGATGGACCAAGGGTCTGGTTCAGTATAAGGCAGCTTCATGTGTGTTCATATGGACACAGAGAGGAATCTACATGGACTGAAAAGAAACCTCTTTTCTGAACTTCGGAACTGGACCGGTTCCTTCCCTTTCCGTGACCACAGGCAAAGCTCCGCGCAAGCAGGAGGGTCCCCTTCGCCTACCTGACCAGGGCTGCCTGCAGCTCGGCCTCCTTCCTTGCCAGCGCTTGGCGGAGCTCTTCCAGCTGTTGCTGAAGCTCCGCCACTTGCTCCTGCAGATCGCCTGCCTCCCCGTCCAGCTTGCGCTTCAGCTTCTCCAGCTCCTGGCGCCCTTTCTCTTCCTTCTTCAGCCGATCTGGAGGTGGGGGGGGGGAGGGAATAATAACAGGAGAGTCGGGTTAGAAAACCCAGTGCCGCTTCAGAAATCCAGCCATTTCCAAATCTGGATGTCTCAGATCTTCCCCTTGCGGAAGACGGCCCACGTAACACACCAGAGGCTGGATGGCCATCTGTCAGCAATGCTGATTCTATGAACTTGGGCAGTTCATGAGAGGGAGGGCATCTTGGCCATCTTCTGGGCACTGGGTGTGTGTGTGGGGGGGAGATAGTTGTGAGTTTCTTGCATTGTGCAGGGGGTTGGAGTAGATGACCCTGGTGGTCCCTTCCAACTCCATGATTCTTCAGGAAGAAGTTGGGTTTTATATGCCGACTTTCTCCACCACTTACGGAAGAATCAGACTGGCTTATAATCCCCTTCCCCACAACAGACATCCTGTGAGGTAGGTAGGGCTGAGAGAGCTCTAAGAGAGCTGTGACTAGCCCAAGGTCACCCATCGGGGAAGTGACAAGGTAGCGAGAGATGATTATCTATCTCAGACGCTGAAAAGCGTATCGCTTACAGATCAGAGGATGGCTTCTAGCGATCTTGGAAGATCTTGGAAGATCTCTCGCTACCTTTTCACTTCCCCGATGGACAAAGCCATGGCGCAATGGGTCTTACCGGTTTTCCATCTCGGGATGAAATAATTTAATTTCCAACTGTGGCTCAAATTGATGAACCTTGTTCTTTATCTCGCTACCACACTTTGGTTTTTAGCGTTACAAAAAATCCAGTCCGGGTTTTCCACTTCACCTTTAGAGCTCGCTTCCTCTCCGAGTCTACTGGAGCCGCTTCGCCTCTTGGTGTGTTTTGTAACTGTGTTTACATCTACTGATTTCGGGACTTTCTGCATACTGTTAAATGCTTAGATAGGATTGTGCTTATATATAAAAATAAGTTGTGTGCCATCAGTGCTTGTTGCTATCTTTTAAACTTAGCAAAATCCAGGCAAGCTCCCCTTGGTACACCCTGCCCCATTTCCTGGCGCACCTTCCATGTCGGCTATGACCGCTTCGTATTTGTTGCGCAGTTTGGACAGGCTCTTCACTTTCTCTTCCTCTTCTGCCATGTGACAGGTGAACTCCGAAAGACGCTCCTCCATGAGTTTCCTTTCCTGAAGGATGCCAGAGGGAAAGAGGGAAAGCAGAAGGTAGGTGAGATTAAGGATTGTGCATCCTACTGTTCTACAGGGCCCTACATCCCACCGACCCCAGCCTGGACCTTCGCCCCTCAATAGCCCCTTCAGCATCATCCTAAAAGAATCATAGAGTTGGAAGGGAAAACCAGGGTCATCGAGTCCAACCCCCTGCACAATGCAGAAAATTCACAACTACCTGCCCCACACACCCCCAGTGACCCCTACTCCATGCCCAGAGGATGGCCAAGATGCTCTCCCTCTCATGAACTGCCTAAGGTCATAGAATCAGCATGGCTGACAGATGGCCATCTAGCCTCTGCTTTAAAACTTCTAGGGAAGGAGAGATCACCACCTCCCAAGGAAGCCTGTTCCACTGAGGAACCACTCTAACTGCTAGTAAATTCCACCTAATATCTAGACGGAAACTCTTTTGATTTAATTTCAACAAGCCTTTCGGAGGGATGTTTGGAAGCAGCCGGGTGTTACACTCACTTTGAGCAACTTCGAGTTTTGGTCTTCCAGCACCAGCAAGTCTTCCTCCATTTTTTTCAGCTTAGCTTCTGTGCTGACTTTCTCAAGCTGCAGCTTCTGCCGGGCAGCTTCTTCTTCCTCCAGCTGCTCCTCAAGGTCCTAGACACATTCGTGGGGGAGAAAGAGAGTAAGAGCATCGAGCGACGGCCAGGTCTCGATGGGTACGGGGTATCTAGCCCTGGATCTATCTCAAGAAGAACATCCTCGTGAACTCGGTTCTCAAGTCAAGCCACACATTATGATTTCCAGGCTGACTTGTTTTCCCCCACAGCCACATAGCAGCTGAAGAATTCTGTGTGTGCAGCTCCAAAATGGGGCAAATAACTCCCCCTCCCCCGGCCGTTTTGGCTCCGGAAAATGGCACAGAGAGGAAAACAAGAGCCCCTTCTCCCTCCATACTATGGTCCGAAGCTGAATCAGGCTCCTGTGGACTTTTAAAATGTGGCTGTTCTGCTGAAAGGAAGGTGAGTTGGGTTGGTTGAGGGAACCTGGTCTTGAGTCGTTAGAAATAATAATGTCTTGTTTGGCTCTCAGACCACTGCACCGTGCTTCATTTATTCACTACATTTAGGACTCTGGGAAAGCAGCTTATAAATCTCCTGAATAAATCATTTAGGCCCTGCCTTTCTACCAATAGGTGTTCAAAGCAACTCACAACACACACACACACAAACTTAGCAGCAACATAAACCAAGACATTCAACTCACATAAAACATAAAAAGGGCGGCTGAGAATAAAGACACACAGCACAAAAGTGTGGACCCCTTTAGTAGGGTTGCCAGGTCCCTCCTCTCCTCCGGCGGGAGGCTGTTCTCCGAAAGCGCTTTTGCACGCGCACCAACGCACGTGCATCACTTCTGGTTTAGAACTGGAAGTGCCACCTCGCAAAGGGCCTTTACCTCTTAGTTTGAGTGGTAAAGTGGTCCTTTACCACTCAAACTAAGAGGTATAAGGCCCCTCGCGAGGCGGCACTTCGGGTTCTAAACTGGAAGTGACACGCGCGGTGTGGAAGCTTGCCCGCCAACCCTCAGGTGATCCACGGGCAGAGGGGTAAATTGCCGGGGGTTTGCCTGCCACCAGAGGGCACCTGCCAACTCAACCCATTAGGAGCTCGTTTGGGCAAGCACATTTCACTGCCATCCTGAAAAGTAAGCGGGATGGGGCTAGATGGGCCTTTTCTAATAATGAAGAGGTGCTGCCACAGAGGAGGCCCTGCTCTGTATAATCACCAGCCAAGATTATGTATAAACTGCACTCACCCCTCAATTTCCCCTCCCCAAGAACACACCATTTCCACCAACTATACCAAACTGAGCAATGTTTGCATATTTTTCTCCCCTACAGTTAACACCGCCCCCCCCTCCACAGAAAGGGCAGACGCTTCCTCCCAGAAGCCTCCGTAGTACCTGCGGACCTCCCCCGCTTCTCTCCAGTCACCCTCCCTTCCCACCTGCACGTGCTGCTGTATCTTCTTTTTGTCCGTCTGCAGCTGCTGGCAACGCTCCTCCTCCTCTTCCACCCGTGACTCCAGCTCGTGCAGGATGTCCTCCAGCTCCTGCTTCCGAGCCGCCAGCCGCGCCCGCATCTCCTCAGCTTCGGCGAAGAGCTCCGTCTCAGCCTGCAGCTGCTCGGCCAGGATGGACTTCTCCTCCGAAAGCTGCCATGAAATTAGGATCAAAAAGGAGAGGCAGGCATGGGATTCAGGGAGTCTCTCCTTTGGGCCCCCGAGAGCCAGAGTACTATGGCGATTAAGAGTGGCAGGCTCAAGAGAGAATGAGGGTCGCTTGGGGTGGGGAAGGGCTGGCAACAGGTGGGTCGCCAGGACTCTTTAGGCCCCTTTCCTGCTCACCTGCTGGTACTTGTTTTCCAGTTCCTTGAGGTCCGTTTGGGTTTTTGTGTGTTTCTCTTGCACCTTTTGCAGCTCCAGCGCCTTTGCCTGCATCACCTCATCCTGGCGCGTCACCTGCAAGAGGGGCTTCACCTGCCGAACAAGCAAAGAAGAGAGGATGAGAAGGAGCCAAGCTTAGGAAACGGGATGATGGGAGGGAGGGGAACCCTCTCTGCAAATACTCAAGTCTAGCAAGTCTTCCTAAGACTTCTCACCATAAATGTGACCCCTCTGCATGGATAGCAGGGGTCAGGAAAGCAGCAAGACATGAAAGAGAGCCAAACAGCAGTGCCTTGGTACATTGAGGCCCTTGCTGAACGCTGCACACACGCCCTGATGCTTTGCTTCACAACACTGAGGGCTTGAAGCTGGGCTCATTTTGAAAAAAAGCAAAGTTCTTCATTTGCAGAGTGATTAAAAGGTGAAATTCACTGCCGGAAGATGTAATAATGGCTGCAAGCAGAGACAGCTACATAAATTCATGGGGGTTTGGCTCCATTAGTGGATACTAGCTATGGCGAATGAAGGAAACCTCCAAATTCAGAGACAGTATAGTTCTACCCCGTGGCGCAGAGTGGTAAGCTGCAGTACTGCAGTCCAAGCTCTGCTCACGACCTGAGTTCGATCCCGACAGAAGTTGGTTTCAGGTAGCCGGCTCAAGGTCGACTCAGCCTTCCATCCTTCCAAGGTCGGTAAAATGAGTACCCAGCTTGCTGGGGGTAAAGTGTAGACGACTGGGGAAGGCAGTGGCAAACCAACCAATAAACATAGTCTGCCTAGTAAACGTCAGGCTGTGATGTCACCCCATGGGTCAGGAATGACCCGGTGCTTGCACTGGGGACCTTTTTTATAGTTCTGCATACCAGTGCTCAGAGGCAACAGAAGGAGGAAGGCCTCGGTGTCTTTGCCCTGTTGTTGACCTTCCAGAATAACTGTCTGGCCACTGTGTGAGCCAGGATGCTGGACCGGATGGACCACTGGTCTAACGCAGCAGGGCTCTTCTTATGTTCTTAGGGTTGTTATATTGGAGACCCAAATTCAGAACAAGCTAAGGTTGTGGCCTTTACATTAAATCCATCACCACTACGTTGGGAGAGGCCATAATTACCAACAATTGTGCCTTCTCTTCTGCTGTTAAAGGCGAAGCGTTCCCCATCCAGCACCAAACTGGGCAACCCAGCAAATGTTCCATGCAAAAGAGTCACACCAAGTGCCAAAGCCACAAATATGTTATGTGTAATCTGATCTACTTGATTAGAAGCCAAATTTAACCATTCTAGCTTTGTTTGATTTTGAGTGCTGTGTGTCTGCAATCTCACTCTGGGGCTTCTCCTTCCAGAAGCGAAGATGCTAACGCCCATTCTCATAATCCCTCCCCAAAAACTCATTATGCTCTAATTTTATTGAACACATGAAGCTGCCTTATACTGAATCAGACCCTTGGTCCATCAAAGTCAGTATTGTCTACTCAGACTGGTAAGTGCCTCTCCAGGGTCTCAGACAGAGGTCTTTTACATCACCTACTTGCCTAGTCCCTTTAACTGGAGATGCTGGGGATTGAACCTGGGACCTTCTGCATGCCAAGCAGATGCTCTGCCACTGAGCCACGGACTCTCCCAAGAAAAGAGACCTCCATGGCCAAACCATTTTGCTCACCTTGGTGAAGAGACGCCACCATTGCCAGTGGCGCAATTTGAGGTAGGCCGCACAGTTGCGCTGCATGACCTTGAGGGCGCTCATCTGTTGCTGCTTCTTCATGAAGGCCCTGCCAGGGAGACACATCAAAGAGAGCTCCTGTTTGCAGCTCTGAGAGAAGGAAACGTCACCCAGGCTGGGTGCAGACTACATGAACACTTTCACACATGCTAAATAATGCACTTTCAATCCACTTTCAATGCACTTTGCAGCTGGATTTTACTGTGTGAAACGGCAAAATCCACTTGCAAGCAATCATGGAAGTGCATTGCAAGTGGATTGAAAGTGCATTATTCAGCATGTGTGGAAGTGCCATACAACAGCACAAATATTCCTTGCTGTTCTTTATGGCAGCAGGAAAAGAATAATGCAACGCACATGTAAAGGCCATGGTTCTTGATTGGTATAGTCTCTTTAGGCAAGTGGACAGGAAGGCAGGTGGGGAGTAGGGTTGCCAAACCCAGGTTGGGAAAATCTTGGAGGTGAAGCCTAGGGAGGGGAGACTTTAAGGAAAAGACAGATCTCCGTGGGGTATAGTGCCATCAAGTCTACAGCCAAAATGGCCATTTTGTTCAGGGAAACTAATCTCTATTTTCTGGAGATCAGTTTAAGAAGAAGAGTTGGTTTTTATATGCCAACTTTCTCTACCACCTAAGGAAGAATCAACCAGGTTACAATCACCCTTCCCTTCCCCTCCCCACAACAGACACCCTGTGAGGTAGGTGGGGCTGAGAGAGTTCTGAGAGAGCTGTGACTAGCCCAAGGTCACCCAGCTGCCTTCATGGTAGGAGTGGGGAAACAAATCCAGTTCGCCAGATTAGAGTCTGCCGCTCATGTAGAGGAGTGGGGAACCAAACCCAGATTACAGTCCGCCGCTCTTAACCACTACACCATGCTGGCTCAGCTGTGCTTTAACCCACCACAGGCTTGGCCCCAAGAAGCAGTCCCAAGTGCCCCTGCCCCCTGCTCTACACAGGCCAAAGCACCCCCCTTTCCAGGGAGCCCTGAGCCTTCTGGCTTCCCTGACCTACTGGGCTGCTCTACAAGACCTGGAGTCACTTGGAAATTCACCCCAGTCATTGCTCAGTGCTCACTTGCGAGCCAGATATCCCCGGGCAGCAGCCTGGAAGGACACGATGATATCTGTAATCTTCAGGTCCCTTTCTTCTTCCAGGTGAGCCAAAACGCCAGCCCGGAAGAAGATCTTACTCTGGCCGATGCGGTAGAGGTTGGGGTCCAGCTCTAAAGCTTTGATCTGTCAGGGGGAAAAACCAAGAGGAACAGGAGAAGGCGTTAAAAACCATGATTCTCAGACCCTCAGGGATCAGACTCCTTAAAATATCCCTTCCTTTCCTCCATTTTACCCATCAAGTCTCACATACCATGCGTTCGCAGGCCTGTTTCCCATCCATGAAGCCCTTGGGGATGGCGTTTGGAGTGAGGATCTCGTACCTGACAGGGAAATGGAGAAATTGGAGGGTTAGAAATGGCATTTGCAGCATGCCACCCCTTAATCCATTGTCCTGCCTCACATTCGGATTCTACCCTTCCTTCCAAGGAGCTCTGGGTAGTTATTGGTCGTCTATGCACAGGAGTTTTGCCTAAGGTTCGTTGCTGGCTGGACCCACGCTTTCCTGTTGGGAATCTATGCACCAGCAGTCTCCAAGCTCTCACTCAGTCCCCACCCCTTTAAATGCTGCTTTGTAATTGGCTTACTTGGTAGAGCTTACTGTGACAGAAAATCCCTCCCAAACCCAACTGCTGCAAAAAAAAAGCATTTTAAGAACAAAAAAAAAATGGAGCAATCTGAAAGGGCAGGAGAAATCCAAGCCTCGGTTTTTAAAAACCTTTCTTCTGCTCCAAGGAAGCAGGAAACATTTGAATCCCCACCTCTTTACACGCTGCTTTGTAATTGGCTGTGGGAAAAACCAGGCTTGCGTGTCCCACACTTTGCCTTATGTATGGGGATTTCACTCGGGCTGAGCTCAGGGGAGAGAGAAGAATCGGGTTAACAGAGGAACAGGAAGTCCTGGGATTTGCCATGGCTGGCAGCGAGGTCATCTCTAATGGACAGAAAACTCATGCATAACTCCAAGGAACAACCGAGACAGACCAGGGGTGAACATGAGTGAAAATACCCATGCATAAATGACCATTCCGTTCCCACCACCACTAAAATGGGTCTGTCAGTCTTACAGCTTAATCCAAGTACATCCAGTGAGGTTCATGGCCTCCTGGGGGATTCAGACCTGAGCCCTGCTGGGTCCAAGTCAACGCTCAAACCACTACAGCCCTCAACAAGGAAAAATGAATCCAGACATTGGAATGGACGGGCCTGAGTATCAGATCCTAGAGAGTGACAAACATGACCAGATCTACCTAGGTGCAAGTCACTGCTCTCCAAGAGGCTCAGAGCTTAGTAACTGGGTATTGAGTACCTCTGCCGGAATTCCTGAAAGATGATGCGGTTGGGGAATCCTTGGCGGCAAATGCGAATTCCCTCCAGGACTCCGTTGCAGCGCAGCTGATCCAGTACAAGGTGCGGTTCCAGTTTTCCAGCCTGGAAGAAGAAGGAGTTGGTTTTTATATGCCGACTTTCTCTACCACGTAAGGAAAAATCAAACCGCCTTACAATCTCCTTCCCTTCCTCTCCCCACACCCTGTTGAGGTAGGTGGGGGCTGAGAGAGCTCTAAGAGAGTTGTGACTTGCCCAAGGTCACCCAGCTGGCTTCACGTATAGGAGTGGGGAAACCAACCCAGTTCTCCAGATTAGCGTCCACTGCTCATGTGGAGGAGTGGGGAATCAACCCCAGTTCTCCAGATTAGAGTCCACAGCACATCAAGGCACTCATTCTTCTGTTACTGCCTTTGGGCTTCACATCCATGCCCTTCCTCCCTCACGCTTGATTCCAGCCACACGGCCTGAGTAGTTCTCACTCAGTTCCAAGGCCTCTCCTCACAAGGCACACAGTGCCACTGAGACCGCCATCTTCCCTTTTGCACAAGGGAAGGCGCGGGCCTTCTTTGGGCATGGGAGGCAGTTCTTGCCCCATCCAGAGGCTGCCTTTGCCCTAGCCATCTTCAAGTCCTTGAAGGGCTGTCATATAGAGGAGGGTGCTGGACCAGAAACAACGGGTTGAAATTAAAAGAGTTTCAGTCTAGACATTAGGAAGAACTTTCTAACAGTCAGAGCGGTTCCTCAATGGAACAGGCTTCCTTGGGAGGTGGTAAACTCTCCTTCCCTGGATGTTTTTAAGGAGAGGCTAGATGGCCATCTGTCAGCAATGCTGATTCTATGACCTTAGGCAGATCATGAGAAGGAGGTCACCTTGGCCATCTTCTGGGCATAAAGTAGGGGGTCACTGGGAAGGTAGTTTGTGTGGGAAGGTAGTTTGGAATTTCCTGCATTGTGCAGGGGGTTGGACTAGATGACCCTGGTGGTCCCATCCAACTCTATGATCCCAGCCTAGGCAACTGAAAAGCGACTTACTCTCTTCTCATGGTTTGGGATGATGCAACGCACGAAGTTGGGGTTGGTATTGCGCAAGGTGGACATCAGCTTGGAGAGACTCTCCTTGTACAGCTGCCCCACCGTGCGGAACATCCCCTTCTTAGTTTTGTACGAGGAGCCGAAGGTGAGGTCCCCCATGCCGCTCACTTGGTCCAGGCCCACAATCCGGTCCACTGGAAGGTGAGGGAAGGAGGAAAAAAAAACCCCAATCACAACACTTTTAACTTCTCAACTAGGTCGGTAGATCAGATCAAGTTTATCGTATAAGGCCATAGGCCGTTACAATCTAAAACAATATAACAACAAGCTAAAATATACAAAACCAGAATCATTAAAACGAATACGAAAATTAAGAAATTAAAATATGCCCATTCGGCTCTATCCAACTTTACCACCTTGCGCGATTTGCTTTGCCCTGATTTTCTTGGCCGCCAGGCCAAACAGTACCATTTTTCGGAAAATATAAGGGTCCATATCTGATCACAAACAGATTGATCTGTCAACATCAGATAATTGTGACACTGAAAGAATGTTGCCAAAAACTTGTTCTGGGGCTCAGTATATAAAGCACAGGCCAGAACGTAATGGGGGAGATCTTCTAAACTTCTCAGCTAGCATTTCCCTCTTTCTGCTCACCTGGATGGGAGGGAAGGTGGCGCGGCACAGCCCGATCTCGTCAGATCGCAGAAGCTAAGCAGGGTTAGTACTTGGAAGGGAGAACACCAAGGAAAGCTCTGCAGAGGAAGGCATTGGCAACCACCCCTGCTTCTCACTTGCCTTGAAAGCCCCTTGCTGGGGTTGCCATAAGTTGGCTGTGACTTGATAGCACTTCACACACACACACACACACACACACACACACACACACACACACACACACACCTGCCTGGATGCTTGTCAGATCTCAGAAGCTAATCAGGGTCGGCCCCTGGTCAGTACTTGGATGAGAGACCACTGAGGAATACCGGAGTTGCTGCACAGAGGCCAGCAATGGTAAAACACTTCAGTTCGTCTCTTGCCTTGAAAACACTATACAGTTTTCATGTCAGCTGTAATTTGACAGCACTTTCCACCCCCACTCACCCACCAGAACCAGAAGAGTTGAAGAGCTGCAGGTCCCTTCCCCTCCACCCCCCACCTCTAATAACTACTGCCTTTCATTCCCACTGAGTTTCCCTGAGGAAAAAGGTACAGCGCTTTTATTTTTCAAACCCATAATGTTCGGATACACCTAAATTGAACAGTCAGAAGTGAGAAGATGGCCATCAAATACAATCCCCACAACCTTAAGATAGAGTCCTTTATGTACCAGCCAGCCTGACTCCATAACCCACATAAATCATGACTACAGTCAGAGATGAAGTGGGTGGAAAAGTTCTATGCAAGCAGGCTGCAAGTATGGAACACATGAACACATGAAGTTGCCTTATACTGAATCAGACCCTCGGTCCATCAAAGTCAGTACTGTCTACTCAGACCGGCAGCGGCTCTCCAGGGTCTTTTACATCACCTACTTGCCTAGTCCCTTTAACTGGAGATGCTGGGGATTGAACCTGGGACCTTCTGCATGCCAAGCAGAGGCTCTACCACTGAGCCAGTCCCATTTTACTTAGTCATGAGTGGCTGATTTGTTCTGATGTCACACTGGGCCCTAGAAGGCATTGTGGACCTTTGGGCTGCCATTGGCTTAGCTGCTCTGATGTCACAGAGAGGATGTTGAGCCATGGGCAAAGCAGTTGAACGCCAAAGTGAAAGAGACCTTAGACATTCTATAAGGGGCCTACGGCCATTTTGCCACCTCCACCACCCCATAAATGTGCCCCTACTTCTCCCTTAATGAACACGGAAGATGACAGAAGGGGAGAAAAAAAGACATACTTTCCGCTGGACCCTGAGGTGCCACGGCATAGCTGTCAAAGAAATACACCTTCTGTATGTTCTGGATCTCTAGAGGCAGGACAAGGTTAAGGAGGTGGGGAAGAGGGACAGGAGAAATTTCACCCATCCGTTGTGGGACAGGAGAGATGAACCAGGAGAGGAAAAAAAGAGAAACAGCAAATAGCAAAGAGGTTAGTAACATTCACGACAGAGAGATCACAAGCAGCCTTAAAGGTAGGTTAAGAAGTATTAACTTAATAAAGATGTTAAAGATGAATAAGGTTCAGACTCAAGGCAGGCAACCCTTTCCGTCTCTTGATTTAACCTTCACAAGTGCCCTACCGTCTTTCCACAGCTCCGCCGTGAACTTGTCTGTGCTCTGGTGAAGGAGAGTAGCCACGTTGTCGTTTAGAGGGTCCATGTTCTTCATGAGCCATTCATCTGCTTTGTAATCGACCTTTCCAGGGAAGGGTGGAAAACGGAGACAAGAAAATCAAGAAGGGGAGGCACAATGTGGATACCAGGCGTTTTCAGGGTCTTCTGGCTGCTGGGGACGTTGGATAAAGTGACCTCTTTTCCTCCCAGTGAGAAGAACCGCTGAAAGTGGGCTCCCTTGAATATACATTTCTGTGACTGGGATTGATTCCCCATCTGAGTGTGTCGGTTTCCAATCAAGGGCATGTTCTGAAGGTACAAAATACAGCAACTTTGCTTCCGAATGAGGAACTGACTAGATCTAGTTTCAGCAATTCGTGGACATAGTGGGTTGGATCCCGCAGGTTTGTTCACTCAGTCATGGCCAATTCTGCACCTTGCTAGAGCACCCATCCCGCAAAACGTTCATACATACATACAGAAGAAGAAGAAGAGTTGGTTTTTATATGCCGACTTTCTCTACCATTTAAGGCAGACTCAAACCGGCTTACAATCACCTTCCCTTCCCCTCCCCATAACAGACACCCTGTGAGGTAGATGAGGCTGAGTGAGACTAGCCCAAGCTCACCCAGCTGGCTTCGTGCGGAGGAGAGGGGAAACAAATCCAGTTCACCAGATTAGCCTCTGCCGGTCTTGTGGAGGAGTGGGGAATTGAACCTGGTCTCCAGATCACAGTCCACTGCTCCAAACCACCGCTGTTAACCACTACACCACACTGGCTCTCTCGGATCACCAGCGCAGCTTCTCTGGGTGGTCAGAAGGGATCCCCCCCCCCGCCCTTTCTTTTTCACCAGCAAAAAAAGCTGTCTGAATCTGACCCTCTTCCTGTTGCCTCGAGTTCCATGACAGAAAAGGAAGGATATGGACAGAACCACTACTACCCAGCATGCAACAGGCCCCACTCACTCTGCCAGCATAATGAATGATGCAGAAGTCAGCTCTGTCCCGCAGCTGCCGGGGCTTCTGGAACTTGGGGTGGGTCCCCTGCTCCTGACTCACTTTCTCTACAAAGCTCTTGTCGGTGGCTTTGGGGAACCAGCATTCCTCATCCAGCAGAGCCAGCACCCCTGGGGGGTTCGCCTGGGGGGCAGAGAGCACATGATAAGCAAGGATTACTGGAGCCCACAAGGCAGAAGCCAAAATTTTGCCATGGGGAAGAGTCAAATGGAGTTGAGTGAACACCAATCAGAAGACATTGTGCACATAATAGCAGCATCTAGTTCCTCCACTCAAAAGCAGGATCCTCTGCTCCAAAGAGGATGTTTCTACATAGAATCATAGAGTTGGAAGGGACCTCCAGGGTCATCTAGCCCAACTTCCTGCCCAATGCAGAAAATTCACAACTGCCTCCCCCCCACACCCCCAGTGACCCCTACTCCATGCCCAGAAGAACGCCCAAAAAAACCCCAGGATCCCTGGCCAATCTGGCCTGGAGCAAAATTGCTTCCTGACCCCAAAGTGGTGATCGGCATTACCCAGGGTATGCAAGAAAGGGCCACGGGAGCCAAACAGCTGACGCAGCCCTTCCTGCCCTCCCTCTCATGATCTGCCTAAGTTGACAGAATCAGCATTGCTGACAGATGGCCATCCAGCCTCTGCTTAAAACAGAGGGGTGGGGAACATCAGGCCCGGGGGCCGTTTAAGGCCCACGAAATCATTTGGTCTGGCCCTTCGTGGGTCCTGGCAGATCTCTAGCTCAGAAGGATCTAAGACTGGCGATCCGCCCCCTCCCGCAGACAGGAATAACCTCTACACAAGGCGGATATGAGTTTGTTTTGCCGAGAAAAGGAACCCTTTTCCCCCTTGCAGAAGAGTCTTAGCTATGGAGCTGCTAGGACCGCCCAAGAAACTGTGTTAACCCTTTCCCACTCGGGCCGTGGAGAAACGAGTTCCCTCTGTACTACAAGAGGGCTGGGGGCAGAAATGGCGACAAAGGAGGGGTTAAAGGGGGCAGGGCCAGAATGCGTGGCCCGCGAATGATGTTTAAATATCCAAATGGCCCTTGGCAGAAAAAAGGTTCCCCACCCCTGGCTTAAAAACATGGTGAAGATGCAGAGATATTCGTAACAACAAAACCTTTACATGGTGGTTTTCCCTGCATTTTTCTTGCCCTGCCCCCCAAAGCCACTATTCTCTCCACCACACTGAAAAGCCTTCTCTGCTGGCTTTAAAAAAAATTGTAATTTACGTAGTAATATGTCAAATACAGATCTTTTTCAAAAGCCCTCCTTAGTGCAAGTGCCAATCCTGGCTTTCCTATCTCACTCAACAGGGGGTGCTTCAGAAGAACCCAAGATACCTCATCTTTGTGTCTACAGGGAGACATTTGGAAACGGATGCCTCCGCCACAAAGTGATGGTTGGCTTGGAACCTTCCAACATTTTGCAACTGGTCACACCCACTCCCAACAGCAGCCATTTTGTTGTGGCACCCCCTAGATGTCCTCAAAGTTGAGAAATGCTCCCAGGTTCAACAAGCTTCATGATCCCTGGACTACTTCCTGAGGCCTCTACAGAACCCCAAATTCCCTCCCTTGGCTCACCGGCCTCTCGATGAGGTCGATGCAGGGCTGGAGGTCCAGGCCGAAGTCGATGAAGTTCCACTCAATGCCCTCTCGCTGGTATTCTTCCTGCTCCAGCACAAACATGGTGTGATTGAAGAGCTGCTGAAGTTTTTCGTTGGTGTAGTTGATGCAAAGCTGTTCGAAGGAATTCAGCTGTGCGGGTGGCAAGAGAGAGGAGAGAGAAAAATCATCAAACAAAGGAACCAAGAGCATAAAACCTGGTGCCATAGAGACTCCCAGAACCTGATGGACTTCCACAACCCAGCCCCAGCCTCTGCGCATGAGGCAAAAAGGAGTACTGCATGCGTAATTCACTCCTAATCTTCACAATGTGCACATGAACACATGAAGCTTCCTTATATTAAATCAGACCCTTGGTCCATCAAAGTCAGTATTCTCTACTCAGACCGGCAGTGGCTCTCCAGGGTCTCAGGCTGAGGTCTTTCACATCCCCTACCTGCCTCGTCCCTTTAACTATAGATGAACACATGAAGATGCCTTCTACTGAATCAGAACCTTGGTCCATCAAAGTCAGTATTGTCTACTCAGACCGGCAGCGGTTCTGCAGGGTCTCAGGCAGAGGTCTTTCATATTACCTACCTGCCTAGTAGTCCCTTTAACTGGAGATGCCGGGGATTGAACCTGAGACCTTCTGCATGCCAAGCAGATGCTCTGCCCCTGAGCCACAGCTCCTGTGTGGGCACAGAGCCTATATGTGCAAACTGTCCCAGTGACCGGGAACACTGTAAAACCTGCGTTCCTCATCGCAGAACATAAAAGAGAGACACGCTTTGATTCTGTGCCCACACAGTAGCAAGCAAGAGCAAGTGGGAAGCCAGTCTAGCACGCTCAATTGTGGGTAGGGGTGGTGTTGGCATTTTCAGTCCTGTTCCCCCTCTACATGCACAGCCTTGCACCCACACACGCCACATCTACAGGTTCCCATACATCAAGATCAGTCAGATAATGCTCCACACGCCTTTTCTCCTGGAAGCGCAATAGACTGCTGCACCTGGAAGGGCTCTCTTTGTAATTTGAGGAATTATTTCCCTAAAAGGGACTGCTGAGCTCCCTTCTTGCCAATGTGGTGTTGTGGTTAAGAGCGGTGGTTTGGAGCAATGGACTCTGATCTGGAGAACCGGGTTTGATTCCCCACTCCTCCACATGAGTGGCGGACGCTAATCTGGTGAGCTGGATTTGTTTCCCCACTCCTGCGCACGAAGCCAGCGGGGTGACCTCCCAAGGAAGCCTGTTCCACTGAGGAACCGCTCTGTCAGAAAGAGTTTGAGGAAGGAACAATGGGGGGGGGTGAAAGGATGACAGCGAGACTGTCAAGATGGGTGGATGGACCTGAAACTTTCATGCCGATAAAAGGATGAGGAAATGACAGGAATAAACTGCTTGACTAGATGGCCTCCTTTCCACCTTCCCTCCTCACCTGGAATATTTCAAAACCTGCGATGTCCAGAATGCCAATGAAGGATGCCCCCTGGCGCTTGGTACGGTCCAGCGCACGGTTGATCCGATGCACCAGCCACCGGAAGAGCCGCTCATAGGTGGCTTTGGCCAGCGCTTCAACGGCAAAGTCAGCCTGGGGAAGGGACAGAGAGGCGGGAATTGGGCTTGGCACACTTTGGCTCCCATGGTCCCCATCCCACCCCAGCAAATCACCCTTCCTGTGTCGATGCATCCTTCATCCACCCCACACCTGCCCACTCACCCAGACTCCAACCCCCACTGACCTGCTCCTTTGTCTGAGCCTTCTGCACGTAGTCTCGGCCGACCTTGATACGTGGGGTGAGGATGGCACGGGAGAACTCTGTGACGTTCAAGCCCAGGAGGTGGCAGAGCTTCTGGGCAGCTGGAATGGACAAGAGACATGTCGGCAGCAGCTCTCTGGTTGCCCATTCCCCGATCGCTCATAACTGCTAACCCCCGCCCAAACCTGGTGGACCCTGGAAGAAAACAAGCTTCCGGCAGACTGGGGAATAGCAGTGTTAAGTAAATGTGCTATAGAGCTGAGAGCGACTTCAAACAATGCCAAACCAGGCATGATAGAAGCTGCGGTTTGATGCCGTTTAAGAGCAGTAAAGACCCACGTATCTTGATTGAATCATCTCCTGCAATTCGGCATTTTTATGAAACACAGTGAAACAGTCCGGTCTCAGATTTTCCAGGCTTGTTTTTTTTTTTTTAGAGTAAGTTTAACCCACAAGATCTCAATCTGGTCAGAATATTGTGGGGTTGTTTTTTTAAATTGTGCCACTTGTGTAGATTTTATTTTTTGTTAGCTTTCATTTTAAGATTATACCGCTTTGCAATCAGTCAAAATTCAAGTAAAACTGACCACGGTAGCCAAAAACAGTGGAAATGCATTTGAAAATGAGAAGGGGCTCTTCCATGCAAATGCAGTCACAAAAAATCACTTTACGGTTTCCAAGGCCAAGCCCCAGCCCTGAAGGTGAGAAGGCAATTCAGCCCTGCTGGTTTCCCAAAAGATGCCCGGCCCCCTATCGGAGCTCCCCCCTACCTGTGTTATCAGGCATGGAAGCCTGGTCCGTGTTTCTCTCTTTGCGGAAAGAAATGTTGCCAAACTGCAGCACAGCCGAGACCATCCGCAGCATACCTGAGAGCCAGGTGACACAAAGAGGCATTTCTCCTTTGCTCTTTCTTCTTTATTATTTTGCAAATCCATCTTTCCATCCACCCACTTTAAACACTGAAGTCCATCTTTTTTTAAAAAAGGTTAGGCAGCAAGTTGAAGCCAGACTAAAGGACCAACTTAAAGCACGCAGCACGTTAACGTTGCGGAACTTACTGCCACAGGGTATTGCGACAGCCACTAGTACAAACAGCAATAATAATGGTTAGCATTTATATGGTGCTTCCAGTGATCCCAAGCCACTCCACGTACGTTACCGCCCTGGAACCCTTTCAAACAATCTTATAGGGTAGGGTCAGTATTCTGCTGTGAGTGGCTTTCCCAGGCCACCTATGGTGCAATCCTGAGCAGAATTACAGCTTTCTAAATCCATGGAAGTCAACAGGCTTAGAAGGGTGCAACTCGACTTAAAGTTGCACTGTTAGTGAGCTCACAGCAGAGGCAAGGTTCCAACCAGAGACTTCCTGATGCGTATCTCAGCCGTTACGGTACACAAGCATAAACCTAATTTTTTTTTAATAATTCCAATCGCTTCAGTGTGGGAGGATAGGATTACTATTATTATTATATTAGTTTATTGCTCATTAACAACAAAGTCATATGCATATACGTATGACACACAGTTGCCTAGAATGTATAAAAATACATGAAGTGTAAAAAGCTTATAATAAATTTATACATGTTCAACAAAATCTCTTAGGCTACATGCCAGTGTCATTTACCTCCGTATGGTGCGGGAGAAATGGAAAACACAAACCATGTGCTCCTGAGATGTGGTTATTTCAAGGGTATTCGGCGGAACCTGATCCATCCACTTATTAATTTAATGGAATCAGAGGAAGAGGTAATGGAACTTCTTTGGGACGGGGACTCTTTGTCTCTTTCAAATTGCCAAATTTTGCTCTGCTGCAATTAAGATCCATACGGGAAAGGTAACTGTTTTTAAACTGTGATATTTTAAACAGGAGAGATCTTAATCTCTCACAGGTTGTAGCTGGACTTTTATTCTAGCTTTTGCCGTAAATAAATGTCTTTGTATTTGTGTCATTTACCTCTATAGTTTTGAAACCATTACCTGGGTTTCCTAATCTCAGCTGCCAATAGCAATGACTCAAGGCTATTCTGGAGCGTTATAAATGCTAATCAAAACACAAAAGTTAGTTCATCAAACTCCATTTCCACGTCAAACTGGATTCAATATTTTGCTTTATGCAGACCCCTCTTTAGATAGGATTACTGGCAGCCGCTAGTTAGGGCAGCCAGAACTGCAGGCCTCACGTTCAAATATAGAACATCTCCGCACACCTGACACTAAGTGAGGCATGGTATCATCATCTGTGCCTTGCTTACGAACTTCCCAAAGGGCCTCTGGTTCATCCTAGATGGCCAACGGTAGGCTGACGTAGATCGCTCACTGGTTGGACCCTGCATGGCCGGTTCTCATGGGCTGCCGTTTGCTCTCTGCCCCTCCTGCCTTGCATTCACGTGAGAAGTACTACTCACAGTGTATCTCTTCGTGTGAAAAGCCCATGATGTGCATAGACTCCATGGTCTCCTGAAAGATCTCTTTGTCCTGTTGCCCTGGGATGGGCAGGTACCCGTTGGACAGGAAGCGATACTGATTGAACGGCTCCAACAGCAGCTCCGCTGGAGGGCACAAGAGAAGAAGAAGAGCTTCTTAAGACCACATCTCCCTGTCTGGAGATCAGTCCCAAAGTCCGGTCCTGCACGCAGCCGCCCCAGCTCCCTTCCCACCTTCAGCGATGGAACAGCAGGTGTTCAAACAACAACAACAACCCCACAGCTGCCATGGAGCAGGAAGGGCTGGACTTGGAGGAGGCTGTCCCCCACCAGAAGGGGCGAGCTGAGAAGAGTTTACATCTGAGGAACTAGTGGGAGTGACAACTCACTCCAGAATACCTTCCTCCTATGAGAAAGAAGAGCAAAGTTTCCTAGCATGCCTTCACCCAGTTTTTAACGCCTTAAATAGGTGTCAGAACTTCAACGTGGGGATAGAGGAATCAAACCTTTCAAACAAAAAACCTTCTCTGCTAATTCCAGACGTAACAGCCAGTGTGGTATAGTGGTTAAGAGCGGTGGTTTGGAGTGGTGGACTCTAATCCGGAGAACCGCGTTTGATTCCCCACTCCTCCACATGAACGGTGGAGGCTAATCTGGTGAACCGGGTTGGTTTCCCCACTCCTCCACATGAAGCCAGCTGGGTGACCTTGGGCTAGTCACAGTTCTATTAAGAGCTCTCTCAGCCCCATCTATCTCACAAGGTGTCTGTTGTGGGGAGGGGAAGGAAAGGTGATTGTAAGCCGGTTTGATTCGGCCTTAAGTGGTAGAGAAAGTCAGCATATAAAAACCAACTACTACTCCTACTCCTCTTCTTCTTCTTCCTCTTCTTCACAAGCCAATTGTGATGGACTCAGCATTAAGGGAAATGCACTCTACAAATGCCCAGAGGCACTTCTTTATCGCTACTTCAGACGTGGGGCCAAGTTCTAGCATGTCTAGATTCTTTGGAAGCAGGCTGGTGCTGGGTCTGGGGGGGGGGGCAGAGTGTAGGAGTGGGGAAACAAACCCAGTTCACCAGATTAGCCTCCGCCGCTCATGTGGAGGAGTGGGGAATCAAACCCTGTTCTCCAGATCAGAGTCCACCGCTCCAAACCACCACTCTTAACCACTACACCACGCTGGCGTGCGACCTGACAGAGCAAAGAAAGGAAGTCTACCCATGTGCTGCTTTGGGTAATACAAAAAAAATGGTTTACCTTTCATGTGTTCACCAGCGCCCACTAAAAGCTGGTAAAAGATGTGGAAGGTTCGCTCGTCCTTGGCCTGACGAATGGCTCGCGACTTCTCCAACAGATCTGGGCAGCTCAGGGTTAAGGTCGAGAAGCTAAAAGGCATCTGGACACAAACCTGACTCTTCCCCACCACAAAATCGCCACCAGCACCCCCCTGCTCTGGCCACTTAGGAGTCCCAGCTGCAGCACCGCCCCTTGCGATAGCTCCCAGTTCCCAGAATCCCTTGTGTTCCTTAAACTCTACTACAGGGGTGTCAAACATAAGGCCCGTGTGCTGGACCCGGCCCCTTGAGAGCTCTTATCCGGCCCGTGAGCCAGACGAGGCAGCCACCTGCCCCCCCCCCCCCCACTCTCGGCATGGCCCGGCCTGACCCGGCCTGACCCAGTGGCATTTATGTCACATCCAGCCCTCATAACAATTGAGTTGGACACCTCTAGTCCTTGTTTCAAATCTCTTCACTCGTTTTCACAGAATTCTACTCGCCCAAGAGCAGGATACATGTCTCTATATTGGCTCCGACAATGTAGCCAGCTACATCAAAATTAATCCGAATAAATTTACCCTAAAGGGGGGAATTAATTAGAGGGGGAAAGAAAAAATTAGGAAAGATTAGCGATATGCAAAAAGGAATTGATTTGATTTATAAACAGAGGCCGCTATCACATAACATCTAGAATCTTTTCTGTAGCCTTATTTATCAGTTTTCTTTGAAACTGTCCTGACTTTATGATGAGAAAGTGCTCAATGTTGCATTGTTATACATCCCACCTACGCTCAGAGGTCAGAAATATTTCCCTACATCAACTAAAGATGGCACTAGAACTGGTGAATCCTTAAGCAGGAGGAGAAGAAACTTGTGTCTACGCAAGTGGAAAAGACTAGCAGAAACTGTTATTTTTCTTTTCAACAAGAAAGAAAAGAAGCATGCACCCCCCCCCCACACACACACACATTTTTCTTAAGAAGGAGGGGCTAGAAACTGACATCTCTCAACAAAAACGAAAGGGGAATCTGAAAACACACCTTCCACCAGAAGAAAACTGGTTTTTCTGACAAACGTGGGAAGGTTTCCCAAGGAGAAGGGAGGATTATTGACCTAGCTCTACATACATTAGGGAATTTGAAACTTGTGTGAATCCAGCCCTTCCCTAAGGGCTCAGGGTGGGTTCGAGAAATTATAGATGAATAAAAGGATGCTCATCACTTAAAGGTCACTGTCAGTGCAACAGACAAATAGATTTGCAGGAACAAAAGAATAGGAACAGAGGAAAGATAAAATCTAAACAAATTCTACATGCTTGGGGATAGGTGGGGACGGAAGCCAATGGCAACAGCTAATACAGATGTGTGGGCTGGCTTCTTGCTATTCAACTTGCCTCACAGGGCATTTGGATTTAACATTGCTCCCTTTCATAGAAGAATCATAGTTGGGAGGGACCACCAGGGTCATCTAGTCCAACCCCCTGCATAATGCAGGAAATTCAAAACTACTTTCCCCCCACACCTTGGTGGTCTCCAATCTAAGTACCAACCTTGCTTATCTTCTGCGATCTGACAAGATTGGGCTGTACCATGCTGCCTTCCCCTCCCCACTAAGCTACGAATGTCTAATTAACGGGCACAAGCTTTTGCTGGAATAAACGTGGTTAGTCTTCAAGGTGCCGCTGGACTGCGATTAGATGTGTATAGTGTTTTAGAGCTGCAGCAATACCAGGGCTCCTCCAATTAAGAGCCAACCATCAACCTTGACTCTTGTTCCTTTCCTTTATCCCTTAGAAGCTCCTTGATCCATTGATCTTGAGCAGCGTAAATCTAATGTTTGAGGGATATAAGGACTGAAATAAATCTTGCCACTGACAATGTAGCCTCGGGATCCCTGTCACTTAATAAAAGAGGCATTATGTCAGACACAGAGGCATTAGATTTATATGTTAAAAGGGGAGATATAATGCAATCAGAGTTCCTCATAAAAGCGGCCTTCCAAGAGGGCATGAGCTAATGAATCGATAGCGCCAGAAGAGCAAGGACAGGTCCTGTCTGTGTGTGTGTTAAGTGCCATCAAGTCGCTTCCGACTCATGGTGACCCTATGAATCAGCGTCCTCCAAAATGTCCTATCTTTAACAGCCTTGCTCAGATCTTGCAAACTGAGGGCTGTGGCTTCCTTTATTGAATCCATCCATCTCTTGTTGGGTCTTCCTCTTTTCCCGCTGCCTTCAACTTTTCAAAGCATGACTGTCTTTTCCAGTGACTCTTGTCTTCTCATAATGTGACCAAAATATGACAGCCTCAGTTTAGGCATTTTAGTTCTAGGGTCAGTTCAGGTCCTGTCTGGGTATGGTATATTCAAAATCCTGCCCTGCATAACCATAGAGGGGTTAGCATTCAGTCTAGCTAAACAGAAGGCTCTAGAAAGACAAGGAGTGGTCAAATAATAAGTATAAGCGGGCAAACTGACTCTTGTTCCAGAAAATTTATCTTAAAAAAAAAAAAAAGAAGACCGAAAGACTTACAAATCGTGAGGAGTTGTCGTTTTTGACGGTTTTTGCATTGCCAAAGGCTTCTAAGATAGGGTTGGCTTGCAGTAGCTGACGCTCCAGTTCACCCTACGGGGAAAGGAAGTGGGAGAAAAAGGTGATGCACACTGAGGCCCTGTGCAGAAGAAACCGCATTCATGGCAGAACTCCCAGCCTAGCAAGGGGCATGACAGGGAACTGGGGAGGGAGGGCCACCGGCTACAGGGCAGGGGAAATACTCCCACAAACTCCAATCCTAGCAGAGTACGTGTGGGTTTTCGAGAAGGGGCGCTTCCTTGGAAAGCGGAGTTGGGGGGGGCGGGTCCTTTGCACTATCGCCATCCCCGAGCAGGAGACGCCGTTTGGACACAGACACAAACACGTTAACGTGATGAAGCAAACCCTCCCAGACCCTGAAAAGCACAACAGAAAACTACTCACGTAGGAAGCAGGGTTGGAGGTCTATGGAGGACAGGGTGGGGATGACATCACGCAACATAAAATTGTGAAGGGGGTGGGGGGGCAAGGAGCGGGGACAAAGAAACAAAACAAAACACCAAAGGGTTAAAACCGGATCACAAACAAAGGGAACAATGCAGTGACATGAAGTGGGAACCAATGAAGGGGAGATGGAGAGAAGGTGTGTGTATGTATGGGGCGGGGGACACCCAGGATTTCTGGCTCCCGTTCCCAGCTGCCTCAACCTGCTAGATTTCTTGTTCCTTTCTCAGAAAGCCCTTGAGTCCTGGCTCTGAGGAGGGAAGAGCATCAAGGAAATCATTTAAAAACAAAACACACACAAAAAGTTAAAAGACCAACAACGAAAGCACGTCAAGCTAGAAGTGCAGCCAAAAAATCAAAAAGGGAGGCAGGGCCAGGAGCAGCAGCCAGTGAGTGATCAGCAACCAGCATGTGGGGGGTTGGTGGAGAGGGGGGGTGTAAGTGAGGGGGGGCTGCATCTCAGCAGCATGCAAAATGCTCTCTTGCCTGTTGCTTGGTTTCGTTCAGGTACTCCGGCTGGGGTGGCAAAACAACAGAGGGGGGGATTAATACCAGCTCTCCCTCCGGGTTCCTCCCCATGTCACCCCCAGCCAAGAACAGGGACTTTCTGCCCCGACCCCACAAAGTGAGGCCACTGGCTCACTGGCACACCACACAGGCCACATCACTTCTGTGCCACAAGCACCTCGCACACACACAAACACACAAAAGCACTTCTTTGCAAGGGAGAGAAGAAGAAGAGTTGGTTTTTATATGCTGACTTTCTCTACCAGTTAAGGAAGACTCAAACTGGCTTACAATCACCTTCCCTTCCCCTCCCCAAAACAGACAGCCTGTGAGGTAGGTGGGGCTGAGAGATGACCTTACAATCACCTTTCCTTCCCCGCAACAGACACCCTGTGAAGTAGGTGGGGCTGAGAGAGTGTGATTAGCCCAAGATCACCCAGCTGGCTTCATGTGGAGGAGTGAGGAATCAAACCCGGTTCTCCAGATCAGAGTCTACCGCTCCAAACCACCGCTCTTAACCACTACACCACACTGGCTCTCATCTCACACCCCAAGGGCAAACTGCAGCTGCAGTCGTCTTGTTTGTGGGCTTCCCAGAGGCAGCTGGGGGCCACCGTGTGAACACAATCCTGGACTTGATGGGCCTCTGGCCTGATGCAGCAAGGCTCACGTTAGGTTCTTATGATTTACCTGAGAACAACCAAAAGGCCCACCTTAAAAAGGTGGCGAGGCTGGGCATTTGCCAGCATGCCGGAGTGGCAAAGGACCCTGCCGCCTCAACAGCGCCACCCTTCTGCCACAGCACCCCAAAATATTAGAAGAGAATTCTGTTTGCCCGCCCCCGTTTCATGCCAAGCACTGCATCCGCACATTGCCACCCATCGCGCTCTCGTTGCACTATAGCGCAGTCACTCGCAATTGGGTTGTCCAGCAGTTGCCAGTGATTGCTACCACACAACAGTAGTGAAATATCCAGTGATGTCTGGATGTACTGGAGGACAGAGGAATTGGCCTATTTTTGCCAACTTAACTTTTTAAGGTGCCAAGTTAAAATGCCAGTGCCTGGGCCAGAAGGCCCCCAGGATCCTGAGGTTGCCCTCCTCAGCTCCCAGGTTCCCACCTTGCCTCCACTTTGGGAGGAAAAAAATGATCCCAGAGAATAAATGGGTACTAGTCAAATTGGATGCTAGTCATGATGCATACCTATCCTCTCCAGGATCAGAAGAGCATGCCTATCATATGAGATGCTGTGGAACACAGGCAGGATAATACTGCTGCTGTCGTCGCTTCCTAGAGGCACCTGGTTGGCCCCTGTGTAAACAGGCCGCTGGACTTGATGGACCTTGGTCTGATCCAGCAGGGCTTTCCTTATGTTCTTGTGGAGGATGGGGCTATCCATGGCTACTAGTAAAAATGAATGCTAGTCATGATGCATACCTATTCTCTCCAGGATCAGAGGAGCATGCCTATTGTATAATGTGCTGTGGAACACAGGCAAGATAATGCTGCTGCAGTCGTCTTGTTTGTGGGCTTCCTAGAGGCACCTGGTTGGCCACTGTGTGAACAGACCGCTGGACTTGATGGACCTTGGTCTGATCCAGCAGGGCCTTTCTTATGTGGGAAGGATCTCTGTATAAGATCCCAGACAGTCAGACTGCCGCCATACTTCTCCCAGATCAGAGATAGCCTTCAAATAGGGCAGTACCAAACATGAAAGGCACCGAGGGAAGAGTTATTAGAATGCAAGCAGTGTGCCACCCCACCCCACAGTTGTGAAATCCCCAAGAACTTCAAAAGGAAAAACAACAACAACAACATCAATATCTTATGTCAAAGCCCTTCCCAAATCCTGTTGGCCAGAGCAAGCAAACACCCCTGCTGTTAGAACGGCGGGGTGGCCCTGGATTTGTTTCTTATTGCGCAACTTTTTGCAAGATGCAATTGTATTCAGGACAGGGCCTTTCGTCTGCGGGCCTTCAAAGGTCAAAGCTGGCGCGGCCGGAAGGAAGGCAGACGGACACAAAGACACAGGCCGGGGGTGGGGGTGGTTGTTTGGTGAGGAGACAACAGAGCGAACAGCAGAACAGAGGTGGAGATGAGCGACTTGGATACAAGAAGAGGCTCGCTTTCTTTTTGAAAGAACAGGCACGGAGGATAAAATGCAACTCTGGGGCTCACACCTGCTTGGACACCATGACCTGTAATGCAGTGCTTATCCATCCCAATTCCAAACGGGCCCGGAAACAAGCACTGCATTCGCAGATTGCTGCACATCGCGCTGTTGTTCTGCAATAGAGCAGTCACTTGCAATTGGCTTATCCAATGATTGCTACCATGTAACGGCAGTGAAAAATCAAGTGATGTGTGGGTGTACTGGAGGGCAGGAATTGGCCTATTTTTACCAATGTAACTCTTTAAGTTGCCGAGTTATTGAAGAAGAAGAAGAGTTGGTTTTTATATGCCGACTTTCTCTACCACTTAAGGGAGACTCAAACCAGCTTACAGTCTCCTTCCCTTCCCCTCCCCACAACAGACCCCCTCTGAGGTAGGTGGGGCTGAGAGAGTGTGACCAGCCCAAGGTCACCCCGCTGGCTTTGTGTGTAGGAGCGGGAAAATAAATCCAGTTCCCCAGATTAGCCTCCGCCGCTCATGTGGAGGAGTGGGGAATCAAACCCAGTTCTCCAGAACAGAGTCCACCGCTCCAAACCACCACTCTTAACCACTACACCACGTTGGCGCCCTCTGAGGAGGGAAAGGCTCTCCACAGGTCACTGAGAATCGATGACTTAGAGGAGGGCAGGGAGCTGTTCCTGACGGCAGCAGAGGATGGGACTCGCAATAATGGGTTTAAATTGCAGGTGGAAAGGCTGGATATTAGGAAAACATGTTTAACAGTAAGAGTTGTTCGGCAGTGTAATTGGCCACCTAGGGAGGTGGTGAGCTCCCCCTCACCGGCAGTCTTTAAGCAGAGGCTGGAGAAAACACTTGTCAGGGATGCTCTAGGCCGATCCTGCATTAAGCAGGGGGTTGGACTAGATGGCCCGTATGGCCCCTTCCAACTCTATGATTCTATAATTACTCAGTCCCAGGGCTCCAGGGCTGACGCCTGGCATTCCTAACAGCGCCCCAGGCTAGCTCTGGGTGGAGCCACAGCCAGCCAGCCGGCAGCTGCTCTGTTCAGGTGAGGCAGGTACTTCTGCCTCACAGCCTCCAGGTGAGCAAACGCACACGTGTGAGTCACCCAAAAACCACGATGCTCTAATTCAGGAATGCAAACAACGGCGGGAAGGGGGCACGTCAGGCTGCATTGTTCACAGGGGAGGAGAATCTTTCTCAGAGGTCAGCGTGGTGTTGCCTGCAAAGGGGGGTGGCGGCAGGGGCAAAGAGTTCAGGTTGGAGGCCACTCACCGGCAAGTTGTGGTCTTTCCGGGCTTTGTGGGATGAAGCCACGTGCGCCAAGTACTGGATCACTTTTTTTGTGTTCTCCGTCTTGCCGGCGCCGGATTCCCCCCTGCCAACGAGACCAGACACTGAGGGTGAGAGAAGATGGGGGCACCAGAGCCCCGGATGGAGCATGCATTGTGCCCTCTCCTGATCCATTTCCAGCAGCATAGACTCCTTGAAGAAGTCCACGCTCCTGCCTTCCTCCTTTCTCTGCCTGGGTCTGCATTTCATACCAACTGAGCTGCTGTATTCGTAGCAGCTAAGGGCGGGCCATGAGCTGAGAAGACCACAGTTAAAAATATTGTCGAAGGCTTTCACGGTCAGAGTTCATTGGTTCTTGTAGGTTATCCGGCTGTGTGACCATGGTCTTAGTATTTTCTTTCCTGACGTTTTGCCAGCAGCTGTGGCAGGCATCTTCAGAGGAGTAACACTGAAGGACAGTGTCTCCTCCTCAGTGTTACTCCTCTGAAGATGCCTGCCACAGCTGCTGGCAAAACGTCAGGAAAGAAAATACCAAGACCACGGTCACACAGCCCGGATAACCTACAAGAACCACAGTTAAAATCCAACAACTCAACCATGCACTCGTGAGATGGGGATAATAATATTACCACGTCTGCAAGGATGACTGAGGGAACAGCTGCTTCCACAGATGATTATCTATGTAACTTTCACTGCTGCAAATGCAAAGCATTCAGAGACAATGGAGTGTCCACGCAGCAGATTTCTGTGCACTTTCCTCACCTCAGAGCTCCCTCGTGGCCACTATTCCCCCCTACATCAAAGGGCTTTTAAAAACCAAATTACTATTTTAGATCACCACAGCATTATAACGTTATGATGATCTACTGCCACAATCTACCACAATGCGACACTGTGCAGCCTGCACCTTTCCCCATGTAACTCCATAAAGAAAAAGGCTAGATTTACTTTTGAAAAATGAAAGCTCAAAAGGAATGTGTTGTTGCAATAGATTCTTATAATGCTATAGAAATGTCAGCTACTGCTTTTCCCCCTAAAGTTGGGGGGGGGGGAAGGAGAGAACTCTCCAGTGGAGGGCCTGTTGGCTGCCAGGGATGAGATTAGGCAGGTGGCACTGATATGGGCAAGACCTGCAAATATGCACATCTTCCCATCCACAAAACCATTCAAAACAACTTTGTCTGCAATCCTTCTGAAAAGATCATACCCAACCAGGTAGCAAAGTGGGGGAAACCACAGAAGCAGGATGAATACAGGATGTTGTCATGTGGAAGAAGCCTATGAAACATAAGTGCTGTGAACTTTCTCAAACAGAAATGCCATCCTATTAAAGAATTCTGTCAATTAGTTTTAGCCAATTACTAATTCTGCACAGATTTGCTTATGGGGGTGGGATAGCCTGGGCGGGCAGCATGCTTTGGTTTTAAGAGGATGCATTCACATGTCTTAAAGCTAGTCTCAGAAGAGGCATTCCCTCATCTCACACACAGGAGGGAATGCCTCTTCTGAGATGGTACTGCTTGTCTGTCTGTCTATCGATATATCTAGTACTGCTCATACAGCTATGGTCTTGGGCAGAAAATAAAGGAATAAAAAGGGCTTGTCTCTAAGTGTGGCTGCATTAAAAATAACGAAATTTTAAATCCCATTGCCCAGTTAATCAAATCAACATTATTCAGTGTTATTTCACATGCTGCGTTTTCAGGCCCAGGTTGGGCATTCTGCTAGTTCTACCAGTAGGGCCCAAGAGGAAAGGTTTTGATAAGGAAAAGTGCTTCCTCCCCACCACAGCCAGGGAAGCCTGGCATATGAATGAAGCCCGGTGACAAAGTGAATGGTATTCATAAGGGTTAACGTGCACAGCAGTTTCCCGTGAAATGGTTCTCTGTGGAGCCATGTGTGTGTGTTAAGTGCCGTCAAGTCGCTTCCAACTCATGGAGACCCTATGAATGAAAGTCCTCCAAAATGTCCTATCTTTGACAGCCCTGCTCAGATCCTGTAAATTGAAGGCCGTGGCTTCCTTTATTGAGTCAATCCATCTCTTATGGAGCCATACCAGGAGTAAATTATGAGAACAGGAGAGATTCTTCCAAGCCTGCTGTTAACAGCTGACCTTGCCCATTAATACCTTCATATTCTGGGTTTGTGCTTCTGGCACGACAAAAAGGCATACAAAAACAGAGGCGTGGAACAATGTTTGACCCTTTGGCACAAAAAGTTTCAAATCACCCCAACCCTGGCGACACTCACGTGCACAAGATGGACTGATCCTCTCGGTCTGTAGGGGGCAAGAAAGAACATTTAGAGTCCATCTCTCCTACTGGAGACTCAAGATCGCTGGTCCTCCATTGGAGGGCACCAGAGATGTGCATTCATTCATCTTCCCAAACTCAAGTTTCCACCGTCACAGGAATTTAGAACCTCCACGTCACATACCACACGACGCAAGCACCCCTCCAAGGGTACTTCTTTCCCCCTCCCACCCTCCAATTTCGTTAGGGAGCAGGAATCCTTTGCGCTTCTCTTCCCAACTGCAGCAAGCCTGGAGTAGAGGAGGTTGAGGGGGGACATGATTGCTCTCTTTAAGTATTCGAAGGGCTGTCACTTAGAGGAGGGCAGGAAGCTGTTCCTGTTGGCAGCAGAGGATAGGACTCGCAATAATGGGTTTAAATTGAGGGCGGAAAGGTACCGGCTGGATATTAGAGGGAAAATTTACAGTAAGAGTTGTTTTGACAGTGGAATCAGCTACCTGGGGAGGTGGTGAGCTCCCCCTCACTGGCAGTCTTTAAGCAGAGGCTGGACAACACTTGTCAGGGATGCTCTAGGCTGATCCTGCATTGAGCAGGGGGGGACTAGATAGCCTGCGTGGTCCCTTCCAGTTCTGATTCTATAAGCCACCCAGAAATTCTTCCCTACCCCCCATCTATTCCAGCTGTTCCTTCCTCCAATTCATACCTTGCAACATGCTTCGGTAGGCAGCCTCAGAGATGGCATAGATATGAGGGGGCATCTCGTGGCGCTTCTTGCCCCGGTACATCTCCACGATCTGCTCTGTGTAAATGGGCAAGTTCTTGTAAGGGTTGATGACCACGCAGAAAAGCCCTGAATATGTCTGTGGCAGGGGAGGAAAGGAACAGTTAACACTTGTTATTTCCTCCAAACAGCACACATTCACACACAGAGAGAAAGTTTAAGATATAGCTCATACGAAGGCCTAACTGCACAGTGCATTTCCCCTAAGATACACCACATGAAGCTGCCTTATACTGAATCAGACCCTTGGTCCATCAAAATCAGTATGGTCTAGTCAGACTGGCAGCAGCTCTCCAGGGTCTCAGGCTGAGGTCTTTCATAAAACTTTACTGCCTGGCTCTTTTAACTGGAGATGCCGGGGATTGAACCTGGGACCTTCTGCAGGCCAAGCAGAGACTCTACCACAGTAGTAGAGTCTCTGCTTGGCCTGCAGAAGGTCCCAGGTTCAATCCCCGGAATCTCCCGTTAAAGGGACTAGGCAAGTAGGTGATGCGAAAGACTTCTGCCTGAGACACCGGAGAGCTGCTGCCGGTCTGAGTAGACAATACTGACTTGGATGGACCGAGGGTCTGATTCAGTATAAGACAGTTTCATGAGAGTCAAAGGAAGGCCAATATGGTCTCAGGCAGGGGTCTTTCACATCACCTACCTGCCTAGACCTTTAATTGGAGGTGCCGGGGATTGAACCTGGGACCTTCTGCACGCCAAGCAGATGCTCTACCACTGAGCCACAGCCCCTCCCCTGGTTTGGTTCGACACGTATGGTCTGGAAGTCCCGGGCATGCATGGCATGTGGGGAGAGGGGGCTGAGGCCTTCTCCCTGGACCATTTTCCCAGCCTCAAGTGACAGCTGGCTTATAGCGAGCCAAGTAGGGTTTTCAAGGCAAGAGACGTTCAGAGATGGTTTGCCATTGCCTGCCTCTGCATCTCAACCCTGGACTTCCTTGGTGGTCTCCCATCCAAATATTAACCAGGAATGATCCTGCTTAGCTTCTGAGATCTGATAAGATTGGGCCAGCCTGGGCTATCCAGGTCAGGGCAAAACAGACCTGGGGAGCTGCTATTTGCCCCATTGGGGAAATGTAACATGTACTGAATGGGCTATATGGAAACTTTCCCTAGTGGAGCCCAGAGTGATTCTCCAAGGCCAATTTAGGTGAGGAAAATGGCACGAGGGCAGGGAAACCTAAGTCTTCTCTCCTTGCATGCTGCAATCCTAATCCAAACTGGTCCTATGCATGCCTGGGAAGCATAGAACTGCCAGACTATTAATGCACTTTCAATCCACTTTCAAGGCACTTTGAAGCTGGACTTTACTGTGTGAACTAGCAAATTCCACTTGCAAACCATCGCTAAAGTGTACTGAAAGTGGATTATTTGGCATGTGTGAAAGCGCCCTATGTCTGTTGACATAGGGGGACGTTCTCAGGAAAAACGTATTGTTGTTCTCAAGGGGGCTCAGCGGTAGAGCATCTGCTTGACATGCAGAAGGTCCCAGGTTCAATCCCAGGCATCTCCTGTAAGGACTGGGTCATAGGTGATGTGAAAGATCTCAGCCTGAGACCCTGGAGAGCAGGTGTCAGTTTGAATAGACAGTACCAAGGTTGATGGACCAAGGGTCTGATTGGGTATAAGGAAGCTTCATGTGAAAGCTCTCTCAATTTACACAATTTATGTCAAGACATTATTTGAGAATTGACCACTATTTCTGTTTCAGCCAAATGTGGAACAAGGAGGAAAGAAGAGTTAAGACTTTGTCTCATTATTTCAGTTTATTAATCAAGCATGCGTTAACTTGGGGCAGGGGTTGTGTAACTTGGATGCTCTAGACAACACTTAGCCTGTGGTTTACATAAGCGGTGGTAAAGAGGGAGAAAGGGTAAGAGAAGAATGTGTGTCTGAGGAGAACCTGCTGTTCCAGTCGGAAATTTTCATCCCTGAAGTGAGAAGTCAAAGTGATGTTGGATCGGGGCATGTTCATCAGCCGTAAAAACAAAACTGAGATTAAAGGCAAGAAAACGGCACCCTTTTGGAATCTGCTGCCCAAAGCAGTCTTTTCGTGTGGCTTCCTGGCCAGCCTGGGAGCATGTTGACAGTCTTTTTAAAAAAAATCTAATCAGTGGCTCCTCTGTGAAACGGTTAAAACGCTTAGGGCTGTTTAGCTTGGAAAGAAGGCAGTTAAAGGGAGACATGCTAGAGGTCTAAAAATTATGCATAGTATGGAGAGAGTAGACAAGGAGAAGCTTTTCCCCCTTGCTCATAATACTAGAACACGGGGTCACCTGCTCAAGCTGGAAGGCGAGAGATTTACTTGGCTACAAGTAAAAATGGATACTAGTCATGATGCAGACCTATTCTCTCCAGGATCAGAGGAGCATGCCTATTATATTACGTGCTTTGGAACATAGGCAGGATGGTGCTGCTGCACTTGTCTTGTTTATGGGCTTCCCAGAGGCCCCTGGTTGGCCACTGTGTGAACAGACTGCTGGACTTGATGGACGGTCTGATCCAGCATGTCCTTTCTTATGTTCTTATGTGAACAGAGGGTCAATTTTGGCAAACGTTTGCTCTACAGGCTGCTGTTTTGCCAGTAGGGTGCCAACAGCTGAATTCTGCCCATGGCAGTGCGACTACGTGACTGCCTCAGCAAAGGCTGATGAGGCTGTACCGAAGGACCACAGACTACAGCCGCTCTGAGCGGAAACTACTGAATCAGCCTTCTAAACAGGACGTGAAGCAATAGGTTAAAATTATAGGGAAGGAGACACAGGTAAAACAGCAGGAAACACTCCTGAGCAGGTTCAATGCGGAAGACATTACTCAGGGAAGCCGCGCCGTCCTCCTTCCGTTGAGAATTTTTGTTTTCTTTGAAATCTATCCATCTCCCCATTCCAGGTGCTTCACACACGCTAGGTATTCTGCCTCAAAACAGGGGACATGTTTAGGTGTTCTGCCCCTGCCATTTCCACTTCTAAGATTCAGCGTGTTTGTGAATGTGCCCTCAGGAGAATTCATTTCACACCCGTCGCCGGCTCCTGTTCTGGCTAAACAGGTCTAGTCCGTTCCCCGCCCCGATACCCAGCTGCAGGGGTGGGGATCCAGTGGGGGGGGAGGGTGGGTGCGGGGCTGTCCGCGAGTCAGCAATGACGTGCGGCTTAGAGAATGTCGTGGTGCGGAGCCTCTGAGGACAGCCTTTTGTGCCCGCTTGGGTGCCACGGAAACCAGAGCTAGACAATACCAGGACAGAAGGGGAGGGGGACATACCTTCCCTTCTCCTCCACTCTATAGCAAACTGAGCATGATTTTTTTTTGGGGGGGGGAGGAAACTACCTTCAACTTTTTGGCATCGTGGTCACACACTTCACAAATCAGGAACAACAAAAGCCCAACCTTGCATTCCCCACTGCTTAGCACCAGTGTTCCTGTGACCGAACAGATTAGCACCTCAATACAACCACACCTGCCTATGAGGGAAACTCAGCCCTATGCACCCGGCCGACAGGGGCTATTCCCTAGTAGTGATGTGCTGGCTCCAATATGGTTCAGGCAGGCAAGGGGTGGGACCATGGATCAGTGATAGAGCATCTTTCGGGTGCGGAAGGTCCCAGGTTTGATCCCTGGCATCACCACTTATAAGGATCACTTCCTGAGCCCCTGGAGAGCTTCTGCCAACCAAATTGCCAGGCCAATGGTCTGACTCTGCATAATACCAGAGGTTACAAGACTTCAGCCCATAGCCTTCTGCACTGCATATGTTAACTGAATTTATGGCTTTGTTGTCTCATATTACCTATGTGTCATAAAGGATAATTACCTCATTTCTGATGATAGCTACAGTCCGGACATCAAAACGGGATACTGGCCAGCAGACCTGTCACTGTTATGGTTCTGTGTTATATTGTCAACACTTTTGCTTTTTGCGCTTGCTCATTATTTGTATACTGCAATACATGTTTTGCAATTTATCAATTTATTTGAATCTTTGCTGTTACTACTACTTTGCAAAATTTTGGAGTAGCTACAAGTTATTAGAAAAATGCCTTGTAACCTCTGGTGCTTTGCACACTTTTTTTTCTGTCTCCTATCAGAGGTCTCTCCCCCTTCTTTTTTTCTGACTCTGCATAAGGCAGCTTCATGTGAAGAGCCTGGTGACAACACAGCCATGAAGCCTTATATTGAATCAGACCATCACTCCATCAAGGTCAGTCTTGTCTACTCAGACCGGCAGTGGCTCTCCAAGGTCTCAGGCAGAGGCCTTTCACATCACCTACTCCCTGGTCCTTTTAACTGGCGATGCCGGGGATTGAACCTGGGACCTTTTGCATGCCAAGCAGATGCTCTACCACTAAGCCACGGCTCCTGTCCGTGGTTCTCCAGAGTCTCAGACAAAGGCCTTTCACATCATCGACTCCCTGATCCTTTTTAATTGGAGATTCTGGGGAATGAACCTGAGAACTTCTGCATGCAAAGCAGAGGTTCTTCCTCTCAGCCACAGCCCCTCCCAGCCAGGAGCTGGGACTGGGGGCATTCAGATTCCCTGGCAGAGGAGTGTTTACTGGATGAGAGAAAAGGGGTACTGGAAGCCAGAACTCCTTGGCTTCTATAGGACAGAATCATAGAATCATGAAGGGGCCACCAGGGTCATCTAGTCCAACCCCCTGCACAATGCAGGAAATTCACAACTACCTCCCCCACACACACCCAGTGACCCTTACTCCATGCCCAGATTTTGGCCAAGGTGCCCTCCCTCTCATCATCTGCCTAAGGTCACAGACTCAGCAATGCTGACGGATGGCCATCTAACCTTTTCTTAAAAACCTCCAGGGAAGGAGAGCTCACCACCTCGCGAGGAAGCCTGTTCCACTGAGGAACCGCTCTAGCTGTTAGAAAATTCTTCCTAATGTCTAGACGGAAAAGTCGAGTGGGGCAGAGAAAACGGGTTCAGAAGATCACAGCAATGGTGACAGAATGGGGTGGGAGGGGAACAGGGTTTAGCAAGAGAAGGAGCAGCATGGAGCCCGGACTCCTGGGTCCCCTGGACCACTCAACTCACATAGATGAGGCCCGAGTAGTAGCGGTCCTTGAGGTTGTGAAGCACGGAGGCCTCGTTGAGGCAGGTCAGCTCCGCCATGTCCTCCACCTTGGTGAACTTGGGGGGGTTCATCTTCTGGATGTCATCCTTGGCGACCAGCACCTGACGGCCATTCTCGGCAAGCTCCACCAGCACCTCGTCCCCCCGCTCCTCGCGCAGCCCGGCTGCCTCGAAGCCATGGCGCTCCGACGGGACCCACACCAGCCGCTTGGCCGTCCAATCCGCCTGGGATGCCGGGTTCCCCACCTGGTTCCGGTCCACAAACAGGTATCTCTCGGCGCTGGCATCGCCCCGCAGTGCGGGGGCCCGGACAGCCATGGCTGGAATAAAAAGCAAGGCAAGGTGAGCCAGGGCACGTTTGGATGACCTGTCAGTCCCGACCCTTCCCTCTTCCAAAATATCCCAAATCCCAGGTGCCACATATCCCCCCAACGCCACTGCACCCTCTGTATCAGACGAAGGGAGCTTTGACTGTCATGGTGAATGGTTTTATTTGCATTCAGCCATAGGCCATTACAAACATATCAAGGATACCACGGATACATAATAAAAGAAAATATTAGGTTAATAAAATTCTGGATTAATAATAAATATACATAATAAAACTATGCTAAATCGATGCATACAAAAACAACAAATAATAACTAAAAATTGTAGTGGTGTCCCAATCGGCCAATGGGACCCAGCGACCATTAAAATCAACTTGAAGGATCTGCTCCCTTAGCAGACATATTGGCCCTACTTTGACTCTCATGAAACTGTCTTATACTGAATCAGACCCTCGGTCCATCCAAGTCAGTATTGTCTACTCAGACCGGCAGCAGATCTCCAGTGTCTCAGGCAGAGGTCTTTCGCATCACCTACTTGCCTAGTCCCTTTAACGGGAGATTCCGGGGATTGAACCTCGGACCTTCTGCAGGCCAAGCAGTCTCTGCTTGGCCTGCAGAAGGTCCCAGGTTCAATCCCCGGCATCTCCAGTTAAAAGGGCCAGGCAGTAAAGTTTTATGAAAGACCTCAGCCTGAGACCCTGGAGAGCCGCTGCCAGTCTGAGTAGACAATACTGACGTTGATGGACCAAGGGTCTGCTTCAGCAGAAGGCAACTTAATGTGTTCATGACTCTCGAAACCCCACACCCCAAAAATCTTGTTGGTCTCTGAGGTGCCACCGGACCTGAATCTACCTCTTCTACTGCAGATCAACATGGCTATCCTCTGAAATGATCTCCAATGCACCCTGTCCTTGGTCCCTTTTTCCTGTCAGGTACCCCATCACCCCAGGCAACTAGAAGATCACATCTTGAGTTACTCTCTACCGGCTGGTCCCCTGTAGATCTTTTCAATGCTCCCTGCACATTCTCTCTCTCTCTCTGCTCCCTTTTCCGGAATCAGGGATGCAACACATCTGGAAAATTTCAGGGATGTGGGTATTTTCTTCCTCTGGAGGGAAAAATGCACATTTGGGGGAAGGGGAGGGAGGGGGGAGAGAGTATGGAAATATTTATAGCAGTTATTTGATCCCCCAAACACAGAACCCGTCCAAATCCTTCGGACTCCAAGAGTCTAACACAAACATTACAATGCCAATAACAGAGAGAGTTGTGTTTACAGAGCAATTGCTGGGAAATAAAATCTGGATTTTTGGCAAGGTGGGGGTCTAGCAGAGGAAAAGGAAAAGGGTTCCCAGCAAGAAGGCCGCGGTTCGGGTGGGTCAGGAGAGGAGATGGCAGCTGAGCTCAGGGAGGGGTTTGTGTCTGGAAACTGGAACGAAGCTGGCATTTCAGTATATTCCTATTCAGATGTATGTCCGGAACAGATTCCTTTTTATGTATGTCCGGAACAGATCCCTTCCCTCCCTAAGAAAAAAAAAAACACAGTTTCCCTTGAAACTATGAGGACAAAACAAACATTTCTCCCTGGCCCCTTTCTCGTCTTCATCATCACTAGCCTTTAAACACAATGCTCCACCTCTTGGAACAATCCATCACTACAAAGCCAATTCTGTAAAACGTACAATATTTAAGCTACGCAAAACCTCTAGCTGTTAAAAAAAAAAAGTAGCTTCCATGTATTGCCAAATTTGCATTTCCTGGTTGCAGGATTTGGGCATGCTGGTGTGGCCATGTGAGAGAGAGGAGGTAGGAAAGGCAGGCAGCAGAGACCTGACCGCTGCCATTCGGACACCGGATTAAAACCACCTCCCAGCCGAGCCTTTTCACTGGCTATGCATTCCAGCAAATAAAGTTGGCGTGGGAGGTTGGTAATGTATCCCTACGATTAGCCCATTCCTAATAACCGCAACTGAAGGCCAAGGAATCGACAGAGGCCGGGGAGAAAATCGGAACAAAAACATTTAGTCGTTTCAAAACAGAGGTCGCCTTACAAAATCGTCACGGCGGTATGCAAAACCCCTCGGCCGCTGTCAACCTCTACCCAGTTCAAAACTATTAAAACAGGAAGAAACTGGACTCGCATGCCCATAACGCTGGCTGCACCAGCAAGTCTTCGGCTAGACCGGAGATCTATCTTTCACTGCCAGCCAACATCATTTTTAAGCATATGTCTCAACCCATTTTTAAAGCATACATTCTCCCTCCTTCTCCCTCTCAGGCCATATCTGCACTACAGGCATCATACCAGTTTAATTCCTGCTCTGCAAAACCCCATAAGGGGTCACCATAAGTCGGCTGCAACTTGACGGCACTTTACATACACACACAGAGCTCCTAGTAATTGCTGTTTGGGGGCAGAAAGGTGACAGACATCTCCAAAAGAACTGCTAGCAACTACACTGAACTACAATTCCCAGGGCTTTTGTGTGGGCCGCCCTGACGGTTAAATAAGTACAGAACTGGCAAAAGAGTGCCGTGTTGATCTACCTTCACTTTGGCCATTTATGCAGGGTCAATTTCGAAGCTTGCTCAAAATGCGACCTTTAAAATGACTATTCACGGTCCCGATGCAGTATGCGCAGGCTTCCCGGTCACTTCCTGAAGGACGGTTCACCGTGAAAAACTAAAAAAATATGCGGGGCAATTCAGCCTGGAACGCGCTGCTAATTACCAAGCATAAATGGCCTTTATCTTTCTGTCCCCTCCTCCCTCCAGGTTTCTGGTTCTGAAAAAGCAACCGTTGCTGTGCGACTGGTATGATCCACCTCTGGCCAGGCTACAGCCTACATGCGGGTCCCGACGCACCTGGCTGTAGCAGATCTGCTCACAGTCAAGAAAGTTACGAACGAACGCAGACAGGAAACTGGGGGGGGGGGGGAACAGATGGGAAGAGACTCCAGGAATCCTACCTCCCGCCCAACCTCCACCCTCTTTCAGGCGCTTGCTGGGTTTCTCTCTTCTCTCGTAAAATCCAGGCGCTGAGACTCTCCTTCCCCATCTCCAGCTCGGAGACCCCAGGAAGCATCTGGTTGATGAGCCGGATTTTCCATCTCCCGCCGCCGCCACCACCGACTAGGCCCCCGCTGGGCTCATTGGTGCAAGCGGCAGCCTTCTTTGCTCGGGCCGCTGGAGCCAGACACTCCAGCCCTTGTTCCAGCCACCGGAGCTGGCCATGGAGGTCTATATCCACTTTGACATGGGGCCTCGCTCGTTCTTCGCATGAACAGGCCTGCAAAGAGCGCTCGGCGCTACTATTTCAAAAGCCACTTGTACGGTTCTTTTGCATCATACATGCTAGACATATCCCTTCTCATGTTCTGCTCAGCTGAGCACAGCCCGTGGTGGTCCCCTGATTCTTGGCACTTGGAGGCCAAGGAGAGAAGTTCCTGGACTAGGGTTGCCAACCTCCAGGTAGTAGCTGGAGACCTCCTGCTATTACAACTGATCTTCAGCCGATAGAGATCAGTTCACCTGGAGGAAATGGCAATTGGACTCTATGGCATTGAAGTCCCTCCCTTCCCCAAACCCCGCCCTCCTCAGGCTCCGCCCTAAAAACCTCCCACCTGTTGTGAAGAGGGACTTGGCAACCCTATTCCTGGACACACGCTATGATCTATAAGCCATACATCCCCAGTCCCTGATTGTGGTTACCCAGTCGTCAGGGAAAAGCACTCGGCCTATGCTCAAGGGCACTTTGCTCTTGACTGTTTCAGATCTGTCAGCCAGGGACCAAAAGTAGGATTGCCAACTCTGGCCTGGAGATTTGGGGACAGTGCCTGTGGAGGGGAGAATCAGCGGAAGTATTTCACCCAGAATCTGTGGTATACCATAGAGTCTGCCCTCTGATACTGCCATCTTCTCCATGACAGTTAACCTCTGTAGTTTGGAGATGTAATTCTGCGAGCTGTGATTCTGGGAGAACACCAGGCCAAGCCTGGAAACTGGCAACCATAACAAAAAGCCTTTCTATGGAGGGCGGGGGGACACACACACAAAACGGCCGTGGATCAAACAGAGACCCTTGGCGAACCAGGATGGATTTTGGGGGTGGCTCAGAGGGCATTTTTACAGAAGAGGAAAAGGAAAGAATGTCCTCACAGTCCTGTGGTGTGTGTGGAGGGGAGAAGCGGCTCCGCTTCCTCCCACAAAGAGCAAAGGGTGGCTGCCGACGCCCTTTGGCTGCCAACCAAGGCAGGTGCAACGGCTGAGCGTACCTTTGCCAGGCAACCGCCTGCTACAGCTGCCACACCCCTGCCAGAGAACCCAGAAGCTGCCATCTCCTCCCTGGCGCTAATGCACTAGGGCCTATCATTGGGGACCCCATTGGTCCCACTTCACCCTTCTGTGAACAGCAAGGATCCCTTCCCTTCCTAGGGAACAATGGAGCCCTGATATTGTAACCTCCCCACCACCACCACCCCGGCAAATATATTTCATTCCTGCACCGCTCTCACAAGTTCACTCCCATTCCCCAGAGATTAATACATTGCAAAACAAATAAATACCTCTCGGTGGTGTCAAATTCACAAATACCAACACTGGTTTATCTTCAGGTGGTATAACTCTTCCGCCTTTTGCAAATATGGACGCAGAGATTAGAATAAGTCAACCTCTGCGATCACTGCTCTTCCAGACTTACTAAACCTTTCACTTCTGACTGGGACACAAGAACTCTGGGATCTCCGTTCCGACTTGCACGTGACAAAGGGAGCGTTGACTCTCAAAAGCTTATACCCTGAAAATCTTGTTGGTTTATAAGGTGCTACTGGAGTGGTAAACTGCAGTACTGCAGTCCAAGCTCTGCTCACAATCTGAGTTCGATCTCGACGGAAGTAGGTCTCAGGTAGCCGGCTCAAGGTGGACTCAGCCTTCCATCCTTCCGAGGTCGGTAAAATAAGTACCCAGCTTGCTTGGGGTAAAGGGAAGATGACTGGGGGAGGCACTGGCAAACCACCCCATAAACAAAGTCTGCCTAGTAAAGGTCGGGATGTGACATTACCCCATGGGTCAAGAATGACCCGGTGCTTGCACAGGGGACTTTTACCTTTACTGGACTCAAATCTAGATCTTCTACTGCAGACCAACTCTGCTACCCTCTGAAAAATCTTTTACTTAGAATCATAGAGTTGGAAGGGACCACCAGGGTCATCTACTCCAACCCCCTGCACAATGCAGGAAATTAACAACTACCTCCCCCCTCCACACCCCGTGACCCCTACTCCATGCCCAGAAGATGGCCAAGAAGCCCTCCCTCTCATCATCTGTTTAAGGACATAGAATCAGCATTGCTAACAGATTGCCATGTAACCTTTTCTTAAAAACCTCCAGGGAAGGAGAGCTTACCACCTCCCAAGGAAGCCACTGAGGAACCGCTCTGTTAGAAAATTCTTCCTAATGTCTAGACGGAAATTCTTTTGATTTAATTTCAACTTACACACTAGGGAAGCGGTTGGACCATTAGATGACAATGGGAGTAAAGGAACTCTAAGGGAGGATAAAGCGATTGCTGAAAAACTAAATGAATTCTTCTCATCTGTCTTCACTGTTGAAGATACAGGGCAGATTCCTTCTCCTGAACAGAGATTTTGGAGAGGGGAAAATGAGGAACTGAGGCAAATAGTGGTAACAAGGCAGGAAATCCTAGAATGTCTAGACAAACTACAAACTAACAAGTCACAGGGACCAGACGGTATTCATCCTAGAGTTCTTCAAGAACTCAAATGGGAAATTGCTGAACTTCTAACAAAGATATGTAATATGTCCCTTCGATCAGCCTCTGTACCAGAGGACTGGAGAATGGCCAATGTAACACCCATTTATAAAAAGGTTCCAGGGGGGACCCAGGAAATTACAGGCCAGTTAGCTTAACGTCTGTTCCGGGTAAATTAGTGGAAAGCATTATTAAAGATAGAATTGTCAAGCATATAGAACGGCAGGGTCTGCTGGGCAAAACCCAACATGGCTTCTGTAAGGGTAGGTCCTGTCTCACTAACCTATTAGAGTTTTTTGAAAGCGTCAATAAGCATGTGGACAGGAATGAGCCTGTGGATATTGTGTATTTGGATTTCCAAAAAGCTTTTGACAAAGTCCCCCACCAAAGACTGCTAAGCAAACTTCATAGTCATGGGATAAGAGGACAAGTCCTCTTATGGATTGAGAGATGGCTGAAAAATAGGAAGCAGAGAGTAGGAATCAATGGTCAGTTCTCACAATGGCAGGATGTGAGCAGTGGGGTGCCTCAGGGATCTGTGTTGGGACCGGTGCTTTTCAACCTGTTCATCAATTGGGGTTAAACAGTGAAGTAGCCAAGTTTGCAGATGACACCAAATTATTTAGGGTGCTTAAAACAAAATCGGACTGTGAAGAGCTCCAGAAGGATCTCTGCATACTGGAAGAATGAGCATTAAATGGCAAATGAGATTCAATGTGAGTAAGTGTAAAGTGATGCATATTGGGGCAAAAAATCCCAACTTCACATATACACTGATGGGATCAGTGCTGGCAGCGACAGGGATCTAAAAAGAAAGGGATCTTGGGGTGGTAGTGGATAACTCAATGAAGATGTCAACCCAGTGTGCGGCTGCTGTAAAAAAGGCAAATTCCATGCTGGCCATAATTAGACGAGGAATAAATAAAACTGCTGATATCATACTGCCCTTGTACAAATCTATGGTGAGACCACACTTGGACTACTGTGTACAGTTCTGCTTACCACACCTGAAAAAGGCTATTACAGAGCTTGAGAAGGTGCAGAAAAGAGCAACCAAAATGATTAAGGGACTAGAGCAACTGTCCTATGGGGAGCGGTTAAGACACTTAGGGCTGTTTAGCTTGGAAAGAAGGCGGCTGAGGGGAGACATGATAGAGGACTATAAAATTATGCATGGTTTGGAGGGAGTGGACAGGGAGAAGTTTTTCTCCCTCTCCCATAATACTAGAACATGGGGACATCTGCTAAAGCTGGAGGGTGACAGATTCAAAACAGACAAAAGTATTTTTTCACACAACGCATAGTTAAATTGTGGAACTCCCTGCCCCAGGATGTGGTGATGGCTGCCAGCTTGGAGGGCTTTAAGAGGGGAGTGGACATATCCATGAAGGAGAGGGGTATTCATGGCTATTAGTTAGAATGGATACTAGTCATGCTGCATACCTATTCTCTCCAGTATCAGAGGAGCATGCCTATTATTTTGGGTGCTGTGGAACACAGGCAGGATGGTGCTGCTGCAGTGATCTTGTTTGGGGGCTTCCTAGAGGCACCTGGTTGGCCACTGGGTGAACAGACTGCTGGACTTGATGGGCCTGGGCCTGATCCAGCAGGGCCTTTCTTATGTTCTTATAGTATTTCCACACGTCCACACATAATGTACTTCCGCGACATTCCACACAATCTCCCAACTGGCCACACTCCTGCCAGGGGACTGGCGAAGATCCGACCAAAGGAGTCTGAAGTGGCAAGGGGAGTGCCAACCCTGAGCCCTGCCAAGCAGCGCCCAGCCGAGTGGCACTAACAAGCCAGCTGCGCCGTCGTTAGCTAATTAATTCACTGAGCAATCCCCACGGTGAGGCCATTAGGGTGGTGGCAAACAATTGCCTCTGGCCTCGGGAGGCCCTGACAAATCCAGGATTCCTAGTCACAAACCGTGTCCCTGGCCTGAGAATCACCACCAGGCTCTAAATGCCCTGAACAGAAAAGGCTGATGAAGTGCGAAAGCGGAAAGCTGGAGGAAATTACCTCATTGGGTCCCCAAACTTCACAACGCACCCTGTAACTGCCCCTCCTCCACCCCCACAGCAGAACTGAACACATGAACTCATGAAGCCGGCTTCTACTGAATCAGACCCTCGATCCATCAAAGTCAGCATTGTCTACACAGACCGGCAGTGGCTCTCCGGGGTCTCAGGCAAGGGGTCTTTCACATCACCTACTTGCCTAGTCCCTTTAACTGGAGATGCCGGGGATTAAAGGGACCTTCTGCATGCCAAGCAAGAGGCTCTACCACTGAGCCACGGCCCCTTCCCTTCTTGCACCTTGAAGCACCTCCACATACAGAAATTAAACTTTCCCCAGCAGTAGGATGCAGGGAGCCCCGTGGCGCAGAGTGCTAAGCTGCAGTATTGCAGTCAAATGCTCTGCTCATGACCTGAGTTCGATCCCGACGGAAGTTGGTTTCAGGTAGCTGGCTCAAGGTTGATTCAGCCTTCCATCCTTCCGAGGTCGGTAAAATGAGCGCCCAGCTTGCTGGGGGCAAAGGGAAGATGACTGGGGAAGGCACTGGCAAACCACCCCGTAAACAAAGTCTGCCTAGAAATCGCCGGGATGTGACGTCACCCCATGGGTCAGGAATGACCCGGTGCTTGCACAGGGGACCTTTACCTTTAGGATGCAGAACTAGGAAAGGCTTTACCTGCTGAATTTCTGCCTGTTGCGCAACTGTAAAAGGCGCAACTGCCCCGCCCAAAAAAGAAGGTGGCAACTCGAAATTATGACCAAAACCAAGGAAATTTGGGGAACGTCCGGTTGCCAAATGACCAGGAAAAAAAGAAACACCCGCCTGACCAGCTTCTAACAGGATGCAGGCGTAAATTTTCCATGGCACAGTGCTGAAGATTAATATCTGCTGATTGCTCAGCTCAAAGGGATGTTGTTATAAAGCGAAGCGCCAGAGGTCAGTTTAAACGTTAGCATCCATGGGAACCCGGGAAGGCAGCGGGGCCTAGCTCATTCGACCCTGGCTTCTCAAGAAGCAGGGCCAAGCGAGGATTGACCCATGATTCACTGCAAATCTGAATTGTTAGTGAACCAATTACCCTGTACCTCATGACAGCGGCAAAACAGGGTATTTATTTATTTTATTGAAAACACGAATACCACGCCTTTCCACCTAATCCAGGCCTCCGGCAGCTTTCAGCCAAAAACAGCCACCCAGAACAATCTATGTAGGATAAACAAAAGCAACGAAAAACTTATTGATGCCAGGAAGTATCCTAAAAATAGCAAGCAGATGTCTCCAGAGTCCTAGGTGAACAGTGATGCTGGCTGGCACCTGGGAGAAGAGAACAAGGGAGGCGGCCTGATAAATGAGTAAGGCATTACAACGTTTGGGTGCTGCTGCAGGAAGGGTCCTGCTTCCCACTGCCCACCTCCTGCACTTGCTTTCGTAGCCACGGAAGTAGCCACGGAAGATCTTCCTCTACCGGCGACAGGTGATCAGATCTGCTAACTTCAGTGGGCCACTATATTATGAATCAGTCTAAATTTCCAGACACACTTCTTAGGCAGTGCACGTATAATGTGTTGTAGTAATCCAGTTCGGAAGTTACCGGAATAAGTAATAACAATGGCAAATCCTGTTCTCATGTGAAGGGTACCACAGCCACGGTGCCACCTGAGATTCCTATGGCAAGACTGAACCTCATCGCACAAAAACCTGACCATTTTGGGGAGGGGGAGTCCAAACCAGGCTGGACACCAACTCCCAGATAACGGATTTGAACTCATGCGAACGAAAAATTAACATATGCAAATGAACAAATCAGCACATTCCACAGGACAGAGGAATTCTCTCCGGTCAAGAGGGTTAGGAAGACGGTGGGCCAGAAATTCCTGAATTCAGAGCGTGCTGTGAAGGAAGACGGGAAGGCTGAGGAGCCAGGGAGCCAGAACTCCCGGTTTGTTTAGTGGGGAAGAAGTCGCTTGAAACAAGATGAAACACGGTATTCATGTTTTATTATTTTTTTAACAGAAGCAAAGTCCCTCCATCCCCCTCCAGAGAGACTGCCCTGCCGATGCCCCCTTGAGCTCGGCCGGTGGTTTGGGACAGGCAGCGCCTTTCCCGGAATCGCAGGAATGCCCTTGAAAACCCTCAGCCCAGCTGACCCTTGCAAGCACGTTGACCTGAACAGTGAGGACTCCAAACCCTCACCCTCCAGGCGCTGAACGGTCAATGAAAAGCAACAGATAGGGGCGGGGGACGGCTAAGCGAGGACGAGATGCATTCCAGGTAAATCAGATCACTGGCGTTATACTGGAGAGGCGGGAGGAAGGCACGCCAGGCTTTTAGGCCCAGTGGGTTTTGATCTGGCTTGGATCCTCCGAAAGAAAGCCACAAGGCGTGGCACCGTGCCCAGGGGTAATTGGTTCCAAATGCGTCTCCCTCTGGGGCGCGGCATGGGTAAGAAGGCAGAAAAACGCAGATCTCTGCAGAGGTGCCAGGAGTGTTCATCTTCAAAGCTGAATGAAGATGAGAAGCTAGAAGGGAGGGGTGCCTACTGTTCGAAGAAGGAGAGGCTGAGCGCCAGGATGCCTGGGTTCTCTGGGCCAGGAAGGGGTCTAGCCAGGGAGGGGAGGGGAGGAGAGGAACAAGCCAGAAAGGGTTAAGAACGGGAACCAATGCTCCGTGGGCTGGGACCTTCCTATAATTGTTAGTTAGGACAGCCACAGGAGTTTGTTTTGCTTGGGATGGTTGAAATATTTCTGGCGTGGCTGCCTCGCCGATCTCTCCTTAAACCCCCGGGAAGGCGGTGCCCAGCTCACATACTCCGCTCGCTGGAGCCTCTTTGCATGAGGAGTCATCTTTCTCTTTGCTGTTCACCTGTCAGAGGTTCCTAGTCACACAAACACAACTAAAAGTACTTCAGGGCGAGCCTCCCATGTGCCCTGGTGAACTCGGGAGTCGAGCTGGTTCGCCCTCCCTGGTTTCAGTCACCTCTAAGAAAGCTGAGGCAGTCCCGCTTTCTGTTCCTCCCAGCCAGTGACCCATAAAGAACTAAGGCTGTAAAGTCCCACGCAGTTCCAAAGGTCCCAAAGGGTGGAGGGAATAGGCTCTGCTCAGTTTGCATTCAGTGAACAGGGTTGCTTCGGGTATCGCAGCAAGCCAGCCAGGCCCCTTCTATAGGGTCTGCTTGTGAGCTCCCCCCCATAGAATCAGAGTTGGAAGGAGCCACATAGGTCATCTAGTCCGACCCCCTGCTCAATGCAGGATCAACCTAGAGCATCCCTGACAAGTGTTTGTCCAGCCTCTGCTTAAAGACTGCCAGTGAGGGGGAGCTCACCACCTCCCCAGGTAGCTGATTTTACTGTACTCTTACTGTAAAAACATTTTCCTAATATCCAGCGGGTACCTTTCCACCCTCAATTTAAACCCATTATTGCGAGTCCTATCCTCTGCTGCCAACTGGAACAGCTCCCTACCCTCCTCTAAGTGACAGCACTTCAAATACTTAAAGAAAGCTATCATGTCCCCCCTCAACCTCCTCTTCTCGACTAAACATTTCCAACTCCCTCATCCTTTCCTCATAGGGTTTGGTCTCCAGGCCCCTGATCATCCTCGTCACTCTCCTCTGCACCTGCTCGATTCTGACTACATCTTTTTTTGAAGTGATGCCTCCAGAACCGCACACAATACTCATCCACCCTGTGAAGTATTGCAGCCTTGTAGAAGTCTGTTACTTTCCTGCTCACCTGGGGTGAACAGCAATTGTCTTTGGGCGAGCAACAAGGTCTCAATGATAGTGTGTTATGTGTGTTTCTCTCTCTGTAGAATCAGCCTTTTAAGGCTAGGCTTAAAATCAGGCTGTACATTGTAGTTTGCTCCATTTAGAAGAAGAAGAAGAGTTGTTTTTTATATGCCAACTTTCTCTACCACTTAAGGCAGAATCAAACCGGCTTACAATCGCCTTCCCCTCCCCACAACAGACACCCTGTGAGGAGGTGGGGCTGACAGAGCTCTAACAGAGCTGTGACTAGCCCAAGGTCGCCCAGCTGGCTTCGTGTGTAGGAGTGGGAAAACCAACCCGTTTCACCAGATTAGCCTCTGCTGCTCATGTGGAGGAGTGGGGAATCAAACCAGGTTCTCCAGATCAGAGTCCACTGCTCCAAGCCACCGTTCTTAACCACTACACCACGCTGGCTCTCCCTGGCATTTACCCATTTACCTTTCATTTACCCATAAGAGCTAGTAGTGATTCAAGGCAGAATAAAGACAGTAGCGGTTTCCAGCCACTGCTGCTGCTTTGGGGATCCAGAGTCCTAGAGAGACAGCATCAATAAATGCATTCTTGCGCATTGCCAGAGAGCTGGATGGAAGGAAGGATGACAACAGGGACCACTTTCGCACTGCTGCTTCCTCAGACCTGTGACTCTTGACTACAAACCAGGGGGCAAAGAGGAAGACGCGACAGTGGTCACATTAAACTCTTTTCTGCATTCTCACAACTCTCTCTACCTGCTGGCCAGAAGACAGAGAGAATGGGCCGTGGAAAAAGCCATACAAACCTTGTGCTGGTTTAGTGTAGGCACGCCAATCTGTGTGGGTTGCTGCTTACCATGTTGATTCTACGTTGGAAGCATCTGTTAGCAGGGACAGGAAGGAGGGCTTCTTGCCCCCTAGCCCAGCCACCATTAATGTTCAGATGAAGTCCTACAAACAGCTGCAGGATTCAGTTAGATGCGCCAATGCAGCTACCAGCAACCACTACAAGGCCAGAAAACCCTTGGAACCTTATTAGAATATAACTGCTGCAACTATTAAACCAGTACAGTCTGAGGGTATACAACCCTCAGGTCAGCAAGCATGCAAGCTTCACGCGAAGTAAATAAATAAATACTATGGATCTCCGGAGGGTACAGGTCCCACATGAGGAGGGGCCGTGGTTCAGTGGTAGAGCATCAGCTTGGCATGCAGAAGGTCCCAGATTCAATCCCCAGCATCTCCAGTTAACAGATCAAGTCACAGTTGATGCAAAATACTTCTGCCTGAGACCCTGAATACATGAAGCTGCCTTATATCGAATCAGACCCTCGGTCCATCAAAGTCAGTATTGTCTACTCAAACCAGCAGCAGCTCTCCAGGGTCTCAGGCAGAGGTCTTTCATATCACCTACTTGCCTAGTCCCTTGAACTGGAGATGCCGGGGATTGAACCTGGGACCTTCTGAATGCCAAGCAGATGCTCTACCACTGAGCCACAGCCCCTTCCCCTGGACAGCCATTGCCGGTCTGAGTAGACAACGCTGACCAAAATGGAGAAGACTGAGAGGGGATATGATAACCATCTTTAAGTACTTGAAGGGCTGTCATATAGAGGGTGGTGCCGAGTTGTTTTCTGTTGCCCCAGAAGGTCGGACCAGAACCAACGGGTTGAAATTAAATCAGAATAGTTTTCGTTGACATTAGGAAGAATTTCCTAACAGTTAGAGCGGTTCCTCACTGGAACAGGCTTTCTCAGGAGTGGGTGAGCTCTCCTTCCCTGGAGGTTTTTAAGCAGAGGCTAGATGGCCATCTGTCAGCAATGCTGATTCTATGAACTTAGGCATTTCACGAGAGGGAGGGCATCTTGGCCATCTTCTGGGCACCGGGTGTGTGTGGGGGAGGTAGTTGTGAATTTCCTGCATTGTTCAGGGGGTTGGACTAGATGACCCTGGTGGTCCCTTCCAACTCTATGATTCTATGAAATGGTCTGATTCAGCATAAGGCAGCTTCATGCATCCACTTTGTCCTTCCACTGACACCTCCACTATTAGCCTCATTAGTGATGCCAAAGGAATTCTGGACCCTTTCCCAGGAGTGTGTCTCAGCAACCCTTCCCCTAGTTCATTACCTCGTCTTCCTCAATTCTTCATCCGCCTATCAATGAGCCAGAATTTAGAGACAGCCGGCGTTCGGGTATCTAAGAGTCAACAGGAATTTGTGAGCCAGCCTGCTCAGCTTCGAGAGGTGGGTAGAATTTAGCGGACGGCGGCGGGGGGGGGGTGTCAGGAGTCCTGAGAGTGGGATAAGGACAGAAGCACGGAGAGGAAGATAGCTGCCAGCAAGGAAACTGCCCCAGAGGTGTCAGAGCAAGGAGGCAGGACTCCTGGGTTCTCTGGAGATGGGTTGGGGATCTGTGTGGGTTATAGCCAAGTGACAGGGAGCCATTTCTCTTGGGTCCTCCGGCCCAACTACTGCTATCTTCATAACTTATCACAGTCACCGGTCTGACAAACAAACCTGGCTTGGATGTGTGTCGCTGGCGTGTGCGTCAAGTTTGTGTTTGCGAATACGCACTCCCGCGTCTGCCCTACATGGCCTCCGCCCCTTCCTCCAGAGCACACAGCACGCCTGCTAATTGTTGTGCCGGCCGGTTCATATGACTCTTAACGTATCCAGACCTTCTTCTGCCAAGATCACTGTTCCAAGTTTAGGATGATGCAGAAAGGGTTGGAAGGTGGGGGGCAGGGAACAGACGGTTTTCCACGGCCTATCCGTGCCCATCACTGCTATAAATATCAGTTGCCTGCAAAATAACTGGTGCTGAAGTCCAGCAGAGAGGTCCTAGGGGAAACTCAAAGAGGCAAAGGGAATTAACCAGCTTCTCTCAGTTCTTGTTCTAACTCAACCAGAAGCCATGTATGAAATCTATTTTTATTAAAATCACAAAGACCAGCATTTGTTGTACGGGGTTTAATATGCCGTTGCTAGCCAGCTTTTCTACGTTGAGAAGTAAAATGCTCAAGTTTGGCCCATCAATGAAGACTTCAATATCAGTGAACTATGTCTCCCAAAAAGTACTCTTTCTTTTCTGATAAGTCAGCCACAACTTCCTTCAGCGGTTCACAGGCACGTGATTGAGGAACAAACCCCACCGCCCCTGACTAAAGCTATATTTTCGTCAATCTGCTTCACCAAAATATGAACCCATCCAGGATTATGAAATCAGACAGACAGTCTCTTCAGATACAAAGAGCTACTTCGCAGCTAACGGCCAGCGGATGCCTTTTGAATAACGCATGCCACATTAGTTGAATATCGCAGAGAGAGAGAGGGAATGTGGTTTTAGACCAAAGAGTATTACTTCTGTACTAAATCACCTCACTGAAGAATGTCCCAACAATTCATTGGTTAACTTACAGTTTCCCACTTAAATTTTTTATCTGTGTGTGTGAGGGGTTGTGGGGGGGGGGTGTGAATCACAATCTAGAAATCACCTGTCAAATTTAACTCTGTAGACGTTGTTCCAATCTCTTTCCCCTTTGATATAAAAAGAAGCAAAATTGTTCCACTATTCTATTGTTCACACATCTGGGGAAAACATGGACAAAATAAAAGCTTGTGCCGCAATAAAATTGTTCGGTCTTTAAGGTTTGCCAAGACTCTTTGCAGTTTTTGCCACAACAGACTAATATAGTGATCCCCTCTGGAATTCACTGTTCTGTTGACACAGCAAATGCTAAGAATTCTCTGGATTTGCAGATCATATCTGTGCACTTTGGGGGACTTGCTAGATAAAACTCCTTAATTGAACCGATTAAATTCAGATGGTTCTTTCAGCTGCCTCAAATTAGAAGTTAGTCACAAAGAGAGAGAAGCTTCAAATACCTCTTTTTTTCATCACGAAAACACAAAGCTGGCATTCCTGACATGCTTGATGTTATTTTGGGGCATAAAACGAAATTCCTGGACTTTTTTTTTTTGTCTCAAAGGGCAACGGGCGCTTGTGCCCAATCACATTTGCAATTCATTCAGTGACATTTTCAATCTTTACAACCCACGGGGCACCTCCCTGCTACATGTCTGGCTGCAGCAAACATATTAATAGTACAATCAATCACATTATTCTTAAGGATTCGCATTTTGTGGGGAAAAAGAGAGCGGCACAAACCCCTTGCAGCAAGAAACCTGCATTAACTAGTCATTCTGGCTACACTGCTGGGCCTACTGTTGCCGGTAAACCCCAACTGTACAGAGGAGACAAGAACCACTGCTGGCTAAGGCAGACCCTGGCTTCTCAAACCATCCGTTCCCCCTTTGCATTCTCCTTCCCTGTAATCCAGTCTCACGTTGGATGCAGTGACCCCTCAGCAATGTAAAATCAGAGGCCTTTGCGGTACTGAAGGCATTTCCCATTGGCAGAAACAATTCCTTCCATCCCTTCCTAGCTACCGGATGAAAGGCTTGGAGGAGGAAAAAGGACTCCATACCTGAGCAAAGCCCAGGATGAGGCCAAAGGTGGGAACAGAGGGGGAGGGAAAATATAGGAAGCAACCTTACAGCAATTTCAATGGCTGATGCCCTCTGACAAGGCACTAGCAGGCAGACGGATGAAGGAACAGACAGAGGCGCTCCGTATGATGGATATAAGGGGGTTAGGGCAGATACAGAGCTAAGAGAACAAAGGGTATGGACTGAGGGCTGAAAAAAACAGACTCCCATACCTGGACACCATTAAGTAAAAGGCCAGGAGGGCAGGTGCATGAATTCCTGGTGAATCAGGAAGCAAACAGAGGCTGAGCCCCAAAGAGGCAAATGAGGTGGAGGGGCAGGGGGGGAATGTGGACTGAAAAATGTCAAGCGGCATCAATTGTTTTAACAGGAGGATGAACATATGACATTCCAGGCAACGCCTCCCTCCCCTCGGATGCAAAGCCAAATTGCCACTTTCCCTGCAGTTCCCAGATCCCAAGCAAAAAAAAAAAAAAAAGGGACACCCCGGTTGACCGCCCAGTGTCACATCTCTGTGCATTTCACCCGCAGCATGCGCTATTAATGCAAACGCCTGGACATCACAGGCACGCTGGTCACCCCTCCCCCTCTCCCGGCCTGCCGGAGACCCTTGCCGGCACCCGTTGCACCAGGGAGGCACCGAACCCGAGGCCACGGCGGGACGCAGGAGAAGCAGGCCCTGCGGGAGGCATACAGTACCTTAGCCGACACAAGCGCTTTCCCCTCCCCACTCCTGGCAGAGAGAGATGCTGACACCTCCGAGGCCCGACAGCGACTGAGCGGCGACGGGCTCAGGGGAGGAGTCCGGGTCTCGTGGCCACGCCCACCCCAACCAATCACCGCGGAGGAGGCGTGGCGGTGGAGCGGGGGGCGGGGGAGAAATCGGACTGCAAGATAAAAAGACAGGCTGGAAAAGGCAGCCGCGCGCACACCCCTTACGGGGCGGGGGATGGAATGACTGACAGGCCAGCCCGCCAAACAGAGGGAGCAGGGTGGGCGGGCCTTTGGGAGGTTGAATGGATTTCTTTGTGTGTGTGTGAACAGGGTTTGGGAGGGAGAGAAAGGATGAATGAATGAGGTCTATTGTCTGCTGGGAGGGGGATTGGAATTATGTCAGAGACTACCCCCCCCTTCTGTATTCTCTCCCATTCCAGCCAAGGGACCCCCTTCTACATAACTCAGCCCCCTCCTCCCCCTCTTCTTTTTTTTTAATAATTTTTTTTTATTTTTCTTCATTTAATATACCCATAAAAAACAATACAGTAATGATAATAAAGGGGAAAAAAACAAATGTTATTCTAACTTAACAATCAAATGACTTCCCCCTCTTCCATCTAAAATTAAATTGTATAATCTTTTGCTAACAGGACTAATCCCAATATTATTTTAATTTGTCTATTCTTATCATATCAACATTATGAAATCAATACCTAATATAAAAGTTAACACGAAATATGAATAAGGGATTAGATCAATGAGTATCTTTAAATGGTCCTGTTAAAAAGTAATTTTCACAATACATTCTCCAAGCCTCCCATTCCCCCCAAAATTGTTCATTATCATTCTGATTTATCAAAGCTGTAAGTTTTGCCATCTCAGTTAATTCCAGCATCTTTTTTATCCAGTCTTTCTTATCTGGTATCTCAATTGTCTTCCATTTAGCTGCATATATCAATCGAGCAGCCGTGGTGGCATAAATCAAGAAAGTTCTACGAGTAACCCGCTAGATCAGTAACTCCAAAACTTTGTGCTTCAAAAGATATATTTAAAAAACAACAACACTGAAGCCATATGTGGAGGAGGCTGCCTACTGCATCTCTGTATGAGTCACTTCTCTGGCATGGCCTCCTTTCAATCCACTTCTGCAGGAGGTGGGTGAGCAATCCTGTCTCATCTCTGAATTGTGTGCTCAAATAGACAGAGGCATTTCAGAATTGCCCAGTGTTGGAAGCGGTTGCCCATTGAATCTGGCATAATAAAAATAATAATAATTCTGCTTCCTAACATGTGAATGGATTATTCACTACTAATGCAAGGATGCTACAGCATTCACTTGTTCTCTCATCAGATGTGATTTGGATCATTAAGTCACTTCTGCTGGAAAGGTGGGGGGAACGTTACCTGCCATGAGAGGAGGCTGCCTGCTGAATCTCTGCATGATTCTTGGCTTGCCTCTTTTCAGTCATGAGGCAGACACAACTTGTGCAGAAACACACTAAGTGTGCTCCTCTGAGGTCAGAAACTTTTTATTCTTTCATACTCTGAAAGTTAATCTTTTGGGATGCAAGACTGAAATTCTGCTTCCAATTTTAATTCAGGAAGAGAGCAAGCCTTGTGGTATGGAAACCGCAGCAGCTTCTCTTCCCACAGGATACTAAATGCAAATCCTATTTTTCAAGTCTGTATCCCGACAGACAGTAGCAGATCTAGACAAGAGATACGTGGAGGAATTTCTGAACAGGGGCAAGGATGCCATAAAGTTGTTGGAACTTCTTGTTGTCTTTAAACATCTTTACAAGTTATTGAGCTGCCCTGCAACGAATTGTGGGGGTAGTAGGAATAACCAACTGGGAAATTTCTCTTACCCAAATCTGCAGGATACTGTAAACTTTTAGGGGCTTCTGCAGCCTGTCACATTGTTCTTCCCCTCCCTCTTCAACTCATCATATGCATGTGCCCTCTACATTTCATGGCTCCCAGAGGGCAATGAGGAAGCTCAGTCCTCATCAGGCTGTTCCCCCCTTTCTTTTCCTCTTGGTTACTTTACAAAGTCATCTTTTTCTGCTTAGCAAAATGGAGTCCCCTGAGTATATAGAAACTTCTACCTTGATTGTGGGTGGCCCGGTTTTGCTACTTTTGTGACTGGCGCAAGCCACCCACTTGCCTCATATTAAACGGAATGAAATTATGTGTATGATGCATGTTTGACTGACCTACAAAGCTCTCGCTGAGCTTCTCAGGGAGTGCTTCAGACCAGACATTTGTGGTCGGCCCGAGTGGCTTCCATAAGGAGCAGGACCTTCCCGGGGGTCACCCCAGAGCTTCGGAATGCCCTTTGGCCTGCCTGCAGTTTGGTTAGCTCCCTCTCTCTCAAGAAGAAAACCTTGTCCTGCTTGGCTTTTGAGAATTCATAATATTTTACAGATTAATGAATGTATGTGGGTGTGTGTATATATGTATATATTTGGCATAAGCTTTTGAGAGCCAGAGGATCTGACGAAGTGGAATCTAACTCATTAAATCTTTGAGCACAATTGAATTTGGCAGTCTTTCAAGCGTAGCTTACCTGCAACACACCACACATGAACACATGAAGCTGCCTTATACTGAATCAGACCCTTGGTCCATCAAAGTCAGTATTGTCTACTCAGACCGGCATGGCTCTCCAGGGTCTCAGATAGAAGACTTTCACATCACCTACTTGCCTAGTCCCTTTAACTCAGTGGTTCCCAACCTTTTTTTTAAAATAATTTTTTATTGAATTTTTACAATACAAAAAAAAAGAAAAGAAAAAAAAGAATATATATATATATAAAAGTATAAAAGGGTATTCACATAACATATTCAATACATTTCATTTCTTTTTCTTTTTTTAATACACCCAACCTTTTTTTGACCAGGGACCACTAGGACTTTTTTGTTCGGTGCAAGGACCCCAAGGTTCAAAATAAAAATTCAGAGAATTTGAAAATAAACTTTAATCATAACTGTTAGTTAAACATTAAACTTAGAATAATATTTGAATATATTTTTATAATAGAGAACTTTTAATTGAAAATATTAATTTATTATGGGTTTATAACTTTGTTTCATGGACCTTAATTTAGTTCCTGCGGACCCCTTGGGGTCTGCGGACCCCCGGTTGGGAACCAGTGCTTTAACTGGAGGTGCTGGGTAATGAACCTGGGACCTTCTGCATGCCAAGCAGATGCTCTACCACTGAGCCACAGCCCCTCCCACTAACATATTTACCTCTCTTTTGGAATTCTTAGTATTGGTATTTTTTCTGCTGTGTTGCTGCTCTTGGTTATTTTAGCATGGGCATTTTAACATATTTATTTTGTACATTGCTTTGCGACTGAGAAATGAAAACCAGAACAGAAATTGCAAGCATAGACAGGTTGCTTCCACACAAAGATAATTCTCTCATTGCTTGCTCCTGCTGAGAATGCAGAAGCATTCGAAGTTGCAATGGAGCGTCCACACAACAGTTTCCCCTGCACTTTCCTCGCTTCAGTCCCCTGCAGCCACCATAAAAAGGTAAAGGTCCCCTGTGCAAGCACCAGGTCATTCCCGACCCATGGAGTGACGTCACATCCCAACGTTTCCTAGGCAGACATGGTTTACGGGGTGGCTTGCCAGTGCCTTCCCCAGTCATCTCCCTTTACCCCCAGCAAGCTGGGTACTCATTTTGCCGACCTCAGAAGGATGGAAGGCTGAGTCGACCTTGAGCCAGCTACCTGAAACCGACATCCGTCGGGATTGAACTCAGGTCATGAGCAGAGCTTGGGACTGCAGTACTGCAGCTTACCACTCCGCACCACAGGGCTCCTATACAGCCACCATGCCCCCCTCTAATTAACAGCTTTTTAAAAAAGGGGGGAATTGCTAGATTCCTATAGTGTTATACCATTACAATTACCTATTGCTTTCATCTATTCGTTCCCAGCTTTCATTTCTAAACAAAAGTAAGTCTCTAGGCCTTTTAGTTGTGGAGGTTATGAGGAAAAACACACACCTTTCCCCTTATATCTCTGCAACAAACAGGGTTTGTTTCATTAAAATGAAAGCTAGGAACTAGCAGATCATGATAATAGATTGTCAGAATCTTTTTGCACGGTAGCGATCTGTCAGTTACCATTTTTTAAAAACCTATGCTATAAAAAGCATTATTCAAAATAGGGGTTTGCATGACTCACTAAAGAAGATAATAACAATAAATTTTCAAAACAGTAACAATTCATTGCACATCTATTCAAAACCAGATTAAAACTTTTTTAGTTGAAATTTATTCAACAAAACTTATTAGCATGATCCAGTGGTACCAGCTCTTCAAAGTCTGGGGGAACATTCTGATAATTTCCACCAGATTTGCCAGCATGGTGCCACAGCTTGATCTATTGTAAATTAGTGAACAACACAGTTGAAGGGGCCCACCTCTAGCGCCCCCCCCAGTGCTGCCCCCTTGCCTCTTAGTGCCCCCCTAAGTAATCCCACCGTCCCCCAGGGGGTAGTACTGCCTACTTTGGGAACCACTGCTCTAACCACTACACTACACTGGTGGTATACCGCAGATGCTTTTAAGGAAGTTGAACAAAAGTAATTGCTTTGAGGGACAGGACAAGACGAATGTACAACTAGTTTGCTGAGTTTCTGCGCAATTCCTAGCATTTAAAAAAAGTATCTCCCAGCAGTGTTGCTTGCTGCTGCCCTTGTAAACCTGTCCACACAACCACATGCAACACTGACAGGTGGACAGGAACCGGAGTAGGGTTGCCAACCTTCAGGTACTATAAACTATAATAAATGGCAGCACGTGGCTTCAAAGGTAATATAATGTGAAATATACCAACTGGAAAAAGAAAACAATATTATATAATATAATAATTCTATATTATTTTCCAAAATAGAATTATTTTGGTATATTTCACATTATATTACCTTTGAAGCCACGTGCTGCCATCTATTATAGTTTCTACAATTTCCAGCATAGATATTTTCAACCTTCAGGTACTAGCTGGAGATCTCCTGCATTTACAACTGATCTCCAGCTGACAGAGATCAGTTCCTCTGGAGAAAAACGGCCGCTTTGGCAATTGGACTCTATGGCATTGAAGTCCCTCCCCTCCCCAAACCCCCGCCCTCCTCAGGCTCCACCCCAAAAATCTCCAGGTATTTCCCAATATCTCGGAGCTGGAAATTCTACAAGGATATGATGTGTCAAAAGGGTGGCATGAACCTACCTTCACAAACACATACACACACAAACACACACACGCAATTTTGGCATGATGATTTTGAAGCCCATAAATCCTGAGATGACTGTCTTTGCCTTTGCTTTCTAAAAGCGACACTTCCCTCTTGTGGTGGACAGGTATCTAAGCTCCATTCCCAAATGACTATTGGGTCCATTTTATTTGCCAAATGACACAGCAGAAAGTGCACAAGAGGACCCAGGAAAACGTCACAGACTAAATGTGGAGCCGGAAAGTGTCACAAGAGTAAACGAGATTCATTGGAGCAAGGCCTAAGGAAAAGGTTTGTGGAGCCACTTTTAGAGGTAGCGGTGACTCATCAAACCGGCCTGTTACAATTCCCTCACCAGAACGACGATGCCCAAAGCGCACAACTATATTTATACATGCCGAGCTCAGACAAATTCCAGAGTAGTAGCACTGTTTAGTGTGTTGCAGCCAAAACAACAGTGTCTTGTAGCACAAGCTTTTACAGGCCAAAGCCCTCTTGGTCTGATGATGCTGCCTAATACTGAGTCAGACCCTTGGTCTATTAAGGTCAGCACTGCCTACTTAGAGTGGCAGCACCTCTCCAAGGTTTCAAGCGGAAGCCTTTCATACCACCTAATCATTTTAAACTTGAGATGCCAGGAATTGAACCTGGGACTTTCTGATGCAAAGCAGGCGTTCTAAACACTGAGCCAATACTCTCCAATACTTCCTTCATCTGCACTGGCCACAATATAAACCACATAAGAACATAAGAAAAGCCATGCTGGATCAGACCAAGGCCCATCAAGTCCAGCAGTCTGTGCACACGGTGCCTTCAATTCAACACATGAAGCTGCCTTATACTGAATCAGACCCTAGGTCCATCAAAGTCAGTAATGTCTACTCAGACCCGGCAGCGGCTCTCCAGGGTCTCAGGCGGAGGTCTTTTGCATCACCTACTTGCCTACCGGTAGTCCCTTTAACTCACTGGTTCCCAACCGGGGGTCCACGGACCCCCAGGGGTCCGCGAGAACTAACTTAAGGTCCGCGAAACAAAGTTATAAACCCATAATAAATTAATATTTTCAATTAAAAGTTCTCTATTATAAAAAAATATATTCAAATATTATTCTAAGTTTAATGTTTAACTAACAGTTATGATTAAAGTTTATTTTCAAATTCTCGGAATTTTTATTTTGAACCTTGGGGTCCCTGCACCGAACAAAAAAGTCCTAGTGGTCCCTGGTCAAAAAAAGGTTGGGAACCACTGCTTTAACTGGAGATGCCGGGGACTGAACCTGGGACCTTCTGCATGCCAAGCAGACGCTCTACCACTGAGACACAGCCCCTCCCCAAATGAACACGTGAACACATGAAGCTGCCTTCTACTGAATCAGACTCTTGGTCCATCAAAGTCAGTAATGTCTACTCAGACCCAGCAGCGGCTCCCTTTAACTGGAGATGCCGGGGATTGAACCTGGGACCTTCTGCATGCCAAACAGACGCTCTACCACTGAGTCACAGCCCCTGCCGGGTAGAGAACGGGAGTTTGCATGACTCCTTTTCATTCATTTGCATGGGGTTTCTTGCAGGAGAATCCTTCTCCTCCCACCATCCTGCCTAATAAGGATTCCCGAAAAGGATGGTAAAACAGCGCCCTCTGCTGTCCCAGTCACATTCCCGACCCCCAGCTCTGTACTGTGCTTAACCGTAAGGGAAGGCACCGAAATGGGATGCGGGGCTAAGACCGCGTGCGCTCGTCTCATTGCGAGTCCCGTATTTACGACCCTTGTCGAAAGTTGCAGCAATAACAAAATGAAAGAAAAAACGTTTAGCAACCGCTATTCCAACTAACTAAAATATATTAATAAGAAATAATAAAAAGAGCTACGTTGCTACGTACGGATATCAGCAATCGGGAAATTTAAAGCTCATAAGAACGTAAGAAAGGCCCTGCTGGGTCAGACCAAGGCTCATCAAGTCCAGCAGTCTGCGCACACAGTGGCTAAATATCGGCCTCTAGGAAGCCCACTTGGCCTTGGTTGTAAACATCTACTCTGTATGGTCAGTTTCTGTTTTACCTGTTTTATCTGGCATACCAGCCGCAAATAAAAATTATTGTTATTATTGGAAGCCCACAAACAAGACGACTGCAGCAGCATTGTCCTGCCTGTGTTCCACAGCACCTCATATAACAGGCCTGCTTCTCTGATACCTGAGAGAATAGGCATGCATCATGACTAGTATCCATTTTGACTAGTAGCCATGGATACCCCTCTCCTCCATGAACATGTCCACTGCCCTCTTCAAGCCTTCCAAGTCGGCAGCCATCACCACATCCTGGGGCAGGGAGTTCCACAATTTAACCACGCTTTCATCTGTTCTGAATCTCTCACCCTCTCCAGCTTCAGCAGTTCTAGCATTACGAGAGATCACACCATGCATTATTTTATAGACCATGCAACAACATTCCCATTCCATGAGCCGAAACGAAGAAGATACTGTAGCTTTTTGGAGGTGAACGGTGGCCGAGGAGACCAATGTTGTCCTGCACAGATGAGGCGGCGGAGCTGGTGCGTGGTGCATTGCGCAGCCTGCAGCTCTCTGCGTTAGCATTTTCCCAGGTCGCGCTCGTGATTTACGAGCCATTTATGCCTGGGAGGTTTTGCCTTGGATTTGCTCCTCTCTAGATGCACATTTCCACCATCCGAATTCTCAAAACTCTGCATGGGTGCTTATTGTTGAGTTTGGATAGGGAAAATGTGCGTCTAGAAAGCGGCAAATCTAAGGCAAAACCTCCCCTGCATAAGTGGTTGGATTTGCTGCTCTGTAGATGCACATTTCCCCATCCAAATTCTCAAAACTCAAAAATAAACCCCCATGCAGAGTTTTGAGAATTCAGATGGGGAAAATGTGCATCTAGAAAGAAGCAAATCCAAGGCAAAACCTCCCATGCGTAAATGGCCTTTATTCCCCGACACATGTCTATGTGGCTGGAGGGTAGAACGTGGTCCCTTATTGGTTGGCATGGGCTGCCCATTTTTTGCCCCTCCCCACCTACCTCTGACCCCCCCCCCCCCGCTGCAGTTGCTTGCAAGCTGGGGGAGGGGGGCCAGTCTAGGGAAAGGGCGGGCATCAGCGACCAGTGGGGTTTCCCCTGCAGGCATCCTCCTTCTATGAACCATTCCCATATTTGTGGCTATTTATAGCCCCGCGGAATAGACAGGCTGCATGCTGAATCGGCCCACCTCGTTGTTGCTGCTAGCCCAGGAGGGGGGATAGCAAGGACGTGAGGTTGGGGGTAAGGGCTGGGGGAAGTCCTGGGTGGGATTGGGGGTGGGCCTGCGAGAAAGGGAGAGAAGTTTTTGCATGGATGGAGTTTTTGCGACACAGATAGAGCGGTGGGTTTCTGAAACGGGTATTGCCACCTCCCTTTAGGGTTGCCAACCTCCAGGTACTAGCTGGAGACCTCCTGCTATTACAACTGATCTCCAGCCCGTAGAGATCAGTTCACCAGGAGAAAACCGCCACCGCCAATTGGTAAAGTTTTACGTGTGCATAGAGGGCATTGATGTGTGAGATTAATGGGTGGGATTGTATCAAACTGTTCTTAGACAATTCCCTGTTCCAACTGTGCAGAACACAACTGTCCAAACAAGGGAAGGAGGGTCTTTGTGCACTACAGGGTTGCCAGGTCCCTCTTCATCACCAGCAGGAGATTTTTGGGGCAGAGCCTGTGGAGGGCAGGGTTTGAGGAGGGGAGAGACTTCAATGCCATAGAGTCCAATTGCCAAAGCTGCCATTTTCTCCAGGTGAACTGATCTCTATTGGCTGGAGATCAGTTGTAATACCAGGAGCTCTCCAGCTACTACCTGGAGGTTGGCAGCCCTAGTGTACTACCTCCATTGAGTATTAGCACACAGAAGTCATTGCAGGGAACAGAAGCAGAAAATGTGCACACCCCATGCAAGGGACTATCACAAGGCCAGCTTTTCATCCAGTTGAACTCACAACCAACTGCAACCTTGTGGGTAATAGATTGGTGTTTGTGTTTGCCACTTAACAGTACAAGGCAGCCAGACAAGTCATCTGAGTGGAGCGCCTGACCAGCTAGTGGCCATTCGAGGAACAAGACTTACACCACACCGGCTCCCTATGCGGCCCCTGCTGGGCATGGTGCGTCGCCACCCCTGGGTGGCAAGCGTGGCCGCTTATGGGACACTCTTTTCAGCGGCAGATGTGGCCCAGCAGGTGTTGACCAGGCCGCGTCAGGCTCTCTCTGAGCCAGAATATTTGGATCTGAAGCAGACAGGAAAAGTAGCGGTGGTAGGATTCAGCTTCCATGCCAACTTCAATTACATCTGGTTCCAGAGTCTGGAGCGCTTTTTCCCAGGAACAAATGTGGCCAGAGTGATAGTGAAAGTTGCTTGTGACCAGGCCATAGCAGCGCCAATCACCATTGGAGCATTTTATGTTGGTGAGAGATGGTGTGGGGGCTGGGGTAGATGGGCAACCCTTCAGCGATGGTGATCTGGGGGAAAAATGGCATCTTCTGCCCATTCCAGGCCTGTCTCTCTTGGATGGTGAAAGTGACGTTTTTGGGAATCTACGGGAGAAGTTTTGGCCAACATACAAGGTATTTACAGCAATGTGTGGCCGTGGTTGTGTATTTTAATTACTGTTGAAAGTGGCTTTATGAACCAACGTAGTGGGGTATAAATACATTCAGCAGATATTACAATAAACTAACTATCATAAAAGGTAAAGGTCCCCTGTGCGAAGCACCGGGTCATTCCTGACCCATGGGATGACGTCACATCCAGACATTTACTAGGCAGACTTTGTTTACGGGGTGGTTTGCCATTGCCTTCCCCAGTCGTCTTCCCTTTACCTCCAGCAAGCTGGGTCCTCATTTTACTGACCTCGGAAGGATGGAAGGCTGAGTCAACCTTGAGCCAGCTACCTGAAACCAACTTCGGTTGGGATCGAACTCAGGTTTTGAGTACTGCAGCTTACCCCTCTGCGCCACGGGGCTCCTATAACGATCATAACAGAACCATTTATCAGCACTTAACAGTGTTCCAGGTGTTTCCATACACATTATTTCAGCAATCCTTCCAATAACCTTAGCTTGTTGGGTATATCAGTATTATCTCCTTGTGGGGAACAGAGAGCTGTTTCAGGTAAGGCAATCTCCTGAGGTTATGTCAGAGATGATGAGATTTAGGGCTCAATTAACTGAGACAGCGAGGGATCTATGATTGGATCTATGATCTCCCATAAGCTTTTTAAAACAAAGAACATCTGCAGGGGGGCTCTAATTTAGAACCAAGCGGGGCGGAGGGGAGCCTGGAGAGGTGTTAGCCTTTTCCCAATGTGATTTTTTTTCTCCCTGCAAATTGCCCACCAAAACTGCTAGTTGCCCTATAAGGGAAAACATACTTGGTTATCCTATGGATGTTCTGCTGCTGGAAGGTAGGCAAAGGGCAATCTCATCCAATTCCTGTCTGCATGATGGCCCTCTGACCCACTTGGCTTTTTGTCTGTGAGGATCCTCCAAGACCTTGCTAGGCCTTTTGGGATTCACAGGAAGTTTCTGAGAGAAGGGGGAGGAAGAGGAAGATCCCTTTACACCAATGAAATGTCCATAGGATACTCCCCACAGGTAGCTTCCAGTCACAAATCTTCTGCTGTCATATTATTTGGGCCTTAATCCAGGAACTCCCTAGTTCACGACACAGTGTTTCACCCACTACACTTTATATTTTATAGCATTATATTTTGTTAGATTATTATATTATATGGTTTGTATGTTGTGAGCTGCCCTGAACCACTTTTTGGCGGGGAAAGGGCAAGATAAAAATGTAATAATAATAATAATATAACATCTTTGTCCTATTTTAAAAAACTGTAGCTGATTGTGTACATTTTTAAGCAATGACTTATTTGGTTTAAGATGTGCAAACTGCATATGAGTAAAACTATACAACTGAAGAAAAATAACATACTTTTCTTTTAGATTTTGTAGTAGGAACCACCTTAGAAAAGACATTCCTTGCTGTTTGACAGTGAAAGGGGAGTGCCTCTTCTTCTGCAATCCCCTGCTGTTTTTGTCAGAACTTGTACTAAAAACCATTTACTTTTTTTTAAAAATCTGCTGGTTAGTTAAACTAGGGCACCTTTTATTGATCGACAAGTCCTATCACTTTGTATTCAGAGTAAACTTCTAACTTCTGTTGTGAGCTGCCCCAAACTCCAAAGGAAAAAAGGTGGCTAATAAATATTTAATATAAAATAAAATAATACCAGACCTTGAGAGGTAAATCCAAGATTTAGCATGGAAGAAGAAGAAGAGTTGGTTTTTATATGCCGACTTTCTTTGCCACTTAAGGGAGACTCAAACCGGCTTATAATCACCTTCCCTTCCCCCTCCCCACAACAGACACCTTGTGAGGTAGGTGAGGCTGAGAGAGTGTGACTTGCTCAAGGTCACCCAGCTGGCTTCATGTGTCGGAGTGGGGAAACCAACCCTGTTCACCAGATTAGCCTCCGCCGCTCATGGGGAGGAGTGGAGAATCGAACCCGGTTCTTCAGATGAGAGTCCACTGCTCCAAACCACCGTTCTTAACCACCACACCACGCTGGCTCTCATAACTGGAACCATAACGTTAACTCTCAGCTTGCCATATTTTCTCTTTCAGGCTGGTCTGGTCTGCTGGACTTTATTCCAGGTGAGTGCTATTGCTTCCCCTTCCTTTCCTTCACCCCAACATGTGAAACTCAGGGCTGCTAACCTTTTCTGGCAGAGCTCCCTTGCCTTTAAACAACAGCAAGGTGGACAGCAATTCATCAGGAGAAGCTTTTCCTGGCAAGAAGGTAAAGGGATGGGAAGGCTTCACCTGATGTGTTTCTGCCTGTCCCGCAGCTGTGAAGAAACACAGGCGCTGTGTCAGTTCAGGAGCTTTTGGGGAGGGGTATGTGTGTGTGACAGTAGCATGGCTTGGTTATTTGCAGGTGTGTGAGGCACCTGTGAGGGAATGTATTACTTTGGTCACAATATACCCAAGTTAAAAACCCTGCTTTACGGTAGCATGTTTGTTTCTGTGGATATTTGAGGACTAACTCCCATGCCGCATACACCCCATCACAAGACAAATTCAGATAGGAAGAAGAAGAGTTGGTTTTTATATGCCGACTTTCTCTACCACTTAAGGGAGACTCAAACCGGCTGACAATCACCTTCCCTCTCCCTCCCCACAACAGACACCCTGTGAGGTAGGTGGGACTGAGAGAGTGTGACTAGCCCAAGGTCACCCAGCTGGCTTCATGTGGAGGAGTGGGGAAACCAACCCGGTTCACCAGATTAGCATCCACCGCTCATGTGGAGGAGTGAGGGATCAAACCCGGTTCTCCAGGTCAGACTCCACCGCTCTTAACCACTACACCACGCTGGCCTGAGTGGCCTGAGAATTATTTGGTGTGGGCCTGAAAGCACTTGGTAAATTCACAGCCCCCTGTGAGGTAAATTATACTAGGCGTGCTCACATCTTTTTCTTTCTTTCTTTCTTTCTTTCTTTCTTTCTTTCTTTCTTTCTTTCTTTCTTTCTTTCTTTCTTTCTTTCTTTCTTTCTTTCCTTCCTTCTTTCCTTCTTTCCTTCTTTCTTTCTTTCTTTCTTCCTTCCTTCCCTCCCTCCCTCCCTCCCTCCCTGGAAGGGAAGAGAATGGTTTTGGTGTGCAAGAATTAACAGTATAAATTTGTAACTGTGTGGAAGTCAGCTCAGAAACACAGTTTCCCTTTTGAATGTTTTGAGAGTGCGAGTGTGTATTTTCCTTCAGGTCCTCCAAATCTTATTTACAGTTTATTGGAGCTGGTACCACATAGACCTCGGTCTGCCTAGGAAGGCCAATTTAGAGCTTCACCACCAGTGTGAGCCCTTCCTAGCAACCACACTAAACCAGTGTGCTTCTGCCTGAAGAGACAGTGAGTTAGAGCTATCCTTAACCTGCTGGTAGGGCTTATAACCCTATCTGAAGAAGCAACAGTTACACTTGAACACATGGAACACATGAAGCTGCCTTCTCCTGAATCAGACCCTTGGTCCATCAAAGTCAGCATTGTCTACTCAGATCGGCAGCAGTTCTCCAGGGTCTCAGGCGGAGGTCTTTCCCATCACCTACTTGCCTTGTCCCTTTAACTGGAGATGCCGGGGATCGAACCTGGGACCTTCTACACGCCAGGCAGAGGCTCTACCACTAAGCCATGGTCCCTCTTCCTGGCTCTCCAGGATCTCAGGCTGAGGTCTTTCACATCACTTGCCTAGTCCCTGGAGGTGCCGGGGATTGAACCTGGGACCTTCTGCCTGCCAAGCAGAGGCTCTACCACAAAGCCATGGCCCCTCTCCAGGGTCTCAGGCAGGGGTCTTTCACATCACCTACTTGCCTAGTCCCTTGAACTGGAGATGCCGGGGATTGAACCTGGGACCTTCTGCATGCCAAGCAGAGGCTCGACCACTGAGCCACAGCCCCTCCCCTTTTCCTTTATACTCCTCCAGTTCCTCACTCCAACCCCCCTCTCAGGTGTCTGAGGGTCGTGATCGGCTGCCTCTGGCCTGTCCAATATACAAATAGGGTAAAAGGGGGATTGGCAGATAAAGGAAAGAAGGGATGCACTTAGCCCTGTCCATCACAAGGGGGTTGAGGGAGGTGACTTTAGTGGGACCCTCTATCTGAGTGGGCCCACCTCCGTCTCCCTGCTGCCCTCTCTCGTGTTTCCTCTGCCTGGCTCCAATCTGCACCTCTGCCTGGTAGGAGAGGTGAGGTTCCTTGCTCCTGTCACTGCATGGTAGCTCAGAAAGAGCAGGTTTGGTCAGCAGAGAAGAGACGAACAGGGCCCTGGGACTCCAGGGTTTGGCAGTATCCCCAACTCAAATGCAGGCCTGGACCTGTTGACGTGAATGCCCCTTACAGGATAAAAGAGCTAAACCAACCATTTGCCCGAGCAAACGAAGCCCCACACAGGAAAACCGTCTCCATCTCAGAATCGCTGCTCGTTTTTGTCTCCCTCACCCCGTCTCTTTCCCTCAACCAGGCAGTGAATTTCACTCTTGTTCCACCCCTGCTGCGTACCACCTACGTGGGCGCCTGCTCTTTCCTGTGGACTGCTTTTCTCTGCTATCTGCACCAAAACGACGCCCAGGATACCACCGCCCGAATCTTCCGGGCGCTGCCTGGCTTGTCAGGCCTCTTTCCATCTACAGCAAACAAGAAGGGAGTAAGCTTGCCCTCCGAGAGATAATGAGGGGATTCAATAAATCCATATATCATTGATTATATTCTACTTTCCCTCGTTTCTGGTTCTTGGTCTCTACAAATGTTGCCAGGCACTGACTGACTTCAGATGCTTACCCGATCTGGGTATTTTTTCAGGCATGACATCCTGCGGGTGGGTGGCATCGAATAGATCAAATACAATAACAAAGGACAAAATCCAAAATAGTGCAAGCTGGTTTGTATCAAAGGGTTCCAGCCTGTTTTCTTCAGAGGTGTAATTTTTCATGAAAAGACAAGGCCTTTCTGGGCACATGAATTGGTTCTCAGAAAAATATTATTATTTAATCAAAACACAGTGCAGAGAAGAAGCATAACATACTAAAAAGGTAAAGGTCCCCTGTGCAAGCACCGGGTCATTCCTGACCCATGGGGTGACGTCACATCCCGACGTTTCCTAGGCAGACTTGGTTTACGGGGTGGTTTGCCAGTGCTTTCCTCAGTCATCTCCCCTTTACCCCCAGCAAGCTGGGTACTCATTTTACCCACCTCGGAAGGATGGAAGGCTGAGTCAACCTTGAGCCGGCTACCTGAAACCGACTTCCGTTGGGATCGAACTCAGGTCGTGAGCAGAGCTTTTGACTGCAGTACTGCAGCTTACCACTCTACACCACTTAACGAACATTTTTAGATAGTTGCCAGCTCCGGGTTGGGAAATACGTGGAGATTTTGGGGGCGGAGCCTGGGGAGGGCAGGGTTTGGGGAGGGGAGGGACTTCAATGCCATAGAGTCCAATGGCCAAAGCGGCCCTTTTCTCCAGGGGAACTGATCTCTGTCACCTGGAGATCAGTTGTCATAGCGGGAGATCTCCAGCCACCACCGGGAGGTTGGCAACCCTAACTCTGACCCACATTCCACAGACAGCCACTCCGATTGTGACCTTACTCTCTGCAGAATCCTGAAGCAGGCCAGCTTCTTGGCTGAGGGTCAGCCATGCTTCTCTCAGGCCCTCCTTTGCGGCTGTGGCTCCTGCAGCTTTTGGCCCTGCTGCCCACAGGCCTTCGGAGCTGCCTACAGTGTGACCAAAAGTTCCAGGAGAACGTGGCTAAGCTCAGGACTGGGCTGGTTGAACGTCAGATCCACGACACTCGCCTCAAGGCCCGGGCTGAGGCACTGCTGAAGGGTCTCGAGGGGGATTTTTTCTCACATTACGCTACCAGCCAGTTTGCTGGCTTTGCAGGTACAGCCTGGCTCTGCCAATCAAACAGAGACCTTTCCACACTGTCACTTAGTCGGGCACTAAACGCACAGCCGTGCTCCGGGCATCTTCCTATCCACTAATAGGTTTCGTTGCCAAGAAAACTCCATTTCTCCAGTTAGGGCATCTCTTGTTTGTGGGTTGTAGTGTGGAAGGATAGTTTTGTGAGTGCTGCAGGCAATTACTGGCTAATGCCAGTGACATCACTTGGTAATGAGCTACACCTCTGTTATTTAAAATATGTTATACGCCTGACTTTGACAAACCAGAAACCTTCCCCCGCTCAATGTGCCTGTGCCATTGAATGAAAGTATGTAAAGTATTATTATATAACCCTTTTTTTCCTTCTGCAAAGGATAAACGCTCCGTCCTCCCTAGTTCTGTATAGTGGTGTTGATATGCATTTTTCAAACTAAAACAAGATAGTGCTAACAGCACTACTGGCTCCCTCCCGTTGTGCCCTGATTTCAAGAACCTTCCCTTGTTCATCACTGTTTATTTTCGAAATTGTTCACCCACCTGTCTCCAACGAAGCTCGTATCCCTCCTCCTCCTCTCCACCACTGGATTGCACACCTTCTGCTTCGAAAGAGAACCACATCAAGCAAGCCATTTCCCCCCTCTTCCCAATGCGGGCCGGTTCTTCGAGTGCTCCTTTTCGCAGGGAGCTAGGGGGTTCTTCTTGGCAGCCAGTTTGTATAAGGGAAAAACAGCCTTCTGGGGGGGAAAGCGCAGGAAACTGGCGGGAAAGGCGGCCAATACTTGCAGGGGGGGGGGAGTTTGGAAGGGAACAGGGCAGGGAGGGGGAAGACCGGAAAGGGACGTGTCCTGACGAAACGAAGATCGTGCCCGGTGCGCCCTTTTCCAGAGATGTTGCGAGAGTAAAATAAATGTTGCTATAAAACTGGAATTGGAAAACCCGTGTGAAATTCGCACCAAAGGCAGGTCGGACACGCAGACCTGAGACAGTCATGAGTATGGACCACGGATATTCGCTGCATTTGAAGAACAATCGCAAGACAAATAGCCCGTGCGTTAATCCCCTCTGTCTCTGCAAGCGAGAGTATCCCCGCCCTCCCATCCAGTCTATTGGCACAGGAACGTCATATTGATATTGTGCTTACACCACTGGATCAGAGTTCAGCCCGGCACTAAAATAACAGGCTGGGCCCAACCATCTTTTCTGTTGGTTAAAAATGGGTGACAATCCTCTTTGACCCCCTGGAAAGCCTACACTAGGGAACCACGGTATTGGCATGGACAATGGCCGTGTAAGACAAGGGCTGTAGTAAGGAGGGGAATTGGGTGACGTTGAGTGAAAAAGAAACCTGACTGAATCAAACCCAATATGTTTTTCCTGTCATTCGGAAAGGCACATAGGATCGTTCTGCCCCTTTCAAACTCTCAGCAGATGTCAGATCCCCTCGCAGTTGCTCTGCCCAGGCTGTTCCATCTGGCTACCATTACTGCAGCATCCCGCAAATTCAGGTGACCGCTGCCATCTTTCTCTCCTTTCTCCTAGTTAAGAGTACAGTTGATGCCCTGGTCCAAGAAGTAAGATCCAAAACAGAAAGCCTGGCTCAAAGCTCTCTTAAAGGTGAGAGTCCTAACTAGGGTTGCCAACCTCCAGGTGGTGGCTGGAGATCTCCCACTATTACAACTGATCTCCAGCTGATGGAAATCAGTTCCCCTAGAGAAAATGGCTGCTTTGGCAATTGGACTCTATGGCATTAAAGTCCCTCCCCTCCCCAAACCCCGCACTCCTCAGGCTCCTCCCCAACAACCTCCCGCCGGTGGCTAAGAGGGACCTGGCAATCTTAGTCCCCAAGCATCTCTTGTTCTCTGTCCCCAGATCAGGCTCTGCTAGATGAATTGGTCGAATTCCGAAAGAAAGCAACCATGAAGCTCAAGGTGGCATTAAAAGAACATCAGAAGAATGGTAATGGAGTTTTTCTCCAGCTGAGCAAGAGCCCCATCTGGCCCCACCCACTTTCTAAACACACTTGGTGGTTGCTAGCTGCCTGGAGAAAATATGTCCTATATGACCACCCACCTGCAGCATGTAGCGGTGCTGTTTCTCATTTTCTGTCACTGGTTGTATGAATTGTAATATTCCTGTCCAGGAACAGAAGCAGAGGGAAGTTGGGCGGGGACGACTGTGGTTAAATGAAAATGGGTGTAGTTCCACTAATTTTTGGACTCTCTTTTCCCCTCACAGCTTGCGACAGGGAAAACTGTGGTAAGTTCATGGAGTTGTATTGCAGGGCATTGAAAGAGAGGGACCTGACCAATTAACACGTGGCGCTGCCTTATTCTGAGTCAGACCCTCCTCAGTCCCATCAAGTTCAGGCTTGTCTACTCAGACTGGCAGCAGCTCTCCAGGATCTGAGAGAGAGATCTTTCACATCATCTACTACCAGTTCCTTTTAACTGGAGAAGCTGGGGACTGAATCTGTGACCTTCTGTGTCACACAGGGCTACAGTTGGGGGTGGGGGTTGGATCCACAGGTGGCTCTAGAGTGGCACCCAGGAGCCATTCTGGGGAGAAAACGGAAGCAAATGGAAAAGCCTATCCTCAGGGTTTGCAGCAGCAGCCCATACAAAAATCCCCATTACTGCCTCTAGTCTGGCTCATGAACACATGAAGCTGCCTTATACTGAATCAGACCCTTGGTCCATCAATGTCAGTATTGTCTACTCTGATCGGCAGTGGCTCTCCAGGGTCTCAGGCAGGGGTCTTTCCCATCACCTACTTGCCTGGTCCCTTTAACTGGAGATGCTGGGGATTGAACCTGAGACCTTCTGCATGCCAAGTAGATGCTCTACCACTAAGCCATGGCCCCTCTTCATGGCTCTCCAGGGTCTCAGGCAGCGGTCTTTCACATCACCTACTTGCCTAGTCCCTTTAACTGGAGATGCCGGGGATTGAACCTGGGACCTTCTGCATGCCAAGCAGATGCTCTACCTCTGAGCCATGGCCTCTCCTTCAGCCATGGGAAGAAAAAGGCAGCTGACAAGCACGGTGACCAAAGGGAGGGGGTGTGAGAATTATGGAGTGAGACTGGCGACATCTGCTATGTGATGTTTCATTTGTGAAGCCGTGTACTTCCCAGAAACAGTGTACATCTCTGGGTCAGCACACTGGGTTTGGATGGGTGAGGCCTTCTCCGAAGAACCATCCTCGCTTAGCCTGGCTGAGTGTCCCTCTGCGGAGGAGGATTCCTCATGCTCGCTCTCCTCCGTTGTTGCAGGCTGGCTCCGATACAGCGTTTTGGATTGCGTAGGGTGTAAAGATATCAACGCCGTTTGCTACACGAAACGTCAGTGCTTTGGTAGGTAGATCTGGGGGTATTAAGATGGGGGTGGGGGTTACGTGTGACGGAGAAACAGCTTTTGTTTGGAAAGCGACATGTCAGACCTGGTTCCTTCAGGGGGAGTGCAAATGAAGGCAAGGCACTGACCAAGATGGCTGACTTGGGACCTGTCCTCGGGGTCAGGGAGCATCACCTGACTTGCAGAGTCCGGTTGCTGTTAAGAGACATCCTTGGTGATTAGGGTTGCCAACCTCCAGGCACTAGCTGGAGATCTCCTGCTATTACAACTGATCTCCAGCTGATAGAGATCAGTTCACCTGGAGAAAATGGCTGCTTTAACAATTGGACTCTATGGCATCGAAGTCCCTCCCCTCCCTAAACCCTGCCCTCCTCAGGCTCCACCCCAAAAAAATCTCCCACCGGTGGTGAAAAGGTACCTGGCAACCCTATACCCCATGGAGGTTCCTTTGCTTCCTTAACCCCATCCCCAAATTGCCAGGAGTTTCCCAATCTGGAGCTGGCAACCATACCCCCCCCCCTCAATCCCCTGGCAACTCTATTGGTAATATAATTGGTTTCTCTGCAGTTCCTTTATTTGGCCAGAGCTGAGTGGTAGCACAACAGATCCCAGGTTCAGGGCCCACCATGGGCTCAAATCCTGATGAAATGGATGGTGAATAGTGTTGCCAACCTCCAGGCGGGGCCTGGAGATTTCCCAGCATTACAATTGATCTCCAGGTGATGTAGATCAGTTTCCCTGGAGAAAATTGCAGCTTTGGAGAGTGGATTCACTCTCCGCCCCCAAATCTCCAGGAATTTCCCAGCCTGGAGCTGGCAACTCTTATTGAAGAACAGATCAGGGTGCATATTTAGGAGGAAATCTTTAATAACACTGCTCATACAACCAATTCGGCTCTGAACAGGATAAAATAATGGAATGCCCGTGTGTTACCATGTCCAGCAGAGGGCAGCACTTACTCAGATATACACCACTGCATAATGTGCAAAATGGCCAAGAGATGCATGATAATGTTATATGGCACAGTGGTTAGAGTATCAGACTAGGACCTGGGAGACCCAGGGGGTTGGACTAGATGACCCTAGTGGTCCCTTCGAAATCTGAGTCTATGTAATCCCTGCTCTGCCATGGAAGCTTGCTGGGCCTGTCACATACACTCCGCCTAACCTACCTTACAGGGCTGTTGTGAGGATAAAATGGAGGAGAGGAGAATGATGCAAGCGGCTTTGGGTCCCCATTGTGGAGAAAAACAGTCTATAAATGATGTAAATAAACAATAAGTAAAATCTATTTAGAGATGCTGGAAATGAAAAAAAAATACAAACGTGTTCATTGTTAACTGATGTGAGATTGTCAAACTTAGCACAGTGAAAATAGAAAGGCATTATTTTGCAGGTAGGTCCCAAAAAGTAGAGTATATATAGAGGTCAACCCCACTTCAAAAAGTTTGTGAGCCACTGGAGGGGAGATGGGCGGGAGAAGAACGTGAAACTCGGGCCGTTAGGTCCCGGTCTTAGTTCAGGGATATCTGCGACAGAATCTTCACACACAAAATCTGGGATCTGTCCGCTCAGTTGATTCCCAGGACCGCCTGTCTCTTCGCTACGGACCAGTCCTGTGGGATCCCAACATTGCCCGAAACGGAGTCGCTATCGTCCTGTGCATGGGCGGAGTGCTATTCGTGGTGATCATAGGAGTGTGAGTATCAATGGCCACCTCCACCCCAGGGTCAGTTGCAGCGGCTTCCCTGGAAAGGGAAACTTCGCGCTGCAAGCTTGTTCCTCTTAAACAGGAACCCGCAGCTCACTGGGTCCTGGTAAAAGGGGTTGGGGGGTTAGGGGGGCACTAACTCTTTCTTTTTCCCAGGATTATAAAGTACTGGAGAAACCAGCTGTATCTGTATGTTTAGCCAAGAGCTTTCCCCTTTTCACGGCTATGGAACATCTGACAGAAAAGATTCTCTTTTGCCTCGTGCGATGAAGTGTGGGACTTGGACAACCGTACCACAACCACTTCCCAAACTGCTTTTTCTGCCACAACCAAACATTGTCTCTACTACACCTATACAGTCTGCCCTTCATTTGCCTTCCCATCACCAAAGACCCCATAATAAACGTAGATCCCAGTTGTTTGTTCTGTTTCTGTGTATATGAAATATCTGGCTGTAATGGGAAGCCATGTTTTAGTAGTCAGTTTAAATTCTACACTGCATTTCGCATCACTCAGAGAATATGTCTTAAATAAGCTTTATTCTAGACCAGATCTTTGCGGTCAGGAAGGAATTTTCCTCCAGGCCAGATTGGCCAGGGATCCTCTGAGCACAGAGCAAGGGTCGCTGGGGGAGTGGGAGGAGAGGTAGTTGTGAATTTCCTGCATTGTGCAGGGAGTTGACTAGATGACCCTTGAGGTCCCTTCTGCTCTATGTTCCTATACACAGGTGTGTGCATGTAAGTCCCACTGATGTCTAGGAAGCAGAGCAGACATTGCCTAATTCTACAGTTCCTCCCAGCAGACTTGGTCTAACTTCCTAGCCCAGCTATTGAAATATGCCCAGCTATAAAAGGAGCTGGGATTCCTGGGGGTACAGTTTCCCCATCAGATGGATCCACTGTAATTTCAGACTTTCAGGAATCCTCCAGACTCTTCCTGCTCCACCCCTGGGCCTGCTGCTCCAATTGCTAGATACCACTCGCATGCCCACAATGAGCCTAACCACATAATTGTCCTTCACAACCTGCAGTGACACAATTCAATACCTGCAGACTGTTGTTTCAGATCTGCACCTCCCTTACTTACAACTGTGCATGGAAAAAAGTGAGAGGAGAATCCACCCCTTTCCCATGCATGACTCCTTCGGGATGTGGCTGAAAAGGGTTTGTTAAAATTATGTCAAATAGGGCACAAAAAAAAACCCCCATCCAACAGGCAGAAATTCAGCAAGTACAACTTTCCTTTTCCTAGAAATGCAGGGATAAGGAAAGCCTTGCCTGTTTTATTTCTGTCTGCCATGCAATTTTCAGAGGCATGGGAGCCCAACTCAGGGGTGGAGGAGCAGCAATTTAAGGCAATTACAGCCAGGAAAAGTAACTCGTTTGCAAAATGTGATTCTGATTATGCAGCACCAGAGAATCCCAGGTTCCTTCAACTCTGCTCTGGTCAGGAAAAGGAGCAAGGAGAATGGTTTTATTTTAGTCTGACAGGTTGAAGCTTGAGGAGGGCATCCTTGGTGGCTTTTCTTCCTCCAGCCCCCCTACTGGGCCAATGCTTTGCGCAACATCTTCTCTTTGTGTTTGAAGCACACCAAATACCTAGAAATTGAGAAGTCCCGTGACTACAGGCAGAGGAAGATCTATTCAGCCTTCTTGGGCAGGAGCTGGGCCCTGTTGGCTTACAAACTTAAAAAAAAAAACACAGGGCCAAACAGCATGGGTGGAAACTCCAGCTGTTTCCTTTTGATCTAAAATGCATGGGACTGGGTGAGAAGCATGGACAAGGATTGCAGCACTGGGGAAAGGAGGCTAAACTTTCCCTCTGCAGTGCCCTTTCCCCATTCATAAATACTCCTGTAGCTGGATTCAATAGGGGGGGATGAAAGGTATGTTCTCAGTTCTCAGAAAAATTAATTTCTCGCCAAATTTCTCCCTCGCACATTACCTGCTCCTGAGATGTGTGTAATACAAACAGATGTGAGTCAAATGGGTTGCAGCAGAGGGCTGCAAAGACTCCTTGGTTTGTTATGACCAAAGCATGATCGCGCAAGCCGGGTTTATGGGACTGAGGCCCCATGGATAGGGTTGCCAACCTCCAGGTACTAGCTGGAGATCTCCCGCTATTACAACTGACCTCCAGCCGATAGAGATCAGTTCACCTGGAGAAAATGGCTGCTTTGGCAATTGGACTCTATGGCATTGAAGTCCCTCCCCTCTCCAAACCTCACCCTTCCCAGGCTCCGCCCCCAAAACCTCCCACCGCTGGCAAAGAGGGAACTGGCAACCCTAGGCCACAGCTATATACTTACACAAGGACAGCTGAAGAAATCAACACTGACTCGCATACCAGGAACACGTAGAGAATGATTTCTTTATGTTCTGCAACACGCTCATCTTCCTCTAAGGGGCAACAGACAGACCCCCGTTACCCTTGAGTATGGATTGGGTGGTGGGATCAAGAGGTCACCCCTCACAATGTGGGGTGTGTGGGGCAGCAGAACTCCTGTCCCATTATGGTCCACACCCCAAAATGATGAACATAAGATCCAGCATGGCTTTCCTTATGTTCTTATGAAGGATGTAAAAATGGATTCTAGTCATGACAAAGACCTATTCTCTCCGGTATCAGAGAAGCATGCCTGTTATATTAGGTGATGGAACACAGGCAGGATGGTGCTGCTGCAGTCGTCTTGTTTGGGGGCTTCCTAGAGGCACCTGGTTGGCCACTGTGGGAACAGACTGCTAGACTTGGTCTGATCCAGCATGGCTTTCCTTATGTTCTTATGAAGGATGGGGCTATCCATGGCTAGTAGTCAAAAAGAATACTAGTCATGATGCAGACCTATTCTCTCCAATATCAGAGGAGCATGCCTATTCTATGAGGTGCTGTGGAGCACAGGCAGGATGGTGCTGCTGCACTCGTCTTGTTTGGGGGCTTCCTAGAGGCCCCTGGTTGGCCACTGTGTGAACAGACTGCTGGACTTGATAGGCCTTGGTCTGATCCAGCAGGGCCTTTCTAAATGTTCATAATAAAGGTGTTTAAACCCAGTCCCCTTCTCATCCCCGACTGTACCTCCACAAAGCTCCCCGTCAAAGCACTGGATGGCGATACGCAAACAGGTCCAGCAGTCCAAAACAGGGCCCTCTGTCACTGCTACGGAGGGAAGAGCACCGGGATCAACCATGGACTTTGGGCACGCTGCTGGTTCCATATAGGCTGACTGAAAGAAAAGGGACAACGGAGGGGGAGGGATTCTGGGGTGACACTGGGGGGGGGTATCTGATACTTACTACAGTCCTCTGAGCAAGCTGAAATGAGAGTGGGGAGGGGAGAGTCAGACACATAAAATTCAGAGGAATTCCTCCTCATATGTAGGGTTGCCAACCTCCAGGTGGTAGCTGGAGATCTCCTGCTATTGCAACTGGTCTCCAGCAGGTCGAGATCATTTCACCTGGAGAAAATGGCCGCTTTGGCCTTTGGACTCTATGTCATTGAAGTCCCTCCCCAAACCCCACCCTCCTCAGGCTCCGCCCCAAAAAACTCCCACCGGTGGCAAAGAGGGACCTGGCAACCCTACTCATATGCTAGCTAGCAAGCAACGTGGCAGCCTTCATTCATGTGCAACACCTAAAACAGATATCAATGTCATGTCTAAAGCAAAGGATGTGAGCCGATTCTATGACTGGCAGCTCAGGGATCTGAGCCCACACAGTCCACGTTACCTAGGGATGCATTCCAGAGAGAGAGTTGCCTTTTACTCTGTTATATATCTGACAAGGCCTAAAATTACTTCTGGGGAGGCGGGGGCAGAGACTTTGGCAAAAAGAAAGCTTATGTTTTTAAGACGGTAAAACGTGTCCCCCATGGGAGCTAACTGTCAGAAGAGGTTCTCCGTTTCTTTTGCTCAGGGGCCCAACACAGCTAAGAGAAAGTGATGCCTCTGCTCTCAGTTCTCTCTCTGGGTGTGTGTGCGAGAGAGAAAGGGAAGTCCAAGCTAGACATGACGGCACCCTCATGGCCTAGGGTTGCCAACCTCCAGGTACTAGCTGGAGATCTCCTGCTATTACAATCGATCTCCAGCCTATAAAGATCAGTTCATCTGGAGAAAAGGGCCGCTTTGGCAATTGGAGTATATGGCATTGAAGTCCCTCCCCTCCCCAAACCCCGCCCTCCTCAGGCTCTGCCCCAAAAACCTCCCGCCAATGGCGAAGAAGGACCTGGCAACCCTATCATGGCTGCCTTGAGGATGTTGCCACCACCAGTCCATTTTGGCCCTTGACAAGGCGAGGAGGCAGCAAGAGCGCTTCAGCCTGCCGTGCTGTGGTCCTGATCAGAATTGGGCCCTCGTAGCATTTTTAAATGACTTTGAAATGGTCACAGTGTCCCACAAGGACAACCTGACATCTAGTTTGGCCCCAAGAGAGGGGGCGGGCATTCAAAAAGACCTGCAAGTTGCCCGAAGGAGAAACTGCTTGGGGGCAGGATCTCTCTCTGGGGATCTGATGTAGGTTAGATCTGCTGCCTTGCAGGGGTGCCTCCACAGGCAAAGCTGTATATTTGTACATAAAGCAAATTTTACAAAAGGGCTCTAAGTCTCCAGAGCTCTCGCTCCTTCAAAGGAAGCACTGCCCTGGGGCTTCTTACTCCTCCAAAAATCAGGGTGTCCAAAGCAAGGACACACATACACATATTACAAAATTGTGTGCCTAAAGGGCCACCTGAGTTCGATCCCAATGGAAGTTGGTTTCAGGTAGCCGGCTCAAGGTGGACTCAGCCTTCCATCCTTCTGAGGTCAGTAAAATGAGTACCCAGCTTCCTGGGGGTAAAGGGAGATGACTGGGGAAGGCACGGGCAAACCACCCCGTAAACAAAGTCTGCCTAGAAAATGTTGGGATGTGACGTCACCCCATGGGTCAAGAATGACCCGGTGCTTGCACAGGGGACCGTTACCTTTAAAGGGCCACAACATTAAGAAACTATAATGTGTCTGTGACATTTCTACGCAACACTAAAATGTACACAAGATAAGCAGTGGCCATTGATAGCAGATAGGAATGTGTGTGCGTGTACAACATAATCTTTCTTCCTAGATTTCCAATACCGATTTTACCCCTGCCATAGGAGATAAAACTCATGACCTCTGCAGCTGGGATGCAAACGGTAACATAAATAGATTCTGCTCTGTTTGGGGGAACTTCTGGCAACCAAGGGTAAACTGAGCGGCAGGCTGGGAGCAGGATCCCCGGTTATTTGGGAGGGGAAGTTTATTCTAGTGGGCTGGAGCAAGGGATGCTGGGAGTTAGGTCACCTTGTTTCTCATGGCCCCCAAGCCTTTCCCTTTAGGATAGATACCTAGGTCAGCAAATTGCTCGAGAGTTTGCTTCATCCGCTTTTTCAGGGAGACCCTGAGATGGTACATGGAGAGTTGCCACAGAAAGACCCCTGAGAAAGGAAGAAGGAAAAGAATGATGGGAGGTTAGGGTTGCCGACCTCCAGGTACTAGCTGGAGATCTCCCGCTATTACAACTGATCTCCAGCCGATAGAGATTGGTTCACCTGGAGAAAATGGCAACTTTGGCAACTGGACTCTATGGCATTGAAGTCCCTCCCCCTCCCCAAACCCCACCCTCCTCAGGTTCCACCCACAAAATCTCCCGCTGATGGCGAAGGAGGACCTGGCAACCCTATGGGGGCGGCAGGAGACTTTTAAATAGCAGGCTACGTTAGCATTGCAACCTGAGACAGGTGGATATGTACTGGAGCTAAGGCAGTGTGTGTGGGGGAAAAAAGGTGCCACCTTTTTTGCAAGCGAGACTCCCAAGCCTTAAACAGAAGCCAAAACCACAACCTACCTGTCCACCATACCAATAAGTTTCAGGCTTAGCATATACTCAGGACTAAGTTTTTGAGTGAATGCCAGTATTAAAACATCTGAACCCACATTAAGTTGCCTTATACTGAATCAGACCATCGGTCCATCCAGGTCGGCACTGTCTACTCAGACTGGCAGCAGCTCTCCAAGATCTCAGGCAGAGGACTTTCAAGTCACCGACTGCCTGGTTGTTTTAATTGGAGATGCCGGGGATTGAACTTGGGACCTTCTGCATGCAAAGCAGAGCCTCTTAGACTAAGCTCCTCCCCATCTTGGTTTTACTGGCTTACCTCTTACCCAGTTTGATGGGTGCCTCTGAAACTTGGCACCCATCAAACTGAACATAACCTACCGCCAGGTGGTTAACAAATGCCCATTTATACATGCCCATGTAGACAGCAGAAGCAGGCCCTTGCAGGCCACCATACATGACCAGCGGACCATACGTGATTCACTTCCATCTTTGGTTAAGTAGTAGGAACAGTGGATGAAGACTTGTGTTAGGGCAGGGGTGGGGAACCTTTTTCCCGCCAAGGGCCATTTGGATATTTATAACACCATTCGCGGGCCATACAAAATTATTAAGTTAAAAATTAGCCGACCAAGCCCCAAGCAGGCAGCTGCCCCAGATGACCCCCCCCCCCGCCAGCATGGGCAAGCAGGCAGGCATCCAACCGGTGGCACGCTCGAGGGGGGAAAGGTTCCTTTTCTTGGCAAAACAAACTCACATCTGCCTTGAATACAGGCTATTCCTGTCCGCGGGAGGGTGTGGATCACCAGTCTTAGATCCTTCTGAGCTAGAGATCTGCCAGGACCCACAAAGGGCCAGACCAAATGATTTTGCGGGCCTTAAACGGCCCCCGGGCCTGACGTTCCCCACCCCTGCGTTAGGGGAACAAATTCAGTATTGCTTGGATTTCCCCAGAGTTCACGGCTTTATGGCATTCAAGTGGACCATTGTCTGGAGAGAGAAGATGCTTCCACCCAATCCAGAATCTCCACAGCTAGCTCCCTCCCTTCCCCTCTTTTACCTTTCCATGGCTGTTTCTTGATTTCCTGCAATTGCTTAATAATGTCAGCTTTGATAGACATCACTCCCCGGACATCTGCAAAACGACATGAGCTTACGTCACCCTGTGGTCTGGACACCCCACAAACCCCCTCAGCTAATCCAGCCTTGCTGAGTTCAGGTCATACCCAGTACTCGCTCATAGTGGTTCTGGAGGAAAGTGCCGTGCAACTCAGCCAAGGCCCGGATGTGCTGCTCGATTAAGGCGTCCCGTCCGGACAGGTCTGCGGGCAGCCTTTCCTTCAGCAAGGTGGCCACGGAGTCCAAGAAGGGGCGGTCGCAGTGAAGGCAGCTGGACACCCCTCGCAGGGACCAGAGCAACAGGGGGAAAGCGAGCAGGAATCGGGGCATCGTTGCCACGGCAACAGGTCCCCCCCCATCATGGCCACGTATCGTCGCCTAGGCAACGTTCTTATGCCGGGTACTGTCGGCAAGACAATTATCTCCATGGGGCAAGGAGATGCTGCTGAGGAGAGAGTAACGCGATTGGCTGTGATGCTGGAGATAGAACAGGATGTGATGTAAGACGCTGAAGAGGCGGCTGGGGGAGAATGGCAGCTGATGTCAGAGTCCGGACAGGAAGTGACTCCTTTTCTTCTAGTTTCCATGACTATGGCATCTTTGCTTGGACTGCTGGCCTGGGCCCTGTCTGCGCAGATGGCCGACTCGTGCCTCTGTTGCTGGCCAGATGTGGCCCAGTATTTCATCTACGACGCGAAGCTTCTAGTTGGGAACCCAGATGTTGCTGAAAAGCTGGAGAAGCTTTTCCTGGGGAGCAGCGGGAAATGTGATGTCTACGGTGGACGATTTCTGGGTACAGGACTGAAAAGGGGGAGGGCTAAACGGTGACGGCTCAGATATTAGGAAATAACTTTTCATAAGAGGAGCCTGCTGGATCATACCAGCGATATATCTAGTCCAGCATCCTGTCTCACCCGGTGGCCAGCTGGTTGCTTTGGAAGCCCAAACAAGCAGGGCATGGAGGCTGAGGCCTTCCTCTCATGTTGTCTCCTGGCGCTGGTATTCAGAGGTACACTGCCTCTGAATGTGGAGGTTCCCTTTGGTCAGGGCCTGGGCTTCTGAAGGAGCAGCACCACAGCAAAGCCCATGCATGGACATGCCTCTTGCTAGCCTCCTCTGGTTTTTCTGTGGCATGCTGAATAGCTCCCATCTACTCTCCATAGGGTTGCCAACCTCCAGGTACTAGCTGGAGATGCCCTGCTATTACAACTGATCTCCAGCTGATAGAGATCAGTTCACCGGGAGAAAACGGCCACTTTCGAAGTTGGACTCTATGGCATTGGGCCCTCCCCCCCCCCAAACCCCGTCCTCCTCAAGCTCCACCCCAAAAATCTGATATTTCCCAACCCGGAGCTGGCAACCCTAGTTCACCTGGAGAAAATGGCCACTTTGGCAATTGGACTCTATGGCATTGAAGCTCCTCCCCTCCCCAAACCCCGCCCTCCTCAGGCTCCACCCCTAAAACCTCCGGCCAGTGGCAAAGAGGGGCCTGGCAACCCTACTAATTCAAATGAAAGGATTTTCCACTAGAGAAGGAAAGCAACTGGGCTTTCTCTAGTCAGTGTGTGGTTGTACTCGCCCCTAAGGAGATCCTTCTTCCCACGGGGTGTGAGAAAGGAGATACTCCATTTGGCAAACATTTTGTGATGGCGCTCACCACCCCCTCTGAAAATTCCAAAGGTGCCCACTAGGGTTGCCAGAGCCAGGTTGGGAAATACCTGGAGATTTTGGGGGCACAGCCTGGGGAGGGCAGGGTGAGGGGAGGGACTTCAATGCCATAGAGTCCAATTGCCAAAGCGGCCATTTTCTCCAGGTGAACTGATCTCTATCGGCTGGAGATCAGTTGTAATAGCAGACCTTCAGCTAGTACCTGGAGGCTGGCAACCCTAGCGCCCACAGCCTCAAAGTGGTTGGGGACCCCTGAACGAGCTGGCGCCCTGTGTTAACTGGGAATGCCATACAAGGTGCCCTAAGACGATCTGCAGTGCTGGATAGTTCCATGTCAGATCTGCAAGGCAGAAAAAAAAATTAATGTGGGAAGGTTTCTGTGCATCCACAAAGTATGAAAAACAGTCCTAGGAGGTATGCAGCTCTTCCATTCAGCTGCCGTGTCCGGACACCAGGTTTCCCTCACATCTTCTCTGGCATAGGGTGCTGGTGACCGACAGCATGAAAAAAAATTGGCATGTTAGGCCAGGAGGGTAGAATGGGTGGTTGTGTTTTGACCTGAGAACTGGGTAAGGACCAAACATCACCAGGCGTATTTTTGTCTGTCCACACCGGTGTCTGCAGAGCGGGAAGACATGGAGCGCGAGGCTGGGAATCTCTTTCTTCAGCTTCAACAGATCATCCAGAAAAATGGAAAAGGTAGGAGCTTTCCTTCCAAGCTTTACCTGCAGTGTAGCCAAGCCAGAAAGCTCCTGACCACCGTCGCGGCGCCTTCCTTACACACACATCAAGCTATTCTTACTCAGGATGGACAACTGTTATTTCTAAGACTGACCAAGCAAGCCAGAAAAAATAGGTCATAAAATAACCAGCAAACCATTATAGATTTCATCCAACGAGTTGAAGAGTTCAATGTGCAATCCCAGTTACTGACTGGGTCTGTTGTGGGGAGAGGAAGGGAAGGAGTATTGTGGTCCTCTCCCCACAATAGACACCTTGTGAGGTAGGTGGGGCTGAGAGAGTTTGGAGAGAACTGTGATTAGCCCAAGGTCACCCAGCAGTGCATGCGGAGAAGAGGGGAAACCACCCAGTTCTCCAGATTAGACTCCGCTGCTCCTGTGGAGCTGGGAATCAAACCTGGTCCACCAGATCAGAGTCAGCCGCTCTTAACCACGACAGCTCTCCTAGCTCTCACTTTGGGGCATTGCTCCCTTTCCACCCAGCTCTCTGGCCTCCAACCTTGGCTTCCATCAACCCTAGCGCCTTTTTCTTACAGATCCTGAACGCCTCATGACGGAGGCAGGGCGGGAAAAACAGAATTTCAGCAAGAGGCTGGAGGAGGTATCAAACACCTTCCTGAAGGAAAGTAAGTCCTGCTGCTCCCTCCCCTCGGAGAGTTAGCAGAGACCACGGAGGGCAGGGCCCTGCCTCTCAAGAAGGGCAGTGGGAGGGGGCACAGCCTGTCACAGAGGGGCAAGAACAGCGGCACTGTGGAAAGCCCTCTTCTGCACAGCCGTCAACAGCCCCATCTTTCCATACTGATTGACATCCCTCCCTAGGGTTGCCAACGTCCAGGTGGGGGCTGGAGATCTCCCGCTATTACAACTGATCTCCAGGTGACAGTTCCCCTGGAGAAAAGGGCCGCTTTGGCAGTTGGACTCTATGGCATTGAAGTCCCTCTCCTCTCCAAACCCCGCCCTCCTCAGGCTCCGCCCCAAAAACCTCCCGCCAGTGGCGAAGAGGGACCTGGCAACCCTACCTATGAGTTTGTTACAAGTCTCACGTCGTGAGAGAAATTTGCTGGTTCTATTTCTGAAATGTCTTAAGTAGGGAAGCATTACCGCAATATGATTTCTCTCTACCCCCTCCCCTCCCCAGCCCTGTTAAAATGCACTCACCTCATGTTTGGGTCCTAGAGATGACAGTGTTCGAAAGACGAGGATTCCACAGGCACCTGGGCTGGGATATAGCAGGGCCTTCTCAGTTGTGTCACCGCCACATTCCCGACTCCCCTACCCGGAGGGACCTGCCTGAGCCCAACCCTGCAGACAGTAAAGCAACACCGTTCTATGACACTGTGCTGCCATTTTAAACGTTACCGCAAGCACCACGGGATGTGACTCGCCCATGCTGATGACCATCGCCCCAGCACCCTGTTTAAACAGGAAAAGCTGCTTCTGGAGAAGCAACCGTTGACCTGGGAAGCGATACACGTCTGCCTGTGATTGTACAGAGCTGCTGCTTAACCATTCCCATGCTCCTTTCCCCACTTCAAATCCCCCTTCTCCCCAATTTCAAATGAGTATTTGCAAGATCACTCTCCCATGCCACCCCTCCAATGCCTGCTTATGGGTAAAGAGGAGATTCAAGCTCATTTTTGGCAGCTGCCAGGGCAGAAGCAGGATTTCCTGACCAATGAACGCACAAAAGGCGGCTATGAGCTTAAGCGTGGCTTGCTAGAGGAGGGAACATAAGAACGGCCATGCTGGATCAGACCAAGGTCCATCAAGACCAGCAGCCTGTTCACACACTGGCCAAACAGGTGCCTCTAGGAAGCCCCCAAACAAGACGACTACAGCAGCACCATCCTGCCTGTGCTCCACAGCACCTCTCTTCCATGAGGAAGCAGTAGGACCTCTGGCCAATTTGAACCTTAAAAGAAATGTATGGGATAGATTCCAAAGGTAACATGTTGGGTTTGGGGGAAGGTCTAGGATTTGGCAAATGGAGCCTTGGGTTCTTTGGGCGGAAGAGAACCACATTTTCCCAGGTCGGTCTCACCCTTCATTTCTCTCTTTACAACTTCACAGTCTGCAACGCCTCCTGCGGTGAGTCTGTCGGTCCAGACAAAATGTGCCTGTCTGGCCATCTGGCGTCTCTCTTGAGTTTTAGCCTCCAATTTGCTTGTGTGCGCGAGAATGCTGTTGAGCATAAAAGGGTAGGATCCAGCTATTTCTCCCCACCCCTGAAGTGGAACCACCCTGTTTCAATGGTGTTTAGATTAACGAAGTAGGCCCAGAGCAATGGGGAACCTGCTGTGGTTACCTTTGAGTAACCAGGGTTCAACAGATATAGGATTGTTTTGAGTGCACAATTGTTTCTCAAATGATGGCATGGGGGAGAGGGGTGCAGAGGCAGGTTCACTCCAGTGGGACATTCAAAATATCTCTGCACAAGCTGCCGTTGCATGTCCTGCTCTCCCAGCACTTACACCTTAAGGTGCCCCTAGACGCTTTCTCTTCTGTGCCCCCATAAAAATCTCACTGCCCCTCCTCTCTCCCACCACACACAGAACAGAACCGGTTTCGACCTTATGAACTGGTGGAGTGCGGCGACTGCCACCTGCTCAAAGCACCATGCAATGATTCCTTAGTATGTGCAGGTAACTGTCTTTCTCCATTTCTATCTCTGCCCTGTCCTCCAAACCCAGCATCTTCTTCTTCTCTCCCTGCTCCAGCCAAGACAAACCGAGAGCCGCTACGGTAAAGCACAGCAGAATTTTAGGGGACGCGCAGAACCCTGGAGTTCACCCTGTAACCCTGGGCCCAATTCTTTATTTCAACTATTAGGGATTTTTTTTTTACTGTAAGTTTTCAACAATGGAATCTGCTACCTAGGGAGGTGGTGAGCTCCCCCTCACTGGCAGTCTTGAAGCAGAGGCTGGACAAGCACTTGTCAGGGATGCTCTAGGCCGATCCTGCATTAAGCAGGGGGTTGAACTAGATGGCCTGTGTGGCCTCTCTATGAGTCTATGAATTAGCCTTGTGCACTGGACTGTGAGGAAGACAAAAGGGGATACTCCTCTTCTCCTGGCCTGGTTAACTTTGCCCTTTGGTCACTAACTCCCCCGCCCAAGATAATGGTATCCTGAACCCCCAGACCCATGCCTTCTTTGCAGATACCTGGAGTTACTTTCCTACACACCAGCGTGGTGTAGTGGTTAAGAGCGGTGGATTCTAATGTGGAAAACAAGGTTTGATTCCGCACTCCACACGAGTGGCAGACTCTAATCTGGTGAACTGGGTTGGTTTCCCCACTCCTCCATATGAAGCCAGCTGGGTGCCCTTGGGCTAGACACAGCTCTCTCAGCTCCACCCACCTCACAGGGTGTCTGTTGTGGGGAGGGGGAGGTGATTGTAAGCCGGTTTGTGACTCCTTAAAAGGTAGAGAAAGACCTTAGCTTTTGTCAACATGTTCACACCACAAGACAATTCTGCACTTATTACTCATTTAAACCATGCTTCATAACAGCGTTTTAACATTTCCTTAGCATCCGTTTAGGGTGGCCTCAGATGATTGATTTGCAGCCACAAGTAGGTGGCATTACTTTCCTTCAGGGTGCAGATTTCTCGAGATGAACAGACCCCCCCCCCAAGTCAGTTGGCAAAGCTATGCTGGTTGCAGAGTCCAACACTGCTTTTGCTGCAGATTTAAGAGACCTTCACTAACTTGTCTGTCACCCAGCTTACCTCCTTAATTGTCTGAAAGGTGTCCTGTTTCTTTCCTGCAGGGCCCAACATCCTTGCAGGTGTGCTGGTGACCCTTGTGATCTTGCTTGGTGCTGGTGGTGGAGTGTGGTAAGACTGTACAAATAGTCAGGGTATGTAGGTGAGGAGGCAGCAGACTACAGCTATTCTGAGCCCTCAAATCTTAAATCGGAGACCGCACAATGGGGCAGTCCTGGAGAGAGGAGGAGGGCAGGGACAGCTACCACTCAAGAATTTGTTTTACATCTTAGCTGCCACCACCTTTCTGCAAGCCACTTCCTCCCAGGCCTGCACGTGACCCACTTTATAGGGCCGCTGTAAGGATTACAGCAAGATAACAAGTGTGAAATGCTTACTGAAAGGGATACATAAATACTAAGGGCGCTTTTCACACATGCTGAATAATACACTTTCAATCCACTTTCAATGCAATTTGCAGCTGGATTTTACTGTGGCCACTTATGCAGGGCCTATTTTGATGCTCGTTCAAAGCTGCTTTATTAAATCCGCCCTTTCAAATGACTATTCACAGTCCCGATGCAAGAGGAGAAAGTCAAACAAATTCCACCCCCTCACTCGCAGTTTGCATAGTCATTAGCAATGGTAGTTTGCATAGCTAAGCCTCGGCTGTGATTTTGCATGGTTCCTTGAGGGGATTCTTCGGTGTGGGGGCGGAGAAAACACAAAAGGTCGCGTTAAAGGGGCTCTTAAGAAATGCGAAGCAGGTATGCGCCAGCTTTGCAGTGACAGCTGGAATGACAGTTCAGCGTGAATAAAAAAAATAAGTGGGGCACTTCAGCCTGGAACGCGTTGCTAATTACCAAGCACAAATGGCCTGTGTGAAACGCAAAATCCATTTGCAAATGATCATTGAAGTGGATTGAAAGCGCATTATTCAGGATGTGCGAAAGAGCCCTAAGTATCAGGATACCTCCTCCAGCATAATTCACAGGCAGAGCCACTCAAGAGGTGTCTTCTCATTGCAGCCCTAGGACATTTCCCATTTCCCTTTTAGGTACTACCGTCGCAAAAAGGCAGGGGAAGGAGAATCCAAGGATCAAGAGGACGACGGCACCGAAAATGTAAACAGCTCGGACAGTTCAGAGTGGTCAGAATGTTCAGAAGAGGCAGACGTCCCTACAGTGGGGGCTCCAAACCCCGCAGAGGCAGGCGCCCCAGATCTGTCATCTACTAGGAGCCCACGATACCAAAATGTACCGCCCCCAGACCAAAATGTACCGCCCCCAGACCAGTTACCTACTAGGAGCCCACCATATGAAAACGTACCACCCATTCCAAGCCCACCACACATCTGGAGCCCACCAAGTTAGAACCCAGCCTCGTGGTTAGAGCTCAAGGCACCCAGAGTGCCACAATGCCAGAAATTAAACTGTTTACTACAAACAATGGCTTTGTGTGTGTGTGTGTCTGTGACATCCATTCCTCTCAGGGCATCAAAGTATGGTTCTGTCCTCTGAAGGGCGTACCGCGATGCCACAACAGATTAATCAACTCGCAATGAAATGCCCACTACCCCAGAATTTACTTTAACAGTTGACAGTAACTGGGTTTGCACTCTACACAAGCTCGGAGGCTACAAGGCGCGATCACAAGCTAGCATGTACACAAGGGGGAAGTGTTGGGTTTGAACTGATCACCCAGCACTGGAAACAAAATCAAACAAATCAGTGTTGTGCAAGTTATCAAATTAACAAAACAACACTCGGCTATAAAGTCTTATGAGCTATATTCACAATGGATGATAATCAATGTGACAAGAAAGCAAACTACATATAATATACAGATAATGAGCGCAATAACGCAAACACGGAGAGCCCGTCTTCTTGATCTACCTCTTGCTGGTGGTCTTCTGGAGACTATGGCTTTTGTTGTCCCTTGATAGAAGACTATCCCTTCACAACATAAACACGGACTTACCTGTTGAACTCTCGGGTTTGCTTCCACCTCCGTTGGGGGTTGGGTTTTTGAGCTATCGCACTATCTGTAGATTATATGCAATTTGCTTTCTTGTCACACTGATTGCCACCCAGCACCGGAGCCATCCAGCTCCACAGGTGTGCAAATAGCCTTCGCCCGTGAAGAACAAAGGGCAGACAAAAATCAGATGTAAGCCACAGAGCTTGAGAGACCAACTGGGAAAGAGCAGGTCATCTTCTTGGGACAGGAAAAGATGACCTCAAGGGGTGGCCAGTGCAGAGATTCTAAAGCCCCTGGGCATACAGAAGAAGCCCTCTTATTTATCTGAATTGGCTTGCCTTCTTACTGGGGGCTCTCTTACACCAGAGCGCCATTGCAATGACAGACAAGACCACATGCTGCTCAACATGGGGGAGTAACCCTATACCATGAAACAGGTAATGAAACATGTCTGGAATTTGCAAGTGTAAGAATAAATAACCTATCTTTATTCTATTGTCCCTTGACTTGGATGGCCCAGGCTAGCTCGATCTCATCAGGGAAGCAAGGTCAACCTAGATGGGAGACCCCCAAGGAAGTCCAGGGTTGCTACGCAGAGGCAGGCGATAGCAAAACACCTCTGTTTGGCTCAACTTAGAAAGTCCTCCTCCCACCAGTCTTGGCGTTAAGGTCCCCTCCTTTCCCAAGATGGACAATCCTATCAAAGTTCAGGGACATGCCAAAGTGTGTTGAATATCGGCTATCAGGTGCCCTAAAGGATGAGCCTTCAGGCTCTAATTTGTTTACATGTTCCAGAAGTTGGTCAAAGGCAGGCCCTACCTGGATTTTTCTCTACTGTAAGGAGTCTCAATAAGTGAGCCCCGTGGGGCAGAGTGGTACCTGCAGTACTGCAGTCAAAAGCCCTGCTCACGACCTGAATTTGATCCCGTCAGAAGTCGGTTTCAGGTAGCCGGCTCTAGGCTGACTTAGCCTTCAATTCTTCCGAGGTCGGTAAAATGAGTACCCAGTTTGCTGGGGGTAAAGTGTAGACGACTGGGGAAGGCAATGGCAAACCACCCCGTAAGCATAGTCTCCCTAGTAAACGCCAGGATGTGACGTCACCCCATGAGTCAGTAATGACCCAGTGCTTGCACAGGGGTCTACCTTTACGGAGTCTCAAAGTGGCTTACAATCATCTTACGTCCCCCACCCCCACAGCAGGCACCTTGTGAGGTAAGTGGGGCTGAGAAAGTTCTGAGAAGGTCACCCACCAGGCTTCATGCGCAGTAGTCTGAACCACGTCCACCAGTGAATCCCCAATTCTGTCTTCCTTCTGTATCACTGAGCTCCAGCGCACCTGGAAATGACGTGGCAGCACAGACTGTACCATTTCAGGCAGCGGGTGGACGATCCCCCTTTAGTATGCTCCTCCGTTTTTTCTTTAAAAGCTGTCCCAACAAAAAGTTAGCAGCCTGATAGCCCAGCCCAATCTCATCATGATGCACAATTATTACATTAACGGAAAATTCAAAAAGTTTTAACTTCTATTGCACAACATAATTGTGGTCATTTATGCACGGGAGTTTTACCTGAGGTTCGTTGCTGGCTGGACCCACGCTTTCCAGTTGGGAATCTATGCACCAGCAGTCTCCAAACCCAAATCAGGTCCCGCCCCTTTAAATGCTACTTTGTACTTGGCTTACTGCGGTGTGCTCACTGTGAGAGAAGATTCCCCCCTGCCAAAACCCAATTGCCGCATAAAAAAGCATTTTAAGAACAAGCAAAAAATGGAGCAATCTGAAAGAAAAAGGGAGGGGGAGGAGAAATCCCAGCCTCAGTTTTAAAAAGCCTTTCTTTTGCTCAGAAATAGCTCTGAGAAAGCAGGAAGTATTTGAATCCCCACCTCTTTACACGCTGCTTTGTGACTGGCTGTGAGAGAAAGCCAGCTTCTGTTTCCCCTGCTTTGCCCGTCTGCATGGAGATTTCAGCTGGGCTGAGCTCAGGGGAGAGGGAAAAGTCGGGTTAACGGAGGAATGGGAAGACCTGGACATTGCGAGGGCTGGCGGTGAGGTCATGACTAATGGATGGAAAACTCACGCAGAACTCCAAGGAACAGCCGAGTCAGACGGGGCGAACGTGAGTCCAAGTAATGAAGGAGGAGTAGCAGCCCCTTTCTCTGCCCCCCAGTGACAAAAGCTAGCGCAAGTGCAAAGCCTTCGAGTGCCATAGAAGAACTTCCATTTATTTCATTTCATTAAGAGTTATTTTTTTTCTGATGCATACCAGAGCGGTGGAGGGGGTGGTACGGGTAGGGGTCGAAGAGAGCCAAGAGAGGGAGGGTCGCACACAGCCAAGATTAACTCTCCCAACCCCCTGACCAATGACACAATGATTCTTCAAATAGATGGGGTTGTAGTGAGAAAGTCATCCCCAAACATGATTGATCAATGGGGGGAGGAGAGAAAGTAGGATATGCCACCCACTTTGGAAACTGAAGGGAAACGGGGGCGGGAACGAGGGATTCAGCAGATTGTCCTGGGTGCTTACGAGTGAGCGCCCCCCCCCCCCGACATAAAAACAGGAACGGACAACCACAGCAGCACCACACACGCATACGCACATACACACACGCGCACACACCGGACCCTCCCTTCCCCACAAGCTGCTGACATAGAAGGGGAGGTGGGAATACAACCATCCAATGCTCCGTCCCCCTTATCACATTTTTAACCAGTCTAAGAGGTTCTTTTGCACTTCTGCTCCCCCCTCCCCCAGCAGCAGACACTGCGCTTGTTGGGGACGAAGTTCGGGGGGCGGCGGGGAGGGAAAAAAGAGTTTAAAGTTTCATTTGTAAATCCACAGCGCCTCTCCCGGCAGGCCCGCAGTACGTAGCGTGGACAGTGGCATCAGAGGAGAACTCAGCGTGGGGAGAAGAACAGATCATGTACGGAAAAGGGAGAGCACCGACTGGGAGAGAACGCCGCCTGCATGAAGAGTTCTGCCGAGCGGGATCCTGGGAGCATGGGGGCTCGCCCCCTCCCCACCTTCCCAACAACATGCACAGCTGGCATGAAGGCGCCTCCTCCGATCAAAGGGTCCATAGTGTTGTCGCAGCGCTCCTCCAAGGTGGCCCGGGCCTGCGCTACTCGAGTCCACAGACTGGGGCGGGGTAAAGAAAGGGTGGCTCTAGCACCCGCTTCCCCAAATGCACAGGAGCCTTCTGCTGGTCCCCAGGTACCCCAGTACCTCCTGCAAGTGTTCTCGAGCCCCAGGAGAGCTCCCTTTGACAGTTTCTAGAATCCTTGGACGGCTTCCGGGGCCTTCCTTCGCAGCAGGCTGCGGCGACGGTTTCAAGGCTTCCCAAAGGCATGACACGTGGATCAGGGTTCCATGCTTGGCGTGAAGGGGATCGATTCTCTTAAAGGGCCGACTGGGAGGTCGCGGAGGGCGGGTCTTCCGGCACGGCCCTGCCCGGCTCCCTGCTCCAGATCCGGCTTTGGTCTCTGACCTTAGGTTAGTGGTTTCCCTCTTGACCCCAGGGCTGGAGGAGACAGGCTCATCATTCCCCGCTGCCTCGACCACGCCCTCCAGAGTGAGGGGGCCTTACTTGATTTGCCCTATTTCTACCCTTCAAGAAAGAAAGGGTAGAGGAGGGCTGGTCCCAACTAAAGTGGGAAACGGAGAGAAAAAAAGTAACACACTTGGAAAAGGGAGAAGTCTGGGGGGGGAATCATAATAAAAAGGTTAGAGTTGCCCACACCCCCCATGAGAACTGATTCAGAAGGGCCTGGAGTTATGGGGTTGGCTATTTCCCTTTCTGACCCCCTTTTCGCAGGGGCAGGAGAGAGACGTGAGGGACACAGTGTGCAAGAGGATGTCCTGTTTTATCACTGCCTCAAGGTGCGAGGCTGATATTGTGACAAGTGAGCAGGGGACAAAAAAAAAAGAGAGAAGGCCACCCCTCCCCCTCCCAGTTTGCCATTTCCCGATTCTCTTCCCCGCGTGCGTCCTCCTAAACCTCCCGTAGGGTTGTCAAGAGTTGCCACTCGCCGCTCCTGAAGACGCAGCAAAAAGGGACCTTCCTGACCACCCTAAAGGCCAATGTGGTTCGAATGTGGGGGGTGTAGGGTTCCTTCCTGGCCCTCCACCAAAGCAAATGGGGGAAAGTCTGCCCAGCCCCTCAAACATGGTGTGTGGAAAAACTCGAAATAAAGTCCCGTCTCTCTCCTTCCTTTTCCACCACCCCGGCTGCCCCATTCAGCAGTGGAATCTTGGAGAGGGGGCGCACTGTCGCCATCCGGGAATACAACTGGGCGGGAGGGGAAGGGGAGGAGGGTGGATAGCCACAGGACAAAGATCCCCCTGATTATAGCAAGAATGGATTGGTGCTCCCCATGGCGGTGGCCGAGGCGTTGCTGGGGACGATGCCGGCGGGGGGCATGGCGGGAGGGGGCAGCCCCATGGCGGGGAGGCCCATGGGCGGGACGGCCCCCAAGGGTTGCACCCCCACCATCGGGGAAACCGAGGCCAGGGGCATCCCGGGGGCCATGGGGGACACGGAGACCATGGGAGCCGTGGCGGGGAAAGCTGGGGGCGTTGGCTGGGAAAGAGGGAGAACCGGACTGACGCGCAGCTGGTTGAGCGAAAGGGGGGTGGCAGCCGTCGCCTGGAAGGGGTTCGTGGCGGAGGCGGGCGGGGCGGGAGCGGAGGCTGAACCTGCAGCAGAATTGAGAGAGAGAGAGAGAGAGAAATGGGAGAGTCGTTATGAAGGAAGCCCAGGATTGCTGCCTCCCTCGGCGTGACTCATTGAACTACCACCCACCACCCTGCTCCCCAGGACTCTGGTTCCTACAGATGCCCCTGCTTAAATCCACCCAGAAAATCCCAAATGCCAGCTGTGCCCTGCATTAACCTACCAGGTTCAAACCAATGAAAACCTTAAAGCAGAACTGTCCACATATCCTCATCTTATTTGTATGATGGAAGCTTTAAGAACATAAGAGGGAGGTCATCTTGGCCATCTTCTGGTCACTAGGGGTGCAGAGGGGGGAGGTAGTTGTGAATTTCCTGCATTGTGCAGGGGGTTGGACTTGATGGCCCTGGTGGTCCCTTCCAACTCTATGATTCTATAAGAAAAGGCCATGCTGGATCAGACCAAGGCCCATCGAGTCCAGCAGTCTGTTCACACAGTGGCCAACCAGGTGCCTCTAGGAAGCCCCCAAACAAGATGACTGCTGCAGCATTATCCTGCCCGTGTTCCACAGCGCCTAATATAATGGGCACGCTCCTCTGATCCTGGAGAGAATAGGGATGCATCATGACTAGTATCCATTTTTACTAGTAGCCATGAATACCCCTCTACTCCATGAACACGTCCCTTTTTACTGCTCCCAGCACCCACCTCTATCTTGCTAGGCTCTGAGAGGGCAGAAGACCTAAGCTCTTCTTCCCAGCCCAAGAAAGCCAAGGACATTTCCAGATCCTGGGCTGAGCCACAGGCCCCCCCTTGCCAAAGGATCCGAGTGCTCACCAGGGGCCAGAAAGGGGTTGGAGGTCTTTGCAGCGCTGGAGGGGACAGAAGGCTTGCTGACCAACGAGTCCAAGTCGACGAGGGCAGCGTTGGGACCCAGGAACGACTCCGGGGTCTTGCGCGTCGGCTTGGAGGCCTCGGGTAACGATCCACCCACGGTCGCCATGTCGAAAGCGTTGGGGCTGTCGGTGCCGATGCCGGCCCGGGAAACCAGCACCTCCCCGGCTAAGAGTGACAGCTCACCTGGGGTCGGGAGAAAGAAAAGCAGGCAGGTGTTGTGAGAAGGGAAAAAAAAGGAGGGGAATATTGAGAAAAACAGACACGGATACACGGGGTAGATGCAGCCAAAGGTGGCCAGCAGAGGGCAGCTCTGCGTTCGACACTCCCAGCACAGATGAAGTCATGCAAGCCTCAGGCCGCAAGCCCCAAGCTAAAGAAACCAGCAGGCAAAACAGCCCCCCCTCGAAACACATGCAGGAACAATATTTCCTCTCAGAGTGCCAGCTCCAAGCAGGGACTGGCTGGCACGGAGGGGCAGCGAGGGAGGGGAAAAGGTGGCTATAATCCAGTCCTACGTGGGACGATGCGCCTGGGCAGGGCAGGGGTAAGTCGGTCAGGCGGCAAAGAACATGCAAGGCGGGGTGGGGTCGGAGGCGAAAAAGGTGGAGCCATGCAGAGAGCAGGGCTCACCTGTGCTGCTCCCAGATTTGGGCAGCGCCGGACGCAGGCTGTCGAAATCCGAGAACTCGTCCCCATCGCAGGGGCTGCCAAACTGCTCAAAGCCTCCGCCGGCTGGAGGAGGGGAGGGAGAAGGGGGCAAGAGGGCAGATGGGGGAAGGGGCGGGGCAGTAGGATTAGCAGGGGGAAGGGGGCCGTTCCCCACACCTCCCCATCCCCACATGGGTCCCTTCCTTTCCTTGGCTCTTCTGGGACAACCCCCAGGAATCCTGGTTCAAAAAAACCCCTGCTTACCATCAACTCACCCCACCCCAAAGCCAGGATTCCTCATGTCCTACTGTCCCTTCACCTGCAGTGCCGTTGGTGCTGGGCTTAGAAGGGGAACCGCCCCAGGGGTCTGAGAACGTCGAGGCAGGAGCCCAAGGATCGGGCGCAGGTTTCCCTTGAGATGCCGCTGCTGGACCAGACGACCAGGGGTCTGCGGGCGGTACAGCTGTCGTCCCTGCGGGACCCCCACCTGGGAAGAGACCTGAATATCACAGCCTGTTTTGCAAGAGCTGGGCGAGCGGTCCGTCTACTGTGCAGCGGACTGGGGAGAGTCAGAGAGAAGCCTCAAAGATGTGGTGGGGAGTGCTGTCGCATCACAGCTAACTCGCGGTGACCCCGTAGGGTTTTTGAGGCAAGAGACGTTCAGAGGTGGTTTGCCATTGCCTGCCTGACCTGGATGGCCCAGGCTATGCTGATCTCGTCAGATCTCAGAAGCTAAGCAGGGTTGGCCCTGGTTAGTATTTGGATGGGAGACCACCAAGGAACACCAGGGTTGCTGTGCAGAGGAAGGCACTGGCAAACCACCTCTGTTAGTCTCTTGCCATGAAAACCCCCAAAAAGGGGTCGCCATAAGTCGGCTACGACTTGAAGGCACTTTACGCACGCACGCCTCTGCATAGGCTGAGAGCGTTCTGAGAGAACTGTGATTGGCCCAAGTTCAACCAGCAGGCTTCATGTGGAGGAGTGGGGAATTGAACCCGGTTCTCCAGAGTAGAGTCTGCCGCTCTTAACCACTACACCACGCTGGCTCTCCAAGATAAGACACGTAGAAAGTGGTAAGGGGGCAGCCATTGGAAAAGTTGTGTGGGAGTGGCCTTAATACCTACATTCCACACCGAGCCAGATAAGGTTGTTGTTTAAAGACGTTTCTAAGTACGTTTCAGAATGGACGTTAAGAGAACAAGAGCCAATTCCCCCACAATGCAACTGCTTATCTTCAGAATCATTTTGGGACTTGCTGTGTTATCTTACGAGGACGGGTAGGAAATGTACGAATTAAAAAGGTAAAGGTCCCCTGTGCAAGCACCGGGTCATTCTTGACCCATGGGGTGATGTCGCATCCCGACATTTTCTAGGCAGACTTTGTTTACGGGGTGGTTTGCCAGTGCCTCCCCCAGTCGTCTTCCCTTTACCCCCAGCAAGCTGGGTACTCATTTGACCGACCTCGGAAGGATGGAAGGCTGAGTCAACCTTGAGCCAGCTACCTAAACCAACGTCCGTTGGGATCGAACTCAGGTTGTGAGCAAAGCTTTGGACTGCATTACTGCAGCTTACCACTCTGTGCCATGGGGCTCCTAAATGTACGAATTAAATGAGGCTAAATAATACTGGTGATATTTCAATCCTCAACGCCTGTAATTGCTGGATAATGACAGACTTGCAAGGTTTACATTTTAAAAGAGTAATTATTTTATTATTTTTTAAAATTGCGATGAGCAGTGTTCAGAAAACTGAATGAGTCCAGTTCTCTATAGTGAGACCGCACACGCTGCTGCATGATACTTTCCCAGCTGAAATATTACAGAATTTTTAGTGCATGAGATAATAATAATAAAAACAATAACTAAAAGCTAGCCAGGGCCAAATTAGGGATCACCTAGCAGTGAAAAAAGGTGTGAGAGGGAGGAAGTGCACGAATGCAGAGCCACAAAAATCAGATGGTGTTTTTGTGCGGGTGGGAGGGGGAAGAAATCATTGCTAGGTGCAAACATATCTGCTAAGCTTCTGCTCCAGACCCTCTGGGACAACCCGGCCCATGATCTAGACCAGTGGTTCCCAAAGTGGGCAGTACCAACCCCTGGGGGGCGGTGGGATTACCTAGGGGGGCACTAAGAGGCAAGGGGGCAGCAGGGGGGTGCTAGTGGTGGGGCCCTTCAACTGTGTTGTTCACTTATTTACAAGAGATCAAGCTATGGCACCATGCTGGAAAATTTGGTGGAAACTCTCAGAATTTTTTTTTCCAGATTTTGAAGAGCTGGCACCACTGGATTAAGTTCATCAGTTTTGTTGAATAAATTTCAACTACAAAGTTTTAATTTGATTTTGAATAGATGTGCAATTAATTGTTACAGTTTTGCAATTTCATTATCTTCTTTAGTGAGTCATGCAAACCCCTATTTTGAATAATGCTTCTTATAGGATAGGGTAGGGGGCGCTGGGGCTGAGTTTGTGGAACCAAGGGGGCGGTGGCCCGAAAAGTATGGGAACCACTGATCTAGACCTCAGTTAAAAGTAATCACCAAAACCACGAGAAGAAGAGAAATCTATCTATGCCCCCAAGGATATTTCAGGGAGTGGGGTAGTCTTTGAAAAGTGATGCTACTAGACCCTGAGGTTGTGCCTAAGAAAAAGCCGGTTTAAATACTTTGTAAAATGTTTTCCCCACCTCTTAGAAGCCCCTGTGCTTACCTTCAGGTTTCCAGGGGTCGGTGCTTGCAGCTGAGGCACCTCCCCAGGGGTCTGACGGGACTGCGGGGGGTGCTGCGGGGGGCCCCCACGGGTCTCCTCCTGTAGAGGCTGCTCCAGTAGCAGATGGTCCCCAGGGGTCGGAGGGAGCTGCGGGCACAACTGGGGCAGAGCCACCCCAGGGGTCAGTGGGGGCAGGGGGGCCTCCCCAGGGATCGGCGGCAGCAGGCGGGGTAGTGAAGACGTCAGCAAGATCCATGAGTGATGACTGCATGGGGGTGGGGGAGGAGAAGGATATACTGAGAAAGACAGAGGGAGAGAACCCCCCCCCTTTTCCCCAGCCAACCTCCAAGTCTGGCTTGCAGATCTCCCAAAATTGCTACCAATCTCCAGGTTACATAGATAGGTCCCCTGGGAGGAAAACGGCTGCTCTGGAGAATGGACTCTATGGCACGATTTCCTGCTGAGGTCCCTCCCCTTCTCAAACCCCACCCTCAAGCTCCACCCACAAATCTCCAGGAATTTCCCAATAATCTCCAGAAATGTTCTGCTGCTCTCCTTTAGAACTAAGGCATATCATGAGAGGGAGGGCAGGATGGGTTGCGTCAGTGCTTGGCTCTTGTGGCCCTTTCTTGCATGCCCAGGGTAATGCCAATCGCCACTTTAGGGTCAGGAAGCAATTTTCCTCCAGGCCAGATTGGCCAGGGATCCTGGAGGGGGTATTTTTTGCCATCTTCTGGACATGGAGTAGGGGTCACTGGTGGTGTGTGGAGGGGAGGTAGTTGTGAATTTCCTGCATTATGAAGGAGGTTGGACTAGATGAGGTCCCTCCCAACTCTATGATACTTTCTAGCCTGATGAAGAGTTCCAGGGAACTTGAAAGCCTGTGCATTGTTGTGTGACAAGGGGCTGGTCCTCGTGAAGGTATTATATGGCTTTTGAACTTTACACACAGGCAGCCCTCCCCCACTTTGCATATCAGGGACATTCATTAGCCTTTGATGGCGCTCTCTCTCTCTCCCCGCCCCTTGTAAAAGCTCAGAAGGAATTATCCCGTTTTTTGGTGAAAAAAAATCCAATCAAGGCATCATATGCCCTGTCTTAACAGTATCAACAATTCCCAATCCATCATTACCAAATCCAGTTTAAAGTTTCATCTTAATATGCAGTGCGCATCTGAATATCTGTCCTGGGGGAGAAATGTGCCCATACCCACTGGAACTGAAAATCAAAATAAAGTTGTAGAAAAGAGTTTTGCAGGGCCTGCAAGACAGCTATTCCGCCAGGCCTGTGGTTGAGGACAGCCGCAAATATAATCTGCTGGCCTCCCTATTCCCCCCTCCTGGTATATTATTGATCTAAACTGAGGGGTAACCTGCTGCATATATTTGGCAACAAGAGCAGTGCCTGGCAACATCTGTAGTTTTTAAGTTTTAAAATTGGGGATTTTATTGTTTTAAATTACTGTTTTAAATTTTTGGCTATTTTATTGTTGATTACATTATTGCATCCTTTATGATGTTACCCGCCCTGAGCGGGTATAAATCCCAAAATAAATAAACAAATATGATATGATAACCATCTTCAAGAACCTGAAGGGCTGTCATATAGAGGAGGGTACCGAGTTGTTTTCTGTTGCCCCCTAGAAGATCGGACCAGAACCAACAGGTTGAAATTAAATCAAAAGAGTTTCCGTCTAGACATCAGGAAGAATTTTCTAACAGAGCGGTTCCTTGGTGGAACAGGCTTCCTCGGGAGGTGGTGAGCGCTTATTCCCTGGAGGATTTTAAGCAGAGGCTAGACGGCCATCTGTCAGCAATGCTGATTCTATGACCTTAGCGGGATCATGAGAGGGAGGGCATCTTGGCCATCTTCTGGGCATGGAGTAGGGGTCACTGGGGGTGTGAGGGGGAGGTAGTTTAGAATTTCCTGCATTGTGCAGGGGGTTGGACTAGATGACCCTGGTGGTCCCTTCCAACTCTATGATTCTATGAAATAAATAAATAAACAAACCTAAAGTCCACATACGACCTGTCAATCCTAATGTTGCCCTCTCAGCTGGCCCAACTGAAGAACATACATTTGAAAGCCAATGACAATACCCAGGTAGCAACTTAAGAATAATCAGCTGCAAAAATACAGCTCTCTCTCTCCATTAGGGACCGCCAGCCCTGTGCCCCACCTGCCCCCCTCACCTCCTCCTTCGTGGGCACCGACTCCTTTTTGCTCTCCTCAATGGCCATCTGGAGCCGCAGGTCATCCCCGCGCCGGATCCGCTCCTCCTGCAAAGGGTTGCGGGAAGGACAAAGGTATCAACCAAGACAGCCAGGAGGCTGCTGGGAGTTACTCACCTGCAGAAGGGAGGCGGGCAGGCAGAGGAGAGAGGAGATTTTTTCGGGCACGGCAGTATCAAGGCGGCAACTCTAGGCGACGTTTCTCATCTAAGCAGCCCTCTAAGTTCCTGTTCAGCTCGCGCATAGTGAAAACCCCCTTTTACCTTCAGGAAGACACTTTAATGAGCCAAGAATGTGGGGGGAGCCGCGTGCTGCGTCCCCCAAACTGGGAGGACCCTGGAGCCCCAGATCTGCAGTACCCTGAGAACGCAGGAGCTCAAGAGGAAAGCGCTCTCCTGCCCCTGCTGTCAGCATCCTGAGCCCTCACATGGTTCCATGGCCTAATTTAGGTCTTCCCATTCTACCCACCTCCCCAATCAGGCCAATAAAATCTGCTTCCCTTCCCTCTTCCCCAACAGCCCCTTGAGAATGCTAATGTTCCTCTTCCTCAGCTAACTCTTACCCCCATCAGAGGCAGAGCAGAACCCCCAACCCATTCCTTGCTCGAGGTTTCTGCCCTTCCCCCCCCCTTCCCAATTTCCCAGCCAGCAGGTTCCTCCACCTCTGGCTTATCGTCTGTTCTTCAGAAGACACCCAAGGAACACCTCCGACAGGCACCAGTGACAGTAAAAGCCCCAGTTTGTAGCAGGCTAAGGAGGACGCACAGAAATTCGAGCCGTCCTACCTCCAGGGCCTTCCTTGAGGGAAGGCATCATGGGAAACCTCGAGTCTACAGCAGTGGACAATTAAAGAAGCCTAACATGAAACGGAGACACGGCAAACATTGCGTCGGTCCGCTTAGGAGGGGATGTGGAGAAACAGAGAATGTCAAGTTAGTGGAAAGTGTGAGTTGGGGGGAGGGGGGTCTGTTTGGGGGGGCGGGGTAGTGGTTTAGTTGATTATTTCTAAGGCACAGTTGTCAGAGGGGAGAGGAGTGTGTGTGCAGTACGAATCTAACCTTGTCGTGCTCCTCTTTGCTCAAGCTAAGGGCTAGCTGGAGCTGTAGGTCTTCGTCGGCCACTGCAGGGGGCTGGGGGGGAAGAAACACAAAATAAGAGGCATGGAATGGGGTTCGACACGGCGGAGGGAGGAGAAGGGAGGAAGGAGACGGCGGACGAGCTACAGACACCTCGGGTTACTTGCACGGAAGGCCTTGTTCCGGTTAGGGCCCCACCCCGGGTTCCCATCCCTTAATTCACCTGAGCTAAAGCCTCTTATCTTTGATGGGGGACCTGTTCTCTCCCTCCCTGGGCACTGTCCTAATGAGGTGCTTCCCATGGACTCCCCACCCACACACCACACACACACACACTTGAAACCCTCTGGGGTACTTCACGCACTGACATGAACAGGAAGGAAGTTGTTCTGTGTGCGTGTGTGTTTTAGGAGTAAGAACTCTGACATACAGAAGTTCCTGTGGGGTGGCCCTGTTAGGCTATCACAGCAAGAAGAAGCGCCCTGTGGCACCCTGAAGGCTAGCAAATTTAGGGCAGCATAAGCTTTCATGGACAAATATTAAGCTTGGATGTGGGGGTGTCCTAGTTCTAATCCCCCACTCGGCTGTTAAGCTCCCCGAGAGGGAAGGGACGGGTAACTCGGCCTAGCGTACCTCACAGGACTGTCGTGAGGAAACCCTGAGCTCCGTGGAGGAAGAACAGGACACAAACGGGAACTCCCCTAACTCTTCTTGCGCCCTGCCAGTGGACACCCTCTGCGGCAGAGAAACACCCCCCCCCCCCGCACTACACATCAGGGTCCGGTCTCACAAAACCAGTTCAGGAGAAGGGATACGAAATTCCTCTCTCGGACTTAGGGAAAGGAGAGGGTGAACTGCTCCCAAATCAGGACTGTTTTGGTACAAAGAAATCTAGACCCCCTTCCCTGAACGGCTCTCGACCACCCACCCACGATCTCATCCCACAATTAACGAACAGGCTGGGGTGACAGGAAGTGGGACATGGAGGAAAAGGGCAAGGAAATAAGCCAAAATCAAACGAGGAAAACAGAAAGGTGGCAGAGCAAGCAAACGTGATCGCCCCGATCAGAGGAGCGACAGGAGAGGCGAGAAGGGGGTGGGCGGAGCAGTCAGCATTGCAAGGCGGGTCTTGGGGGGAGGGGTCTCAAGGGCTGTGGCAGGAGGGGAGCGAAAGGTGTGGGGGCACCCAATGCTGTCGCCTGACTTGAAGGTAAGCGCATGTGGCCCTGATCCATGCCTGGGTGGGAGATTGTGATACTTTCCCTCCCCTTTATGAAGGAGCAGGTAGAGGTATCGTTGATAAACAGAGCAAGGGGCTGACCTCCAAACCCAAGGGCCAGGGAAGAGGGCCCAGCATGACCGAGGGCAACCAGATCCAAATCTGGCTCCTTCCGATGAGAAAGGCAGGCCGGTGGACCTGAAGAAAGCGTCAGCCCCACGACCCCCGACTCCGTGGAAGTGCTTCTGAGGACACCGGATACCAAGGAATGCGTAATATATAATAGAGAAGGCTAGGCAAAGCCTGAGTCTTGGAGGGGATGGGACGCTGTGACGGGGAATGGAAACATTCACAATCTCCCCCACCCCCCCGCCAGAATTGTGGGGCCGTGGGTCAGTGGTAGAGCATCTTCTTGGCATGCAGAAGGTCCCAGGTTCAATCCCCAGCATCTCCAATTAAAGAGACCAGGCAAGTAGGTGATGTGAAAGACCCCCGCCTGAGACCCTGGAGAGCCGCTGCCAGTCTGAGTAGACAATACTGACTTTGATGGACCGAGGGCCTGATTCAGTCTAAGGCAGCTTCATGTGTTCATGTGCTTCGTGTGTGTGTGTGTGTGTGTGTGTGTGTGTGTGTGTGTGTGTGGAGGGGGGAGGTACGTCTTCATATGGGGCTCTGGCATGAAAACCTGGATGACGAATCTCAACCAAAAAGCCATTTCCTGCTGGGAAATGTCAGCTCAGATACTCCCGTGCTGCTCTCATCCCTCTTTCCCAATTAGCCCAAGTTCTGAGAGGGAGGGAAGAAAAGCCTTAACTTTTAAATTTATTTTTAAAACCCAGGTTGCATTGCAGGGCACGAGGGCAGCTGAAGAGAACAGCCGGCTGCCCACCAGTCTCTGTCTCCCCAAAGAGGGCCACGAGGGGCTAGCGGCCAGGAACTCACACAACGGGTTGGACCCTGCAGATCGGTTCTCTCAGAGCCTCTGGCGTCTGGCGAAGGCTCCTTGTGCTGGGGGGGAAAGAGCTGCTATTAGGGGTCTGGATCGGGGTGGGGGGATCCGACCCAGTCTCTCCTCCGACTGGGTCCGACGGAACTGCCGGACGTCCACATTAAAACTCAGCACCCCCAGGACCGACGTGCTCAAGGGGTGTGTGCTTGTGCACGCACGCACAACAGAAACAAAGCTTGTCACTCTGTGCATCCAGCAGGCGTAGAAACGACATCCCTGGTCACCAACTAATCTGCAAGCATTTTCGTTTAATCTTTTTTCTTTTCTTTTTCTTTTTAAACTAGCAAGGGTTGAAAGGCCAGCAACATTTGCTTCACCCACCGACACGTGACAGATTCACTAATGAATGGGAAAAGCTTCCGAAAGCTGATCAGGAGAAAATGATTTGCCTTCTACTAAGGGACAAGTACACAGCTGAAAGCCATACCCAATAAGGACCACGTATAAAAACCTCAGCACCATCAGTATCCAAAATATCATGCTTTGTTATCACAGGATCCAAAAGAGAACGTGCACGCATCAGCCATTTCCAGCCAAGTTCGCAGTCAGGTCTTATGGAACTTCCCCACTCTTGAGGAAGTCTTGTGGGAAAGTTCTGATGGGGTCCAACCCAAGGAAGAAGAATGAATCATGGCCTTTGAGTCCAGGGAGGAAGTGGTCAGCACCTGGGAAAGTGACCAATACTGATTACAGATCAGCCCTGCTTGTGTCTCATGTCATCGCCAGAAGAGCACACTCACAGCTGAGGCGCGATTCCAAAACGGCTAAATGGACCATCCTACCGTGGGGAGAAGAGAAAGCGTGCCATGCGAGGAAGAGCACGATATTCACAAAGCAGGCCACATAGATAACCAAGCATACAGTTTTGGAATACTGATGATGTTAACGTGGCTGGCAACATGCAATTACCTTTACTAGAACCCAAAGGTCTTATAGATAATGCCAGCCCCTAATGGAATTATACCTTTATTGGTTCTGTAATTAATTTTTAACATAACACTGCCTATCTTTGGGTTCTTTCCAATTCATTAGTGAACTTCTTTTAGATTTGTGTGTGGGTTTCAGGCTCACGATATCCACCTTTGGGGCACTGATTGCTCTCGCACAAGCCAACACACAGGTAAAGGTGCGGTCCCACTTGTACAAGTCAGCTTTTATCTGCCCTGCAAGAGAAGTTGCCACCCATCAACAGAGCCTAAAAGGGTGGCAACCTCAGAACCAACCCTGCCACCAGATGGGTGTTGCCTGCTGGTGTCTCCATCCCGTTTGTGATTTGCCACAATCCCCTTTGCCATCCTGCCCACCCAAGGAGCCTCCGGCGACAGATTTACCTTGGCGCTTACCTGCTCCGCTTCCTCTTTGCTCATGGCCAGCGCCAGCTGTAGCTGCAGCTCCTCCTCCCCGCTGCTTTGGGGCCAGGCCTGCTCAGCTTCCACGGGGGCATTCGCCAAGGACGAGGAAGCCGAAGAAGCTGAGGGACGGGAGAGGGACGGGAAAGGGGCGGGGAGGGAGAAGAACAAAGGGTCAAACGCTGTCTCCAGAAGTGGGAAGGGAAGTGGATGACCTGATACTAGGGCTGTGCATATCGATAAACCCGAACCAAAAATAAACCGAAAAAAGCCATTTTGGTAAATTTCGGGTTCAGGTTTACCTAATTCCAAAACCTGGGGGGGAAGCCAAAGCCAAATTGGCCATTCCTGAAAAAAACGGGTAATTATCCGGCTTTTTCAGGTTCCCCCATGCTTTGTGAAGCTCCTAGGGGGGCTTTTTTTTTTTTAGGTAGAGCCCCCAGACTTGCAGGGTAGCTTGCAGGGACTCTCCTTGCAAGAACCCCCAAGTTTGGTGAAGATTGGGTCAGCGAGTCCGAAGTTATGGGGTCTGGAAGAGGTCGCCCCCTCCCGCCTCCATAGACAAGCATTTCATTACCCTGAAAATCTGGGACCTCTACCCCCAAAAATGCCCCCACAGGAGCTTCGCAAAAAATCCCCTTTGTTTCCTATTATGGGAACTTTCCATTCGCCAACTTTCGCTACATAGACGCAATCCTCTCTTTGCATCCTGGCCTCTTGGTTGCCACACGTTGCACAACGTGACACATATCATGGGATCTGAGTGGACTGCTGTGCAAGCGGCCCCAAACTCGGCATCCTGAGAACACAAACCGCCTCTCTTTTTCCATGTTCCCAGCCCTTAGGGTCAGGGGAGGAACAAGGCAAGCAGAGGCAGGTGAAATTTCAGACACTGGGGTGGGGCAGGAGAGCGTTAATGGGACGCAGCCTGTGCCCTGCTGCTGTGCCCTACACGCCCCCCCCCAGCAGGTTCACCCAGAAGGGCTTAAGCTTGCCATCTGCTTTTAACCTTGTTACCGACCCTGTCTCACTAGTCCAGCGCTGGACAGATGCTTAAGGAAGTGTGGAGAAACTTCCAATTCACAATGTATGGTTTCTTTACCATATATATCTTTTAAAAAAGCATTTAACAAAAAATTTCACAGGTTTTTAGACATCCCATAATGTGCACGCTTTTCCAGCATGAGCAACCTCCACATGCCAATAAGGCTTTGAACATCAGAACCAGCTGCTGTCCCAGAGAAGACTTTAGACTTTGTCCCACAGAACGTAAGATGAGGGTACCCAAGGTTGGGCGGGATGAAAAGAATATAAATAATGAAAATATAATTTATTAGAAGCGCTTTATAAGAATTAAAATTATTTAAAACCCATTAAAATAGCACAATGGCATTTCTTAAGGTTGATGTCTATCACCACAAGCCAAATGCGTTTCGGCCTCTATGGCCTTCCTCAGTGGTCTATTTAAATCATATATAAAACATGCACACACATTACAAATATATTTACACATACAACAAACCAGGCATGTGATAGGTAGTATATATTACCAATTACAACACCATCCGGTAGGATGGTCTTAGGTTTTTATGCTGGGCTGTATATGTCTCCCTCATAAGTTGTGTGCAAGTTATCAACCTATTCAAATATATTTGTGATGTGTGTGCATGTTTTATATATGATTTAAATAGACCACTGAGGAAGGCCATATAGGCTGAAACGCATTTGGCTTGTGGTGATAGACATCAACCTTAAGAAATGTCGTTGTGCTATTTTAATGGGTTTTAAATAATTTTAATTATTACATTGCGCTTCTAATAAATTATATTTTCATTATTTATATTTTTTCCATCCCACCCAACCTTGAGCATCCAACTTCCGTTTTCTAGGTCGGGTTCTATTCCCTTCTTTTTTCTTCTACTCCTGGCACTCAGAGGTTTACTGCCTCCGAACGTGGAGATTCCCTTTAGTCACCGTGGCTAGACCTGTCCTCCTCCACCCATCTGTCTAATCCCCTTTTAAAGCCGTGGATGCATATATTGTCTGTCAGCAAATTCCACATTTCAGTCACTTGTCATGTAAAGAAGCATTTCCTTTTGTCTGTAAAGAAGGCTGTCAGAGAATGATGGTTGACAGCACAGGTGTGGCAAAGGCAATTTGGCAAGAAGAACACGGTGCCAGGTAGAGAGTTTTATTGATCCCTTCTAGATCCCCACACTTCTCGCATACAGCTTCGTCAGGGGATCGTCCACAGAGATTTCTCAGCTCGAAATCTCTATAGAAGACCCCCTGACAAAGCTGCATGCAAAACGTGTAGGCATCTAGAAGGGATCAATAAAACTCTCTACCTGGCACCTTCCATCTTGTCCCTCCTGCCTACAGGTGCAGTGCTTATTTTCTCCTAAAGCAGTTTGGCAGCAGGAACAGGATGCCAGTTTTATGGAGGATTTTAACTGGGTCCTTGATTTTAAACACACACCATCTTGGAGAGCTGTGTAGTTGGGAGGCGGTATTAGAAGGGTCCTCAATAAAATTAAAATGTTGGTAGGCACCAGCTGTTGGTACACAACCCTCACAGCAGGGGATGCAGCATGCAGCTCTCCAAACCTTGGCAGAGACCGAGGGCGAACAAAGGGAAAGAGGACAGCGCGGCCACCGATGCCATGACCTGAATAATGGCCTCCTCCCCCTGCCCCCACCCTAGACAGCCTGGCACCAACTGTCACCCCTCATTAGCACAGGGACGCCTGCGACAGCACAAACAGCGTAATGGGGTGCTGGTGGTAAGCCAGCCATTGAAAAAGATGGGAGGCGGGAGGGAAAGGCATTTGAGGAATGCCTTTCCTGACATTTTCAGGGTCCCCTCAGTATTTTTCCTTCATTCACCAAGAGGGAAAGCCCTGACGGGGGACAATGGGTGTGGCGATCTGAGCCCGAAAAGGGACGTTTTATTCCGAGGGTACAGCAATCCCTCTCCCATGCACCGAGATTCTCTAATAGTTCCTCCATCTCAGGGGAAGATCCGGCAGGGAACACTTGGTGGTTCACAACACTCACGGCTGGCCCGCCGCAAACCAGTATTTATTTGTACCAAATTTTGCAACTGAACGAGATAATCTGAATTTTTAAGGTTAGATGTTGACAGAACGAACAGTGCCAGGTAGAGTGCCTGTCAGGTTTGGACTGACAGGAAGAGGGTGGGGGTTTTTTTTTTTTTGCGCAACTCAAACATTTGTGCTCTCCTCTGGCTGCAGAGGCTGATCCAAGAAAACACACACAGAACGTTCCAGAACAGTGCTGGGACCCCCCACCTCCACCTGCCAGGTCCCTCTTCGCCACCGGAGGGAGGTTTTCAGGGCGGAGCTTGAGGAGGGCGGGGTTTGGGGAGGGGAGGGACTTAGGGTTGCCAACTGCCAGGTAGTAGCAGGAGATGTCCTGCTAATTCAACTGATCTCCAGCCGATAAGAGATCAGATCACCTGGAGAAAAATGGCCCCTTTGGCAATTGAACTCTATGGCATTGAAGTCCCTCCCCTCCCCAAACCCTGCCCTCTTCAAGCTCTGCCCCCCAAATCTCCCACCGGTTGAGAAGAGGGACCTGGAAACCCTAGAGGGACTTCAATGCCATAGAGTCCAATGGCCAAAGCGGCCATTTTCTCCAGGGGAACTGATCTCTATCAGCCGGAGATCAGCTGTAACAGCAGATCTCCAGCTAGTACCTGGAGGTTGGCAACCCTGATTGAATGGCTCCTGGCGTAATGTTTGTATTTAACACTGAAGTCCAGTTCGTTTATGAATGAGGTATTTGTCTCAAACGCCTCTGAGATGCTCCTTAAACACAGTTCCTGGGGGCCTCGTTTTCCAGAAGCTTCCACACAGCCATGCTGAACAAGTGGCCGGGCCTGGGTAAGGACGAGACTGAAAGCAGGCCCAAGGTCACTGTGAGGAAGGAAATGCTCCTCAGCGATCTCCAGGCAAACCTGAAAGCCAGAAGATCTTTCGGTTGCCTAGCAACCGCCTAGCAACGACGGAGCGCTTAGGGCCCATCAAAATGGCCGGATGGAAACGGCACAGTGACGGGAACTGGCAGTAGACGACGAAGGGGAACGCCATGCATTTTCTCACTCTGTTTTCGGCATGAGGGAAGGCGACTGGAGAGGGAACGTGATGTTCAGGAGAAGGTGGATAGCTGAGAGAAGAAGCACCGACTTTGTACTGGCTCTCTCAGCCGGGCGCTAACCCAACGAGTACCTGCCACTCCAAGGGAACTGATTTCTGTAGTCTGGAGACCAGTTGGTGCGGTCTGGAGATTTGGCTGAGAGCCAGCGTGGTGGAGTGGTTGCGAGCGGTGGACTCTAATCTGGAGAACCCTTCCATGAGCGACGGCCTCTAATCTGGTGAACCTGGCTCCTTTCCCCACTCCTCCTCATGAAGCCTGCAGGGCGACCTTGGGCGGGTCGCAATTCTCGCCTAGCTCTCTCAGCCCCACCTACCTCGCAAGGTGTCTGTTGCAAGGAGAGGAAGGGAAGGCAACTGTAAGCCAGTCTGAGTCTCCTTAAAAGGAGGAGAAAATCAGGGTATAAAAACCAAGTCTTCTCCTTCTAATTCCAGGAGATCTCTAGGTCCCAACTAGAGGCTGGCAACCCCATTTGGACTGGGTTGCCCTAGGCCACAAAGATCGGGAGGTATCAGGTGGTCTTCACGCCCCACAGTACCTTTCCCCCTCTCTGCTTGCTATGCCAACTGCGATTCTTTGTACTTCATTTTCTCTCCTGTGTCTTTAATCTCAACCCTACCTCTGCAAGGAGCTCAGGATGGTATACATATTATGATTTCCCCTACCTCAAACAACTCTGCGAGGCAGATTAGGCTGAGAGTGCCACTGGCCCAAGGTCACCTGAAGAGCTACCTGGCACAGCAGGGGATCTAAGACCACGCCTTCCCCTCTAGCCCTAGCCCAACACTGGAGCCATCTATGGCAGGATCATGAATTTTTTAAGAACCATTTGGGCTGAGACTCAAGAACACTGTAAGTGCTGAACAGCTGATCTGGCAAGGCCCATAAGAGGACGGGTGTCCTGGAAGGGGCCAGGATTGTCCTGCTATTTATTTTTTTACTACATCTCTCTAATGTTTAACCAGTTCCTAGTATTTTTTTTGCAGAGCACCTACGACAGAAAGCGAAAGCGGGCTCCAGTCCGCTTATCTCACCCAGGTGCTTTGCAAACAGCAGAGGGTGGAATTTGATCTCGGGGTTATCGACATAGTAAAGGGGCTCTGGAAATCTAGAAAGCCCTGCAACTCGGCCTCGGGGCCTGGCGGCCTGCCAAACACAAGCGGGAGGGGACGCATCTCCTCCGGCCAGCTGCAGTTTAATCAGGGTAGGCGCAGCTGCATCCAAGATTTGAGCAAGCTGGATTTCAGGGGCAAGGGCGTGAACTCGGGCACCAAATTCTTTAATATGGCAAATTCAGGGCAGGACAGGAGCTTCCATGGGAGGAGGGGGGGGTCCCCTCAGGATAAACATGAACACATGAAGTTGCCTTCTACTGAACCAGACCGTTGGTCCATCAAAGTCAGTATTGTCTACTCAGACCAGCAGTGGCTCTCCAGGGTCTCAGGCAGAGGTCTTTCACATCACCTACCTGCCTAGTCCCTTTAACTGGAGTTGCTAGGGATTGAACCTGGGACCTTCTGCATGCCAAGCAGATGCTCTACCACTGAGCCACAGCCCCTCAATTCAGGCATCTTCACACCCTGCTCAGATCAAGACCCTATGCACACACACCCAGAGCACGGATCAAGACATTCTGGCATCAGCATCCTCTGCAATCTCTAAGGCAGGGATCACTAGTGGCTGTTCTATTTGCTCCGGACCTTAGAATCTAGGGATCAATGCATTCCAGCTCTCAAATAAAGTTGGCAGTCGACTAACAGTTACAGGTGGGGAGAAAGAAAAAGAAGAGTTGGTTTTTATATGCCGACTTTCTCTACCACTTAAGGGAGACTCAAACCGGCTTACAATCACCTTCCCTTCCCCACAACAGACACCCTGTGAGGTAGGTAGGGCTGAGAGAGCTCTAAGAGAGCTGTGACTAGCCCAAGGTCACCTAGCTGGATTCATGTGTAGGAGTAGGGAAACCAGACTAGCCTCCGCCACTCATGTGGAGGAGTGGGGAATCAACCCCGGTTCTCCAGATCAGAGTCCGCCGCTCCAAACCACCGCTCTTAACCACTACACCATGCTGGCGTAAATAAATAAATAAAAATAAATAAATTGGGCCTGCTGGCTGCCAGTTACCAAACCCTGTTCTAAGCGCTCAAATGAGAATGGCGCACGGGATCCCAGCCAGCACGCATTCGAATCTCCCCAAGCAACTACCTACGGAAGCCTGCTTCATCCAGATGGAGAGTGACGGCCCTAGACAGGGAGCGCTGTGCCAAGGCAAGCGGTGTGGCAGCCAGCACTCACCAGTGGCGGTCTGGGCCAGCTTCTCCTTGGTCTTGAGGGCGTGGGCTCGCTCCTCTTTGAGGCGCTCATCGTCCTTCAGGAGGGCCACCAACTGCTTGGCCTTCTCCCGCACGTTGACCCCCTGGTCCTTGCCGTCCCGGTCGACGTACTGGAAGTCTTTCAGCGTCTGGATGGCGTAGATGTTCTCCTTGCACTGCTGCGCCACCCGCTCCGAGCCAGTCTTGATCAGGTACTCCATCAGAGTCATGGCCTGGAGGAGACAGAAAAGGGGGGGAAAGGAGGTGGTCTCCCATCCAGAACAGAGGGGCCAAGGCTTCACCAGTGCATACAGGGAGAAAGGCCAAGGGGATTACAGATGTCCAGAAGATCTCTGGCTTAGGAATCCATGGCTCACGCAGTGGGGAGCAGTACCCCCAGCACAGTGCTGATCAAGAGTTGGTTTTTATATGCCAACTTTCTCTACCAGTTAAGGGAGACTCAAACCAGCTTACTATCACCTTTCCCTCCCCGCAACAGACACCCTGTGAGGTAGGTGGGGCTGAGAGAGCTATTAATAGAACTGTAACTTGCCCAAGGTCACCCAGCTGGCTTTGTGTGGAGGAGTGGGGAAACAAATCCAGTTCACCAGATTAGCCTCTGCCGCTCACGCGGAGGAGTGGGGAATCAAACCTGGTTCTCCAGAGTACACCGCTCTTAACCACTACACCACGCTGGCTCTCAAGTGATCCAATCACTAACCATAACCCCATGATTTACCGCCTCAGTGACATTCCCTCTTCTCGCACACATAAGGTTCCATAATGTACTGGTTATCATGTCTGCTTTACACGCAGAAGGCCCTGGTGGAAACAAAAGCCCCAGTGGAACCAAAAAACCCATTTTGAAGAGGGGCTGTGGCTCAATTTGTAGAGGAACTGCTTGGCATGCAGAAGGTCCCAGGTTCAATCCCTGGCATCTCCAGTTAAAGGGACTAGGCAAGCAGGTGATGTGAAAGACCTCTACCTGAGACCCTGGAGAAGCTGCTGCCGGTCTGAGTAGACAATACTGACTTTGATGGACCGGAGTCCGATTCAGTATAGGGCAGGCGATGGCAAACAACCTCTGTTAGTCTCTAACTTTGAGAACACGACAGGGGTCGTCATAAGTTGGCTATGACTTGATGGCGCTTTACAGATGCTTTACAGAAATGGGAATGAGAGAGGTGAAGAGACGTCAGTAATCCCGTGTGACTCCAAGTGCGAACCATGTGCATATTTATGCCAATGCACTAAAACAATTACACAGGGTACTCCTGTGCACATTTGTTGCGAGACCTTATGTGTGGCACTTCCTAATAAAGGACTCGCAACAACTGGTGTTTGGGCTGCAGAACACATGAAGCTGCCTTCTACTGAATCAGATCCTTGGTCCATCAAAGTCAGCATTGTCTACTCAGACCGGCAGCGGCTCTCCAGGGTCTCAGACAGGGATATTTCACATCACCGACTTGCCTAGTCCTTTTAACTGGAGATACTGGGGAACTTTATAGATTATTCATCAACATGTCAACAGGTCAGACCAGAACCAACGGGTTGATTCTTCCTTAAGTGGTAGAGAAAGTCAGCATATAAAAACCAGAACCAACGGGTTGAAATTAAATCAAAAGAGTTTCCGTCTAAACATCAGGAAGAACTTTCTAACAGTTAGAGTGGTTCCTCAGTGGAACAGGCTTCCTCGGGAGGTGGTAAGCTCTCTTTCCCTGGAGGTTTTTAAGCAGAGGCTAGATGGCCATCCGTCAGCAATGCTGAGTCTATGACCTTAGGCAGATGATGAGAGGCAGGGGCATCTTGGCCATATTCTGTACATGGAGTAGGGGTCACTGGGGATGTGGGGGGAGCTAGTTGTGAATTTCCTGCATTGTGCAGGAGTTTGAACTAGATGACCCTGGTGATCCCTTCCAACTCTATGATTCTATCATTAATGTGAAATTGTATATTTCCAGTCTTGCAATTGGCCTCTCTTTGTTGACCCCGTGCTGTGAGTTTAGACGTGGTTTCGCTCTGGTAATGATAAAGGTTGCCAACCCTTGATTTAGCGGTTCAGAGGTAGGATGGTGGTAACAGCTGCGGCTGTGCGCGGAGTTACCTTGTAGACGTGACGCCAGTTCTTGCCATGGTCGTTGAGACGCTTCCAGATCATGCTCATGATTTCAGAGAAGGCCACCACGTTGTAAGTGAGATCAGCGATTTCGGACATGAGGGAGCTGGACGGGCCCCAGGGGTCATTCGAGGTGGCCTCCCGCACCTTGATTTCCGCCTCTGAATAGTTGTGCACAATGTTCTTCATCTGGCGGCGCAGAGAGGAAGTCGACATGGCGGCGGCCGCTCGAGCAGACGGTGGGGAGCACAGCCCCCCGCTTCCCCACAACTCCTGTTGATGGCTCTGAGGCAAGATTGGCTGAGCAGGGCAAGGGGGCTAGCCCCTGGAAAAAAACCAAGAATCCCGTAAGAGGGAGTTGTCCCCTGTATCCAGATGGAATGGATACCAGTGTTTCCAGAGGGGGGGTGGCCACGGCAGCTGTTCACCTGCCACCCTAGCGTGCTGCAAACTCTCCTGGCGGCAACCTGGGCATGGAAGGCATTCTGAAATGCACCTGGAAGACAAGATGGTGGGAAACCGTAATCAACAGTTGAAGAAACCACCCCTTTCCCCATGCCTCGTGAGAACTGTGACTGGCCCAAGGTCACCCCACAGGCTGCATGTATAAGAGTGGGAAAACCAACCTGGTTCACCATATTCGAGCCCGCTGCTCATGGAGTGGGGGAGTGGGGAATCAAACCTGGTTGTCCAGAACAGAGTCCACCGCTCTTAACCCACTATACCATGTGTGTATCCCGAAAATCTTCTTGGTCTCTAAGGTGCTACAGGACTCGGATCTAGCTTGCCTATATCAGGCACAGATTGAACCATCTACCTATGCAAGCAAACTAGAGAGCAGAGTGCCTCTGAGAACACACACAACATCCTTCATCATTAAATAACCATGGCCAGTTGAAAGCAAGAGACCTGGACAGGGTGTTTAAGAAGGCTGGAGGGTCTGGGGTCAGAGCAGGGAGGGAAGGGAGTCAAACCCCCAGACGTTTGAGCACAGAAGCAGCATCTGGGAGATTAGAGCCAAAGGCGTAAGGCACGCAGCCCAGGTGTCTGTCTCAAATCCATCCTCTCCGTCCTGGAGCCCTAGGCCTCGCCTGACCCCACTGACATCCTCAAGCGCGAAACAGGAAGGAAGTCAACATTTCTAAGGAATGAGTCACAGTAGCCAGTTTTTGGAAACCTTCTTCCTTCCACCCCTTTCCAGATTTCTCAATACTGCTTCTGACATGAGAATTTTCAGCAACCTTGGAAACCATTGCAGAAGACGCAGCGGCACAGAGGGAGCTATTGTGCCCTTTTGTCCTAAAAACACTAACTGCAAAGTAAGCATCACTGATTTAAGCAGAACTTATTTCCTGGGATGCACCCTTATCACCAAGATGGTACAAATCACTGCAGCAAATGCTACCTCCTATGTTACTGAATCACAAGTTCCGTTTTGAACACACGAAGCTGCCTTATACTGAATCAGACCCTGGGTCCATCAAAGTCAGTATTGTCTACTCAGACCGGCAGCGGCTCTGCAGGGTCTCAGGCAGAGGTCTTTCACATCACCTGCTTGCCTGGTCTCTTTGACTGGAGATGCCGGGGATTGAACCTGGGACCTTCTGCATGCCAAGCAGAGGCTCCATCACTGAGCTATAGACCCACCCTGGATAAGATGGCATCTCTTTTTTTTTAAGAGAGGTTCTGGAAAGGAAATTTCCCCCTTAATTTATCCAAAGCAAGAAAGCAAGAAAATGCAATTATAATAATGCACTTATAATAATAATGCACTTACAATAATTCACCAAAACAACTTCTATTATAAAAACAACAACAACCACACAAGCTCAATGTCCATCAGTACTGTAAATGATAAGACCGAGTTGTCCAATATTAACTTCAGATGAGGTCTGACTACTGCAGCTGCATGTGATCGTAACACAAAGAACAGCGCTGCTGGCTCAGACCAAGGCCCAACAAGACCAGGACCCTGCTTCCCATGGTGGCTATCCATAGAATCATAGAGTTGGAAGGGGCCATACAGGCCATCTATTCCAACCCCCTGCTCAGTGCAGGATCAGCCTATAGCATCCCTGACAAGTGTTTGTCCAGCCTCTGCTTCAAGTCTGCCAGTGAGGGGGAGCTCACCACCTCCCCAGGTAGCTGATTCCACTGTCGAACAACTCTTCCTGTAAAAATATTTCCCCTAATATCCAGCTGGTACCTTTCTGCCCACAATTTAACCCCATTATTGCAAGTCCGGTCCTCTGCTGCCAACAGGAACAGCTCCCTGCCCTCCTCTAAGTGACAGCCCTTCAAATACTTAAAGAGAGCAATCATGTCCCCCCTCAACCTCCTCTTCTCTAAGTGACAACCCATCCAGAGACATAATCCCTCTGCAGAAGGCCTAAAAGCAAAGTACAGGCGAGGTCCCCCCCCAAAGCTTCCTGTATTGATGCTTCCTGCAACTGGGGTTCAGAACTACGCTCCAAACGTGGCAGTTCGGTATAGCCATCACAGCCTTTGGAGGACCCATTCACCATGAGTTTATCTAATTCCCTTTTAAAAGCGGATTGGAAAAGAAGGGAAGCTGAGGCTGAACGGAGAATGGGAAGCCAGGGGCTACCGAGTGAGTTGCAAAGCCTCAAGGAACCTCCGGGATTGCGGCTTGCTCTCTTTGACTCTAGGCCACACCACCCCCTCCTTCTACAGCAGCAGAATTGGCCCTTCAAAGAGTTCCCAGGTCTCCTTCCTTCACAATTCCCACCAAACCAGCTTTCAAGGACAACGCAAGCTGTGCTCAAAAGGAGAAAGAGGTTAAAAAAAACCCCTGCGACAGGACATTCTTTCACCCGGATCTGTTTTTATCTAATCTTCTCCCTGCCTTTCCCCTATGCTTGCAAGTCCCACGGCCTAAAGCAGGACCTAGCACAGGTTTTGAAAGAGAGCCACGCCGCCGCCCCCCAAGCGCACGCACAAAGTCTTAAATATGATCGAACAATTAGTAGTGTCTTAAGCCACGCAACCGTTTGAGGACACTGAATGACAGCAAGCAATTTCTCTTGATTAAATGTTCCAGGATTAAAAAAACAAATAAAACTGTCTGGATTTGAGGGAAGAAGAAATCTGTTGCTCGGAGAGATGGAACGACGCCAGCATCGCTAAACACCCCCTTTGCAGCAGACAGTGGGGATTCCAATCCAATTAGGCTCCACACTTGTAAATTAGAAAAGCCCACCAAACTGCGGCTGCGCTCCCTTGCTTTGGCAGAGACTCTGGTCAGTCTCCCTCCTATCCACCCACCACCTAGTCAAGGGTCACGCTCCTTAAATTTGCTCCCACGCAAGCTGGGGGAGGGGGCCATACCTCCACAGTGGAGGGCAGTCGCCGCATGCAGAAAGCCCAGGGTTCAGATTTTGGCATTTGCGGCCGCAGGCTCCAGGAAAGAGCACTAGAAAGGACACAGGAGTCGCCACTGAGCTAGAGCAGAGGTTCCCAAACCGTGCTCCGTGGAGCACTTGGTGCTCTGCAAAACATCTCCTAGCGTTCTGTTAAGAGGCTGGAAAGAAAAATACTACTGTTGTTCGGTTTAATATAAAGGTGCTAGGGGAAAATTAGCGCTCCGTGATGGATTTCTCTCCTGAAAAGTGCTCCATGACTCAAAAAGTTTGGGAACCTCTGAGCTAGAGGAACCCATTTTCTGATTTTCATGGAAGCATGCGCAGAATCTGGCACCTGATTAGACACAATCCCTGTGAGGTCTCCAACCTCTGCATTTTTAAACACGCTGGACGATGCCTGTAACAATCTATTCACTTTTTAGGCCAATCCTGCATTGAGCAGGGGGATGGACTGTATGGCCCCTTCCAACTCTATGATTCATTCATATCTAATAAAAAGTTCCTAGGCCTCAGGGATGTGGCCATACAGAGGAAAGCAGGCAGAGCATTTGCAAGAGGCCCAGAAGCTTTGATGCGCTGCGCCACCACCTGTGCCTCGAAGTCTGCTCCCCCTTGGCATCACGTCCCACCACTGACCCAAATCGCTTCCCTTTCCCTAGCACCACATCGCTCATGAGAGTGAGCCTGCTTCCCCTTGCAGTAGAACGGAACTGCGCTGACCATGGTTACAGTTTTGTGTATTCCACCATATACGCAAAGGAAGTTGGCATTAATCACGGAGCCCAACATTCATAAGAACAGGCATGCTGGATCAGACCAAGTTCCATCAAGTCCAGCAGTCTGATCACACAGTGGCCAACCAGGGGCCTCTAGGAAGCCCCCAAACAAGATGACTGCAGCAGCACCATCCTATCCGTGTTTCACAGCACCTAATGTAATAGGCAAGCTACTCTCATCCTGGAGAGAATAGCTCTGCATCATGACTAGTATCAATTTTGACTAGTAGCCATGAATACCCCTCTCCTCCATTAGCATATCCACTCCCCTCTTAAAGCCTTCCAAGTTGGCAGCCATCACCACATCCTGGGGCAGGGAGTTCCACAATTTAACTATGCGTTGTGTGAAGAAATATTTCCTTTTATCCGTTTTGAATCTCTCACCCTCCAGCTTCAGCAGATAACCCCGCGTTCTGGTATTAAGGGATAGGGAGAAAAGCTTCTCCCTGTCCACTCTCTCCACACCATGCATAATTTTATAGACCTCTATAATGTCTCCCCTTGACTGCCTTCTTTCCAGGCTAAACAGCCCTAAGTGTTTTAACCGCTCCTCATAGGGCAGTTGCTCTAATCCCCTGATCATTCTTGGGATCTCAGCTTTCATTTTAAAGCTTCTAGCCCTCAAACCTGAAAAGGGAGATGTGAAAGTATGCGGGCGATGCGCCCCAAATTAGTTGTACTTTTTAAAAAAAACCAGCGCCATCGATGCGCACTGCGCTTTACTGAGAAGGCGACAAATCCCAGCCAGAGGAGCATGCAGTCTAGATCTCGAAACAAAGGGAGGTGGGAATAAACAGGGGAAGAATCTGTAGGCTGAGTCTCAGAAGCGACACGTGTACTTTCCTAGTGTCGTGCCCCGCTGTTAATCCTCCTTATTGGACTGCAGGAGCAAAACCTGTACTAAGGCAGTGTGGGTGCAGCAACTAGACTGCTGGGTTTGTACGCAAGAGCCCCAAATTAAATCCCAGCTCAGCTACAGAACTCACTGGGAAAAGCCTCAAGCAGGTTGCTTTCTCCCCAGTTAAGTTCCCACTCACCCCACGTGGCTGAGCGGTTAAACCACTGCTGCATATGCCTTAAAGGAAGGGAAGGCTAGAATTACATTATCACAAATATGCATGAGAAACAGATTCTCGCAGGGCCAACCAGGAATTGCTCCACCGTTAGGTTTGTATCCTCTGTTTCCTAGGGACTGCTGTTCATTTGCTCTAGGCTCAGCATTTCCGCTCCACACAATTGGCAGTACAGTATGATGGGAGTCCATCCCGTGAAGCCTTGGGGTATCTTTTAATAGAATCATAGAGTTGGAAGGGACCACCAGGGTCATCTAGTACAACCCCCTGCACAATGCAGGGAATTCACAACTACCTCCCCCCCACACCCCAGTGACCCCTACTCCATGCCTAGAAGATGGCCAAGATGCCCTCTCTCTCATCATCTGCTTAAGGTCATAGAATCAGCATTGCTGACATGGCCATCTAGCCTCTTCTTAAAAACCTCCAGGGAAGGAGGGCTTACCACCTCCTGAGGAAGCCTGTTCCACTGAGGAACCGCTCTGTTAGAAGATTCTTCCTAATGTCTAGACGGAAGCTCTTTTGATTTAATTTCAACCTGTCGGTTTTGGTCCGACCTTCTGGGGCAACAGAAAACAACTTGGCACCCTCCTCTATATGACAGCCCTTCAACTTCATATCCCCTCTCAATCTTCTCCTCTGCAGCCTAAGCATACCCAGCTCCTTCAACCTTTCCTCACAGGACTTAGTCTCCAGACCCCTCACCATCTTTGTTGCCCTCCTCTGGACACTTTCCAGCCTGTCTACATCTTTCTTAAATTGTGGTGCCCAAAATTGAACACAGTACTCTAGGTGAGGTCTAACCAGAGCAGAGTACTGCAGAAGAGAACCAAAGAAAACCCACAGATTGCATTCTTGTGAAAAAGGGAACACAAACATCAGAGGAGCAGTTTTCCAGCAACAATAACATGAAAAGAATACTACTGTTCTGGTGTGTTTCCCACAATAACAGGCAGCCCTGCTTCTTCATTCATGGCCGAGACACTTAAAGCAGAGGAGGCAATCTTTAACACAGTGTTTAGATTGTGGTTCATTCTTCCCAAAAAAGAAGATACTTGAGATAACACATGGCCAAGTCATTTTCCCACCTTCTATGCAAAGGACTATGAAGATCACGCATAAGCCAAACTAAAATCAAGGAAGGTTAGGCAACAGCATGGGGCATTGTGGGTTCGCAAAACCAAATGCCTCAAGCAGATTGCACAACACAAAATCTGGAAGTACATTTGGGCTTCCAGAAACTCCCCATTAAAAAGCAGCAGAAGCTCCTAGCTCTTACAGCTGTAGTAAGGCTTGACAAATCTCAGGCACCAGCTTGCCACGGCGCCTAGAAAATTTCATCATGGCACCTAAGTATTTGAAAATACGTTCATAAAAATATACAACTCTGAAGCCTGAAAGTAAGCCTGATGCCTAAATTTTTGGGGCTGGCTCCTGGAGGCAAAGAACATTTTTCAACGCCTCAGCTACAGGGATAATTACTAGAAGACACGTGAGCCATTATCTCTATGTTTACTCAAAGACAGAGATTCGAACTGATTCCAGCGTGCCTGCAACCATAATTTCTGCATTCAACTCATCTGTGCGGCTCCTCAAACCATGTTTTCCTACCACTAGTGTGTGTAAATATTTCCCAATCAAACCCTGCTTGCTCCCATTCTACTTCCAGAAGTTCTAATCCCAGAAATCTTCCTTTCCTTGGTTAGACACAGTCGTTTCCTCTCAGAGCAATCAACTACAGTAGCATCTTGACATCTCCCCATTCTCCACTATTTGAAAGCTCAACGCTCAACGTCAAGCTGCAATATTCCCTCCCTCCATTTTCAGGATGTGGAAAGAAAGTGGGTTAAATGGTATTCAGAGGCATAAGATTGTTTGGACTAGGAATAAGCAATTGAAGAACAGAGGGAGTCGCTAGTTTCCAAAGCAAAGATCTAAAAGGGGCACATTCAGTGACATCTTTCACTGAAGTAGCTTAAATTGCCTTGCACGCTGTCTCTGAGAGAGGACAGCCTTGTACTCCCTTGGAAACTGCCATGGAAATCCCCCCCCCCCGCTTCTTATCAACAACATTTATTTAACCAGAGATAGTACAACTACCTCTGGATTCTGAAGTTCCTTTGCAAATAGATCTCCTGGCTAATAGCCTGGTAGACTTTTCCTCCACAACTCTATCTAAGGTAGATGCCATTGCCACACCGAGTGGCAGCCAACTTATACTGTGACAAATTACTTCCTTTTTCTTCCTCTCAACCTCCTGCCAAACCATTTCCCTGAATTATCAAAGCTCTGTCTGCACACTTCAGTCATTTCCCCCAGCCCCACCCAAAACTAAACGCCAGCGATCAACTTTTAGGATGCAGTAAACCCACAGCTGTTAAAGACTTCTATTTTAGTCCAGAGCTATTGGAGCCCTTTCTTTCTCCCCCCCCCCCTTCACCCTGCACGAGCTGGGACCAATATAACTTGCCCGACATGCCCCAACGTCAGCCTTATTGCATGGAAGGCAGGGAGCCCTTCCCTCCCCCACCCACTCCTCCAGGACACACCCGCTCCCTTATCTGATCTTTGGGAATCTGGTCCAGAAGGGCAAGTTGCAAAAGTCTAGCAGGCAGTAAAGAAGAGATCCCAAGTTAGTCTCTCTCTGCTAACTCTTCAAAATACTGCCAACCCGGCTTGGCTCAGACCCCACCTGTATGAACCGACACCGCAACCACTCACCTAGGAGAAGGCTCCCCCCTCGCTGTCTCTCTTGTGGGCCCTGGTAGGGTTAAGGCTTCAGGCAGGGAGCTGCATAAGCACCACTGAAGCCCCCTGGGTCCGGAGTGGGGGTTTTCAACTTCCCCCAGCCAGGGGGCATAGCCAGAGATCGTCTTTTTAAAAGGATGCGGGGGGGGGGGAATCGTGGAAGTCTGGGTCTATGGAAAGCCTGGCCTTCAAAATGCTTTCTTTTCACCGGGGTGGGGTGGAGAGCTGGGGAAGGGAACGGATGGAGCCGCTGTCGGGAAGACGGACTTCGAGAGTGGCCGAGCTTCTCTATGGACTGCAGCTGGGCGCTTCGGGGGTTGGGTTCAGAGGTCACGCAGGCAGGGAGGTCAGCGGTCACTGCATGGGCGAGGCGGAGGGTCAAAGGTCATCTCAGGCGTTCCCCCACTTCTGGGAGGAAAGGCTGCCGGGAGGGGCCGCGTAGTGCTGGGGGCAAAGGCGAGGGGAGCGTCGGCCCCACCCTCGCCCCTATGCTTGGCCCCCTTGGAGAGCCTCGGCCTAGCCCCGGGAAGACCCCGCCCGCGGCTGCCGACCTCCCCGACGAGACGGCGGAATCTGGGCCCACGGAGAGCCGCGCTACCCCGCGGCGTCTCTATGGCTCTCCCCGGGAGGCTGCGGGGCCCCCCTCGGCGGTGCTCGGGGCAGAAGCGGCCGCGACAGCGGCGCCGGGCGGTCCCTCGGCAAGACGGAAGCGGAAGTCGACATTCCGCAATTTCCGTCCCCTCCCTCCTCCGGGGTTTACCAACTTCCGCCCGCACCTCATCTATGACCGCAGTTTCCTGGGGCATAGAAGTGAGGAGGCCTAGAACAAGCGGAAGCGTGAAAAAAGGGAAGGGAAACCCCCTGAGGCCGCGGCTTATGTGTGTCAGACTGTCGTTACTTCCGGTTTTTAGATGGCCGACACCATATGCGGGGCAGCAGCGTCCTCTCATTTCTTAGCCTTGAAAACAGCGCTTATTAAGAAACGGAAGCCTTGGTGTGTCGATCAGCGATCAGAAGTTTTTTGAATAGAACAGTCCCGTTTTTATATTTCCCAGCCTTTTTAATTAAAGTGTCAATTTTGCCCCATTTTGCACTTCCCAACATCTGTTTCCGTCAGTTCTGACATTTCTTATGCTGGATGCAGGCATGGCTGGGTAAACTCTCATAGAAAAAGTGCTCCAATCGGGTTATAATATTACTTAACCCCTGTCCCGTTTTTGTCTCAAGGAAATATGGTCAGCCTCGGAGAGCTATCGTAGACATACAAAAGCATCAGGATGACGCAGGACCCTGAATTTCCGGAAACAAATTGAAAGCCGACCGTCATTCTGAGCTCAGAGGCCTTGGCGTATATTTTAAATGAAGCCGCGGTTTTTGAGCGGAAGTTGCACAAGGCTTTTGATTGTGCATGGGAGAAATCTAAACTTTTTCTACCTCTATGAGACCCATGCCTCTCTTTTTATTGGCCCTCTAGACTCAGAACACCAATAGGGAGGAAAAAAGCTGCAGCTAATCCACCCTAGAGATAGGAATAGACTAGTCTCACACACTCATATTATCAGTCCTTAGCAGCACTGTAAATCGCAATGCAGACAATGGGAGGACTAGAGCGACAACACTCTGCTCCCATTTAAAATTGTAGCCAGTGGCCGCTTCCCTTTGCCCCAGAAGTTCAGAGTAGTGAGTCACTGTAGTCTCCTGTCTACAGCCTCCTAGAAGTTCAAGGGCCAGCAGTCCAATTTTATATGGGAAGGGGTTTGTGCGGTGGAAGGCGGCCGTGGGGCTTGTCAACCACAGCTACTTCCTTGACCAGTTTCTTCAATACCTACATTTTACAGAAGTGGGATTGTCTTCTAAGTCCTGCTTTTAGCTACGTGTATAGAATTTACAGTTTTTGTCTTCAGCTACAAGATGTTAAAAATAAAAGAAAACTGTCTACTTAAAATGTAAGCATGAGAGCAGCTTTGCATTTTGCTTTCCATAAACTAGCCATTCCCCCCAACTCAACTTTAATTTATATCCTGCTGCACCCCCATGAAATGCTGGGTGATTTCAGACAAAATTTAAAATCTTGTTTGTAAAGCTATCAACTATTTTTATGTATTTCCTTTACATCCTGCCTTTCTCCCCAATGGGAACCCAAAGCAGCTTAACATCGTTCTCCTCTCCTCCGTTTTATCCTCACAACAACCCTGTGAGGTAGGTCAGGCGGAGTGTGACTGGCCCAAGGTCACCCAGCAAGCTTTCGTGGCAGAATGTGGATTTGAACCTGGGTTTTTCAGATCCTAGTCTGACACTGTAACTACTATACCACACTGGCTGTATGTACACAGTTCTGTATTATTTTGTAGATGTTTGGAATTTAAAAAATTACATTAGGGATAAATGCGGTGTTTACCCTCTGCAAGCAACAAAATATGTAGGCAACTGGGCTCTTTATTAAAGACCAACTTATTCCTTGGTCTCAGTTTCAAGAAACCACACTATAAAAAGTACATTTTACCTTTAAGGGTGAATGGTGGCAGTTGAAAGCAAGGTTATCTAACGGAATACCTAACACCCTATTTTCACAGTGTCAGCATTAGAGTGGATGGAGGCCCAAGTACAAACAGATGCCAGGTGAGCTGGCTGGACCTTCTGTGGAATAATGGGTGAAGTAGCTCTTGATGCTGCTAAAGCAGAAGGTTTTTTTTTTTTTTTTGCACACAGTAGCTGGTTAGTGCCCTGACCTGGATGGCCCAGGCTAGCCTGATCTCGTCAGATCTCAGAAGCTAAGCAGGGTCGGCCCTGGTTAGTATTTGGATGGGAGACCACCAAGGAATACCAGGGTTGCTGTGCAGAGGAAGGCACTGGCAAACCACCTGTTAGTCTCTTGCCATGAAAACCCCCAAAAGGGGTCGCCATAACGGCTGCGACTTGACGGCACTTCACACACACACACACACAGCTAGTTAGTGGACCCATACAGCTGACTAAATGAAGAAGAATGATCCCAGACTTTAAGGTATCGCTTTACTCCAACGTCTTTGTTCTTAGGACCAACCCCAGCATCAATCTGAACAATCAGACAGGTTATCTCGACTGCTTTCCTTTGCACTGGGGCTATTTTTTATTCCCACGTTAATTTACAACCAGATACGAAAACCTGAAAGAGAAAGCTGCCCAAATGATACCAGGGAATTGGAAAAAATGTTTAATTATGAGAGACAACGCTAGAGAAATAGTCGTCCGTACACACAGCGCAGAGGAAAGGAAATACAACAAAACAGGCCCATCCTTTTGAGCGCAAAACTCCTTAGCAAAAAAATCAGAAACATCACGGAGAAAGGGGAGGAATGGGGAGAGAAGACCACATTTCTACTACAGAGTAACCATCACTGGGAAACCATGGGGAGAGGGATTTGGTGGCAGGGATAGAAAAGGGAGGGATTGGGACAATTGGAAGGGAAAAAATACAGGTGGTTTTGGCCATAAAACAGGCTACGTGGCTAAAGGAGCCCCCCTGGCCAGCGACCTGCCCCCTGCTTGCTCGGACACCCCCCTCCCCCACCCAGCCTGGCTCAGGGTTCAACTACCAGAAATCTCGGCGATGGTAGGAGTCGGGGTCGCAGTATTTGGTCACCACGACCCGGTTTGCAAACTTGCGGCCAGTCAGGCCTTGCATGGCCTTCTGACAGTCGAAGACAGATGTGAATTCCACAAAGATCTGCAGAGATATTGGGGGGAGGGGGAAGAGGAAAGACAATAAAAAAGGATTGATAGTAAATGTTTCCCCTCCAATACTGGAAGCATCAAAAGGAGAAGATCTGTCAACCCCACCCCACTCCGACCAACAGCCAATATGTATTTATATTGTATTTATATTGTATTTCTGACTCACCCTCCCCGGCAGAACCAGGCTCAGGGCGAGGTACAACATAAAAAACAGTACACAAACATAATAAATCTAAAAGAAAGCCAGCGGGTTTTGTAGTGGTTTAGAGTGGTGGACTCTGATCGGGACAACAGGGTTTGATTCCCCACTTCTCCAGGTGAGCGGCCGAGGATGCTAATCTGGTGAACTGGATTTGTTTCCCCTCTCCTGCACACGAAGCCAGCTGGGTGACCTTAGGCAAGTTACAGCTGTTAGAACTCTCTCAGCCCCACCTACCTCACAGGGTGTCTGTTGTGGGAAGGGGAAGGGAAGGTGATTGTAAGCCGGTTCGAGTCTCCCTTAAGTGGTAGAGAAAGTCAGGATACAAAAACCAACTCTTCTTCTAAAAAATCTTTTAAGACTACAGATCTTCAATCTAAAAACACAACCTAACAGTAGCTGGTGCTGAAATCCAAGCTCGCCGATAGGCAGAAACAGACAAGGCCCCCCAATTCCAACAGAAAAAGGCAGGGGAAGATGGGGAGGCCATTACAGATGACTTCCATGGCTGCCCTCAATCATAAGCCTGGGGGAATAGCTCTGTTTTACAGGTCCTGAGGAACTTTCCAAGTCCCGCAGGGCCCTGACGTTACCAGGAAGAGCATTCATTCCACCAGGCCGAAGTCAGGGCTGAAAAGGCCCTGGCTCTTGTCGAGGACAGCCACGCACTCTTAGGGCTGGGGACTGCCACCATATGTACAGCCGTATGCTTGTGTGCCCAGGAAAGGGAACTGGGCTGCCGGCCCTGTGCCTTCACATTTCTTGTGTCCAGCCAGTCAAACAGGCCAATCCAAATATGCCTTGACAAACTGACCACTGGAAATATCTGCTGGTGGCTTAGCAGTTCTTAAGGCTATCAGCTTTGGGCTGATAAATGTAATTGTTTCAGTCTTGTAGAGCTCAGCTTTGTGACTCCAGGCATCAATCAAGTTCTAGTCCTAATAGCCCTGGCTCCCGCCTGCATTCCACAGATCCAATTCCTCAAGGTTTTTAAATTCTGCATTAGGGCGGGGATAATGGAAATCTCAGCAGCGAAAAAAGAATAGGAAGAGTTGGTTTTTATATGCCGACTTTCTCTACCACTTAAGAATAAACCAGCTTACAATAATCTTCTCCTCTCCTCTCCACAACAGACACCCTGTGAGGTAGGTGAGGCTGAGAGCGTGACTAGCCCAAGGTCACCCAGCTGGCTTCCTGGGTAGGAGAGGAAACCAACCCGGTTCACCAGATTAGCGTCCGCCACCCATGTGGAGGAGTGGGGAATCGAACACAGTTCTCCAGATCAGAGTCCACCGCTCCAAACCAGAGCTCTTAACCACTACACCATGCTGGCTCTCCCAAGGTGGAAGTACTTAATTCACCACCTGGAAAGATTTTCCTGGACTTCAGTCAGACTTATTTACTTCTGGTATCACTCACTTTTCTGCCCAGTGGAGAGTGGCTTATACAACATTCTCCCTTCTCCATTTTATCCCCACAACAGCTCTGAAGTAGGTTATGGTGAGAGTGTGTGACTGGCCCAAGGTCACCCAGCACCCTTCCATGGCAGTGTGGGGATTCAAACCTGCATTACCCAGATCCTAGCCCTGCACTCTTAACCACTACACTACGGTGCCTTTTGAACTGCTGGTTCCTGAGCTCTACCCCAGTCAATCTTTCAGAAGAAGTAGTGTTTGTTTTTATATGCTGACTTTTTCCTACCACTTAAGGAAGAATCGAACCGGCTTACAATCACCTTCCCTCCCCCTCCCAACAAACACCCTGTGAGGTAGCTGGGGCTGAGAGCTCTAGGAGAGCTGTGACCAGCCCAAGGTCACCCAGCTGGCTTCACTTGGAGGAGTGGGGGAACCAACCCGGTTCACCAAATTAACCTCCTCCGCTCATGTAGAGGAATGGGGAATCGAACCCGGTTCTCCAGATCACTCCACCGCTCTTTAACCACTATACCACACTTATACGTCTCAAGAATGGGAGCCTGCTGGCTGGCAGCCACATTACTATGCTGCACATTGCACCCTGCTGGAGCCAAACAAATGTTTTGGAGATGGCACCATTCATTTATTTGGCAATCCCACGTTTGACTTTGCTGTTCTGAATCCCAGGCACGCTCCCATTCCCCCCCCCACACACACCGCCCTCCCAAGCAAGCGCTTGAGTACCTTTCCGCAGCCAGGCACCTCGACGCCATCAACGGGCCGGGGGATCTCGATGGACTTCACCACGCCGTACTTGCTGCACTCGTCACGCACGTCCTCGACAATCTCCTCATACTCCTCGTCATCGAGCAGCTCTTCGGGCAGCACCATGTTCATGAGGCACAGCACCTCAGTGGGGTGGCCGCCCATCTGGACCTGCGAGCTCATCAGGCCTGGGACCTGCAGTGTCACTGGGGTCTGGTTTATTGTGCTCTGGAGGAGGAGACCGGGATTGAATGTCACAGACGGCTGAACTCATAGAATCATAGAGTTGGAAGGGACCAACTGGGTCATCTAGTCCAACCACCTGCACAATACAGGAAATTCACAACTACCTCCCCCTTCACACTCCCAGTGACCATGCCCAGAAGATGGCCAAAATACCAACTCCATCCATTCTTTATAATAATCACTATAAAATTCCATCTCTCAAGAGAGAGAAACCATGGCTCAGTGGTAGAGCATCTGCTTGGCATGCAGAAGGTCCCAGGTTCAATCCCTGGCATCTCCAGTTAAAGGGACTAGGCAAGTCAAGTAGGTGATGTGAAAGGCTTCTGCCTGAGACCCTGGACAGCCGCTGCCGATCTGAGCAGGCAATACTGACTTTGATGGACCAAGGGTCCAATTCAGTATATGGCAGCTTCCTGTGTTCAAGAGTGCCTGCATCATTTTTCTCAACACCCCCTTCCCAGAAAACTCTGGAAACTTTCCATGCCATTCCTCCCATGTTCCAAAGAGCATCAGTCTGATTGTTTGTCATGAGGCCCCTAGGCAAGTTCGCAGAGCACTTCCTCCTAGTCAAAAGCAAGGATGTCAGATGTCTAATGACAGGCAGAAGAGGAAAAAGCAGCAGTTGAATCTTGTGGATCTTTGATCATAGAATCACAGAGAACCATAGAGTTGGAAAGGACCACCAGGGTCATTTTGTCCAACTCCCTGCACAATGCAGGAAAATTCACAATCACCTCCCTTCCACACACCCAGTGACCCCTACTCCACACCGAAAAGATGACAAAAGAACCCCTCCAGGATCCCTGGGCCAATCTGGCCTGGAGGAAAATTGCTTCCTGACCCCAAAGTGGATATCAGCACTACCCTGGGCATGCGAGAAAGGGCTACATCTGCCCGATACTGGAATGAAAATGGGAAAGGGCACTGCCAGGTCAAAAACATTTTGTACAAATCTTCCTAGGTGACTTTTATAGATTTAGAATGGTTCACTGCATCAGGACTCGTCTCTTTTAACAGGCAGCAACTAAGCACCGTCAGAAGCACTAGGGATGTTCCAGTGCGGATAACCTTGTGGATTATCCACTTGCGGATAACCAATCCCCAAGGGAGGGGGGGGAATCTGCAAATATCGACGGCAGGGGCGTGCCAAGTCTTCGGGCCCCGTTCCCAGCTCCTGCCCGCTCCCTCGCTCACCAGAGTTGCATTCTTGGCTCCCACGCTGGCTCTCTGCACCAACAGCTTCTTGTCGCCCAGCTGCATGCCGTTCAAGCCGGCGATGGCCTGCGAGGGCAGAAAAAAGTGAATCCAGACACTTCAAGACGTGAGCCTCCGAGACTGCCAACCGCAACCCCCTCTGCCCTCACCTCCAAAACATCCACGCATTCGTACGCAAAAAAGGTGACTTCTCTTCCTGCCCCCCTCCCCAAGGCTCCTACCTGAACTGCACTGCCATGGAATTAATACCGTATGTGGCTTTAGTTACCTGCTGGGGCCCAAATGGGCATGGTAGCAAGAGGATTAATTTAATATATATATATAATATATATTAATATATAATAAAGCACAATAAAATATAATATTATATATATATATATATACACACGCCATGTCAGAAGGAATTAAGGTGAGTCAACAAGGACGGTCTGCATGAAGGAGAAGAGGGCAGAGGTGAAGTTTCAGCTTTAGCTAAATGCCCTTAGCCTAGACAGGAAGTCCAAAGGAGACAGTTGAGATCCTGCTTCTCCCAGACTGTGCTCTGGGGCCCACATCCATGCTCACAACGAAGTTCGCCTACCATCACTACCTTGTCCCAGAGCGAGAAGTTACCTACTAGTACATTCTCGTGTGGCAGACAGGCAGGCTTCACGTCCCAAAGAAATGTTTTCTCCCGCACAGGAGAAGGTCCAACCCCAAAGAACACCCACCATAATGTAAGAGCTGCCCCCACTCTTGTAGGCGGCATGTAGCTCTGCCATGTAGCAAAAGCGAAACCCACGTAAGTTCAGGCTCCAAGACTTCCACCCACTTTGAGAAGAGTCCAGCGGATTTTGTCTGTAGGCGGACAAGACTCAAACAGCAACTCAACCAGGGGCTCACTGGCTGAATTAACGGCTCATTTATTCAGGGCAGTGTGAACCCAAAATCGACTGTCGAGCCAGATGTCTGCAGAATCTGAGCTTCTGTTTTAAGGACCCACAAACCGCTGGCCACCACTTTTTACAGAGATAGCAGAGAAGAATGTGAGAGCTTGCCTAGCAACTATTTGTGTGTGGAGGGGCACAGCTTTCAGTACAGACAGAACCGACTGCCCTCATCCATACCTTGGTAGCTGAAATTGAGATACTACATTGTTGTGAGCCTGGCGTTGGCCAGGGAGAGAGTGGTAGAAGCCCAACTAAATAAATAAATACTCTCGATGTGGGGCTAGCTATTAAGATGGCTAGGACAACTTCAGCTGGTATTCAGGTACTGCTGCTCAACTTGTGATTTCTCAAATCGCATTATATCTATTTTGAAATTACGCTGGCTTTCGGCCTGTGCTGGCTTTCATCCTTAACAGCCTCAGAAAGCATCTTTGCCTACAGGAACCTGCTCTGAGTCTGACATCAGCCGGTGAGGTGAGGCCTGCTTTAAGTTCTGTCTTCCATGGAGCCACATGAGGGCCTTCTCAAGGGTTGTCCTGGCACACAGGCTGCTGGCTCCCATTCTTATGGCACTGCAGGAACAGGTTCTGCTCTGTATTTTGAGAATCAGCTCTTTGTACTGGCATTTCTGCTGTGATTGGCTTGTTTACATCTGCTTGTATTCATTGTTTATTTTCTTGTTTAAGGCATTTGTTTTGTAGATCACTTCTGGAGATGACTGAAAGTATAGGTGTGTTGTAGAAATGTAGCATGGTGCCAGTACGCATGGATGTGTACACAAAAGCACACCCTCTCCTGCCTTCCTTACTCAGTTGGCCTAACCCCAGTTTCCCAGTCCTCCCTTCCATAAAACTTGTCAGAAAGAGTTAATTAAAATCTTGAATTTAGGAAGCAGAACTACCCTGAGTGAATACATACACAAATTTCCACTTAGTTTACAGCTTCGCTTCTCTTGCGCTGGAACACTGAACTTGGTCAGCACCCCATCTCTACAGTGGGAATACGTTACATATTTAAATAAATAGCCAGTCTGGGGTAGCAGCTACTACTGTTAGCTTTATATGCAAAAGATTCAGGTTAAAATCCCCACCTCAGCCATTTGGCCTTCGGTAAATCGCTAACCCTTAAATAGGTCATGTGTATAAAATAGTATCAATGTAAAGCATTTTGCAAACTGTATTATTAAGGGCTTCAAGTGTAAAGTCTCTGCCTCTCCTAAGGGATCCAAGGCCCCAGTGCTGAAGAACCGGGCTGCAAGATCTGGTTGCAGTCTTAAAGCCTTATTATTTATTCTCACATCCTGTGGGCAGAAAGCGTTCCAAACTGCCTTTTAATAATCCGAAGAAGTTTTTTTCCCCCTCCTGAAGCAGCTTTGCAGGGGTTCAATCTTCATTTTGGATCCTCCATTTTGCAACTCCAATTCTGCATGTCCGCTACAACAGCTGAACAGTGAGAAAGCACCTTGCTGGTGCAGTGAGCTTGTATTTACTGAGTTGTGGGGAGGGAGGGGATACTCCTAGGAGATGGTATGGAAACCACCGGGAATGGGCTTTGTTTGAAAGGCAGCATGGAAAAGGTTAGGCCTGCCGCCATTGCTCTCCCTCTTAATACCAGCTATTCAACAGCTGCCAGGAATGCTGGCATTCGCAGAGCGCAGAAGCAGCCCTTTTGGGGACAGCCCTTAAAGCAGCAGTGCTCACTCTACGGCTGACGGAGAGCCACGTCGGCAATTACCATCAACCAAAAGGAGCCATGTGGCTACTGTATTCCCTGGGGTGTCACCGCAAACACACACGTACAAAAATGTAAAACTGAAATACATAACTTCTTCAACTGCCAAACTGCTCATTCTCTGAACTTAGTCGGATCATGAGAGGGAGGGCAGGGAGGGTTGCGTCAGTGCTCGGCTCTTGTGGCCCCCTCTTACATGCCCAGGGTAATTCCCAATGCCACTTTGGGGTCAGGAAGCTATTTTCTTCCACTCCAGATTGGCCAGGGATTCTGAAGATATTTTTTGGGGGGGGCATCTTCTGGGCATGGAGTAGGGGTCACTGGGGGTGTGGGCAGTTGGGAATTTCCTACATTGTGCAGGGGGCTGGACTAGATGACCCTTCCAACTCTATGATTTCTACCTCTGAGCATAAAGGGGGGCCCCTCTCCCCACCATCGCCGACCCTTTGGCAGCTCTTGTGTAGCTGCAGTGAGGGGAATGGTTTCCCCTCCGTCTTCTTGCTTTCTCCTCCGCGAGAGGCACAGCAGCCCAGGCAAGGGAGTGAGGAAGCAAGCTGGTTATGGAGAAAGGGGGAGTGAAACCACCACCACCCCACTGTGGCCAGCTTGCTCTTACTGAGTAGATGCCGCCGTGGCTGTACTCTCTCTTCTCTGTGGTCAGCCTGCTCTCCTCCCCAGCAGCTGCCATGGTCCTGGGCTGAGAGTTCAGAAGCTGCAGAGGAGAGATTGGGGGCAAGGAGAGTTGCTGCAGAGGACTGGCCCTTCCATCCTTGGCATGAGGCCCACAGCTCAGGGGGGCTAGCAGATTATCCGTCTTCTAGTCCCTGTGGCGGTGGCTCTTTCAGGGTGAGAACCACCAGTCAACCTAAAGCCCTAGCGGGGAATGGCCTTGTCTGCTTTCCTGGAACATAGTGTGGATGCCACATTGGGGAACAGTGCTCAGAGCAGCCACAGGAGGCGTGACAAAGAGCCACACCTGGCTCTCGAGCCGCTGAGTGTCGCTGCCTTAAAGCATGATCCTGACCACTTCAGGCCTTATTTGGTTGTCCCTGTGTATCTTCCCCCCACCCGGCTAACTCTGCAGCCAGAGACACAATAACTTCATTTTCAATATTTTTTTCTTTAAAAAAACTCATCTTTTTTAGGATGTTGGGATTCTCTGTGTGAACTGAACTGGTGTACAAAGTCCTGTGCTCAGAATCATACTTTAAAAAGTCCACTACTCAAAGCCCTGTCCCCACAGCAAATGTTTGCCCAACCTTTTCCTAGAAGCCTATAAGAGAAGTTCCACAGTTCCTCTATGCCGCTTGTCCTTCAGAATTATGGTTACAGTTCGAAAAATGTTCCCTAAGGCTCTCCCCAAGTTTACTTTCTGTAAATTAAATTGCATTCTGTCGCATCCTCAAAGATCAGCAAGGGGTCCTTCTCCCGATGTCCATTCAAACATCTGGGAACTGTCAAACCTCACCCACATAATTCTATTTTTTCTTACAGAGAAGCCTAGTCAGATTCTAGATGTCTAAACCAAGATTTTTAGCTCTGGCTAAAACAGATACCTTTCTCCTTAATGCAGAGAGACCAGGGAAGGGTGGAGCAGGAGGGAGGGGCGGGGAAGGTTGAGGAAAAAAAAAAAAAGTACTTCCCAAAGAAGTATATGGGAAGAAAGACTGCACAGGACACGAAGCAGGTGTGCGCGTGAGGGTATATAAAAAAAGACACATGTATCCATACACACCAATAAGAGGCACGCAATTATTTAAAAAACATGCAGTAACCCTTATCAGCTCAACCCAGAAAGTAGAGCTTGCGCTCATCATGCAAAGTTACCACCAACAAGTCTTTGAACCCTACAGGGGTTTGTGGGGTGTTTCCTCTCTACCACAGATCCCCCCTCTCCAACAGGGGCAAAGGGAAACAGAGGTGCTCTTCCTTTGGTTTACGGTCATCAATTACTATTATTATTGCATATATATGGCAATACTTGCATTTTACAACTCCCGCTGGAGTCAGCAAGCAGAGCACACCTGAAGATTAAGGGGCCCGTTCCACCTCCTCCCGCTGTAACACAGAGCACAGCGGGAGAAAGGAAACACAGTCGTTGAGCATGTGAGATGGAGAAGTCACTTGGGGAGGTTGGGGTTGGGGGAAATGGGCAAGATGCGGTACGGACCCGGCTCTTCCCTGGCTGGTGAGGGGAGGGCTTCTTACCGGCTCTCGGTCGGGCACGGCGGCCGGGGTCTTCGCAAAAAGGCCGAAGCCTTCTCCGACTAACATTCGGGGAGAGTTGTTGGTTTTTTTGGGGGGAACAAAAAGCAGAAGTGATCAGAACACTAACTCGATGGTGTCTGCCGCTAAGTCAGCAGCTGTGCTGTAAAGGAGAGAAAAGCTGGCGCCCCCTAGAGGGGAGGAGGAGAGAAAAAAAACACCCCACCTGCTCAAAGGACAAAGAACCCCCCTCGTCCCACGGGCAGGTCGGCGGGCCGCTGCAGAGCAAAAAAAGATAAAAAGGACAAAAGAGGGAGGCTGGCCCTACCTGGTCCGTGACGTTGATGTCCACGTATTCGCAGAAGGCATAACCTTTCGACAGGCCAGTGGCACTGTCCTTCACTAGGTTGAAAGCCTTCAAGGGCCCGAAAGAAGTGAGCAATTCTTTGACCTGGCAATCAGAGGAGAGGAGAAAACTGAGTGTTTTTTTCGCATCACCACCACCAGATTGAAGAAGATTCATAGAATTGGGACCTCCTGCACAATGCAGGAAATTAACCACTACCTCCCCCATATACCCCCAGTGACCCCCTACTTCATACCCAGAAGATGGCCAAGATGCCCTCCCTCTCATCAACTGCCTAAGGTCATAGAATCAGCATTGCTGACAGATGGCCATGTAGCCTCTGCTGAAAAACCTCCAGGGAAGGAGAGCTTACCACCTCCTGAGGAAGCCTGTTCCTCTGAGGAACAGCTCTGTTAGAAAATTCTTCCTAATGTCCAGACGGAAACTCTTTTGATTTAATTTCAACCCGTTGGTTCTGGTTTTTATATGCCGACTTTCTCTACCACTTAAGGAAGAATCAAACCGGCTTACAATCACCTTCCCTTCCCCACAACACACACACTGTGAGGCTGAGATCTCTCAGAGCTGTGACTGGCCCAAGGTCACCCAGCAGGCTTCATGTGGAGGAGTGGGGAATCAAACCTGGTTCTCCAGATCCGAGTCCACCACACCAAACCACCACACCACACTGGCTCCACAGTGGCCAAATAAAATATCTGTGGTTGAGGTACAAACACAAAGAGGACTTGCTGGATTTTGCACGGCAAACCAAACACGCCCCTTAAACCTGGCAAGGGAAGCAAGGACAAGAATCTGAAGACGCAGGAATAAATACTTGGCCACAAAGATTTCATGTGCGCTTCCTTCCATCCCAGAGTGGAGTGGGTTTAAGTACTGTAATGTGGTTGTTGTGGGAGAAAGCAAGGCTGTCCGTGAAATGCAGATTCAAAAGGCTGACTTGTTCTGAAGAACCAAGTTCCACTAGATAGAACCGGCTAGATGTTTCCTGGTCTCTCTAGGAAGTCGCTGTGGGTGGAAATGAACTCTGGGAGGTGCTAAATCGCCTCTCCTGCTCCCAGATTTACCTGATCGTCATTAAGGTAGTTTGGCAGACCCCCAATGAACAGCTTGTGAGCGGAGTCTGGAACCACTGTGGACACAACACCTGCGAGAGAGGAAAAGGCTCAGCGTGAGAGAGCGTTTAGATCGACCACACCAAACTGCCTACATCATTTGAATATCAGCTGGCCTCCTCCCTTTTCCAGCGGGGCCCTGACACACTCACCTGGCACGTAGACAGAAGGGTTTTCAGACATGCCAGGGAGTGGCTGATAATCATGGGGGCGCCTGATCTTCAGTGACTGTCCCTGAAAGATGATCCCATCAAAGGCCATAGCCTGGGTTGTTTCATCCACTGAACGAAACTGCAGAAAGCACAAAAAGGAGAAAGGTGAAAAGTGTTGGGAAGGAATCAAGCAAGGGGTGCCTTCCGCAGACTTCTTAGTTAGGAACTTTAGACCTTTGGCCAGGGTTTTCAAGGAATTAGCCAAGTCTTATATTGTCTTCTCCCTTTACATCCCCAGCTGGAATTTGCTCCCCCCCCAAAGCCAGTACAATTTGTTATCTGAAGAAGCTATGAACTGAAAAATGGCTTCTGCCTAGTAAATCACACCTTTGTTCAACGTGTTGGGTCAGATCACCTTTAATATGGAAATATGGAATTAAGATTAAAGCATGATAGGTTCTAGGACAGTGATGGCGAACCTTTTAGAGACCGAGTGCCCAAACTGCAACCAAAAACCCACTTATTTATCGCCGAGTGCCAATGCGGCAATTTAACCTGAATACCACCCCCAGAGGGGGCCCAGAGGGAGAGGCTAGGGTTGCCAAGTTCCTCTTCGCCATGAGTGGGAGGTTTTTGGGGTGGCGCCTGAGGAGGGCGGGGTTTGGGGAAGGACTTCAGTGCCATAGAGTCCAATTGCCAAAGTGGCAATTTTTTCCAGGGGAACTGATCTCTATTGGTTGGAGATCACCTGTAATAGCAGATCTCCAGCTAGTACCTGGAGATTGGCAACTAGTTCCTTAGTGTTTTCTCTCTACATATCAAGACAAATGGAAAGGTGTTTGGAGGATAGCTTGTGGGCACTTCAAAGGTGGAATAGGACTGCACGCCCCTCCGCCCGCACAGACCCAGAGGGTGCCGGAGAAGCCGCTGGAGGGAAAGAAGGAAGGAAGGAAGGAAAGAAGGGAAGGGAGGGGGAAAGGGAAGGAAGGGAGGGAGAGAAAGAAAGAAAAAGAGAGAGAAAGGGAGAAAGAAATGGAGCAAGGGAGAGAAAGAAAAGGACAGAGGGAGACAGAAAAAGAAAGAGGCCATTTATGCATGGGAGGTTTTGCCTTGGATTTGCCACTCGGTGGGGCGCGGCAGCAGGCTTGTGAGAGGCGAGCAGGGTGGGGCAGAGGGCGCCTCCTTCGCACCCACCGACCAGCCATGCCCCTCCACCTGCACAGGCCCAGAGGGCGCCGGAGAAGCCGCCGGCCATGCCGAGTGTGAGCGCTCGGCTTCTGTTCCCCGCTCTCCCACCCGCCTGGCTGGCCGCGCACGCTCCAGCGGCGGCAATGGCGGCAGCTTCTGTGGGAGAGTCCGGGGGCCACCGCCAATCATGTCGGAGGTTCCCCACCCCTGGGCTACAGCCTCCCCCATCCGGGGTGGGGCAGAGCCGGAAAGACCAGTGGCTTGGAGGAACCGTGCGTGCCGGCAGAAAGGGCTACGCGTGCCGGAAGTGGCACCCGTGCCATAGGTTCGCCAACACGGTTCTAGGATGATGATGGGGGCAGAGCGCAGATCGGGAGTCTGTGATTCAGAACGTGCAGGAGTTTAGATTACTGGGAAGGGAAGTTTATAACAACTGTTTTTGTGTAAGTATTGGAAAGCTGTTTTAGAGAAATAGTTCAATTGTTCTTTACAATATGAGAGGCCAAGAGATAGAAGGATTAGCTTTTTCTTTATGCTGGGCATTTCCAGTAGCAAGGTACTACTTATTTGGCCAGTTCTCATAATTTCTGTTGTGGAATTCTAGATCAGAGTACTAAAGGTTCTCCATAGATAGAGATTGAGTTTTATAAAACTATACTCAAAACATGACATTTTCTTGAAAGGTCTACAAGAATGTTCAGAACCAAACCAATCAAATTCTACAGCTGCTCTCCAGTACGTAATTTCACAGACGTTTGGACAATCCACATACTGTTAGCTAATTTTAATGCACAGCCATATAAGAGGAGAGTTTCTTAAACGGGTCGGCTCAAATAAGAGGCCTGAGAGGCCTGGGAGTTTGGAGGAAAAAGAAGAGTTGGTTTTTATATGCTGACTTTCTCTACCACTTAAGGGAGACTCAAACCAGCTTACAATCACCTTCCCTTCCCCTCCCCACAAGACACCCTGTAAGATAGGTGAAGCTGAGAGCTCTCTAACAGAGCTGTAACTTGCTCAAGGTCACCCAGCTGGCTTCGTATGGAGGAGTGGGGAAACAAATCCAGTTCACCAGTTTAGCGTCCGGCGGTCATGTGAAGGAGCAGAGAATCAAACCCGGTTCTCCAGATCAGAGTCCACCGCTCCAAACCACCGCTCTTAACCACTACACCACGCAGGAAAGTGTTTAAGTGCAGGAAAACATACTAGTTACCTAACCAACACCTACCTTTTCTAAGAACATAAGAAAAGCCCTGCTGGATCAGACCAAGGCCCATAAAATCCAGCAATCTGTTCACACAGTGGCCAACCAGGTGCCTCTAGGAAGCCCACAAACAAGACGACTGCAGCAGCGTTATCCTGCCTGTGTTCCACAGTACCTAATGTAACAGGCATGCTCCTCTGATCCTGGAGAGAATAGTCATGCAATCCCGACACTGGAAACCTCATTTAGATACTTCTGTATTTGAGATCTTAACAAAAATAAAAGAACCCACCCCCGCCCCATTAATTCTTTTTCTGCAAAGAGGATGACTAGCAATTTGTTCTTTAAGAATTAGGATTATGAAGCCGCCACTAAATGTTATAGCTGTACTCTATGTGTGGAAGAAGGCCTACTTTCCTGAGGTCACCTCCACATACTGTGACCTCCAACTCACCTCCAAAAATGCAAAGTTCTTGTCTTGGTTGATCTGCACAGCCAAGACTGGGTTACCAGGCGCCTGGGTAAGACCACCAAGCCGCATCTGTGCATTGAAGAAATCCATCATAGCTTCCTGTTGGAGAAGGATACATGAAAGGATGACATCAGCTGGAAAGGCTGTCAGGACCCCAAAGAGATTATAAAGCAAAACTGCCTACTTGCCTGCCATAACAGTAGCAAACTTTGGGACTGCAATTCCCCTCGTAGCCCCACACACTATTCACTTTGAAGAGAAATGGAAACAACTATTTGGATTTTTTTTTTTTTGGTAGAGAGATTGAAAAAATACCACCCATACTGAGCCTCCTGTTCACTGAGACAGTAAAATGCAGTTATTTCTCCTCTCTGATTGCTTGACTTTCTTTAACCTGGATATACTTGTATTTCAGGTGCATATTTGGTAATTTCTGTCCAAGGCAAAACATATGCACCAAGGAGGACAATGTGAATACAAAGCTCCAGGCAAGGTGATTCAGCATGCAGTGGCTTTAAAAACAAAGCAACGGGAAAAGCAAACTATACAGTTCGGCTGTTTTGTTAGGCAAGATCCCTCCATCTACAACATGTAATAACGCTCCTGTACCAATCCGCATTATAAAGATTAATGTGCAAGAAACAGGAGAAAAGAAGGACGAGATAAGGTGCCTGTAAAGTTCACTTAGTAGCTCACTTAAAACCAGAGATTTCACTTCCTGTCTAGTCATTTGTCAATCCAGTATTGGCACTGAGCTTCCTCAAGAGGAACACGATCAGGACACACAAAGCAGAAATGTCAGGACTGGCCTTGAGTATCAGCCCAACGGCCTGCCCCTCTCCTCGCTGGATTCTGGAAGCCTGTTAGGTTTTCTAAAGGAATATCTGGCGCTTAATTGCAGCTGCCTGCCATTCGTTCTCAAGCTAGCTAGTTGGGAAATGAGGCAGAAGGATGGCGAGGGAGAAGTCCGAAGGCTGGATCGCCTCACTCTGAAGTCATCACCTCTGCCGCTTCAACCTGCTCTGTGTTTTCAGCTTCCCAACTTTCCTCCCCACTTTCTCAATGAAGCTTCCAAATAAATCCTCCACTCAAAAACTCCCAGCCCAAGAGAGAAAGGGATCAACACATTTGGTGAGATCAGAGACACGAATAAGAAAATGGGCTGGTACCTCAGTAATTCCAAAGGGGATGTTTCCCACATAGAGACGCCGAGCTTGCCGTGTCATCTGGCTGCCTACCACAGGCACAGGAGTGGGTGTCACTGCCAGCCCATCAGGGGTCATGGTTGGCAAGAGAGCTGTGGCTGGAATCTGCCCCGCAGCTGGAAATGAAAAAGAATAAAAAAAACCAGGTCAAAAATTACAATCCTGAGATCAGCGATCATGCAAAGTAGCTGCAATAACTGTAGACTTAACACTGCACTTCTGGAAAACGTCACCCCAAAAATACACAGCATTTAATTAAAACAGTGACAAATGACGAAGAGAGGGGAGATGCGAACTAGCAGTGCAGTCCTTTTCCAGGGATCACAAGTCCAACAAGCTAATTGTATCTCCATTTCAAGGCTAGAAAATCAGAGATTAGTCCAAGGACAATATGCAATTTGGGGGGGGGGGGTTCTGTGCACAAAGGAGTTCCCATCTTGGAGCCTGATAATTCCAGTTTTTTTTATTAGCACTCATGATCGCTGGAGTGAGGATTTCCTTTTAAGTATGAAGCCAGAACGCTGACCAAAAAAATACTATAATGAAGGAGATAATTAAAAATCTACATGCAGCTACAATGTGCAAGCTGGGAAGTCTTATTTTACTTTTGTGCGATGCTGGAATAAAAGGAAAGTGAAAAGATTTACAGCTCAAAGCTCTACACTTTCACTCAGAAGGAATTCCCCTAAATTCAATGGCATATGTGCTGCTGTAGCACAGCCACCACATGAGAGAAAGGGAGTCAGATGCAGATCACTTATTGGCTGGTTTGTGTCTAGACAAGGTATCAGGGAGTTTTTTTTCCTTGCTAGACTAAATGCTAACCCTTCTATAGTTATGCAAGGTAGATACAGAAACCTACCATATTTGGAGAGTCCCCACCCGTGTTCTTCGAGTTCTATTGATTCTCTAGCATACATGCTCCCGGAAGTGTCATTTTTACAACAATCTAAGATCAAGTTATATTCTTCTTCTTCTAACAGATGGGATTAGTACCTCTGTGTCTCAGTTAACACCTTATTTAATAAGGTTACACTGGTCACAGCAAAATTTATCTGATATCCCTTAAACAACAGATTTAAAATTATGCTGCTCAAGATTTATGAATCAAGGAGCTTCTAAGGGGGAAAGGAAAGGAAGGAAAGTTGCAATGGTTCAAGGGGAGCTTCCCTGTTACTAGATTTCATCTCCAGTTTGATTTCTCTTTAGGAACAGAGAAGACAGGCGTGCATGATGATGGAGGGAGGGAGAATTCTGCACAAATGAAGTAAGAACCACAGAGGTTGACATGAAAATATATTCCCATAGATTTGTAGTACAGATACTTTCAGCAGACAGAGTACAACATTCCCTACAGCAAGGTGAGGACAAGGGTAGGCAGCTCTACCTTGCATGGCTTTATACTGCATGGGTGTGATGTGTTCGAAGCCTGGAGGCGGGACATCCCAGTACTTGCGGACCTTCTTCTTCTTCTCGTGCCGTGGAGAACGGCTGTGGAGGGGAAAAAGGGTAACCGTTTGAAGATTGGGCTGCTATCTCGGGGTTAATTTCAATTTGAGGCATCACCACAAAGGCGCTGAAGAGCTGATCCCTGTTAATTTATAATCCTAAAAACGATTCCCGGCATCTACGGGAGAACCTGGATGCTACGTGATGTGTGTACTGGCAAGGATGGAAACGATGCCCAGAGTCAAATGCGGTTGCGGTTTTCCCACCCCCAGGGGGGCTTTCTTCCACCTCCCAGTGCCTCCAATTTCTTGGTCAGCACAAGGGAGAATTTGCCATACTCACCTCAAAGGACCTGAGAGGTTTAGCGGTGATCTGAAAAGGAAAAACAAAATGAGTTTGCGTCCTTCCCTCCTGGGCAAAATGGGCCTAGGTGGCCTATACGGAGAGATCCAATTGTGGCCTTAGAGCCTTGTCGGTCCTGAGTGAGCAGAGAAACAACTGAGAGACTGGGATGGTGGAGAAGCTCCACAGGAGAGCACCACTCGTTTACGTAGCAGCAACAGTCAATGTTATAATGGTGTTCAAAATGAAAGAAAATACAGTATTTGTCAAAATGCAAGACTAGGTTTCCCCCCCTCCCCCCGGGTATGTGATAATCTTCCATATAAAACAAAAACAAAAAACAGAGGATCTGTTTGTCCAAAAGAGCAGTTCAACACAAAATACAATCTACTAGGGAACAGAGCTCCTGAAAATTTATTAGAACAACTGAGGAGGACTGCTGACAACTGTGAAACTAGTAATAAACTTGTCTCTCTTTGGTGTTAACTTGTTCAAACAAATTATTAAGATTATTGTAATTAGCTTTTTCCCTACAGCCACATACTTTGTACTTTACATCTTTGGTGTAAATACCACATACGTTACATCTTTGGTGGGGCTTTGCTATTGTATTTTTATCAATAGAGAGCTCTTGTCACAGTCAGGTTTCAGTAACAAATGCTAGGTTTTTTAAAGACTTGAGCAAGTTCTCATCTTTATGGAAACAAAGTAAAGGTATTGCATAGCACGCATACACAAAACAAGGAAAGTCAGCAGTAGTAGGGCTTTGATGCTCATTCTGACCAGGAAAATGGAACTACAGCAGTCAGGGGAACAGATAGAGGGAGACATTTTATTTTAATTTTTCGTGTACGTTCCAATGCCATGGCCTCCAAGCTGGCACCAACAGACAATTTCAGAATCTAAAACTCAGGAGTAGGTCTTTTGCTGCCCAAGGGAAACAATTTTGGACTACTCTCCACCCAACCCCCCGGTTTGATCTGTGATCCATTGCTCCCAGAGTGCGGCATCTTTCTTGCTCAATAAAACTCTGCCAAAACACACTTCAAGCTCTGCATGCACACTAAGCAGAACTCACTGAGGACGGCTGACAGCAGCCCTGTATAATAAGATGCAGATCCAGCTCTGGCACAGCCATCTTCAGCCAATGAGGTGAGCACACACTAATTTGCTAATGAATGGTGCATCCCACCAGTCCTGCTTATTGCAAGTAGGAATTGTTGGAAGTGCCTTAGAACTGAACCCACATTTGGCCCTTACTCTCCATTACACACACCTAAATCCCTGCCACTTTCTAGCTACACTTTCTTTCGCTATGAAGAACTGAGTTTTCAAAACATGTATCCAGGAAGAGAAGTGGACCACAACAGAGAAAACTCCAGTCTGCTCCACTTTGAATGATCTGCTTCAGATCATGGTTTTCAAGTATGCACGACAGATGCGGGATTTTCAATTATAAAGCTGCATGAAGGGGAGGTCTTATTTTTATACGCATAACCTAGCCTCTTCTTCGGCGCTTGCTAAATAAGCAATATGGGGAAAAGAGTCTGCCTGGGAACTTTGGATCCCAGGATGAAAAGACACATCAAGTGTGCAAAAAATGTCTTCCATGAAAAGGCCCAATTACCTCCCACCTTAACAGTTAGAGAGAGCATGTTAAGCAAGATGTGCTCAAATTAGAAAGCGGTACAGCAGAAGGTGCTTTGTTCCCATCTAGATGAATTCATTTAGTTATATTCTCGTGCCAGTCCTCCCTCCTCTGCTTGTTTGATATTCCTTTCAAGATTCTGCAGGTCTCAGACTAGTCTTCTACTTAAGGGGTAGCAATCTAACAACCCATACATTTTGCCACCTGTTCAATAAAGCATCTCAGAGGGAAACCCATGTCTTGCACCCATTTACAAAACGTTGAAGAAAGAAGGTTAGCCTTACAGTATGCAACTAATCAGTGCAAATCCTCTGCTCTGATTTTATTTATTTATACTCCACCTTTCTCCCCAAGGAAGACCGAAAGCACCTTACATCGTTCTCCTCGCCTCCTTTTTATCATCACAACAATCCTGTAGAGTGGGCACGGCTGTGTTGCGCGCACCTGTTGCCTCCCAGTTCCTAGGCTGATACTCCAACCACTCACCCTGAGCTGTCCTATGAAGGGGGGAAAAAAAGGCTCAGCCAGCCAAAGAGATCCCGCTCTGTGCCATCCTAGGTGAGATATGCTCAGGTGTTCTAGCTCACATGCTATCTTGTGCCCACACACCCCATCTGACGCTGGTATTTTCCATTACAATCAATTAGGGTCCAAATATAAAAAATGTAGGCTTGTTACCTCCTAGTCTCAGCTATGTTAGCCATTGTATGTCAAGATCCAAGGTACTCTGCCTCCCAATAAACCAAACCAGGAGCCCTTATTCTCCCAACTACCTCCACAACGAACAGTGGAGAACCCCACACTTTATAGGTGCCCAGATCCTTGCTCAGCAGAGGAAATAAGACAGAGACCCCCCAAAGCTGCAAAGCTGAATTCTGTGTCCCCCCCCCCTACCTGCGTCTCCTGCGATCCCGTGAGACGCTGCGCTGGTCCCTGTTGCGCCGGTCACGACTCCGGCTGCGGCGTTTCCTGTCACGACTCCGCGAGCGACTGTGGCTCCGTTTCCGGTGACGGTTCTCTTTGTCGCGTTCTGAAGGGGACAGCAGAAAGCATGGTGAGACTGACTGACTACATTTCTAGACACCACAAACCCTGGAGGAACTAAAATCTGGTGAACTGGATTTGTTTCCCCGCTCCTCCACATGAAGCCAGCTGGGTGACCTTGGGCTAGTCACAGTTCTATTAAGAGCTCTCTCAGCCCCACCTACCTCACAGGGTGTCTGTTGTGGGGAGGGGAAGGTGATTGTAAGTCAGTTTGAGTCTCCCTTAAGTGGTAGAGAAAGTTGCCATATAAAAACCAACTCTTCTTCTAAAAAACCTGATTGACTTCCAGAAAGAACCACTTGATGAAAACTCGAAAACTCCAGCCTGATTTCTCCAGGCCACCTGCCAGTATGCACTAAACCAGAGATCCCCAATGTGGTTTTTATGGGCACTGTGCTGTCTGGCAATACCTTACCTGTTGCTTGCCAAGTGTTTTCAGAAAGTGGGCGGGGCCAGACAGGACTCTTGCATAACGTGACTTCTGGCTAGCTGTGCAGATTAAAATAATGATGATTTGGCAGCAATTGCCACCGGTGTCGGTTTTCTTCTCTCTCACTCCTCTTTCACGCTGTATTTTTTAAACGACCTCTCTTCTACCCTGCACTTGGGACTTCCTCTGGGTGCACGTCTGGCCGCCCCCTGCAGAAGCCATTTTGTGGTTGCGCCCACCACCCGGTGTCAGAATTCCAAAGGTGCCCCCAAGGCTCAAAAAAGCTGGGAGACCCGTTCAACACTGTGACCCCTACACAAAACTGATTCTTTATCATTTACTCAGAAATCAAAAAGTAAAAGAGAATCTCAGCTGAGTCTCTGTTGTCAACTACCACTGCAAATCCAGTTCCTTAGAGTCACTACCCTGAGCCCTACTAGAATCATAGAGTTGGAAGAGACCACCAGGGTCATCTAGTCCAACCCCCTACACAATGCATGAAATTCACAACTAACTCCCCTCCACGCCCCCAGTGCCCAGAAGATGGCCAAGATGCTCTCCCTCTCATCATCTGCCTAAGTTCACAGAATCAGCATTGTTGACAGATGGCCATCTAACCTCTTCTTAAAAACCTCCAGGGAAGGAGAGCTTACCACCTTCCCGAGGAAGCCTGTTCCACTGAGGAACCGCTCTAACTGTTAGAAAATTCTTCTTAATGTCTAGACGGAATCCCTTTTGATTTAATTTCAACCCGTTGGTTCTGGTCTGACTTTCTTGGGCAACAGAAAACCACTCGGTACCATCCTCTATATGACAGCCCCTCAAGTACTTGAAGTACTAAAATAATTTTACAAATGAACCAATTGCTCCAATTGCTAAATTTGGTGGTACTTTACATACCAGAGTTAAAACTGTGTAAGTGAAATCTTACTTTAATTGGTAGTGGCTGATCACTAGACTGGAAGTTTTGATTAATTTTACTCAAGAGTGCTTTTGACATCAGCGTCAGGCAACAGAATTCAGAGGACCAGATTCCAACATAAGGAAGAACTGTTCTGAATACCAGAGAAGAGCTATGCAGCTGTGTTGGAAGGGAACAATAAGGAGCAATGTTGGAGAGTGACTAGCACAAAGCCATATTTGTACTAACATCTGTTGGTATGCCATGAAACGAAGGGATGACATTCTTGTAAGAAGCATGAGCAGGTTTCTGGCTTGTAAGAATCCATGCAAGTGGGGGAGGGAGCTCTGACACTTCTATTTAATCTTGGGGCAAAAAGCAATACAATTGGGACAGCAAAATGAGGCACTGATACAGATTTCTGAAGCTTCCAATAGAAGAAAGCATCTCTCCTCCTGTTCTGCAGGCTATTTATTTGTGTAAATTGTAATTTGGGATAGGAATCACCTCCTGCCTTGAGCAATTGTGGTGCAAAGACAAACCCCGGACTGCTAAAATGACCCACTTACAGACCTTCCATCTATGGCTTTCTTGTTCTCCCCCACACTCAGTACTTGTCAAAAAGACTCTAAATCCAGGGGAACATACAAACACTGCCAGAAAAAATTGGCAATGTCATGGATCATCATTCACTATACTGCAGCGTTCATAAAACTTTCTCAAAGTAGTGGAGGGAGGAAGTAGGAGTTTCTGAATTTATGCTACCTTCCAAGGAACCAATCCAGTATTCATGCATACAGTTTATCTTGCACAGAGTCATATGCATACCTCTGTTACGTATGAGGATCTGTGGACTGGGATAGTAATCTCATGCTAGCATTAGAAGACAAAACAGGATTTCTCTGTGCAAGAAAACATGTTAAAAACAGAGCAAGAACTCTGGACTCCCGTCCTCTCCTACCAGGATGATGGATCACTAAAGTGTCTTCGCCCCCACAAGGTGTGCGCGGATCGCCATTCAGGGGCCATTCAATCTTCCAGGCCTAGGTGGGGAAAGAAAGCTCCACCTATCTCAGGACCCAAACATGCAAGAAATTAAAGCTCCTGCCCTACCCCCACTTTCAGGTACTCCACAGTTTGAGAAATTTAGTGTATGCTCTGCACTTCTCTCACACCATTACAACAGCTGCACATACTGAGAAGTCTGCCATAGATGGCTGCATGCAGCTACTATTTATACTGTGCTGAACTGGAGAGTTAATGTGTTTAAACTGCTAGCACTGTGAGCAGCCCTTCAAGACAACTCCGTTTCTTAAAAGCATCCAGCAAAAAAAGGAAGTCTGTGCTGAAGAACACGTGAACAGTATGGAAGTAAGGCATACCTAAAATCACCCCCAACAGGGACATATTATACTCTGTTTTTAAGCTGCCACTTGCCCAGTTGTCTGTGACAATTAAAGATTACCTTCCAGCAGAGAAACTGTATAGAAATCAGTCATTTTGGTTCTCATTTGTACATGGGATGAAACAGGTGAGAAATTGTGTACACAGACGTGCTGCATTTGATTATGTGAACGTTTAGCTGTAGTGAAGTAGGAAGCCAAGAAGCTGAACACTGGAGTTCGCTATGTCAGATTCATGAGTTACATATGTTTCAATGCACTGTGGAAAAATCAACACTAAAGTACTCAAGGGCAGCAGAACCACCATGGAAGGTAAATTACAGATCTAGCCTGATAACTATGGGGCCCCTAACATAAATAAATGTTTAAAGGTCCAAGGATGCTCATATGGTCAGGTAAGTGGGTGGGAAACAATATGAACATGCATTTCTGCAAAAGCGATTTGTGTGAAGAAACCTAGTATTTTGTTCTGGAGGACATAGAAATAAGAGACAGTTTGGGGGATTCTGATGGTGAAGCTGAGAAAGGTTTAACTCAACAGCCTGAGGGGAAGACCCACTTTGTGCAATGAGTTACTGACCCTTGCTCCCAAGCATTTTTAACTCTGAGGGAGGGAGGGAAAGCTCCACCCCACCCACCAAACTGGAATTCCTGAGGCCCATTGTTATGGCCTCCACACCCCTCTCACCTCTAGGCAGCCAACTAAGGGGGCTGTTGGTGGGGGGGGGGAGAAGAGGATCCGGTCAGAGGATGCCCAGTTGCTGACCTCTATAACGTGATCTATAGATGCTAGAGATGAGGAATAGGGGCCTGCTTTCAGTAGGAAATACTATGCTGCGGGCGGGGGGAGAAAAAATATATAAAGATTTAAGCTAGGGAGGCCAAGAAAAGCTCATCATCATAAACTAGCACAGGGGATAAGAAGATTAATTGTAATCTGCGATGTACCAGATTCAAATTTATTAGGCAGCCTTAGAAAAGCCACTCACTGTCAGCGTGAGGCCCACCCCCAGTATGGGAAATACTACAGGCCTACCCTACAGATCCCCTTTATGGGTTACCAGACGTTATCCACGAAAGAATTTGAACACCTGAAGCAAACATTAAGCATCGCCACCGTCCCTCCCAAATGCCAAGGTCAGCTCAACCCCTATATTATTTCCCCAACAGGCCTGTCAGATCGGTCAGGCCGAAATAACAGTCGGTCCAAGATCCCCAACCAGCTTCAAGCAGGCTTTTGAAGTCGGGCCTGAACCCAGCTCTCTCTAGCCATGGTGGGCCACCCTCTCTTGAAACCAGATGCTGGGGGAGAGGGGAGAGAGAGAAGTAGGATACATTTTGACAGATATAAGAACAGACAAACTCTGACCTGGATAGGCCAGGCTGGCCGGATCAAGGAAGCTAAGCAGGGTAGGCCCTGGCTAGTACTTGGAGGGGAGACCTCCAAGGAAGTCCAGGGTCACGACCCAGGCAAAGCAATGGCAAACCCGCCTTTGAATGCCCCTTGCCTTGAAAACCCCATGAGGGGTCCCCATTAATCAGCTGCGCCTTGACTGCACATTACCTACACCCATAAGAACAAAGAAGGGAAGAAAGGTGGGGGGACAGAATAAACTCCCCCTTCAGATGTGGGGGGCAGAATAAACTCCCCCTCCACATGTGGGGGGGGGCAGAATAAACTCCCCTTTCAGATGAGGGGGGGAAACAAACTCCCCCTTCAGATGTGGGGGGGCAGAATAAACTCCCCCTTCAGATGTGGGGGGGGCAGAATAAACTCCCCCTTCAGATGTGGGGGGGCAGAATAAACTCCCCCTTCAGATGTGTGTGGGGGGAAAACAGAATAACTCCCCCTTCAGATGTGGGGGGGCAGAATAAACTCCCCCTTCAGATGTGGGGGGGGGGAGAAACAGAATAACTTCCCCTCCAGAGGGGGGGGGCAGAATAAACTCCCCTTTCAGATGTGGGGTGGGGGCAGAATAAATTTCCCCTTCAGATGAGGGGGGGCAGAATAAACTCCCCCTCCACATTTGGGAGGCAGAATAAACTCCCCCTTCAGATGTGTGTGTGGGAAAACAGATTAACTCCCCCTTCAGATGGGGGGGAAAACAATAAACTCCCCCTTCAGATGTGGGGGGGGAAACAGAATAACTCCCCCTCCAGAGGGGGGGCAGAATAAACTCCCCTTTCAGATGTGGGGTGGGGGCAGAATAAATTTCCCCTTCAGATGAGGGGGCCCAGAATAAACTCCCTTTTCAGATGTAGGGGGGAGCAGAATAAACTCCCCCTCCACATGTGGCGGGCAGAATAAACTCCCCTTTCAGATGTGTGTGGGGGAAAACAGAATAACTCCCCCTCCAGATGGGGGGGCAGAATAAACTCCCCCTTCAGATGTGGGGGGGGGGCAGAATAAATTCCCCCTTCAGATGAGGGGGGGCAGAATAAACTCCCCTTTCAGATGTGGGGGGGGGCAGAATAAACTCCCCCTCCACATGTGGGGGGCAGAATAAACTCCCCCTTCAGATGTGTGTGGGGGAAAACAGAATAACCCCCCTCCAGATGGGGGGGGCAGAATAAACTCCCCCTTAAGATGTGGGGGGGGCAGAATAAATTCCCCCTTCAGATGAGGGGGGGGGCAGAATAAACTCCCCCTCCACATGTGGGGGGGCAGAATAAACTCCCCTTTCAGATGAGGGGGGGGGAAACAATAAACTCCCCCTTCAGATGAGGGAGGGGAGAAACACACAATAAACCCCCCTTCCCCAAAAAAACAGGCGTTTAGAACAGTCATCTTGAGAGCCTCCTCACACGAGGCCTGGCTGCCGCGCCCCCCTTCCCATGGAGGCCGCGCAGGCCCCGGAGCCAACGGACGACCCCCCCCCGGGGCTCAGACTCCCGCCAAATTGAGCAGAGCGGGCGGGGAAGGGGGGGAGAAGAGAAACGGGGGGGGGGAGAAGCTGGCGGTGCCCGAGAGGCGAGTCGCGGTCCCCACCGCCGGCCCACGCGGCCGTGTCGGTCAACGTCGAGGGGGGAGGAGCGCGGCCGGGCCTGGCCGGGCCTCCCCGCACCCCCACCCCGGGCTCACCCTGTTTGTTTTCGTTGAGCTGCCGCTCGAACTCGTCGAAGTCGGACATGGCGACGGGGGGGAGGACGGCCCAGGCCCGGCCTCGCCGCGACGGTGGCTCCCGCTTATTGCTTCACGACCGAGGCCGCCTTCTCGCTCCCTCGCGCACACTAGGCCGCGGCGGCGCCTTCCCCCGCACTTCGGCAGCTTCCGGAGGAGGCTTCGGAGCGTCCCCGAAGGCGCTCGGCTGTCTCCGGAAGGGCGCGAGCGAGAGACTCTCACGAGGACAACGCTTGCGCGCGCGGGGGGGGGAGGGGGAGTCCTCCCAGAAACGCCCGCGCCTTTCCGGAAGAGATGCCTTTTTTTTTTTTTTAAATCTCCGGAAAGGTTCGTGGCTTTCCGTCGACGTCGCCTCTTTCGCTGCGACTAACTGCGCGGTCTTGGCTCCTCCCCCTTGGTTCTCCCGAGTCTTTTCCGATCGGCCCTCGGGTGTTTCCGGCCTGCTGGCTGCGGCGGCCTCTTCTTACCCAGGCGAGGCGTGGCCACGGGTTGGGTGTGCCATCGAATCATAGAGTTGGAAAGGGCCACACAGGCCATCGAGTCCGACCCCCGGTTCAATGCAGGATCAGCCTAGAGCAGGGGTGGGGAACCTTTTTTCTGCCAAGGGCCCTTTGGATATTTATAACATCATTCGCGGGCCACACAAAATTATCAACTTAGAACTCACCCCCACGCATTCTGGCCCTGCCCCCTTCTATTGTTGCCACTATTGTTGTAGTGCAGAGGGAATGCGTTTCTCCACGGCCCAGGTGGGAAAGGGTTAACAGTTTCTTGGGCGGTCCTAGCAGCTCCATAGCTAATGATTCTTCTGCAAGGGGGGAAAAAAGGTTCATTTTCTTGGCAAAACAAACTCAAATCTGCCTTGAATAGAGGCTATTCCTGTCCTTGGGAGGGGGCGGATCGCCAGTCTTAGATCCTTCTGAGCTAGAGATCTGCCAGGACTCACAAAGGGCCAGACCAAATGATTTCACGGGCCTTATATGGCCCCCTGGCCTGATGTTCCCCACCCCTGGCCTAGAGCATGGGTTCTCAACAAGGGGGGAATTCCCCCTGGGGGGTTAGGGTACCAGGGGGAGAACTGGGACCACTATTCAGCAAAGTCTGATGTCCTGTAGATTATTCACAGTGGGTAGCCGTGTTAGTCTGTCTGCAGTAGTAGAAAAGAGCAAGAGTCCAGTAGCACCTTAAAGACCAGAAAAAATATTTTCTGGCAGGGTATGAGCTTTTGTGAGCCACAGCTCACTTCTTCAGATACCTGTAGATTATGTGTGTGTATAAAGTGGCTTCAAGTCGCAGCCAACTTATGGCGACCCCTTTTGGGGTTTTCATGACAAGAGACTAACAGTGGTGGTTTGCCAGCGCCTTCCTCTGCATAGCGACCCTGGTATTCCTTGGTGGTCTCCCATCCAAATACTAACCAGGGCCGACCCTGCTTAGCTTCTGAGATCTGACGAGATCAGGCTAGCCTGGGCCATCCGGGTCAGGGTGTAGATTACGTACAATCTGTAAAATTGTAGTTTGTTTTTAATAACTGTTGGACTATTTTGGGAAGGGGGGAATTATATTCTGAACAATGGTGAAAGGGGGGAATGGAGCAAAAAAGGTTGAGAACCGCTGGCCTAGAGCATCCCTGACAAGTGCTTTTCCAGCCTCTGCTTAAAGACTGCCAGTGAGGGGGAGCTCACCACCTCCCTAGGTGGCTGATTTTACTGCCCAACAACTCTTACTATAAACCCCCCCCCCCAAAATTCCTAATATTTTTTTAATATCCTCCCCCAATTTAAACCCATTATTGTGAGTCTTATCCTCTGCCTGCCTGTTGGGGACAATGGGCGGTGCTGGAATGCCCATTGACCTGCATGGGCTCCACTGAAGTACATCACTGCACACTGGATTTAGAATGATGGTCTCTGGGACTGGAATGCTTTCAGACTGGAATGACAGCTCCCAGAGCAGGATGGTCATTCCAGTCCCAGAACACTTCTGCTCCATTGAGGAGGCTATTGGGGCAATCAGTTGGCAATGCTGTGTAGCCTCCCCTCTGAACCCATCTCGGTTGGCCCCCTCTCCTGTTTCCATTGATGGCAGGGGTGGCCAGGGGCACCATCAGTAGCATGGCTGGGCTGCCAGGAGGAGCCCCTGCAGGTGAGTGGCAAAGGCCCCCCCTGGCTGGGTGCACTCTCCTGGTCATCTCCTCGTGCCCCCTCCTGGATGATTGCAGCCTTCGCATCATATGAGCCACGGAAATGCTCAGGGTCACCGCTGGTAGAAGAATGCTGAGGCCCTTGACTACAACATCAGCTGCCCAGTTACTGTTCGCCAGGGCTCAGTTCCTTTAAGAGGGAGGTGCTAGGGAGACGGCACCTCAGTCCATGGCCCCACCCCTTGGCTGTGATGTACACAGGGCTGTGTCCCCAGACCTGCCAGCCCATGATTGGTTCTGTCTGCCCTGTCCATCACAACCCTGCTGTTGCTCCTTTGGCCTGTATGAGAGAGCCAGCATGGTGTAGTGGTCAAGAGTGGTGGTTTGGAGCGGTGGAGAACTGGGTTTGATTCCCCACTCCTACATTTGTGCGGCGGACACTAATCTGGTGAACCGGGTTGGTTTCCCCACTCCTCCACATGAAGCCAGCTGGGTGACCTTGGGCTAGTCACACTCTCTCAGCCCCACCTACCTGTCAGGGTGTCTGTTGTGGGGAGGGGAAGGGAAGGTGATTGTAAACAGCTTTGATTCTTCCTTAAGTGGCAGAGAAAGCCGGCATATAAAAACCAACTCTTCTTCTCATTGGGACGCGATGGTGTGGCTGCTGGGGACACTGGACTCTGCTTCTCGGACATTTGCCTACCTTCCGGTCTCTGCCGGAACCCTTTAGAAAGCGGACCAGCGGCGCCACAGTTACACTGGCGGCCAGGAGCTGCACCGCAGGCGGTCCTTAGGATTGCCCTGTATCTCTAGGAAATAACAAGAGTGTATAAAAACTGAAACACACACTATTTTGCTTTTTTATTCAAAATTCTTTAATTTAAATTCTTTTAGTAAAGTTATTTTTTTAAACATTTTCTTTTTTATATTTTTTTTTAAACACAGATGAGGGGATAAGACTGGGTGAGAAATTACAGGCACAGTGGAAATAGTTGATTAATTACACTGAATAAAAAGGATGCCTCCCCCACCCCGAGAAACAGGCAACATACAACCCAAATCCTTGCACGCTTGTGCACGCACATAAACAACAGCAGCTTGAAGCCATGAAGTATAAGAAAATACACACGTACGCACCCAACCTGTCTCGGAGAGTGGGGTGGGTGGGGAAAGAGTGTAAATGGCATAAAGTGCCAGTAAAACAAAGTCCAGCTGAGGTCCGAATTGAGATAACAGCTAGGGGAGAAAGGGCATGCTTTTCTGTCATTATGCCCCATCGCCTCCTTCTATCTAGCCATTTTGGCACGGAAGTGAGGTGAGCAATATTGATCCAGTAGAAGCCAGGGAGCCTTTACTGACTGCAAAACGGGTCAAAGTGTGTGGCCAGGGGACGCTCCCTAAAATGCTTGACTTCAGAGTAGTCCAAATAGCAAACACAGCACGCAGGCTATATAACAAAAGTGAATCTTGTTTGCACAGAATATGTTCAATAACACCAAATAAATGACAATAAAAATACAGCTGATCTAGCTCCAAAAGTATATAAGTTAACTAACAAAGCAAAAAACAAATACAGGAATCCAGGTCTTCCATAACATGCAACTTTCTTCTTAAACAAGCCAATTCAATTGCAGGTCAGCATTCCGATTACAGGTAAATCGCAGGTGACAGTCAAAATAGGATCATCGATAGGAATCAAGATCAATCAGACGGAGATTCCGGATATAATTTCATCTGTTTACGCAGCAAGCTTCATCCGTCAATGATTGTCCAATTTCTTTATAAGCAAGGCTTTAAAGTATCGCCATAGGTGTAAATAATCTTCTGTTAACTTCTATACTTTAGGAGCTAGATCAGCTGTATTTTTGTTGTCATTTATTTGGTATTATTGAACACATTCTGTGCAAACGAGTCACTTTTGTTATACAGCCTGCATGCTGTATTTGCTATTTGGATGACTTCAGAGCAGAGCATCCTGCTTCCCTTATAGGTGGGGCCATCCCTGCCATGAAACAGGGTCCTCATTTGGCATTTTTTTTAGACCCCCTGAAAAGAGAAAAATGGTAAAGGTCCCCTGGGCAAGCACCGGGTCATTCCTGACCCATGGGGTGACATCACATCCTGACGTTTTCTAGGCAGACTTTGTTTACAGGGTGGTTTGCCAGTGCCTTCCCCAGTCATCTTCCCTTTACCCCCAGCAAGCTGGGTGCTCATTTCACCGACCTCAGAAGGATGGAAGGCTGAGTCAACCTTGCACCGGCTACCTGAGACTGACTTCCGTTGGGATCGAACTCAGGTCGTGAGCAGAGCTTTTGACTGCAGTACTGCAGCTTACCCCTCTGCACCACGGGGCTCTTGAAAAGAGGAAGGGGGTAGGGAAACAGCTGATAGGAGATGGGGGACAGTCCTGGAGGGAACAAGGCAGTGGCTCAGTTGATATTTATATAGGGATAGAGGGCTGAAGGGCTGTCAAAGAGGGTTCCTGGTAGTGAGGTGGGAAATCATCGCTTGTAGCCATCAGCGACGGGCAAGAGCAGCTTGGGGGGGGTGGCGGGCGCGGGTAGCGGGTTGCCGGCAGCCGGGCCCGGGGAGTCTGTTTTCCGCTTGAAGCGGTAGGTGATGGGAAGCAGGAGTTTGCTTTTCTTGAGGGCCTGGACCTTCTTCAGCGTCTCGTCGTCCAGCGCCATGAAGCAGCGTCGGGAGTACTCCAGCAGGCGCTCCTTGGAAGAGTCAAACTCACCCACCTCGGCCAGCTTTTCGGGAGCCACGATGAGGAGCTCTGCGATGGGCGTGGTCAGTGCTACGGTGTTGCGGTCCACTCGGTGGTGCTCGAAGGCCCGGCTCATGCTTTGCAGCTTCTGAAAAGTGTACAGGATCTTCTTGTAGCGGCACAACACCCCGTCGACATCTTTGACTGAGGAGTGGGTCCAGATTCACACGGTGATGTAGGGTGGGGGAGGGAAGAGCAGTTTGGAAGAAAAGGACGAAACGGAGAAGGTGTGATGAGTGGCAACGGAAGAGAAAGTGGACGCACATGATCATCGAGGGGCCACGGAAGCCAGGACAAGAGGGAATCACGGGTTGGGAAGCAGATAGAAACGTGCCGTGTAGAAGATGTGAAGCAGGTATGAAGAAGGAGGGAGAGAGGGGAGAAAAAGGTCAAGAAGGGAAGACCAAGCAAAGTGACAAGAACCAGATCGAGCAAGAAAAGAAAGCCCAGTAGAAACAAAGAGGGGGAAAGAAAGGGGTAATGCATGGAAGACAGAAGCAAGAAGAAAGAACAGGCAGGCACCAAAGGGAATTGATGGAGAAAGGCAAGGCCAAGCAGGAGAGACCCCGCGCCATGAGCAAAGCAGGTGGTTTGCAACAGGAGGAAACAAAGGTTTACAACAGGGAAATGGGGTGGTGAGAGAAAGACAGGAACAAGTACATGGAAGGGGGGGAGAAAAGAGTTCAAGTTATTGTAGCAATTTACTAAGATTTGCCGCTTTTGTGATAAGCATTACTGTTTTTCTTCATTCTTCCGCCCACCTTCTGTGTTCTGTTAATTTTCATTCTGAGGAGTCATTTTGGTCACACTGTATTGCTGATTTCTACTGTTTTCTTTAAATGCTCCATGTGGTTTTAAAAAGATGCTAGCAGCTGATACTTTTTTGGGGGAGGGGGAATTTAGGACCTGTGCATCTTGTAAACCGCCTCTAGCTCACCTTTGTGGGGAAGGCAGCCTAGAAACGAGTCAACAAACGTAGAGTGAAAAGTCTCCAGCTAAGTGGGCGATGGCCCATAACCCCCCATTGGCTGGGGAGGCAGAACCACAAAGGCCCACAAATCGACTCCCTACCCTGTGGTTCCCTAACTACTCACCTCTTTGCCTCTCGCGGACTTTGGGCTTGACAAAGCGCCGCCGGTTCGCCCCTCCTCTCAGTTTCTTATGCTCCGCCGAGCCCCCTTCTTCGGGGCTGGCGCTCAGCCAAGAGCCCACGCTGTCATCGTCCGTCACGTCCCCGTTCCGACTCTCGGAAACCTCAGACCGGCGCGGGGGCTGTTTGTTGCGGCAGTGGTCGTCTAAGGTGTTGGGAGAGAGAACAGGACGCATCGCGTGGCTGGAGAGACAGAGACACTGCCCGCACAGGCTGCCCAGCTAACAGGCTCCATTTCTCAAGAACAGAGAATCCAAGACACCCGTCCCTTTGCACATTAAAGCCCTGCTATTTCACCCCCCCCCCCGATTTCCCAGTCCCCCCTCCACTCTAACCTGTTCAATCTTTGCTTCCCTCCAGGAGAAGCCAGGCATCCTGTTCCTCTGCCTTTCGACTTTCTCTATGTTCAGTTTATTTACAGTCATTTGACCAGCAAATATTAGTACAAAATTACAATTTTAAAACCCCAGCTGAGGATCTCTGTGTCTTACTGGCTACATAACAGAACTTTGCCACTGAATAAGAGGTAAAAGCATCTTCATCTTCTAATAAAAAATTAACTATAAAATCATCTGACATACCTAAAATTTCTGGTCAACACAGGCAAAATCAGCTTATTTCTAACCTCCCGATAAAATTCACAGTGTAATGAAATATGTATAATTGTCTCAACTGAATTAAAATTACAGGGGCATAATCTGGCCTCCACAGGTAGATGCCGAAATCTCCCGCTGAGCATAGCCAACGGAAAGGCATTAAATCGGGCTCTTGAAAAGGCCCACTGAAAACTAGAAAATGTAATTGTTGTTAAATCAGGAGCACCAGACAAACCTTCCCATCTCTTTAATGATTTATGTCTTAGGAGAAAACTTTCTCTACGGAGAACCATATCTTTTCCTGCCCCCCCCCCCATACATCACCTCCTCTAGGCTTTTTGTTTGGTTGGTTCCAAGGGAACCCAGAAGGCTAACTCAGTACAACCCCTTCCGTGTCCACAGCCCTCCTGTTACCAGCATCCAGGCGGGCAGAGGAGATGAACTTGTCTAACTGGCAACGCAGGAAGTCCCGTTCCTCTTCCAGGTCCTCAATTCGCTTCTGCAACCAGGAGTTCCTCTCTAGGGCCATGTGCAGCTGTGTCCTCATGCTAGTCACCAAAGTCAAGGAGGGAGCTGGCATCTCGGGTGCCTCTGAGGTTCAGCAGGAGAGTAAAAAACCCAACAATTGTGTTACAGCAGAAGCTTTTTCCTTTCACACTCGTCGCTTCTTCTCGAACACCCCTGAGGCGCCAATCGCATGCTGTCCCAAAAACCTTCCATGCAAGGCCCAAGGAGATCTGCACCCTGCCTGCAGAAATAATCCTCCTTTCATATGAAGGCAGGAGGCAGTGCTGTGTAGTGGTTAGAGCGTCGGACTAGGATCTGGGTGACCTGGGTTCGAATCTCCCCTCTGCCATGGAAGCTTGCTGGGCGACCTTGGGGCAGTCACTCTTTTTATCAGCATAATCTACCTCACAAGGCTGTTATTGTGAGGATAAAATGGAGGAGAGGAAAATGTTGTCAGCGTCTTTGGGCCCCCTTTGGGAGGAAAGCAGTATATTTATAAATAAATAATAATCTTTCTGCTTGTAGCAGGAGATAATCACTAGGATGTGTGTGTGGGGGATGGTTTCCAGGTCATTCTCCTTGCGAAGGCACCTCCTGTGTGGTCAGATTTAGATTTCATCGCATTGATTATACCAGAGGTTCCCAAACGTTTTGAGTCATGGAGCACTTTTTCAGGAGAGAAATTCGTCACGGAGCACTAATTTTCAACTAGCACCTATATACTAAACCGAATGACAGTAGTATTTTTCTTTCCAATCTCTTCACGGAGTATGAAGAGATGTTTGGCGGAGCACCAAGTGCTCCTTGGAGCACAGTTTGGGAACCGCTGGATTATGTGTGTGTGTAAAGTGCCGTCAAGTCGCAGCCGACTTATGGCGACCCCTTTTTGGGGTTTTCATGGCAAGAGACTAACAGAGGTGTTTGCCAGTGCCTTCCTCTGCACAGCAACCCTGGACTTCCTTGGTGGTCTCCCATCCAAATACTAACCAGGGCTGACCCTGCTTAGCTTCTGAGATCTGACGAGATCAGGCTAGCCTGGGCCATCCAGGTCAGGGCGCTGGATTATACCAATAGCTTTTAAGTGGACCAACAACGCCCCCCCCCTCAAAAAAAAACCCTGAAGACTGTAATCGGCAAGTTGGTCTAACTAGCCTCCATCTTTTGGTTCCTTTTCCTCCGCTCCCCTTCCCAAGAAATCACCCACCCACATTCTACTGTAATACAGAATTCTTACAGCAGCTTCAAACAAGTAAAACGGCTTCTACGCAACCCCTTCTGATCACAAGGAAAAATGTATTATATTTCATTTATTTTATTTTTATTCTGCCCTCCCTCCAAGGGCAGCATGCACAGTTCCCTTTAATCCATCTAACAACCCTATGAAGTAGGTCATCTGACCAAAGATTATCCGGGGAGACTCGTGGCAGAGGAGAGGTTTGAATCCAAGCTTCCCCAAACACAGCCCCATGCTCTAACCACCACATTCCACAACTGCCACTTTCTGGAACTGCCATTATCACAGAAATGACACGAGGAATTCATTCATTCTAGAGATGGCCATTTTTTAAAAAATCACACTGAAACCTTTTACCTGTGTGAAGCGGGACATGAATACTGGGTCAGAAGAAGGGTTGGTTTTTATATGTCGACTTTCTCTACCACTTAAGGAAGACTCAAACCGGCTTACAATCACCTTCCCTTCCCCTCCCCACAACAGACACCCTGTGAAGAGGGTGGGGATGAGACAGCTGTGACTAGCCCAAGGTCACCCAGATGGCTTCATGTGTAGGAGTGGGGAAACCAACCCAGTTCACCAGATTAGCCTCCACCGCTCATGTGGAGGAGCGGGGAATCAAACCCGGTTCTCCAGATCAGAATCCACCGCTCCAAACCACCGCTCTTAACCAATACACCCTTCTGGCTCTCAGCAAGGACTATCAGTGGGAAGGAGAGTAAAAATGTCGTTTCTCACCATCAAAGGTCTGCGGGGGACTCAGACCATAATATAACTGCTGCTGAGTTTGCGTTTGTGACTCCATTGGCTGCGGCTCATCGAGGGGTATGGATATTTCATAAGTTTCATGGTCTTCCTTCACTGTGGACACCAAAGAAGGGAGGGGGGAAAGAAAGAAGAGCATTATTTTGTCATGGCACAAATCCACAAAGCCCTCAGGTTCAAAGGAATATTGATGGGAAAGGACTGTGGTGTGGTGTAGGGGTTAAGAGCGGTGGACTCTAATCTGGAGAACCGGGTTTGATTCCCCACTCCTCCACACGAGCAGCGGAGGTCAATCTGGTGAACCGGGTTGGTTTCCCCACTCCTCCACATGAAGCCAGCTGGGTGACCTTGGGCTAGTCACAGCTCTCTCCGAGCTCTCTCAGCCCCACCTACCTCACAGGGCGTCTGTTGTGGGGAAGGGAAGGTGATTGTAAGCCAGTTTGATTCTTCCTTAAGTAGTATAGAAAGTCGGCATATAAAAACCTACTTCTAAACTGGCAGTTTTGGTGACGATAACAGTGGGTGTGTTCAAACATCTACAAACAACACTCCTGCCCTTTTCCAACTTTCAGGTATAAAATCAATGTCTCAGTGCTGCTTTAAAGATGACAACGTTTCTGCCATTCTGTGAAAGAGAAATCACGCAAACCACATGTATGGCTTTCCGCTTGACACTATTTTACAGCTACCGGCAGTGCAAAACCAAACAAGCAATTCTGATAGTGCATACCAATTTTTTAAAAAATGAAACAAGACATCAGTGGTTAAGAGTGACATTTAGTGCAATATATACACAGGCACTGGTATGGGCTTGTGTGATCTCACACCATCAAACGGGATTTCAAAAACGGAAAGTCTATTTGGGTTGAGATCTCAAGACTTCCTTGGAAGAATGTTACCAGACCGTATGGAAGGGGCTCTCTCCGTTAGCTTACTTGTGCTCCCCCTCTATACCATTTGTATTTGCCGACTGTCAAATCTACGTTCTGTAGGAATGCATCTGTAGGAGTAACAACAACCTTACTATTCTACTTCATTGACAAAGAGCCGGCCTTCTTCAGGAACGGCTTCTGGGATTCACAGCCTTAGGAATTCTCCACAACAGCTACCTTGTGAAACTCTTGTTGTCTGATTAGGACAACAGCGGATCAACCCCACTCCACCTGGCCGCATGTAAGTCACCGGTTAGTCAACTAACATCTACCAACCTTGCTTTGCACGCCGTCCTCTACCTATACTTGACCGTGAGTTGTGACGGTTACTCTCGCTCATAGTCCTCCCGCCACGGGGGGGACGGATACCGCCAGCCTGGAGAAGAGAGGAGAAAAGGTTATAAGCGGGCAGTTGGATCTTACTGCCCCCTTCTAGCTTTTCTTACATGTTCCTCGATACCCACTGCTCACGTTTTCCCAGAGGGTGAACTCTAAGTCAATCACAAGAATCCCCAGCCGATATGCTATTTGCCTCTGTAAAATTCTGCAGTCTATTAAGAGAACAATGAGTGACTGATTTCTACAGCTGCTACAAGCTGCATTGGTGGTTCAGTGGTAGAATTCTCACCTGCCATGCGGGATGCCCGGGTTCGATTCCTGGCCAATGCAACCAGAATTTTAAGGGGAGGGGCTGTTGCTCAGTGGTAGAGCATCTGCTCGGCATGCAGAGGGTCCCAAGTTCAATCCCTGGCATCTCCAGTTAAAGGGACTAGGCAAGCAGGTGATGTGAAAGACCTCTGCCTGAGACCCTGGAGAGCAGCTGCCGGTCTGAGTAGACAATACTGACTATGATGGACCAAGGGTCTGATTCAGTATAAGGCAGCTTCATGTGTGTTCAAGAGCTGTACACATTTGGGGAAACCCACATAGTACAGCCTTTCACAGTAACAGTGGGAATGCATATTTTTTAATACTCCCCCACCCCATCCTATGTAACAACTGCATAGGCAGGTTTCATGGTTTCTTCTGTACAGTGAAGGAGGAGTTGTACCTCTTGGCTCCCAGACCCAGTAATATATTTGACCACCAAGAGAAGCAGGGTCAGACCTCCTTGAAATCCATATAATCTGCTTTGGAAACCCTTTTTAATTCCAACTGTGTGGACACAAGGTGTAGTTACTGTGGTGAGGAAAAGGCACTCTGCAGATGCTCAGAGGTACTTCCCTGTACCATTACTACTATTATTATTGTACATACTCAGGCTGGGCTCTGAGAAAAGATTCTGGGGCTCTGTCCTGGCTGTATGCTGAACTCCACACGTTCTTTTTAGGGAACTAGGAGGTCCTGGTTTCCCCAGTATCTCCTCCTTCTCCTAAACTGACGAGGATACCTACCTGAGCCAGTATGGCTGTCAGGGCTCCAGCCTCCCCACAGCTAACTGTTCACCTGCAAATAGCTCCAGACACCTGGGCAAAGGTAAAAAGAGGAAAATAAGTAGGTTAGTGGAGCCTATAAAAGAGGCGGAATCAGAGATACCAAATTGGATCAGAAACAGCATATGCAAGACCATCTCTTCACTACTTTCTAGATACCACTCCAAGAAAAGGGCAGGAACTGGAGAATCCTCCAACTTATGGATCGGCTGTTCACAGCACTCAGGTAGAGGTACCCAACAATCACTCTCTGCCTAAGGAATGCTTACAGTGCAATCCTAAGCAAAGTTATACCCTTCGTTGACTTCAATGGGCTTAGAAGGGTTTAGTTCTGCTTAGAAGTACCCTTGCAATCCAGATAGCTATCAGGGATTCTAGTTCACTTGCAGCTGAATGGGTAATTGATTCTGTTGGAAAACATGTCATTTGAGGAACCCAGATTTGGCCATTTGACAAGTTAAAAAAAGATAATGACAGCTAGCGAAACCTTGATCAAGTATTTTTTAAAAGTAATGTATTAACATTATGAGAAAATTTTTAAAAAGGAAATTTAACAGGTCTGATAATTAACACCAATTACAAATTTGTTCATTGTTATTGGAACACAGTAAGATTAATTTTTAGCTTTTTTTTTAATGAAAAACTTAAATTAATGAATAACTATTTCAAGTAAGGCTAACAATTCACTAAACAATACCTCCCTTTTGTCTGTATCCTGGAACATCAGTTTCCAAATTTTTTAAATAAAGAGAAATTAAAGCAACACCAAAACAAAGTAACAACAGCTCTTAAAAAAAGAAAAGGTCAGATTTTGAAGGCACGTGCTTAGTAGGAAGCAACGGAGCAATCCTGAACAGTCACACCACTGTAAGTACATTAACTAATTGATATAAAGGAAAATAACTTTTTAGGATTGCATCTTTCCCACATCAGGAGATGCCTGCCATTTTAACAAGCAGCCAGTAGGGGGAGCACTGCTACACTCCAATGCTAATTCTGCCCCAGGGGTTGCTGCAGGGCTGGGGGGGGGGGAAATACTCACTCCCACCCTTGTTAATAAATAAAAAGGTACGCTGCCACCTACATTAGCATTCTTTGCTTCATGGAAAATTTGTCAGTGATTGACAGCAGTCACACATGAAGCTACCATACAGAACCAGACCACTGGCCATCAAGGTCAGTATTGTTTATTTAATTTAGACCTTGCTTTTCTCCCTGATGGGGCCCCAAAGCAGCTTAACACTCTCCTCTCCTCTATTTTATCCTCACAAGAGTGACAGGCCAAGCTTCCATGGCACGAGTGAGGATTCGAACCTGGGTCTCCCAGATACTAGCCCAATACTCTTAAGAAGAAGAGTTGGTTTTTATATGCCGACTTTCTCTACCACTTAAGGAAGAATCAAACTGGCTTACAATCACCTTCCCTTCCCCTCCCCACAACAGACGCCCTGTGAGGTAGGTGGGGATGAGAGAGCTCAAAGAGAGCTGTGACTAGCCCAAGGTCACCCAGCTGGCTTCATGTGAAGGGGTGGGGAAACCAAGGCGGTTCACCAGATTAATCTCCGCTGCTCATGTGGCGGAGTGGGGAATCAAACCTGGTTCTCCAGATTAGAGTCCGCCACGCCAAACCACTGCTCTTAACCACTACACCACATTGGCTCTAATACTCTCTACTGACAGGCAGCAGCTCTGCGGGGTTTTATGCAGAGGTGTTGCACATCACCTGTTACCAGTTCCTTTTAACTGGAGATGCCAAGGAGCGAATCGGAGACCTTCTGCATACCAAGCAGGTGATCTACCATTGAGCCACAGCCCTTTTCCAATGAAGAGACTGAGCAGTTACCTGGAATGTTGACCACAGAGTTGCTATGACCCTCTGTTTTGTCTGTGATGGCTCATTCATACATGCATGTTCCCCTGGGGGGTTTCAATCATCAAGTGGACAAATCAACAGAAGTTTGCAAATTCTCTGGTAACTGAATGGAGCCAAAAGGGGCTGAACAGATGTAACTGGAGGTCAGTGACTCTATTTTCATTTCTATTATTTTGGAGGGAATTATTTTAAGGTGCCAAAAACATCACAAGCTTTCATTTTAGATTTGAACAGCTCAGATTACTCAGATGTGACATCCTTAAAGGGTGGGGGGAATGTGTCTTTAAAATGTGGGGAAACATCTAATTAGGGCTCAGAAACAAAATAAAACATAAAAGTATTTAGGGCTGAAAAACCAGATTTTCCTGCACAGCAGTTATGCCTATAATCACTCTTGGGGGGTTGGCAATGGAGAGGGAGATGACTCTGAAATTCATGAAGTTAAACTATTCTGCTAGACGCTGGAATTTTTGACCTCCCTTGCCCATTCTTTCACACCGCCATTCCCAACAAATATATGAAGCCTGCGGGGTGACCTTGGGCTAGTCATAGTTCTCTCTGAACTCTCAGCCCCACCTACCTCACAAGGTGTCTGTTGTGGGGAAGGCAATTGTAACCAGTTGGTGACTCCTTAAAGGTAGAGAAAATTGGGGTATAAAAACCAACTCTTCTTCCTCTATATTTGTTCTTTCACTTGGGTACCACATGCCCATCACAGTTGCAAATATCAGAAATAGCCTCTTGCTAACACAACCTCTCATGAGGGGGGAGGGGGGAGGGAGAGAGAGAGAGAGATCTTAATCATTACATCGTAGTATCCCAGACCAATCTCAAACATTGCCAGGAAAACCACTGTGCCCATCACAAGTAAGAATCCCCAAACAGAGTCAAGTTCTGCCATACTGGCTCATTCTCCACATCCCACGCAGTCCTAACTGCACTGCTACCAAGTAACTCAGATACTGCTCTGCTAAATCAGAGACTGATGAAAATTTCAAGTCTAGAGCTTGTCTTAAGTCCAGGTCCGTGGCTCAGCCACTCTCCAAATGCTGTCTTCGATCCCCAGACAACACCTAGCAGCCTTATGACTCTTTCATTACTGCATCCTGTTCCTAGCCTCTTTCTTCCGTCTTGCCTTCAAGGATGCTCCATACTCTTTGGTCCATCCATTGCTGTATCCCATCTCTTCCTCCTGGCACCCAGTCAATTGCCCTTCAACCACCTGTTGGTGGTTCTTAAGGGTCACTCTTATAAGCTCCCCAAAAGGCAAGGCACTCTATTCTCTCTCTCAAGTTCAGTTCCCCTCTTTATAAGGGGTGTATAGTGGTAGGTTACTTTACAGTCTTGTTACAACATACAACATAGTGTATATCGGGAGTCTGCAACTGTTTACGACTGAAAAGCCAACTACAGCCAAATCAGAGCAAGAGATTGACAATGAGCCAGTATACGAAAGTCCATCTGCATAAGTGAAAATACACATTACAGATAACTGCCACGCTGATTAATAATTCACAAAGTTTCCGCAGGCCAAACACCCAGTGCTTTATTATTTATTTCCATTATTTATTGTCTGCTTTTCTTGCAGATTACATAGTGAAAGTCAAATATATTCAACAGGATGGGACATCCAATGAACAGTGCGATAGGGTTTGGACTACAGAAATCTGAAAACAACAGAAATCTAAAACAGAGCTGAAAACATTGTGAAACAAAATGAGCATTTAAACACGACACATGAAATAGTGCAGAAGCTGCACACTTACAGCGATAGAAGAAGAAAAGTTGGTTTTGATATGCCGACTTTCTATACTACTTAAGGAAGACTCAAACGGGCTAACAATCACCTTCCCTTCCCCTCCCCACAACAGACACCCTGTGAGGTAGGTGGGACTGAGAGAGCTGTGACTAGCCCAAAGTCACCCAGCTGGCTTCATGTGTGGGAGTGGGGAAACCAACCCGGTTCACCAGATTAGCCTCCGCCGCTCATGTGGAGGAATGGGGAACCAAACCCGGTTCTCCAGATCAGACTCCACTGCTCCAAACCCCACCGCTCTTAACCACTACACCACGGTGTCTCAATGCAATCGTAATTGCTCCTTCCGAGCTGTATCTGAAGAGGTGAGCCGTGGCTCACGAAAGCTCATACCCTGCCAGAAATTTTGTTAGTCTTGAAGGTGCTACTGGACTCTTGCTCTTTTCTACACCTCAGTCTGTAGTAACCAAAACTGGGCAGCCGGGGGAGGGGGAGCCCGGGGTCGAGGGACCAATGTTTTCAAGGGCACAGTGAAGCAGAGCAGCGCCAGGGAGCGCTGCCTCAATGCCCCTCGTGCTGTTGCAAGGGGCACACCTGTGAGATCCTGCGCTGCAGCTCCTGAGGGCATCAGAGTGACCCGGGTGGCACTTAAGACAAGCAGAACTCACCCCTCTCCAAACCTCCCGCACGGCTCTCCTGCCTAGCCAAGGCCCACTCCCGCATCCACACACCACCTGCCTGCTTTGCAAAGCCGTCGCCATCCCCACTCCATCTCCCCCCTTTGGGTGGTCCTAGCACAGCCCTTCCCAGCTCCCCCCCACCCGTTGCCAGGTCCCTCTTCGCCACCGGCGGGAGGTTATTGGGGGTGGAGCCTGAGGAGGGCAGGGTTTGGGGAGGGGGCTTCGATGCCAGCTGTCAAAGCGGCCGTTTTCTCCAGGTGAACTCACCTCTACCGGCTGGAGATCAGTTGTAATAGCCGGAGAGCTCCAGCTAGTACCTGGAGGTTGGCAACCCTCCCCCCGTATAAATGGAGACGCGCCCCCATCCAGGCCCTCCTGCCCTTTCCCTCCTACTCACCACCCGCCTCTCAGCTTTCCCTGCTGAGGCCGACCTTCTCCCACGCGGACTCCAGCTCGGGGACTGTCGACCCCCCCCCAAAAAAAAACGTACTAAACCGGGCCTTTGGAGAACACGGAAATGATTCAAATCAACGCGAGCCCACCGTCGCCACTCCAAAATGGCCCCGGCTGATGCTCTGCAGAGAGCGAGGGGCCGTGGCTCAGCGGTAGAGCCTCTGCTTGGCACGCAGGAGGTCCCAGGTTCCATCCCCGGCATCTCCCCTTAAAGGGACGAGGCAAGCAGGTGAAGGCCTGAGACCCTGGACAGCCATGGGGAGGGGCCGTGGCTCAGAGGTAGAGCGTCTGCTTGGCACGCAGGAGGTCCCAGGTTCGATCCTCGGCATCTCCCCTTAAAGGGACTAGGGAAGCAAGTGACGTTAAAGACCTCAGCCTGAGACCCTGGAGAGCCATGGGGAGGGGCTGTAGCGCAGCGGTAGAGCCTCTGCTTGGCACGCAGGAGGTCCCAGGTTCAATCCCCGGCATCTCCAGTTAAACGGCCCAGGCAAGCAGGTGACGTGAAAGGCCTGAGACCCTGGAAGAGCCATGGGGAGGGGCCGTGGCTCAGCGGTAGAGCCTGGAGGTTCCAGGTTCAATGCCCGGCATCTCCATTTAAAGGGCCCAGGCGAGCAGGTGATGGGAAAGACCTCTGCCCGAGACCCTGGAGAGCCGCTGCCTGGTAGGAGACGACGATACTGCCTTGGATGGACCAGGGGTCCGGTTCAGTAGAAGGCAGCTTCAGGAGCTGCGTCCCTCGGCCGTTCCGCCGGGCGAGGCGCGGCTCGGGGGCTTTGGAGACGCCAAAGGACCTTCCCGTGCGCCTCGAGCGGCGCGCCTCAGGACGCGGGGAGGTTTGGGGGTTGTTCTTGGGGGGCGGGGGCGGCCCTCCTCGCGAGGGAGGGGCCCTCCCCGCTCCAGCCAGGCCGCCCGCCCACCCACTCACGTCCTCTTGTCTTACCTGGCTCCAGTGGCCGCGTCCGCGGGGAAGCGCCCCAGCCAGCACCCCGCCGAGCCGTCTGCGAAGGGCGGAGGAGGCAGGCAGGCAGGCAGGGCGGGCGGGAGAGGGAGGCGGGGCGAGGCGGCTCGGAGGTGGGGAGGGAGGCTGATGGAAGCGGGGCGCGTCGGCAGGAGCCCGGGCCCGGCTCGCACGTGCCTGCTGCACAACATTGAAGGGATTGCCTTGCATGCGTGAACGGTGATGGCAAGTCATAGAGTTGGAAGGGACCACCTGGGTCATCTAGTCCAACCCCCTGCACAATGCAGGAAATTGCAAACTTTACCCCAAACCCCCAGTGACCCAGAAGGTGGCCTCCCTCTATGACCTAAGTTCATAGAATCAGCACTGCTGACAGATGGCCATCTAGCCTCTGCTTAAAAACCTCCAGGTTCACCACCTCTGATCTGGAGAACCGGGTTTGATTCCCCACTCCTCCACGTGAGTGGGGGAGGCTAATCTGGTGAACTGGATTTGTTTCCCCATTCCTACGCATGAAGTCAGCTGGGCTCCAGGCTCACCACCTCCCGAGGAAGCCTGTTCCACTGAGGAACCGCTCTAACTGTCAGAAAATTCTTCCTAATGTCTAGACGGCAACTCTTTTGATTTAATTTCAACCCGTTGGTTCTGGTTGGACCTTCTGGGGCAACAGAAAACAACTCAGCACCCCCCTCTATATGACAGCCCTTCAAGGACTTGAAGATGGTTTAAGTCTAAACCCAGTGGCGCCTCACGTACAGCTGCCTAGTCACCAATTGTAGAAAAGAGCAAGAGTCCAGTAGGGCCTTAAAGACTAACAACATTTCTGGCAGGGTGTGAGCTTCCGTGAGCCACAGCTCGCTTCTTCAGACACATCTAGAATGTGAGTCCATCTGTCCTTAAGCGGAGACGAGTGAATTAGACAGACAATGGCAATGTAAATGTCAAAAGCAAGTAAATGACATTAGCAGGCGTGATTGGATTAGGTGTGATATGCAGTCATCGATTGTAGAGCAATCCAGGGATAAACGTGCCATTGCGAAACCTGTGCACCTGTATAAACACTGCTTATTTCTAATATGAAGAAGAGCTAGTTTTTATATGCCAACTTTCTCTACCACTTAAGGCAGAATCAAACCAGCTTACAATCACCTTCCCCTCTCCACAACAGACACCCTGTGAGGTAGGTGGGGCTGAGAGAGTGTGGGGAGAGAGTGGGGAGGGGCTGTGGCTCAGTGGTAGAGCATCTGCTCGGCATGCAGAGGGTCCCAAGTTCAATCCCTGGCATCTCCAGTTAAAGGGACTAGGCAAGCAGGTGATGTGAAAGACCTCTGCCTGAGACCCTGGAGAGCCGCTGCCGGTCTGAGTAGACAATACTGACTTGGATGGACCAAGGGTCTGATTCAGTATAAGGCAGCTTCATGTGTTCATGTGACTAGCCCACTGTCTCCCAGCTGACTTCATGTGTAGGAATGGGGAAACAAATCCAGTTCACCAGATTAGCCTCCACCACTCACATGGAGGAGTGGGAAATCAAACACGGTTCTCCAGATCAGACTCCGCCGCTCCAAACCACCGCTCTTAACCACTACACCACGCTGGGTGACCTTGGGGCAGTATTGAGATGACAGGGCTCAATGCTTCTTGAAAGTTATGTCATCTGCTCCTGAACTTGCAGCCCTTAAATCTGCTCTGGAGCCAAGCACCAGTGAACATCTCTCCCCCACCCGGGTACACAGCATCCATCTCTTCATGTCCCCCACATGCTAAAATACCAAAAAGATTGGCCATCAGCAACTAACTCAGCCTGAGAAAATCTAGACCTGAAGAGGAAATCATAGCTTGTGCTAGTGAACTCCGAGGCGCCCAGTTCAAGACAACGGGCAGTTGGCTCAGGATTTTACCCTGCCCCTCTGCAACTGAACACATCAAGTTGCCTTGTACTGAGTCAGACTATTGGTCAGTCAAGGTCAGAATCATCAGCCTTGGCTGGCAGCAGCTCTCTAGGTTCTCAAGGAGACCTCTTTCATGTCACCTACTAACTGATCTTTTTTTTTTTTAGATGCGAAGGTCCCCTCTGTTTGCCACACAGATGCTCTACCACTGAGCCACAGTTCTTCCATTCTTCATCCGACCAGATGCAGAATGCAACATTATCTTGTACAATTTCCCTCTTAAACTGGATTTAGGCTGTAGGGGTGTTGTGGTTTGAATACTGTTTTGGTATTTTATTGTGGATTTCATGTTTAGGCTGTTTTATGGTGTTCCTGTGTATTTTAATCCACGTGTACATTTACTGGAGCGCAGGGTAAAGCAGCATAGAAATATTTTAGATAAAATATTTAATTTTAAAATGTGATAAAGCCAGGAAGGGCTAGGTTATGATGGAGCAAACCCAACTATTTTTTTCCACTGGTGATAAAAAAAAAAAAAAAAGGCAGGAGAGATTCTCCCACAAAATGGCTAAACTGCAGATTATGGGAGCTGCATGGACATAACCCATGTGGGACAGAAGTTGTAATAAAGGGGAAAAACTGGGCAAGATTGAGTGAAAAACCTGGCTGTCTCTAACCCAACAGCTTCAGGGGCATCTCTGCTGTAGACAAACCTTTTTCACTTCCCCTGTACATTCCCACTTTCCCTCCTTTCTCACAAGCTCCCAGCTATAACTCATCCTTCATCTTCCTCATCCTTTTTATTAATTTAGATAATTTCAGCAGCCAAGAAATCAGAAGGCGATTGAGACTGGGAAGGGCAGCCATGAAGGACCTAGAAAAGATTCTGAAGTGTAAGGATGTGTCACTGGCCACCAAGACTAAATTAATTCATGCCATCGTATTCCCTACTACTATGTATGGGTGTGAAAGCTAGACATTGAAGAAAGCTGATAGGAAGAGATTCCTTTGAAATGTGGTGTTGGAGGAGAGTGTTACGGACACCGTGGACTGCCAAAAAACAAATCAGTGGGTTATAGATCAAATCAAACCTGAACTGACCCTAGCAGCTAACATGACAAAACTGAGGCTATCATATTTTGGTCACATTATGAAAAGACGAGTCACTGGAAAAGACAGTCATGCTAGGAAAAGTTGAGGGCAGCAGGAAAAGAGGAAGACCCAACAAGAGATGGATGGACTCGATAAAGGAAGCCACAGCCCCCAATTTGCAAGATCTGAGCAAGGCTGTCAAAGATAGGACATTTTGGAGGACTTTGATTCAGAGGGTCGCCATGAGTCGGAAGCGACTTGATGGCACTTAACACACAGAGATCATTTCTTATAAACTGATAATATGTCTGGGGAGAAGGGGGAGGGAGGTTGCTTTTCACATAAAAACATAGTCAGCAGTTAGACTCTGAACATAATTCCTCCTCAGAGACTGCCCTAAAAATGCCATTCAGGCATAAATGTACCTCACCCCAACACTCCTGTCTTTGGTTGTCATAGACACAGTCCCCAGAAAAAGGAGGTGGGAAACTGAGCCAGTTGGGTGGGCAGGTGACACCACAAAGCCTGGATGCTAATCTTCATGTAAAAAAGGAATGCCCAGGTGGGCTTAAGTGATAAAATGAAATTCAATAAACAAGCAAGAGAAAACCTTCCCATAACTGTGGTATAGATAGAAGCGGAAGAATGCAGGGGCGTACGGGTGGGGGGGAGGGGGAGGAAGGGATGCTGGAACGTGCTGAAACAAAACCTAGAATGTGCAGGAACCGACATGATTTTAATGCCCAAACCCATAATTAAGACTAAAAATAGGTTCCCAGTGCCTGGTCATTATCCTAGCGGGTGGGAGAAAGGCAAAGAAAGGCCTCACCCTGAACATATCACATGCCCTCCAGCTATCATCTGCTCCGTGTGTGTCCATATAGATACAATGCCTATGCAGGTGTGAGCATGTGTAAGGGAAGAATGGCTACACTGGGTTTTCCTCCCATAGCTTTCTGTGTAGTGTGTGTTAAGAATGTGAGAGAGAGTTGTGTGTGGCAGAGGGAGATGGCAGGTGGAATTTATCCAGTTGTCTCTGAGGTGGAAGAACGAGCAGAAGCTTGTTCCTCCCCTCCCCTCAAAAATCGAAGTGCCTTTATCAGCTGCAAGAGCCACAAGGTGGAAACACTTTGCAGATTTTTATCAGCCTACAGGTGTAAAGTTGGGAAAGGTTTTTTGCCTGTCGAATTTTGATTTTCTCCATCGCTGCCTCGCCGTGCTAAAGAATGCTTCACCTACTGAAGTCTTGTGTGTTATTCATTGGGGGCTGGGGCTTCCTTCAGCGTTGCCTGCAGACACCAAAGGGTCTCTGTGGGGTGCATGAAACAAAAAGTGCATGTTCAGAGATGGGAAGTGGTCCTTCTGAATTTCTGTTGCGAGGAGAGAAAAGGTAGGGTTGCCAACAGGCCTGGAGGAAAATGTCTTGTCCCATTAATTGAGGCTTAATGTGTGGGGATGGCCAGTTGAAGCTTTTCATGGCATGGTGGTAAATGAGGGGCCGTGGCTCAGTGGGAGAGCATCTGCTTGGCATGCAGAAGGTCCCAGGTTCAATCCCTGGCATCTCCAGTTAAAGGGACCAGGCAAGTAGGTGATGTGAAAGACCTTTACCTGAGACCCTGGAGAGCCACTGCCGGTCTGAGTAGACAATACTGACTTTGATGGACCAAGCGTCTGATTCAGTATAAGGCAGCTTGATGTGATGTGCCATAGCCTGACAAATAGCATCCTATTAAACCACAGTTAGACTGGACAGATTCCTCCAGGCAACCCTAAGAGCAGGGGGTCTAGTACATAGTCAACGGGAGGGGAATCCAACACTATGTGGAGGGAGAGGTTTGATGACGGGGGGTCTCTGGATAGGGTAAGAAGTGGGAGGGGTTAGTAGCCTGGATGCCTGGGTTCTGCGTAGAGTTTATTATTTTGGAGATAGATCACGATGGGTAGCCGTGTTGGTCTGTCAATAGCAGAAGAAAAGAGCAAGAGTCCAGTAGCACCTTACAGACTGACAACATTTCTGGCAGGGTATGGAGCTTTCAGCGGAAGAAGTGAGCTGTGGCTCACAAAAGCTCATACCCTAACGCAACCCTACATAGAGTCCAATTGCCAAAGCGGCCGTTTTCTCCAGGTGAACTGACCTCTGTCAGCTGGAGATCAGTTGTAATAGCGGGAGATCTCCAGCTAGTACCTGGAGGTTGGCCACCCTAACTCTATGGCATTGAAGCCCCTCCCCAAACCCTGCCCTCCTCAGGCTCCGCCCCCAAAACCTCCCGCCAGTAGCACAGAGGGACCTGGCAACCCTAGCGATTGCGGGGGGGGGGGGGATAACGTGGCCCCCCAAACCGTAGCTTCAGCTGAGCTGTCCTGGGGTGTTTAGGCAGCCGCACAAACTAGGGTTGCCAACCTCCAGGTAATTGAGCAAACTAAATCAGCAAATGGGCTCCAATATTAATATCTGCATATAGATAAGCTAACAGGGTAATAGCAGAAGAGCTCCTGCTATTACAACTGAGCTCCAGCCGACAGAGATCAGCTCACCTGGAGAAAACGGCCGTTTTGGCCATTGGACTCTATGGCATTGAAGATAATTCACAGTGGGTAGCTGTGTTAGTCTGTCTGCAGTAGTAGAAAAGGGCAAGAGTCCAGTAGCACCTTAAAGACTAACACAAATATTTTCTGGCAGGGTAGGAGCTTTCGTGAGCCACAGCTCACTTCTCCAGGTATCTGAATGTATCTGAATGTAGAAAAGGGCATGAGTCCAGTAGCACCTTAAAGACTAACACAAATATTTTCTGGCAGGGTATGAGCTTTCTGAAGAAGTGAGCTGTGGCTCATGAAAGCTCATACCCTGCCAGAAAATATTTGTGTTAGTCTTTAAGGTGCTACTGGACTCTGGCCCTTTTCTACATTTAGATACATTTAAATACATTTAGATACATTCAGATACCTGAAGAAGTGAGCTGTGGCTCACGAAAGCTCCTACCCTACCAGAAAATATTTGTGTTAGTCTTGAAGGTGCTACTGGACTCTGGCCCTTTTCTACTATGGCATTGAAGTCCCTCCCCTCCCCAAACCCCGCCCTCCTCAGGCTCCGCCCCCCAAAATCTCCCGCCAATAGCGAAGAGGGACCTGGCCACCCTTCCACGAACCCCAAATTAGGCATGCAAAATTCCTCTCCGTGGCTACCAGCTGACAGGTGCTCGGCTTACCTGGGATGCCTCTCAACGGGGTGGGGTGGGGGCTCAAGACTGAAGGTGCCCGGTCTGCCTTCCACGCGGCGGCTTCCTCTCGTGTTTCAAGGCTGCAAACAGAACCGATTGCGGGGCTGCGGGGCCAAGGGAGCCCCCCCTTTGGGAGAGGAGGTGGAGCAAAAGCGAGGGGGTGGGAGTCTGGTGGTGGTGGTGGGGGGTCTGGACAGGTCTAGTGGGTGGGGGACCCCCGGGATCCCAGATCCCTCGGTGCTGTGGAAGGTGTACTAGAACCAACCCCGTGTCCCCCCCCCCCCTCTCCGGGGGGAGAGTAATGTTGATCCGGGAACCTCTCCATCCCGAGCCGGTGGGAGAAGCCGCTGCGTTTCCGTCAGGACTCTTTTTGCTGTGACACCCACTCCGCCTCCTTCTCCTCCACCTTCAACCCCCCCCCCCCAGGCAGAGCTAGGTAGAAATCCCCCCCTCACCCCCCCTCCACCGAGCTCTTCCCTCCCCTCCCCTCCATGCTTCCTTTTTGGAAACTGGATGTGATATTGAGGCTGCTCCGGCTGGAAAGAAGGGGGCGACAGGCAACCTGACCTGGATCCCCCACTATTGCTGTTTTTTTTGGGGGGGGGGGGGCAAGGGCTGCAGCCAGGCAGCTTTGGGAAGGTTAGCCTAATTTGCATCCGCTCATCACAGGGACCTTTTCCAAAGGTGGGAAGCAGAGGAGATGCCAACTTCACCAAACCTCGGGGCAAAGAACCAGCGCTGATCTTTTCACCCTCGTCAAGATGGATTGGCATTGCTTGCTGCCAGCTGTGCCCGCTGGGTGGAGGCCGCCTCTCCTGAACTGTTTCTTCACGACTGGTGCTGAGCCTTGCTGAGCCTTGGGAGATCTTGCAGCTTCTTGGATTGGCTCTTACAGATTAGCCTGGTGCTGTCTGCCGCACCCTCGGCTGCTAAAGCGGTGTCCTTCGTTCCTTTCTTTCATCCTGGACTGGGGATATGCTCCACCAACCACAGCCCAACGTTAATGGAAACTGTGTTGCTTGGACTGAAGAAGAAGAAGACTTGGTTTTTATATGCCGACTTCCTCTACCACTTAAGGAAGAATCAAACCGGCTTACAATCACCTTCCTTTCCCCTCCCCACAACCGGCACCCTGTGAGGTAGGTGGGGCTGAGAGAGCTCGAAGAGAACTGTGACTAGCCCAAGGTCACCCAGCTGGCTTCACGTGCAGGAGTGGGGAAACAAATCCAGAAATTAGCCTCCACCGTTCCTATGGAGAAGTGGGGAATCGAACCCGGTTCTCCGGATCAGAGTCTACCGCTCCGAACCACCACTCTTAACCACTACACCACGCTGGCTGACTGCTGCAGACCACCAACTTATATTACCGCCTTGGAGTCATAGGATTTCTCCCCTGGGATGTTACTGTTTCCTTTACTCAGCCCTCCAGGATGGTAGCAAGGGGCACGTGCTGGTGCTCACCCGCCTTGGCATGAGACTTTGACGCAGAAATGAGAGTTGAGACGAGCACTTAGGGACATCATCCAAGCAGGGTAAGTTCAGTTTAGAAAAGATGACTGCGGGGGGTGGGGAGTAATAGAGGCTCATCAAATTATGCATGGGGTGGAGAGAACTTTTTTCCTTCCTCTCCCATAATTCTAGAACTTGGGCAATAGATTCAGGATGGAAAAAAAGGAAATACTACTTCATTCAACAAGTAACTAAATTCTGGAATCACTGCCACAGAATATAGTGATGACTACTAACATCATAAATGATTTGAAAGGGGATTGGGCAGATTCACATGAACACATGAAGCTGTCTTATACTGAATCAGACCCTTGGTCCATCAAAGTCAGTATTGTCTACTCAGACCAGCAGCGGCTCTCCAGGGTCTCAGGCAGGGGTCTTTCCCATCACCTACTTGCCTAGTCCCTTTAACTGGAGATGCCGGGGATTGAACCTGGGACCTTCTGTGTGCCAAGCAGATGTTCTACCACTGAGCCAAAGCTCCTCCCCTCATGGAGGATAGGTCTATCAATGGCTACTAGCCATGATGGATAAAGGGAACCTTCATATCCAGAGGTAGTAAATCTCTGAACACTAGATTTAGGAAGCAACGTTGGCCTCTATGATCTATTTGTTGGCAACTGGTTGGCCGTGGTGTGGAATAGGATGCTGGACTAGACGGACTACTGGTCTGACTCAGCAAAGTGCTTCTTGTGTTCCTATGACCTGTTGGCATGTTGAAGGAAAGGTGAACTAGGATTGTGGGTAGGACATACTGATGCCTTGAAAAAGTGGGGGTGCTCCAACTCCTATTGACAAGCCGTTTCCACTGCACCCCTCGGCGCCCTCAAATTCCTCCTGCCTGCTTCACCTTAATTCTGACCACCCTAGTCTCTTTTATCAGCTCTGACAGCTAAATGGGACCCTCCTGTTCAGAGGCTGTGTGTATCTGTCTAGATATGTCAGGCGTGTGATGGGGGAACGAAGATGTCTTCATTCTGTGCTTGTGAACAGACTGCTGGACTTGATGGGCCTTGGTCTGATCCAGCAGGGCCTTTCTTACGTTCTTATGTTATGTTCAGAAGCATTTGGCTGACCAATATTGGAAATATAGTAATGGGCCAGACAAAGGTGAGTGTTATACCTAAGACCACAAACTGAAGAAGCAGAGGAGGGGTCTGAGCCCTAAACCATTCCTTTGACCCCCAAAAAAATACCCCAGCATGCATGGGCATAGCTCATTATGATAACAACAAACTCTTTGCAGACAGGGATTCTCCAAAACTGTGAATGAGTCGTTCTTGCCCAAAACTGCAGAACAAATCCCTCCAAGAACTGTATCGATATTCTTAGAAATTTCTTAAGACCTTCCCAATCTTTCCCACACCTTATTTTAGAAGCTCATGCTCCCATGTAACCCTTGCCCCACTCTGGAGGATGAAATCTTACCATCTCAGCCTGTCTTGGCATCCTAGCCAAATTTTATATCAGTTCCTTTGCCTTTGGTTTGTGCTGGACTTAACATCCTATGAAGTGCATCATCTCTGGGCCAAAACCTGGTTAGCATTTTTCGTACAAGACTACAGCTAAGGTTGCGTTCACTGGAAGAAAAAAAAGCAAGTACTTCTGAGTATCTCGTGGGATGTTTTGCCGGAGGTTTTACTTTTAGAGCCCTCGTAAGCTCTTCGTTTCCTGCTGTGAGTAATGCCTGTGTAAGTTTCCTAGAGCTGCAGCCAGTCAAACTATAAAGGGGAGACGGAAGAGATGGAACAAACTATTCTGGCACGAGCTGGAATATTTTGTTGTGGTTTGGAGCTCAAGGTTTGTGAAATTTCCAAGAACATATGTATGACTATTTGGAAACATGTCCTACTGTATCCCATGGACTTATTCCTAAGTAGTGTGAGTAGCACTGAGTTAAATCATTGGAGTTGTGACCGGTAGGGCTACTACCAGTTTAATTTGTAAGGCTATTTTGGGCCTGGTCTGTTGTAACCTGGAGAGGAAGAAGAAAATAGGCAAAGTGTCTTTCCTTCTAACAATTAGTGGTAACTTTCCTTATTGAATTGCACGTTGTTTTTCCTAAGTCTCAACAGAGGCTCAGATCTTGAGCATTTGGTAATATGTGGATATATTTAAATGGAGTAGTAGATCATTTTCTTTTGAACAATTTAATTATCAAATAGTTCTTTAATTTGTTGGCATCGCTGCTAACTACCAGTGTATTCCGAAGCATAAGTCCATTGAAGTCAGTAGGCTTAGAGGGATGTAATTCGGTTTAGGATTGCACTGTGAAGCTCTACAAGTTCTGTGGGTACAATCACGTGCATAACTCTTGCTTGCCCAATCAGCATCTGTGCTTTCTTATTGCAGACTTGGCTGTTCACCCCAAGGGAGCACTTCTGAGGAGATATTCATGGAGCTGCAGAGACATTCCAAGTCTACAGAGGATCCCCATAGACCAACTGAAACCATGGAACGCCCCCCTCTGCCAGACCCCACAAATAACATGGGGCACATCAAGCTGGAGCTGGAGGATGAGGCAGGGGGTGTCCAAGTTTCCCCTCCGAAACTGTCTCGCCCACCAGTGCCTTCTCCTGCGGGCGCCCTTCTTCAGGGTTTGAACGGGCTGCCCGGAGCAGGCAAACGGGCCCACATTCCCGTAGGGACCACCAGCAAGGAACAAGGAGAAACTTCTCGACTGGGGCGCTACTTGCTGATTGACAGCCAGGGGCTCCCCTACACAGTACTGGTGGAAGAGGGGGTGGGGACAGCGGGGGCGCCCGCAGGAGGCCCAGAGGGCGGAGGGAGTGGGGGGGCCTTGCGCAAGGTGTACTGCTGCCCGGTCTGCTCGAGAACATTCGAATACCTGTCTTACCTGCAGCGCCACAGCATCACCCATTCGGAGAGCAAGCCCCACGTTTGCCGAGCGTGCGGCAAGGCCTTCAAGCGCACGTCCCACTTGGAGCGCCACAAGTACACCCACTCCGGCCGCAAGCCCCACCAGTGCCCCATCTGCCAGCGTAGCTTCCGTGACTCTGGGGAGCTCTCGCACCACCAGCGGGTGCACACGGGCGAGCGGCCCTACCAATGCGAAGCGTGCCACATGCGCTTTGGCGAGCGCAACACCCTCCAGAGGCACATCCGCCGGAAGCATCGTCTACAGCTCCTCCCCGCACCCTAGACTCTGGCCTTCTAGGACCTACCTTATGTCACAGGCGTGGAGATCCCACTGCCTGCCCAGACCTTAGAAATCTATTTTCTGGGACTTGCTAGTATCCGAGCATGCTATGGCAGTCCTGGCCTGAACATACCTGCCCTGGTCTTATGGAACTGATACTTCCACGTCTGCCAGTGGACGGCCTGCTGTTCCCTGGAGGAATTTGAATGGAGAACCTCACCCACCAATGCCTGAACCTCTCTGGCATAGAAAAGCCACCTTGCTGACACCTAACATGGACCTTGCCTTCCTTCTCATGCTGCAAGGACCAAGCCAACCAGCTCTCTAGATGTTATAGTTTGTCACGCCTGTCTAAGCTCCTAATAACCTGGCAGGGAGAGCCGTTCCTTCCTGTTTCATCCTGGTGACCACTGCCCCCGTAGGTCACATGATCACATGAAGCTGCCTTATACTGAATCAGACCCTTGGTCCATCAAAGTCAGTATTGTCTACTCAGACCGGCAGAAGCTCTCCAGGGTCTCAGGCAGAGGTCTTTCACCTACTTGCCTGGTCCCTTTAACTGGAGATGCCGGGGGTTGAACCTGGGACCTTCTGCATGCCAAGCAGATGCTCTACCACTGAGCCATGGCCCCTCTTCCTGGCTCTCCAGGGTCTCAGGCAGAGGTCTTTCACGTCACCTACTCCCTTTAACTGGAGATGCCGAGGATTGAACCTGGGACCTTCTGCATGCCAATCAGATGCTCTACAAAGTGAGCCACAGCCCCTCTCCTATATGTCTACCCATGGATACGCTGGCCTAGCATTATCTGCCTCTGCAATAGATAGCATGGCCTGCTAGCATCCAGCTCGACCCAATCCTATGACTCAGTGGTAGGGAGAATCCAGCCCACTAGGCCCAGGCCTTGCACTTAATGGGCAGGCACTGTCCCCATCATATATGCCTGAAGGACATGTTGTCATGAAGCCTATAGCCTGGCAACACACATCTATTAATATCCTACCCCTTCGTTTACCTGGCCTTGAAACAGCAGCCCTCTGCCAAGGATCACCCCACATCCCCTTCAGGTTTTAATTGACCCAGGACACCATGGAAACTAGGGTTGCCAACCTCCTGGTACCAGCTGGCGATCTCCCGCTATTACAACTGATCTCCAGCCGATAGAGATCAGTTCCCCTGGAGAAAATGGCCACTTTGGCAATTTGACTCTACGTCACTTAAGTCCCTCCCCTCTCCAAACCCCGCCCTCCCCAGGCTTCGCCCCAAAAACCTCCCGCCGGTGGCAAAGAGGGGCCTGGCAGCCCTAGATAGAGATCAGATCACCTGGAAAAAATAGGTGCTTTGGCAATTGGACTCTGGCATTGAAGTCCTTCCCCTCACCAAACCCTGCCCTCCTCAGGCTCCGCCCCAAAAACCTCCAGCCGGTGGCGAAGAGGGGCCTGGCAACCGTAATGGAGACCCCAACCTGGCAAAATAAATTTGGGCCCACCCTCTTATAACGACATGCTTCACAAATATCACTTCTGTTGGTCTGGGGAAAATGGACTGGTCCCAGTGGCACCTCGAAGACTGACGAAATAGATTCCAGCATAATCTTAGGTCAGTCAGAGCTTACTTCATCAGATGCCTGGCCCAGTGAGCTCTGACCCATGGATGCTTATGCTAGAATGCATTTTGTGAAGTCTCCAAGGTCTTTCGTATTAAGCCAATGAACGAGTAGTCATAGGAGCCTGGTGAGATTCCATTCACCGATAAGATCGTTTCAGAGGGGAGCCGAGGCAGAAGGACATTTGTGCTTCGTTCCTGGCTTGTGGGGCGTACACAATAAGACTGCAGTGGCTTCCTACCATATATGACACACTTAGGATCTGTTTCCTTGACAAGGGAGAATAAGTGTAAGAATCTGATCCGCAGCATGTGTTCCAATGTGCCGGAGAGGCAGGCACCTCCAAAGTTTGCCAGGGAGAAACCCTGGGTTGTGTTTTCTCCACTTCATATTTAGTGTGGAATCTTTGATCTCTGTGTGTGTCCTTTTTAATTAAAATAATTCTCTGGGTTTTGGTTCATCTTTGTGTCTCTGGAATAAAGTGATGTTATGTAACTTCCCATCTTGTAGATGCATTGATAGGAAGTGAACCCTCTGACGCTGAGTGCCTTTCGTATACATGACTTTTAAAAAATGCCACAAAGGTTTTTATCGACATCTCGGAGATAAGTGGTTTGCTCTGACCATAGAGGAGAGGGTGAGAAAGGTGAAGAGGCTCGATTGTACGGGGAGGGGAGGGGGATGGAGATACACTGGACTCATCATTTTATGCACCAACATTTTTAAAAAATCCAAATATGTGTTGAAAATGCCAGTTTAGTGCTCAAAATATGCAAATCAATAAATTGTATGCATAGTGCTAATTTTGCATAAATGTCCTCAGTCACTTGCTTTATTGTGAACCAGACATGTATATTTTAGAAACAAAATTTTAAAAGGAGGGTATGTTTTTAAATGCTTCAGCGCTATGAAGGTTTGTTCATGAACTTGTGAGTGAAGCCTTTACAGAAGCCATGCAAGACACCAATGTGAGTGCGGGAAATCTTTCCAAACTGCAGACTGTATATTGCAAACATCTCCCTGCAACCGTGAGGTCTAGAATTTTGTTTTGTAGAAAAAGGAAAAGTGCCATACTTGACAATTTAAATTCTACTTCCAAGGAACTGCATGCCATCTAGTGTAAAGAAAACAAGACATCGGTGTAGAATAAATGTTATGGTGAGTGCACTTCTTATAGCTGGTCAGAAGGTGCCATGCCTTTTTGGATGTGAAAGGGGGGGGGGTAGAAAATGCTGTCAAGTCGCAGCCAACGTTTGTTGACCCCATAGGGTTCTCAAGGCTGTGGCTCAATGGTAGAGCGTCTGCTTCACATGCACAAGATCCCAGGTTCAATCCCAGGCATCTCCAGTTAAAAGGACCAGGCCAGTAGGTGATGTGAAAAACCCCTGCCTGAGACCCTGGTCCGCTGTGACTTGATGGCCCTTTCCACCACTATTATAAATCTTGCTATTTTGGGGAGTTCAACATGTGAAGGTACCTTATCCTGAGTTAATATGCTGTCCTGTCTAGTCTAATATTGCCCACTCTTACTAGCAGCAGCTGTGAAGGGTCTCCGGTAGAGAAAGGTCTTTTCTGGCACCAGGGACTAAACAGAAGATGCCAGGATTAGAAGAAGAAGAAGAGCTGGTTTTTATATGCTGACTTTCTCTACCACTTAACGGAGACTCAAACCTGCTTACAATCACCTTCCCTTCCCCTCCCCACAACAGACACCCTGTGAGGTAGGTGAGGCTGAGAGAGCTCTCACAGAGCTGTGACACGCCCAATGTCACCCAGCTGGATTAGAACTTGGATTCTTATACATACTGCATGGCCTCTACCCCTGGGCTATGGCCACTTGCCAATATACAATTCCACTGCTCTTGCAACTTCACTGACTGTCAATTTATTTCTGGGGCCCAATTCAAAAGGATTAGGGTTATCTAAAGGACCATCTCTGGCCATAGCAACCTGTGATCTGAGGCCTTCCCTTGATTTCCTGCTCTGCTTATATACAGTGACAGAGGTGAATTGATGAGATTTTCAGATATGGGATTCTCTGCCCCAGGAGGGTTGCTTAGCCTCCCCACCCTCTTTCTTCTGACACTTCATTAAAGCATTCCTATTTCAGAAGGCCTCCGGCAATGGGTAACTTTGTGGGTTTTTGATGTTCCCGCTGCTTAATGTGTTTGCTATTTTGTGTCAAGTTCAGAAGTCGAGTTGCACAGAGACCTTTGCCTTTACTTATTCATACAGCGTGGTGTAGTGGTTAAGAGTGGAGGTTTGGAGTGGTGCACTCTGATCTGAAGAACCGGGTTTGATTCCCCACTTCTCCACATGAGCGGCGGAGGCTAATCCGATGACTCGGGTTTGATTCCCCACTCCTCCACATGAAGCCAGCTGGGTGACCTTGGGCTAGTCACAGCTCTCTTGGAGCTCTCTCAGCCTCACCTACCTCACAGGGTGTCTGTTGTGGGGAGGGGAGGGGAAGGTGATTGTAAGCCGGTTTGATTCTTCCCTAAGTGGCAGAGAAAGTTGGCCTATAAAAACCAACTCTTTCTCTTCTTCTTCTATTGGTATTTTCACAACTGCATTTCCCCCCTTCTAGACCAACAAGGGGACCTACAACCGTTGCCCCTAAACTGGCAAACGGAGCATGTCTAGTGAGTTTTAGGCCACTTATGCATGGGAGGGTTTGCCTTGGATTTGCTGCTCTCTAGAAGCACATTTTCTCCATCTGAATTCTTAAAACTCTGCATGGGGGCTTTTTTTTTTTAGTTCAGAGAATTCAAATAGGAAAAATGTGCATCTAGAGAGCGGCCAATCCAAGGCAAAACCTCCCATACACAAATGGCCTTAGATCTTCGGCAATGTTGAAATTCGAACTGAGGGTGAAAACACACGGGAGGTTTCGCCTTGGATTGGCCGCTCTCTAGATGCACATTTCCCCCATCTGAATTCTCAGAACTCTGCATGGGGAATTATTATTTTTTAGTGTTTGAGAATTTGGCTGGGGGAAATGTGCATTTAGAGAGTGGCAAATCCAAGGCAAAACCTCCCGTGCCTTTTTGCCCTGAATCATAAAAGCCACATCTGTGGCAAGAGGCGCCCAATCCGATTCTCCTGGCGTCACATCAGTGCCTCCGGCCATTGACGCAGGGGAGGTTTTGCCTTGGATTTGCCTCCCTCTAAATCCGAATTCTCACAACTGCAAAATAAACCCCCACGCAGAGTTCTGAGAATTCAGATGGGGGGGAAATGTGCATCTAGAGAGCAGCAAATCCAAGGCAAAACCTCCCGTGCACAAACGGCCTCCGTCTCTTTAAATTAAATTAAATTAAATAAATAAAGGGGAGGGGGGAGACTTGCAGTTTAGCTTGTCTTTTTGACGGCAGACAAAAAAAAGGGGGGTGGAACAATCTCCCCGTTCCCTTTAATTCCCTTTTGGGCTCCCTTTAAAGGGGAGGTGAAGGCTAAGGAAGAGGATGGGCAGAAAGGGGAGGGGGAGTTTTCTCCCAACTGGCTGCTTCTCTGCGAAGGAGGCTGAAAGTTGGCAAGGGACTTTATTTTGGCGGGGGGAACCTTCCCGGGACCACGCTGGAGGAGACGGGCGGTGCAGGTGAGAGTCCACCTGGAGAAAAAGGGAACGGGGTGTGTTTGGCTGGAGAGATGCGGGTGCGATGCTGGGGGAGGGCAGAGGGGCCGGCGCGCAGGCGGTGGGAACAAAGAGACCGGAGCAAACTAAGGGGGTTGTGGGGTCGGGGGGGGAAGTGGGAAGAACCCGCCGTAGGGCCCTGCCCTAGGGACCCCTTGCAGTGTCCCCCGATTTAGACCCCCGATCTGTGGCGGACTGGGTCTAAAAAGATTGGTTGCCAGGAGGCAACTATAAGGCTATCATTTATTTTTTTATAAGAAATAAATAAAATTTTCGAAAAATACATAAGTGGAAAACAGGTACAATTAATTTTTTTGCGAAATGTATATTTTTTAGTAATTACAGTGTACATATATTGTACATATTACTGGCAGTATGCAGTAGATGTTAAATGTAAATACAGATTGGTATAATTGAATTTTTATTTTTAAATAAATCTATTATACTTTCAAACTACTAAAAGGTCATTAGCATTTCAAACATATTGTCTGGTGTTTAAGGGGCCCCACTTGCCACTGGGCAAGCTGACAGTCCACCACTGAGGCCGATCCCACCTGCCCCACAGAGCTTCCAGCCTGCCCTTGTGGTGTGCCCCATTCCGGGCTATTGTTCTCTCGGAGCTCCCAGGACTCCCAAAGGGGACCGGTGGGTCTGCTAGACTACAGTGGAGGACTCGAACCTGAGTGGTTGGCCTCTCGAAAAGGAGTGGGGGGGGGGGACACAGGGCTGGGAGCCAGGACGCCTGGCTCCTCTGAGCAGGGCATGATCCGTGTAGGACAGGATGGGAAGATGGGGACCCCTCGGTTGGGCTAGGAGACTGCCTCCTCCGAAGAAGGAGCGGGGCCTAAGTTCTAGGAGGGTTTAGGTCGGATGGTTGAATCACAATGTGGGGGCTCACCCAGTCATTCCGTTTCCTGCAGCGTCCACCCGGATGCCTCTGGGTGCTCCAAAGTAGGACATGAAGCAGGACATGCCTTGAAGTAGGACATGTCTTTCCCTCATTGTTGTTTGCCCCCAGTGTCTTGCATTTAGAGGTATACTGCTCCTGTGCGTGGAGGTTCCACGGTATAAGGAATAAGCAGCGCCCAACGATGGGAAGTGGCTTTAGAGCTGGAGTGCCTGAGTCCTTTTGGGAACAAAGTGAAACCGTGTTGGAGGGTGGGGATGGGTATTGATCTGCTTAGAACCAGAATTCCCCATGGACGAAGAGTGGGCTGAAGAGCCAAAGTGAGACTCTCATCCAAGGATTTCTGAAAGAGAAATTGGAGGTTGAGAGGTGACTGAGCTGGGGTCTAGCACTCCCACTTGGGGGTTAAGGAAGAGAAGCTGGACATGGAATTTTCCTGGAAGGAGGCATATGCAATATACAATAATCAGCACCCTTTGTATACTTTAATTGATTAACCTCCAGGTGGTGGCAGGAGATCTCCTGCCATTACAACTGATCTCCATGCGACAGAGGTCAGTTCCCCTGGAGAAAATGGCTGGGAGGTGGGCTCTGGGGCATTTTACCCTATTGAAGTCCCTCCCCTCCCCAAACTCCGTCCTCCTCAGGCTCCATCCCTAAAATTGCCAGGTATTTCCCAACCTGGACTTGGCATCCTTAGCTGAATCTCATTCCATTTCCCCTTCCCTCCTCTCCCTTCCTGGTACTCCCCTTTTCTCATTTTCTGTCCCCCCCCCTTTCTTTTTCTAAGGGCAGATGCTGAGAAGCAGGCACTGTGATGCTTTGGACTAACTGATGGAAACGGGGCTGATTACGGTGAAGGAAGAAGCTGGATCACTAACTCTCCCTGCCTGTTGCCTGTGCCAGGAGGAGCTACCAGACCTTGCTGGATCCCCAGGGCAGAGTCCACAATGTCGGGCCTGCAAAAGCATCGTCTTGGAGCCCAGGAACTGGTTGCCCGACAACCAAGAGGCTCAGGCCCTCCCTGCTGACAGGCCTTACAGCTGCTCATTCTGCTCCAAGCGCTTCAAGAGGGCCTCAGACCGGCGCGACCATGAGCGGGTCCATACAGGAGAAAGACCCTACGGCTGCGGCATCTGTGGCAAGCGCTTCACTCAGAGCTCGGTGCTTTCCGGCCACATGCGCATCCATACTGGCGAGCGGCCTTTCCACTGCGCCGTCTGCTTTAAGTCTTTCAACAACGGCTCCAATTTTCGCAAGCACCAACGAACCCACGGCCAACAGTATGGATATGGTGCCAAGGGGAACGGTGGGAAGGACTGTACTGCCTTTCCCGAGAAGAAGCAGAGTCAACGCACAGAAAGGCAAGATGGCGGCAACCAGTGGCAGGGCAAGATACTGAGGCAAAATGGCCGCCAAAGCATCAAGGAACTGAGGGAAGGCGGGAACAACGGGGGCCAGGACCTTGCTGGGAGACAAAACAGCCCTTATATTAATGGGCTGCTGGGCCAAGATGGCGGCAACCATGGTGTAAGGCAACCTGGTGATGATGTAAACCATTTCAAGAGGATGGAAGTAAGGCAAGGCGCTGCTTACTGTGGCCCTAACCTTGAAATGAAACACAGAAGTGGCCAAATGAAGACAGTTGAGAGCAAAGGACGTGTTGGCGAACTGGGGGGAATTGGGGATCACAGCCATGAACAAAATGGCTGCAGCTTCAGACTTGTGAAGTATGTTAGTGGGGGAAATCATACGAAAGGCCTGAAGTCAAGGAAAGCAGAGGAAAGCCATGCTCAGGGAGAACGGAAGCAACATGTCAGCCATGATGGTAGCATCAGCTGTGGAAAAGGCCTCTTACCAATGGCTGCCGACAGGGGCCACATTCACAGAGTGATTCAAAATGGCGGCGTCAGGGGCTATGACTTAGACAGGAGGATTAACGGAGGCTACCTCAAAGGGCTGAAGCCCACCGGCGGGAAGGGCACCATTGCGGGCCTGAAACAGAATGGCACTGGGGGAAGTCCTAACAGTGGGCTGAGGCAAATCCGTCATGACAACACTATAAAGCTGAGGCAAAATGTCAGCCATGGAGGGCACGTCATTGGCATGAGTGAAAATGGCACCGGCCATTTTGGAGAGCTGAGACAGGATGGTGGCACCGGCAAGGAGAAGCAGGTGACCTTTCAAGCATGTGCTCCCGGAAATATGAACTCTCTAGTGCCTAAAATGGCTGCCCGGACTTGTCCTGAAAGGGGGTGTGTCATGGTCTGGGAAGAGCCTGGTACGGATATAAAGGGAAGAGATGAAGTTGATGAATGCTCTCCCTTTGACAGGCGTCCCTGTTCATTCCCTTGGGAGGCAGGTATCTCCGATCCGTGCTCTTCGCCTTATGACCTCTCAGTGTCCCCCCAACATGACTCGCTGCAAGCCCGACTCAGCAGCACCGTTCAGCCCTGGGAAGGAGAGAGCCCTGCCTGCTTTCCTTTCCAGGATCCTGAGCCTTACACGCTGCAGTCCCCATCGGTCTTCGATTCCAAGCCCTTCCTGTGCTTCGCGTGTCCCAAGCAGTTCCGGCGCGCTACGGATCTGAAGGAGCATCTGCGAGTGCACACGGGCGAAAGGCCCTTTGGCTGCACCGTCTGCGGCAAGCGGTTCACACAGAGCTCGGCTCTGGCCACTCACCGCAGGCTGCACACCGGGGAAAAGCCCTTCGAATGCGCCGTGTGCTGTCGGCGCTTCAATAATTCTTCCAACTTCGCCAAGCATCGCCGGATTCATGTGCAGGAGAGCATGGGATGTGGCAGTAAGGTAGTGGAGAAAACATCATGGAGTGTCAAGCCACAGTGACGACATCAGGGGATTTTTATCCCATTAGATGGTATGTTTTGGGTTATGGCGACCCCATAGGGTTTGCAAGGCAAGAGACGAGCAGACATGAGTAGCCCTTGCCTGCCTCTGCGTAGCAACCCTGGACTTCCTTGGTCGTCTCCCACCCAAGTACTAACCAGGGCCGACCCTGCTTAGCTACTGAGATCTCACAAGATTGGGCTAACCTGGGCCATCCAGATGGTATATGGTAGCCGCAGTTAGGGCTGTGACCACTCCAACCCTGCAATAGTGAATTCAGCATTCATTCAGAGCCTCATTTTCTCATTTAAAAGTTCCTAGTCCTTAAGGCTATAAAGAGGCCTCAAATTAGTTGACAAATGCTAGTGAAGAATGGGACAGAAGAAAAGCTGAGCAAAATCTGTAGTGATCAGTGCCTTGTATAGTCATGTGTCTGCTCCCAGGAATAGCAGCAGGAAAAAAATTATACAAAATAAACAAGGATCTGCAAATTTGCATAGTTTGCGTAACTTTATACAGTTGGTAGAATTGGGGGAGGGTAGATTGCAAGGATTGGCAGTGAAATTGAGCCAGGATGGTACAAAAGTTGTGTTCCCTTTAGCAGAGCCCTTATAGCAATCACCACCCACATGTTTTTAAGCATGCCCATCACGAAGAGGGCAAAGGATTTTTGGCCATTGGCAAAATTGTTAGTAAATTGGGGAAGGGGGGCTTAAATACCTGTTCCTGTTATGCCTGCAATTTATCAACATGCAGAAGAGAATTAAGGGGAGGGGGGAAGATCTTCCCTAAAGTCTTGTAACTATTGTCAGCCAATACCCAAAGCCAGAAATACATTTTCTGAAAAGTCACTGTTGTCATGTTCAAAAAACAAATAATGGTAATTCTGATTTGTCAAGCTACAGCATTAAAAATGTTTTATACCATGGTAAATTTTCATGTAATTATGGGGGCAGGGAGTGGCAAAACAATTGCATGATCCAACCAAAAAGAAAAGTCCTGAGAAGAATATCTGAGACCTACCTACCTCATTCTCCATCAACCTACTAAAGATTCAGCTCAAGTTTACTTCCATCAGTTTAGTTCCATCCCAACCACTGTCTTGTATCTCCATCTTTGCAGAAGTGAATTGTTTTCTGTCTCAAAGGAAACCTAATGAACTGCTGGGCAGCCCTCCTTTTTAAAAAAATTGTTCTCAGTTCTGCATTTCTCATTGTACATTTTGCAATCTAAGCCCTTTAACACTCTTATGGTCTTCTCCAAGGATGGATTCTCATGGGTGCTTTCCAAACGCAGCACAAATTGATTGGCTTGGCTAGATTGCACGACTTCACAATTCAGAACACCTGCAACTTTCTAAACAACCCAATTCAGCCCACCTTTCAAATGTTTTTTCAGAGTATTGAGTTATCATCTGAACTCATATTTCTTTCATGCTGGAAAATCAACACACATTAATTCTTTAAAAAAGACAACTTGTCCAAAGTGGAGTATTACAGGATCCGCTGTAACATGAGGGCTAAAAAGCTGCAATGAGCAAGAAGTATAAGGCGACTCTCCTGTATCTTCTCATATACAATTTTCCAGATAGCATTCATACTCCCCAAGTCCCGCCCACCTATGAGAAGGGTTTTTAGAAAAACAGACCCAAACGTAAGGTTCTGCTAAGTGTGGGACTATATTATTATTCCAACTGCCTCGTCTTCTATCCTGCTTGGGGAGGGAAGGGGAGAGATAATTTCTCAAGCAAGTTCTACTTAAGATTGCTTGCAAAAAAATTGGTTTTATACTGCAATTTATTTTAAGATCTGCCAATGCATGGATGCTTTTGGATTGTGGGGCTTCTTCTCTGGGACAAAACAAAGTCTGAAAGTATTGTGTTGGCTAGGTGACATTGTCTTCATTATTACCTTAAAATTTGATGACATACTTTACATTAATTCCACAAAATTTAAAAATTTGTGAAGCTTCTCCTCTGGCAGTTCTTGACCCTCTCCCAGAATGAGACTGGTAGAAGAAGGAAGTCAAGTAACCAAAAGGTTGAGAAAAATCAGATAGTGAGCCAGTGAAAGAGGATATAAATTTAATAAATACTACTAGAAATACCACAAAAATATGTGTAATATTATATACGAAATGTAATACATTAACAAAACCTCGTAAACCAGCTAAGGTAATAGCACACTAAATCATGGCCAAGTGACCACCAGATGCATTTTGGCAAGAAATTCCTGTAATCAGTGGGGGAATAATTTCTCGAGAGAACTCTGTGTGCGGTCATATAAAATGAAGAATTAGCGTCCTATAAATCAGTGTCTTCAGAATGACTCCACTCATTCGATTGAAGCAGTTTGTAAGCAGTTTATCACGCATGCATTTATAGTGAAACATTTATACAGGTTATCAGATTTCAGGGAATTTAGTATAGTTTTGAGTCGTTCTGAAGACTCTGATTTATAGGAGAACATGAATTCTACAATGGTATACTGAAATGTTTCACCCGATCAGCAGGATACATGTTTATGACCGTACACAGAGCTCTCGAGAAATTTTCCCCCACTGATGAAGGCAATTTCTTGCCAAAATGTACTGGACAATGATTTAGTGTGCTGTTATCTTAACTGGTTAGGGAGGTTTTGTTAATAATGTAATATATTTAATAAATTACATTTCATAGATTTTTATGGCATTTCTAGTGTCATTTATTAAATTTATATCCTTCCTCACTCGTTCATCTGTTGTTCTTGACCTTTTGGTTACTTGGCCGGTTTAGTTGGGTCCTCTTCCCCCCTTTTTCCTGTTTGTTACTAGAGGAAGGAAGTCGGCCAGCTCTTGGGATTCTGCTTTGCCTCAGAATGTTAACATTTCTGGGATAACCTACAAGAACCAATGAACTCTGACCGTGAAAGCCTTCGACAATATTTCTGGGACTGACTTCCAATATTTTAATGTGGTACTGAGATCCCACTTTGCATCTCCTCCAGGTTGCCCACGTTTCTTTGTACCCTTCAAGTTAAGAATATGATCACGTTTCTGATCCATACTGGTCAAAAACTTTTCAGGACGGGAGCCTGCAGGGAGATTTACCCCTTGCTGTCTAATATGAGGACAATAAAAAGCCCTCCAAGGGAACACTGATGAGGAAGATTGCTGCCAACCCCACCTAGATCTTTTTGGCTAGGTCCTAGGAGCAGGAGGTCTGCCCTTCATACAGACCAGCTGGTCCTAAAACTTTAGCCTTGACTAACAACTGCAAGGAAGTTTCCTTTTGTTTTTTGCTTCAGTTCTTTAGGGAATGCAAATCCTCCCCAGTGTAAGATACTCACATGGTCCCAATGCCCTTGCTTCATGTGTAGTAGGTATGTACATAAGCGCTGTCAAGTCACAGCTGACTTATGGTGATTTCAGCAAGGGCTTTCAAGACAAGTGAGAAGCAGATGTAGTATGCCATTGCTTTCCCCTTCAGAGCTGAAGAGGAAGAAGAGTTGGTTTTTATATGCCGACTTTCTCTACCACTTAAGGAAGAATCAAACTGGCTTTCAATCACCTTCCCTTCCCCTCCCCACAACAGACACGTTGTGAGGTAGGTGGGGCTAAGAGAGTTCGGAGCAAACTGACTAGCCCAAGGTTGCCCAGCTGGCTTTATGTGGAGGAGTGGGGAATCCAACCCGGTTCTCCAGATTAGAGTCCACCGCTCTTAACCACCGCTCTTAACCACTACACCACACTGGCTCTTAGTAGTCTCCCATCCAAGTATCTACACTGCTTTGCTTGACAGCTGACGAGACTGGGCTATACCATGCTCCCTTTCCTCCCAGCGTGGTGTGGTGGTTTGGAGCGGTGGAGTTTGATCTGGAGAACTGGGTTTGATTCCCCACTTCTCCACATGAGCAGTGGAGGCTAATCTGGTGAACTGGATTTGTTTCCCCGCTCCTCCACACAAAGCCAGCTGGGTGACCTTGAGCAAGTCTCAGTCTCTCAGCCCCACCTACCTCACTAGGGGTCTGTTGTGGGGAAGGGAAGGTGAATGTAATTCTCCCTTAAGTGGTAGAGAAAGTTGTCATATAAAAACCAACTCTTCTTCTCCCCTGTCCAGTGGGGTTCTTAAAAGGGATACTCCTATGACCGCATGTGTCCCCCATACCATCAATTAAAGTACCAGGGGTCCCCAACATGTTGCCTGTGGGAGCCATGGCACCTGCCAACACCTTTCCTGGCACCCACCAAGTGCCTTTGGAAAGTGGGTGGGCTAGGTGGGGCTTTTGCCTAGCAGGGCTTTTGACAGGCTGTGCACATTAAAAGGCATCCTGGTTAAGCAGAGGTTCTGCCTGAAATGTTGAAGAGTTACCGTTAGAGCTACATATAACCTTGCTCCCAGATATTTTGCAGTTGGCCTCCTGCGGCAGCCATTCTGTGATTGCGCCCACCGCCTTGTATCAGAAACCCAGAGGTTCCAACAGGCTCAAAAAGGTTGGGTACCCTTGAAGCAAACCAACCTGGCTACCATTCAACGCAAGGCACATACTTTTTTTCCCCATTTCTTTTTTTGTTTAATGTTTGTTTAGTCTGTACATTGTAAATCGGACACTTTTTATTAATCGCTTGGTTTTAAAACACGAACACGCTCCAGTCCCCAACCCCGACTGAGAAACACACACACACTGTACAGTTCCCAAGGGGCACAGCGAGGGCTTATCACAGTCCAGGCCCATCAGCTGTGTGGACAACGAAAGGGGGTCCTATACATATTTTAGTACACTTTGTTAACACAGAGGAATCTTGGCACCAAAGGAACTGCGCTCTGTGGCCAAAGGAAGAAAGGGGGTAGTTAGAAAAGGAAGAATTTATATATAAATGTATGTATTTATATATCTGTATTAATATAAAAAGTCTTCTGCTAACACAATAACGAAGGGTTGGTTCCAATCGACGGCATGACTCTTCATCCAGAGGTTGCGACGGCTACCAGCCTGGGTAGCCGTCGGAGTCCTGTCTCAGGAATATCCATCTCCCGGTTTGGCCAGCACAAGATTATCCTGCTGTTAAGTCATAACCACAAAATCCCAAATTCTCCACAAAAAAGAAGTTCTTGAGACAATGACTGCGCGGCTTGTGGCATCTTTTATGATGGAATATTTTCCCCAGTCCCTTCTTCACAATTCTAGTCCACAGGCAGAGAAGGTATTTAGTGTCAACCCACAGGACGTGGTATCCTAGCGGCGCACAATTCAGGGCCCAGAATCCAACTGGGGATATTACAAGCAGAGCAATGCAATGGGAACTCTTAACCATACTTTCCAAACCACGTGAGTCTTCGAGAAAACTCTTTGCTTCCTAACCAGAATTAAAACTCAAGAGCTCCCATGCCTCCGACCCAGTAAGTTCTTACCAGCCTCTGACGCAGAACTCAACCCGAAGGACGTTGCCTCCCTCGCCCTTTGCTCGAAAACCCATTGGCTCCCTTCTCCTTTTTCCAGAGACACATGTCAGTCCTACTCGGCTCCTCTTCCAGAATCATGACAGTGATGTGTTTCAGGGGCTAATTCACATTTGTACCAGCAAGCAAAACCCAACCACTACAGAGAACAGAAACATATACCTGGGGGAAATGAAACGGCTCCTAGAAAAAAGGATGACTGCAAATGTTCCTTGTTAAAACAGCTCCGATGCAACTTTATCAGGGGGGTCAGGCGAGCCTTTGCTAGCAAGTTCTGTATGCCTGCATCCTGCCAGAAAAGATTTGGCTACAAAAGAAATGGCTTTCTGCTCTGCCCTCTTCCCCTCTCCATCCGAAAAATATGCACTGAATGTCACTTTCTAATCATTCTAACAATGAATACTAAAAGGGTGTTAAGGATAACTAACCCATATTAAGTGTGGCCAGGAAACTTTAAAAAAACATACCAAGAGAGACTACATTTTCTCATTAGTAGGAAACAGGTCACCATTGTGAACATGATAAGCAACACCTGGCTGAACGTTATAAAATCAGTTTTCTACTGGAAACAGGAATTTCCACAATGAATTGTGAAATCCATCTCATACATTCCAGACCTGTAAATTATTCTGAATTTCCTTTGGATGTCCGCATGCTTGGGCCAAAGGCAGATGGTTTGGTGATTCTGAATCAGTATTTTCTTTTATGAGAAAGCATAAAACTTTTTTTTCTCTCTCCCCCCTCCCACCCCCATCTTCTCCTGGGTTTCACTGTCCAATAGGGAAAGCACAATTCAACAGACGCATCACCTACTGGATACGTTGTTGTGAATTCATTTTATCAAGTTTTAAAGGTGGGTGGAATACAGGTTAACCTTCAGGGTCCAAAAAGTTTGGAGATTATCATTCCTTTCCACGGGATTTCCATAGATGCAATGCTCAATTAAAATGCAGAAGGAGCTACTTCTGATAAGCAGATATGGGATAAAGAGGGTCAGTGTATTCATAAAGTTTTTTAAAAAACAAAAACAAAAAAAACAAATGTTCAAATCAGGAAGCCAGGGAAGAATACATGGAAAAATGGTTTCCATATAAGGCAGACAGGAGTAGAAGCAGAAAGAGTCCACTGAATTTCAGCTACGTGTTCAGATTTTTAAACTTCGGGATAAAGAGTAAAAACAAAAGGAAGATCCCAGCATCCACCACTGCAGGAGGCAAGACATTAGCCTGGCTGGACCGATCAGTTGATCCAACTTTTTCTTTTTGTCACGAGGTATCTTTTCCCCTGCAAAAACACATCTTCCTTCTGCCCCTCGTGTTCTTCGTCCTGCATCCAGCTTGATTAAATGGCACACTGGATTACCAAATGCTGCACCAAATTCTCTACCCAGATCACAAAGGGGGGGGGGAATATACCCCACGGAGAATGGAATGTCCAGCATAGTGTCCAGAGGAGGAAGAGAGGCGCTTTTAGAACTCTTTGGTTGTTTGTAGTACGTCGGCCACGGCATCCCGCCCAGAGCTATACAATGATGTGCCCCGCAATTTGCTGAAAGAAGAAAAAAAAGGGGGGGGAGAATGGGGGAAACACATGGGGAAGCCAGACTATTAGCAAGCATCTCTTTTGTTCGTACTGCATCAGTGTTCCAACTGTGGGAGCACTCAGTCCCATGACAGGACTGAGGATGTTATCATGAGGCATGCCTGCTCCAAAGCGGCAAGCCCGCATTTGATCTGAAGGGGGTGGGAAGAAATTCTAAGAAAGGGAGGGGCCAGTGGATCAGAATTAGGAGGAGAGATTGAACATGGACAGATGAATGTAAAGAAGCAAAAAGCTACAGGTCACCCTGGTCTGGGATACGAGTGGTCACCAGTTCAGTCTGCTTTCCTGGCTCAACCAATGGAGTGGGGTGGGGGGCTGCACACAATCAAGTGGGCTTGGCCTGTGCATGAATGACCCCCACCTGCTGAAGCCCCCATGGCAGGTCTACTCTATTCGTAGCTTGAGTGAAGGCATTTGGCATTAATGCTGGGGTGGGGGGGCAGGGTTCATTTACTAGATGACTGCATCTAGTAATGACTTGGCTTATGCAAGAATGTTTGCATCCTAAGGCACTGAGGACTAACCCAAAGGAGAGGGCACGTGCCACAGTTTTCATAAGGGACAGCCAAAAATGCTTTTGCCCTCACTGACTATCTTCTGAAGGCCAATTCACAGTTGCTATAAAGAACTCGTGTGTGGTACAGAGTGCAGCAAGGGGAAATCACGTGTCTGAATGTTCTCTCATATTCAACTCTCTCTGCCTATGGAAAAGCAGCATGACAGGGAGGCTGTGCTAAAACCCTTCTCCCTGACAGTCTAACTTTCCATGTGCAGAAAGACTGCATGAGGGGACATTCAACCCTTAGCTGCACAACGAAGTGACCGTACCATCTTTCTTTCAGGGTGAACTGCTTCTAACATTCCACTCTGGCTAAAGGGGGCTGCAGAAAGCACCGTGCCTTCCTGCACAAGGGAACTCAGTTTGGTTTCTCTTCCCTTTCAGCACCTAGCTTTGGGACAGAAATGCCGCCATTCAGCCACCCCTCTTCTCTCTTCCCAAAACTTCCATCTCTAAAGCCACACCCGCTCTAGGTGGGGAACATGGTCACCTCTGAGGCAGTCATCCCCCCCACGTTCCTCCTGGGGGATCCACGGTGGACAGGATTATGCTTATTTTTGTTTTAGGGAAGAGAGAAGCAGCAGGCCACCTGCTGTAGTAACTGTCCTTCCTCATTAAGCCCTCGTGCATTCCACCTCTCTCCTTCCTCATGCATTCCTCCCGTCCTTCCTCATTAAGCCTTCACGCATTCCACCTCTGGTTTTACGTGGCTTGCCCCAACCAGGCATTTGTGACTCCTCCCCAATGGTGCCACCTCCCTTCAAACAAAGACACTCTGCTTACTATACGGAAACATTCCCCCCCCCCGCCCTTATGGCTTACAACAGCCCTTTCTCACCCTCAGTCCACCCATCTTTCCGGCAGCTCCCTTAACACTAGGGCTGTTGCTCCTTGTGGCCCCCCATGGCGGCGAAGCGCTCCATCTTGTGGATGTGGCGGTGCTTCTTGAGGCCGTAGGTGTTGGAGAAGGCTTCCCCGCAGGTGCTGCACTTGAAGGGCCGCCCGCCCTGGTGGGCCTGGAGGTGCTTGCTGAAGTACTTGGGGTCCTTGAAGAGCTTGAGGCAGGCCCCGCACCGCAGCTCGCGCTTGGCGTCATGGGAGCGCTGGTGGCGCAGGATGGACGACAGGTAGAAGAAGCTCTTGGAGCAGCGGTCGCAGCGGTAGACCTTCTCGCCCAGGTGCACCCGCTGGTGCTCCAGAAGGTTGCTGCGGTAGCGGAAGGTCTTGCCGCATGTGGGGCAGCGCTGGGGCCTGGCCACCACGTGGAGGCGCTGGTGTTCCGCCAGGCTGGACGACTGGGCGAAGCGCTTGTTGCAGAGGGCGCACTTGTAGGCCCGCTCCCCTGTGTGCACCACTTTGTGCTGGCGCAGGTACCACGAGCGCAGGAAGCCGCGGCCGCAGACGGTGCAGCGGTAGGGGCGCTCCTCCGTGTGGCACCGCTGGTGGCGCATCAGAAGGGCGGCCTCCCAGAAGCGCTTGCCGCAGACTGGGCAGGAGAAATGGCGCTTCTGCAGATGGGTGCGGCGATGCAGCAGCAGGTCATAAGCCCCCGCAAAACTCTGCCCGCACACTGAACAGGCCAGGGTGCGGCGCACCAGGTGCACATACTTGTGGGTGACAAGCCCCAGAAAATGCTTGAAGGTCTGGCCACAGATGGAGCAGGAAAAGCGCTCCCCGCTTGGCAAGGTGGGGTGGTGATCCTCGTAGGATGCTGCCATGTTGTCACCGCCGGCGAGCCCGTTCTCCAGGGGGGCCACCGCTGCCGCCGTCTCGTCTGGGGGCAGGAGCCGCTCAGGAGCGGCCTGGTGGACCAGTTTGTGCCACATGAGGTTCTCGATGAAGCCAAAGCACTTGCCGCAGGCGTCGCAAGGGTAGGGCTTCTCAGCTACGTGGACCTCCTTGTGGCTCATGACGTGAAAGAGGTCGGGGAAGCGCTCCCCGCAGTCGGAACACCCGTAGGTCAGCCCCTCAGGAGGTGGAGGCAGCGAGGGGCCCATGGGCGTCAGCGATGGCCCCATGGGCGGCAAAGAGCAAGGAAGCTGCAGCCGGTGGATCTGTTTGTGTCGAGTTAAGCTCTGCGGGTAGCCGAAAACCTTCCCACAGATCTCGCATTTGTAGGGCCTCTCCCGCGTGTGCACCACGTGGTGCTTGCTGAGGTGGAAGGACTCGCGGAAGCGCTTCCCGCACACCGCGCACTGGTGGGGCTTCTCGCCCGTGTGGATCCGTTCATGCCGCTTGAGCGTCTCCCTCCGTCCGAACCCGCGGCCGCAGATCCCGCAGCAGAAGTTCTTGCCCGCTGCCGTTCCCACCAACAGCGGGTGGGCGCCCAAGAGCCCATAGGATGCCGGCTTGGTGTCTCCGTCAGAACTGGTAGCCTGCCCGTCCTGGGGAAGGAGGTACGCCCCCGGCGGCAGGTAGGACAGCGCGGCGTTGGTGCCGTCCTTGGGCAGCTGGGCTCCCTCGTGCTGCAGTTGCCGATGGCGCAGGAGGTTCTGGGGGGCCACGTAGCCCTTTCCACAGATGTCACACTTGTACTCCGGGCGTGGGGGGATGGTCCCGGGCGGGGCGTGGGTGGCCTGGTGCTTGAGCAGGTAGGAGGCATCCCGGAACTCCTTGCCGCATACCCCGCACTGCACCCGCAGGAGGTCCGAGTGGGTCCGCACGTGCCGCTTCAGGCTCTCACGGCGGTTGAAGCTCTTCTGGCAGACAGAGCACGAGAACGGCTTCTCGCCGGTGTGGATGATCTGGTGCTGGTGCAGGTGACTTGGCTTCTTGAACACCTTCCAGCACAGGGAGCAGGTGAAAGGGCCCTCTGTCTGAGCGATGGCGGCGCCCAGGGCGGAGGCAGCCGCTGCCCCAGTCGGCGCTACCTGCGGGTTGCTGCTCTGGGCAGGAGGTTGGGAGCCTCCCTCAGTGCCAGGATTAGCCGCGGCGCTGGCCACGGCAGCCGCCGCCACAGCTGCGGCCGCCACGTTGGCCGCCGCCGCCACGTTGGCCGCTGCCGCAGCATCCTCAGTGTCCTTGTGACAGCGCCGGTGCCGGATGAGGCTGGAGATGTGGTTATAGGTGCGCCCGCAGGTGGTGCACTCGTAGGGCCGCTCGCCCGTGTGCACCAGCATGTGCTGCACCAGGTGGGACGACTGCTTAAAGGACTTCTGGCACACCCCGCACGGGAAGCGCCGGTCTATGAAGTATTTCAGGCGCCGGAAATAGTTCTTGTCGTCCTTGATCGCCTGGCTGTCGGGGATCACGGAGGAGGCGGCCTGGGGCGGGGCCTGCCCACGCTTCAGACTGTTGAAGAGTTGGTGGCCGGAAAGGTCCACAATCCCCCACTGCGGAGTGTTGTAGGCAGCGGCGGCGGCGGCAGCTGCGGCTGCTGTGGTATCAAAGAGAGGCTGGCCTGCTGGCGGGACCACTGCTGGAGCACTGTATGGGGGCTGCGGTTGCTGGGGGGGCTGCTGTTGCTGCGATGTGGGGGCCCCGGGGTCGGGTTTCTTGACCTGAACGGTAGTTGAGGTGGTGGAGGAGGAAGAGGAGGAGGAGGGGCCCTCAGTCTTGGGCTTGGAAGTGCCGACGGTCGGAGGGACGCGGTCAAAGTGAGTGGGTGGGGCGGCGGCCGGTGGCTGGGCGTACTCGTACTGTGGCTGCGGGCAGGGGAGGGAAGCGACTGCTTTGGCGTGCTCGTGGTTGTAAGCCTCCATAGGTTCGAAGCGCTGGTGGTTCAGGAACTCCAGGAAGTCGAAGGGGTAGCTCTGGAAATGCACACCCTCGTCGCCTGCTGCATTGGCTTCCATCTCCACCCGGGAGGGGGCACTGCCTGCACAAAGAAGTTGAAACACACCATCAGCATACATAAATATGCATACTACATACATCAAGTTTCTCCTCGGCAGCAGTTCCTTGTTTTTCAGCCCTAACAATAACTGACAAAGCTGTACCATATTGAATCAGACCCTTGGTCCATCACAATATTGTCTACTCAGACTGGCAACAGCTCTCCAGGGTCTCGGGGTTTTACATCACCTACCTGGTTCTTTTAGCTGGAGATGCCAGGGATTGAACCTCAGACTTCCTGCATACCAAGGTGATGCTCTATCTCTGAGCCACAGCCCCTCCCACTAGCTATTATACCTCACATATTATGAGATGGATGAATATGCAATTAAAACTATCCTAATTGCTATTTGAGCTAATGAGCTCTCTGAAGCTTCTGTGCCTCATTTTATTTGGCTCACTACCTGTCAGATGCTTGATACCAGTCTATTTTTATGATGCCGGCGGGGTTTATATTTTGTCCGTACTAGATGAACACTGATAATTCCTGTGCCACGAGTTCTATAAAGATTTATGTTGTTCTATCAGCTGTTATACTACAGCAGTTTGAACCATGAGTTATGAGCTGGAAGGCCTGTCCTGGACAGAAATGTAAGAACCTAAGAAAAGCCATGCTGGATCAGACCAAGGCCCATCAAGTCCAGCAGTCTGCTCACACAGTGGCCAGCCAGGTGTCTCTAGGAAGCCCACAAACAAGACGACTGCAGCAGCATCCTGCCTGTGTTCCACAGCACCCAAGATAATAGGCATGCTCCTCTGACACTGGCGAGAATAGGTATGCATCATGACTAGTATTAATTTTGACTAGTAGCCATGGATAGCCCCATCCTCCATAAACATGTCCCCTCTTAAAGCCTTCCAAGTTGGCAGCCATCACCATAACCTGGGGCAGGGAGTTCCACAATTTAATTATGCGTTGTCAGCCATGAAGTCACCAATTGGGGAGATGGGTCAGAAGGCAAATGAGGAACCACAAAGTAAGTATATGGACCAGGAAAGAGTGCAAGGCCGGGATCATTTCAGGGAGTCCAGAAGCCCTATACTTGCCCCTGATCTAATCACGTTTCCCTGGTAGTTTATGGCCTGCTCCTACAGCATAGTCTGTTCTGCAAGGTGAACATGGCTCCTCACTGCTTGTGGCATACCGAGGAGTTGGCTTTGAATGTGGCAAATCCAGGTCAAAAATTAGACACGAGGCTTTCAGGGTGGCCTGAGACAAGGCTCACTCTGTCTCAAGTTCACAGGGCGATTGTAAAATAAGAAGGGGAGGGCAAGATACAAAGAAGAAGAGTTGGTTTTTACATGCCTACTTTCTCTACCACTTAAAGAAGAATCAAACCGGCTTACAATCACCATCCCCTCCCCACAACACACCCTGTGAGGTAGGTGGGGCTGAGAGAGTCTGACTAGCCCAAGGACACCCAGCAGTCTTCATGTGTAGGAGTGGGGAAACAAATCCAGTTCACCAGATTAGCATCCGCCGCTCATGTGGAGGAGTGGGGAATCATACCCGGTTCTCTGGATCAGAGTCCACCACTCCAAACCATCGCTCTTAATTGTTCCCCAATTTCTGGAGTTCGTCATCAATGCATGTTAGTCATGATAGCTAAAAACAGTATCTGTGTGTCCAATGCTACTACACCTCCAGTTTCCAAAAGACCATGCCTTGCTTGCAATAACTGGCTGGCTACTGCAACAGCTAGAATTGGGCTACTTGGACCTTTGGTGTGATTTGGCAAGGCAATTCCTCATTGCTCATGTTGTGTAGATGCACCTTTATAAACACTTCCCCCACCCAAAGTGACATCAGAGGTAACCCCCACCCCGTTTCAAGACTGCAAAGTTAGCTTAAGCTAAGGGTGTATTTATTTATTTATTTTAACATTTATAGCCTGCCCTCATTCCCAGTAGATTGGGCTCAGGGTGGGTTACACCCTGAGAACAGAACAAGTTAATGTATGGAACCAACAGAACAAGTTAATGTATGGAACAAGTTAACTGATAGTTAACAAGCTACTGATAGTTTACTACACAGGTGCACAGGGAACTGTAACCACTCTGAATCCCTTGGATTCATCAACACTATCTCCCCCACACTACCTTCAGGCTTGGACTAGGAAATGTGATTTCTCATTCACAATAGGTGCTAACAGATTGTTACAGATTGTTGCAGATGTTAAAAGGTTCAGCTATACTTTTCTAACTGGATCTCTTCCTACGATTCCCAGGATTAGATCTGACTCTCTGTTAATCCTACTTTGCCCATCTACCAGCAGCTGGGAGTGATCCTCACCCACTCTGAGTAGAACAATTATTCTTCTGACTGGATCTTGTTTTAAACTGACCTCTCTTTGTAATATCTCCCCGACCCACCTTTCTGCAGTTTGCAGCTTTCAGTATAAATGCATCTGCCGTAAGGAGGAACTATGTTCATCTGACAAAGTCAGCTGTGACTCATGAAGGCTTACACTGGAATAAATGTTGTTAGCCTTTAAAGGGGCTACTGGGTTTGGAAAGAATGTTTTGTTTTGTTTTGCAACCTGTACCCCATAACACCCTGACCTGCATGGCCCAGGCTAGCCAAATGTGATCAGATCTTGGAAGCTGCAGGGTCAGCCATGGGTTGTACTTGGATAGGAGACCACCAAGGAAGTCCAAGGTCGCTACACAGAGGCAGGCAATGGCAAACTACCTCTGAACGTCTCTTGCCTTGAAAACCCTACAGGGTAGCCATTAGTTGGCTACAACTAGGTGGTACTTTCCCCCACCGTCCTTAAAACAGTCATTGTCATTCAATGTAACAGTAGAGCTGGCCACTAAGCCAATCAAAGAAGACTTTGACAGCTGAGGGGTGAAGGGCTGGTTTATATATGTGTGTGTTTAAGTGCCGTCAAGTCGCTTCCGACTCACAGTGACCTTATGAATCAATGTCCTCCAAAATGTCCTATCTTTGGCAGCCTTGCAAACTGAGGGCTGTGGCTTCCTTTATTGAGTCAATCCATCTCTTATTGAGACTTCCTCTTTTCCTGCTGCCCTCAACTTTTCCTAGCATGACTGTCTTTTCTAGTGGTTTATATATACATGCACTTTATTAGAACAACAAAAAAGATACTTAATGTCTTCAACAGATTAGATACTTACACTAGTTACAAAAACAAATGAGCTAACTTATAATTAAACAATGAAATTAACTTTTGAAAATCAAAATGCATTATTATAACCTAACGTAAGGTAAGGTTTCTACAAATGCAAATAATTCATTGCCCAGCTCTTCGGCATTTTAAGCTAAACAGCGAGCCCCATAGATATAATTTTTTAATGAAATTATAAACAACAATAAAGCAAAGTTAAGGGCAGATTTAAAAACAAAACCCAACCCCAGAGCAGTCAATGGCAATGTAATGAGTTACAGTGCAACAGATTAATGCTTGGGACCCAAGATTCCTGGATAGAGGAGCAGGATAAAGAGCATTGCCACAGGGAATAACATAAGCCAGAATTCCTGGGTTCCTTTAAATAACTGCCTTTCCTTAATGTGAACAACATGCTAGGAGCTATACTAAGCAAAGAAATGATACAATGTGTATACTGCAACTACATTTTAAAAACCCAAGTAACAACATAAATACTTTAACAACTGAATTGTACATTATATGGGAGCAGTAAGGGTGAGTTAGGAGTCTGACAACGTAATTACAGAAATGGGGGAAGGGAGAAGACAAAGGTGGCAAGGAAGGCACTGGTAAAGAAAGGTAAATAAAAGAGAAGAGGGGGGCATTAGTCGTTCCAGCAGGGTGGGTGGGGCTGCAACATTTCCCAGTCCTTTGGAGACATGAAGGTGGAAGCAGGACAGTCAAGAACCAAGCTTTCTGAAACGAGGAGCCCTCGATTCCGCAGTCCTTAAGAGAGGGAATAGGATCTACTGCATTAATTGAAGCATGCAGGGCTCCAAGTCTATTCTGGTTCCTAGATAACTGGCAACAAAGATACATGCTTCATTGAAGATGACCTGGTGGTCCCTTCCAACTCTATAATTCTAAGAAGAGTTGGTTTTTATATGCTGACTTTCTCTACCACTTAAGGGAGAATCAAACCGGCTTACAATCACCTTCCTTTCCCCGCCCCACAACAGATACCATGTGAGATAGGTGGGGCTGAGAGAGTCTGACTAGCCCAAGGTCACCCAGCTGGCTTCATGTGGAGGAGCGGGGAAACAAATCCAGTTCATCACATTAGAATCCACCACTCATGTGGAGGAGTGGGGAATCAACCCCCGTTCTCCAGATCAGAGTCTACCTCTCCAAACCACCACGCTGGCTTCCTCCTGCACTTCTGGTAAGGAATACACATATAACTAATCCTTGGAGCTTCCCTGCTCAACACAAAACATGGAGTAGCATTACAATGCCAAGACACGATCCCAATTTTTATTGTTATTTGCAACATACATTTTCCAGGTCAGGAACTGCCTTGCTAATTCTTCACTAATTCAAGCATGCAGAACTAGGGCAATGCAATCATGTCATAGGAATCATGACATCTCAAAAGTCTGGTGCTGAAGAAGGGGGAAGGTAATCTGCTTGGCGATATTTCCATGGGAAAACTGCATCTTTCATCAGGATGAAGGCTAAATGCAGTAGGACAGCATGAGGGCAATGCCCAACGAAGTCTCAAAAGCCAGTGATGGGTTGATGCAAGAATTCCTAGTACACAGAGGGCAAAACTACACATGAACACACGAAGCTGCCTTATATTGAAATCAGACCCCTGGTCCATCAAAGTCAGTAATGTCTACTCAGACCGGCAGCGGCTCTCCAGGGTCTCAGGCAGGGGTCTTTCACATCACCTACCTGCCTATTCCCTTTAACTGGAGATGCCGGGGATTGAACCTGGGACCTTCTGCATGCCAAGCAAACTGAGCCACAGCCCCTCCCCTACAGTGCAGTCCATAGCTCTTTGTCCCCGCCCCCCATGACTATCAGAGCAAACTAAAGGATTGAGAAAATGGATGCACATGTATTCAATTCGTATAGGTCAAAAAACACAGCCCAAATTCTGCACCACAAAGATGCTGTGTAACGAAAGCTGTTTGGGGAGGGGCAGCAGAGAGCACTCGGGATGCTTCTGATGAAATAGGAGTGGGGCGGCTTCTCACACTGACAGAACGAGACAAGAATCTGCTTGACGTTGACAGAGTCTGGCGCAGAGTTACAGAATGAGGCAGGAGACGGTGCGGCGATAGGGGAGGAGGAGGAAGGAGATGCGCGTGGGGGCGTCAGGTGTTAGGATAGGGACCGGATAACAGGGGGAGGGCAGAAGGGATGCAACATCCTAGCGAAAGGATGAGCAGGACGACTGGGTGACTATTGAGGGGGGGGGGGAGAGAGAAGAACAGGGACGGGCGGGTCGGTCAAGCGGGTGGGCAGAGCGGCCGGGGGTGGGGCTACAGAAGGGAGGGGGAGGCGGAGGTCAAAGGGCGTTATCCAGAGCGGGGACGGGAGCGGGGTGGGGGGCTCGCAAGGATTCGCATCCGCGACACGGTATGAGATTGGAGGCGGTTTTGGGGGGCTTCGAGGGCCGCACTCACCGGTGTGTGGCGCTGCCCCAGCCTCCTCCGCGCCCCGGGTAGGGGCTGGTCCCCGTGCAGCAGGATTGGAGTCGGGGGGAAGCCCCCTGGCCTTTGCCTTGCCCCCAGGGTACGCGGGGGGGGGCGTCTCTGGTCCCTCTGGGGTGGGGGGGTAAGGGGGGCGCTGCCAGGCGGCGGCTCGCACCAGGCCCGGCCGGAACCGGAAGCCTCCCTCCCAGGCAAGAGCCCCGTTTCCTGCCCTCCCCTCGTACCCACAACCCACTGCGCATTCTTACTCCCCCCCCTCCACTCCACCCAAGCGTCGCCTCCCGGAGTCCTTTGCGCGTGCCCACTTGCCCCTTCACTTTACCCACAAGCCTTTGCGGTGGTCGCCTCCTCCTCCTCGAGGATGGTTGTGGCTGATGACCGGGGCTAATGTATTTCAGTGCAATAAAAATAATGCATGACATGGCAACCGCTAAACGACAAATACGCTCCAACAACGAATTTTTCCAACTGTGTTTCATATGCTAATTTGTTATATATAATCTGATGTTGACATAGTTTTTGTTTTTAGTAGAGATAATGGTGTTATTCGGGGGGAAATTGGCATAAAATGTTATAGCACGTGTTTATGATAGGCTTGTGAAAAGAGAAAAAAGATAAACTGTCTTTCTTAATGATGAGAAACTAAAGAGTGTGTTTTAAACAAATCTAACTTGCAGTTCACAGTGGGTAGCAGTGTTAGTCTGTCTGCAGTAGTAGAAAAGGGCAAGAGTCCAGAAAGCTCATACCCTACCAGAAAATATTTTTGTTAGTCTTTAAGGTGCTGCTGGACTCTTGCCCTTTTTTACTAATTTACAGTGTATTGGAAAAGTTTGGACAGAAAATTAAATGCGTTCTCCCTTTCCCCCTTTCCCTTCCCCCTTTTATTTTTGTACCCCCAAAAAACTTTAATAAAATACTTTACAAAATAATAATGCATCACCACAGTGCCAGTGCTGAATCAAAAACACGTTGCACTGAAGGTAGACAGGTGTTTTAAACATAAATGTGCGTGCAGGCAGAATTCCACTAGGTGAAGCGATTTCCAAGCAAGAACAGGAGTTGTTTTTTATATGCCGACTTTCTCTACCACTTAAGGGAGACTCAAACCGGCTTACAATCACCTTTCCCTTCCCCTCCCTACAACAGACACCCTGTGAGGTAGGTCGGGCTGAGAGAGCTCTAAGAGAGCTGTGACTTGCCCAAGGTCACCCAGCTGGCTTTGTGTGTAGGAGTGGGGAAACAAATCCAGTCCACCAGATTAGCCTCCAACGCTCGTGGAAGAAGCCCGGATCTCCAGATCAGAGTCCACTGCTCCAAACCACCGCTCTTAACCACTACACCACGCTGGCAGTGGTATAGAAGTCGTGAAAAACATTGCACTGCTGCTGTGTTTCTGCTTGCCAGGCAACTGTCAGGGGCAGAGGAGCTCTTTCACGGAAGATAATTGGGGATGAATTGATGAGAAGCTGAAGGAGGAAATGCTTTGGGGGTGGCCCCAGGGTCGTGACCAGGGTTTGTGCAGTGGTATGGGAGTATTATGGGACAGGACTGGACTGTGAAGTATCACTACGCATGTTATGGGGGATGCAAGTGACATGTCCCTTCCAAAGCAACTCCCACATGCCATTTCAGGAGGCTCCAGCTGGTGCAAAATGCGGCAGCGAGGCTCCTTTCTAGGACCTCACTGCGAGAGCACATAACTCCAGTGCTGAAACAACTGCACTGGCTCCAGCTGGAGCATCGGATCAGGTTCAAGGTGCTGGTTTTAACCTTTAAAGCCTTATACCAGGGGTGGGGAACGTCAGGCCCGGGGGCCATTTAAGGCCCGCAATGTTATTTGGTCTGGCCCTTCGTGGGTCCTGGCAGATCTCTAGCTCAGAAGGATCTAAGACTGGTGATCTGCCCTTTCCCGCGAACAGGAATAGCCTCTATTCAAGGCAGATGTGAGTTTGTTTTGCCAAGAAAAGGAACCTTTCTTCCCCCTTGCAGAAGAGTCGTTAGCTATGGAACTGCTAGGACCGCCCAAGAAACTTAACCCTTTCCCACCCTGGGCCATGGAGAAACGTGCGGGGAGGATCATCTGGGGCAGCTGCCTGCTTGGGGTTTGGTCGGCTAATTTTTAAGTTGATAGTTTTGTATGGCCCGCGAATGATGTTATGAATATCCAAATGGCCCTTGGCGGAAAAAAGGTTCCCCACCCCTGCCTTATACGGTCTGGGACCATCGTACCTATGGGACCGCCTCTCCTGGCACATCCCTCCAAGAGTCTTGCGCTCAGGGAACAACTTGCTGGCTGGTGGTCCCTGGCCCTCGGAGTGTGCGGCTGTCCCTTTGGGCCCTGGCCTGGTGGAACAGTTTACCAAATAACATCAAAGCTTTGCAGGACCTAAATGAGTTCCGCAGGGCCTGCAAAACATAATTGTTCCGCCAGGCTTACACCTGAGGGCAGCGGCAAGCCTTTCCATTGGTACATGTTGCTGGGCCTCCCCATCCTCCCACAACTGGTTGTGGGGTTCACTGGCTGGTCAGGACTGTCCAGCAGCTGAAATTATGGGATTATGCCATCCTGTTTTTATAATATGCGGTATGAATTTTTAAGTTATGTTTTAATATAGATGTTTTTAATATAGATTTTAAACTGATGTTTTTATACTGTGTTGTGAGCCGCCCTGAGCCCGACTTGCCAGGAATATGGGCGGGATATAAATGTAAATAATAAATAAAATTTCATTACTATTTCTTTTTTCTTGAACAGAAACAAACTATGTGCCACTACAAAGAAACAACACAATGTAGTCAAAACAATGCAAGTTGTCACATACGGTATGGAAAGATATATCTGTAGTGAAAATGACTTTCAAAGGATATGGAGGGCCAAATTCTTCACCCAGCAGATAAATGGCAATTATTCATGTCCAAAAGCCAATTTTACTTCAGTTTGATGAACAGTAGCAGCCACTGACAAGTCAGTACCTTTGCCCACTGAGAAAATTGGGAGTCTAGCCTTGAAAGCGATTAACTGGTGTGGAATGCAATAAAGGGGCTGCATCTCCTCCCTCTTTCCCCTCCCCTTCTAGAATTTTCTGTGTAATAATGAAGAAAATTATTTTCTTTCTATGGTATCTGAGGAAGAATAAACGTTTTTGGTCTTTAAGTATTCATGGCTATTAGTTAGAATGGATACTAGTCATGCTGCATACGTATTCTCTCCAGGATCAGAGGAGCATGCCTATTATTTTGGGTGCGATGGAACACAGGCAGGATGGTGTTGCTGCAGTTGTCTTGTTTGAGGGCTTCCTAGAGGCACCTGGTTGGCCACTGTGTGAACAGACTGCTGGACTTGATGGGCCTTGGTCTGATCCAGCAGGGCCTTTCTTATGTTCTTAAGGTGCCACTAGACTTCTATTTTGTTTTGTCTTGTCTTGATACTTGCCACTCTGTGGTGTAAACTCCAAAAATCTAGAAAAGGGTTGCCACACTGCTATGCAGTAGTCAGCACCTTTGCCCTATTAAGTACATTTGGATTCTGACCCTGAAAATAATTAATTGGTGTGGAATGTGTTAAGGGTTCCATGAGTCATATTAGAGATCCCAAAGGACCTAATAAAGGGTCAGGAACTTCCATTTGACATCATTTCATCAGTGTGCTGACATGGATATAGATTCTAGGTGGTAGCCTGTCCTAGCCTATCCTATCCATAGGCTCAAGGTGGGTAATCATGGTCCCTTAATGCCTTTATATCTTCTGTACCATGTCCCTGAATCGTTACCATAATCTTTGGTAGTATCTCAAGTAGGATTGCCAACAGGCCAAGATTAAAAGTCTTGTCCCTTTAATGGAGGCTTAATCTGTGGAAATAGGCACTTGAAGCTTTCATGGCATGGAGGCAAATGTCATCAAGCGTCTGTTAAAGGAACATGGTTTTTCCCCCTCCATCTTTTTTGTAAAACAAAATCTGGAAGCTCTGACTCGATACATTTAAGCATGCACAGACTGACTTTCTATTGCAAATAGAAGCAGTTTTTTTTAAAGAATGCATAGAAAAAAGCATGAAAGATGGAAGGCCCAACCTAGTGGAAAGGATGACCTGTTCATCCTAGAATGAATTCTTTCTTTATGCCAGACTACCCACAGCTGCTCTGATCCTGATTGACCGAGTATGGTGTAGTTGTTAAGAGTGTCAAATTAGTATTTTGAAGACCCAAGGTTTGAATCTCCACTTGTGCCCTGGAAACTCACTGGGTGACCTTGGGCTAGTCACCCTTTCTCAACCTAACCTACCTCACAGGTAGGGTTGCCAGGTCCAATTCAATTCATTACAGTCATTGACCAGCAAAGCAAATATTAGGGTTTCCAAGTCCTTCTTCGCCACCGGTGGGAGGTTTTTGGGGTGGACCCTGAGGAGGGCGGGATTTGGGGAGGGGAGGGACTTCAATGCCATAGAGTCCAATGGCCAAAGCGGCCATTTTCTCCAGGTGAACTGATGTCTGTCCGCTGGAGATCAGTTGTAATAGCAGGAGATCTCCAGCTAGTACCTGGAGGTTGGCAACCCTACTCACAGGGTTGTTGTGAGGTTAAAATGGAGGAGAGGAGAATAATGTACGCTGCTTTGAGTCCCCCATTGGGGAGAAAGGTGGGGTATAAATGAATTAAATACATAAAAATAAATGAATGTGACCATGTATTTCTGCAGCTAGTATGTACCCAGTCAAGCAAGCACTCACCACCACCCCCTTGCGCTAATGAGATGGAATGTGAGTGCCAAACTCCCTTCTGCTCGCTGGCCTTGAATCTCCCACAATCTCCTTTGGACATGTGTCCTTTTCATCCCTTATCTCTCTCTTTGAACTGCAAGTCATCATGACATTAGTTTCCCAAGGGAGCCTTCTATAACTTACTAGGCCCAAAAGCTTGAGCCAAAGATTTTGAAAAACCAAGAAACAACTAGAGAACGGCCCATTTCTCGACGGGATATAATGGTGACTGCTGCTAACATCCATCAGTGAGGGGAGTGAATGTCCAAACCAATGCTCTGGCACTTTTCTTTTAATTAATCTGGTCATCCCATTTCCAAAAGGCTGGAGTTTATATACCTGCAGAAAAGGGCAACCAAAATTATTTTCAAAAAAAGTTTAAACTTTGAGGCTTTTTCAGTAAAAAAAGAAGACTGTCAAAAGGAGATGTGATTGAAGTCTACAGAACTAAGAACGTGAATGAAGAATCTCCCCCTTTCCCCCTAACTTGTGGTCACCTGGTGAAGTTGATGAGCACAGCAAGTGACGAAAAACAAGAGAAATATAACAAATAAGTTAACCAAATTTACTGTCGTAATATGTAGCCTCGGTCCCAGCCTTAGGTAGTTCTCAAAGGGATTTCACAAATGCAGGGAAGAAAAGTGTATCACTAGCTATTCACCATGTTACCTGAATGCAAATTCCATTTTCAGAGGCAATATCTCTTTTGAACTCCAATTGCTGTGGGCAACAACAGGAGAAAGCTGTTTTCCTTTGGCTGTGCTTGTGAGCTTCCCAGAAGCGTCTGGCTGGCCATGGTGGGGAACTGGACAGTGGACTGGATGGATCCAGAAGAGCTCTTCTTGCATTTTTATTATGTATAGTAATGTGCATAAAACTTCCCCTATGCAGAAACGCAGAAACTTGAGAGGAATTATATTTGTTTATTTTCATCTTTTTTAAAATCCACCTTTCAGGCCAAAAAAAAAATCAGGCCCTTAGGATGGTTTACATTATCTCATACATTAAAAATACAGTTATAAATACAATACAATATTAATAAAGGAACAACAGACCAGTCTTTGGGTTTTGAACAAATCTTATTTGTTATATTTCTCTTTGGGCTTCACTGTGTGCAGGTCAAATGGGTCGATACAGGATTAAAGACGGGTTACTTCATCAGCTCCTAACAGACATGCATCTGTCTCTGTCCCAGACAGGGATGCCGGGCTCCTGGTGGGATCTAGGGATCCCCTGGAATTACCGCTCATCTTCAGACTACAGTGATCCGTTCCTCTGGATAAAATGGATGCTTTGGAAGGGGGGCTCTATGGCAGTGTACCCCACTGAGGTCCTTGTCCTCCCCAGACTACATCCCCAAATCTCCAGCCTGGATCTGGCAACCCTAACCCCACATCCCCCACCAATGGCCAGGGGGGACCTGGCAACCTTAGTCCTAGAGCTGGCAGTTCACACAACAGTTGATGTCTGCAGCACCAACTCGTCCCTGTGTGTGTGTGTGAGAGAGAGAGAGAGAGAGAGAGAGAGAGAGAGCCATGCCAGGTGGGGTTGCCAACCTCCAGGTGGAGCCTGGGGTTCTCCTGGAGTCACAGCTGATCTCTAGAAAACATGGATCAGTTCCCCTGGATAAAATGCCTGCTTTGGAGGGTGGACTCTACGGCACTCTATCCCCCACTGAGCTTCCTTCCCACCCCAACTCTTTCTCTCCCCAGGCTCCATCCCCAAATCTCCACGAATTTGCCAGCCCAGAGCTGGCAACCCTAACAACGTTGCAAGCAGCACTTTTATATCACCACCTCAAACATAACACTGTCATTTAATGGTGCAAGGAGCATCTAGCAGGCTGGGAGATTTCCTCATGAGCAGACCTCTTAACAGGTAGGCCTAGGGTTGCTAACCTCCAGGTACTTGAAATCCAAAGAAAAACTTCTCAGTACACAGCCACTGAACACTGAATATGTACAGTTTTAACAATATATTTGTTTGCTCTAGCAATACTATATAACCATCAACATATACAGAAAAACTTGATAGTTACAATTCTGTATAAATATGGAACTTGTTTAGCAATATTTCCAATACAATTGTATGCTTAAACAATAGTTCACATCCATTTATTATTAGAATCCCCCAGGGAAGTGACTATACATCCGGCAGTAAATATCTTTGCAATAGTAGAAATTTAGGATAGAAGAAATTTAGACACTTCCCTGGGGGATTCTAGTAATAAATGGATGTGAACTATTGTTTAAGCATACAATTGTATTGGAAATATTGCTAAACAAGTTTAGTGCCAAGTGAGTCAACAATGTGGACGCGTTGGTGTATCTTAAAGGAGGCACTAAAACGAAACAAAGAAGACCTCATGGAGCATAAGGGCGTGGTGTAGTCAATGTCCCACGGATAGGGTTGCCAGGTCCCTCTTCGCCACCAGCAGGAGGTTTTTGGGGCGGAGCCTAGGAGGGCAGGGTTTGGGGAGGGGAGGGACTTCAATGCCCTTATGTCCAATGGCCAAAGCGGCCATTTTCTCCAGGTGAACCGATCTCTATTGGCTGGAGATCTAGTAGTACCCGGAGGCTAGTACCCGGAGGTTGGCAACCCTAGGCCTACCTGTTAAGAGGTCTGCTACCTGGAGGTTGGCAACCCTACCCAAGGAGGCACAAAAAAAAAACCCCACAGCTGGCACAAACAAACATTGAACGGAGTACTGCATCGCACCGATCCCACACCCCAAGTTCCCATCGCTCGTTTCCCTGATTTCCAGAGGTTCACATCTCGGTGCCCAGGAAAAGAAAAACAGAGATAACGATAGCAATCCGTCTGCAGCCTCCGTGCAGCCAAGGCCTTGAGGCCCTTCTTAACAAAGATTTGGCTTGTAACAACCCAACTGTGTGCTCAAGGTGGTCTCCATGGCAACACAGATAACTTGGAGGTCTGGGCATACAAGAGAGCCCTGGAGCTGGTTCAAGGCAAGAGGCCAGCTCCATTTCTCCCTCCCGCTTCATCTGGTCTCTCCAGCAGGCGGTTTGTTGGGGGAAAGGAGGCAGGGAGGTCCTCCGAAGGGAAGTAACGTCGCTGGGTGCAACATCTGCCAGCGTGGGCCAACATGGCCTCAATAAAACAGGGCGCCATGTTTTACGGCGCTAGTCAGATTTCAGAGCCAAACTACTGCTTTAGCATTGCTAGCGGGGGGTGGGTGGTGGGTGGGGGATTGGATGGGGAAAGAAAGGAAATGTTCTGCGTTGGACGAGCCGACTGCTGGAGGAAGCAAATGTCAGAGGTTGGCTTGCTTATTCACCAGCTACAAGTTGCATCCATCCAACAAAATCACCTACAGTAGACCAACTAGGGAGGGGAGAGAGAAAGAGTGATTTTCGGAGGGGTGTCTCCCTTTCTCCTGTACTAGTACCTATGGAGGAATGGCTGTGAAAGCCCAACAATGTGTATGATCTGGTGGCAAAAACAGAATTCTGAGAAACTTGGCTTTCATTTTAAAACACAAAAATGTCATGATATATCATCCAAGAATCTCTTGTAGAAAATAATGTTTTTCCTGTAGGTATTATTGTTTTTCCTGTAGATATTATTATCTTGGAGGATGTATGTTCTTTCTGACTTGCCCATGAAAAGATCGGCCAGTTCTGGTGCAAATTTTCAACCCATAGCTGTGCCAGAAATTAGTAACTAAAATTCTTCTTGAAACTGGAATTGTTTTTTTCGTAGGACATAATTCTACAATATGGCAAAGGAAGGATGTGGTGGTTTTTGTTTTGTTTTTTTAGATTTTGGTCTCTATTGTCTAATGTCTCCCAAAGCCCATCCAGAGCCTCATCCTGTGAAATGTTGGTGTATAAGGATACCACATCCAAGGTTACCAAAAATAATGTAAATGTCATGATTTGAGCCCGCATGCGTTTAGAACTGGAGTGGGAGACTTTGTGTGCATCTTTACGGACACCACGTTGTCAGTTCTAATTGGTGAGTCTGTTGCACATGGGCATTCTTACACACAGGCTGGCAAATACACACCCTCTTATGCTTGCTCATTTCCCCTCTCACACTAACAAAAGCCACATTTGCAGTCAAGCTTTCTGCATTTCCACTCTGGAGCTAAAAGGAGATGCATGAAAAGTATTACCAACAAAAAGGAAGGTTTGTGTATTCATATGCCCTGTTCCTACATAAACACCATACAGGTCACATGAGCTGGCATCCTCTGCTTTTTTTGGAAAGGTGAGGGATGCGTGCATGTTTTGTTGGGATGCTCTGTGATCTTGTTGGGACCATGAGCACTGAATGAATGTGGTCAACACATCCCTCTCCCCCATGCCATAAGCCCTCCAATTTAGCATCCATTCGAGACCCATTCATTCATCGCTTGAGACCGAATCCACACAGCAGCTACTCCACAGGATGGGACAGCTGGGAGCAAACCTTGCAGCCTATACCCTGACCTGCTGTTTTCTCTAATCTGCAGGAAATCAGTAGCAGGAATCTTTTATGATTCCAAGGAGGCAGCCAAGTGGTGGTACACATGAATGGCTTGCTACGTGAAATAGCTACCACATGGATTCAGTTTGGAGCCAATTCCACACTGTATATTGATGTGAAAAGGGCCTTGAATAAGACCTGTGCTGAAGAACTGCAAGGAAGCAGCATATCCAGTGCATGTTTGTGGACAAAAAGGGGAGGCTAATCTTCACCGGTGATTGCGCCAGCGAAAGCAAGAGAAAATTAGCCGTTCCGAATTAATGGAATGCAAGGACGGGACCTTGAGTACAGGTCTTGGCCTGTTTGGGCAACCATGCCACTCTATAGATTTGGGTTGGTATCAAGCAAAGTGGACAACAGGCAGAAGAAAGGCAACTCAATCCAGCACACAGTTTGCAGAACATATTAATTATCCACCAAATCTTTGCAAGCTATGTTTTAAAACTGTGAATTACAAGACATTCCGGCACAGTTCCCTTGGTCCTGAAGGAAACAACCGTCTTGAAGTCTAAACAGTTTTGGGACCAAGAGCCAAGGCATTTTGGTGTTAGAAGCACCGGTGCATAACTCAACATGCCTCCCCCTTTGCCACACTGTTTAGCAACACACACCTCCCTCTTTGATCATCACCATCCTGCTTTCTTTCCATCCTTAACCTCCATCCCCTGGTATGTGAGAGTCCTTTTGCCTCTCATAAGGGCCATGGCTCTCAAGGTGTGGGACAGGACTCTGCAAGCAGCTATTGGTCAGGCTCACGATCCTCCCCAACTTCTCTCCCAAAATGTCTTCAGTGGTGCCTTGAACTGGACCAGGAATCAGAGCGACAACCCTTTTTTTTGTCAACAATGTCTGTCTGGAACGGCCCTCTTGTTCTTTCTCAGAGTTTTGGGTACCTGACCTTACAGAATGTTGTCTAAACCAGCACCACCCCTCTTCTTTTTAATTTGCTGGCCTTTAAAGAGAAATAAAAAATAAAGACTGGAAGCTTGCTCCTCTTTTGGCCTGACATTAGAGGGATGATTCCTCGCTGGGCTTTGGAAGGCTAAGAACCCTCGGGATAACGGGCATCTTTGCTTGCACTCTGTAACTTAGAGAAATTGACGTGGTTTCCTGCTCAACTACAAAGAGCCCTGGGAAATGTAGTTTTTGAAAGGGTTTAGGGCTGTCTAGCAGAGAATTTTCCGTACCCTCCTAAAATAATACCTTTCCAAAGTTAATTGGGAGAGGCCACACCGCTTAAAGTTGGTGCTGTAGGTGTCGTTTTGGCACATCTTTCCTGATTGATCATGATTTTGTCTCAGGGCAAATGTGGCACTGGAGCACAATAACACCACAATCCTGCATTTAAACGCATGCCAGACCAATACTTGTAAGTGAGCATGCTTAAGAATGATATGCCAGCTTCATCTCCACATGTTAGGAACGAGGAACAAGACAGATGTCTGGGCAATCAGGAAGGGAACCCTGGATTCATGTTCTTCTCCACTTTTTATATATTTATTTCATGAGTGCTTTTAGTACATTTATGTACCACCTTTCTGCCAAAGTGCTCAAGGCAATTAAATACTTCTTCAGTTTTTTGCTTCCTCTCAGACATGAATCCAATATGGTCTTAGCCTGCTCCTTAGGATTCTGCGTCACACTCTTAACATCTGCTGAGAAGCACATAAAAGAAGGTATACCACTCCACGTGTGCTCAGCACGTCTGTTCCCTTTCTGTCACCCCCTAGACACAGACATTATCATTATGAACACCTGGAATGCTTTCGAAACTTAGACCACCTTTCTTGGGAATGGGTGGGGGGAGGAAACCACTTCTCTTTTGTATATGTTAATTCATTGAAATGTACGCAATCCGAAAATGTTCCATTGAATGGAGGATAATCTTCTTTTTAAAAAAGCAGTTAGGAAGGGGGTAAATAATTTTACAGATGTCCACCATGTATCAACGTTTTGTTTGGTACAATGGGGGGGGGCACCCATTCTTCTCAGAAAATTGCAACATACTTAAAGAGCAAAATCCCCAATTGCTCTCACTCCACCCTGTTACAGAATATAGTGTCTGATGCGGCCCCTCCAGTCCCCAAATAGCTCTGGGATACCATGATACAACTGCTGGAAGGACGCGTACGTCCGCCGTCAGCATTCTCCAGTCTGTCAAGATGCCCGTCCATTTTTCCAACCACTGGGATGTCAAGGTCCTCAACATTCTGGAGCAGCCAGTCTTGCATCTTCTTTTCGGAGAAGTCACGGAGGAGGGCAGTTACAGAGATTGCAGCCCCTACAGGGAATTGCAAAGCACAGTTCATTTCCCAGTCCTGCTTCATCGCTGGTCCTCCCAGCATTTGCATATTTATGGAGGCTGGATCTCAAGTTTGTCTTTGTCAGGTTCCGTCTCTGGCATGTGTGACATGACCACAGGTGTGCCTCCTGCTCCACCTTCATCAGGTTCCCCCCAGTGGCTGCTGTCCCCAATCCAGTCCTCCACGGCGTCATTGGTCCAGCCACTGTCCAGCTCTTCCGCCCCCCAGTCCCCAGTCCCCGCCACCACTTCCGATTCCCAGTCCCCGGCCATAGTCCAGCTGCCGCCCCCCTCCTCAACGGAGCGCTGGTAGTAGGTCTCCCGGGCATGTTTGCGCTTGGTGTGCCGGCGGAGGGTGTTGCGTTCCGTGAAGCGCAGCCGGCAGATCTGGCACTGGTAGGGCTTCTCCCCCGTGTGCACCCGCTGGTGGCGCAAGAGCTCGCCAGATTCGCGGAAGCCCTTGCGGCAGACAGGGCAGCTGAAGGGCCGCTCCCCAGTGTGGATGTGCTTGTGCCGCTGAAGGTGCGAGGAGCGTTTGAAGGCCTTGCCACACTCACGGCACACGTACGGCTTGCTCTCCGAGTGGGTGATGCTGTGGCGCTCCAAGTCCGACTGGTACAGGAACGTCCGTAGGCAAATCGGACAGAAGTACAGCTGCCGGGGTGGCGGGGCCGCTGCCAGCAGCTCGGGCTCCGAAGATTGCACCTGCCCGGCCAGCTCCACCTCCCGCTGGGACACCGTGTGAGGCACCCCTTCCGCATCGATCAGCACCAGGGAGCCCTCATCCGCACCATCGCCCTCTCCTGGCTGGCCACGGTGCTTGGTGACAGAAGGCGAAGCCTGTATGCTGGACCTCCCCCCTCTGTGTCTGGTCAGCGCTGAGTGCAGTTTCGGCCCCCACAGGGCAATGCTGTAGATCTCCGGGTGAGAGGGCCGGTCTTCTATCCCCAGATGGTTCTGGGGGATATCATTATTGACCGGTGTCTGCGTGTAGTGGGCCCAAGGGACTGGAGGGCGGGTTTCTATCACCTGGTGCTCAAGCCCGACGACGCCATGGTTTTCCGCCCTTGGCCAACTACTCCCGCCGGGCACCAGCACCCGAGCCTTTGCCTGCAACTCTGCTGGGTGCCCATCACCCCTCTCGACATGCCACCTGTGAGATGGCTCCATCGGGCAGCAGGAACGAGAGCGCGTTCAGCTACAGGGACATTGCTGCGGAGATGGGAGAACAGTGAGCACACGGAAGTCCACCTGGAAGCATCCCCACCCCAGAAAGGCATTCCGTCATCTTAGAAGCAAAACCTCTATGACCTTTGCACTTCAAGCCGGGAGAACATACTGGCGTATGATTGCCAGAAGGCTAGCTGAACCAAAATAGAGCAGCCAAAAGCACTGAGGCAACTTAGAAACCAGTGGCGCATTGTCCTGCAACCCTTACTCTGATCTGGAGAACAGGGTTCGATTCCCCACTCCTCCACATGAGCGGTGGAGGCTAATCTGGTGAACTGGATTTGTTTCCCCACTCCTACACACGAAGCCAGCTGGGTGACCTTGGAGTAGTTACAGCCCTCTTAGAGCTCTCTCAACCCCACCTACCTCACAGGGTGTCTGTTGTGGGGAGGGGAAGGGGATTGCCAGCTGGTTTGAGTCTCCCTTAAGTGGTAGAGAAAGCTGGCATATAAAAACCAACTCTTCTTATTCTTACTTAGGAGTAAGCCTCATTAAACTCCACAGGCTTCACTTTCACATAAAATGCATGGAAACTAGGCTATGACTGAAGTGTGAAACTATTGAATATACTCCAATCCCCCAGCCTCTAAAAATCTAAAATGAAGAGCTCAGGCATGTGAGAATAGGTTCACCAACACTTACACCCCTCAATATCTGTGTACAGCAGTGGTTCGCAAAGTGGGCAGTACCACCCCCTGGGGGGCAGTGGGATTACCTTGGGGGACACTAAGAGGCAAGGGGGCAGCAGGGGGGCGCTAGAACTAGTGTACAGCATTATTTTAGAATGTAACTTGTGGGGATGATTTGGCACTCAAACATAAATGCCATTGTGGACAACACATGTATATGCATGGTGTCTTCTTTTGTTAATGAAGATGTGTGTGTTTACATGCCTACAATAGATTTGGGAACATAACCAGATCCGCAAACATGCGTGGGAACAATTGTGCATGCACCATGACATTTGCACCTGGGCGCCTAACTACATATGCTGTTGCCGCCAAATCTATGAGTTAGTTCTATTTAGCAGCGATAACACAGAGTACCTCTTCTTTAACCACTGTGCCCTGCCCCAAGTTGCATAGGCCAAAGACTGCCGTCATGCACGCTTTCGATCTCTGCTGTGGATGAAGTGGGAATTCCAGACTGCATGAGCAATCATAAGAAGGAAGCACAAGTTATAGTCATTCTAGACTACGGTAATTGAAAGGAAATAGAGGAACGTGACAGGGAGGAGAGGTCACAATCTATTACTGACCGAGAGGTGAGGGTGGAGGATAGACACAGGAATTGCGTTATGTGCCCCACGCTTGTGTCCTTTCTTCTGAAGGTTTGTGCAAGCATAACAATTTTGCAACATAAATGATACTTCTACAAATACAACAGGGTAGATCACAGATGTTAAAGGGTGCAGTCCAAGCTATGCTCACGACCTGAGTTTGATCCCGACTGAAGTTGGTTTCAGGTAGCCGGCTCAAAGTCGACTAAGCCTCCCATCCTTCCGAGGTCAGTAAAATGAGTAACCAGCTTGCTGGTGGTAAAGGGAAGCTAACTGGGGAAGGCACTGGCAAACCACCCCGTAAAAAAACAAAGTCTGCCTAGGAAACATAGCGATATGACGTCACCCCATGGGTCAGGAATGACCCGGTGCTTGCACAGGGGACCTTTACCTTTTTAATACACATTGAATGAGTAGAAGATTTGATATGTGACCTAAAAAAATATTTCTCACAAAACTAATTCTCAACGTTCCCTCAGGGATTGCTGTCTATTCTCAAGAGATGGTGGATGTTAGCAGAAGTAAGTCATCTCTCTCTAGGCACTGCATCTACCAAGAAACACACACAGCAGCTATGTCACAGTACAGCAACCAAGCACAAAAAGCTTAGGGCTTAAATTTGCCATTCGGCACCATTTTCAACCTTGTTCTTTATACAGCTCATTCTCCCAGCCCCACAAAGACCCCTTCCACACACACTCTGCTTTCCCAGTTTTACAGAGGTATGCTGAAATACAGATTATAATCCCTTAGAGTGACAATTAGAATTCTGCACAAATCCCAAAATTTCAGAATACTAATGTGAATGTCCAAATTCTGCTTTTGAAATTCAACTTTGACAAATGCTTAAAAATATATATATATCTTGTCTTGCGGGTACATTTCAAGACAGTCGTGTTATCTGTCTCGTTGCTCATTGTATGCTTCTTTTAAAAGACTGAGAAGTCAACATTTCCCAGTGTCCTACACTAGAAATGCTCAAACCCGTTTCTCTAAAATTCATTTCAGCTACAGGTTTGAACCCTGAGGAGAGGGAGGGAAACCAGGCAGGCGCGCCTTCCAGCTAAATTCATGTAGCCAAGCATTGGTCAAGGGAGCCTCCAGCCTCACCTGAACGGAGACTTTGGCAGTGCTGGGCCAATAAAGCTTCCAGAACCTTGTGTCAGATTCTAGAAGGCACCTGAACGGGCTCCCAGAGGAGGGAGCGAGGACCTCTGGGCTTGCAATGAGTGCCTTTCCCTCCCCGTTAGAATCTTCACAAGCCACCCTTTCAAGCGCTTGCCATTTTGTGGGAAGGGCAGAGGGAAGCCAGATTAAATGAAATAAAAGGCTCCCAGAAAGGTTTGGTCCCTGGCATGTTTTTAAGAGGGGGGGGGGAAGCAGACCTAGGTCTAACCCATTGGCCATTTATGCATGGCCATTTATGCATGGGAGGTTTTGCCTTGGATGTGCTGCTCTGTAGATGCACATTTTCCCCAACTGAATTCTCAGAACTCTGCATGGGGGCTTGTTTTTGAGTTTTAAGAATTCGGATGGGGAAAATGTGCATCTACAGAGCAGCACATCCAAGGCAAAACCTCCCATGCATCAAAGGCCATTGTCCGTTGCTTAAAGGCGGAGAGGCTGGCTGACAGGAGCGGGATCCGCAGCAATGCCACCCTCTTCCATCCATCCCGCCTGCCAGGGCTGCCACAGCTCCCTTCTCCCGCCCCCGCCCCCAGCCTGCAAACGAGAGCCCACCGCCCCAACCTTCCTCCCACCACCCCCTATTCCTGGGCTGCTGCCCACCCCAGCCCAAGCGACACAGGCGGCCGCCGCTACCTGTTTTGCATCGTGATCTGCTGCAGCTGCTGCTTTCAATGGGTCGGCAGTGGGTGGGTGGGTGGACGTCCGGCGGGGGGGAAACCTCTGGCCGCCCGGCCGCTGCAGAACAAAAGAGGCCGGCCGGCCTCGGCGGGGCATCCGGGAGGCGCGCGGACCCAGCAGCTGGACCCAGCCGGAGAGGGCGATTCCCTCCACGCGGGGGCGGCTCCCGGGTCCCAGCGCCGCCAGACGCGCAGGGCTCCGAGCAAGCTAAGCGACGGCGGAGAGAGCGGAGCTCTCCGGGGGGAGGGTGAGGGGTGTCTTTAAGACCTGCCCCTGCTTTTCCCTCTGGCGGGCCTGCAGAGACGGGAGAAGCTGCGCCGGGCGGGATTTTCCCTTCCCGGCAACTCTTAGGCTGGCAGGATGGTTTGACAGCTCTCATTCAACGCCTGGAGCTGCCTTCTGCTGAATCAGACCCTCGGTCCATCCAAGTCAGAATTGTCTACTCAGACCGGGTCTCAGGCAGAGAGAGGTCTTTCGCATCCCCTACTTGCCTAGTCCCTTTAACGGGAGATGCCAGGGACTGAACCTGGGACCTTCTGCATGCTAAGCAGACCCTCTACCACTGAGCCACAGCCCTTTCCCAAAAATGCAGGCATGAACACATGAAGCTGCCTTATATTGATGTCTCAGGCGGAGGTCTTTCGCATCACCTACTTGCCTAGTCCCTTGAACTGGAGATGCCGAGGATTGAACCTGGGACCCTCTGCATGCCAAGCAGATGCTCTACCACTGAGCCACAGCCCTTCCCCGGTCACAGACATGCTCTTTGGCAAAGGGGTGACACTTCCCCATTCTTAACAGTACCAACCCTCGAGGTTTGGGGAAAAAACGTCATTCAAGTTTCCCCCCCCCCTTCCTCTTTCTCCATCACACTTTTTAGTGTGACTTGCCAATGGGCTGCGTATTTCGACCCATTGGGTGGCTGTCGAAGGACGTGCGTCTTTTTTCTTTTTTTTTTAATACATGGCGTGGGTAAATTTGGCACCATCAGGCTCCGTTTTGAGGTTGCAGAATGCTGAGATGGTGGAATGGATGGCTCCATTCTAGACCTCAGGCGGTGGATTCCAGCACTGAATGGTGCTTTGCATTTTTTAAAAAATAATCCATAGAAGGAGTAGACAAGCTCAGCTAAGTAGAAGGATCTCAGTCCACCCTCCTCTAGGATGCTGTGCTGGTTTTCTGTTTACAATAAATGTTTAACATGAGGAAGCATTCAAAAATACATCCCTGAGGGATTTATGTATAAGCTAAACAAGCTATAGCTTAGGGCCCCACACTCTTGGGGGCCCCCAAAAAATGTAAAGGAAAAAAAACGATGTACATTTCCAAAATATAAGATAAAAAACAAATAAAAATAAAACCTACATACAGCAACAGTGTTATCATTTTAAGTTAGAGCTTAATAATTATTTCACTATTAATATACTTCTTAATTGCATTTCAGTTCAACAATTACTTTGATAAAGTACATATTTTGTTATGTGCAAATGGCTTTAGATACCTATTAGGTCCATAAATTACCATATAGCATATATTCAACACAAAAAACAGTGACAATTTGTTGTTGACAAAGGATAGCTGGACATATAAAGGGCCCCATTACCTTCAATAGCTTAGGGCCTCATCAAACCTAAATCCGGCCCTGATCCCTTCACCTGCGGTGATACTGTCCTTGTTACCAATTCATGAGAACATAAGAAAGGCCGTGCTGGGTCAGACCAAGGCCCATCAAGTCCAGCAGTCTGTTCACACAGCGGCCAACCAGGTGCCTCTAGGAAGCCCATAAACAAGATGACTGCAGCAGCACCATCCTGCCTGTGTTCCACCACTGCATTCCTAAGGAGAATCTAACTCTCCTTAGGAATGCACTGCTAATGTAATAGGCATGCTCATCTGATCCTGGAGATAATAGGTATGCATCATGACTAGTGTCCATTTTATCAGCTTCACTTTTTCCACATCACAGCACCCCCACTTTCTCCCTTATGAGCCCCTGAGAACCTTAAGATGAGTCAGCCAGGACCTGGTAAAAAATAAAAACCTTGTTATGGATGCTTGGCAGTCACTAGTAGCAGGGCCTTTTCAGTGATTGCCCCAGTATCATATAATGTCCCCTTAACCACTACACCACACTAGCTCTCCCTCCAATATATGCTTCATAACTATTTTCCAGGTGGTGTTACCTTCATGCCATGAAAAGCTTCAGCTGCCCATTTGCTCACATTAAGTCTCTGTTAAAGGGTCAGAACATTTTTCTCCTGGCCTCTTGGCAACCCTGCATAGTATAATGGTTAGAGTGCTGGGCTAGGACTGGAGAGACCCACATTTGAGAAAAGCAGGGTATAAATCAGGGGTGGGGAACCTTTTTTCCGCCAAGGGCCATTTGAATATTTATGACATCATTTGCGGGCCATACAAAATTATCAACTTAAAAAATAGCTCACCAACCCCCAAGCAGGCAGCTGCCTCAGATGACCCCAACCCCTGCACGGGCAAGCAGGCAGGCATCCAACCAGTGGCACAGGGGAGGGGGCGGATCACCAGTCTTAGATCCTCCTGAGCTAGAGATTTGCCAGAACCCACAAAGGGCCAGACCAAATGATTTCGCGGGCCTTAAATGGCCCCCGGGCCTGACGTTCCCCACCCCTGGTATAAATCTTTAAATAAATAAATAAAGTATTCTGCTCCAGGGGGATGATGCCCAAAGCTTGCTTCGTAGGGCAGATTGTCAAAAGAGAAGCCGTCTTCCAGTTGGTTCCAGCTGAATTTGCTGTTCCTTGATTCTCTGCAGGTGTTAGCCACCTGCACACTGGCAGCTACTCCTCAAGGCCATCTTCTCAGGCCTGTTAATTAGCAAACATCTTTCAGAGGAGAGGAGAGGAGGGGGAACTCACTCTCATCCTTGGAAGTTCCATGGATACTGTCCGGTGATTGGTTGAGGTCAGGAGGTTATGGCCAGGGTTTTCTGATTATAGAGAAATACATCCTTATCCCTTTACTCTTTCCTTCCTATCCCCCCTGGCCGCCAAGAAGACATTTATATTATGCTCTGGAACTCCTTGCTTTAAAAACCAACTGTGCTGTGTTAGGACTCCAGTAGGTCAGTTTTGTGATTTTTGAGCATTTCTCTGCCACTGAACGATATGCTTGTTTTTAATATTTGTCTTGAATTTCTTGAATAAAGCCTTCTTTTGCTTTATGGTGTGCATTACTAGGGGAGTTACTGAGACCAAACCCAGGTAAAACTTCATTACGTTACAGTACCAAAGCAGGGTTAGTCTCGATATAAGCTTTGCCCTCCCCAAGGGGCCTACTGAAAAAACTCTTTTCAAGATGCTTGCAGTATTCACTAATGAAATCCAGTCACTGCTAGACCCAGATTGAAAGATCAGAGGCCCTGGATCCACCTCTTCCACATCCTGTTTTTCTCTCCCTGCTTGCTCTTCTCAGGCTCCCACTTCACCCTCCAGCATGTAGTGGTTAAGAGCGGTGGTTTGAAGCAGTGGACTCTGATCTGTAGAGCCGGGTTTGATCCCTCACTCCTCCACATGAGCGGTGGATGCTAATCTGGTTAACTGGATTTGTTTCCCCACTCCTACACACGAAGCCAGCTGGGTGACCTTGGGCTAGTCACAGCTCTGATAGAGCTCTCTCAGCCTCACCTACCTCACAGGGTGTCTGTTGTGGGGATGGGGGGAGGTGAGGTGATTGTAAGCCAGTTTGATTCTGCCTTAAGTGGTAGAGAAAGTTGGCATATAAAAACCAACTCTTCTTCTTCTTCAACCATGCCCCCCCCTCCATCACATGTACCCTGCATCACTTTCTGAAAACGAAACCAAACTAAGTTTGGTTAACCACATTTCAGGCTGCACTGAGCCTCCTATTTTAGGTTTAAGAAACACTTTTTCCCTTAGAGATCAACTTATTAAAACTGACATGCTGGACCTGAAAACACCAATATCTGCCTGTGGCCACTTTAAATGTAATGGATGTTCCGCCTGCCCTTTCAGTTTACCGGTGAAGCAGGTTACTTCCACGGATGGCAAATTTGTTTATACCTTAAAGTATTTTTCCAATTGTGCCTCTGCACAGGTCGTTTACGCTTTAATTTGTTCCTGTGCCACCCCAAGAATGTACATTGGCTGCACAGTTCGCCAGGTGAGGCCTCGCATAGGTGAACATTGCGCGAGGATTAAGGCGCAAGTAAAAGACGCACCAGTTGTCAGCCATTTCATTGAGCATCGTCATAGTGATAAAGATTTAAAATTCTTTGTCTTGTGGCAATACCAGCCCAAGCCTTTTCAGGCCCAGGATGTTAAGAAAATTTTGAATTGCCAAGAAAGACGCTTCATATTTTTATTCAAAACTTTAGCTCCATCCGGACTTAATACTGACTTTGATCTTTCTTGCTTTCTATAAATTCTGCGCTGTCTCTCTTACTGCAATTTCTACTCAGACTGCTCAATCTTGAGCTGTTTCAGCTGCATGTATTTTAAGATCATACTTTCACCTTGTCAGTACTCTGAAGAACTCCATACACACCTGAAGTCCCTTCTTTCTGCAGTGGATAATCCTTATGCCAGGTTCCTCATGCTTTACTTCACTGTTTATTGTTTACTGTTAATGCTACATAACCAATTTGTTATATTTTGGAAATTTACTACATATAAAGGAAAGAAAAAATTGATGCTCACTTCTTGTCATTTTACACTTGAAGCTGTGGGTAAGCTATCCTTTTGACATAGATCCTTTCAAAGCAATTCTTTACGTTGTAATTTGGTTACTTAGTACTCTGCTGTACTTTAGAAATTGACAATTACCATAGAGGGTGGTTCCCCCTCTAAATATGGGTTCGGCAAGCTGATGAAGGATATCCGAAACGCGTTCTTGCCTTGGACCTTTTGACTAGACCAGTGGTTCCGACTTGTTTCCTCGTGATGAGGACTATGTGGCAACACAACGTTTTCAGTCTGAACTTTAGTGTTTTTGCCACTTAAGTACTTGTATAGCCCTAGCTGGCTGTTGTAAGCTGTATAGCCCTAGCTGGCTGTTGTAAGCTTTGATAAATTTATTTTTGTTATGAATTAAGCCCTGTGTGGCATTTGAATGTGTGAATTAATGAATGTGTGAATTAACATGCAACAGCTTTGGTTTAAACCCTGCGAGGCACTTGATTTTGTTGCTTTTCGTTGCCCTTTTTGAACTATAGGTAAAGGTAAAGGTCCCCTGTGCAAGCACCGGGTCATTCCTGACCCATGGGGTGACGTCACATCCCAACATTTTCTAGGCAGACTTTGTTTATGGGGTGGTTTGCCAGTGCCTTCCCCAGTCATCTTCCCTTTACCCCCAGCAAGCTGGGTACTCATTTTACCAACCTCGGAAGGATGGAAGGCTGAGTCAACCTTGAGCCGGCTACCTGAAACCAACTTCCGTCAGGATCGAACTCAGGTCGTGAGCAGAGCTTTGGACTGCAGTACTGCCGCTTACCACTCTGCGCCACGGGGCTCCTCCTTTTTGAACTAGTAAATCTTTATTATTATTTTTCATAAGCTTGGTCTTATACATTTGGTTATTAATTTGAGCCTCCTGCTGCTTCCCTCTATAGCCTATCCTATACTTATCCAGCACAGGTAAATTTGTTTCCTGAGTACCTGGAGGTTGGCAACTCTAAACATGTGCGGGGTCCTGGTCCACAGTCCGGTTCTTGTGCCAGCTGCTCCCAAGCGGGGTGCCCCCAGGACATCCAGATGCAAATGCACATCCAGACACTGGGGCCCAGCTGCACCCCAAAACAATCTTTGGACCACCCCGTACATTTGGGGGTGCACAGCTTTTAAATTGTCCTCAGTATCAGGAACCAGGAGATGTGAATAAGGAACTAGGAGCTGGGAACGAAGCTGAGAACTGGGAACCAACGTCAGCCTCCTTGGCTTGTAGAACATCCCGAAAAAAAGTGCAAGTCACTTCAGCCTGGCCTCGGGCTGCCTTTGGAGTTGCTTGGGGTGTGGGAGCGTGGTCTGCCAATGAGGCATGATTCAAAGCCTGACTCTGATTCACGATTCTGACTACCAGGATTCTGTCTCGAAACTCTCCTTTCTGGGCTGAGTCATTGCCCCAGATTTTTTTTGGGGGGGGGGGAGGCTGCCTCCTGTGCGTGCCCTGGTAACCCCCACTACTTTCCCCTTCTGGAAAAGCAATTCTGCAGCCGGCCAGGTCACCCCTCCCTCTGGAGAGTGCCCACCCACCCCCAGGAGCCGCCTTGCCCTTCCCTCGTTGGGGGGTGGTGGGGTGGTGGTTTCATCCAGGACTTTGATCTTCACAAAGATGTTGATTCTATATATAAATAAAGCCTGTGTGCGTGTGTGTGTGTGTTAAGTGCCATCAAGTCGCTTCCGACTCATGGCGACCCTATGAATGAAAGTCCTCCAAAATGTCCTATCTTTGACAGCCCTGCTCAGATCCTGCAAATTGAAGGCCGTGGCTTCCTTTATTGAGTCAATCCATCCCTTGTTGGGTCTTCCTCTTTTCCCGCTGCCCTCAACCTTTCCTAGCAAAATAAAGCCTACCGATTAAAAAGAAAGAAACACTCTTTTTCGTGCAAACAGAGCTGGGCTACTTTCGGTTTCCATTCCTGCCTCTCTAGACCCGAGAAGCGAAACCGGCTGAAGCTTTAAAAGCCGGGGGATGACGAGGCATCCGAGCGGACTCCGCTTCTGCGTCTCCGCGCTTCGGAGCGCTCGCGGAGCGGGAGCTGTGCCTTTGGGACCTTCGGCCTCCAGCATCCCCGAGACGGTAAGTGAGGCTTGGCGGGGCTCGGGGGTGCCTGGCAAAGGGACCCGCAGGGCCGGGAGGAGGGAAAAGGGAGCCTCAAAGGCGCGGCGCTCCGCTTGATGCGGAGAAGTCATCTGGTCGCGCCCTCGAGGGATCCGTGCCAAGAGCCCTGCCCCGAGGAGACGCCTTTCTAGCGGCGCCCCCGGGGAAGCCCGCTAGCGAGGAATGAAGGCAACGTTTTGTATTTAAAGGTATGCTGCTGCTGGACGTGGAGGTTCCATATAACTGTACTTTTTAAAAGGCTCTGGCCATTTATGCATGGGAGGTTTTGCCTTGGATTTGCCACACTCTAGATGCACGTTTCCCCCGTCCGAATTCTCAGAACTCTGCATGGGGAGTTATTTTTGAGTTTTGAGAATTTGGATGGGGAAAATGTACACCTAGAAAGTGGCAAATCCAAGGCAAAACCTCCCGTACATAAACAGCCTCTGTGTGTGTGTTGGGGGGCGGCGATCCCCCTTCCTACCGATTGGGGCCGGCACAACAAAGAAGAGGAGTTGGTTTTTATATGCCGACTTTCTCTGCCACTTAAGGGAGACTCAAACCGGCTTACAATCATCTTCCCTCCCCACAACAGACACCCTGGGGGGTAGGGGGGACTGAGAGAGCTCAAAGAGAGCTGTGACTAGCCCAAGGTCACCCAGCTGGCTTCGTGTGTAGGAGTGGACTTTGTGGCATTGAAGTCCCTCCCCTCTCCAAACCCTGCCCTCCTCAGGCTCCACCCACAAAATCTCCAGGTATTTCCCAACCCAGAGCTGGCAACCCTAGTCTGGGCATCTTGATCCATGTAGATGATTGACCAGGAACTTTAAGGAAAGACCCTTAATGAGTGGGAAATATTTTTCCTTTGGTTTGAAATCCAGGCTTCCAAGCTAGCAAGAGGACAGAGAAATAGCTGTGTAGCCAAATTGAAGCTAAAAGCAAGGCAAAGAATCTGAGCAGGATGGGTTGCAGGTAGGGTTGCCAACCTCCAGGTACTAGCTGGAGATCTCCTGCTGTTACAATTGATCTCCAGCCAACAGATCAGTTCCCCTGGAGAAAATGGCCACTTTGGCCATTGGACTTTGTGGCATTGAAGTCCCTCCCCTCCCCAAACCCCACCCTCCTCAGGCACCGCCCCCACAACCTCCCTCCAGTGGTGAAGAAGGACCTGCCAACCCTAGTTGCAGGGTGTCCATCTGCGCACTGCAAGTGGGGTTAGCCGACTTTGCTGCAGGGATGCCTTTTTGCTCCTAACGGGTTGCTCATTTTATCAGGAAAACGAATATTTCAAAGACTCTCTTTTGATGAGAGCGCACTGGAGACACCCCCTGTAATGCTGACCTTGGAATTACTCTCCGGTTGAAGCGGGGAGTGCATGGACACATAAGAGTATATTGTACCTTGATTTTTGGAAGTAATGCTCTTTGTAGTTTTGTGTGGAGAACAGCCTTGCTCTTGGTTGTATGAGCTCCTGTTGTTAATCTTTCTGAAGTTCTGTTTGGGGTAGGAACACGCAACACCTGTTTGTGCTTCCTGTTTATTTTACGCAACTTGTTGACAGCAAAGTTGCAACGCAGATTATAGCTTCATTCAAAGTGGTCTTTATTTGGAAATCCCACCAACTTTAAAGGGGATTCTTGGCTACTAAACATTAGGGTTGCCAGGTCTCTCTTCCCCACCGATGGGAGGTTTTTGGGGCGGAGTCTGAGAAGGGTGGGGTTTGGGGAGGGGAGGGACTTCAATGCCATAGAGTCCAATGGCCAAAGCGGCCATTTTCTCCAGGTGAACTGATCTCTATCCGCTGGATAGAGTTGTAATAGCAGGAGATCACCAGCTAGTACTTGGAGGTTAGCACAAACAAACAGTAATCAGGCTCACAACACGTTACAAAAATGCCAATATAGTATAAACAAGTGCAGCATCCTGGAAACAGGAAGATATCCCAGACTTGGAAAAATGGCATTAAAAAATGGATGAATTTGCAGTGATGGCCAGACTGACCAGTTTGATAAAAGAGAAGACGACTGAAGACTTCCAAAAAAAATGGGAATGCTATTTTGAATACGCTAAACAGAAAAGATAGATTGTTAGAGATAAGGATTAGTTTATAAAACTTACTATATAGGATAGAAGGAATTTATTTTCTAAAACATAGACTATAAGAACAACGTATAGGATATTTGAAATGAAGAGACTCCCCGAAGGAGTACAAACTGTGTGAATGTGTGTATGTAATTTGTTTGTCTTTTTTCCTGAAAATGTTAATAAAATTTCTTTAAAAAAAAACAAATGCAAACCCCAATAGGTGATATATACAATGGAAAGTCATGAGACGCATACACAAACTATATCACGTAACGTGTATGCATCTCATGACTTTCCATTGTCTATATTTTTCACCTATTGGGGTTTGCACTTGTTTATAATATATTTGCATTTTTTGTAACGTGTTGTGAGCCTGATTACTGTTTGTTTGTGCTAACATTTTTGACAGTATTAGTGAGTTCCTTTAAACCAGGTTGGCAGGTTTAAACCTCCTTTAAACCAGGAGGTTGGCAACCCTACTAAACATGCTCCCGGCTGTCTTTCGCATTGGAAAAAGTTTGTGCATTTGTCCAGTTTCACTTCTGGTAATCTGGTTTTGCAGTTTTGTTTCTTTTTTCTTAATGACCAGAGGTCACAGGACAAAAACTATTGCATGTAACCATTGGACGTGATGTGTGTGTGTGTGTGTGTGTGTGTGTGAAGTGCCATCAAGTCGCAGCCGACTTATGGCGACCCCTTTTGGGGGGGGGGTTTCATGGCAGGAGACTAACAGAGGTGGTTTGCCAGTGCCTTCCTCTGCACAGCAACCCTGGTATTCCTTGGTGGCTGACCCTGCTTAGCTTCTGAGATCGGATGAGATCAGGCCAGCCTGGGCCATCCAAATCAGGGCATTAGATGTGATGCCTCCTCTTAATTCACTTTGGGCTGGAGGCTTCCTAAGAGAGTTTATGGTGTCATAAGCTGTTTTTGGTGTTCTCACTCTTTCAGTATTCATAAGCAAAGTGAACTTGATGACATATTGGGATTCCCACCCACCCCTAATTCTCTGTATTTCTCTCCCCACTTTTGCAGGCTTCATCATGTCTCAGAAACACATGGAAAGGTGAGTGAAAAGAGTGATTTCTCAGAAAGGACAGAAAAATAAGGTCTGTTGGTAGGTCTGGATTCAGACTTCTCACCAGATCAGAAACCGCAGGCACAGTGGGTGTGTAAAAGCCTGGCTTTGCATGGTATCTGAATGGCAAACAATAGCTATGGATGTTGCCTCACCTGCTACAGCAGGGAAACAGGAGCATTTATAAAGAGGAGTGCTTGAAAGACAGTAAATAGACAAGGGGCTTAAATCATGATTTGCCTGTTGTATGCTTGCAGTGCAATTGTATGCAAAGTTCATAGTGGAAAGTGCCATCAAGTCACAGCCAATTTAAGGCGACTCTTCGTGGGGTTTTCAAGGCAAGAGACGTTCAGAGGTGGTTTGTCATTGCCTGCCTCTGCGTAGCAACCCTGGACCTCCTGGGCGGTCTCCCCTCCAAGAACTAACCAGGGCTGACCCCTGCTTAGCTTCTGAGTTCTGACCAGATCAGGCCAAGTAATTCCGGTCTAAAAGCCCATTGATGTCCAGTGGGGTTAGCCTAGAGTAACTCTGTATGGGATTGCTCTGCTGGAAGTGTCAACTATGATTTGGGCAGAGGCCGTGGCTCAGTGGTAGAGCATCTGCTTGGCATGCAGAAGGTCCCAGGTTCAATCCCCGGCATCTCCAGTTAAAGGGACTAGGCAGGTAGGTGATGTGAAAGACCCCTGCATGAGACCCTGGAGAGCCGCTGCCAGGCTGAGTAGACAATACTGACTTTGATGAACCAAGGGTCCGATTCAGTAGAAAGCAGGTTCATGTGTCCATGATTTAATTGTCACAGTAAGCACAAGCCCTATGACATCTATATTGAGCATGTCCCAGAAGGGCTGATCATGAACCCTCTTGGGTCCGATGGCACCTTTTGCTCATCTCTCTCTCCTTGTTGCAGGAAGGGCTTTCGACAGCGATCACCTCCATTCCTCAAATACCTGCAGAGCATCCTTCGCAAGTACCCAGATGGGGGTCAGATCTTAAAAGTGAGTTCTGGGGCTGTAATGGGGGATGGGTGGGTACTTTGTTTGTTGGCTTGTTTTGAAATAGCATTTTTTATTCTACTTTGTGTATTTGCATAAATGCATATCCAAAGAGGGTTATACAGAAGAAAAAAGCAAGAAAACAATGAGACCATAAAAACCATTGTAGATAAGTCAATCTAATCAGCAAATCATTTGCGAACAGAAAAAAGTAAACTTTCTTACTTTTTAGCAGTTTTGAAAGGGGTAGGATGAGTCTGCACACTATTCCTTTGATAATCCATGTCTCCATCTCCCTCCCTTCCTTTGGTCTCTTTCTATTGCATCTTGGGGCTGTGGCTCAGTGGAAGAGCCTCTGCTTTGCATGCAAAAGGTTCCAGGTTCAATTCCCAGAATCTCCAGGTTAAAGGATCAGGTGTGAACCTGGAGAGCAGCTGCCAGTCTGAGTAGACAATACTGACCTTGTTGGACCAGTGGTCGGATTCAAGCTGTTACCGCACTAGGTATTCCCAGCGATGCATTAAGAGTTTGAAAATGTTATAAAAAACATCGCTTTAAAAGGGTTTTTGGATGCCACGGCTAAAAAATGTTTGGAAGACGTCTTCACAGCTAAAGGGGCCAAACAAAGTGAGAACAGTATTTTTTATAACAGTTTCACTCTTAATACATCGGTGGGAATACATAGAAAGTGTGAACAGTATTTTTTATAATATTTTCAAACTCTTAATACATCGCTGGGAATACCTAGTGCGGTAACAGCCTCTGTTAGAAGGCCGCTTCATGTGTCCATATGATTTGACTCAAGTAGCACCTTCGATACCAGGGAGCTATGCCCTTGAAAGCTTCTCCCCCCACCCCAAAAAAAATCTCGTTAGTTTCTAAGGTGCTAGTGGACTCAAATCTAGTTGTTCTACTGCAGACTAACACAGCTACCCTCTAAAACTATCTCTATACAGAAATATCCTGTTATTCTGCAGCGTACCAAATATTTCCAACCAGCAGATTATCTTGGGTCCCTTGAGATCCTAAAATATTGGAGAATTTCTACACCGGCACATTTTAATGTTTTACCCTCAGTCCTTCTGGAAGGCAGATACTATCGTGTCTTGCTTTCTCAACAATTCTGTCCATGCAATACTGGGAAAATAGAGTCTATTGAACATGTTTTGCTGTATTGCCCCTTTTATAATGATATTCAACATAGTGTATAGATGCTGTTTTGTCAACCATACCGGAAAGATCTAAACAATTTTATGCCTCCTTTCTTCTTGCTGACACTTCCCTGGGGATAACATATAAAGTTGCTAAATTTTGCCTGCGGGCATGTGGGATACGAAAGCAGTTGACTAAGTCTTAGCAACTCTGCCATGTTGATGAGGGAGGGCTTTATTCTTCTCTTTTTACATCTCAATTTCTGTTTATTGTCTTATATTTTCCAAATTATATGTGTTCACTTTTATTTTTACCATTTATTAATTTTCTGGAGCTGATCTTGTATCAAAATAAGTTTTGGTGAGGATGATGAAACTATTTTTATATTGCATTTTAATTGTAAACTCTTCAGATCTGTAGTTGTGTAGTCTATAAAGTCCCATGTCTAGGCTTGCCAGGTCCCTCTTTGACACCGGTGGGAGGTTTTTGGGGCAGAGACTGAGGAGGGTGGAGTTTGGGGAGGGAAGGGACTTCAGTGCCATAGAGTCCAATTTCCAAAGTGGCCATTTTCTCCAGGTGAACTGATCTCTATTGGCTGGAGATCAGTTGTAATAGCAGGAGATCTCCAGCTAGTACCTAAAGGATGGCAAACCTAGCCGTGTCCTCACAGGTGACTACTACTACTCCCACCACCACTAACGTCATAAAATGAGAAGTGGGCTTCAGCAAGAAAAGGAAAAGCAGAGTACGGGGACTCTTCTGAGCTCCATAGGATGGGTTGTGGACTGCTCCATAGCAAGAAATTTGGAATGGAGGGCAGGGATTAAGAGGAGGAGGAGGATCACACTGGAGTGATTTGATTTTATTAAATTATTTCACTTGCATTATTAATGTCATTCAAAATAAAGCCTAGTCCCTTTGTGATTCTTCGGCCTGGATAGCGGGGTTACTGTGGAGTAGAATACAGTCTGTGCATCCCACCTTAATAGTTCAGGGGACTAAAAACTTAGGTATTTGAAGAACTAAAGAAAAGACGGGAACTGTTTGGAATATTCGTGTGGAGGCATCCCACTTCTGTGTATTTGGGGAACAGCAATGGTGGGATCAGTGGGCGCAATCTGGACTCCTGTGCTCCCTGGATAGCGTTGACAAAGTGGGGTTCTCCATGACCTCTGGGAGGGAAAGGGGGGGTCCAGCACCTTACAACAGGTAAACCTCAAGGGCTGAGTATGGGAAAAGGTTCCATGGAATGGGGTGACACTTGGATTCTGTTCTTACCTTCATCAGTTGTCAATTTCCTGCTTCTTCCCAAAGGAACTGGTCCAGAATGCGGATGACGCAAATGCCAAAGATGTGATCTTTCTCTACGATGAACGGACGTTTGGAACCCAGAGTCTTTTCTCGGAGGGACTGGCGAGTGCCCAAGGTACAGTCTAGGAAGACTACAGACTACAGGCAGAGAGACTTCAGACAGAGAGCCAGCATGGTGTAGTGGTTTGGAGCGGTGGACTCTGATCTGGAGAACCGGGTTCGATTCCCCACTCCTCCACATGAGCGGCGGAGGCTAACCTGGTGAATTGGGTTTGTTTCCCCACTCCTCCACACAAAGCCAGCTGGGTGACCTTGGGCTAGTCACATTCTCTCAGCCCCACCTACCTCACAGGGTGTCTGTTGTGGGGAGGGGAAGGGAAGGTGATTGTAAGCCGGTTTGAGTCTCCCTTAAATGGTAGAGAAAGTCAGCATATAAAAACCAACTCTTCTTCTAGGCATCTTACAGGGGCAGAGGTTGCTGTTCCAGTTAGAAAACCCATGTAAAATGGGGACTGGCTGAGAAACACCCATATTGTATCATTTGGGATGCAATCTTACAATGCAGTCGTAGTTGCTCCTTCCAAGCATATGGACATCAAGGGACTTAGACGAGAGTAACTCTGAGTAGGACTGCGTTGCCGACCCTAGCTCGAGGTAGTGTCTGAGACTCAAGCACCCTGACTGTTTTTTGCGCAACTCCTTTTCCTTTCTTTTAGGTCCTTCACTGCTCGCGTACAATGACGGCCTGTTCTCCGAGGCGGATTGGGATGGGATCCAGAGTCCCGGCCTGAGTCACAAAGTAGACGACCCCTCCACAGTCGGGCGATTTGGCTTGGGCTTCAATTCGGTTTACCACATCACAGGTGAGAAGGTCTGCATGGCCCAGGGTTGTTGGCCTCCAGATACTACCTGCTATTACAACTGATCTCCAGCCGACAGAGATCAGTTCCCCTGGAGGAAAATGGCCGCTTTGGCAATTGGACTCTATGGCATTGAAGTCCCACCCCTTCCCCAGACCCCGCCCTCCTCAGGCTCCGCCCCCAAAAACCTCCCACTGGTGGTGAAGAGGGACCTGGCAACCCTGGACTTGGGAGGTGGCATGTCTTCAAGCCAGAGGGGCATGTCTTTGAGAAGCAGGCATGTCTCCCCAAGATGTAAATTTTCATATTGGAGCCAGGATGATGCGCTCTGTGTGCCCCTTCACCCCATTCAGTTTCCAGGCAGATGAAAACTGAAACTGTGTGCCAGTAAAGATTCAAATCCTGCAAAGCTGGGAATAAATGTTTCTGTGTTTCACTTTTTGGGGGAGGCCATTTAAACAATTTCCCGCTCTTGAACCAGTGTGTTATTTATTATTTTATTCAGCGTGTTGTAGTGGTTAAGAGCGGTGGTTTGGAGTGGTGGACTCTGATCTGGAGAACCGGGTTTGATTCCCCACTCCTAATCTGGTGAACTGGATTTGTTTCCCCACTCCTACACACGAAGCCAACTTGATGACCTTGGGCAAGTCACTCTCTCAGCCCCACCTACCTCACAGGGTGTCTGTTGTGGGGAGGGGAAGGTGATTGTAAGCAGGTTTGAGTCTCCCTTAAGTGGTAGAGAAAGTTGGCATATAAAAACCAACTCTTATTATTATTATTATTGATCTTCTACCCCGCCCTCCCCAGCCAAGGCCGGGCTCAGGGGGGCTGACACAATAAGATGAAAAATAAGGTTTGAATGAACCCCCTTAAAGACATCAATTTAAAAGCCCTAAACAACAAAAATAGAAAAATGGAGGACAAAAATGTCCAATGGCGCCCCACCAAGTCCATGCGGCAACAGTTGGGTGAGCGGGTGTATATGTCCCCCTAATGGTAGTAAGAAGGGGGAGGGATCAGAATGGAAGTCAGGGAGGCTAGAATTTATGAGAAAAGAAGTGTACCTGGCCTCAATCTTAAGCCTGGCGGAATAGCTCAGTCTTGCAGGCCCGGTGGAACTCTTTAAGGTCCCACAGGGCAATGATCTCACTGGAGAAGGTATTCCACCAGGCAGGAGCCAGGGCAGAGAAAGCCCAGCCCTGGTCAAGGCCAGCCAGACGCTCTTTGGGCCGGGGACCACCAGCAGATTGGTACATGATGAATGAAGAGTTCTCTGGGGAAGCAGAAGAATAATAATTGGTTTTATATGCCAACTTTCTCTACCACTTAAGGGAGACTCAAACCGGCTTACAGTCACCTTCCCTTCCTCTCCCCACAACAGACACCCTGTGAGGTAGGTGGGGCTAAGAGAGCTCTTAATAGAACTGTGACTAGCCCAAGGAGATCCAGCTGGCTTCGTGTGTAGGAGTGGGGAAACAAATCCAGTTTACCAGATTAGCCTCCGCTGCTCATATGGAGGAGTGGGGAATCAAACCCAGTTCTCCAGATCAGAGTCCACTGCTCCAACATAGCAGGTTACTTAATCGGGCATCCAGCTCTGTGTGCTGAATCAGGGACGTCTAAGTGGAACAAGTGATCTTTGTAAGAACACAGACATCTTTGTGATCAATTTTCCTTCCTCTAGATTTCCCATCTATTCTCTCTGGTCAATGGCTAGGAGTGCTGGACCCACAACGAACAGCGTTAAACGACGGGGGTCAGCTTTGCAGCGTGGACGACTGGGAAGAGGCATCTGACCAGTTCCAGCCTTTCTGGGCAGCTCTGAAATCGCTAGGCCGGCCTTGCCCGCCCACTGAGGGCCACTTCCCTGGCACCTTGTTCCGCTTCCCCCTACGCCACAGCCCCTCGGGGATCTCGGAAAATCTCTACAGCCAGCAACGGGCCCGGGAGCTGCTGCTTGCATTCTTGGATGATGCTCCCGTCAGCTTGCTGTTCCTCAGGAACGTCCGGCGGCTAACGCTGGGTTTCGTCGGACCCGACGGCTCCATCAGCGAGCTGCTGAAGGCTGAGGTCGTGAATCGCCCCCTTAATGGGCCGAACGCGGGCCGAGGCGTCCTTCACTGGGCGTTGGAGGCTGTGCAGGGTTGGCTGGGCAGTAGTGGAAATGCAAGCGTCCTCCATGGCTCAGACCTTCTTGGCAGTGCTCAGCTGGATACTGAAGTTGGCATCACCACGCTTGCCCTGTCTGGAACTGGGATTGGGCAGGCCACCCGCAAGGATTGGCTGATGCTGTCGGCGGTAGCTAAAAAGGAAGCCTTTCCAGAAGTCTGGGGCCTCGTGGATTCTGTCCGCTCCGAGCCGGCCTTGTCCTTGGCTTACCCATTGGAAGGAGGGTGTGCCGGCCGCCTCAGCTGCGTCCTGCCTCTCCCAGCCACGGAGGAGAATGCCACGGGCCTGCCGCTGCATATCAGCGCTCCTTTCCAGCTGACGGATGACCGCAGACACGTGCAGTGGTCCGAAGAGGGCTCCCGAGCCCGGGGAGGGGATGCCCGTTGGAACCACCTGCTGATGGAGGAGATGCTGCCAGTTGCGTATTGCCAAGTCCTGCTTCTGGCATCTGGCTGTCCTGGTGACCCGTACGGGGCCTGGCCAGACCCTGCTCGAAGCCAGCAACTCCGATACAAGGCCCTAGTAGCTCGGATAAGCCAGAGTTTGATGGACATGAAACTTTTGGTGCGGGTTGGAGGTGGGGATCCCCGTTTGCTCCTTCCCCGTGAATCTGTCATCTTGCCAGAGAAGGTGACAGGAAAACCAGTGGGTCGGGCACTGGAGAAGGCCCTGGTCTTGGCAGGGTCACTGCTGGCGGTTGCCCCTCCCCATGTCCGTCGGGCCTTGGCGTTGGGTGCTAAAGGTAGGAAAGAGGTGCAGGAAGCGAACGCAGGATTTGCGAGAGAGACCCTGCGAAAGGCTACCCACATCTGGAGTAAGGTATCTGACCCGGATAAATTGTTGCTGCTGGAATACTTGGCCGGAGATGGGTGCTACCCGGCGCTGAAAGGCCTGCCACTGGTGCCCATGGCAAATGGGCGCTTTGCCAGTTTGGGAGATTCTGCGGAGACGGTGTTCATCGAGAGCTGTAACTTCCCCAGGTGAGCAATCTTCTCAGCCCTACGGTTCGTCCATCACACTTGTATTCCTCTTTCTATCCTGTCGCAACATCTCACCTTAGTACATGGTCCAAGTCGTAGTCTGACTATAACCAGAGTTCAAACCCCCGTTTCTGCCACGAAACTTTTCCGGTTCCCTTGGGCTGCTGACTCTCTCAATCTTACCTTGCAAGGTGGTTGTGAGGGTAAAATGGAGTCGAGGGCATGTTTGCTGCCTTGAGCACTTTGGGGTAAGGGGGGTGGGATTTTAAAAAGCCCCTTAATGAATAATGTACTGCTTCTTGTATTGCGCGAGCTGCTCCAAGTTCCCATTGAGCCAAAGTCTGTGTATGTAATGATGAATTCTAGAGCCCCCAAGCGGGATGGTGTCCGATCTGCATATGAAGTGATGAATTCTGGTTTGTTGTTGCAGTCAAAACAAGAGAGTCTCATCAGAGAGCACCAGAGGGTGACTAACACGCATCTGGAGATCTGTGAGAAAAGGAAGGATAGCATTATTTCTGGTCATCACACCTAAAAAAGGATATTGCAGAGCTTGAGAAGGTGCAGAAAAAAGCAACCAAAATGATTAGGGGACTAGAGCAACTGCCCTATGAGGAGCAGTTAAAACGCTTAGGGCTTGGAAAGGTGGCTGAGGGGAGACATGATGGAGGGTCTATAAAACTATGCGTGGTTTGGAGAGCGTGGACAGGGAGAAGCTTTTCTCCCTTTTCCATAATACTAGAAGACGGGGTCATCTGCTGAAGCTGGAGGGTGAGAGATTCAAAAAAGGAAGTATTTCTTCACACCACGCATGGTTAAATTGTGGAACTCCCTGCCCCAGGATGTGGTGATGGCTGCCAACTTGGAAGGCTTGAAGAGGGGAGTGGACATGTTCATGGAGGAAAGGGCTATCCATGGCTACTAGTCGAAATGAATACTAGTCATGAAGATTTCCCATTCTCTCCAGGATCAGAGGAGCATGCCGAATATATGAGGTGCTGTGGAACACAGGCAGGACGTTGCTGCTACAGTCGTCTTGTTTGGGGGCTTCCTAGAGGCACCTGGTTGGCCACTGTGGGAACAGACTGCTGGACTTGATGTGCCTTGGTCTGATCCAGCAGGGCCTTTCTTATGTTCTAGAGTACCTTCAGTCAGTAAGCCAGGGGTGCCCATCTACGCCATGGCGCCCATCACCTTTCCTGGTGCCCACCAAGTGTTTTTAGAAAGTGGGTGGGGCATGGTGGGGCTCTTGCCCCGCAAGGCTCCGCATTGGCCACTGGAGATTTCATTGGCTGTGGAGATTTTTTAAAAAATGTTGCTTTGGCAGCAGCTGCCACCCCAGCACAAGGACCTTCCCTGTGTGGCTGAAAGGTAAGCTGCGGCGGCCATTTTGTGGCTGGTTCCACCTCCTCTGGCAGCCATTTTGTGGCAGCACTCACAACCCTGTGTCAGGATTCCATAAGTGCCCGAAGGCCCAAAAAGGTTGGGGACCCCTGCACTAGGGCACTGCGCATAAGACAATTTTAAATGTGTGGGGTGTGCTGTTCCACTTTCCCAGGCCCTTATCATTCTTTGTGGCTTATTCCTCCTGGTTTTTGCAGGATCCTCTTGCCTGGCCTGGCTCACCAGTTTCTACCGAAGGATTTGAACCCTGAGCTGCTCAAGCATCTGCAAGCGATTGCCGAACAAGGTGAGTTCCCTTTGGCCAGGAGACAAAAGCTGAGCAATGGTCTGGCTTGTTCTTCCTGTTGGTGAGCTAGAGGGGCGAAGCAAGCCAGCACCCATGGATGCCACCACAAAAATGGTTTGCTGTTGGGACACTCACACATCCCTTGCCAAAAAGCTGTTGTCTCCTGCCCTTCCCCTTCCCAGGGGGTCACGTACACATGAACACATGAAGCTGCCTTCTACTGAATCAGACCCTTGGTCCATCAAAGTCAGTATTGTCTACTCAGACCGGCAGCGGCTCTCCAGGGTCTCAGGCAGGGGTCTTTCATATCACCTAGTTGCCTAGTCCCTTTAACTGGAGATGCCGGGGATTGAACCTGGGACCTTCTGCATGCCAAGCAGAGGCTCTACCACTGAGCCACAGCCCCTCCCCATAGAAGTCCTATAGAATTCTTTTTGGCACTGGTCCCTACCAAAAAACAACACCCCATTCTGATTTGGGTTCTGTATGGTGACTCTTGCTACTGAAAGATGGGGCTAGAGTCTAACACGAATAGTAATAATTTGGAGGTATGAATGGAATGCTCTGGTTTTCCTGGAGCCAGGACCTGTCACCGGTGGGGTGGGGGGGCCAGACAGGAGGGCCATTTGGCTCGTGTCTCACATTCTTGGGAGGCCTCAAATTTGGACTTTTGAGATTATTTCCAAATGAGGTTATACATGCAGTCGCAGAGATACACTGACAGGATTGGAAAAAAGAAGACGTTCATCATACAACTTTAAATGTCTAAGCGAGAAAGGAAAGCTATAAATGAAGATGATGATGATGATAATAATTCCCTCTTCCTGCCTCTTCTTTTTCCAGAGCTATTCAGAAATCTGGTCACCTTGAATCACCGTGTTGTTGAGCAGAACATTCGGGCGGCTCTCCCCATGGATTGGAACAGCAGTAGTTCAACCCCTGTGACTTGGTACCCACAGAAGTCCCCGAATCAACCCCCTCTGGAGTGGCTTTCTGCATTCTGGACTTTCCTGAATCGCCATGCTTCCTCCCTGGCACCCTTCAGGGGCTGCCCGCTGATACCGTTGACGTCTCTGCACAATTCCCCCAATGGCATCCAGCTGGCACGGCTTCTGCCTCAGCCTACCCTCATGTTCCGGAGCCATGACAGGTACAGTTTGTTGGACGAAGTGGCTGGCATTCTGGAGTCGCTGGGGTGCACCGTGATCCGGAGCTGGGAGCCCGACTGGTACCACCGCCAACTGACAGAGTACATCCTAGAACCCACGCCTGGCAGCGCCCTGCAGGCTTTTGCCCACTTGGGGGTGTTGTCCGTGGCCAGCTGCCTGGCACTTCTGCCCACACACCAAATCGAGAGTTTGAGCGTGTTTCTCTCGGCAGCCACGTCGCTTTCCCGAGAAGAGGCCAAAGTCCTCAGGGGGTTGCCACTCTTCTTCAAGATGCCTTCCCTCCTTCCGCCCAGCCCACCTGGCTTGGTGCCCGCCCAGAACCACTTGGCTTTAGAGAGAAGCCTGGTCCCACAGGTGCCGAAAGAACTGTTGACTCCGCAGACTGTGTTGTTGTGCCGCAGCGAAGCTGAACGGCGCCTGCTTTTGCATCTCCAGATAAACCTCTTGGGAGCACCAGGTCTGGGTATTCTGTGTGTCAAAGCAGTGAAGCAGGGGGCATATGCCAGACAGGCACAAGGAGCCCGGGGAATCATGCTGTGGGTGCTGCGCAATGCCGACGCCCTCTTCAGCCAGAGCCGAGAACTGCAAGCATTGTGCCATGACTTGCCATTTGTAGATTGCGGGTCTGGAGAGTTGGCCCGGCCCAGTGACCTTTACGACCCAGATAACCACACTTTGCAGGCCTTGTTGAGACCACACCGCTTCCCCAGCGGGCCCTTCCGTGAGCCATCGACGCTGCGGGCCCTCCGTGCTCTGGGGCTGAAATCCGACCTCGCCGCTGTCTCTCCAGCCGATGCACTGACGGCTGCACAGGACGTGAATCAGCTGCAGGCTGCAGTTGCCAGTGCCAAATCGCAGGCCCTGATCCGGGTCTGCAATGAGACCGGTCTGCTCTCGCGCTTGTCTTCACAGGAGCTGAAGCGGCTGCAGGGCCTGGCATGGGTGCCTGCCATTAACCCCTCCACGCTCAAGCCAGCCAACGGCTTCATGGCACCTGAAACCCTTCGCTCAGAGAAGTACTCTGCTCTCGTGGGGCTGGTCATGGGACTGACAAATGCTTTTTGCCCGCAAGCTGCAACAGTGTTGGGGCTGGAGCAGCCGCCTCCACCGGAGAAGGTGGGAGAGAATCTAGCTTGCCTGGCACGGGACTATTTCTCTGAAGGGGCCATAGTATTAATTTCACGGCTGCACAGCATCTATCAGCACATGCAGCAGCGACTGCGGGAGTTCCACAAGCCCCCTGCAGGCCCTGTGATATGGAATGGGAATGGCTTCTCGCTGCCTGAGGACGTGGTGATGGGCTACCCTGACAGCTTGGACCTTGCAGCCCTGATGCCCCGAGTGCCCTCCGACTTCCAGCACTACGGGCAACTCTTTGCAGCCTGGGGTGTCCGTCAGTCACCCAGAGAGGAAGAAGTGTGCCAGGCCCTGCATAAACTGGCAGATTGCATCAACGGCCAGCCGCAAGGCGGCACGCAAGCAGAACTGCGCCTCGTGGTGGCTGCCTTGGATTGGTTCCGTGTCCAGGGTTACCAGGGGGAAAGAGAGATGGTAGTGCCTATGCAAATCCCAGGGCGGGCGGGCTTCACTCTACTCCCGGCCAGTTCGGCGCTGTACTGTGATATGGACCAGTCCCGGCTTGCTGACCTAGATGGAAACCCACCTACTTTGGTGCACGAAGCCGTCCCCCCAGCCACTGCGGCCTTCTTTAACGTGGAGATGCTGAGCACTCGGTTGTCGGGCTTGGAATTATTTGAGCCTTGGGGTCCTTCGGAGCCTGTCACCCTCCGGATCCGTAACATCCTTCGTGAGTACTGCCAGGATGCGGATGTGTTCAAGGAACTGTTGCAGAACGCAGAGGACGCTGGTGCCAAAACCTGCCACTTCTTGGTGGACCTCCGGTTGCCCAACGGCACTACAGAAGGACTTCTGGACCCTGGCATGGCTGCCTGCCATGGCCCAGCACTTTGGGCCCACAACGATGCCCTGTTCAGTGAAGCAGACTTCTCCAACATCATCCGACTAGGCGCAGCCACCAAGGAACACCAGCACGACAAAATCGGCCGCTTTGGGCTTGGGTTCTGCACCGTGTACCACGTGACCGATGCCCCCTCACTCCTCAGCGGCAGCACCATACTCATCTTCGATCCCAACGTCACCCACCTCCGGAAGCATATCCCTGACCCATCCCGGCCAGGCATCCGTTTGAAGCTGAGTCAGCAGAACGCTGCCGTGTTCCCCGAGCAATTTCGGCCGTACAGGGGCATCTTTGGCTGTCAGATTGGGAAGGAGTACCAAGGCACGCTCATCCGCTTGCCCTTCCGCACTGAGCAGGAGGCAAAAGACTCTCAGGTTTGCTCACAGACTTTTGGACCCAAGCGAATCAAAGCACTGCAGTCTGGTTTCCAGGAGATGTACCAGGATCTGCTCCTCTTTCTACACAATGTGCAGGAAGTGTCGCTGGCCAACCTCCCTGAAGGTTCCCGTTCCCCAGAAGCTGCCCGACCGTTGGCTACAGTAACCAGGAAGCCGCTCGCCAAGATGGATGCCTCTGATATTGTGCAGCTGACGACATCATGGGAGTCTGATGATACTATAAGTCATTACCTGCTGCACTCCTGTTCTGGTACAGGGGAAGCCCGGAAGCTGTACCAAGAGGGAGGAAAGGAGAGTTTCAGCTTCTCGCCCCCTGCTGCCAGCGTTGCCTTGCCCCTCCGCCCTGCTACCACGGCTGGGCGTTGGGCTCCCGATCTAGAGGACTTTGAGGGGCGCGTCTTCTGCTTTCTGCCTCTTCCTATAGAGTCTGGCCTCCCACTGCACCTCACAGCGGCCTTCGCTGTGCTTAGTAATCGCAAAGGGATATGGGATTCCACCGAGAAAGGTCAGTGGAACAAGGCACTCCTTCAGGACTCGGTGCCGGGCGCCTGGCTTGGGGCTCTGTGCCAGCTTCGAGACATGCACAGAGAGGGAAAGCTGGAGGGCTACGAGTACTATACCTTCTGGCCCAGCGTCAGCAAAGCAAAGCATCCTTTCAGTGAAGCAGCCAAGGCTTTCTATCGAGCCTTAGTCAACGGTGTTGACGGGGAGCCGCCGATTCTATTATCCGATGGGGAGAGGTGGTGCTCAGCCCAGCATGCTTGCATCCTGGATGCTGATGTTATCTGTGAGAAGCAGCTGAGACCTATCGCTGCCAGGGTCTTCTCTTTACTCTTGTCAGAACCAAAGATGGCGGTGAATCTTCCGCTCTGGGTAAAGATGAGTTTTACAGCAAGCACCTCGGAGGACGTTCTGTCTCCAAACACCTACAACTGGCCCCGCTTTTTCCGGGAGCTCATCTTCCCCCATTTACGTAAGCTGGCGGCGCCTGATCGCAATGCCCTGATTCTTCATGCCCTGGATATGAAGGACGCCAGTGTGGATGAACTTCTGACATCTCTGCCTTGCGTTCCTGCCACTCCAAACAAACACCTGAAACGCATCGACAGGCTGGTGAATCCAGGGGGGCGTGCTGCGCCACTCTACGCACCCGAAGACGGCCGTTTCCCCACCAACGCAGAGTTTCTGAAGCCAGAGAGGCTGGTGCGCTTGGGGCAACTTGGCATGACCCAAGACTGGGTCGCCATGGAGGAACTGATCAACCGAGCCAGAACCGTGGCAGGCTTGTGGCACCGTGACCCGCGCCAGGCCTGCCTGCGTGCCCGCTGCATCCTGACTCTCCTCGAGGACCATCTCCGGAAAAGTGTCAGCAACACCACCCAAGTGGCTTTCAGAGAAATTCCCTTCTTGCCAGCTGAGCTTCCTGGCAACCGCAACGGACTCTGTTGCCCCAACAAGATTTATCACTACAAGCTTCAGCCCCTGGTGGGCTTGATCGAACCCGTTCTGGACAAGAAGGCCCTCGGTGAAGGCCTGAAGCTCTCCGCCGAACTGAAGGAGTTCTTAGGACTCAGCCACCAGCCACCAGTTGCCACAGTATTAATGCAGCTAGAAACAGCATCGCGTGGCTCCAATGCCCTGAACAGGACAGAGCTGGCTAAGATGACACAAAGATGCTACACCTTCCTAAATGACATGGTGCAGAAAAGCAGCCCGTGCAGGTTGGAGGTATCCCAAAAGGCACAGACTTTCCCCTTTGTTCTGGTGGGTTCTAGTTTTGTGTCGGTGCGCTGTGTGGCCTGCAAATTGGACTTCAACACTGCTCCTTACCTGTTTCGACTGCCTGAGGAATACCAGCATCAAAAGGAGCTGTGGAACTGTGTAGGGGTGTCTGAGACCTTTAAAGCGGAGGATTATGCTGCAGTATTGCAAACACTGGCCAAGAAGACAGACGGAAAGGCTCTTTCCAAAGGGCAGCTGAACCTAGTCATTGGACTGATTACTGTAGGTCTAGTTGGGGCCTTGCCAAAGGGCCAGCAGCTGGACTCTTTCGTGGCCCAGATCATCTCTTTCCCAGACAGACACAAAATCCTGCGTCCCTTGCCCAAGCTGCTGTTCGACGACACGCCATGGATGCCGCGGGAGGAAGGGATCCTGCTTTGCCATCCCATGATCTCGCGGGAAGTTGCCATCCGCTGTGGAATTCCCACCACAAGGCACCACATGTTGTCACGCCGGCAAATTCAGGACCTCTCCCAGTGGGCCACTGATTTTGGTGCCAAGGAGGACCTCAACATCCGGTTAGCCAACATCCTCCGTGAGTACTCCTCCTCGCAGGATGTGCTGAAGGAGCTTCTGCAGAATGCGGACGATGCCGGTGCGAGCATCGTACACTTCCTCTGGGACCAGCGTCACCACCCCACACATCGTATCTTTGGTGACGAATGGAAAGATCTCCAAGGCCCAGCCCTCTGTGTCTACAATGACCGTCCCTTTGAAATGAGTGACATAGAAGGGATCCAGTGTTTGGGCTCCGGTGGGAAAGGTGGGCGGCAGGATGCTACTGGCAAATACGGTCTGGGGTTCAACACTGTTTACCACTTGACTGACTGCCCTGCCTTCGTGACGGGCAACAGTGCCCTGTGTGTGTTTGACCCCACGTTACACTACCTGCCCAGTTCGGATGCTATCTCTCCTGGAGGAAAGTTCAGCCTCACTAGGGATTTCAAGGAAACCTTCCAGGATGTTTATGATGCCTTCTTGCCTGAAGTGTTTGATCTGGAACGAGGTACAGTTTTCCGATTACCCTTGCGTACCCCTGCCAGGGCAGCAGTCTCCCCTATCTGCCAGCGTTCTGTGTCGGAGGAGGATCTGCTAAGTATGTTGGAGGCTCTCATGGAAGAGGCGGATTGCTTCATGATGTTCCTCAACCATGTCAACCGTGTGGTTTTCTCTGTGATCAAGGAGAATCAAAGGATACCCGCAGAAGTGCTCTGGATGGAGACTGAAGGCAGCGAGCCTGAAAGATTGGAGTACCAGAAACAATTCCACCAAGCCGCTGCAGCAGGTGGGAGAGACGTGGGCAAGCCGGTAAGAGTCTTTTATAGAATGAAGGTGAAGAATAGCTTTGTCAAGATCCCCAGCGAATGGCTAATCGGCAGACAGATTGGAGTAGACAGCATGGGCACTGTGGAAAGCATGCAGCTGCCGCATGGTGGCGTGGCCACTTGTCTTAGTGGGCAAGCCCCGGGCAGGGCCTTCTGCACCCTGCCGCTGCCGGCGAAAACTGGCCTCCCCATTCACATCAATGGGAACTTTCAGGTGGACTCTGCTCGGCGGGACTTGCGGAAGGACGACAACAAGGACAGTCCTGAGATAGTGTGGAATAGCTTTCTGCTGCAGAACCTCATTGCCCCTTTGTATCTCCACCTACTTGAGGAGCTGCGCAAGACCCTGGGAAACCCACCACCAGCGTCCTTCTCCCTGGAAAAGTGTGAGCAAGTGTTAGATTCAGGTTACTTGCGGCATTTCCCGCTTGTGACAGATCATGTCCCCCCATTCTGGCATCAGCTAGTGAACCGTGTGTACGTGCTGGCATCTGAGAAGCAGCTTCCACTGTTGCCCATCTACCAGAAGGAGAGTAAATCCATGCATAAGCATAGCATGGAGGTGGTGCGTGTGTACTGGAGCGCACCCCAACGAGGACACCCGACTAAAGAGCCCTATTTCCTGAATTCTACACTAAATGGCTCTCTTGAAAATGCTCTCCAGAATCTGGGCATGCTCTTAGTCCCTGCCTTCCAGCGTCTTCAGGACATCCGTGACCAATTCGTCAAGGCAGGAGTTGACATCCTAACCCTGGATTCTCCATCCCTCTGCACCTTCCTCAGGAGTTTGCCTGGCTTACGTCTGCCATGTCCATTAAACCAAACATCCATGAAGGATACTTCGTACTGTTCTGCTCTTCTCAACTTTTGCCTTAATGGGCTGTGCTCCGAGGACATCAGATGCCTGGAAGGTCTCCCTTTACTGATAACCCGGGATGATGTGCTCCGGGGTTTCAGTCGGCAGGACCCTGTCTACCAGAGCAGCGCTTTCGAACTTTTTCCATGCCGTCGTGATCGTTTCTCTGCCTGCCTCATTGACAAGCAGGAGGCCAAGCAACTGTTACTAGAGACTGGGTTTATTAAACAGTTCACCCTCAGCGAATCTGCCGTTTACATCCAGGAGAGACTGAGGTTGAAAGATTGGGGCACTGGTGATAATAAACGCAGCTGGCTACGTGGGGTGTGGGAGTTCTTTGAAAAGCAGATCTGCGCATCTTCCAAGCAGGACAAGAGGAACCAGCTGTTCCAAGAGCTAGTGTCCCTCTTCAACGGCTGGTCTGTTCTCCCAGTGTGTGGCTGTGGTCAGGAGCTGATTCCCCTCGACTCCCTGAACACGGTTGTGCAAAGCCACCCTGGGGAGGTTGCTAAAATACTCTGCAAGCTGGGCTTTGCCAAGCTATTATCTGTTCTTCTGCCCCCAAAGCTCATTGCATGCTGCATTGAGCCACAACTGCTTCAGACAGACGACCCTGCCGCGGTGCTGTCACAGTTGGCTGCCCGGACTGGCCTGCATTGGCATGAGCTTGAACACTGGGAATTTGAAAATCTCTTGAGGTTCCTGAGCCAAGATCTGCGGAAGAGTGACCATGGATTACTCAACAAGCTGAAGTCCTTGCCAATATTTGAGACTCATGAAGGAGAGCATGTCTCACTGGCTTTGTACCAGAATGTGTACTTGCTGCAGTCCTGTATCCCAGAGATGCCCAGGAACTTTAGGGAGCTTTATGAGGCAGATAAAAAGACGGTTTTGCTAAAAGACAACGTACTGAACAGAAAACTGAGCAACTGCTTGGGCATTGGTGTAATGAACGATTTGCAGCAGTTTGTGAAACTCCTCTTGCCTCATCTGCCGCGTCTCCCGGAGGCCCGTCTGCTAGAGGCAGTGAAGTTACTCCTCCTTATCAAGACATACTATCCACAGTACAAGGATCAGAAGGAGACTGTGATATCAAACTTCCAATCCATAGCCTTCATCCGGGACAAGCAAGATGTGCTGCGTCCTGCGTCTTACTTCTATGACAGCGGCGTTGTTCTTTTTCAGAAGATGGGGTTGGATTCTCAATTTGTGCCAGACAAATTCTACAAGAGTGTGTGGTCAGGCAACAAATTAGAAGTGATTAGTTTCTTAAAGGATGTGGGCCTGCGGCATGAAGCCACTGAGGATGATTTCCTGCAGTTTGCCATCCAGATTCAGAGGGAATCTTTGAAGCACGGCGCTATGTACGGTGAGCTTCCTGCCAAACGAGAAGAACTTCTTTCACACCTGTTTCAAAGGGAAAGCGAGTCTTTATCAGGTTCCTTCTTGGATCAGCTGTCCCAGATCCGTTTCTTGGCACCTTGGGCCATCCGTGCTGATTTATGCAAACTCCACTCACCGTTAGTCTCTGACAACACCGCAGTAGCACCCCAAGGTTCTTTATGTACTTGGGAGAAAACTGAACTTGCTTGGACATCAGCAGTGATTCTGCGTCCTGTTGGAAAGTTGGATGAAAATGCAAAAGCCATTCTGGCACACCTAAGGGTACAATGTACCTTATCAGCCCAGTTGGTCCTGACAAATTTGAAAAATGTATGTCAGGCAGCATGCGATACCCAGAAAACCAGGAAAACCCGGGCAGATGTCCTCCGACTGATGTATGATTACTTGTCGGAACAGGAGTCTATAGAAACTGGATATGTCAGTGGGTGCCCTGTGGTGCTGGTAAATGATGATGAAGTAGCAGAGGCCCAGCATGTGGTGGTGTCCTTGGCCAACTGGCGTGAATTCCGGCCATACCTCTACAGGTTACCCCCAAAGCTGGCTCCGTACATGGAACTTCTGGAGAAATTTGGGGTGAAAGTTGAACCTACCATCCATCACTATGCCAGTGTCTTGGACAGGGTCCACAAGGAGACCACACAGAAGCGCACGCTGCAACCCAACCTCATTATAACAATAATGCAAGCCACTCTATGCTTCTTCCAGCTTCTTGCTAAAGCAGAGGACACAGTGGACTTCTCAGACCTGAAGGAACTCCATCTGCCTTGCACTGATGGGAAACTTTACCCATCTAATACCCTAGTCTTCAACGATTGTGCCACTGGCCAATGCCTCCAGGCCTTGCAGGGTTCCTTTCACTTCCTAGTGGATGTATTCAGTGGCTCCCTGTCAATTATTTATAACCTATTGCTTCAGCTGCCAGAAGCCCTGCGACCCATGAGACTGTCAGATATCACCAAAGAGCAACTGGATGAATCGTCTCTAGAACTCTGCTCCTATGGAGTTCACTGTGAGTTCCAGTCCCGCCTGAAGGAACTTTTGGTCGCTCCTGAGTTCCAGGATGCCCTTGTTGCACTGCTAAGGTGGCAGAAAACAACCAAGAAAGTGGACGAGGAGGAAGCAGCAGCCAGGGTACATGTTGGACTCTTCTCACTGGAGCAATTGGAGGTTATCTGCTGTGAGATGCTGTGCACCATGATGGTTCACAAGTCACAGTGCTTGAAGGGGAGCCAAGAGGCCAAGACAGTGTATGTTGCGACGACGCCAGATGGGAAGCAGTGCATTTACCTTTTGCACCAGGAGTGTTTGGGTCACCGACAAGCTGTAAAGATCTCTGAAACCTTGGCTGAAGAAGTGAACAAGCTTCTTGGAGAGAGACTTAATGCGCGTGCCATGCGTGTCCTCAGAGAGATTCTGGCTTGCCGAGAACCAGAAGAAATTGCTAAAGTGCTGAATGAACACAAAGTGCCCCTCCGGAAGTTCGCCATCAGAGATGCCTTCACCCTTCCTGATCCCGGGGAGGAGATTCCCGAGGAGTGGCATGACAGCCTGGACATGAGCATTCTGCATTCCTTTATGCCAAAAGATTACGTGGGTTACTTGGACCCTTCAGTGCAAGGTGAGCATTATGTCTACGCTGTGGTCTTGGAGGCCCTGGGGCCGCAGCAGAGTGGAGCTGGACAGGTGCACATGTACCGCGTCAATGTGGGAGGTGGGCAGCAGTTAGAGGTCAGTGCTCACGATCTTTACCACTTCCGGCAGAGCATGCCGGCGTCTGACACAAGCAAAGCTGTGGTGTTGGCACAAAGTCCCCCTGATGGTGCCACAGCAGCGGGTCTAAGCGGTGGCGATTGGTACCAGCAGCCGCTGAGCGAAGTGAAGAAAAAAGTGGATGCCTGGCTAGCTGAGATTTGGGACCTGTCAGAGGGAGAGAGGAAGAAGGCCATACGAAGGCTCTACCTGTGCTACCACCCAGATAAAAACTTAGGTCAGGAGGACTTAGCCAACGAAATCTTCAGGTACCTTAAAGAGAAAATCAAGGAGATGCAGAACAAGGGAAAGGCCAAGAGTTGTACTAGTGGAGGACCTGGAAGCAGCGGTTCCTTCAACAGAAACAGCTGGAACTTCTCAAACCATTGGAACGAATGGGACCAGCAAGCTTATCGACACCGAGAGACACGTCAGGAATTTACCAGACAAAGACAGAGTGGAAGAGGCGGAGGCAACTTCACATACAACTTCTGGTCCTTCTATAGTTCTGGCACAAAAGGGTATAAGCCAAAGTGCCCTGGCATGGAAGAGGCAAGGCGCTGGCTACGGCAAGCAGAGTGTGACCTGCGGGCAGCAGCCAACGAGGTTGCGAACGGCAGCACGGAATGGCTGCTCTACAAAACTTACCGAGCGGTGCAGAAGGCCCTCACAGCGGTCCGGTACAAGCAGGGTGGGCATTTTGACAGCGATCTGTCTGTCGCAGTGCTGGCCAAGGTGGTGACGCACGGGCAAGAGCTGGCCGTGATTCGTGACCAAGCGGCCAGACTTCGGCAGTATGGCATGGACGACAAGACGACGCAGTATCCCAGTTATCACTCGCCACCCACCATTCCCAACGAGGCCTTCCGCACATGCAAAGAACGGGAAGTGCTGCTGTTGGGTCAGGAGATTCTAGACACAGTACAGAGATGGCTGGGCCAGTTTTGAAAGGGGGCGGGTTTTTTAGTACTTATTACGTAGACTAGTTTCTCTAATGCACAACTACCTGTAATGGAAACCTTGGGATCAAACTTCTTAAAATGACAAGCGGGTGGCCAAAAAGTAAGTACAGTTAGTGTTTCATCACATGGTTGGTTTTGGTCACTGTGGGAGAGAATTTGTATGTCATATGTAATGGAGACTCTCTTGTACTGTTTCATCACACAATTGGTTGATTTTGGTCACTGTGAGAATTTGTCCGTCATATGTAATGGAGACTCGTTTGTTGTACTTTTTAACCTTTTTGATATTGAATAAATTTGATTCGCTAAGAAAAAAAAACTGTGCTTGTTTCCTACTTGAATTAGGTTGGGGAAGCAAAAGATTTCACAGACCGCTACACTTGCTTTTCAACCCTAATTTGTGGGCCCTCCATGAGTTTCAGCCAACGATCTTCAGCCCCAACCACTTCTCGGCTGTGTTCTTCACCTCTGGCTTCAATTATCTTCTATTATTACTGAGCCCCATGGCGCAGAGTGGTAAGCTGCAGTATTGCAGTCAAAGCTATGTGCTCGACCTGAGATCGACCCCAGCAGAAATCGGTTTCAGGTAGCTGGCTCAAGGTTGACTCAGCCTTCCATCGTTCCAAGATCACTAAAATGAGTACCCAGCTTGCAGGAGATAAAGTGTAGATGACTGGGGAAGGCAATCACAAACCACCCCATAAACAGTCTGCCTAGTAAACGTCGTAATATGATGTCACCCCATGAGTCAGTAATGACCCGGTGCTTGCAAGGGGGTGCCTTTACCTTTTTAACCATGTCTCTTCATTTTACTTATTCCAGGAAAAAAAACTAAAAACAAAATGTATTTCCAAAAATTTCACTCCTGCTTTGCAATCTTGCTCCGTCCTGCCTTGATTCGTGAATTGACCTGAAGCCGTACCAAACGATACTAAGGATTATTCCATTCTGCACATTGTTTGCTGTAATTTTCAGAGCTTTTAATTAATTTTCCTATCCCCTCATGTCGCCAGTGGATGCATGTAACATAATAACATGCATGTCTAAATTGCCCTTTTACAGCAAGGGTTGGATAGCCAGTTCTTACCGAGAATCGTGCCCAATTCCCCACCTTAGGGCATTCCCCGTTCCACGTGGCTTTCATACGTGAAGGTCCCATGATCCCAAACGGAGCCTTTGGGGTTATCAAAGGGAACCTCACCTTCCTTTTTCACTTGCAGAAGAGCTGCTTGGCTCCCCATTTGTGGCTACGCTTGTGTGTGTAAAGTGCCTTCAAGTCGCAGCTGACTTATGGCGACCCCTTTTGGGGGTTTTCATGGCAAGAGACTAACAGAGGCGGTTTGCCAGTGCCTTCCACTGCACAGCAACCCTGATATTCCTTGGTGGTCTCCCATCCAAATACTGACCCTGCTTAGCTTCTGAGATTGATGAGATCAGGCTAGCCTGGGCCATCCAGGTCAGGGCAAGTGGCCTTACCAACTAATAATTTGGTGAAACTCACACTGAAGGTGTCCTACCTTGCAGGGTTGACCTTCCAATTGTAATCCCAGGAAGATTAGAGGCTTGCCCCTTTGGCTTCTAACTCTTTGGGATAGAGAAAGGGGCTGGTGGAGGCTACCAAGACTGAGATGTGAGGAGTCCTATCTCGTGTTTGGTAATTTTGTGTAAAGCTGCAACCTAAACAGGAGCCCAGTGGAGTCCTGCGGCTTTCTAAAAATCACCACTTTAAAAGTCTACCAGAGAAATGGGCTGTGTGGAAGCTCTGTTGAAGCTGTGCAACTACGCCAAGCCCTCTCCGTGCGGAAAACATCTATGTGTACTTTTTACTATGTTTTCCTTTATAAACGGCCTTGATAGGTAGATACTGTATTAGTAATACTGTAATAATAATAAGTCGAACACAAGGCATTTCCTCTACTTATTCATGTAAATAACTGCCCCTTAGTAATCTGTGCTGTGCTGGCTGTTGCTGATCTGGTGCTGAAAGGCTGATACAGAAGAGCATCTGAGAATGCGTTAGAAGCTGTGGAAACAGCGCATTAAAAAGCAGCAACTTGAAACTGGTCACTCCGTATTGCATTTACCAAGTACATTTTAATCCCACTCTTCCTCGAAGGAGGTCCGGCCTGTGGGCATTGCTCTCCATCTTCTGTTTTATTCTCACAACACACTAGGGTTTCCAGAACCCCTGGCCTCCGGTGGGAGATGTGGGGTAGGGTTGCCAGATCCAGGTTGGGAAACTCCTCGAGATCTGGTGATGGGAGTTTGGGGAGGACAGGGACCTCAGTGGGGTACAATGCCATCAAATCCACCCTCCAAAGCTTCAATTTTCTCCAGGGAGACTGGAGATGAACTAATGCCTGGAGATCCCCAGGTCCCACCTGGAGGTTGGCATCCCTACAACATACCTTTCTCCAATTTGCAGCAAGATGAGTTTAACTTAGGGTTGCTAGCTCTGGGTTGGGAAATAAATGGAGATGTTGTGGGGTGGAATCTGAGGAAGGTGGGGTTTGGGGGAGGGTAGGGTATAATGCCATAGAGTTCATCTTTCAAAGCGGCTGTTTTCTCCTGGAGACGTGCTCTCTGTTTTCTGGAGATCCGTCAAAAATAGCAGGAGAGCTCCAGCCACCACCTGGAGATTGTGTAAATAAATAGTAACCGGCTCTTGCGATATATGCAAATTAGTGATATTATTTACATGTGCAAAAACATACAAGGTTACAACAAACAGTACAATGGTGTACTAGTAGCTGGTTGCTACTCAAAGGAAGTCGATCTCGGTTGACAACAACTTTACAAGGTAAGTACAAAAACTTATTATTTTATAGAGTTTTTCTTTTTTCAGATGAAAATTTTGAAGCCTAATTGAAGCTGAAGCAAGACGGAGCTGGGAGCGTCCTCCGGATGAAACCAACGCTTTTGCTGTTAAAAACAGCTTCTTCAGCCAAAAGCCTCACTGTATACTTATCTAAATTTACAATACAATACAATAGAATAAATACAAAAAATACAAAGCCTTCTTATTTAACTTCCTACCTTATCTAAGCTAAACCACCTGGAGAGTGGCAACCCTAGCTTCACCTGTTGGATTTCTGCATGTAGCAACAGCAAAAAAGAGAAAAGGGGAAAAAAAGATGCAACCATTTCCAGCGCTGAGAACTCAAAAAGAAAAACACACCCCAAAAGTGGGGGGTTGGGGTTGGAATGTGGTCTTTTCTACCTTTTATGATGAAAGAATCGAAACTTCCCCCACTTCTTTCCCGCAGTAATGAGGGCACAGCCCTGAGGATGCTATCCCCTTTTTTGCCCACAGGACACTATTCTGATCAGACTAACAACGGCACTTATCTCTGGATTTTAAAATTTTTGAATTCTGCGTGGCGGAACGAACATTTGGCGCCACCTTGAACCGCAGAATCAGACCTTCAACCTTCCTTGCCCGTTTCAAAGATGGCGACTAGGGGGCGCGCGCGGCTGCCCCGGCAACAGCGAAGAGGCCGTCCTTCGCTTGTTGCCCACAGCGCGCATGGCGGCTCTCCGCCCGCCTCCCTTTACCAATAGTAAAGATGGCGCCTCAATTCCCCCCGCCCTTTTTTTAATCTTTATTAATTTTTATAATAAAAAACAAAAGAAACAATAAAAAATACAAACATATAAAATACAAAATGCAAGAGTACATACAATTATTTTAACTATTTTGAATATTTATTACAGTAAAATTACAGTAATTTACAGTACTCTTAATACCCACCACCCACCCTAATACGTGTATCCCACCACCAGTATTTGACTTCCGGAGAAGTGTTGGAACAGTATTAAAATTATTGATTATTAATAATATACTATATAAAAAAATAACAATATCTCTATAACTCATTAACTATTTTAGTAAAATTCATTTTCGCCAGTTTTGTCCCAGTATACGACGGCTTTGGACCAAGATCTTTTTTTTCAATGCACGAACCGTTTCCCGGCTTAAAAAAATATTAAGGATCGTGAAGATTTACCGCTGCTCTGGATTTTCGCGGGTCGAGAGCCCGACCTTTGATCCTCTTCTGCGCAAACGATCACCCTCCATCCCCCGTGCCCACACCAAAAATGGCGCCTCCGGGAGGATCGCGGGTGCCTCCCCCCGCCCGCTACCACATGCCCACAGTAAAGATGGCCGCGATGCGACCGTTCTTACTCCCTCCCCACCTCTTTGCCCACAGAAAAGATGGGCGCGGGGAGGGGGGTGGGGTGTCCTGTTAACTTCCACAGGGGCTGGGTTTGAGGGTGGCGGGGGGGACAGGCTGTTGCAAGAGGTCAACCTCTTTCCCCCCCCCCGCCGACTTCTCTGGGGGCTGGGAGAGGCTCTGCCCCCCCTTCCTCCGAAGAGGAGCGACTCCCCTCCGCTACCATGTCGGCACCTATAAGAAGTTGTGAGTACCGGGGTGGGGGGCGAAGGAGGATCGGGGGAGGGGGAGGGATCCCCCTCTGCAAAGCAAGGGGCAAGCAGGGAGATCCCCCCTTCCCCATACCTGCCACAGTGCACGAGAGGGTCCTAAGTGGGTCACGGAGGTAGAAAGGATAAAGGGGCCAAGAGAGGGAGGGGAGCCAGGACTCCTGGGTTCTTTAGGAACGGGGGGGGGGAGAGGAGGGGTGCTGCTCAAAATCACTGAATGCAGGTTGGACACCCCCTCCTTACACGCTACTTGCATTTATTTGCTTAGCCAGGGGGCAGGGCAGGGGCAAATGAGTGGGTTTCCTCCATATCCCATTAATATATGGTTGTGGTTAATGGTGTGAGGGATATTTGTGTGTGCATGCATGCATGCATGCATGCATGCATGGGGGATCATGATCTCAAACTCCATGCAGCAGAAGTTATCCTAGAATAATTAACGGAAGGTGCAAGCGGTTAACAGGACAAACAGTATGGATGGCATCTTATGAGGGAGGCTGGGTCTTTTGGGTTCCTCTGTGGGAGGGGAGACTCTGAGGTACCAATAGGTTTGCAGATGTTCTTACCTCCTTCTGCCCCCAGATATATTTTTTTCCTGCTTCCTCAGCTTGCCTGTGAAGTGGTGCCAGAACAGCTGCAGTTAAATTTACCAGTTCATCTGTTAACACAAGTTTACATCCTTGTGCTGTTTTGCTCCTATTGGTCACTTGCTCTGTCTTGTTCTGTAATTTGTATAAAACAGGACTGGAGCTCCAATTTTTCCCCAACAGCTGTCTTTACTCCTGAGCAAATGTTTGTAGTGTTGCTTGTTCCAATAGCTTGTTGGGGTGTTTGTGAATGGCATGTGACTGGGAACCAGGATTCTTGGGTTGTTTGGGAGAAAGTTAAAGTGGGATAACTTTGTGTGTGTGTGTGTGGGGGGGTGACAGTCAGGACTTCTCTGTTCCTTGGACTGGAGAGAGGTTTGTTCCTGTATTTAATTTTATAAACCCAAAGCAAGGTCTCCCATCTACAATCCTGATCCCTTTCAAGGGCATCAGGAACTCCAGCTCCCAGAAAGTTTCTGAGCATATTGTTTTGCTCTGACTACAGGAAGACACTTTAAGTATTTTTCATCCCTACCCAAAATATTTAGATGGTGTACCCCCCCCCCCAAATTGCCCCAATTAATTGCATGTTAACATAAGAAAGGGCATGCTGGATCAGACCAAGGCCCATCAAGTCCAGCAGTCTGTTCACACAGTGGCCAACCAGGGGCCTCTAGGAAGTCCACAAACAAGACAATGCAGCAGCCTTATCCTGCCTGTGTTCCACGGCACCTCATATAATAGGCGTGCTCCTCTGATACTGGAGAGAATAGGCATGCACCATGACTAGTATTCATTTTGGCTAGTAGCCATCAATAGCCCCATCCTCCATAAGCACATAAAGAAAGCCCTGCTGGATCAGCCCAACGTCCATCAAGGCCAGCAGTCTGTTCACACAGTGGTCAACCAGGTGCCTCTAGGAAGCCCACAACAAGACAACTGCAGTAGCATTATCCTGCCTGTGTTCCACAACACCTACTATAATATCCAGTATCCATTTTTACTAGTAGCCATCAAGCTAGCGAAATGATTGTACTTGAAGCTCAGAGGGTGATTTGCCTGAAGTTCCACTCCTATGGTGGCCGGGCAAAGATTTGAAGCTGGGATCACACACATTCAGACCCATGAGAGAATTCCCCAAGGCCGTTGACTCAGCTTCTAGTTCTGGCAGGAAAAGCTAAAACTGGAACCACTTGGTCCCCAGCCCATACTGAAACTCAGCCTAAGAATATGCCACAGAAACAAAATTATCTCCTTCCCCCACTTTGTTTGATCCCTTGTGCCAAATTTTGGTTAGGGTAGGAACCTGGCTTTTTGTACTCGGTAAAGTACTAAATCATCTTAACCAGACCATCTTGATGTGTATTGTCCCCCCCCCCCATCTCCACCCTATATCAATGGCAATTTTCACAATCATGCAGACTCTTAAAGATCTTGCCTTGGCCTCATGTGTGAGTCAGTTGTAACTATTTGCTTTGAACTACTTGCACATTAGGCTGTATGGTTTGCCTCTGTTGATATGGATTGGGGAGGGGACGTGGCTCAGTGGTAGAGCCTCTGCTTGGCATGCAGAAGGTCCCAGGTTCAATCCCCGGCATCTCCAGTTAAAGGGACCAGGCAAGTAGGTGATGTGAAAGACCTGAGACCCTGGAGATCCGCCGCTGGTCTGAGTAGACAATACTGACTTTGATGGACCAAGAGTCTGATTCAGTATAAGCCAGCTTCATGTATGTGTCATGTGGTTAAGGGGGGGTTATGTTTAGGATTTGGACTCGTAGGGTTTTTCCTCCCTTTCCTCTCTATAATTCTATGACTGTCCCCTTTCTGCTTTTCAGAGGCGCTGTTGGGTAAATGGAGAACTGCGATGAACAGTGGCCAGAGGGCCAGCGCCCCCTTGAGGCACCAGGAGTCGGCGCTGCTGCCGGATCTGTGGAAGAGTGCACGGTTCTGTACTCTGACGCCGAGGACGACCCGTCGCTCCTGACCGACAACGGCGGCGGCGCCCGGGCCCCTTTCCACTGCTCCGAGTGCGACAAGAGCTTCCGCTACCGCTCCGACCTGCGGCGCCACTTCGCCCGGCACACGGAGCTGAAGCCTTTCCAGTGCCCTCACTGTGTCAAGAGCTTCAAGCATTCCTTCAACCTGGTGAACCACATCCGGAGCCACACCGGGGAGCGCCCCTACCGCTGCACCATGTGCCCGAAAGGCTTCCGGGACTCCACGGGTCTCCTCCACCACCAGGTGGTGCACACCGGGGAGAAGCCGTACTGTTGCCACGTCTGCGAGCTGCGCTTCTCCTCCCGCAGCAGCCTGGGCCGGCACCTTAAGCGGCAGCACCGGGCTTCCCCGGCCGCCACAGCTCCTCAGCCACCCACTCCACGCTGCCTAGCCTGCGGCAAAGAGCAGAGCCCCCTGGGACACCTCTGCAGCGCCGGGCGAGGTCGGGCTGCCCCCTTTGGCTGCGGGGCCTGCGGGCGGCACTTCCAGTTGGCCTCTGAACTGCGACGCCATTGGCTGGCTCATACAGACATCAAGCCCTTTAAATGCCCAGAGTGCGAGCGGGACTTCAACGCCGCGTCCTTGTTAGAGCGCCACAAGCTCACTCATGCCAAGGACAGGCCGCCCGCTTGCCAAGTCTGTGCCGGCAAGGTCCAGGAGGGCAACAAGGAGCTAGAACTGGAAAGCCTGGAAGAGGAGCCGAAAGAGAGGGAGCCAGAGGGAGGGGTCCTGCAGCATAGTCGAGGTTGCCCGAACCGCCACTCACCGGACACCCGGCCCCCGGAGACCTTGTACCAGTGTGAATGCGGGACCTTTTTTGCCAACGGCAACACCCTCGCCGCTCATTTGACTGCCCATGGGGGCGAGCCCTCCTTCAGCTGCGGCATTTGTGGCCAGCCCTTCGTGAATTTACAGTCTCTGGAGGAGCACCAGCTGAGCCACGCCGTGGCCACGGCCCCGACCCCCGGCTCGGGCAGCGAGCTGGAGCGCCATCTTCTGCCCCAGCTGGACCTCCGAACGTTCCCAGCGCGGCCGGGCAAGAAACTCTACAAATGCAGCGAGTGTGAGAAATACTTCCGCAGCCCTCGGGACCTGGACCGGCACGTCTTGGTGCACACCGGCGAGAAGCCCTACCAGTGCACCGAGTGTGGGAAGTTCTTCCGGCACGAATGCTACCTGAAACGGCACCGGCTATTGCACAGTGGCGAGCGGCCTTTCAAGTGCACCGTCTGCCACAAAGGCTTCATCACCCTGAGCAACCTCTCGCGGCACCTTAAGCTGCACCGGGGGATCGACTAGCAGGGGGCCGGGAGTGCCCGAAAATATAGCCCTCCGCCCCCTGCACTGCTTTCCTCTACCTCCACCCTGGTGGCAGCCAGAGGCAATCCCGTTCTGGAGGCGCAACTGTTGACTCATGCGCTCAGAAACCACGCTCGCCTACCCTGTCTTCACTGTCCGTTAGCGTAGGGTAGGGGACTCGTGATGTGGAGATGACAGTAATACGAGAAGTATTATTTACTAGTGTTCTATTTTCCAGCTGGTAAAAATACCTTGCACATGCTTGAGGACTATTGAGTTTTAGGGGTGCTTGCTCGGATGGGGGCTTGAGCATTTTGGATCCGCTCTTGTAATATTCCAGGTGGAAGGAAGACGTGCCGGGGACTTAACCCCTTCAGCCGAGGCTGTTGCCTCCAGGAGTGTTACCCAAGTGAGCCTATCCATGCTAAGGTTACTTTGTCCCAGAGTGGTGTGGGTGCCCTAGGACAACCGTTCCTAGAGTGCGAGGATTACCTCCCTAGGAGGGTCTCCCAGTTGCCATGGGAGACATAAGCTCCTCCGGGGATGTGGTGAGTTTTGGACCAGGAGACCCAGGACTTATCTATCCCCTGCGCTTCCCCGCCACAATCATGCAGGAGTTCTAGCTTTTGTGTTCGTAGGCAGCACTGTTGGTCAGTGTAAATGTATTATTTTGCAGGAACCTTACATCATGCTGTCGGGCTGTGTGATTCCTTTTCCTTCCTTCATTCCCCTCCCCACCCCCGGCTTTAATCCTTTCTGCCTCTGGACAAGAGTCACCGCAGTTAGGACGGACTTCTGCCTTTCCCTTCCAACTCTAAAGGCATAGCAGCACCCCAAACCTCAGACTGCCAGGTTTTCCACTCCCCCAAGGAATCCTGGCCCTTAGAATGGATGAGTCAGCTTCGTAAGATTCTCAAGATCCTCACAGAATTTCAGTTCCCGAGGCTTCCTAGGGAAAGCGAGGCCCATTACCCCAATTGAAAATCCATTTTAAGTTTGTAACGTAACTGTACCCGGTGTTACTTATAGTCTTGAAAAGGTTTAAAAAACTTAATTTAGGGAACCCCTGCTTTAACCGCTATGATATTTCTAAGTGCAAACACTTTTTTTAAAAAAGCATTCTTTAAAAACAAAACCAAGTCCTGCTTAAAGGTTGCAAGATTTTACCAGCAAAAATAGTTTCCTTCAGTATCCCCCTGGTTTCTTAGCTTTAGACCAAAGGCTTACATGCTGTTTTTTTTCTTTTGTTTGCAGAGATGAGGACTAGACACTAATTTTTAAACGAAGCAGCTAAATTATCACAATCTTTGCTCATTAGCAAGGGGAGCACATTTGTCTCACAGACCGCACACTGCCTGTAGAGGGCGCAATAGTGATGTCTTCTGTAGGATCTCTGGGTGCTCAGAGGGGGGACTTATCTGCTTACCTAACTTTGTAGGTTTTCTGACACGGTCAACTCAAGCACTTTTAGTTAGAGTGAAAGGAAGGTAGGGTGCTCCTGATCAGAGGTGCTGCTTGTTTTTTTTTTTTTTTGCTTCACTTTCTTTTTTTTCCTGGAGGAAGACCCGTTTTCTCTTTGTTTCTATTTGCAAGCCAGAAACGCTTTCATTTCTAACAAATTACTTTTCGTCTCTGAAGATCGGTTGAATGCTTAAAAGGATGCGTTTGCCTCTCATGTAAAAGTTCAGCTCTTGGGGGAAAGGTTACATTTTTCAGTGTAAGGGCAACGTCGAACAAACCATTTTGGTGAAGAGAGAATTCCCCTTTTTGTAATGTTTGATAAATTCCTCTTTTGTGCTTTGATGTGTGGGCTGGGGGAAGAGCCGACTCTGCGTAGATCCAGGCGTGTATGTCTGCGTTTCAATAGAGTCTCCCAGAACTCCGATCCTGTCTGGGGGGGTAGGGGGCTTGGAAGCCACATGAACTTTATCCGTAGTAAAATAAGCTGTTGAAGAACAAGCTGGAAAAGAATGGCATATTCTACACACAGAAGGGTTGCTGATTTCTCACTTCTGCACATCAAAAAGGAAAACCAGGGGTTATTTCCCCTGGCTTCTCCGCTGTCCAGTTCTCTTGCGTCCATCTCTGTGGTACCTGGGCTGGACAGATAGATCCCTTCCTTCTCCGTTCATTAATTCACATTTCAGTACAGAGACAAATTCCCCCTCCCCAACATACCATTGAAGAATTTACTGACAAACAGTTGTCTTATTCTCTCTCTCTCTCTCTCTCTCTCTCTCTCGTTTGTTTCGTTAAGCCCTTGGTAGGACCTTGAAAATAATCTAATAAAAGCCAGCTCCTGACCAAATTCCAGTTCCTTATCTTCTGTGGAATGCAAGCCTCTTGGCTGGGCATTTCTCTGCAGCAGACGTACGCGTGCCCCTGTGTGTTTCGGAGAACAAACCTTGCCGGGCCAGGTGTCGAGCCATTGCACACACGAGGCTGAGATCGGCTAAAGCAAAAACCCGCACTGTACGGTGAAAGGAAAACCTGCACATGGGCTGAAACGCACACTTATATTAAAAGAAGAAGAAGAGTTGGTTTTTATATGCCAACTTTCTCTACCACTTAAGGGAGACCCAAACCGGCTTACAATCACCTTCCCCTCCCCACAACAGGCACCCTATGAGGTAGGTGGGGTTGAGGGAGAGGGACTTGGCCAAGGCCACCTAACTAGCTTCATGTGTAGGAGTGGGGAAACAAATCCAGTCCACCAGATTAGCGTCCGCTGCTCATGAGAAGGAGTGGGGAATCAAACCTGGTTCTCCAGGTCAGTCCACCGCTCTTAACCACTACACCACGCTGGCTCTCAAGAGGCTGTTCGACAAGCCAACTGAGCTGCATAATGTTGAGTCAGGCGATTGAGTCATCTAAGTCTGTAGTATTATATGCTCTGACTGGCAGTGGCTCTCCTGATCTGAAGGCCTTGGCCAACATCTGCTTCCTGAGTTCCCTTAACGGGAGATGCCAGTGAGTGACCCTGAGACCTCCTTGCATGCGGAGCATGAACGCTTTGGGCCCTTCCTCCATCCTGCCCTACACAAATTACTAACACATCACACGCAGGGTTTAAAAGGAAGATTTCCAGTCTGGCTCAGCCTGGGAATGTGTTTCTAAATCTAGGGCTCAGTGCAGGAAAGCTTGGGCCGGGGTGTGCCCCATCCCATCATCAAGTGGTTGATTCCAGGGTTTTATGAGAAAATGGGAATAATTTTAAAGTGATTGTTCTTGCTGCTTTTAAGTTCCCCCCACCCCAAACCAATTTCTTAAAATAGAAAAGTTAAAACCATGCTGTTTCAACAGCATACAAAACGAAGAGCAGTCTTCTCTGCCATAAGTAGACAATTCAGATTTAAAATTAGAATCACACGAAGAGCTATATTCTTGCCTGACGTTCTCCAAGGGCAAAGCCTTATTACAGTGTTGCGCCATCAGTCATCATTCCTCCGGGAGCTTCTCAGTTAAACCTATATTTTCCCTGCAGAAAAAAACGGGGCTCAAATGTTAATCACCATAATATTCCACAAGATAAACATCCAGGGTTCCAAAGTGAGAACTCAACTGCTTTCAAATCCCATGGAGCCGTCAACAAGTTTGCTGCTGGTTCCTGCTTTATCAAATAATATTGGGGTTTCTTGCAATAAGTACTGATGTGCAGCGGAACGCTAAGAATAGTGGACCCCCCCCCCCCCCGGGGAATAATAAGGCTAGCTGTATTTGTTCCATCCATGCAGCGCTTTTAATCAATTTTTCCCAGGTGCTGCTATTTCTATTCAGCACTCTGTTGTAGAAAGCAGAATAGAAGGCTCTGGAGACAAAGGAAGGGGGAAGAGACCCTTTAAAGATGGGTGTCTGCTGTAAGCAAGGGGGCATCATTAAGATGCTGGAGGTAGCCTGTGCATTTTCAAAGTGGAAGCATCCCAGAGCGTAGGTACGCATGCCGTGGCTCAGTGGTAGAGCATCTGCTTGGCATGCAGAAGGTCCCAGGTTCAATCCCCGGCATCTCCACTTAAAGGGACTAGGCAAGGAGGTGATATGAAAGACCTCTGAAGAGCCGCTGCCGGTCTGAGTAGACAATACTGACTTTGATGGACCTTGATGGTCTGATTCAGTAGAAGGCAGCTTTGTGTGTTCACACAAGGGCGCTACACCTTGTATATATGTGTGAGGAAGGTATGGATTCATAGTACAGGGCTCCAGTGGAGCTAGTGCATGTGTGTGTGGGGGGGGAAGCACATGTGCAGCAGGGCAGGATTTGTGTGATGTCAGTGCACAGGTGAGGTAAACCATGAACCTACTGTCAAAGCCCCCTTGTTCCACAAGAAGGCTTTGGGGTGAAGTGCAAGAGAAATGATGCACAAGACTCATAAGAATATAAGAAAAGCCATGCTGGATCAGACCAAGGCCCATCAAGTCCAGCAGTCTGTTTACACAGTGGCCAACCAGGTTCCTCTAGGAAGCCCCCAAACAAGACCACTGCAGCAGCACCGTCCAGCCTGTGTTTCACAGCACCTAATATACCCAGCATGCTCCTCTGATCCTGGGGAGAATACCGGTAGGTTTGCATCATGACTAGTATCCATTTTAACTAGTTGCCATGAATACCCCTCTCCTCCGTTAACATGTTCACTCCCCTCTTCAAGCCTTCCAAGTTGGCAGCCATCACCACATCGTGGGGCAGGGAGTTCCACAATTTAACTATGCATTGTGAGCGAATCCTCACTGTGCAGGGTAATGAGCCGCCGCCAGCCTCTCTGAGCTAACCCTCAGCTGGGAGACCGAGGGACCAAATCTGCAGCCCTACCGGGTATTAAATCGAGAAATCACCCCTGAAAGGTAGGTCACTTGCAAATTGAGTTCCGCAAACAATTACTAGGTAGCTGTAGCCAAAATAGGAGAAGGTACTGGGTTTAGACTGAAGCCCGCAAACCCAAATAACACCACAGGAACGTGATTCATAATGTTTCTAAGCTCCCAGGCCCATGATCTCACTGGCACCTGTGCTTGGCTCTATCTCATCCCTTCTCTCTCTCCGGAAACTGCAAGTCATTGTGACATCAATTTCCCGGAGAAGAGCCTTCAGTAACTTAAGCCAGCCCCAAAGCCTGGACCAAAATTTTGGAAGAAAAACATTAAAATAGCACAATGGCATTTCCTAGGGTTGATCTCTGTAACCACATACCAAACGTGTTTCGGCCTATTGGGCCTTCATCAGTGGTCAATTAAAACCCATGTTAAGCCTGCACACATTTACAGAAATAAATAAATACATATACAAACAGTTCAAACCCAACCAGGCATGTGTATAGGTTGTAAAATCTATTACCAGTTACTCAACCATCTGGTCAGATAGGTTCTAGTTCTAATCCTGGTAAGTATATGTCTCTCATATACTATGTGCGCAGGTATCAACCTAGTAGAGCAGGTTGATAGGCTAAACAAGGCCTATTTCTTGATGCCTGCTGTGTACACATGGAGTTGCCAGCTGCCTGTAGAGAAAAAAAGGCCCTTAATAGAGGATGTGGCCTGTTTCAGGCCTCCATGCCCTGAAAAGCTTCAACTGTCCGTTTCCACATAGTAAGACTCCGGCACTTCCACATATGCCGAATAATGCACTTTCAATCCACTTTCAATGCACTTTGCAACTGGATTGTACTGTGAAACGGCAAAATCCACTTGCAAAACGATTGTTAAAGTGGATTGAAAGTGCACAATTGGGCATGTGTGAAAGCACCCTTAAGGGGCAGGGTGTTTTTTTCTCCAGGTCTGTTGGTAACCCTAGGCACAGATGGCAGGTTGGTGCTTGGTGGTTGAGCGTTCACAATATCCAGGTTAGCCTTCCTGAGTGTTAACCAGAGGGGTGGTTGGGCCATTTATGCATGGGGAGTTTTGCCTTGGATTTGCCCCTCTCTAGATTTCCCCCATCCAAATGACCAGAACTAAAAAATAAGCCCCCATGCAGAGTTTTGAGGATTTGGATGGTGAGGGGTCTGGAGACCAAGTCCTATGAGGAAAGGTTGAAGGAACTGGGTATGTTTAGCCTAGAGAGGAGAAGACAGAGGGGACATGATAACCATCTTCAAGTACTTGAAGGGCTATCTTCTAGAGGAGGGTGCCGAGTTGTTTTGTTTCCCCAGAAGGTCGGACCAGAACCAACGGGTTTAAATTAAATCAAAAGAGTTTCCATCTAGACATTAGGAAGAATTTCCTAACAGTTAGAGCCATTGCTCAGTGGAACAGGCTTCCTTGGGAGGTGGTGGGCTCTCCTTCCCTGGAGATTTTAAAGCAGAGGCTGGATGGCCATCTGTCAGCAATGCTGATTCCATGACCGTGGGCAGATCACGAAAGGGAGGGCATCGGCCACCTTCTGGGCACGGAGTAGGGGTCACTGGGGGTGTGTGTGGGGGAGGCAGTTGAGAATATCCTGCACTGTGCAGGGGGTTGGACTAGATGACCCTGGTGGTCCCTTCCAACTCTATGATTCTATGGATGGGGGGAAATGTGCATCTATGCCCAGGCTAGCCTGATCTCGTCAGATCTCAGAAGCTAAGCAGGTTAGTATTTGGATGGGAGATAAACTCCGCCCCTGGTTAGTATTTGTTTGGGAGACCACCAAGGAACACCAGGGTTGCTGTGCAGAGGGAGGCACTGGCAAACCACCTCTCTTAGTCTCTTGCCATGAAAACCCAAAAAAGGGGTCGCCATAAGTCGGCTGCGACTTGACCGCACTTTACACACACTTTACACACACACACACACAGAGAGAGAGAGAGGGGCAAATCCAAGGCGAAATCTCCCATGCACAAACGCGCTTCTGTCTGCAATCCTGGCGCAGGGGGACGGGGAGGGCCGGATGTGGGCGCTGCCAGGGCGGCGCACGTCGCTGCGAGCTGTTTTGGGTGCCAACGGGAAGGGGGGGGGCTCCGGGCTCCGGCAGCGGTGGGGGAGGGAGGGTGTGTATGTGGGGGGGGGGGGTGCCTGGATGCCTCGCCGAAGGACGACGCCTCTTGCGCCACTGGATGCCGCCATCCTCGCCGCCCGCTCGCCCAGCCTCGGCGCCTCCCCCTCCGGGCGGCGTCGACGGCGGCTGCAGAACCAGGTACCGAGACGGGGAGGAAACGGGGGGGGGGGCTGCTCGTGGGGGGGGGGGGTTCAAGGCTTAGGGGGCGGAGAAGGCAGACCGCGGGGAAGGGACGCCTTTTCCTGGAAGGCGCCGCGGACAAAGCCCGGGGAATGGCGGGGGGGGGGGGGTTGGACGGGCGCCCCCCGGCGGCCCCTCCGACGATCCCGTCCCCTCCCCTCCCTGTTTGACGCCGAGATCGGAGCTCTCTCTCAAGCCCCCCCCTCCCCACGCCAATCCCCCCCACCCCTTGGAAGAAGATTGAGTACAGGGGGGGCGGGAGCCTTGCGTGCTGGGGGGGGGGCGCGCCGCGGAGGCCAATGGATTGGCGCAGGGCGTCAGCTTTCGTCGAGAGGCACGAAGCGACGGCTGGAGAGACTCAGGAGCAAATTGTCGGGGGGGGGGGGGGACACACACATAAGAACATAAGAAAGGCCCCGCTGGATCAGACCCAGGCCCATCAAGTCCAGCAGCCTGTTCACCCAGTGGCCAACCAGGGGCCTCTAGGAAGCCCCCATAAGGACATAAGAAAAGCTCTGCTGGATCAGACCCAGGCCCATCAAGTCCAGCAGTCTCACCCAGTGGCCAACCGGGTGCCTCTAGGAAGCCCCCAGACAAGACCACTGCAGCAGCACCATCCTGCCTGTGTTCCACCGCACCCAAAATCATAGGCATGCTCCTCTGATACTGGAGAGAATACGTATGCAGCATGACTAGTATCCACTTTAACTAATAACCATGAATACCCCTTTCCTCCATGAATACGTCCACTTCCCTCTTCAAGCCTTCCAAGTTGGCAGCCATCACCACATCCTGGGGCAGGGAGTTCCACAATTTAACCGTGCGTCGCGTGAAAAAAAAAATACTTCCTTTTATCTGTTTGGAATCTCTCACCCTCCGGCTTCAACGGATGACCCCGCGTTCTAGTATTATGGGAGAGGGAGAAAAACGCATGTCCCTTTGTGTCTGGGCATGCACACAGGTTTCGGGCGCCTCCGCTCTCGCCCACAGCCGCGCTGTGCCGCAGGTCCTGTCCCAGTCCAATCCTAAGCAGAGTTACACCCTTGAAGCGCTAGAATCGTCGAGTTGGGAGGGACCACCAGGGTCATCTAGTCCAACCCCCTGCACAATGCAGGAAATTCGCAACTACCTCCCCCCCCACACCCCCGGTGACCCCTACTCCATACCCAGAAGATGGCCAAGATGCCCTCCCTCTCATCATCTGCTGAAAGTCATAGAATCAGCATTGCTGACAGATGGCCATCTAGCCCAAGGGTGGGGAATGTCAGGCCCGGAGGCCATTTAAGGCCCGCAAAATCATTTGGTCTGGCCCTTTGTGGGTCCTGGCAGATCTCTAGCTCAGAAGGATCTAAGACTGGTGATCTGCCCCCTCCCAGGGACAGGAATAGCCTCTGTTCAAGGCATATGTGAGTTTGTTTTGCCGAGAAAATGAACCTCCCCCCCCGCCCCGAAGGTTGGATGCCTGCCTGCTTGCCCGTGCTGGGGGGGGGAGTCATCTGGGGCAGCTGCCTGCTTGGGGCTTGGTCAGGTAATTTTTAAGTTGACAATTTTGTATGGCCTTTGTAAATTTTGTAAATATCCAAATGGCCCTTGGAGGAAAAAAGGTTTCCCACCCCTGCTTTTAGCCAGTGGATTTAGAAGGGTGTAACTCTGCTTAGGATGGCGCTGCATGCTTTTCGGGTTCTGCATAGCCTTCCTTCTTTTTGGGGGTTTGCTACACCAGACTAACTCAACGCCAGAATTCGCCCCCAGGAATTTTGATCCCCAGTTCAAACCCACCAGACCTGTCCTTTGTTAGGTAATTCTGGTGCCTCCTACTTTCTCAGCCACCAGGCTTTCCCTGGCTTTTAACCACAGGCCCTTCCTTGTGTCTGTTGATCCCGGCTCCCTTTCTCCCTAAAAGTCTCTCCCCCCTACTGTGTAAGGAGGATAGGAGCCTGGGGTTTTGGCCCTTTGCCTCCGAACCACTGAGATCTCCACCAAACTCATCTGTCTACCTCCCCCCTTCTCTATCTTCCCACCCCTTGTTATTTCCTCATGGTCCCTTTTAGGCTGTAAGCTCCTTGGGGACAGAGACCTCTCTGTTTTGCCTAAGGCCCAGTGTGTGATGCTCTTTGTATAACGAACAAGGGCGATACTTCCAGTGAACCCCAAAGGGTCTACCTTCCAGTCTCTTTGGAAACCCCTGAGTTATGCCTCCCCTACCTTTTTTGATTTTTGTTTTCTAACCACTCAGAATTTCCCTGCTTTTCCATCAATATGAAAAGGCCCAATTTCTTTCCTGTAGAGGCGGAGTTTATCTTTAGAAGAGTGGGTGAGCAGGGAGACCAAATGCCTTTTAAAAGTTCTGCTTAGAGAGGAGCAGGGCAATAGGGAAACCGTCTCTGTTGTGCCAGAATGGAACTAGGGGTTCCAGTTTTGAAAAGAGTAGTTTAAAAGAATGGAAGGGTACTTTGAACTGGGTAAGCAGGGCCACTCCATGGAGCATGGTGCTTTATTGCTTCTGAAGGGACAGCACGTACCTATAAAGACTGTTCTCAGTTTTCTCCTAGCCTGCATGTCATCTTATTTGCCTATCAATTAGCTTGGGGAGACATCAGCTGTCTTGCATGATAAACTCTTTCCCACCTGGTCATCTAAAGGCAAGTGAGACTCACCCCAGGCGACTAGGGGAACCAGCTACTTACAAGTCAGAATTAAAAGAGCTTTAAAGGCATACAGAGCTTGGGGGGGGGGGGGAAAGCAAGCACTGTATGCCTGTATGACAAGTCTAAATTTAAAGAAAAGAAAAATGCAGTTCAAAGTCTTTATAGCCACATTGGCCCCATAGAACAAGAAACGCAGAGCAAGAGTGACCCAGGAAAGGAAGACAGATGCACAGAGCGCTGTGTACCATAATTAAGTACCAGTGCAAAGGAGTTCTTGATGCACTAAGATTTAAGAAAGTCTTAATGCAACAAAACAAACCAAGTGCCACATTCCTTCTCTCCAGACCCATTCTGAGTTCTGCATAGCTCACAAGCTGGCATTCTGCATTTTCAAAGACTGCGCATTAAATACAGCTCAACGTTCTTCCCTTTCTCCTGTACAGGGATAATTCATGGAGTCTCCTAAGCTGCCACCTGAACCCAACTCATGGCCTACACCCACCAAGCCTGCCACGCTCGAAACGTGCCAGATCGCCACCCACCGTTGCCCAGCTTGTAACAAGGCCTTCGTTTCCGTGGCTGCGGTGCGCGGTCACCATTGCCGTGCCGGGAGCAAGAGCCAGAATTCGTGTCCAATTTGCGGGAAAGAGTTCAAATTCCCTTACTACCTAGCGCGCCACCGTCTGACCCACGGCAGGCAAAAACCCTTCCGGTGCAAACTGTGTCATAAAACCTTTAGCCGTTCGGCACACCTGACCCGCCACAAATGCCCCCAAGCCGCCAAACATTCTCCAGGTGGCTCCGGTGGCTCCCAGCCCATACAAGAGCCAGGGAAATGTCTCCCGCAGCAGGAACTGCATGAGAAGAAGGTGGTGGCCACACGGGCCGGTGTTAACAATGGAGTGACGTCCCCCTCTGCCACCCCGAATCAAAAGCGGGTGCTCCTGCAAGAGGACTGGACTTTGCTCTGCCTCTCTTGCAATGAAGCTTTTGAGACTAAGGGCGAGTTGAAGGCCCACACGTGTTTCAAAGAGGCGGCAAGCCGCGACGACACAGACGAGCCGGAGGGGCCCAAGCAGCACCAGTGTGGCGTCTGCCACAAGAACTTTGCTCGACCATGGTCGCTGTCGCGGCACTACGTGGTCCACACCGGCGAAAAGCCCTTCTCTTGCCCCGAGTGCGGAATGTCCTTCCGCCTCGCCTCCTACCTCAGGCAGCACAGCCGGCTGCACACGGCCGGCGGAGACTGTCCTCTGCTCGGCCCGGCGACTGACGCCCAGGAAGCGGAAGCGGCGCCCCCCGCCTCTGCTTCCTCTCCCCCGGGGCCGCCCCCCAAGAAGGCCTATGAATGCAGCGTCTGCCGCAAGCCCTTCAAGAGCAAATATGACCTGGCCACCCACTTCCTCATCCACACGGGCGCCCTGCCTTTCCAGTGCGGCCGCTGCGGGAAGCGCTTCCGCCGCCTTTCCCACCTCAAGCAGCACGACGTGACCCACACGGCCGCCCGCCCCTTCCAGTGCGTCATGTGCCAGAAGGAGTTCAAGCGCCTGGCTGACCTCGCTCGCCACCGGCAGGTCCATGAAGGGGAGAAGCCACACCAGTGCGGCGTCTGCCACAAGTTCTTCTCCCGCTCCTACAGCCTCCTGAGGCACCAGCGGAGCCACCTGCCAGAAACAGCCGCCACCACCCCACCTGGCGACTACCTCAGCGGCTCCTGCTTCGACAGTCAGGATCACTCGGCCTTCCTGGCCCACCAGGAGGGGGAGGATGGACATGAGGGGGAGGAAGGGGTGGGGAGCCCCACGGAGGTGTCATGTAGCTTGTGACGGGACCAGGAACTGGGGCATGACCTGAGGCGGCCGCTTGGACTTTGAGGAAGGAAGGCAGCAAGTAACCGAGAAGGCCAACTGAGCAAACGGGTGATTCCTAGAATCACAGAATCATAGACTTGCCGCACCCCAGCTGAGAATTGTCACGTGTGTCAATTATGGAAAAAAATAAATATGTGCAATCACACTGTGAGACAGATTGATTCTGCAAGTAAATCAGATGCACTGCTCACCCAATGAAATTGCAAATACCTGAGCAAAACAACCTCTGAATTTGGGATGTATTCTACTGAATAGAATCCAAACATCATTAAGGTTATAGAGCAGTATCCAACTTGAACTCTGCCCCGTTACAAATGTCAGGCTATGATGGCAATACACCTGCTTCATGTGCCCCTTTGGAGGGCAAGAGGATTAAAGCATAGATGGTGTGGTGTAATAGTTAAAGTATTGGACTAGGATCTGGGAGGCCCAGGTTCGAATCCCCTCTCTGCCATGGAAGCTCCCTGGGTGACCTTGGGCTAGACTTTCTGTCTCAGTCTGATCAACCTCACATGGTTGTTAGGATAAAATGGTACTGAGAATGATAAGGCAAGGTGTTTTGGGTCCCCCTTAGGGAGAAAGCAAGGTATACGTTTCTAAATAAATGTATGGATTTGAAGCAAATCAACGGTGTCATCCTAAGCAGTTTCCCCCTTCTAAGTCCGTCAAAGTAATTGAAGCTTAGAATTATTTATGTTGGTTGTCATTTTATGACATGGATTGTGTTTGGATTATATAGTGTTTGGATTATATAGTGTTAAACTGTTCATTTCACAGTTTAAAATTGCAATTTTCCATCCACAGATTATAATTACATAGTGCCCTGTAGTATGAAACATTAAAATACCTATAAAGGGGGGGGGAATCCTGTAGAGGCAGCTCCCCACATCACACCTTGGAGGCATTCCTGGACCTCTTTGTTATAAATAGGGTTGCCAGGTCCCTCTTCACCACCGGCAGGAGATTTTTGGGGCGGAGCTTGAAGAGGGCTGGGTCTGGGGAGGGACTCCAATGCCATAGAGTTCAATTGCCAAAGTGGCCATTTTTCTCCAGGTGATCTGATCTCTGTCGGCTGGAGATCAGTTGAATTAGCAGATCTCCTGCTACTACCTAGCAGTTGGCAACCCTAGTTATATAGGGATGCTCTTTATCCAAACTCTGGGGTTTTTTTGGAGCACGCCTACTAAAGGAATATTGTTGCTGCCAGGATCTTGCAAAAGTAGCCCTACCAGGTGCCAGTACTAATGCAGGATTTGCCCCTTCTCTGAGTCTTTCGTTGCCTCTGTTTTAGGGTTGCCAGCTTTGGGTTGGGAAATACCTGGAGATTTTGGGGGAGCAGTTTGGAGTTATCTCAGCAGGGTATAATGCCATAGAGTCCCCCTCCAAAACAGCCATGTTTCTGCACGGGAACTGATCTTGGTCGTCTGGAGATCAATTGTAATAGTGGGAGATCTCCAGGTACTACCTGGAGGTTGGCAACCCTACAGTCTGTTTCCTCTGTAGCTGGTGCTGATTTCAGTCAGGGAGTCCCCTGGCCCACATTCATATGATCTTGTGGATTGGAGAAAAGGCCAGCACAGTGTAGTGGTTGGACTAGCATCTGAGAGACCAGCTTTCCCTCCTCAGCCATAAAGTGTCTCTGAGTGACCTTGGACCAGTCGACTTTCTCTCAGCCTAACTTACCTCGCAGGGCTACTGAGTTTACAGAATGGAAGGAGAACTACATATGCTGCCTCAAGCTCCTTAGAGGTAAAGTGGGATAAAAATGTGATCAATGCACCATCTCGGCAATCATCACCCTGGTGCGTGTCTATGGGGCCAGTGGTGAAGAAAAGGACACACATGCATGGGGAGGGTGAATATGATTATTTATAGGGCTATCATTGAAAAGCAGGCCTGGGGAAACAAGGATTCAGGGGTGAAGGCAGATGCAGGAAAGAGTGGAACTGCCTTTTGTGGGGCAAGGCGGCCAGTAGCCTTCCCAGCAGATCGGAAACTGCTGGTTTTGTTGTTTGGGCCTGTACAAAAAAAGTCACTGAAATCTAATAAATTCAGGGGGCGGAGAAACCTGGTAGTGGTCTGATTACGCCTCTAATGAATTGCTTCATGTTCTTACAGCTGTTATTGAGTTGAGAGGTTTGCGTTTAAAATCTGGTGCATTGTCAAAATCTGAAACTGAATGTACATCTAGTCCAGCCAAAGTATTCAGGCAGAAACTTCCATAAATATTTTTTTTGTTACTGAAATCTGAGTTATCAACAGATGTGCGTGCTCCCACGATATCCAATCCAAAAACCTGAATTTTCATCCACCTCTAGAATGTATTAATGTTATTTATAGTCTGCCTTTTTTCTCTGAGATTCAAGACGGGATTACAGGGTAAATCAATACAACAGGGTTTGGATTTGCAATTTGGAAAACCAGCAGAAATCAGATACAGAGTTGAAAGAAGGATGAAAAAGCATAAGCATTTAAACATGACACGTTAAATGATGCAGAAATTGTCAAAAGTATGTATCCCATAGGAAGTAAACTACAACCAAAACTCTGTTCTCATAGAATCATAGAGTTGGAAGGGACCACCAGGGCCATCGAGTCCAACCCCCTGCACAATGCAGGAAATTCACAACTACCTCCCTCCTCCACACCCCTAGTGACCAGAAGATGGCCAAGATGCCCTCCCTCTCATCATCTGCCTAAGGTCACAGAATCAGCATTGCTGACAGATGGCCATCTAACCTCTTCTTAAAAACTTCCAGGGAAGGAGAGCTCACCACCTCCTGAGGAAGCCTGTTCCACTGAGGAACCGCTCTAACTGTTAGAAAATTCTTCCTAATGTCTAGACGGAAGCTCTTTTGATTTAATTTCAACCCGTTGGTTCTGGTCCGACCTTGAGCAACAGAAAACAACTTGGCACCCTCCTCTATATGACAGCCCTTCAAGTACTTGAACATGGTTATCATATCCCCTCTCATTAACCCTAGGTTAGCATCTCCACTCCTTTCTCACTACATACGCCTTTTAAAACAATGGGAGTTAAGAATAGTTTAAAATGAGTAAAACGCATCTACATTCGGCTGTGTGCATGTGTGGGGGTGTATTTCGAGTCTTGAAAATATGTCGGGGGGGGATAAGATCCGCGCTTCCACTGCGCAAGTAGTGGCATTTTTTAAATGGCTGAATTTGTCTCTAAAATATTGTCGTTTGACCCTCAGTTAGGGTTGCCAACTCTGGGTTGGGAAATACCAGGAGATTTTCAAGGTGGAGCCTGAGGAGGGCGGGGCTTGGGGAGGGACTTTCAATGCCATAGAATCCAATTGCCAAAGCGGCCATTTTCTCCAGGGGAACTGATCTCTATCTGCTGGAGATCAGTTGTAATAGCGGGAGATCTCCAGCCGATACCTGGAGGTTGGCAATCCTACTCAGTGCCCAGTGAAATAATTCAGCAAACCAAATGGGATAAATCAAGAGGGGCGGGGCCCTGTTGGACTACTGCAGCAAAGTCAAAGAGGAGTCTACTCATACCTTAAAAACTAACATTATTTTTGTCAGCATAAACTTTCTAGATTCAGACACTAAACGAGAGGAGCAGGAAACGGTGGGTATCAATTGGTTAAATGCAGATTTTTAATAATGGCCGCCCTTGTTTCGTTAGCGGTCATACTGGAGGAAGAGCAGCTAGAGAAATGCTTATTTTTAAGATTCCCGCGCTTCGATGGGATTGGTCATGACATGATCAGGAGAAAGTCTTTCCAGCACCGGGTCATCTTTCCTGCAAAATGGCCGTGGCTGGGAGGCGGTGAGCTCTTGAAAATGGCCATTGCTGTTCCTGGATATTATTCTGCAAAAGACATATCAGGTGGAGCCTTTTGCATTCAGAGCTGCGGCCACCAGATCCTTTCCCCGCATTTCTTTAGATAAATGGCTGCTAAAAATACAAACGAGACCCGTTTCAACTTGCAGAGCTGCTGTTTCCAATTGCTTTCCCTCTGCTCGGTCGGTTCCTCCCTCCTTCAGCGTCCTTAACCCCAAGTCTTACACAAATGAGAAAAAAATAAAAATACAATAAGAGCTGCAATGGCAAAACCCAAAGAGGGTTCCTGTACCTGAAACTGCAGTTTCTCCTTTTCTGTAGAGGCTCCTGTTTGTTACCTAAGAAGGTAACGCAACGAGCATGCAAGCGTGGAAGCGCGCGCCTCACCTGTGTAGAAGATGATTCACGCGCAGCTAAATGAACAAACTCTCGTGGCACCTTAAAAACAGACAGATCTGTCGAGTCTTCAACGCACCATAAGATTTAGGGCGAAACCGTGGCTCAGTGGTAGAGCATCTGCTTGGCATGCAGAAGGTCCCAGGTTCAATCCCTGGCATCTCCAGTTGTTAAAGAGACTAGGCAAGTAGGTGATGTGAAAGACCTTTCTCTGCTTGAGACTCTGGAGAGCCGCTGCCAGTCTGAGTAGACAATACTGACTTTGATAGACTGAGGGTCTGATTCAGTATAAGGCAGCTTCATATGTTCATATGTTCAAAACGCAGGGGAGGTTTTGCCTTGGATTTGCCACTCTCTTGATGCACATTTTCCCCACCTGAATTCTCAAAACTCTGCACGGGGGCTTATTTTTTCGTTTTTGAGAATTTAGCTGGGGGGAAATGTGCATTTAGCGAGCGGCAAATCCAAGGCAAAACCTCCCCAGCGTTTTTGCCCTTTGTTTGGGTTTTTTTCCAATAGATTGGCGTGGCTACACTTCTGGGAATTTCACAGTGGGTAGCCTGTTAGTCTATCTGCAGTAGCAGAAAAGAGCAAGAGTCCAGTAGGACCTTAAAGACTAACAAAAATATTTTCTGGCAGGGTATGAGCTGTGGCTCACGAAAGCTCATACCCTGCCAAAAAATATGTTTGTTAGTCTTTAAGGTGCTACTGGACTCTTGCTCTTTTCTACTTCTGGGAATTTGCCTCCGATGCTGGTTAAACCGGCCTGAGCTTTGATTGGACAGTTTTCAAAGTCCCCTTTGAAAACTGATTGGAGGAAAAGAGTCGACTTCCGAGTTTGAGGTCATTGGAAGACTGTGGGGGGCGGGGACTGCAGCATGCCAGCCGTGGTTTTCACTCAGGTCGGACTCGTGCATATAAAAACCGAGTCCGCCGCCTCTTTCGACTCATTCTTGTGGTTTTCTGCAAGCGGGAAAGATGTCTGGACGTGGGAAGGGCGGTAAAGGCTTGGGGAAAGGAGGCGCTAAGCGGCATCGGAAGGTGCTTCGTGATAACATCCAAGGTATCACTAAGCCTGCTATTCGTCGCCTGGCCCGTCGTGGGGGAGTGAAGCGGATCTCTGGACTGATTTACGAAGAGACTCGGGGCGTGTTGAAGGTTTTCCTGGAAAACGTGATCCGAGATGCCGTGACTTACACCGAGCACGCGAAGAGGAAGACCGTGACTGCCATGGATGTGGTTTATGCCCTGAAACGGCAGGGTCGTACTTTGTACGGCTTTGGAGGTTAAGGCTTTCTGCGAATTTGCAAAAAAAAAAAAAAAAAAAAAAGACCAAAGGCCCTTTTCAGGGCCGCCCCACATACTCCTAAAAAGAGCTGTTTGATTTTTCGTTTTTAAATGTTGTGCTTGCGTTTGTGCTTCTTCTGTGCATAACTAAAATCGGGTGCTTTCCCCCATTCTAAATCTAATTTTTTTTAAAAAGATTTATTCCTAGGTGACTACCTAGGATTTTAGACGGGGTTGAGATGTTAGGATTTGGGGGGGGGGGTAGGGATTCAAGATTTTTGTAATGTAAAAAGTTATGAATGATTAATATTTTCACAAGCTGAATTGCATCTTTGCAATACCTTTGGAGATCTTTTTTATTGTATTTTACAACCCAGTTTACTACTGTCTCGTCCTTGCCTTAATACGCTCATAGATCTGTAGGGGTCTTAAATCTTGAGCACACTTGATAATAGAAATAGTCGCCATTTTCTGTCTTGGATATATTTTTTTATATCGAATGCAAGATAAACAAGAAATTTTGTTTCTTTCCTAAACGCACATCCTTCAATTTGATCCTACAACTTGCTCCAAAGAATAAGGTCAATAAATAAATATCAAGGCTAGCTTCAGAAGGATAGTTGTGTTCCTCTTTGCATTCCTAGCCTGGCATCCCGAAGAACAAAGAAAACCAGGGAGGGGGCGTGGCTTAACTGCCAAGCACACTAGTGGCGGGAAAACTTGAATTGTATGAAGTAGCAGAGAGCCCAAGTTACCAAAGGTTGGCAACAAACCACAAGTGATGACAAGTTAAACCTCCTTCCACAGCAAAGATGGTTTAAAAAATTGCAGGGGATCCTCTCCTGCCTTGCCCTCCCGCCCCCCCAAAAGCACCTATTTCCCCATGTTTGACCGCATAGTTACTAAGGCAGTGGCTGGTTTAGCAAAGTTGTGACAGGATTCCTTTCAGCCACACCCACAAATTGTGGAACTATGGAAGAGAGTTTTTCAAGCTGCTATCAAAGCAAAGCACACCACTAGCACAATAGTGCATTGTGATACATAGGTGTACTTCTCCACTGCACGCACACACACAAAAATCTTGAAATCTTTCAAGATATGAAGGTTCCTGATTGCAGTGTGATGCAGTTTCAAATATCAGATCTGGCACTCCACAAGGTTTGATCAATACTGAATTCTCATGTTTGAAAACCTTGTGGGTGTGTATTGAACTCCGTTTAGGACTGAGATCTGGGTTCCAGCAAGAAGCTCATTGGGTAACTTCAGGTAGTTACTCTATGTTAGCCAACTGGGGGTGGTGGTGGTAATTATAAAATGGAGGTTGGAGGCCTGGAGACCAAGCCCAATGAGGAAAGGCTGGGGGACTTGGGAACGTTCAGTCTGGAGAAGAGGAGGTTGAGGGAGGGCCTGCTTGCTTTCTTTTAAATATTTGAAGGGCTGTCACTTATAGGAGGGCAGAGAGCTGTCCCTGTCGGCAGAGGAGGATAGGACTGGCAACAACAGGTATAAATTGTGAGTGGAAAGGTACTGGCTGAATATTAGGAATAATAGTTTTACAGTAAGAGGTGTTCAGCAGTTGAATTGGCTGACTACAGAGGTGGAGAGTTTGCCGTCTCTGGCAGTCTTCAAGCAGTGGCTGCACAAACACTTGTCAGGGATGCTTTAGGCTGATCCTGCATTGAGCAGGGGGTTGGAGTAGATGGCCTGTATGGCCCCTTCCAACTCTATGATTTTGCGTCACCCTCAGCTCTTTAAAAGGGTTGTGATAAAACATGGTAGGGTTAAAACATAGTAGCATGGTGTAGTGGTTAAGAGCGGTGGAGAACCAGGTTTGATTCTCCACTCCTCCGCGTTAAGCCTGCTGGGTAACCTTGGGCTAGTCACAGTTCTCTCAGAACTCTCTCAGCCCCACGTACCTCACAAGGTGTCTGTGGTGGGGAAAGGAAGGGAAGGAGATTGTAAGCTGGTCTGATTCTCCTTAAAAGGTAGAGAAAGTTGGCCAACTCTTCTTAAAACTAAATGTGGAAATAGCTTTGAAAAATCATCCATGGTTGAGTACACCCGCCAGTTTGTACCTACTGCAGACATGCATGTTTCTGTCAGCTCTCCAATTGTTATACTAAGCTTCCCCTAAAGATTTTCAAGTTGCACAAATTCTAATAAAAATAAACCATACCTGGGCAGGATCATCCCGAGACTATTCTCTGCTTCTGAAACAGTTCGTGCTCATAACACCACCATTCTGTGTGTGCAATCTCTGTAAACGTTTGATTGATTAACTCACTTCATTTATAGTACACCTTTCTTGCTGAGACTCAGGGCAGATTACAACTATTAAAAAAGCCATAAGGATAGGATACAATGCATTAAACTAGAGAATGTGGCACTATACACAGTATAAGAGAGCCGGCATGGTGTAGTGGTTAAGGGCAGTGGTTTTGAGTGGTGGACTCTGATCTGGAGAACTGGGTTTGATTCCCCACTCCTCCACATGAGCAGCAGATGCAAATCTGGTGAATTGGATTTGTTTCCCCACTCCTTACACACAAAGCCAGCTGGGTGACCTTGGGCTAGTCACAGCTCTTTCAGCTCACCTACCTCACAGGGTGTCTGTTGTGGGGAGGGGAAGGGAAGGTGATTGTAAGCTGGTTTGATTCTTCCTTAAGTAATAGAGAAAGTCGGCATATAAAAACCAACTCTTCTTCTTCTTTAAATCAAGTGTTAAAGCAAGAATTACAACAACTTAGAACAGTACCGTGAAACATATTACACAACAAATCTGGATTACAGAATTAGAACAATGCAATGAACAGTGCAATATATACCCTTAAATGCCACAGACGATAGCTACCACATTGTTCACATAAGTCTTTCTGTCCCCACAACAACTTGGAGGGTTTCCTATTAATGGATTGTCTGTTGTAGAGGATAGATCTTGAAGTGGCTACAAGCCTTAAGGGCTAAATGGAACCTCCATGTTCAAGTTCAGTATTTTTCTAACCACCAGTTGCGGAGGGACAAAAAAAGATGGAGGGAGTTCCACTGGTAGAGCAGAATCTACTTCTGCTCACATCTGCTTTGTGGGAATGCTGTAAAGCTAGCATCAGAAAGGTTAGTGATGTATCTTAGAAAAGAAATAGAGATGTACCCTATATGTGGCTGGTATTTATCTGTTATAGCAAAAACAACTGTGAAGTTATGAGGACTTTGTTGTTTAAAATCCTGGACTCGGATTTGTGTACATATTGTGTTTGCCATTCATCCAGACCTGCTTCATTCATATTCAATTAACAGCACAGTAATTGGATTTCATATATGTCATCACTGATTGTATTATTCTGATTGCGACCACAGAGTACAGAGAAAGAAGTTAGTGAAGGAGAGTGAAAAAATATATAAAATGTTCCCAATTTAAAAAATGCCAAAATATATATAAAATGTTCCCAATCTGAAAAATGCCAACAACAAATGTCTATTATACATACACACCAAGATGTAATAAAAGTGTGCCAACTGAGAGTTCCTCAGAATTTATACGGCTGGATGTTCAGTACAGAAAAGGGAGAAAAGTAGAGACAGACAGGGGGTGTGAGGGGGGGGGAGTTTCAGCGCATAATAGAGGAATTCCCAGCCTGTAGTTTCTAGAGGCTTAATTGATGGTATTGGGTATAAAATGGATTTGAGGATGCAACAAAGGCTAGGGGGATAGAGGAAATGGGGAAAAAATGGCCACTCTCTCGTTGAGCATATAGAAGCTAGCAGGTATTCAGTTTCCTTCCCCGCACAAACCTGACCGCGCAGCTCGCTAATAAAGCAGACAGCAGAAAGGGAAAGATGGTCATTAAGGATGGGGGAGTCTGGAGGTTGAAGACTCATCCATGCAGCCCACCCATCTTTGTCCCCCGACTGAAGACAGCTCTGAGCCTGATGGCAGCCATTTCCATGCACATTCCTTGACGAAGGATTGATGGGGTATCTTTGAAAGGAAATCGCACAGGCTTCAGAATCCAGCGGTTCCGCTTCAGCTTCACCCACCAGCGTACAAAAGGGGAGCAAAAACAGATCCATATTTTAAAATCGACAGGCTCAAACGGAGGGCCTTGCTGGGGCCGGCGTCCCGCGTCCTGCCCCAAAGTGAGCGAGTGCATGTGTTACTTGAGCCACTTGAAAGGGCTTTGGCGAGCGGGCGCCAGCTCCGGGGAGACCCGTTTCCTCCCCGGGGGGGTCCAGACCCCCCGAGAGGGACCCGATCCCCTCGGCCAGCCCGCCATCCCCACGAGGACTTTTTAACTGGGGGGAAAGGGGCCCAGGTTTGGAAGAGGCCGGCGCGCCGAGCGGGAAGCGGCCGCCTTGGCGCGTCCTTGGCTGCCGCGCCCGGCCCCCTGCCGCCCGCAGCCGGCGGCCCCGGCCCCGAGGAGACCCTGCGCGTCCCTTTGCCCGGGGGGCGGCGGGCCGGGGCGGCGGGGCGGCGGGGCCGGGGCCGCTTTTGTGGCGGGCAAGAAACACAAAGTGGCCCGCAGCGCGGCCATGTCTGGCGGCGGGAGAGCCCGGGCGCAGGAGCGCACCAATCAGCGCGCACCGCCGCCCCTATAAAGAGCAGGCGGCCGCCGCGCTCCGGCTCAGACTTTACTGGCCGGCTCTCGCAGAGGGAGCCCCCCGCCGCCACACCACCACCACCACCACCACCACCACCACCAGCAGCAGCAGCAGCAGCAGCAGCAGCAGCAGCAGCAGCTCCTCCCGCCGCGCCGCCCCGCGCCGCCCGCAGCAGCAGCAGCCATGTCGGAGACGGCCCCCGAAGCGCCCGCTCCCGCCGCGCCGGCCGCCAAGGCGCCGGCCAAGAAGGCCAAGAAGGCGGCGGCGGCGGCGGCGGCCTCCAAGCCGCGCAAGGCGTCGTGCCCCAGCGTGACCGAGCTGCTGACCAAGGCGGTGGCCGCCTCCAAGGAGCGCCACGGCGTGTCCCTGGCGGCGCTCAAGAAGGCGCTGGCGGCCGCCGGCTACGACGTGGACAAGAACAACAGCCGCATCAAGCTGGGCCTCAAGAGCCTCGTGGGCAAAGGCACGCTGCTGCAGACCAAGGGCACCGGCGCCTCGGGCTCCTTCAAGCTCAACAAGAAGCAGGCCGACGGCGCCAAGGACAAGGGCGCCGCCGCCGCCGCCGCCAAGAAGAAGCCCGCCGCCGCCGCCGCCAAGGCCAAGAAGCCGGCCGCCAAGAAGCCCTCCGCCGCCGCCGCCAAGAAGGCCAAGAAGCCGGCCGCCAAGAAGAGCCCCAAGAAAGCGGCCGCCAAGAAGCCCGCCGCCAAGAAAGCGGCCGCCGCCAAGAGCCCCAAGAAAGCCAAGCCCGCCGCCAAGCCCAAGAAGGCCGCCAAGAGCCCGGCCAAGCCCAAGGCGGTCAAGGCCAAGCCCAAAGCCAAGCCCAAGACGCCCAAGGCCAAAGTGGCCAAGCCCAAGAAGGCCGCGCCCAAGAAGAAGTGAAGGGCTTTTGCCTTTTCTTCGGCTGGGGCGGCGCCACAGACTTTTATCCCAAAGGCTCTTTTCAGAGCCACCCACAACCTCCTCGAAAGAGCTGAGTCCCTCTGAAAGGTTTTAATTCTCCCCTTAACGTGTCCGCAGTTCCAAACGGATAGCCCGGTGTTGGTCTGAGCCCAGCAGCACCTTAACAATCAACAGGGTTTCCCGGACCTTTATCTTCCAGCCAGAACGAGGGAGGGGTGTTCTATCAATTACAAATAAAGGGGGAGTCAGGTTGCAAAATTTCCTCCAGAATGATTAGAACAGGGGGAGGAGGCAAAAAAAAAAAACACCCTAAAACCCCCAACCCTTTTATAAAACCACAGTAAATGTATGCACACGGGAGGTTTTGCCTTGGATTTGCGGCTCTAAATGAATATTTTCCCCACCCGAATTCTTAAAACCCTGCATGGGGGCTTATTGTTGAGTTTAAATGGAGGAAATGTGCATCTAAATAAAGACTGACAAATCCAAAGCAAAACCTCCCATGCATAAATGGCCTAAATCTAGTATGTTCGTGGTCAAAAGCCCAGCCCAGTTGTGTTCCAAGATTTCGCGGCAAAGAATAGAGCTGAACTCTAAGTCACAACTGAGTTATGGCGACCCCGTAGGGTTTTCAAAGCAAGAAACATTCAGGGGTGGTTTGCCATTGCTTGCCTCTGCGTGGGCTGAGAGTTTTGAGATAGAACCATGACTACCCCAAAGTCACCCAGCAAGCTTCATGTAGAGGAGCGGGGAATCTAACCTGGGCTGTTTAAAAGTCCTCCCTCTTAACCACGCTGGAGTATGGGCAAGAAGCCACGGGAGGTTTTGCCTTGGGTGTGCCCCGCTCTAGATGCACATTTCTCCCAGCCAAATGTGCATCTAGAGCGGCACATCCAAGGCAAAACCTCCCGTGGCTTCTCGCCGTTAGACAAAGAAAAACCAGAGCAGTTTTCATCCTCACACTAGGTGTGTTCCAGCACTTTCAAACGAAAATATAGTGGCTCTTAAAAGAGCCTTTGGGTTATAGATGGGATGTTACGATCACTTGGTGGGGGAGGGGAGAGAAGCTCCTTAAGCCCTCTCCCCGCGGATGCGCCTGGCGAGCTGGATGTCCTTGGGCATGATGGTGACGCGCTTGGCGTGGATGGCGCACAGGTTGGTGTCTTCGAAGAGCCCCACCAGGTAGGCTTCGCTGGCCTCCTGCAGGGCCATGACGGCCGAGCTCTGGAAGCGCAGGTCGGTCTTGAAGTCCTGCGCGATCTCGCGCACCAGGCGCTGGAAAGGCAGCTTGCGGATCAGCAGCTCGGTGGACTTCTGGTAGCGCCGGATTTCTCGCAGCGCCACGGTGCCCGGGCGGTAGCGGTGCGGCTTCTTCACGCCGCCCGTCGCCGGGGCGCTCTTGCGCGCCGCTTTGGTGGCCAGCTGCTTGCGGGGCGCTTTCCCGCCGGTGGACTTACGAGCTGTCTGCTTGGTTCTTGCCATTCTCACGACAGAGTCACCAAACTCCTCTCAAGCGACCAACAAAGTAAAATGAGACCGGACGGGCCGCTGAAGGTTATTTATATCCCGCTCCCCCTTCCCTGATTGGCTGAAAGAGGAAATGTAAAACTGTTTTGAAAAAGTTCCCGGGCTGCACAACGATTGGGCAAACACGGCCCCCCACCTCCAATCGCCAATCGCTCGTGTTTGCTCCCGACCAATGAAACGATAGTCTCAGGGCAGCATTCATCCCCATTGAAAGCGTTTTTTGTTTCTTTGCAAGGTTTTGTTTCTGCTGACAAAGGAAAGCGGTTGCTTGAGATTCATCTCGTGGAGACAAGTCGTGAAAGGCATTATTAGTATGCAAGTCTGTTGCCAACTGGACGGGTGGGAAGAGCATTTATAAAAAAAGAGCGGAACTCTTCATGTATCACTCAAACTTAACTGGGAAATAATGCAAAATCATGGCAGACTATTGATGAGTAACAGGAGAGCATTGGGATATGATAGCACAGAATTTTAGTTTCATGTGGGTAGCCTTTCTAGTCTGTAGAACAGCAAGATATGAGCCTGATAGCACCTTAAAGATCAACTGGATTTCCTGAGTATAAAATGAGTATAAGCTTTCGAGAGTCAAAACTCCCTTCATCTGAGTAATTTGTCTTACCCTGAGCTTCAGCTATTACTTTAAAACCAGAGTTTTGGTGATGATATGCCGGAGACCCTGGACAAATCACGGGATTTCCACCCTCAAGTGGACTGAGCTCCCATGTTATGGTTGTAGCTGAATTTGTAATTTAAGGTAGGGGTTTGTTTGTTTGTTTTGCTCTTTCATGGGATGTACTAGGCTTAAAGATCTTACTGGAAAATCCATTCCACTTTTTATTTGCAACTCTTTTTGTGCTGTAATGTATTTCAGTGAAGCCCATGCTAATCCATGGACTCCAGTTTCCCATGATCTTCAATGGGCTGTGCAGCCCCTCCCACAGTCTCTAATTGGCTAGCCTGTCATTCGTTTTATTACATCCCCTCTTTCATGTCAGTTTCAGAAATTCAGGTGTACCTTTCAAATTAAATATTGTAAATATTTTTTTTAAAAAAATTGATTGTCCTCCCATTAAAATGAGATCGATAGAACCCGCATATTTTCCCACCTACAAGAAAACATCCCTATGAGGTTTCGCAAAGACTGAAGGAGACAGGACAGAAATAAATTCCCGGTGGTTGGTTGGTTGATTAAAGAGAAGTTCTTGCAGCGAATGGGCTGGTTCAAAGGGGCGGGGCGGAAATGAGTGACCGCCGCCTTCCTGTTTTCACTCAGGTCCGACTCAGTACTATAAAAGCTGGCCGCGGAGCTCAGTTGCCCAGACGTCTGTTTTTTTGTTGGTTGTTTCGAGGAGGAGACCGGAAGCGTTGCAGCCATGTCTGGTCGCGGAAAGGGAGGCAAAGGACTCGGAAAAGGGGGCGCGAAGAGGCACCGGAAGGTCCTTCGCGACAACATCCAAGGCATTACCAAGCCGGCTATTCGGCGCTTGGCTCGTCGCGGAGGCGTGAAGCGGATTTCTGGCTTGATCTACGAGGAGACTCGCGGGGTCCTGAAGGTGTTCTTGGAGAACGTGATCCGGGATGCCGTGACTTACACCGAGCACGCCAAGAGGAAGACGGTGACCGCTATGGATGTTGTGTACGCGCTGAAGCGCCAGGGCCGTACTCTCTACGGTTTTGGGGGCTAATTGCCCTGTACCCGGTTCTCACGTAAACAGAAAAGGCTCTTTTCAGAGCCACCCATATTTTCCGGAAAAGAACTGATTTTGTTGCTCCTTGGCCATGATAAAATGTTTCTAATAAAACCCAGATAGGATTTCCAGTTCAATTGTGCTCTATTTGTAGATCTTCATGGTTTTTGTGCAAGCCTCAGCCTTTGTTCTTTTTCACCAACATGTCTGGGTCCCAACGCTTTAGCCTTGATAATTAATAAATAAAATTCCTGATGGGAGTATATTCTCATGTAAAGATTATTGTTAAGGGAGGACACACGAACACATGAAGCTGCCTTATACTGAATCAGACCCTTGGTCCATCAAATTCAGTGTTGTCTACCCAGACCGGCAGCAGCTCTCCAGGGTCTCCAGGCAGGGGTCTTTCCCATCACCTACTTGCCTGGTCCCTTTAACTGGAGATGCTGGGGATTGAACCTGGGACCTTCTGCATGCCAGGCAGAGGCTCTACCACTGAGCCACAGCCCTGGGGAGGGGGTGTGGCTCAGTGGTAGGGCCTCTGCTTGGCATGCAGAAGGTCCCAGGTTCAATCCCCGGCAGGACCTGAATATGTAGCTCTTGGTTGGCTGTCTTTTGTTCTAATGCTACAAGGAAGTAGCTGAATGATTTTGGTATCACTTTGTAGCAACTAAAGGAAGAGTTGCTACTTTGTAATGTATCAGACCAGTTCTACTTCTTGGATCATGTTACTTTATTGCAGAAAGTGGCCAGATTTTTTTATATGTCTGTTCTGCCTTCTTGCTAAGAACACGTAGTGAAAATGAAACAGCTCTTTTCCCAAGTAATTTTCTGTAATGCTTTTTCCTTGTTTTGATGCTAAAGCCTTCATTTTCTACAGCCTGTTGTTGTTTTGCATTCTCTCCCCCCACACACACACACCGTTTTCAAGCTTTATTTCATGCTGGGTTCACTTCATAAATACATGGGAACATAAACACATGGGGGGGGGGCTTTGTTGCCCGTGAACAAAGAAACCAGATGCAGCATAGAAAAAAGGCGTCTCCTAAGGTCTGACCAATCACATCACAACGCGGGAAGTTTAAATTTGCTACACTCCCTCCCTACGTCACTACCTTTAGATTAATCAGGCACCTCCAATCTTCTAACCCTTTTCTTTCATAGTTATACTGATGTGAATAACCAAGTTTTTGCAAATCTTTCAATGCATGTAGAAAGTAAAATAGTTTATTTCGGGATTCATTGCTCTTGTAGAGCGAGAGAAGATATAGTTTCTTGGAACATCCCTTTTCCTGAAGAATTGTTTAGTGTCAGTTGTACAGAGACGGCCCCAGATTGTATAAAAGACATTAGTAGTGATACCAATTTTAGAAGGAGGGCCTAGCCCTATTTTTGGGTAGGGGAGAGAGAGCAAGCTTTGATAGGGTTCACTCCAGAAAGGACATTTAGGCATGAAAAATCGCGACTGTCCTTTGAAGTTGTTATACTGATTTTTTATTGGTTGATTTAAAATTGCACTCTAGCTCAGTCATTGGTTAGACCTCCCGCGTGGAATGGAACGCCGCCGCCCCCCTTTTTTTAATCTCTGTGGTTTCCACTCTGGTCGGACTCGGAACTATATAATCATCTGTTCACCGCTCTTTTTCCTTGATCCGTCCTGCTGATACGTTGAGTGCAGTTAGTTCATCGGGAGAGGGAAATGTCTGGTCGCGGAAAGGGTGGTAAAGGTTTGGGGAAGGGGGGAGCCAAGAGGCATCGTAAAGTCCTTCGAGATAATATCCAAGGTATTACCAAGCCTGCCATCCGTCGCCTGGCTCGTCGGGGAGGCGTCAAGCGCATCTCGGGGTTGATCTATGAAGAAACACGCGGCGTGCTGAAGGTTTTCCTGGAGAACGTGATCCGAGATGCTGTGACCTACACCGAGCACGCCAAGAGGAAGACAGTGACTGCTATGGACGTCGTCTACGCTCTCAAGCGGCAGGGGCGCACCCTGTATGGGTTTGGAGGCTGAAAGAGTTCACAGCCTTAAATTCACACTCACAACTCAAAAAGGCCCTTTTCAGGGCCACCTACTTGCACCTGGAAAGAGCTGTTTTCTTTTAGTGCAGCGCTGTGCAGCTGTTTCATGTTTGATTTCTTTTGGTGAAGTTTGATTAAAGTTGGGGGAAGGATTTAATGCTAAAATACTTATTCCTGGGGCTTGCAGGGCCGGCATAGTGTAACACAGGGCTTCTTAAACCTTTTCCACTCGCAACCCCTTTTTGCCTGAGAAATGTTTACATGACCCCGGCATATAGGTATATAAAATAGGTATACAGATCAAACATTTACTGATAATAAATCATGAAGAATTTTATTTTAATTTTTTTAAAAAAAATCATGACCCCCACATTGTTACGTGACCCCATACAGGGTCGCGACCCACAGTTTAAGAAGCTTTGATCTAATGGAGAAGATGCAGTACAGGGAGAAAGAAAGGAACAAAACTACCCTTTTTCTCTTCTGCCAGTGAAGCTAGATTTGTAACCCTTTTCACTGCAGAGATATAAGGAGAGCCCTTTTTAATGAAAGCTGGGAATTAGGAGGGACGCATAGACGTTGGCAATAGATTTCTTGACCACTAGAGCATTATTCTGTGGGAGCAATTACTGATCTCCCCCCCCCCAAGTCTGGCCATCGTCCTCTGGTGGTGCAGTGGGGGAAATGGCAGCCACAAAGGACTGAACGAAGGGAAATGGCATGGAGTCTGCTGGATGCTGAGTGCACCTACCCATCCAGACCTACCATCCAGGCTACCTGAGAACATACTAGAACTGTGACCCCCCCAAAAAAATTTTTTTTGGAGAAAAGCTGGTTTGGGAAGAGTGAACAGGGACAAGAGGAAGGAGTTGGTTTTTATATGCCAACTTTCTCTACCACTTAAGGGAGACTCAAAAAGGCTTACAATCACCTTCCCCTCCCCACAACAGACACCCTGTGAGGTAGGTGAGGCTGAGAGAGCATGACTTGCCCAAGGTCACCCAGCTGGCTTCGCGTGGAGGAGTGGGGAAACAAATCCAGTTCACCAGATTAGCCTCCGCCGCTCATGTGGAGGAGTGGGGAATCAAACCCGGTTCTCCAGATCAGAGTCCACTGCTCCAAACCACCGCTCTTAACCACTACACCACGTATGGCCATGATACTTACAAGTATAACCTCCATGTTCAGGAGCAGTATAGCTTTCTCAGATGGTAAGGACAAAAGGAACAGAGGGTGGCTGTGTTGTTGTTTTTAAACTCTAAATGCTCTCCCGTTTTAACATATAAATCTAATGCCTCTATCTCTGACATAATGCCTTTTTTATTAAGTGACAGGGATCCCAAGGCTACATAGTCAGTGGCAAGATTTATTTCAGCCCTTCTATCCCTCAAACGTTAGATTTATGCTGCTTGAGATCAATGGAACAAAGAGCTTCTAAGGGATGAAGGTAAACTCTAAATGATCCCGTGGCAACTTAAAGACTAACACATCTATTATGGCATATGTTTTTACGATCCAGGGCCCACTTTGACAGATATATTATTTTATCCTCAGTTCACAAGCTTTATGAAGTTTTTACATCCTCACATAGACATGCCAGGAGATAGGTATTTTACATTAGATTGCAACCAAATATCAATGCTTCCTGCACCCAAAGTGAATTTAACAAAAACTGTTGCCACGATAAATCTTTGAGGTGCTACAATACTCTTGGTTGTTCCAGTTTCAGCAGAATGCTGCTCCATGGAAGTCATTGCTTTGTCTTGCGTGTGGATTTATTTGGGGCATATATTGGAGTCAGAATGCCTGAGCACAATGGTGTGTGTGTGGGGGAAGTCTGAGCCCAGTCTTCTCTCATTTAATTGCATATAACAGGCAATGCGGCCTTCACAATGAGGCTTTTCCCATCACAGAGCAGAAGCTGTGCAGGTTAAGAGTGGCGGGCTCTAATCTGGAGAACCGGGTTTGATTCCCCACTCCTCCACATTAAGCCTTGGGCCAGTCACAGTTCTCTCTGAACTCTCTCAGGCCAGGCAGAGAGGTGGGTTTCCTGCATCTCAGGAATATGAGCCATTATTTCCCAATGCCTGTAGTTGCAGACAGTGGTGGACTGGGTCTAAAAATATTGGTTGCCTGGAGACAAAGGGTCCCCACCCACTACTATAAGGCTATCATTTAATGTTTATTTTTTTAACATATTGTCTAATGTTCAAGGGCCCCCGCTTCATCAGGGGCCCACAGGGCCCACTTGCCATCGGGCAAGCTGACACCCTGGCCAGTCCGCCACTGGTTGCAGACAGGCGCAAGTGTTGAATTATAAATTTCAGAATAAAAGAGACTTGCTATATTTCATATTTGCTCAGGGGGAGAAGGCCTCTGTGGCTGGACAGAAAGCAGAAAAGGATGGAGGAGGGGAGGGAGAGGCAAACCACCTCTGAACCTCTTAGAATCATAGAATCACAGAGTCAGAAGGGACCACCAGGGTCATCTAGTCCAACCCCCTGCACAATGCAGGAGATTCACAATTACCTTCCCCCCCACACACACACTTTTGCACTGAAATCCCTAGGGGGTCACCATAAGCAGCTGTGACTTGATGACCCTTTACACACACACACACACACACACACACACACACACACACACACACACACACAATTTTTCAGCAAAGCACAGAAATCTTCTGACTGCTTCAGCTGCCTAAGCTTGCGAGCAACAGGCAGAGTGGGTAGCGAGAAACTGGGCAATTATGCTTTTAAGGCTGTGATCCTGTGTGTTCTGAACAGGAATAAGCCCTGCCAGAACCCTGTGGGACTTACTTCTGAGTAAGCATATGCAAAGGATCGGTCTGCATGGCTGCAAGAAAGAGCCCCTCCCCCCCAAAAAAAACCCAATTTGAGAGAGACAGAGAGACAGAGAAGGAAAGGTACGCATGGGAAGAGTTAATGTGGTCCGTTTAAATTGTATAAACTGTCTATGAATAATATATTCCATAGTTTTAGGGCACTTTCTCATAGCCCAAATAATGCACTTTCAATCCACTTTCACTGCAATTTAAGGATCGTTTGCAAGTGGATTTTGCCAGTTCACACAGTAAAATCCACTTTCAAAGTGCATTGAAAGTGGATTGAAAATGCATTATTTGTGGGGGCTGTGTGAAAGTGCCCTGTTACTGTATATTCTCCGATTTTGATTCTGTATTTGACATGAATGTTTTTAATGGCATTTGCCGTATTAATAAATGAACCTGGGTTCACGTGGAAATGGCATTCCTTTGGGGCAGAGAGAGAACAAAGGCTATGGGGCGGGGGGAGAGCGGGAGGGACCAACCAGAAAGGTTTCACATCGTCGGCCCAATCAACCCCGAGCCCGGGAAATTCAAAAACTGCAAACGGCTAGCTCTCGACTCTCAGCCAATGGGACGAGGGGAAGGTACATATAAAGGGCCAGAAGAGCGGGTCTGCGATTCACTGTTCAGACCTGGCTACGGAGAGGAAGGTTTTGGAGAGGGCTCCTGGTTTGCTGCGGAAATGGCAAGAACGAAGCAGACAGCTCGTAAGTCCACCGGCGGGAAAGCGCCCCGCAAGCAGCTGGCCACCAAAGCGGCGCGCAAGAGCGCCCCGGCGACGGGCGGCGTGAAGAAGCCGCACCGCTACCGCCCGGGCACCGTGGCGCTGCGAGAAATCCGGCGCTACCAGAAGTCCACCGAGCTGCTGATCCGCAAGCTGCCTTTCCAGCGCCTGGTGCGCGAGATCGCGCAGGACTTCAAGACCGACCTGCGCTTCCAGAGCTCGGCCGTCATGGCCCTGCAGGAGGCCAGCGAAGCCTACCTGGTGGGGCTCTTCGAGGACACCAACCTGTGCGCCATCCACGCCAAGCGCGTCACCATCATGCCCAAGGACATCCAGCTCGCCAGGCGCATCCGCGGGGAGAGGGCTTAAACCCAAGTTTGCAGAACCCCACGGACATCTCAAAACAACCCAAAGGCTCTTTTAAGAGCCACCATCTTTTCACTTTAAAAGAGCTCGCCTTTGCTACATATCTTTATTTTGCTTTAGGTGGGTAGATCGGGAAGTATGGGTATCGCCTTAAAAAATGGGTAGCCGCTGTTGATTTCAAAAGCTCTCAAGCAATGTAAACTTTTATCTTTTAATTCAGTGCATGGATTAGTTAGGTTACCTGTGAAGTACCCGCAAAAAGGACAGGAATAAGGTAAGTTTGGGGGGCGTTTCGGAAACGCAAGCAACCGGAAAGGGAAGGAGACTAGTTCACACACTATATACACGGAGTTTCGGTAACAGTAAATTCTAATATGTTTTAAGTGCCCGCTGTATCCGTGGATTATATATATGTGTAAACCGCCGTCAAAAGTCGCAGCCGGTTTTTGGCGACCTCATGGGGTTTTTAAGGCAAGAAATGGGGCTTCGCCACCCTGGGTTTCTTCGGTGTTCTCCCATATAAGTAGTACCCAGGACCGACCATGCTTGGCTTCTAACACCCAGGGCATGACCATGCTGTTTCTGTTAAAATACCAGTAGGGGAGTTGTGGGCAGATTGATCAGCCAAATAATAAGAGTTGTTTTTTTATATGCTGACTTTCTCTACCACTTAAGGGAGAATTCAAACCGGCTTACAATCGTCTTCCCCTCCCCACAACAGGACACCCTGTGAGGTAGATGAGGCTGAGAGGGCTGTAAGAGAGCTGTGGCTAGCCCAAGGTCCCCCAGCTGGCTTCATGTGCAGGAGTGGGGAAACAAATCCAGTTCACCAGATTAGCCTCCGCCGCTCATGTGGAGGGGTGAGGAATCAAACCCAGTCCTCCAGACCAGACTCCACCGCTCCAAAACGCAAACGTCTCTGTTACTGACAGTTGTCGAACCCTTTCCCCAATTTGCATCTGGTCATTTCACTGCACAAATAAACCTGGTTTGGAGACCCGTTTTGTCTTGTTCCGTGAAGTGCTGAGCGCGCTATAGACAGTATCAAGAGTTAGTTGTTGGGTCCGGTCGTCACTGGGTTAGGAGGAAGAGGGAGGGATTTTTAATCGGAGATGCCAGGATTGCTGTGTAGGATTAACTTTAAATAATCCCAAACTACATATTGGAGACGACCTCACGCATTAAGAGGGACTCAGCTCTCTCGAGGAGGTTGTGGGTGGCTCTGAAAAGAGCCTTTGGGATAAAAGTCTGTGGCGCCGCCCCAGCCGAAGAAAAGGCAAAAGCCCTTCACTTCTTCTTGGGCGCGGCCTTCTTGGGCTTGGCCACTTTGGCCTTGGGCGTCTTGGGCTTGGCTTTGGGCTTGGCCTTGACCGCCTTGGGCTTGGCCGGGCTCTTGGCGGCCTTCTTGGGCTTGGCGGCGGGCTTGGCTTTCTTGGGGCTCTTGGCGGCGGCCGCTTTCTTGGCGGCGGGCTTCTTGGCGGCCGCTTTCTTGGGGCTCTTCTTGGCGGCCGGCTTCTTGGCCTTCTTGGCGGCGGCGGCGGAGGGCTTCTTGGCGGCCGGCTTCTTGGCCTTGGCGGCGGCGGCGGCGGGCTTCTTCTTGGCGGCGGCGGCGGCGGCGCCCTTGTCCTTGGCGCCGTCGGCCTGCTTCTTGTTGAGCTTGAAGGAGCCCGAGGCGCCGGTGCCCTTGGTCTGCAGCAGCGTGCCTTTGCCCACGAGGCTCTTGAGGCCCAGCTTGATGCGGCTGTTGTTCTTGTCCACGTCGTAGCCGGCGGCCGCCAGCGCCTTCTTGAGCGCCGCCAGGGACACGCCGTGGCGCTCCTTGGAGGCGGCCACCGCCTTGGTCAGCAGCTCGGTCACGCTGGGGCACGACGCCTTGCGCGGCTTGGAGGCCGCCGCCGCCGCCGCCGCCTTCTTGGCCTTCTTGGCCGGCGCCTTGGCGGCCGGCGCGGCGGGAGCGGGCGCTTCGGGGGCCGTCTCCGACATGGCTGCTGCTGCTGCGGGCGGCGCGGGGCGGCGCGGCGGGAGGAGCTGCTGCTGCTGCTGCTGCTGCTGCTGCTGCTGCTGCTGGTGGTGGTGGTGGTGGTGGTGGTGGTGGTGTGGCGGCGGGGGGCTCCCTCTGCGAGAGCCGGCCAGTAAAGTCTGAGCCGGAGCGCGGCGGCCGCCTGCTCTTTATAGGGGCGGCGGTGCGCGCTGATTGGTGCGCTCCTGCGCCCGGGCTCTCCCGCCGCCAGACATGGCCGCGCTGCGGGCCACTTTGTGTTTCTTGCCCGCCACAAAAGCGGCCCCGGCCCCGCCGCCCCCGCCGCCCCGGCCCGCCGCCCCCCGGGCAAAGGGACGCGCAGGGTCTCCTCGGGGCCGGGGCCGCCGGCTGCGGGCGGCAGGGGGCCGGGCGCGGCAGCCAAGGACGCGCCAAGGCGGCCGCTTCCCGCTCGGCGCGCCGGCCTCTTCCAAACCTGGGCCCCTTTCCCCCCAGTTAAAAAGTCCTCGTGGGGATGGCGGGCTGGCCGAGGGGATCGGGTCCCTCTCGGGGGGTCTGGACCCCCCCGGGGAGGAAACGGGTCTCCCCGGAGCTGGCGCCCGCTCGCCAAAGCCCTTTCAAGTGGCTCAAGTAACACATGCACTCGCTCACTTTGGGGCAGGACGCGGGACGCCGGCCCCAGCAAGGCCCTCCGTTTGAGCCTGTCGATTTTAAAATATGGATCTGTTTTTGCTCCCCTTTTGTACGCTGGTGGGTGAAGCTGAAGCGGAACCGCTGGATTCTGAAGCCTGTGCGATTTCCTTTCAAAGATACCCCATCAATCCTTCGTCAAGGAATGTGCATGGAAATGGCTGCCATCAGGCTCAGAGCTGTCTTCAGTCGGGGGACAAAGATGGGTGGGCTGCATGGATGAGTCTTCAACCTCCAGACTCCCCCATCCTTAATTACCATCTTTCCCTTTCTGCTGTCTGCTTTATTAGCGAGCTGCGTGGTCAGGTTTGTGCGGGGAAGGAAACTGAATACCTGCTAGCTTCTATATGCTCAACGAGAGAGTGGCCATTTTTTCCCCATTTCCTCTATCCCCCTAGCCTTTGTTGCATCCTCAAATCCATTTTATACCCAATACCATCAATTAAGCCTCTAGAAACTACAGGCTGGGAATTCCTCTATTATGCGATGAAACCCCCCCCCTCCTCACACCCCCTGTCTGTCTCCAGTTTTCTCCCTTTTCTGTACTGAACATCCAGCCGGATAAATTCTGAGGAACTCTCAGGGTGGCACACACCTCAAAGGGAACCCGGACTGGCCAAGGGGACCAGGTCACTCTTGGGGGTCTGGACCCCCATGAGGAAACGTGTCTCCCCGGAGCTGTCGTTAGCTGGCCAAAGCCCTTTAAAATAGCTCAAGTGACATGCATTCGGTCATTTTGGGACAGGGCGCCGGACGCCTTCCCCATAAAGGCCCTTCGTTTTAGACTATAAAAATTGGTTTAAAAAATAATTATTATCCTCTCATCCCTGCTTTGATTTAGAATCAAATTTAAGGGATGTCCATTAATTACAACATTGAAGGAATGGGCTATATTCCTTCTCAACTAGATGCTATTGATTATATTGGTTCTTATGAGCTGTAACGCTGCAAACTGGAAAACGTTTTATGGAGTCTCTCTTCTCTGATCTTCCCTGTCTTATTTTTCATCATGAAGTGTTTTCATTGCTGTGCTTGTAAGGGGAAAGCTTCAGCAGCCAGTGCCGTTTAAAATGTAGCTCATTCATTTCCGCAGTTGTTTAATGTTATAAAGACAGCCTGCCCAGGGTGGCAGCGAAAGGCAACAGGATTCTTGTGGCTGGTACTTAACGACTCTTCTGCTTTGGTTCTATTATAAACTTTTGTGGACTAGAAGTGGACTCTAGTCCTCAAAAGTTTGGTCAGTATTAAAAACTTGTCAGTTAGACACAATGTCTGCCTCTAGAGTCTAGAGGCATCTAACTGCATATTGCCTGAAATCTTAAAATACTTTTTGATCTGGGAGTAAAAGTCCCACTGAATAAATGTGAAATAAGATAGAGCCACCCTTAACATCACACTCTCAAACATGAGCAAAGAACTGCAAAGTAAGGGTGCCGATTTGAGACAAGAGCAGTCACTGTGTTTTTTTTTTTTTTGAAAGAGGCTGTTCTCTGGCATTGCTTGATGAAAGCAAAAAACAGCTCCTACCTCTGCAACTTTGGGCTTCTTGAGTGTTGCAAAATAATAATAATAATAATAATAATAATAATAATACACAATAATCTACATTAATAATCCTCCTCTTTAGGCTAATCATTCCCAGATCCATGGCTACTAGTCAAAATGAATACTAGTCATGATGCATACCCATTCTTTCTAGTATAAGAGGAGCATACCTATTATATTAGGTGCTGCAGAACTCAGCCAGGATGCTGCTGCAGTCATCTTGTTTGTGGGCTTCCTAGAGGCACCTGGTTGGCCACTGTGTGAACAGACTGCTGGACTTGACAGGCCTTGGTCTGATCCAGCATGGCTTTTCTTATGTCCCATGTTCAATTGCCAGTGTCTCCAGTTATAAGAACTATGTAATAGAAATGTGAAAGACCTCTTCCTGAGAACTTGGAGAGCCGCTGCCATACAGAGTAGACAATACTGACTTTTGTGCACCAATGTTCTGACTCCGAAGAATGCTGCTTTATGTCTTCATATGACTAGCAGAATTGAATGGGAAAGCTCTTATGGCTTCCTGGGCTTTGAGATGGATGTTGAGGATCAAACCACATTTCACACATGCAGTAGTGGGTAGAGAGTTGGACTAGGATCTGGGTGACTCAGGTTTGAATCCCCAGTCTGCCATGGAAGCTTGCTGGGTAATCTTGGGCCAGTCATGCACTCTGAGGAGGACAAACCGATCATCTTGGTCACTAGAGTTGCCAACCTCCAAGAGGCACCTGGAGATCTGCTAATCACAGGTGATCTTCAGACAACCAAGATCAGTTCCCTGGAGAAAATGGCAGTTTTGGAATGTGGACTCTATGGCATTATACCCTGTTGAGGTCACTCCCCTCCCCAAACCCTGCCCTCTCCAGGCTCCTCCCCAAAATATCAAGGTATTTGCTAACCCAGAGTTGGCAACCCCAATGGCCACAGGGACTTTTGCTGGTGGGTCTTCACCCACACCTGGGCAGGGCCATGCCAATGGCAGAAAGGTGGTGTGTGGCCTGCCCAAGCAGGCAAGCTGTTTCTTCCTCCCTCCTTTGAGGGGCGGGCCCCTTTTCCAGGGCTGTTTTTCCACCCCTCACATACCTCACAGGGATGTTGTGAGATAAAAATGGAGAAGGATGTAAGGTGCTTTGGATCACCAGTGGGGACTGGGGAGAAAAGCAAGGTATAAATGATGTAAGTAAATAACTAAGAGCCCCATGGCACAGAGTGGTAAGCTGCAGTACTGCAGTCCAAAGCTCTGCTCACAGCCTGAGTTCGATCCCTAGGGAAGTCAGTTTCAGGAAGCCGGCTTAAGGTTGACTCAGCCTTCCATCCTTCCAAGGTCGGTAAAATGAGTACCCAGCTTGCTTGGGGTAAAGTGTAGATGACTGGAGAAGGCACCAACAAACCACCCCGTAAACAAAGTCTGCCTAGGAAACGTTGGTATATGACATCACCCCATGGGTCAGTAATGACCCGGGGTTTGCACCGGGGCCTACCTTTACTCTTTAAGCAAATAACTAAGCCAGTTCTCAACTCTCTGTCACACATCAGAGTGACCAGCAAACCAAATCTAGCACAGATTTGTGGCCATCATCCTCTAATACCGTGTGGCTCACTGACACGTACTCACTTGCATGGGTCACTTGCATGGCTCCCAGCGCCTCTCTGTATATAACCGATGGAAATTTTACTAATAGGGGTGTAATAGTTGAAGAGTCCACTAAGCGGCAGTAAGAAGCAAGACTTTAATGGTCACGGCTCCTGTTCCCTGCTAGTCCCTTGGACAAGACTGTATTAACCGTCAGCTCTCTTTTGTAGTTGTTCAGTTCAAGAAATTATTGAGCATCGTATGCATTTAAGTATAATAGAAAGGAGCTAGCAGTAAGTGGTGGAGTATGTTGGAAGGCTGAAGAAGTTCAGATTATGCTGTTAAGCCACAGTAATGTAATTTAATCCTTTTGTGTTTCAGGCAAAAATAAATTTAGTGTAGGGTTGCCAGCTCCGGGTTGGTAAATACCTGTAGGTTTTTGGGGCAGAGCCTGAGGAGGGTGGAGTTTGGGGAGGGGAGGGACTTAAATGCCATAGAGTCTAATGGCCAAAGCAGCCATTTCCCCCAGGTGAATTGATCTCTATCGGCTGGAGATCAGTTGTAATAGTGGGAGAACTCCAGCTACTACCTGGAGGTTGGCAACCCTAGTTTAGTGGGAAGGAAGGGGGAAAGAGGGAGAATATGAGGTGAAAGGAGAGAGGCCTGCATGAAATGAAGGGATGTTTGTAGGAGAGAGATTCCAGGCGGGCCGTTGTGTTGGACTGCCAGAGCAAAAATAAATACAATAAATAAAAAATAACCAAGCTGGAGTCTTATGGCACCTCAAAGACTAAGACACTTTTATTGTGACATACAGCCTGCTTCATCAACTGTATGAGAAGATCCTCACCTTGGTAGATATATGACAATTATCAAAAGAGAAAAATAATGAACAGCAAGATCAAATGGGGAATGAAAAATATTAGAGCAGGGTGTAACATTCTTACGGGCAACAGAAATGCAATCAAGGTAAGCACGGTGGGTTGGATCCAACCAGCTTTTCTGCTGGTGGAAAGGGGAGGTCCCCTTTTGCCACCAAAAAGACCAGCGTGGTGTAGTGGTTAAGAGCGGCAGACTCTAATCTGGGGTTGATTTCCCCACTCCTGCACATAAAGCCTGCTGGGGTGACCTTGGGCCAGTCACAGTTCTCTCCAAACTCTCTCAGCCTCACCTACCTCACAAGGTGTCTGTTGTGGGGAGAGGAAGGGAAGGCAAGCTGCTTTGAGACTCCTTAAAGGTAGAGAAAAGCGGGGTATAAAAACCAACTCTTCTATGCTGGAGACTGTGTAACTTGCATGGGGGGAAAGTCACATGGAGATAGGATGTAGCTAGGAGGGGAATCAAGTGTAAAGCTGGCAGGATCCTACCCAATGACTACTCACAGTAGCAGTAATCAATGACAGCACTAGTTCATCCTAGTTTTCCTAAGCTGATTAACAATTGTGATAGCTGAGAGATGACTGGTCTTTGTTCAAGCCTTGGGAAGCACATTAAGATCTCTCAATGGACTCTAATTGTAGGAGAGAGAGCAAGGATGACAGACTCCCCCAAAGCATGGAAGGGAAAAGTTTTGTGTTTTTTTGAGCCACCAACTGGAAATGGGACACCCTAGGAAGACACTTGATACCACGGGAACTATAAGGAAATTGTAGTTCTATCATGCTGCTGGTTCCTCTTCTCTCTAGATCAGTAGTTCCCAAACTTTTCGGGCCACCCCCCCCCCTTCGTTCCACAAACTCAGCCCCAGCGCCCCTTACCCTATCCTATAAAAAGCATTATTCGAAATAGGGGTTTGCATGACGCACTAAAGATAAGAACAATAAAATCTCAAAACAGTAACAATTAATTGCACATCTATTCAAAATCGAATTAAAACTTTTTAGTTGAAATTTATTCAACAGAACTGATGGACTTGATCCGGTGGTACCAGCTCTTCAACGTCTGGGGGAAAATTCTGATAGTTTCCACCAATTTGCCAGCATGGTGCCATGTCTTGATCTATTGTTAATTAGTGAACAACACAGTTGAAGGGGGCCACCTCTAGCGCCCCCTGCTGCCCCCTTGCCTCTTAGTGCCCCCTAGATAATCCCACCGCCCCCCAGTGGGTGGTACTGCCCACTTTGGGAACCACTGCTCTAGATCAAGGTGGGAGACATTCGGAGGTGCTCGTGTCTCTGGTCCAGGGCAGGAGCTTCAGGTGAGAGGAAGAAATCCACGCTTGGCGGGCACCACCTGTCCAAGTCCCAGAAGGGCATGCAGGGGTCACGGGAAGAAAGGACCAGACCTCCTGGATCAGAGTCGGGCACAGGGCATTGGGCTACAACGGGAAGGCAAATGTTTGGGTCCCCGCCGTTTCTGTAGGCTGCTGAACTTACATGAGGCTGTGCTTGGAGCTGGAAGTCGCAGGCTAGCAAGCTGGATCCTAAAGGGTCTGGGTTAAACAAGGCCCAGCAGTTGGTTGTGGGCCCCATCTCTTTAGCAATGGGTTCAAACAGTTCGCCAGGATCTGGCATCAGGGCATTGAGGGAGGGGTCCCAGGTGGGGATCTGGTCAGGAGCCACAAAAGCTTCGGCTATGCCCAAGAAGGAGGCAGGAGGGGCCGCGACGGGCCGTGGCACGCTGGGCTCAGGACGTGTCCGGTGGGGTGCCGCAGGGGGTGCCGTGGCTTCCTGGGAGAGGATGGAAGAGGCCAAGCGTCGAGTCGCAGCCTCGATGTCTGCAAAGCTCCTGAGGGAGGAAAGGAAACGAGTGCGAGATTATCTGCTGATGTGAAAGTTAGGGTGGGAAAGGAGGACACCTCAAGCATCATGGAGGGAGTAAAGAAAGGGTTAAAAAAGGAATTAAAAAAGAATAGTTATGCATGTGCTGTCAAGTTCCAACTGATTTATGGCACCCCAGCAGGGGGCTTTCAAGACATGTGAAAAGCAGAGGTGTTTTGCCCTTGCCTTCCTCTGCCGAGCCTTCCTTGGTGGTCTCCCGTCCAAGCACTAATCCTGCTTGCCTTCCTAGATCTGATGAGAGCGGGCTATACCATTAGGGTTGCCAACCTCCAGGTGCGGCCTGGAGACCTCCCGCTGTTACAGTTGATCTCCAGACGATAGAGATCAGTTCCCCTGGAGAAAATGGCCGCTTTGAAGGATGGACTCAGTGGCACTGTACCCTGCTGTGGGACCCTCCCCAAACCCCACCCTCCCTAGGCTCCACCCCACCTGGAACTGGCAACCCTATGTACCATAGAACATCCCACTAGACAAATAACAGTTACATAAAACATGTATCATATAGTGGTTAAGCATATGAACTCGGGAGATCCTGGGTCATATCTCCAAAACCATACACTCACTCAGGGTACCATTCTGAGAGCCAGTGTGGTGTAGTGGTTAAGAGCGGTGGACTCTGATCTGGAGAACCGGGTTTGATTCACCACTCCTCCACATGAACGGCAGAGGCTAATCTGGTGAACCGGGCTGCTTTGCCCACTCCTACACACGAAGCCAGCTGGGTGACCTTGAGCTAGTCACCGCTCTCTCAGCCCCACCTACCTCACAGGGTGTCTGTTGTGAGAAGGGGAAGGGAAGGTGATTGTAAGCCAGTTTGATTCTCCCTTAAGTGGCAGAGAAAGTCGGCATATAAAAACCAACTTTTCTTTTTCCTCTAAGTGGAGTTAAACCCTTTTAATTCCATTTAAGCTTACAAAGGCATAGTGTGGGAGAACTGCTTTCTCCTTTAATTTCTTCCGGATGGTTAGGCCGGGCCTGTGAGTTTCCCTAAAGATGCCCATGTCTCTGAAGCAGTGCATTATGGGACACAGCAGAGTTTCTAACCATTCTCCCTGATAGCAGCACCTCCAATAGCAGGGACCTTCCCACAACACCTGCTCTGAAATTGCTGGTAAGCAAGGAAAACAACCGATCCCGGGGCATCCTTACCTGCAGATCTGGTTCTGTAGAAACCGCCGGTGGTTCACTTTCCTCTTGCTGGGCTGACTCTTGCGGGGCCTCTGTAAAGTGCGGAGGACGTGTGAGGCCGCGGTTGCCACGAAGGTGCACAGGTCACGGCCACACTCATATGTGGCCAGGGGCTGTGGAGAGGCCACGAAAGGCGAGGCCACAGGGCTGCTGTGAGGCATCCTCCGTTCTGCTGGAAGGAGGTCGCACTCTGCAAAGCACAGGGAACAGTTCCGGCAACGCTGCACTGAGTGGCACGGACATTTCAGGCTCCTATCGTTTAATATTAGGGTTGCCAGGTCCCTCTTCATAACCAGCAGGAGGTTTTTGGGGCGGAGCCTGAGGAGGACGGGGTTTGGGGAGGGACTTCAGTGCCATAGGGTCCAATTGCCAAAGCAGCCATTTCCTCCATTTGCACTGATCTCTATTGGCTGGAGATCAGTTGTAATAGCAGGAGATCTCCAGCTAATACCTGGAGGTTGGCAACCCTATTTACTATATTTCTATCCTTGCTGCTCAAAGTCCTTTACAATAAAACAAGCTTGTTACAAACATTCCTTTGATCTCCTCTCCCACCTTGATATCTAATATTAGTCCCAGCTAGGGTTCCCAACCTCCAGGTAATACCTGGAGATCTCTTGCTATTACAGCTGATCTCCAGACAACCAAGATCAGTTCCCCTGGAGGAAATGGCCACTTTGGAAGGTGGACTCTATGGCATTATACCCCACTGAAGTCCTTCCCCTCCCCAAACTCTGCCCTCCTTGGGCTCCAACCCCCAAATCACCAGGAATTTCCCGAACCCAGAGCTGGCAACCAGGGCAGTCTTAACAGCATTATGGGCCCCTGGGCAAACCAGTGTGCTGGGGCCCCTACGACAACCACTCACAGGAATGAAAAGTTTAGTATAGTCTAGACTACTGTGTAGTAGTATTTATTTATGGCAAGTCACTTAACATACACAGATTAGCATAGGGCCCCTATGCTCGTGGGGCCCCCGGGCAAGTGCCCATTGGGCCCATGTGTTAAGATGGCCCTGCTGGCAACCCTAGTCCCAACTGCTGTGTGATGTGGACGGTCTTCAGGCAAAAGCAGGATAGCAAACAGAGGCAGTTGCCAGACCCACTCACCCAACCTTCAAGACCCCCCCCCACTTCAAGACCTCCTCTTGAGGAGTCAAGATTGGGAGGCATGAGGATTGTTGGCAGGTGGAAATCCACACAGTTGTTTGTGATGGAGGGGCAGAGGCTGAGCCACAGGGGAAGGCTGATGAAGTACCTACAAGTTCTTCCGTCTTTATCCGAAAAATGATTTGCTAATGTCCTCTAATGGCATGTGAGTTGTGGGTGGGGGGAGAGGTCCAAAATTTGTCTAAGGAACGCAACACCGTTCAAAATCCTGTTCCTTATTCAGGCTCCATCTGAAATGAATAAGAGGATGCAAAACACACACCCACGTAAACAGCTTCAGCATCCAGTATAAAGTTGTGGTTGTTTTTGATCAGGGATAGAGAGACGTGCAAAACAGAGGGGGCAAGGCCACGATGGTGTAGAAGTTTCAGTGTCAGGCTGGAATCTGGGAGAGCCAGGGTTGAATCCCTACTTTGCCACTAGAGTTGCCAACCTCCAGGTACTAACTGGAGATCTCCTGCTATTACAACTGATCTCCAGCTGATAGAGATTAGTGCACCTGGAGGAAATGGCCGCTTTGGGAATTGGACTCTATGGCATTTGAGTCCCTCCCCAAACCCTGCCCTCCTCAAGCTCCACCACAAAAACCTCCCGCCGGTGGAGAAGAGAGACTGGCAACCCTATTTGCCATGGAAGCTCGCTAGTTGAGTTTAGGCTAATCACACGTTCTCAGCCTAACCTACGTCACCAGATTGTTCTTATGAGGATAAAATGGAGGAGAAAGAATGATAGTTTAAGCTGCTTTAGGTCTCCTTTGGGGAGAAAAGCAGAATATAATATCTTTTAAAAAAAAATACCCAAAGCATTTGGACTCTGACCACAAGATCTGAGTATCTTCTGGGGATGAAGAGACGCACATACGCACACCTTCCCCATCAGACTAGACCTTCACACAATCTTTGAAAATATATTTACATGTTGTGCAATATACCAACAACATATAATTGAATTAAATAAGAAGAGAGGCATTTAATAAACCTATTTAAATACACCTATTTAAAGGAATCCCACCCCAAATGCGTTCCCAGTTCTACATACCTGATCTTCTAGATGGAGAGGTCTGAAAAGGTGGGTTCCAGATAAAGGTGTCTGTCAACGCTTGGTAATGCTTCCCTCTCTATATATATTTATCTGTCTGCCCATTCATTCAACTCCTTTAATTTTTTGTTCCCAACTTTCTCTCCCTCTGGGTTTTTCTTTTTCTTTGCTAAAGCTCCTACCTTGAGGCTTGGCTGCCTCTCCAGAGACTGGTACCCAGCGCAGAGCAAAGGGGGTTAAAGATGCTTAGGAGCTCCACCCCTTTCATCTTCCCACCCACCCTCTTCAGTAAAAACAAGCACAGAGATTAAATTAATTCCTGGTCCAAATTCACTGGGGTTTGATTAAAGGGCCAGCTTTAGGGCCCTGGCTGGCTCAGGTGACACATCGGGGAACAAGGTTGTTCATTCAAAGACACCTGTCCCCCAACTGAAGCGTTTTATTGTACAGAGGGTGCCCAAGAACATAGAAAGGTCAAGTTGTTAAGGGAAAGGGATCTCAGCAAACATTATCCCAGCTTACCCCAGGTGGGCCCAGATCCCATGGCTTTGGGTGGCTTTTGCGTCTTTCCTCAAAATCCAGGCCTTTTGACAATTATTTTTCTGAACAAATCTAATCTCACCTGCACCCCTTTGCCACTTGTCAACCTTAAAAAAAAACCTTTCAAACTTTCCACAAAATACCCAGTTTCTTTATGCCACTTCACACATTACAAAGTCCTCATGTCCATCCCCCACGCCGACAACTGTCACGAAACTTGTTGACAGTGGTGCTCTGGATTTTCTGTGCATATCAGGATCATGGTGCATTAGGATAGGGAGATTAAGCCCCCTGCCCCATATACCACATTTCTCTGACCTGGTCCCTGTTTGCCTAGCTGGGTAAACTTTGAAAGGGCTATCTGTCTGTTTCCCTGACAAATAGCAGTTCCTGGGGACATTTCAGGAGAGGAAAGCCATGTCTGGGGAAGGTTTAAACATTCTCTACCTGTGCACTGGGGTCCCAGTTCGAATCAGTCCTCTACATGCTTTGCACATTAAATTCAAAGGAAACTCCTAGAGCGTATGTCTGTTGACCTGACACGTGGGGGACTCGAGGACTTTGTAACCTAAGAAGGCACAGGGCAGAGTGCAGGGTTAAGGAGGCACAGGGTGGGGGCAAGGAGTTGCAAGCCCCTTCCTTTTTGCATAGCACTTATCACGATCTGAGCCATCTTTCACGGGTTTCTCCCAAGCAAAAGCCAATGTGATGCAGTGGTCAAGAGCGACAGACTCTAATCTGGAGAATCGGGTTCGATTTCCCACTCCTCCACATGCATCTTGCTGGGTGACCTTGGGCTAGTCGCAGTTCTCTCCAAACTCTCTCAGCCTAACCTACCTCACAAGGTGTCTGCTGTGGCGAGGGGAAGGCAAGGCAATTGTAAGATGCTTTGAGGCTTCTTAAAGGTAGAGGAAAGCTGGACACACACACAGAGAGATCAATTGTCATTGCCTGCCTGCATTTTCTCTCCTCCCCTTTTTCTACAGTCCCAAACTAGAGCATCACCACCACCAGCTTCCCAATTAGTGCATACTTCTTACCGGGATGTGGTCCTTATTGCTACCTGTGCCCATTAGGGATGTCAGGGCCTTCAATGGTCTCTAAGCACTCAAGGTCGCCTGGAGACACCCTTCCTGGCTGAGAATCCACCAGCACAAAAGACACCACCACTCCCCGTGATCTCTTGAGCGAGTGCCCCCAGTCACCGGCACAATACCAGCAATTATAAGGCAATTGGTGGCCATAATGATTAAATGCCGGTCTAGTGCTTGCAGGAAGGAAGGGGGGGATAAAAAAGGATGGAAACACTCTGTCTCTCCAACCAGGGAGTAACAGCATGCCCGCCCACCCCAACAGCCCATGTCAGACTGATTATTCAATTGTGGTTTTTTTGATATTTTATCAGAAATTTCATCGCGTACTCTAGGGGAAAGAAGAAGAAGAGTTGGATCTTATATGCCAACTTTCTCTACCACTTAAAGAAGAATCAAACCGACTTACAATCACCTTCCCTTCCCCTCCCCACAACAGATACCCTGTGAAGTAGGTGGGGCTGAGAGAGAGCTAAGAGAACTGTAACTAGCCCAAGGTCACCCAGCTGGCTTCATGTGGAGGAGTGGGGAAACCAACCAGGTTTTCCAGATTAGAGATCGCTGCTCATGTGGAGGAGTGGGGAATCAAACCTGGTTCTCCAGATTAGAGTCCATCGCTCTTAACCGCTGCTCTTAACCACTACACCACTCTGACTCCACTTGCATTTTAAGTACCATCATTATACATAGGGAAATATCTACATCTAACCTTCTCAGTTTTGCAGTGTGAACTGCAGGGGTGGTGGTGGTGGTGGTGGTGGTGGTGGGGAGGTAGAAAAATAAAAGCTGCTATATCCTAAGCATACAGTAGAACTCACTTCTGAGCAGATGTGCTCAGGGGTGTATTGAAAGACTGCACACCTATGCGCCAAGGTTGCCAGGTTGCTCTTTGCCATGGGTGGGAGGTTTTTGGGGTGGAGCCTGAGGAGGGCAGGGTTTGGGGAGGGGAGGGACTTCAATGCCACAGAATCCAATTGCCAAAGCTGCCATTTTCTGCAGGTGAACTGATCTCTATCGGCTGGAGATCAGTTGTAATAGCAGAAGATCTCCAGCTAGTACCTGGAGGTTGCAGCAAAAAAATAACTACAATCATTTCCTTAAAAATAACTCCTGGATACACAGGTTTATTTAGCAAGAGCAGCCTGCAGGGAGCAAGAGTTTGAGAGGAAGACAACTTAAGTATTTGGCTGAAGAAGCCACAAATTGTGGTGAAAACGTGATAAGTAATCCGGAGACCGTTACCTATCTCTTATATGCCACAAGCACGTTAATTCCATGAGAATTCATCCCGTCTTCTAGTCAAGCTTACAAGAATGCCCTTGATGGAAAGACTTTGCAGTGTTCTATCAAATATATAGACACTTTTGGATTTACCTGTTGAATTGTCCACCTAATCATTTTTTTACTTACCTGTATTAGAAAGTCGCATTCCCCTGTGAATTGCACCTCGTTGTAAATATTTATAGATAAGATTTTTTGCTTTTTGTTTATTGTCTTCATTTCCACTATTGTCAGTAAAATTTGCACATTATTTCTATACTAATTAGTCATGAGTTATTGAGCCTTTATACTGATATTTGTTTGAGGTTGGCAACCCTACTATGCGCCGTTCCTTGGGAGCATGCGATGTTTTTTAACCCACGATCCATCATCCAATGAGCTCTGGGCAACGTACACTCAGGGTCCTCCCCTTTTCCTCCAGTTTAGCTTCACAACAATCCCATGAGGAAGTTCAGGCTGAAAGACAGAGGTGTGGGTCCTGCAGGGCAGCTGTTCTGACAGAGAGGCATTCCCACCACCCTGTTCTCCGCCACTTGGGCCTCGAGGTCCTTGCAAGGGCAGCGAGGACCTTTGTTGGACAATGCCCTATTGTTGCTGGTTGCGAAGGGCCCCCCATAACAGTTCAAGCTGAAGGTAGGACCAGAACTAACGGGTTGAAATTAAATCAAAAGAGTTTTCGTCTAGACATTAGGAAGAATTTTCTAACAGTTAGAGCGGTTCCTCAGTGGAACAGGCTTCCTCGGGAGGTGGTAAGCTCTCCTTCCATGGAGGTTTTTAAGAAGAGGTTAGATGGCCATCTGTCAGCAACACTGATTCTGTGACCTTAGGCAGATCATGAGAGGGAGGGCACCTTGGCCATCATCTGGTGATGGAGTAGGGGGTGACTGGGTGTGTGTGGGGTGAGGCAGTTGTAAATTTCATGCATTGTGCAGGGGGTTGGACTAGATGACCCTGGTGGTCCCTTCCAACTCTATGATTCTAATGTCCCAAATATGTAGGTCCGCCACTGCGCGCTTTCTCTCTCACACAAAGATGCACCAGATTTGCAGGCTGAACCGTTTGCATCTGGCCCTGCTCTCCGTTCCTCTGAATACACATTTGGGTGCCAGCATCCAGCCTGCCTGTGCCTCCCCCCCCCTTATCCCGCCTCTGCCTGTCAGCAAACACCTCTCCCTCCCTGAAGAGAGAAATCAAAGCCTTCCCCCCCTTTCCCCTCAAAGCGCTTGTCACACACAGGTGGCAAAACAAACTCTGCCCATGAACAAAGATCCCTCTCATGTTCACAGGCTGGCGAGAGAGGCCAAGGCCTCGGCACAGCGGGTGAGGGCGGCCAAGACATTCTTGTCCTCTGCAGGGCTCATCTGTGGCCTCTGATTCCCCCTGCGGAAAATATTCTCTTAAACCTATGGTGTTGTTAATCTGTTCCCCTTCCCCTTCTCCCAGGGAGCCCAGAGCAGCCTTCAATGCTCTCTTTCCCGTTGTATCCTCACAACAACCCTGTGAGGTAGGTTAGGCTAAAAGAGAGTAAGGTGCCAAACTAATTTCATGGGGATTTGGACAAGGATCTCTGTCATTCTTTCCGCTGAGCCACATTGAATAGGAAGGAGGTGGCTAAAATAGCCGTGGTTCCAGAGAGAAACAAAGGGCCAACAATGTTTTATTTTCATACATGCAGATTTTCAGTATTCTGCGCTCACCTGAAACCAGTGAGGCATCATGTGAATTCTATTAGATGTAGACCCGGAAGTCCTGGGTTCAAATCCTCATTTATCCATACCTGAACTTTCAAAAAGTCCTCCTTCGGTGCTCTTCAGCTGCAAAATGGGAACAAGAGAGACTTACACTGCAAATGGTTATTATGAAGATTAGTAAAGCGAAGATTATGTAACACCTGGCATATTAAAAGTATGATGAGGATGAAAAAACATTAACATGTGAACCAGAGGGGCAAAAAAAATTACGAAGAGGCAAGGGAAAAAAACAGACCCTAAATTCCAGGATTCTTCCATTTTCTATGTGGAATGGAGTAGGGTACATGCTAGATGGGGTGTGGGGCTCTCTGCCCCACATCTGGTGCTGCTGCTCCTGTTCCCTCTTGGTTTATGAAGTAGGGTATGTGCTAGAGAGAGAGCCAGCATGGTGCAGTAGTTTGGAGCAGTAGACTCTGATCTGGAGAAGCAAGTTTGATTCCTCACCCCTCCATATGAACAGCGGAGGCGAATCTGGTGAACTGGATTCGTTTCCCCACTCCTACACATGAAGCCAGCTGGGTGACCCTGGGCTAGTCACAGTTCTCTCTGAATTCTCTCAGCCTCACCTACCTCACAGGGTGTCTGTTGTAGGGAGGGGAGGGGAAGGGAAGATGATGGTAAGCCGGTTTGATTCTTCCTTAAGTGGTAGAGAAAGTCGGTGTATAAAAACCAACTCTTCTTCTTCTAGATGGGGTGTGGGGCTCCCTGCCCCACATCTGGTGCTGCTGCTGTTCCCTCTCGGTTTATTTTTCTGTGAGCTGCTGGCGCTTGTGTGCAATGCAGTCCTGGCAGCCAGGAGCCCCCCTGCTGTCCTTGGGCTCAGAGCTGGGGGGTGGCAGCCAAAGGAGGAGGTGAGCTCTTCCCTCAGAATCACGCTCTGTGCCCTGTCTGGTGACCAGGTGGACAGAATGGAAAAAGAGGGAAAGAAAGAGAAAAGGGAAGAAAGGAAACAATCCATCTCTCCGGCCTGTTTCCTCCCTGTTTCCTCCAGCCCTCCTTATCTGCATGAGGCGGTTGATGTCGGTGTCACAAATGGAACCGGATGGGTCAGTCAGGGAAGGAAAATGTCGTAGAATGTGGAGTTCACCAGCTTTCAGACTGCAGTCCTGGTTACCTGTTGCCTGATTATCCCACCAGTTTCACCAGTCAGGCCAGTAAGGCTTGGCTGATTAACAGTACAACATAACAATGTCCCAGGATGCGGTGATGGCTGCCCACTTGGAAGGCTTTAAGAGGGGAATGGACATGTTCATGGAGGAGAGGGCTATCCATGGCCAATAGTCAAAATGGATACTAGTCATGATGCACACCTATTCTCTCCAGGATCAGAGGAGCGTGCCAAATATATTAGGTGCTGTGGAACACAGGCAGGATGGTGCTGCTGGAGTTGCCTTGTTTGTGGGGCTTTCTAGAGGCACCTGGTTGGCCACTGTGTGAACAGACTGCTGGACTTGATGGGCCTTGGTCTGATCCAGTAGGGTTTTCCTTATGTTCTTATGTTCTTAAGAAGGTTGCCGTTAAAAGGCACATGTTCTAAAGACCCCCCCTCTTTTTTAAACCTTCATTGCAGCCACAGGATGAGTTAGTGAGGGAGAAGAAGCCCTCGCCACAAATGTTTCCTTCCCCAGAGCAAAGAAGTGTTGAGTCCGTACCTGACTTCACCCGATTTGTTTTTCAGCAGTGACCTGGTACAGCAAATGTCTCTCTTCCTCTACCCATTTACTAGGGTTGCCAACCTCCAGGGATTAAAGGGAAAAACAGCACCAGCTCCAATTAACAATAATCAAACTGAATTTTATAATGATTACTCAAAAATAATTCAGTATTGGTGTACTATTCTGTACATTTGTCAGTGATATAATCAAAACAGTCACAACCAAGGTGTCACAGGTTACCCCACCAATGAAAAATAAAAGTATTATAAACATCAAAATGAAATAGAGTCCAAAATGTACAATTCGAGTTCAAATCAAAGTCCAATACTGAGTCCTCTTAAGAGAAAATGAACTGGTTCCGGGAAGATCCAGAAACCATCTGGTATGAAACTTGCAATAATAACAGTGTTCATCAAGGTCCAAAGTCCAACAAATCCAAGACAACACCTCCGGATTTGAGTGTGTTTCGCCTGGAAAGAGCTTCTTCAGTTGATTAATCAATTTTCATAAGGGTACAACGACCTCAACTTCTTCAGTTGATTAATCATTTATTTCATTTTGATGTTTATAATACTTTTATTTTTCATTGGTGGGGTAACCTGTGACACCTTGGTTGTGACTGTTTTGATTATATCACTGACAAATGTACAGAATAGTACACCAATACTGAATTATTTTTGAGTAATCATTATAAAATTCAGTTTGATTATTGTTAATTGGAGCTGGTGCTGTTTTTCCCTTTAACCTCCAGGGATTAGCTGGAGATCTCCCACTATTACCACTGATCTCCAGCTGATAGAGATCAGTTCACCTGGAGAAAATGGCCGCTTGTCTCTACCCCCTCCCCAGTCACAACACTGTGGTAGACCAAGCAGGGTGGGAGCATGTCTAAATGAAACCACTACCACATAGGGTTGCCAAGTGCCTGGTGGCGGCGGGTAAAATTCCTCCAATCCACCGGGCTGCCCACCGACCAGCTGAGGGCCGGCAGGCAGTGCGTGCACGCGCGCACACTGCGCACGCATCACTTCTGGGTTTACCATAGAGTAAACCATAGAGTTTCAGCCGAGATTGCTAGAGCGTTCGCGTCGCATGGGGTGCGCATTTGCACCGCGCACCGTGGCTGCAGCCCCACAAAGCTCCCGCCGGTGGAGGTATGGGGCCTGGCAAGCCCACAACCGCAGATCAGGTCAGGGCTGCACCTCACAAGACCGATTCCCACAACAGCCTGAGGTGGCTAGAGGCTCTGAAATTGTGAGGGAAAATATAGCTTAGAAGCCTTCAGAGCGTCATTCAAACCAGGTTCTTGGGCTGGGCGCTGCCCCAGGACTAAACATTCCTTCATAGGCTCTGCTGGGCTCTTTGCTTGGATTTGCTAGATTCTCCCCCTTTCCTCCCAGAGGATGGGGGGGTCATAGGGTTAGACAAACCCAGCAGCGCCAACCCAGTTTGCTTTGGCCAAGACCCTGGACTGCTGGCGAGGATTCCCCCCTCCACATGCTTCCTCCCTCCCCCCATTAAGTACAATCCACACAACTCAGGCCAGGAATAACCTCTTTTCAAGCTAAGCCAGTGACCAGCCAAAGATGGGGAGGGGGGATTCGGGGCCGTGGGTGGTAGCAGGGTGGATGGGGGTGGGCATCGAAGGGCATAAAGAAGATGGCGAGAGACGATGCCACAACAGGGAATAAAGGAGAGGGCACCGCTTACAAACTGTACAGGCACAGTATGAGACATTATGATAAAAACGCAAGTACGTTTGACGCCAACACTTTTGAACGGCAAACTCTTCCTCTTTCACACACACACATCCCTGGCTATAAAGATATATGTTTATTCAAGCCATACACACAACTCCCACACAACTGCAGCTCAGAAGCACGTATAAACACAGACTGACCAGGAACACACCCAAATTTTCCAAGCATTTCACACATTTACCAAGAGAAGCATGGAATAGACAAAATCTCTGTATTACAGAAACATTACTTGCCTTGATGGGGTTGCCAATCTCCAGGTGGGGCCTGGAGATCTTCCAGAATTACTACTGATCTCCAGACTACCGAGGTCAGTTCCCCTGGAGAAAATGGCAACTTGGAGGTTGGCCTGTATGGCATTATATCGCCCCTGAGGTCCCTCCCCTGCCCAAACTCCATCCTCCCCAGGGTCTACCCCAAAATTTCCAGGAATTTCCCAACCCAGAGTAAGTAACCCTAAACAGACACGGTTGCCAGGTCCCTTTTCACCACTGGCAGGAGGTTTTTGGGGTGGAGCCTGAAGAGGGCAGGGTTTGGGGAGGGGAGGGACTTCAATGCCATAAATTGCCGAAGCGGCCATTTTCTCCAGGTGAGCTGATCTCTATCGGCTGGACATTAGTTGTAATAGCAGGAGCACTCCTGCTACTACCTGGAGGTTGGCAACCCTATAAATAGACCAGACCAATGGTCTCCAATATGGTACTCATGGGCATCACAGCACCAATCCAGGGGTTTCCTGGAGCCCATTTGCTTCTTCCCCACAATAAAAAGCCAATCCTGGCTATCCCCTACCTCAGAGGAGCAGGAGATACTTTAGAAGAATCTAGGAAGTCTCATCTTTGTCTACAGGGATCACCCATTCATCGGGTTGCCAACCTCCAGGTACTAGCTGGAGATCTCTTGCTATTACAACTGATCTCCAGCCGATAGAGATCAGTTCCCCTGGAAGAAATGGCTGCTTTGGCAATTGGACTCTATGGCATTGAAGTCCCTCCCCTCCCCAAACCCAGTCCTAATCAGGCTCTGCCCCCAAAACCTCCCACCGGTGGCAACCCTACCCATTCAGAAGGACATCTACATCCAGAGTATGCTTGGCTTACAACTGCCCAGCGTTTTGTGGTTGGTCCAGCCCTGCCCCAGGTACCTCATGGCAGCCATTGTGTGACTGGCTTTTGTCTCCATGACCACCATTTTGTGGTGGGGCCCTTCCCATTCTCAGAATTCCCAAAGTGCCCACACACTCCACAAGAGTCAGGACTGGAGGATGCTGGGGCACCACAAAGATTAGCCCCGCACCAAACCAAATTGTCGGAATCCTCTGCTCCTAACCCCATTAATTCCCACACCTTGGCAAAGTAATAATCTAGTTGGAGTATGTCAGAAGTGTTTTCCAAAACCCACAAGTATCCACCTTTAACAGATACGCACACAACGTAAATAGTCATGCTGGATTTTAGAACTGAACAAACAAGTGTTTGGGGCGAAATAACTAGTCTAATCTAGGTTGTCCTTAAATCTGAACAGCCGCTGCTTACAGAATCTTGGAAGAATCAAAAGCTAAACTGAAAGCCATTTGGCGGTTGTGTGTAGGGTTGCCAGGTCCCTCTTTGCCACCAGCGGGAGGCTTTAGGGGCGGAGCCTGAGGAGGGCGGGGGTTGAAGAGGGGAGGGACTTCAATGCCATAGAGTCCAATTGCCAAAGCGGCCATTTTCTCCAGGTGAACTGATCTCTATCGGCCGGAGATCAGTGGTAATAGCAGGAGATCTCCAGCTAGAACCTGGAGGTTGGCAACCCTAACTCAGTGCTTATCCCGGTTCGTAAGGAACCAGCAGCCTCAGCCAGAATTCATTGGGGATCAGTGGTTTAGAGGTAGAAATGAAAATCGTAAGAACACTGAAAGGCCATTTTTAAACCCCTCATCCCCCCACTCTTTTTTGTTAGATCTGTTTCTGTCTCGGCATTTATGAGTTTCTTTTGTCTATTGATCCATACAGTTTCCTTCTGGTCTTTCTATCTCTTAGTTATTTTTTTTTCCTCCCGGTTGGCGCGATTCCATGGAAAGCAGCCTGGTTATGCCAGCAGGGAGTTGGGCCCTCCATGTCGATGTACTAGGGGCGGGGGGAGAGGAGGTGTAGGGATTCTGTCGATTGGAAACTTCGGACCAATCGGACCCCCGGACGCCGTCCCATCACCCGCCCCGAAGCGCCTTTCGTTGACACGCTGTCCGAATCCCACCCCACGGATGAAATAAACAGGTTCCTCAAGGCAAGACGGGAGCCGAGACCCGCGCTCCCCGTGAGGGGCCGGGCCAAGGATCGACCCCGACATACCGACACTAGCAGGGTGCGAGGAATGCGAGAGAAGAGAATTCGCAGCCCCAGACGGACACACGCCGATTCTCACACTGGAGACCTCTCGCCTCCACCAGCTTCAGACGCACTGAGCAAAGGAACAAGAGATTGAACAAACAGGCCTTCGCGTCCGAATGGGGAGCCGCAACCGTACGACCTGGACAGATTTGAGGAAGAAGGGGGCAAACCCCCACAATATTCTTTGCAACCCAGTATTGACAAGAATAGGATGGAGCAACAGAGGAAAAACCAGGAGTGAATGAAAAACAGATAAGGCCGACAGTGTGGTAGGCAGGTAAACAAAAATATCTAGAGAGAGAGAGATGCAGCTCAGTAGATAGGGAGCCATGGGCAAGAATAGCCAGGTGTTTTAACCTCTCTTTCTCTTGAAGACCAGAAAAGGCGTTGAGAAGTTCGGCCAGAGATCCAGACGATATTGTCAGCTTATGGAGCCATCGCCGACCAATTTTTCTGTGCGAATGCCGCTGGGCAATGCCTCGTTGTCGGAGGGGGTCGAGTCAGCAGCAGCCCTGGGTGCTGTGCTAAGTCTGATGTGTGCCACAGGGGTGGCCGGGAACGTCTACGCCCTGGCTGTAGTGCGGGCCTCCCCATCCGCCTCCTCGCTGCGAGTCCACCTTGTCAACCTGGCCCTGGCTGACCTGCTGTACCTATCGACGGCCCCCTTCATCGTGCATAACGGGTTGGTGAAGGACTGGCCTTTCGGGGAGGCGGGCTGCCGGGTCCTCCTCAGCCTCGACCTCCTCACCATGCACGCCAGCATCTTCCTGCTCACTCTGATGAGCTGCGAACGGTACACTGCCGTGGCGCACCCCTTTCAGGCGGCGCGGCGTGCACGGCGATGCCGGCGGCCGTTGGCCGTGGCTATTTGGCTCCTGTCCTTTGCCCTCGCCCTCCCCATGATGGTGATGATCCACCAAGAGGAGCGCACAACGGGCGAGGGGGCAGTCGTCCGGCGTCTCTGCTCCCCGACCTGGAGCGAGGAGCAGTACCGGGTGTACCTGAGCATCCTCTTCAGCACCAGCATCGTGGCTCCGGGCCTAGTCATCGGGTCCCTCTACTGGCGCCTGGCAAGGACCTATTGGCTTTCCCAGACCCGAGGCGGGTTAGGCCGCTCTCCGAAGAACCGCGTCTTCCTCCTCATCTTCATCATCGTCTTGGCCTTTTGGGCTTGCTATTTACCCTTCTGGATCTGGCAGCTCCTGCCCCTGTACTGCCCGTTGGCCGCCCGCTTGCCCGTCCACACGGAGATCTCCATCAACCATTTGGTGACCTGCTTGACTTACGGCAACAGCTGCATCAACCCGTTCCTCTACACTCTGCTGACCCGCAACTACCGTGAGTACCTGCGGGCCCGCCAACGGGGGACGTCGCGTGCATCCTTGCGGTGCCTCCAAAGCAGAGGCCGGCCTCGGGAGGAAGATGCGGAGGTCTGAGCAGAACAGGTAAGACACAAGGGGTATGTACCAACATGTCTATTGTGCCCCGGGGGGGGGGGCTATCACACATCCGAGCACAAAAGCTGACTTTGGTAGTGGTTTATGTAGAATCTCAAGGCCCTTATTTTCTTTGATAAGGACCTGTAATTCTCAGGGACAGCTAGACATGGCAGCAGAGGGAAGACATCGAAATAAAGAATTAAATGTCAGGATCATGTCACCAAATTTCCACTTTAAAATGGAGTGGGGTGAGGGAGAGATTTATCGCTAGGGTTGCCAGATCCCTCTTCGCCACCGCCGGGAGGTTTTTGGGGTGGAGCCTGAGGAGGGCAGGGTTTGGGGAGGGGACTTCAATGCCATCGATCCCAATGGCCAAAGCGGCTATTTTCTCCAGGTGAACTGATCTCTCTCGGCTGGAGATCAGTGGTAATAGCAGGAGATCTCCAGCTAGTACCTGGAGATCGGCAACCTTATTTATCGCACAAGAAGAATAGACTTTTTGTTGAGGATTCTCTTCAACAAGGAAGGCTAGATCTTTACTTTCTTTTAAGCAGAACCTGTGGTTTTCAGGGCGCTGCTAGACATAATGTGGCACAATTCACTCTAGGTCCTATTCATAAAGTGGGTGGAGAGATAATAAGCACAGCATAAATGGGCAGGAAGGAGGGAAGGAAGCCCTTCACCCATTCATGCCCACCCCTCCCAATTGCTTCTCCTCGGCCTTTTTTCTCATGGTGGAACTTTGTGACTAGAAATAACTTCTTTAGAGAGAAATGGGTAGAGAAATGCACTTTGGGAGCAGAAGGCTGGACAAAGATTCTGTTCTACCCCATGTTGTGCTTTCTGTCTACCATTACCCTAGGGTTGCCAGCTCTGGGTTGGTTAATACCTGGAGACTTTGGGGGGCGGAGCCTGAGGAGGGCAGGGTTTGGGAGGGAAGGGACTTCAATGCCATAGAGTCCAATTGCCAAAGCGGCCATTTTCTCCAGGTGAACTGATCTCTATTTGCTCTAGTTGTAATAGCAGATCTCCAACTAGTACCCAGGGTTGCCAGGTCCCTCTTCGCCACTGGAGGGAGGCTTTTGGGGCGGAGCCTGAGGAGGGAGGGGTTTGGGGAGGGGAGGTACTTCATGCCATAGAGTCCAATCGCCAAAACGGCCCTGGGAAAGACCTTTCTTGCCTGCGACTGCAGACAGCCACTATCAGCTACAGTGAACAGTACTGAACTAGATGGACCTGTGATCTGATCCGAAACAAACCAGTTTCTTATATCTATAAGCTTGAGCCCCAGTCTTTTATCTAAACTAACCAAGCTAATTCACGTGCCCGTATGGCAGGGTCCCCAAACTTGCTGTGCCGGTAGGACTTTTGGGAACGTTGAGAAAGGGTAGTGGAAGCCACCACAAAATGGCTACTATGGGAGAGGGGATGAATCACAAAATGGCTGCCATGGGTGATGGGACCAGACACAAAATGCCTTCTATGGGGAGCACTTACAAAAGGTTGGGAGGTTCAAAGCCAAGTACCTTTCTACGATGGGAGCAGGAACCTCTGAAAGAGCACTCCCTGTACAGACCCCCAAGGTGATTCATTCTGAAGTCTTCGGAAGCACTGACTGCTCCATGGAGATGGAGGACGGTCAGGATCGGCTCTTTGCTTGGGGAAAGCAGTGGTTTGGAGGGAAAGCCGGTGGGCACCTGGTGGGCTCTGGTGAGTTTTAAAACAGTGGATGCTGTGGTGACCCTGACTCAAACTGTCCTTCTATACCAACGTTTCATTTAAGGAGCAAAGTAAAATCAGCATTCTCCTGGGCCTCTGACTTCTTCTTTGTCGCAGATCTCATGACAACCCATGGCCGGACAAAGGACCCCTGCGTGGGAATGAAATACCCTCTCCATCTCTGAACTACAGCCTCTGAGTTCTTCACTCCTTGAACAAGAATGGCAGGTTGCTGAAGTGAGACGTAGGACATGCTTTGAAGCTTGCGGGTACCCTGCGGGTACCCTGCACAGTTGCGAGACAGACAGAAAACCAGCAGGTGAAGGATTTTCCCTCAAAACTGTTAGTGCATACAGAAACACGTTTTGGAAAAGTCCTGTGTGTATTTCCCCCTCCCCCAGCCTGTGCTATACACACAACTACTTCTCCATCCATCCACTTCCTGTATCCACACCAGCCAGTCAAATGCTGGAATAGCATGTTTGTACCACTCCAAAGAGGTATGCTTAATGAAGGATGAATGAATCTCTGGGTGTGTGCGCGGGGGTTTGCTGTTCTTTCCCCCTTTTGGCCTTCACACGAGCTATTGCACACACATTCATCCCCAATTTGTACATTAACCCACCCGTCTCTAAATACCCCTCTGTTATTCTTTTACGGTTAGCAGTCAGGCTGCACTTCGGGATAATACAAAAGGAAATGCTTTCTGTTCCCCCCGAGTCTGATGTATTCATCCCACAGTAGCGCTTGCCTATTTATGAGCATGCATGGCTCCCTCCTTTAAAGCAGTTGCAGAAGGATTTGCTGCCTTTGGGCTTCCATATCATTTCACATGGCACCCCAGTGCCCACGGAGAAAAATAAAGGGAGCGCCAGCAGAAAAGAAATGGGATGCCGTGTACATTTAAAGTGTAGGCCTCTAAACCCAGGCAAAACCCCTAAGAATCCTGATTTGACAATGGAGCCTGTGGAATGGAGCCTGTGTTAAATTGTGGAACTCCCTGCCCCAGGATGTGGTGATGGCTACCAACTTGGGAGGCTTGAAGAGAGGAGTGGACACGTTCACGGAGGAGAGGGGTATTCATGGCTACTAGTTAAAACGGATACTAGTCATGATGCATACCTGTTCTCTCCATGATCAGAGGAGCATGCTGAATATATTAGGTGCTGAGGAACACAGGCAGGATGCTGCTGCTGCAGTCGTCTTGTTTGGGGGCTTCCTAGAGGCATCTGGTTGGCCACTGTGTGAACAGACTGCTGGACTTGATGGGCCTTGGTCTGATCCTGCATGGCTTTTCTTATGTTCTTATGAACAAGATGAAGTGACAGAATGGCGGAACCTGGGAGCGCATAAGTACTACACATTCCAATTGTTTTTTTTATACCAGGACAACTGAAACAGCTTCCCCCTAAGAGCCCTGGGAACTGGCAAATACCTGAACTCTGGACTCCCAAACAGAACAACATTTGCTGGGCTCCCTAGCAAGGCATGGACTGTAAGAAATTTGGCCTATGGTCGTGCTGTAAACAATATTTGTAATCCTTTAAATGGCCTATGTCCCTTTGCTTGTACCAAGAGTTCAGTAAACTCAGTCACTGATAGCCACAGTGATTTTTGTAGGGGCAGCACAACAATATATTTACTAACCCAGCCAATTTGGTTTGAAGGGACCAATACAGCTGCATGTTTTGGAACAATTTTTCGAGGTGGTGTGTGCAGATGTGGTCTGTGCGGCCTCGTGCAAGCTTACAATGCAATAAATGAGTTAGTCCTTAAGGTGCCACAGGACTCTTGGTCTTCTTTGCTGTTGGGGTTGGAAGTTATTTTGGAACAACCCGCCCTCTCCCCCAGAGGTGGGGAGGTTTCCCCCCTTGAATTTTCCATAGTTCAAAAGGATGGGCGTTTCAGCACCAATTTCCCGTCAGCGAAAGTCAAAATACTTGGAAGTCACGCTTGCTTTTACCTAGAAACCACAGGATTTTTTCACCCACGCAGTCTCTTCCGAGTGGAAGATATATTTTTTTCAGAACCTTTGGAGGTGTAGAATTCCCTTTTTAAACACCAGCTGGGGGAAACGGACGGAGCTGGAGCCTGAAGGGGAATTCTGACAGGGAGACAGGGAAGAGGTATATAGTCAAAAGCATTGCTTTTGATCCAAGGAAGGAAGGGAAAGCTCTAGAGACCACCTGCTTCTTTCTCTTGTAATCGTAACCCATTAGCAAGGGCTTTCTCAAATACAGGGCACCGGCAGAGAAGCATCCATAGTTGCTTCAAAAATTTGGACCTCCTTTTACCTTGAGGTCTGCCAAAGGCCAAGTCTGTATAGCTTCTGGAAGGGCTTTAAAAAACAAAACCACACAACAGCCAGGATTAATTACATGTGGGGGTAAAATTGACTGGGTATTTTACTTTTATTGTTTGTTTTTTCACTGTCAATTCCGAACTGCTCCAGGCCTATCCAGAAGAACATAAAGTGAAACAGTCAGATGGATGAAAGAAACTAGGGACTGAAGGAAAAAACCTTGGGCCTACCTAATCTAGTATGTCCCACAAAAATCACACCTGGTCCATATCAAGTATCTACCATCCTGCTCCACCGAAAATGTTTGCAATGCCTCTATGCCCCAGAGGGCATGATTTGCCCCCTTTATCTCTGACAGAGGTACTGTGGCTTGATGGCAGAAATTCAACAGGTGCAGCAAACCTACTACGGACTGTGAATACACCACCGCTGTGCCACCAGAGGACTTTTTAAAAAATCACCAGCTGGTATCGCACTATAGCAGGGGTGGGGAACCTTTTTTCCGCCAAGGGCCATTTGGATTTTTATAACATCATTTGCGGGCCATACAAAATCATCAGCTTAAAAATTAGCCGACCAAGCCCCAAGCAGGCAGCTGCCCCAGATGACCCCCCGGCGCGGGCAAGCAGGCAGGCATCCAACCGGTGGCATACTCGCCCACTTGGTGGCACAGGATGGTCTGTCGCACCAGCCGGGCGTAGCCGTCCAGCCGCATGCCGGAGTTGCTCCTGCTCCGCATGTTTGGGTCTGGATTCTACAGCAGGCTCCTGCTACCTCCGCCTGCTGGGATAAAATGAGGATGCAGTGGCTAAGAACTCGTCCATGCGCATTCTGGCCTTGCCCCCTTTAACCCCTCCATTGTCACCACTTCCGCCCCCAGCCCTCTTGTAGTACAGAGGGAACGCGTTTCTCCACGGCCCAAGTGGGAAAGGGTTAACACTGTTTCTTGGGCGGTTCTAGCAGCTCCATAGCTAACGACTTTTCTGTAAGGGGAAAAAGGTTCCTTTTCTTGGCAAAGCAAACTCACATCCGCCTTGAATAGAGGCTATTCCTGACTGCCGGAGGGGGCGGATCGCCAGTCTTAGATCCTTCTGAGCTAGAGATCTGCCAGGACCCACGAAGGGCCAGACCAAATGATTTCACTGGCCTTAAACGGCTCCCGGGCCTGACGTTCCCCACCCCTGCACTATAGGAACTGATAGGAATTGCTGATTTTAAAAAGAAGCTGTCAAAAGCCCTCTGATGGTTGGCAGTAGACTTGGACTGTGTTCTGTCCAAAAATATCATAGCAAAGCAGGTTTGGGGAAAGAGCAAACTGAAGATGAAGAATGGAGAACTGGAGTATGTGTGGATGCCCCCTCCAAAAAGATGTTCTCTCCAGGACCAGAGGAGCAGGCCGAATATATTAGGTGCTGTGGAACACAGGCAGGATAAATGCTGCTGCAGTCGTCTTGCTTGTGGGCTGAACAGACTGCTGGATGTGATGGGCCTGGGTCTGATCCAGCAGGGCTTTTCTTATGTTCTTATGAGGAGTAGAAAAGGGCAAGAGTCCAGTAGCACCTTAAAGACTAACAAAAATATTTTCCGGTAGGGTATGAGCTTTCTGAAGAAGTGAGCTGTGGCTCACGAAAGCTCATACCCTACCAGAAAATATTTTTGTTAGTCTTGAAGGTGCTACTGGACTCTGGCCCTTTTCGACTACTGCAGACAGACTAACACGGCGACCCACTGTGAATTATCTTTTGAGGCGGTAAACCTCAGTTAAGGCAGGGCCTAGGCAGAGTTTGCACCACAGCTGAACTATTGTTAGCGGACCACTACTGACCTCTAGGGGGTTATGCCAGTTATAACAAAACAGAACCTGTCTCCATTTACTGCCTCTGCTTTTAAATTAATCAATGCATAAACAGCCAGTGTGGTGTAGTGGTTAAGAGCGGCAGACTCTAACCTGGAAAACCGGGTTCGATTCCCCACTCCTCCACATGTGGTTTGCCACTGTCCGCTTCCCGGTGGGCTGAGAGAGTTCTGAGAGAACTGTGACTGGCCCGAGGTCACCCAGCAGGCTTCATGTGGAGGAGTGAGGAACCGGACCCGGTTCTCCAGATTAGAATCTGCCGTTCTTAACCACCACGCCACGCTGGCACCTCCGCCATCAGCGAGGTTATACTTCTAATTTGAGAGGGTCAGGGGTGGGCTGAAAGCGGAGCACGGGCCACCCCCTTGCAACGAAACTCACATTTTCTCTCTTTCTGCAACCTGTCGCCAGGTATCACAGGTAACTACAGGATCCATGCGAGCGTGATGAATCCACTAGCAAGGGAAGCCTCTGCCATGGCTTTGGTATCTTTTTAGGTCATTTGTATGTAGCCCCAGGCACAAGGATGAATTGCAATCTACCTCAGAAGACCGTGGTGTTACACAAGGATAGGGACAGCTAGGGTTGCTGACTCTGGGTTGGGAAATTCCTGGAGATTTCGGGGTGAAGCCCAGGAAGGGTGGGGTTTGGGGAGGGGATGGACCTCAGTGGGGCATAATATAGGGTTGCCAGGCCCCTCTTTGCCACCGGTGGGAGGTTTTGGGGCGGAGCCTGAGGAGGGCAGGGTTTGGGGAGGGGACTTCAATGCCATAGAGCCCAAATGCCAAAGCGGCCATTTTCTCCAGGTGAACTGATCTCTTATCGGCTGGAGATCAGTTGTATGAGCAGATCTCTTGCTAGTACCTGGAGGTTGGCAACCTCTAGCATAATACCATACAGTCCCCCCGCTGAAGCTGCCATTTTCCCCAAGGGAACCCACCTCTGCAGTCTGGAGATCCGTTTGAATTTCGGGAGCTCTCTGGCTCCACCTGGAGGTTGGCAACAGCTCGTGATTAGAAATCTCATATATAAAAGACACGTTCTGAATTCTGCCTGTCAGACATACTCTAGTGTGTCCAAGAAATAGAATTCAGGAAGAGCCTATATAAATGAGGCAATTCAAGTGCTCTGTGGTTTCCAGCTTACTCTGTGCGTGGCCAATGATTCCTGCAATGCAAAGGCCTTTCCTCTAACTCACCTACCACCCCCAACCACCACCACCCCCAGATATTTTTGCCAGCAAAAAAAAAACCGTCTCCAATACAATTTTCTACAGACAAATTCTTAAGCACCTTTAATTAGCATGTTCAAGGCATTGTTAACCATGGACTTCTCAGCACATGGGTTTGAGATTAACTGAGATCTGTGCCAGAGGGATCAGTGCTCCAACCTCCGCCCTCCTTTTCCCCTCCCCACCCCCTCCCGCTGCCCAAGAATCATATCCTGTCATTAATTCAAACCCCTTCGAATGCATCAAGCTCGAGCATTTCTTTTACAATGGCAACAGGACTCATTCAAAAGTTCCCAGGGGACAAAATTTCCCCACAAATGAATAATCTGACTAGATGTTTTTGAGCACCTTTTCCATTCTAAGGCAGGTCTTGAGCACAACAGGAATTCCTCTCTATTTTAAGTTCTGGGTGTCAGAGGTAGTTTGAATTCTCAAACAGTGGTGACGAAGATGGCCTCTGAGCGGTAGATTTCATGGAATCCTACTTCCAGCCGGTCGTTTTCAAGGAGAGCGATTAAAGACGTGAACTCGTTCGCAATCCCTGTCTTCTTCCAGTTTGGGGACTAGCCAATCTTCTCGATTTGCAAAAGGTAATTTAAAAAAAAGGTAGAGGTGCTTTGATTTTCATCACAAAGTCACAAGGCCGAATCCTACTTCCTTTTCCACACACCCTTGTCTTAGAGATCTTGATTAATTCCACAGGAATGTCTTTGTTTTGTGGTGCTCAAATGTCACGTCCATGGTAAAATAAAAGGGGGTGGTTAGGGTCGTGGTTCAAACTCCTCCATGCTCTGTAATCAGAACCATTAATTACAAAAAACCTACAGCAGGATTGTAATTAATTCACTACATTTTTATTCCGCCCTTCCTCTAATGAGCTCAGGGCAGGACTCCGCATACATGCCCCATCCTATACATTTTATCTCATGAGGTAGGTTAAACAGAAAGACAGGCACAAGATTTCCCCTGTGAGCTTCACAGCAGAACCGGGATTCAAACTTGGGCCTCCCCAGTTCTAACCACACTCTGTCGCCTGCACCACACTGGCTCTTCTCATACAGGGTGCAATTGCACATGAGCGCGGGAAAGCTGCAGAATGCGACAGTAGCAGAAGCTTCTGTTTTACAAAAATTGATACATTTCTAGTCCTTATGGTGGCGGAGCGTGAAGTGAATGCCAGGTGCTAGAAGAGTTGCCAAAACGTATTCCCATTGAATAGGAGGTAGGGCTTCAGTGTTGCCTCCAGCTCTGCACCCCATTCTGCATGAGCAGCATACAGTTCTGGTTTCTAGGGAGGAAACTAACTCCAGTTAACCCATGTGCCTGCATTCGTACAACACAGGATTCGCTACACAAAAAGGAAAAAGCATGCACGGGTCCGACAGCGAACCGAGATGGTGCGTTATGTCAGCTGAAGTGCACATTTTAGGTTGTACAGAATCACAGAGTCAGAAGGGGCCATACAGGCCATCTAGTCCAACCTCCTGCTCAATGCAGGATCGGCCTAGAGCATCCCTGACAAGTGTTTGTCCAGCCGCTGCTTGAAGACTGCCAGAGAGGGGGAGCTCACTACCTCCCTAGGTAGCTGATTCTACTGTTGAACAACTCTTACTGTAAAATTTCCCCCTAATATCCAGTCGGTACCTTTCTGCCCATAATTTATACCCATTATTGCAAGTCCTATCTTCTGCTGCCAACAGGAACAGCTCCCTGCCCTCCTCTAAGTGACAGCCCTTAAAGAGAGCAATTATGTTCCCCCCTCAAACTCCTCTTCTCCAGACTAAACATTCCCAAGTCCCTCTAGTCTTTTCTTCAGTCTCCAGGCCCCTGATCATCCTCGACACTCTCCTCTGCACACGCTCCATGCTGTCCCCATCCTTTTTTAAGTGAGGCCTCCAGAACTGCACACAGTACTCCAAGTGTAGCCTGACCAATGCAGTGTACCGCAGGACTATGACATCTTGTGATACCGATGTCTGAATGCCGCTCTAGGCACAAAGTTTCACTGAGTCATGAACTGTACTGGGTAGCCCTGAACAAAAAACAGCCTAGCCCCACCTGACCACCCCATGCCATGGGACAACAAAGCACACTCCCAAAATACCTAAAGGAATACGAAGTTATAAATGTGCTTGATAAATGCATAGACCTTTGGATCTTCCCAGCATGCCTCCCTTTCAAAACTGCTCCCAAGAACTGGAGGTGTGTTCGATAGGTTGGTGTACCACCTTTGACTGGCTGCTAGATGCTGACTCGGGAGAGAAGACCCCTGGATCCAATTTCTGTGAACATTGACTCCATTTTGATCACACCTAGGAAGGTCAGATTGGTGGGCTTCCTTTCTGTCTGAGCAACATTGGTGGCTCGGGGATGAAGCTGAGTGAAAGCAACGTGTTTGGTTAGGACTTCAGACTCAGAGATAAAACGAAGGGGATCTCCTTCAGGTTATATGATCTGGACATCACTGCAGCCTATTAAAATTTAAGATCAATGATCTTAGGTGATTCAGGGAGCGCTCCAGGAGCTAGACAAGACATCAAATGAGGCCTGATGTTGGGGGAAATTCCAGCAACAGAATATGCTGTAAGGTCTAGAACGGGGAAATTTGGAGGAAGGGTTGCAGAGATGGAATTAACCGATTACAAGCCAACAGACCTGAAACGGTCTAATGAGATGGATATGCCAATGCTAATGAGAACCACAAAACAAATCTACCATTTTAATAAAATCAGGCCTCGGGATCCACGTGCAAGTACTGCCACCAAGATTAGACTGAAGCATCAGATTTAGGGCCAGGAGGAGACCAATTTTGACTGGATGCCACTTAATTCCGCTGGTGCTTAAAGAACACAGAGTTTCATTGGAAGGCCTTTTCTCTTGGGTTTGAGGTCCGTGATAAGACAGAGATGGATCAGTTGGTACTCAGACCTGGTCAGACTCCACAAGGAAGATTTGGGTAAACGCAATCAGGACGGATGAAGCAAAGCTTTTTGGTGAGTAGACCTTCAGATCTTCCCTGGAGGTTTTTAAGCAGAGGCTAGATGGCCCTCTGTCAGCAATGCTGATTCTATGACCTTAGGCAGATCATGAGAGGGAGGGCACCTTGGCTATCTTCTGGGCATGGGGGTGTGGGGGGATAGTTGGAAATTTCCTGCATTGTGCAGGGGGTTGGACTAGATGACCCTGGTGGTCCCTTCCAACTCTATGATTCTATGGTGTTTGGAAAAGGCCAAATACATAGGGTAGAACTTTCTGCTTCCTCCTCCACACACAGAGGGTCAGAGTTCAGAAGCCACAGGTCAGGGAGCCAGGTGGGTACGCTGGTGTTTGGAGAAAGCTGAGCTCCACCGGAAGGATTTCCCGCAAGCGCCGCAGACGTACGGGCGGGTCCCCGCATGCTGGTGCTGGTGCTCGGCCAGGTTACCGCGCTGCCGGAAGCTCTTGCCACAGACTGGGCAGCGGTACGGCCTCTCAGCAGTGTGGACACGCCGGTGCTTGACCAGGTGCGAGTTCTGGGTGAAGGACTTGCCGCAGGAGGCACAGACGTAAGGCCTCTCGCCCGTGTGGGTCCGCTGGTGCTGGATGAGGTTGGAGCTCTGCCGGAAGCCCTTGCCACACTCGGTGCACCGGAAAGGGCGGGCGCCCGTGTGGGTGGCTTGGTGCTTGGCTAAGTAGGAGCCCAGGGCAAAGGCCTTCCCGCAGATGGCGCAGCAGTGGGCCTTGCCGGGGGCATGCGTCCGCCGGTGCTCGGCCAGGTTGGAGCTCTGGCTGAAGATCTTGCCGCAATCGGGGCACTTGAACGGCTTCTCGCCGGTGTGTGTCACCTGGTGCCGCAGGAGCTTGGAGCTCTGGATGAAGCCCTTGCCGCACTCTGGGCATTTGTAGGGGCGCTCCGCTGGGTGGCAGCTGCGCCTGTGTTCGGTAAGCCTGCAGCGCCACGCAAAGGTCTCCCCACACTCCGAGCACCGGGCCGGGGGGTCCCGCTGATGCTGCCGCAGCCCTGAGAGCAGCACGAAGCCCTTGCCGCATGCCGGGCACCGGAAAGGCCTCTCTTCTCCCAGGTGGCGTCTCTGGTGCCTCCCAAGCTTGCCGCTGTCGGGGAAGTGTTCGCCGCACGTCGGGCAGCGGTAGGCGTCGTCGTCCGACATGTGGATGCGCTCGTGCACGGCTAGTGTGGCAAAGAGGGCAAAGGTCTTGCCGCAAGCCGTGCAGGCGTATGGCTTATCCACGGCGGCTTCCGTTGAGTGAACTGCAAGCTCCGAGTTATCAGGGAACATTTCGACACACAGGTGGGATCTTTCGTCTGCCCTGTGGCTCAGCTTGTGCATCACGAGATCTGCGCTCTCGGGAAAGCAAGCACCGCAAACGGAGCACCTGTAAGGTTTCTCTTCCTCGCCTGCCTCGTTGCGGTGGCTCAACTGGTGAAGGGCCAGTTCTTCGCTCTCAGGAAATGCTTCCCCGCACTGGAGGCAGTTGTGAGAATCCTCATGCAGGGTGTTTGTGATCACAGCAGTGGTCTCAGCAAAGCTCGCCCTACTCTCCCCGCTCTCCAAGGGCTCCTCCTGGCCTCCATGGATGCTTTGGTGTCTCTCCACGTCAGAACTACTGGGGAAGTTCTGCCCACATTGGTGGCAGTAGTGGGATACCTCTCCACGGTGCACTCGCCGGTGTATCTCAAGAGCAGAACTTTCGGAGAAACAAGCGTAACAGTCCGGGCATTTGTGGGGCTTCTCTTCTACACCGTGACTTTTCATATGGGCCTCCAGTTCTGACTTGTCAGGGAAGGTTTCTCCGCATTGAAGGCGGCTGTCAGAGACCTCAACCAAATGGGTCCTCTGATGGGCAGCGAGGGCAGAACGCTGGCTGAAACCCTCTGCACGTTCAGAGCTCGTACATGTTTTCTCTTCCTCCCCCTCCGTGCGATCGTGATATTGTGCAGCTAGTTCTGAGCCTTCCAGGGAAGTTTTTGTAACTTGCTGGATACTGGGATGAGCAGCTGAAAGCGGAGTAGGGGGTTGCAAATTTGCAGCGTCGTTTCCCCAGCTGCTCCCGTTAGCGCGGTGACTGCGCACGTGCTTCGCAAGGTCGGAGCTGACACCAAAGCAGCGGCCACACTCCTTGCAGCCGTACGGCTTCTCACCGGTGTGAGTCCGCCGGTGCGTGACGAGAGTGGACTTGCGTCCGAAGCGCTTCCCGCAGTCGGGGCAAGCGTGGGGGCGTTCGCCCGAGTGCGTGCGCAGGTGATGCGCCAGGGTAGAGCTCTGCGAGAAGCGGGCCCCGCACTGGTGGCACCGGAAGGGCTTCTCCCCCGTGTGCACCCGCTGATGCTCGGCCAGCGTAGAGCCACGGGCGAAGCGCTTCCCGCACTCGCCGCAGACGTGGGGCCGGCGTCCCCTGTGCGCCTTGAGGTGCTCTGCCAGCGAGGAGCTCCAGCTGAATCCGCGGCCGCATTCGGGACACCGGAATGGGCGCTCCCCTGTGTGAATCCGCTGATGCTTCACCAGGTTCGAACTCTGGGCGAACCCCTTACCGCACTCTGTACAACGGAATGGACGAGGGTCTGGTCCCCGCGTAGCAACAGATCCACTGTTCTTCTCCAACAACACCTCATGGGACCAATCACAGTTCTCTGGGCAAGCAGCCTCTTCATCCTCAACTTCCTCCTCTTCCTCACTTGGTGAGTCAGAGCCTGCTGGAAGAACGGAAGATAAGCTATTCAGGGATTCCAAGCATTAAATCCCCCTTGTTCTGGAATTTATCAACTATAGGAAGGCCTACACTCTAGCCAGATGTCACGACTTGCCTTTGAAGAAGAAGAAGAAGAGTTGGTTTTTATATGCCGACTTTCTCTACCACTTAAGGGAGACTCAAACCGGCTTACAAACCTTCCCTTCCCCTCCCCACTACAGGCACCCTGTGAGTTGCAGGTGGGGCTGAGAGAGTGTGAATAGCCCAAGGTCACCCAGCTGGCTTCCTGTGTAGGAGTGGGGAAACTAATCCAAGGGTCTGATGGACCAAGGGTCTGATTCACCAGATTAGCCTCCGCCACTCATATGGAGGAGTGGGGAATCAAACCTGGTTCTCCAGTTCAGAATCCACCACTCCAAACCACCACTCTTAACCACTACACCACACTGGCTCTAGAAGGAAAACAGGGATCCCATGTATTAAATCTCCCCTGTTCTGGAATTTATCAGCTATAGGAAGGCCTACACTCTAGCCAGATGTCATGCCCTGCCGTCGGCTGTTCTAGAAGGAAAATACAGGAAGATCCCAAGATCAGAAAGGCTATGCCCTTGCAGGTCAGGAGACACTGAAACCACCGAACATGTATTGTTCAGCTGTTCATTCTATCATGAGGCTCTTATTAAACTAATTGCTCCCCTGATCAGCGAATTCCCCGATAAGCCAGTGGAATTCCTGACTAAGAGGCTCCTGATGGGTGAAAACTCCACACTTTTCGCTCCCAACTGCCAAAGTTTGTGCCATCGCAATTAAAACTCGCAAAAACAGAATGGAAAAATGTCAATTCTTGTGATTTGTTTTAATATCTTAAATTTTAATATCGTTAGTCTTTGATCTAATTTTGTAATTTATATTAGTTTCGCAGTTTTATTAAGTCAGATAATTTTATGTATTAACCTTTGGCTGATCAAACAGACCGTATCAATAAATATCTGTCTATCTAATCTCCCCTGTTTGGTGATTGGCATAATTCAAATTTTATTTCTTGACGTGGAGCAGGGGAGAACAGCAGTGCTATCCTAAGTAGATTTACCCCCTTCTAAGTCCATTTAAATCAAAGAATTTAAGAAGAGTTGGTTCTTATATGCTGACTTTCTCTTACCACTTAAGGAAGAATCAAACCGGCTTACAATCACCTTCCCTTCCCCTCCCCACAACAGACACCCTGTGAGGTAGGTGGGGCTGAGAGAGCTCTAAGAGCTGCGACTAGCTCAAGGTCACCCAGCTGGCTTCATGTGTAGGAGTGGGGAAACAAACCCAGTTCACCAGATTAACATCTGCCGCTCATGTGGAGGAGCGGGGAATAAGAACATAAGAAAGGCCATGCTGGATTAGACCAAGGTCCATCAAGTCCAGCAGTCTGTTCACACGGTGGCCAATCAAACCCTGCAGCAGGTCTCCAGGGTCTCAGGCAGAGGTCTTTCCCATCATTTACTTGCCTGGTCCCTTTAACTGGAGATGCCAGGGATTGAACCTGGGACCTTCTGCACGCCAAGCAGATGCTCTGCTACTGAGCCACAGTCCCTCCACGACTGAGGCAAAGTTAATGGGCAAAGCAGAAGCCTTCCATTTGTTATAATAACTCCTGCTCCATTACTTCAAATAAACACACACACATTTCTTTTAACAGTATTTAGACAAGCTGCACAATCTTCTTTGTGCAGAAGTGCTTGCGCATGGAATACACGCAGGTCTATGAGTCCAGGCCTAAGGAGGGGTCGTGGCTCAGTGGTGGAGCATCTGCTTGGCATGCAAAAGGTCCCAGGTTCAATCCCCGGCATCTCCAGTTAAAGGGACTAGGCAGGTAGGTGACATGAAAGACCTCTGCCTGAGACTCTGGAGAGCTGATGCCGGTCTGAGTAGACAATACTGACTTTGATGGACTGATGGTCTGATTCAGTATAAGGCAGCTTCATGTGACAGAGACCCTTGACTGGGAGGCAGGGAGACAAGGATGCTGTGTTCATGTACACGGACCCCTCCCCAGACTGGAAGCCCCTGTTATGTTACTGCGATTGCAATTGATCCCAGAACCAGCAGCGCTTGTGGTTTTCAAAGCACTGTGTGGCTTCCAGCGGAGCTGCCCTCCACTGCAGTGACACCAGCAACACAACGTTCCTCACCTGCTTTGACAACGGTAAGCTCCTGCCTCTCTCCTGGGTCTGGCAGCTGCAGCTCGTCCCCCAGTTCCATCCAGGAGAAGTGCGGCTCAGCCACCGGGAACCTAAAGAACAAACGGTTGACACACAGGAATGACACAAGCCACATATATGCCTACTTTTTTTTTTTTAAGAAAGGATGGCCAAATACCCAAATACTCGAGGGGCTGTGGCTCAGTGGCAGAGCATCTGCTTGGCATGCAGAAAGTCCCAGGTTCAATCCCCGGCATCTTCAGTTAAAGGGACCAGGCAAGTAGGTGATGTGAAAGACCTCTGCCTGAGACCCCGGAGAGCCGCTGCCGGTCTGAGCCGACAATACTGACTTTGATGGACCAAGGGTCTGATTCAGTATAAGGTTCATATGTATCCCAAGGACCTTTTCACAAGAGACTACAGAAAACCTGTTTTCCCCCTCCTTCATTGTTTAATTTTTGTAGCAACTGCTAGATGCAGAGTTCTGATGAGCTCGAAAGCCTGCATGGTGTTTCGTCTCAATATGGGTGGCCCCCGATAAATGGCATTATATGGACTTTGTTTCCTGTTCTCCGAATCCACAATTATAACCAAGCTTTAAGTATGTTTGACTGCATCTGACCACACACACCCCATGGCTCTCCTTCCTCTCCTCCTCTTGGTTCCCCACTGTCTACTTTAGATTTTCCTTTCCTTTATCCCTCAGAAGCTCCTTGATCCATTGATCTTGAGCGGGGTAATTTTAAATCTAACATTTGAGGGATAGAAGGACTGAAATAAATCTTGCCACTGACAATGAAGCCTTGGGATCCCTGCCGCTTAATAAAAAAGACATTATTTCGGACACAGAGGCATTAGATTTATATATTAAAAGAGGAAAGATATAACGTGATCTAAGTTCCTCATAAAAGCAACATTCCAAGAGGGCATGAGCTAATGAATCAATAGAGCCAGAAGAGCAAGGACACGTCCTTTCTAGGTGTGGTATATTCAAAATTCTGACTTGCATAACTACTTTAGATTTTAAGTTCTGTGGGGAAAGAGACTGCTTGGTTTTTGCCTGTGCAACTTTGTAAGGGGCTTGTAAGGAGCATAAACCGTCAGCAACATTAGGATGCCCATGATGCAAGTGTTTGCTTTTAAGCTTAGTCACTTGCAGCCACCAACCACACAATTCCCCTCACAAGAGTCCTAATTTCTTGAAAGGAACAGTCACACCAAATGTTACACAAATTGCAAGACCTTATTCCCAACTATTTATTTACTTATTTAGAACATTTTTGTGCCACTTTTCCACCTAGCTGAGGGGCCCCCAAGGCCGGGAATGATCACAATCATTAAAACAACTCTCAAAAAATACATATTATAAAACCAATTAAAAACAGAAAGGAGCATGAGTGAGGGGAAAAAGAAGAAGTTGGTTTTTATATGCTGACTTTCTCAACCACTTAAGGAAGAATCAAACCCGTTTACAATCACCTTCCCCTCCCACAACAGACACCCTGAGAGGTAGGTGGGGCTGAGAGAGCTCTAAGAGATCTGTGACTAGCCCAAGGTCACCCAGCTGGCTTCATGTGTAGGAGTGGGGAAACCAACCTGGTTCACCAGATTACCATCCGCTGCTCATGTGTAGGAGTGGGGAATTGAACCCAGTTCTCCAGATCAGAGACCACTGCTCCAAACCACTGCACTTAAACACTACACCATGCTGGTTCCCAGGTTCAATCTCCAGTTAAAGGGATTAGGCAAGTAGGTGATGTGAAAGACCTCTGCCTGAGAGCCTGGAGAGCAACTGCCGGTCTGAGTAGACAATAGTGACTTTGATGGACCAAGGGTTTGATTCAGTAGAAGGCAGCTTCATGTATATATGTGTTAAATGTGCATAAAATGACAGCTTCAGCAGGATTGTAACCAAAGGGGAAACAAAGCAAGGTTTTACCTTGGGGTATCAGGATCCTCCTCTACTGGAAAGGGGTCGTGGCTTTCAGCTTCGACTGGGAAGCCTGGGTATGATATTGATTCCGCCTGCTTGGAAGGAGAAGAGATGGAATCAGTGGCAGGAAAACAAAGCTGAATAAGCACAATGCTCTAGCAAGTCAGCATCTCGCCAGACAAGGAAGATTCCCCACGCCCATACAGATGTGGCACAACTTGGCATACCCAAGGCAAATTTTCTCTCCCTCAGGACACACAAAGCAAGCAGGCAGCCCATGCAAGGCCAAAGGCACGCATTCACACACACAGAAGAAGAGTTGGTTTTTATATGCCGACTTTCTCTACCACTCAAGGGAGAATCAAACCGGCTTACAATCTCCTTCCCCTCACCACACCAGACACCCTGTGAGGTAGGTGGGACTGAGAGAGCTCTAAGAGAGCTGTGACTAGCCGAAGGTCACCCAGCTGGCTTCGTGTGTAGGAGTCGGAAACAAATCCAGTTCACCAGATTAGCCTCCACCGCTCATGTGGAGGGGAATCAAACCCCGTTCTCCAGATCAGATTCCACCGCTCCAAACCACCGCTCTTAACCACTACACCACCTTTCTAGCCTAGGTGGTGTAGTGGTTAAGACAGACGGCCATTTCATTCATACATTCATCATCCATTTGCACCTAATGTGCAGTACAAGCCTCCTTGGCAGGGCGAGACAGATGACTACCAGTATCATCCTAAACGTAGTTGTGTGTGTGTGTCAAGTGCCGTCAAGTCGCTTCCGACTCATGGCGACCCTATGAATGAAGTCCTCCAAAGTGTCCTATCTTTGACAGCCTTGCTCAGATCTTGCAAACTGAAGGCTGTGGCTTCCTTTAGAGTCAATCCATCTCTTGTTGGGTCTTCCTCTTTTCCTGCTGCCCTCAACTTTTCCTAGCATGACTGTCTTTTCCAGTGACTCTTGTCGTCTCATGACGTGACCAAAATACGATAGCCTCAGTTTAGTCATTTTAGCTTCTAGGGTCAGTTCAGGCTTGATTTGATCTATAACCCATTGATTTGTTTTTTTGGCAGTCCAGGGAATCTGTAACACTCTCCTCCGACACCACATTTCAAAGGAATCTATTTTCTTCCTATCAGCTTTCAAATGTAGTTATGGCCTTCTAAACCCATCAAAATCTGTGGGCGCAAACGGGCGCAACTATTTAGGATTGCACTGTAAGCCACCCCAGGACAAAAGAGCTGGTTTGTTCCTATGGACTCGGTGCTGGTACCTACAAAGCAGGATTGTTGGGATGGCAAGTAGCACTCGGGTAGCCAGGTCCCCCTGGCCTCTGGTGGGGGATGGGGGAGGTAGGGTTGCCAAATCCAGCTTGAGAAACGCCTGGATATTTGGGGTTGGAGCCTGGGGAAGGCAGGGACCTTACTGGGGTACAATGCTATAGAGTCCCCCCTCCAGAGGGTCGGTCGCCAGCTCCAGGTTGGGAAGTACCAGGAGATTTTGGGGGGTAGAGCCATAGAGTCCACCCTTCGACGCAGCCCTTCTCTTCAGGCGAACTGATGTATGTCGCCTGGAGATCAGTTGTAATAGCGGGAGATCTCCAGTCGTCACCTGGAGGTTGGCAACCCTACCCCTCCAACGCATTCATTGTCTCCAGGGAAACCGGTCTCTGTAGTCTGGAGATGATCTGTAGTTCCAGGGGATCTCCAGGTCCCACCCGGAGGCTGGCATCCATCCCTATGCGGCCCGTCCCCTTGGGGGAAGGTGTCTCACACAGACAGGCACAGACGCCTTTTTCGTAAAGTAGGGAAGGGGAAACCGAATTCACTTCGGCTTGCGGTTGGACACCTGTGCCCCACAGGCCTAATGGGAGCAGTCCTCTCCACCCCAGGGTCATCCCCCCCCAATCTTGCCCCCTCCTCAGACAATCCCTCTAGGGAACGTGGGGGCCTTCGTATTTAGGGTTGCCAGGTGGCTCTTTGCCACCGGCGGGAGGTTTTTGGGGCAGAGCCTGAGGAGGGTGGGGTCTGGGGAGGGACCTCAATGCCATAGAGTCCAATGGCCAAAGCGGCCATATTCTCCAGGGGAACTGATCTCTATTGGCTGGAGATCAGTTGTAATAGCAGGAGATTGCCACCTATTACCTGGAGGTTGGCAACCCTATCGGGCAGAGATACCAGCTGGAAACCGGCAAGCCCTGGAGATCTGCAGCTCTGCTAGGGTTGCCAACTCGGGGTTGGGAAACACCTGGAGATTTGGGGGTGGAGCCTGAGGAGGCGGGGTTTGGGGAGGGGAGGGGCTTCAACGGCATAGAGTCCAATGGCCAAAGCGGCCATTTTCTCCAGGGGGACCTGATCTCTTATCGGCTGGAGATCCGTTGTAATAGCAGGAGACCTCCAGCTAGCACCTGGAGGCTGGCACCCTCCTCCTCCCCAAAGCGAAGGGTCTGCCGACCAGTCCCCAGGGCTGCCAGCCCCCGCGGGCCAAGGGGCTGCCCTGCCAGGGGCCCCCTTCTCCAGACCCCCACCCCACCCCACCCCGTCCCACAGGCTCGCCGGAGCGCACAGGCGCCGCCGCTCCGAACCCCCTCGGGGCGCGCCTTCCCCTTCCCCTCCGAGGGCGCGCGCTCCCCCAGCGCCGGCCTTGCCCGGCCCCTCCGCCGAGACCCCAGCCCCCCGGCCCCTCGAGGGCAGCACGGCCTGCTCCTCTCCAAGCCCCCCTTCCAGGCCGGCCGCCCTCCAAGTTCCTCGCCTCCCTCCCCGGCTCCGCCACCCCTTACCGTCTCCATCGCCGCCGGGCCGCTCCCCACGCGCCGTCTGCAGCGCGCCGGGGGTTAAGCCCCGCAGACAATGCCCCGCCAGGCCCGCCCCCGCCTCCCCTCGCCCGCCCGCACCAGGCAGGCCAGGCGCCAGCAGGGATCGCCTCGCCTGCGCCGCGGACAGAGGCGCGCACCCGGCGCGCGGGCCGGACCTCTCCAAGGAAAGAGCGCGGCGGCGGCGCAGGCGGCTCCCCGCTCCCCATCAACAACCAAAGGGGTTTTTTTTTCCCCCAAGAGTCATAGAGCTGGAAGGCACCACCAGGGTCATCTAGTCCAACCCCCTGCACAACGCAGGAAACTCCGAACCACCTCCCCGCTCACCCCCCCACACACACCCATACTTCGTCCCCAGAAGTAGAAAAGAGCAAGAGTCCAGTAGCACCTTCAAGACTAACCAAAATATTTTCTGGTAGGGTGTGAGCTTTCGTGAGCCACAGCTCACTTCTTCAGGTATCTGAATGTATCAAAATGTATCTAAATGTATTTAAATGTATCTAAATGTAGAAAAGGGCAAGAGTCCAGTAGCACCTTCAAGACTAACCAAAATATTTTCTGGCAGGGTGTGAGCTTTCGTGAGCCACAGCTCCCTTCTTCAGAAACAGCTAGAATGCGAATCCATCTGTCACAAGGTTGATGGATTTCCATTCTGGACGGCTAAATGTGGTGCCTTCCATGGAGATAATTCACAGTGGGTAGCCGTGTTAGTGTGTCTGCAGTAGTTGAAAAGGGCAAGAGTCCAGTAGCACCTTCAAGACTAACAAAAATATTTTCTGGTAGGGTAGGAGCTTCCGTGAGCCACAGCTCACTTCTTCACAGCTCACTTTAGTCTTTAAGGTGCTACTGGGCTCTTGCCCTTTTCTACTACTGCAGACAGACTAACACGGCGACCCACTGTGAATTACCTTCATCCCCAGAAGGTGGCCAAAATGCCCTCCCTCTCATGATCTGCCTAAGGTCACAGAATCGGCATTGCTGACAGATGGCCATCTTAAAAACCTCCAGGGAAGGAGAGATCGCCACCTCCCTGTTCCACTGAGGAACCGCTCCAACTGTTAGACAATTCTTCCCAATGTCTAGAGCAGGGGGGTAGAAAGGCTCCTGGCTGCCCTTTGGCGCATGGCTGTTGCAATACCTTGGGGGATTGATTCCGACGCCTACGTGCCTGCAGCCTGTGGTGCTGGTTAAGATGATGTCTCTGGGACAGAAATTTACCAGAATGCCCGAGACGTGTGCAGGGAAACCTAATCCTGTTGATAGGGAGGAGTTGTAAACAGGCCTTTCCAAAATATTGGGGAGCCAACTCCGATTGCCCGTTTTCCAGCCTCTGGGTTTTCTTTCTAATGCACGCCCACCAAACTCCGGCCCTTAATCTTTTCCATAAGAAGGTGTCAGTTCTGCAGCGTAGGAAAAGAGGAAACTGCCTCTGAGCATAAGAAACAAATTCATGAAGGAAGTTACAGCCACAAATTAGCGCTGCCAACCGGGTTAGGAAATTCATGGAGCTCTGGTTTGGGGAGAAAAGGGACCTCAGCGGGGTGTAATGCCAAAGAGTCATAGAACACATGAAGCTGCCTTATACTGAATCAGACCCTTGGTCCATCAAAGTCAGTATTGTCTACTCAGACTGGCAGAAGCTCTCCAGGGTCTCAGGCAGGGGTCTTTCACATCACCTACTTGCCTAGTTCCTTTAACTGGAGATGCCGGGGATTGAGCCTGGGACCATCTGCATGCCAAGCAGATGCTCTACCACTGAGTCCACCTTCCAAAGCTGCCATTCTCTCCTGGGGAACTGATTTAGGTCATCTGGAGATCAGTTGTAATTCTGGCAGCTCTCCAGGCCCCACCTGGAGGTTGGCAACCCTTTCAGTGTTGAACACCATGGAAGGTATGATACGCCTCTATCTGGGATGGGGGGGTTGTCAGGTCAGAACATGTGGCTTTTGCCATCCATTTTGAGCCTGGCAGCCTCTTTTTAAAAAGAAATATAAGCTTTGAGCTAGGTGACAGAGAGGGGAGCCATAATTAATACTTGCAACCTCTGGCAAAGCGAGGTTTGCTCCTAGGATATAGAGAAGCAGTACTGTCATGCACTCCAAACCACTGACAGCATCTGAGGATCGAAGGATACTATGAGAACCCAAAAGTAAAAATATTAAATACCGGTGAATATTACATAGCAAAGATTGGATGTCAAACAGAGACAATAGCATTTTTAACAATAGCATTCGCAGAGGAGGATTCATGTTACCACTGAATAAGACCTTTTATGTTAGAATACTGCGCTCGTGGTTCCCAATTTGTTTAGCGCCAGTGCCAAATGCTTGCTCAAAAAATCACTTACATTGCTTCCAACAAACTATTTTCAAAAATACCTTTCCAGGTTCATAAAACATGCATCACAAAAATACCAGTAAATTATACACTAGATAATGCCATATGATTACCTCTTAAATTACTTTAATGTGCTTCATCTGCCTTATGCAAGTTAAAGTTTCGACAGGCATTCTTAGGAACAGAATTTCAGAACTGCCTTTTCAAGATAGTGGAGAAAACTTAACTTTAAATAGCTTTTATTTATTTAAATTTATCATTTTAGTGATGGGGGACAAAAATTTAAAAGATTTGCCCAGGGCAAAGACAAATACACTGCAGGAAGACTGGGGGGGGGGGGGCTTTCTGTGGTTGGGGGCAGGGCTCACACTACCCTCTCCATCTGATGGAGTTTTTGCAAAAACTGCCTCCCCACAGCCCTCGTCCTTGCAAATAAATAATTATTCCGAATAATGGTGAACAGACACCAAAGGAAATGGAAACAACCTTGCAGGTCCCAGACTTGGAATCCTTTCTACCCTTCCCATTCGCCCTGTTTACATGCCAGGAAGGGGGGGGAAAACCCTACAGGCTCAACCATCAGCCCCTCAACCCCCTTGATGCCACCCTTCCTTCCAAAAAGGCGTTTCTGGGCACCTGCTGGCTGCCTTTTGGCAACATGAGTCACGGAGAAAAATTTCGTGGCCATTCATGAATGGAAGGTTTGGCATTGGATGTGCCACTCTTTAGATGCACCATTTTCCCCACCTGAATTCTCAAAACTCTACATGGGGGGGTTATTTTTGAGTTTAAAGAATTTGGGTAGGGAAAATGTGCATCTAGAGAGCAGCAAATCCAAAGCAAAACCTCCCATGCATAAATGCCCCCCCCCCCCCGCGAAGCTAAGCAGGGTCAGCCCTGGTTAGTATTTGGATGGGAGAACACCAAGGATGCTGTGCAGGGGAAGGCACTGGCAAAACCACCTGTTAGTCTCTTGCCATGAAAACCCCAAAAGGGGTCGCCATAAGTCGACACTTTACACACATTAAGAGCATCTATCGCGCATCTAAGAGCACAGAGGTTTGGACAGGGTTTTTGTTTTGCAAACTAGCAACCCAACACACGTAAGAACATAAGAAAGGCCCTGCTGGATCAGACCAAGGCCCATCAAGTCCAGCAGTCTCACACAGTGGCCAACCAGGTGCCTCTAGGAAGCCCCCAAACAAGACCACTGCAGCAGCACCGTCCTGCCCATGTTCCACAGCACCCAAAATAATAGGCATGCTCCTCTGATCCTGGAGAGAATAGCTATGCAGCATGACTAATATCCATTCTAACTAACAGCCATGAATATCCCTTTCCTCCATGAACATGTCCACTCCCCTCTTAAAGCTCTCCAAGCTGGCAGCCATCACCACATCCTGGGGCAGGGAGTTCCACAATTTAACTACGAGTTGTGTGAAAAAAAATGCTTCGTTTTATGTTTGAATCTCTCACCCTCCAGCTTCAGCAGATGACCCCGTGTTCTAGTATTATGGGAGAGGGAGAAAAATCTCTCCCTGTCCACTCTCTCCAAACCATGCATAATTTTATAGACCTCTATTATGTCTCCCCTCAGCTGCCTTCTTTCCAAGCTAAACAGCCCTAAGCGTCTTTTTAAAAAAAATTTATTTTCTTAATTTGACATATTAACATATAAAACAATATCCAATATTTAAATAATAATAATAAAACTAAAAAAAACCACAATTAAAGTTTCTAAATTAACAATAAATTGACTTCCCCCTCTCCCTCTTCCGTCTAAACATAAATTGTATAAACTTTTGCTAACGGAACTAATCCCTTTATTATTTTAATTAACATACTTCTATCTAACATCCTTAAATCAATAATTAATTTAAAATTAATAAAGGTGTAAATAAGGGATTCGAGCAAAAATTATTCTAAAAAATGGTCCCATTGAAAATTAATTTTTTCCCCCAAAAATAAACGCACAGTTTAACAGTTAAGGTGCAAGCAGCCCTAAGCGTCTTAACCGCTCCCCATAGGACACACCCCGGGGTCCTTCCAAAGCCTTCCTGGCTTCCCTTGCAGCCCAGGGCGGAACGTATTGCTTAGCCACGTTTGTACGCTGCGGGGGGGGGGGACTTCAGAAAGGGTTGCACTTTCCGGTTCCTGCTAGATCCGAGGAAAGAAAGGAGGGGAGCAGTAGGCTGGTGGTAGGAGACGAAGGCAAGACTGGGAGGGAGGGATTTTGGGGCTGGCTGCGGTGTGCATGTTGTGGAACTCCTTGCAAATGAATGTGCAAAGAGGTCTTGGAGGGGCTGTGGCTCAGTGGTAGAGCCTCTGCTTGGCATGCAGAAGGTCCCAGGTTCAATCCCCGGCATCTCCAGTTAAAGGGGCTAGGCAGGTAGGTAATGCGAAAGACCCCTGCCTGAGACCCTGGAGAGCCAGCAAGAGGGACCATGGCTTAGTGGTAGAGCCTCTGCTTGGCATGCAGAAGGCCCCAGGTTCAATCCCCAGCATCTCCAGTTAAAGGGACGAGGCAGGTAGGTGATGCGAAAGACCTCCACCTGAGACCCTGGAGAGCCAGCAAGAGGGACCATGGTTAGTGGTAGATCATCTGCTTGGCATGCAGAGGGTCCCAGGTTCAATCCCCAGCATCTCCAGTTAAAGGGACAAGGCAGGTAGGAGATGCGAAAGACCTCCACCTGAGACCCTGGAGAGCCAGCAAGAGGGGCCATGGCTTAGTGGTAGAGCCTCTGCTCGGCATGCAGAGGGTCCCAGTTTCAATCCCCAGCATCTCCAAGGCAGGTAGGTGATGCGAAAGACCCCTGTCTGAGACCCTGGAGAGCCAGGAAAAGGGGCCATGGCTCACTGGTAGAGCATCTGCTTCTCATGCAGAAGGTCCCACGTTCAATCTCCGGCATCTCCAGTTAAAGGGACCAGGCAAGTAGGTGATGTGAAAGACCTCTGCCTGAGACCCTGGAGAGCTGCTGCCAGCCTGAGTAGACAATACTGACTTTGATGGACCTTGGGGGGTCTGATTCAGTATCAGGCAGCTTCCGTTTCTCTAAATTTCTCATTGCTGTTGCCTCTTTCTGTAGAGGAGCATTCCCAGGTATTTCTAAAATGAGGGGTGGGGGCCATGCTTCTTCAACTCGCATGGCCTTTTTGTTCGCTGCTTTTTTTTTTAAATTAGAAACTTGCACAGAACTGGCACTTTCCTGAGCCTGCAACGCTTCACGGGAGGGAAATGTTAAATCCGTGCCCTTCTGTTGGGGATGATTCTATGAACTAAAGATGGCTTGGAACCCAGGCTCTGGCACCACCCATTTGGGCAGGCGGTTCTGATTCTTACATAGTTGAGAGCCAGCATGGTGTAGTGGTTAAGAGTGGTGGACTCTGATCTGGAGAACCAGGTTTGATTCCCCACTCCTACACATGAACAGCAGTCTCTAACCTGGTGAACTGGGTTGGTTTCCCAGGTCCTTCACATGAAGCCAGCTGGGTGACCTTGGGTTAGTCTCAGCTCTCTTAGAGCTCTCTCAGCCCCACCTGCTTCACAAGGTGTCTGTTGTGGGGAGAGGAAGGGAAGGCGATTGTAAGCCGGTTTGATTCTCCTTAAAAGGTAGAGAAAATTAGCATATAAAAGCCAACTCTTTTTCTTCTTCTATTGTTTCTAGGATTCTTGGGGATGCAAAACACCCAGCTGATATTTGGAGGACAGGTGGTTCTATTGTCTTGCTGAAACTAAATAGTCTTGGGTCTGGTCAGTGCCTCGATAAGGAAGATCCTGTAAATAAATGTGAGTTCTGTAGAAGAAAGGTGGGAGGTAAATACTTTCGTGGCTGTGTGTGTGTGTGGAATGGCAATACACCATTAGGTGTATCCCTACTGTATTATTTTGAGTTTTCACTGCTTTAGTATTTGCATTTTGGCATGGTTATTATCATGAGCCTGAAAATTAGGATTGGCTTAGAAATAAATCCATATTGAAACTACCTTTGAGACTTTGCTTTTCTTCCAGCAAGCGTTGTTTAGTGGTTAAGCGTGGTCGTTTGGAGCGGTGGACTCTGATCTGGAGAACCGGGTTTGATTCCCAGTTCCTCATGAGCGACGGACTCTAATCTGGAGAACTGGGTTCAATTCCCCGCTCCTCCATACGCAGCCTGCTGGGTGACCTTGGGCTAGTCACAGCTGTCGTAGAGCTCTCTCAGCCCCACCTACCTCACAAGGTGCCTATTGTGGGGAGGGGAAGGTGATTGTAAGCCGGTTTGATTCTTCCTTAAGTGATAAAGTCGGCATATTAAAACCACCTCTTCTTCCTCTGCCTCCCTAGATTTCATCTCCTGTCTGCTCTGTTACCTAGCCCTTGCCTTCCTTCACAATGAAGAAAGTGCCACGGAAAAATCAAGGTGAGCGCTACCGCCTGAAGTTCCGGCGTTTGCGCCGTGCAGCCAAGGTGTTGGTTTACGAGAACGCAGCTTTGTGCGATGAGATTGCCCGACTTGAGGCGAAATACCTGCGTGTGCGAGAGGAGCGTCGTTTCCTGCTTGCCCGCCTGTTGCAAGCCCAAGCCCTGGCAGATGACGAGTCTCCTGTGCCTGCCGCCGCCGCAGTATCACAACCCTCCCCAGACGAGCCAACTGTCCGCAAGCCTCGCCGAGAGCGTAAAGGCAAAGAGAACGGTAGGGCATCCAGACGGAGGGTGGCGACAGAGCCAGGGATCCTCCGGCTGGTTCCCCCGCTACCCTTGGATCCTTCTGGCCGTCCTGTTTTCCCCATCACGTTGGGATCGCTGACTGTGTACAGCCTGGGTGAAATTGTCTCGGACCGTCCCAGTTTCCACACAGAGAGCGCCATCTACCCTGTCGGCTACTGCAGCACCAGGATCTTCGCTAGCACCCGCAGGCCGGTTCACCGCTGCCTTTATACCTGCCAGATCAAGGACGGCGGTGCTGGGCCGTGCTTTGAAATTGCTCCTGAGGATGAGCCGGGTTGTGTGTTTGCCGGCCCCACACTTGACACCTGTCACGCTCAGCTCCTGGAAGCGGTGGGTGCGGCTCAGCTGGAGCCAGCGGGCGCCGAGTTCTTTGGTCTCTCGCACCCGGCCGTCCAGCACCTCATCCAGAGCTGCCCAGGGGCACGCAAGTGTGCCGGGTACCGCTGGTTCCGCTTTGAGGTGTGCCGCCCAGCAGATGGGCCCCCGCCTGAGGGGATACCATCAGGAAACCCTGGCACTGATTACGAAGCTTTCCAGAACCAGGGCTTGGCGGGGCCTGTAGGCTTGGACTTCCCAGAAGCAACTCCCTCCCCACCCAGTGGGAATGGATACGCGGAACTCTTTCTGCCGTGCGCTCCGTCAGGGGGGTCCCCCATTCCCCAGAGCCCAGAAAGTGACACTGACTGAATCTTGCCAGGTCACGTTCAACACTACTCACAAAATAGACCTATGCTGTAATATAAGAATATCTACAAAACACAACAGCACGTTGGCTAATCTCTAATAAATGTAATAAACTCTAATAAATGTAATAATAACAAACTCAGACAAGGTTTCTGGAAACGTACTATAACAACGTTACAATAACAAACCGAGATGCTTCTTTCCTGGACAAGCCCCCCAGGAAAAAAGCAAGCATCTTCCTAAGCTGTGGACTCCATTCCCTGCTGCTATTTGTGGATTTTGGATACATATAGATGTATTTTGCCCATTTAGGGCACTTAGAATTGGTTTGTTATTGTTATGTTGTTATATTCATGTTTCCAGTAATCATGTTTGAGTTTGTTATTATTACATTGATTAGAGATTGTTACATTTATTAGAGATTAGCCAACATGCTGTTGTGTTTTGTGGTTGAATCTTGCCAGATATGCACCTCTGGAGAGCAGGGAGCGTCCCCTACTGCCCTTAAACTCTCCTGTGGCTGAAACTGCGTGGACATCCTAAACTGCTGGTACAGTAGTTTGTATAGTGGCTCTCTTGGTCTGCATAGGTATAAATTAATTTAGTGGTATGTCTGCATAAAGATTTTTGAGACAAGTACTTCAAGTGATTATTTGTCAATAAAATTAATTGCAGGAAAAAAAACCCTCTGGTGATTTTGCCATTATCTCACTGCAAAAACTCTGGTGAATACGTCCTCATATGGACTGACATATATTTCACATCTTCTTTGAAACAGGGTTACACTTGTAAGTGCATTATGTGGCCAAACTTCAGATTTCACAGGAGAATAATGATCTGAGGAAAGGGAAAAGTTAGGTAAAAATCTCCCTCTGGTTTTGCAAATGTTATCACATAACCGTGTGAATGCTGGGAATTTGTGCAGATAGTGTGTGCTGCAGAGCACGTTTTGCTTGTGCTAGCATTTCTGTTTATGTGAAATCAGTGGTTTTGCATAAGCACTGCCCAAATGGAAGGGCTGGCTAGCACAATAGGAAGTGCACTCCACAGCAGAGACTATATAGTATGCCTAGAACTTAGATTTTTATACTCCACTTTTCTCTCCAACATGGACCCAAAACAGATTACAACAATATTCTCCCTTCCTCTGTTTTATCCTAACAACCACATTGTGAGGTGGGTTACCTTGAGAGAGTAACTGGCCCAAGGTCAGCCAGCAAGCTTCCATGCTAGAGTGGGGATTCGAACCTGGCTCTGCTAGATCCTCGCCTTAAACTGTAACCATTGCACCATACTATGGAAAGGATACATTTGGGGATATGACAGAAGACAGAGTGGAATTCTGCAAAATCTACCGCCTGAAAAATTACAAACTGGTGAATTCAGAAAACAAAATGGCTTTTGTGAAGCTTTATGGCACTCTTACTCGGATATGCCCTATTTCTTTTGAAATTAGAGAATTGCCAATTGAAAATAAATGGAATACATCTATTACTGGAAATAAATGGAATTTGTTGCACACATACATTCACTACCCTGAAAACCAAAAATGCCTCCACGAGCAAATTCCATCTTCCAATTGCTGAATTACGTTTACCCTCCAAATGCATGCATCAGTGTTATCAAAACCATTTATTTTGCAGGGTTACCAGTCTGGCACGCCCAGAAATAACATCTGAAGGGAAAGTTAAGAACTGAATTCTCCTGTGATGAATTTAGGTAAAATGGGAAGCGATTTCACACGAACCTCGGGCTCAGAAATACCCACAATTCACTGCCACTCCTGGACCAGCCCTAGTCCAGTAGCAAGACTGAAAACCTACCAATGTGGCTACCGTTGCTGTGCTTCAGCAGTGAACATTGCAAGCTGTTGCTGGTTTGTTCCTGATGTCCCCCCACCATGTAATGTTGATGTAATCCGTTACCTTTGTTGAGGCTGCCTTTAGGCGAGGAATGGTACCTGTGAAGGCAGCCCAAGCGGGCAACCCTAAGCCCAGGTTGTCAGTTTTGACAGGTAAAAAGCCACTCCATATTCGACGTCCATGAAAAGTACAAACACTCAATTTGTAAGTTTTTTTGGCAGCTCAGAGAGAGAGAGGGGGAGAGGTACTATGGAGATAGGCTGTAATCTTATTCAATGTTGTCATATATTCGTATGACATCTTGACAGTCTCCGAGTGCCTGTAGCAGCTGTGACGTCCGATCCATCTCCTCGTCCGACAGCTGGGCAGTAATAGTCGGGATGTACTCGAGGCTGACCGAATGCGAGCAGAGGCCCAGCGTGTCCAGCTTTTCACGGACTTGCCTCAAGGTAGGCACAGAGCAAATGAACTGGGGCAGGAGAGAGAAAGGAAGAAAGAAGTTTCACCCACAAATCCTTCACAGCCCTCAGAAACAGACGGGAGCATTGACAGCAATCATGGAATACTGTTTAGTTAAGGTTCCTGAGAAGTGGCAAAGGGATGGGAAAAAGCAGTGGCTCAGTGGTAGAGCCTCTGCTTGGCATGCAGAAGGTCCCAGGTTCTATCCCTGGCCTCTCCAGTTAAAGGGTCTAGGCAAGTAGGTGATGTGAAAGATCTCAGCCTGAGACCCTGGAGAGCCACTTCTGGTCTGAGTAGACAATACTGACTGATGGACCAAGGGTCTGACTCAGCATAAGGCAGCTTCATGTGTTTGTGTGACAGGACCCTCAATACACTGAAAAGGGACCTAGTGGAGACTTAAAAGAACAAGGAATCCTGAGATCCAGGGCAAGAGAGGGATGTAGGTATGACTGCCATGTTCTACAGGAGATTAAAAAAAAGACCTAGGTTAAGAGCAAAAGGGGGAGAGTTCTGCAGAACGGATGCGACAATTTTTTTTAAGGGAGCATGTTCTATAAAGGGCACAGGACTGCAATTGGCTGCACTGTTTATTGTATATCTCGTCTTGTTTTTACTGCATTTGTTTTCTAATGTTATAATCTAGCCTTACTGGATTATTCTATGTGTAAGTTGCTTTTATTGCATTGGTTTAACATTTTGCAATCTGCCTTGAGTCTGAGCAAGAAAGGTGGACTGCCAAGTAACTGAAGAAATAAAATATGTGAGTCTGAGAAATGTATTTATTCTTCGGTGGGTTGGAGGGATGGAAAGAAAGAAGGCCCTCGTTGGTCCTCTGAGAAAACAAAGGGAGCTTTTGAAGTCAGAGCATTGGCTTGAGACAGCACCGAGGGTCACCACCTCCATCCCTCACCTAACCACGTCAGGCACCTCACCTTCAGCGTCACTTTCTCCTCCTCATCTTCCTCTTCTTGGACATCTTCAGCGCCAGCTTCAAAAGCCAGCTCGAGCGCCCGTTCCAAGCTGACAGGATTGCCGGCCTGGTCCTGGGTGCCCACCACGATAATCCCTTTCTTCTCAAACTTGTGCCGCGCTCCGTCAGCAAAGAGCGCCCTGCAGGGAACCCAACGAGAAACCCCTGATACAAAAACAAACGGGAGTGGACCACAGGAGCTAGGATGGATGTCGATCTCAATTGTTACGAGGGCCAGATATGACATAAATTTCACTTGGTCAAGCCAGGCCAGGCCTCACCAGCCCAGATCAAGAGTGTGTGTGTGTTTGGGGGGGCCGCCTTGGCTGGCTCGCAGGCCATATAAGAGCTCTCAAGGGGCCCGATTCAGCCCGCGGGCCTTATGTTTGACACCCCTGATCTAGGAACTATCTTGGAAGAATTGCTCAACCAGTCCTCTTAGTCCATTTGATTTTTCTCTGCCATTCCTCTAAGGAGCTTGTAGACTTTAACCCGCTCAACGACCCTGTGAGGTGAGTGAAGCTGTGCGTGTATGACCGGCCTGAAGCCAGCCTGTGGCAGGATGGGGACATGAACTAATTGAATACTTCAGCCACTTCACCACACTGGCTCAATTAAGTCAGTTCTAGTTCCAGGCAAAATTATGACCACAGCAGGAATATGATTTGCCAAGAGGGCTCATTTCCCTAAGAAGGCAAAAGTTCCATCTCCTGTGCCCTATAGATCACGGCACCCAGTTCTCTCTCTCTCTCTCCCACTACTACGAGGGGAAGGTTTCCTATGTTCTCCTAAACATCTACCTGCCACACTAACACACTTAACCCTTTGGATGCCACCTTTCTAGAGAATGCCGACTCCCTGGGTTTTCCTCTCCACTGGAATCCCAAAGAGATTCTCTCTGGGATCTGGCCACTGTCCTCCTATTGAGCAGCGAGTAATGGGAGGGATGAAGAGAAAAAATGCTCTAGGAAAAGGGGTCTCATAATTGGGAAGGCTCCTGAAATGTACCCTTTTATTTAGCAAATGTTGGTAGGTTGTGTGTCTTAAAAAAGCCTACTGTTCTGTCAGACCTCCAACCCTTTGCGTTCTCTTTTCATTCTGAACTGCCTTTCCTTTCTAACCTCCGCTTTGCTGTATATTTTTCATGAGGCTTGTTGGGAAATTGTGGGTTAGGGCGGATGAGATGATGTGTTGGTTTTACCCTGTGCACTTTTAAAAGCTACAAGCAATGAAAATCACCAAGAAAAAACCTCTCTCCCGCCACACTATGCTATGGAGTCTTGACCCCCTTTCTCAAAATATCTACCGGTCCTGGCCCCAACCCCCTACTTAGCCCACTAGTACCCAGCCTCTCCAAGCAACCTCATCCGACAGAAAGCCAGGAAAATCAATATTCTCATAGTCCAACGAGCAGCTAGATAATCCACACACACAATCCCCCAAAAAGAAAGCCAGAGAAACTATCTATGGCAATAAGGGTCAAACCAAACATGACCACATAGAGAGCCAGCGTGGTGTAGTTGTCAAGAACAGTAGTTTGGAGCAGTGGACTCTGATCTGGATTTGATTCTCCACTCCTCCACATGAGCAGTGGAGGCTAATCTGGCGAACTGGATTTGTTTCCCTACTCCTACACATGAAGCCAGCTGTGTGACCTTGGTCACACTCTCTCAGCCCCACCTACCTCACAGGGGGTCTGTTGTCGGGGGAGGGGAAGGGAAGGTGATTGTAAGCCGGTTTGATTCTGCCTTAAGCGGTAGAGAAAGTTGGCATATAAAAACCAACTCTTCTTCTTCACATAAGACCCATAAATGACTCTGGATACGTTTTAAACTACAAATAACAGCTGGGGAGTAGGGTACAATTCAGATCTGAATTGTGTTGCAGGAAAGGGAGAGATGAGATCCTTCCCTCCTTGCTACTGTGTTTTTAGTCTCAAACGCAACACACAGTTCACCTGCAATTTTAAAAACAGTGGGAGATCTATCCTTATCAGCTACTGCCATTGCTCCCACTTTAAAACTATGTCAGGGCTAGCCCTTTTCACGCCACACTAACCCGTTTTGGCTCAGAAGACGTCGGATTTCCTGCAAAGACCTCTTCATGTTGTCCGTCAGTACTTCAATAAGAAGGGAGGCACCGCCGGGACCACGCGCTTCATACAACTGGTAGAAGGATTTAGATTTCTCCTGCCAAAAGTAAAACATAGCAAGCCCTATCTTTAGAGGACCCAGAGACAACATTCTTTCTTGTGTTTAAGGAGGTCTAACCCATGTCATCCTTTGGTTTTGGGGTAATTAGGGCCAAGGCTCAGTGTTGAAAGGACAGGGGGTTGGATCCAACCAGCTTTTCCACTATTGAGAAAGGGAGCAGGGATCCTCTCTGACAACCCAAGAAGGGGTCATGGGACCTGAAGTGTGATGGAGGCTACCGTAAGAAGGAAAATCGGCCAAGATAGAGCAAAAGAGCTAACTCCAACCCACATTCCAAAGAGTTGTAACAAAGATTTGTGGAAATTGTAAGACACGTTTTGCAGTACACATGTAATGACAAAAATCAAAGGGGCTGACAATATTACACAAAACCACATTCCTCAATCCAGCTGCTCTACTGATTGGTTCCTTCCACCAACTTTGGAAGGAAGACATTGGGGGTACATAAAGAATTACGAAGACGGAGGGGAATAAACAACTAGGTTCCTCCCCCAATAACACAATAACAACACTGCTGAACTCTGGAGCTAGATGGGTAATTCACCCACTGACCTCAGTTTAAGCCTCAACAATATAGCAGTGTAAGACAATTGCCGAGTAGGCTCGAAGCATGAAGCTCAATTAGCCCCGAATGGCCTGTTAAAGTCTTCCTCATAACACGGCTTTGCATAGAATCATAGAGTTGGAAGGGACCACCAGGGTCATCTTGCCCAACCCCCTGCACAATGCAGGAAATTCACAACTACCTCCCCCCCACCACACCCCCAGTTACCCCTACTCCATTCCCAGAAGATTGCCAAGATGCCCTCCCTCTCATGATCTGCTTAAGGTCATAGAATCAGCATTGCCGACAGATGGCCATCTAACCTCTTCTTTAAAACCTCCAGGGAAGGAGAGCTCACCACCTCCCGAGGAAGCCTGTTCTGATGAAGAACCGCTCTGACTGTTAGAAAATTCTTCCTAATGTCTAGGCGGAAACTCTTTAGAGCATGTTCGCGTTCATATTTTGAATTCAACTTGAGGCACCACTTCACTAAAAGGTGGGCCACTGTTGATCTAAGTGATGGGTCTGGAAGTCTTGAGGAGACAAAGGTGTGGTAAGCTATACATAATAAATGCTCTCTTTCCAGTCATTATTGGCATATCACTCTCCTTCCTTCAAAATACACTACTCTCGGGGGGGGGGGGGGCAAAAGGCACGGTGGTCCTATCAGCAGTCTGACAATGAGCAGTACAAAAACATACCCCGCCAGCAATAGCTCCTGCAATGGAAGATTTCGGCATGCTCTTGCTACGACATTGCTCAATAATATTGGCTAAATTAGTGTTCAGCTCTGGATTGGGACCTCCTTCTGCCAAAGAAATGAAAGAAGAGAGAGCAGATTTATTATTATTATTATTACGTCTTCTGCCTTTAATCAACGAATCCATTTTGATTAACCATTTTTTAAACTATTGATCAACCACAAAGATTAGTCAGATGACATGCATTTTATATATATATATATCAGTACTTTATGAGTATGAGTACTTTAAAAGGCTGTAGATGGCAAACATCTTAGAAGAGGCATCCCCCATTTGTTCACACAGAGAAGGGAATGCCTCTTCTAAAACAGTGCCCACTGCAACATGTATTAAAAATTAAGTTGCTTTGCCTTTGAAACTAGTGTTTTATTCATGTGCAAACACATGCTGATTGAATAGAATAAAACTCACACCACTAACTGATTTCTTAAAAATTGGGCGTAAACCTGAATTATAGTTGCGTACCATCCTTTCTCCAAGGGAGCTCAAAGCAGTGGTAAATGGGATTTCCCCCTTTTGTCCTCACAATAATCCTGGGCAGTAAACTGACATTTCTCATTAAAACAGCCTGTTCTCTACCTCGTCCTGTTATCCACTGCCACCCTCTCACCTGCACATGGGGATCTACTCACCACACTGGATGGAATGGCTGTGTGTAGTGGTTAAGAGTGGTGATTTGGAGCAGTGGACTCTAATCTGGAGAACTGGGTTTAATTCCTCACTCCTCCATGTGAGCGGCTGATGCTAATCTGGTGAACCGGGTTGGTTTCCCCACTCCTACACACGAAGCCTGCTGGGTGACCTTGGGCTAGTCGCAGCTCTCTTCAAGCTCTCTCAGCCCCACCTACCTCATAAGAATATAAGAAAGGCCCTGCTGGATCAGACCAAGGCCCATCAGGTCCAGCAGTCTGTTCACACAGTGGCCAACCAGGTGCCTCTAGGAAGCCCACTGCAGCAGCACTATCCTGCCTGTGTTCCACAGCACCCAAAATAATAGGCATGCTCCTCTGATACTAGAGAGAATGGGTATGCAGCATGACTAATATCCATTCTAACTAACAGCCATGAATACCCCTCTCCTCCATGAATACGTCCACTCCCCTCTTAAAGCCTTCCAAGCTGGCAGCCATCACCACATCCTGGGGCAGGGAGTTCCACAATTTAACTATGCGTTGTGTGAAAAAATACTTCCTTTTATCTGTTTTGAATCTCTCCCCCTCCAGCGTTAGCAGATGACCCCGTGTTCTAGTATTATGGGAGAGGGAGAAAAACTTCTCCCTGTCCACTCTCTCCAAACCATGCAGAATTTTATAGACCTTTATCATGTCTCCCCTCAGCCACCTTTTCACAGGGTGTTTGTTGTGGGGAGGGGAAGGGAAGCCAGTTTGATTCTTCCTTAAGTGGTAGAGAAAGTTGGCATATAAAAACCAACTCTTCTTCTACAGGTGATAACACTGCCTTGCCTTTTGCTATTGTGAGTGATTTGAAGGGATTTGGCTTGTGAGGCGACAGGCCCAAGGTCACCCAACAAACTCCAGTGCTGAACAAAAATGTGAACCCCCTGTTTCTCTGGGCCAGGTCTAACACTTTAATCTCCCTGGCAGTCCAGTGCAGAAGGCAAGAAATGAGGGTTACTACAAGAAAAGAATGTCTTCCATCGGCACAGAATTTACAGTTCTTGGGAATCTCAGCGCCTATTACAAACATTTTAAAATAGTGTACAGAGGGAGGGAGGGAGCTAGAGTTGTACCTCTTACAGCCAGCCGGATCATCATGCTGAGCTTCTGAAAGACGCGGCTTCGAGCTGCATCCTTGGGTCCCTTGACATGCTTGACTTTGGACCACTTGTTATGTCCAGCAAACACAGCGCAAGAGGCATGGATGCTGCAACTGGGGTGGTCCAGGAACGTCCAAAGGCGTCGGCGAAAGAGGCCATTAACCCTCATGAGGGTGGCACCTACAAACATGGCTTGGATGGGACAAAAAGGTGCATATAATCAGATCTTGGAAGTTGCAGCCCATCCATGAAATAGGTTGTCCATTAGCATATCCTATAAATGCCACTTTAAACCAGAGTAGATGCAGCAAAACACCTTGCAAAGAGCAAGAAAACCTTGCTTCAAATCCTTCCACTTCTATTCAAGTGACTTAGCAACCTTCTGTTTGCCTATCTGCAATGTGAGAATAATACTGGCCTACCTTGCAGGTAGGGTTGCCAGCTCCAAGTTGGGAAATACCTGGAGATTTTGGGGGCGGAGCCTGAGGAGGGCAGGACTTCAATGCCATAGAGTCCAATTGCCAAAGCAGCCATTTTCTCCAGGGAAATTGATCTCTATCGGCTGCAGATTGGTTGTAATAGCAGGAATTCTCCAGCCACCACCTGGAGTTTGGCAACCCTACTTGCAGGGCGGTTGTACGGACAACAAGCTCATAAATGAAAGGCACTTTGAACACCCTATATCTGTGCTGAGCATCATTATTCAATTCTGGAATCCATTCTAAAATAATCAGAAACAAATCCACAAGGATCTAGAAACCCTTCCCATAATGTACACAAGCTCCTATTAGTCATAGGGAAATCGGTTAAAAAATAAAAGAACCGGCACTTCTGCAAGACAGAGAGTTGAAGCCTATTAAGGCATGTACAGACACAAGCATCCTATCAAACCCTCTCTCCTTCCAGTAGAGGAACCTGAAATAATTTTCTAGCCCTGCTTCTGTACTCATGAGCACCAGAGAATAGGGGTGGGTTAGAATACTTGATTTCCCCATATACGTGTACTGGAAGATTCAGAATGGGGCATCCGCCGGCTTGTGACTAATATCTGTTAAGGGGTAACCAATCTGCATTGGCCATTTATGCATGGAAGGTTTTGCCTCGGATTTGCCGTTCTATAGATGCACATTTTTTCCCATTCGAATTTTAAATGGTCGAGCATCTGCTTGGCATGCAGAAGGTCCCGGGTCCAGTCCCAGGCCTCTCCAGTTAAAGGGCCTAGGCAGGTAGGTGATGTGAAAGACCCCCGCCTGAGACCCTGGAGAGCCAGGAAGAGGGACCATTGCTCGGCATGCAGAGGGTCCCAGGTTCAATCCCCGGCATCGCCAGTTAAAGGGAACTAGGCAAGAAGGTGATGTGAAAGACCCCTGCCTGAGACCCTGGAGAGCCGCTGCCGGTCTGAGCAGACAATACTGACCTGGATGGACCAAGGGTCTGATTCAGTAGAAGGCAGCTTCATGTGTTCAACACTCTACATGGAGGCTAATTTTTGAGTTTTAAGAATTTGGATGGGGGAAATGTGCTTCTGGAAAGCAGCAAATCCAAGGCAAAACCTCCCATGCCGTTGAGACCGTAAGTGAGCACAGGAGGTGAACCCAGGAGGTCCGGGTTCCAGATCCTGCCAATTCTAAGCCCCCTCTCCCAGGGAACCCAGGAGTCCTGACTCACCCTCCAAAAGCTCCTGCAATGACCCCCACCAAAATTCTTCCTGTCCCGGCTCCGCCCCTCCAGGAGGCGGTGCCTGAAATTAACCCTTTCTTGTCGACGTAGCTCCAGGGATCCGGATAAGCGAGCTGTGCTTATGCTAGCACAAATTGCTAGCATAAATTGCTTATGCTACAATAAACCGTGCTTGTCCTTTTCGCTTCTGCGGTGGGCAATAGCCGAGAAAAGGACTGTACTGAAGGCGCAACGGATAAAAATTCCACTTGCGAGCATGGCGACCCTATGAATGGAAGTCCTCCAAAATGTCCTATCCTTGACAGCCTTGCTCAGATCTTGCAAACTGAGGGCCGTGGCTTCCTTTATTGAGTCCGTCCATCTCTTGCTGGGGGATGTACTCAAACGAATGACAAGTCAGCCCATTGGAAGCAATGGGAGAGGCTGCACAGCCCACTGAAGATAATGGGAGAAGAGAGTGTCGGTTGACTTGCATTGACTCCGTTGAAAGACATTGCAGCACAAAAAGGGTTGCAAAGAAAACGTGGAAGGGCTGACTTGTCATTCGTTTTAGTACATCCCCCCCCCCCTTGTTGGGTCTTCTTCTTTTCCTGCTGCCCTCAACTTTTCCTGGCATGACTGTCTTTTCCAGTGACTCTTGTCTTCTCGTGATGTGACCAAAATACGACAGCCTCAGTTTAGTCATTTTAGCTTCTAGGGTCAGTTCAGGCTTGATTTGATCTAGAACTCACTGATTTGGGTTTTTTTTGGCAGTCCACGGTGTCCGTAACACTCCTCCAACACCACATTTCAAAGGAATCTACTTTCTTCGTATCAGCTTTATTCAATGTCCAGCTTTCACACGCATGCATCGTAATAGTCATATATGAGCTGTCTATTTTAATAGATAATTCACAGTGGGTAGCCGTGTTAGTCTGTCTGCAGTAGTAGAAAAGGGCCAGAGTCCAGTAGCACCTTAAAGACTAACAAAAATATTTTCTGGTAGGGTGTGAGCTTTCGTGAGCCACAGCTCACTTCTTCAGGTATCTGAAGAAGTGATCTGTGGCTCACGAAAGCTCATACCCTACCAGAAAATATTTGTGTTAGTCTTTAAGGTGCTACTGGACTCTGGCCCTTTTCTACACTTAGATACATTTAAATACATTTAGATACATTCAGATACCTGAAGAAGTGAGCTGCGGCTCACGAAAGCTCATACCCTACCAGAAAATATTTGTGTTAGTCTTGAAGGTGCTACTGGACTCTGGCCCTTTTCTACATTTAGATACATTTAAATACATTTAGATACATTCAGATACCTGAAGAAGTGAGCTGTGGCTCACGAAAGCTCATACCCTGCCAGAAAATATTTGTGTTAGTCTTGAAGGTGCTACTGGACTCTGGCCCTATTTTAATAGAGTCAGGCTGAGCTGCAAGCAACTGTAAATAAGCAGAAAGGAAGCCAGAAAAAAAGAGGGCGGGACGCTTTGCCTTGTGTCTCCCTGAGTGACAGCCTCCCTAGCCTATCCCAACGCCAGCGCGGGGGGTCTTGCAATAACCTCCTCTGGACGCGTGCAATTGGACAGTGCCAGAAACAGGACCAGCCCGTCTCTGCAAATGGGACTGTGGGAAAGAGGAGAGACCAAGGGGGAAAGATCTCTCCAGGAAAGGCGGAGGGTAGGGTGGAGGGCAAGCAGGGGGCTTTGGGGCGGGGGCAAGGAAATGCAGGCACGGAGCCGCAGGGCGGGCAGGAGCAAGGGAAAGGTATTGCAGAAGAGGAAGCTCTGTGACCTGCAACTGGGAAGTGGAGCAATACCCGTGGGCAAACAAGGTGCAGGCAGGATACGTGAGTGCGTGTGGAGGCGCAAGGAGATCTGGGAAATAAGCTGGATCAGGTGAGTGACTGCTGTGCTGGCAGCAGCTCTGTGAAGAAGGTGCACATTGATATCGACCGGTGTAGGTTTCAGCTCAAAATGCATCGTGGCAGAGCGGAAAGGGGCTATGCTTGAAGTAGATGTTGGGGAGGGGCCGCGGCTCAGTGGTGGAGCCTCTGCTTGGCATGCAGAAGGTCCCAGGTTCAATCCCCGGCACCTCCAGACTAGGCAAGTAGGTGATGCGAAAGACCTCTGCCTGAGAGCCATGGAGAGGAGCCATGGCTTAGTGGTAGAGGATCTTAGGCAGATGATGAGAGGGAGGGCATCTTGGCCATCTTCTGGTCACTACGGGTGTGGAGGTAGTTGTGAATTTCCTGCATGGTGCAGGGGGTTGGACTTGATGGCCCTGGTGGTCCCTTCCAACTCTATGATTCTATCTGCTTGGCATGCAGAAGGTCCCTGGTTCAATCCCCGGGCATCTCCAGTTAAAGGGACTAGGCAAGTAGGCGATGTAAAAGACCTCTGCCTGAGACCCTGGAGAGCTGCTGCCAGTTTGAGTAGACAGTACCGACTTTGATGGACCAAGGGTCTGATTCAGTACAAGGCAGTGTCATGTGTTCCCAGGTAGGTGGGATACTGGGGATTATTATATTCTGGGTGTTAGTTGGTGTAAGTGGCACATTCCCAAAAGGTGGGTGCCATGCTGGAAGGGGCTGGTTGGTTGTGACGGTTGCTCAGGGCAGGGTTTGGAAAGGGAATGTGCGTCGATGTTGGGTGGACCTTGGCCCCAGCCACACAAGCAATTTGCAAATATCATAGAAGCAGGTGATATGTTTAGCCTGGAGAGGAGACGACTGAGAGGGGATCTGATAACCATGTTCCAGTCCTTGAAGGGCTGTCATATAGAGGATGGTGCCCAGTTGTTTTCTGTTGCCCCGGAAGGTCGGACCAGAACCAACGGGATGAAATTAAATCAAAAGAGTTTCCGTCTAGACATTAGGAAGAATTTTCTAACAGTTAGAGCCATTGCTCAGTGGAACAGGCTTCCTCGGGAGGTGGTGAGCTCTCCTTCCCTGGAGGTTTTTAAAGAGAGGCTGGATGGCCATCTGTCAGCAATGTTGATTCTATGACCTTACCTTAGGCAGATCATGAGAGGGAGGGCACCTTGGCCATCTTCTGGGCATGGAGTAGTGGTCACTGGGTGTGTGTGTGGGGGAGGTAGTTGTAAATTTCCTGCATTGTGCAGGGGATTGGACTAGATGACCCTGGTGGTCCCTTCCAATTCTATTATTCTATGTCAACACCTGGGCATGCCTCTTAGGTTAGCATGCGGGGAGAATTAGCATTTGGGGGCTGTGGGTGGGGAGAGAGGAAGGCAAGGGCAGTGACGGCTATGGTCCGTCTCTATTTAAAATTGGCACTGGCTGGAGTTTTAAATTGCATGTTATTGTATTTATAAAATGGTATTTTGTTGTGTTTATTTACAGTGTTTTTAAATTGTTCTTTGTATTCTTTATTGTAAACTGAAAGTTATTTTTATTCATTGTTGTTAACTGGTTTTCTGCCCCGCTTTGTGGTGGGAGGGTGAGTTATAAATTGAAACAAGCAAATGAATCAATAAAAGCCCTGGGGTACACCGGTGCTCCTGACAGGCGTGTCTCTCCTTCAAACCTCTACAAAGGCAATTTTAATATTTCTCCAAACACCCTGTTTCTGAACTGCTGTTGGAGTAAAAAGGTTGTTCCCTCGCATTTACGCTTTATTGACTTGCCAGCATGGTGTAGTGGTTAAGAGCGGTGGTTTGGAGCAGTGGAGTCTGATCTGGAGAACCGGGTTTGATTCCCCACTGTTCCGCCCGAGCGGCGGAGGCTAATCTGGTGAACTGGGTTTGTTTCCCCACTCCTACATACGAAGCCAGCTGGGTGACCTTGGGCAAGTTACAGTTCTGTTAGAGCTCTCTCAGCCCCACCTACCTCACAAGGTGTCTGCTGTGGGGAGGGAAGGTGATTGTAAGCTGGTCTGAGTTTCCCTTAAGTGGCAGAGACAGTTGGCATATAAAAACCAACTCTTCTACTTCTTCTTGTCTGCAGATTAAACGTTTTACTCCTTTTCACTCTCTTAGGCCAGAAAGAGAGCATTTTGAAGCCTCTGGCTCTTCAGACAAGGCTGTCCCTCCGCTGTTGTTGAGAGCATTGTGTGGTAACCTTGCTGGAGTGCCAATACCAATCTCCTGAGTCCAGTCACCCTGAGCCTAGCACATGAAGTGGGCATCTGGGTGCTGCCCAGCAACTTCCTGAGAAACAGACTTCACGGGTCCAAGGCACAAAGTTGGACAGATGGAGAAAATGTCTGTCGAGGTCAACACTGGATCTACACTTGCTGTTCAGGTTCTGCCGCAGCCAGCCCCTGAGGAGGCCAAAGCCTTAGAAAGGCTGGCCAGCCTACCCAGCGTGGTACAATGTGGCACAATCGAAGAGCTTCTCTGTCATGTGGCTCCAGAGCAGGCGCACACTGGGACGACGCGGTGCTGGGAGGACTCCTGGCAGCAAGTATTAGAAGCCATGAGAACCCAGCCCTTGCCGTTCATCTCCAGGAGTGAAAAGCTGCAGTCCCCTGAGAAGGCGGATGCTTTAGAAAGGTTGGCCAACCTTCCCAGTGTGGTACAATGTGGCACAATTGAAGAGCTGCTCCGTCATGTGGCTCCAGAACAGGCAGACAATGGGACGACCCAGTGCTGGGAGGACTCCTGGCAGCAAGTATTACAAGCCATGGGAACCCAGCCTTTGCCGTTCGTCTCTAGGAGTGAAAAGCTGAAGTACGAAGAAGCCCACCATCCTCCAACGTGCTTGGAATCAGCCAGTACATCTCAGGAGGTTCTGAAAGACCTAGATGCCTCTTCTGAGGCAGTGCCAACGTTGTCACTCTCGTTGGACAACACATGGGTGCTTAAGCTTCACCTGGAGGATGATATCGAGGCCTACCTGGAGGCCTTCGAAGGGCTAGCCTGTGCCTACCACTGGCCCAGAGATGAGTGGGTGGCCCGGCTGAAGCCGCATCTGAGTGGCCAAGCTCTTCTGGCCTGCAGCTTCTCTACTCAAGACTACAGCCTTGTGAAGGAGAGGATCCTGAACCGGTACGGTGTCACTCCGGAGAAACAACGTCAGTCTTTCAGGCAGTTCCGATACCAGGAGGCCGAGGGCCCCCGAGAGGCGTGTAAGAAGCTCCGGGCACTCGGACGCCGCTGGCTGAAGCCAGAGAAACTCACCAAGGAGCAGATCTTGGAGCTGCTGATCTTGGAGCAGTTCCTGATGATCCTGCCGCAGGAAATGCAGAGCTGGGTCAGGGAACGTGGCCCCGACACCTGCGACCAGGCGGTGGATCTTGCCGAAGGCTTCCAGATGAGAAAGCAGGTAACTGAGCTGGAAAATGTATTATGACTATATTTCACTGTGAAATAAGTGGTATAAAGTTAAATGACGAGACAATGAGTTACAGCAGTAATGGTAGGAGAACAGTAGCTTAACGACATTTGTTTAGCATTATAATATATATGTATTGCAATTAGACCAAATACAATAATAAGGTTTTAAGAAAGATAATACAGCGTAATAATATAATATAGAGACTATAACCAGGTTTTGTGTGGCATTTTAATAACACTTTAATAAAATGCCTATGATATATACGTGATAGTATACCACAATAAATAATGTAATCTGTATATCAATAACCTTGAAAATATGTTTAGTTTTTCTCTCCCCTCTCTGCTTGGTTTACCTATATTTTACACTTTATATGTGTAATAAGCTTTAAGAATATTAGTAGCTAGGAAGGGCCGCGGCTCAGTGGTAGAGCATCTGCTTGGCATGCAGAAGGTCCCAGGTTCAATCCCCAGCATCTCCAGTTAAAGGGAGCAGGCAAGTAGGTGATGTGAAAGACCTCTGCCTGAGACCCTGGAGAGCCGCTGCCGGTCTGAGTAGACAATACTGACTTTGATGGACCAAGGGTCTGGTTCAGTATAATGCGGCTTCATATGTGTTCATGTGCCTGTAGATTGCAGACTTGCCCTGAATATAGGTATAATATGGTTTTGTCTTAGCATGGTAATAGTGTTGAATTAAGTATACATGTTGTGTATTTTGTTATGTGTTGTGTTGAGGGAAAAAAAAGAAAGAAGGCAGATAACTGAGAGAAGGCAGGAGAGATGGAGAGGAGTTTGCTCCCTGTGAGAAAGAGGGCCTTGTTTTCGTTTCTTCGTTAACTTTGATGGATTCAGAATACAAAAAAGCTCCCTGCTGGCTCTACGCTTGCCCACTCCAAGCTGAGAAATTCCTGAAGATTTGGGTGTGGTGCCTGGGGAGAGCAGGATTTGGAGCGGGGAGAGGGACCTCAGTGTAGGGATGCCGGCCTCCAAGTGGCACCTGGGGATCTCTCCAAATTACAGCTCATCTCCAGACTACTGAGATCAAACCCCACCCTCCCCAGCCAGGCTCCACCCCCCAAACTCCAGGAATTTCCCCACCAAGAGTTGACAACCCTATCTGGAGATCAGCTGTAGTTACAGGAGACCTCCAGGCCTCACCTGGAGGATGCCACTCCTAGCTGAATCAGACCAAAGGGCCAACTAGTCCAGCATCCCTATTCCCTAGGGTTGCCAACCTCCAGGTACTTTTTATATGCGAATTGCAATGCTATGAAGTATTTTCATGGGTACATATACCTCTGCAAAATAACATGAAATATTCTGACATCTTACCATGCATAATGCAATTCATTACAACAATGGTAAGATGTCAGAATATTTCATGTTATTTTGCAGAGGTATATGTACCCATGAAAATACTTCATAGCATTGCAATTTGCATATAAAAAGACAAAAGACCAACTGATGAAGCAAGTTTTATTGCGAAACGAACATCAATCTGGAGGTGCCGTTTTGTTCGTTATTGGACTCCATTGTTCAAAATTGGACATTGTTCTTTACTTACAATTTGGACTGTGCATGATTAAGGAGGAATTCCAGTGTTTCCTGGTGAAGTAACCTGGTGACATCTTTATAAAGGAAATTAAAAAGGAGAAATCCACTCCCTCGATATTATTTCCATTTATATGTTGTAAACTGGATATTTGTACTTTGTACTGTTGATTGTTTTCATAGTGCAGTCACATTATTGTTAGTAAATGTTGTTCTACTTATGAGCCTGTGTGCTGTGATTGTTTAAACATAGTTGTTTTCAGCATTTCTTGTTTATTTAAACCTCCAGGTACTAGCAGGAGATCTCTTGCTATTACAACTAATCTCCAGCCGATAGAGATCAGTTCACCTGGAGAAAATGGCCACTTTGGCAATTGGACTCTATGGCATTGAAGTCCCTCCCCAAACCCTGCCCTCCTCAGGCTCCACCCCAAAAACCTCCCACCAGTGGTGAAGAGGGTCCTGGCAACCCTACTGGTCCCTCAGAGGCTAACCTGATGTTTCTGGGATGCCCACAAGCAGGGTATGAAGGCCATAGGAATCCCTCAGAGGTCCCACAGTTGAAGTAGTTTGAATTTGGAGGTGGGGGTGGGGGAAGATGGTGGCCTTCCATAGTCTTTGGGCTGGACCCAACCAGCTTTTCTGCTGGTAAAAAGGAAGGAGACATTCCCTTTGACCACCCAAAAAGGCATTACTGGGAATCATGGGATCTGCATGGACAAAACCCATGGGGGCAAGAGCTCTATTAAGGAGGGAAACTGGGTGAAATTGAGTGGGATAACTGGCTGGATTCAACCTCCAGCCAGCGTGGTATAGTGGTTAAGAGTGGTGGTTTGGAGCGGTGGATGCTTATCTGGAGAACCAGGTTTGATTCCCCACTCCTCCACTCGAGCGGCCGAGGCTAATCTGGTGAACTGGATTTGTTTCCCCACTCTTATGCACAAAGCCAGCTGGGTGACCTTGGGCTAGTCACAGCTTTCTCGGCCCCACCTACCTCACAGGGTGTCTGGTGTGAGGAAGGGAAGGTGATTGTAAGCCGGTTTGATTCTTCCTCAAGTGGTAGAGAAAGTCGGCATATAAAAACCAACTCTTCTTCTTCTTCTCTTATGTTTGGGGACACTGTTCAGATTCCACAGCTGAGTTTGGGACTGGCTGCTAAATGGTCCCTACTGCTGTATAAGAAGGCTGGGAAAAGGGCCTTTCCCTCAGTGTATTTTGATGTATTCTGGTGAAGTCTGGCTCGTGCGTTCCCATTCCATTTCTAAACTGACTCTTCTTTCCTCCCCTGAAAGCCAACGGTGCCATTCAGAGAGGTCTGTGTGAAGTTCACCAGCGACGAGTGGGCCTTGCTGTCCGAGGAGCAGAAAACGTTGTATTGCGAGGTCATGCTGGAGAACTTCCGGAACGTGTCCACACTGGGTGAGAATTGGCCTGCGCACTGCGCTTCTCTCATTTCCATGGCAACAAGCACCAAGGCTGACCCTTTCCTAGTTCCCTCATCCACCGGGGGGTTAACCAGGCCAGAGTTAGCAACCCTATCATGCCCTAACTGATCTCCCTTTCCCTCCCTCCCTCTTTCTTTCTTTCTTTTTTTTGGCAGGCGTTCCTCTGCAGAAACCTGCGTTGATCACCCAGATAGAGCAAGGGGGAGAACCACGTTTCCGAGATGAAAGCCCATACACCATAACAGGAGATTTTACAAAAAGTCAGTTCAAGGAAGGGGATGAAATGGGGGAGTTTAGCTATGAATGACCTGATTTGAACAGGATGTCGCTAGGGAAAGCACAGCGCTTCTCTCAGTGGAAAGGGATAATCCACAAGGGATAATCCTATCAACCAGTCCATTTCATTTGTTTATCCATTCTTACGGTTGCCAGGTCCCTCTTCACCACCGGCGGGAGGTTTTTGGGGCGGAGCTTGAGGAGGGTGGGGGTTGGGGAGGGGAGGGACTTCAGTGCCATACAGTCCAATTGCCAAAGCGGCCATTTTCTCCAGGTCAGCTGATCTCTATCGGCTGGAGATCTGCTATTACATCTCCAGCTAGTACCTGGAGGTTGGCAACCCTACCCATTCTAAAAAGCAGGTGTTGGGGACTAGGAGCTATTTTGGGGGGGGGGCTTCCTTCAGAGACAAACTTGCATCAGCCTGTCATTCTTTCTATTGCAGGAAATGCACTGCTTCTGGCCTTTAAGAAATTGGTAATGGAGAAGAAGGCTGCTGCAAAGAGAGCTCAAATAGTGGAGATGGGACAGTCCACAGCAATGAAAGCAACGCAGGACTATTCGGGCCCCGTGGATGCGGCTTACAATGAACTTCCCACTCCTGAGAAGCATCAGTCTTCTAAGCCCCACAAACAGGGGCATACAAGGGTGTCCCCGAGCAGAAATTGCCCCACGAAAAGGCAAGCGTCAGCCCCAAAAGGTAAAATCCCCCAAAGGAAAAAACAGGAGACACCCTTGATAAATGAAGTTGCTTCTGGGCCACAGATATCTCAGTCACCCTTGCAAGGAGAAACATCTCAGAAAGCTAACGCCACGATTGCAACCACCAAGCCCCGTAAGCACACGAAGAGACCGCTGCCGCAGGACGGACCCCCAAAGCTGAAGAAGGAGCCATTATTGCTTAGCGAACCCCCCAAACTGAGAAATAAACTAGAGGCAACCAATGAGCCCCCCAAACTGAAGAAGGAACTGCGTTTGCCAGACGATGCACCTCCTCGGGAGAAGGGTCAGCCCCAGGAGGAGAAACAGCAGCCTCTGTCCATAAAGGTGAAGTTCCACGAGACGGCCATCCCGATCATCACGTGGCACCCGCCGTTCTGCGCCTCGGTGGTCTCAGACCTCACGTGTCTGGACTGCGGACGGGCCTTCAAGCAGCGGGCCGACCTGCGCCGCCACCGGTACGTCCACACCAAAGAGAAGCCGTACGCCTGCAAACAGTGCGACAAGCGTTTCGGCCACCCGAGCAACCTTTACATCCACCTGCGGACGCACAGCGGGGAGCGGCCGTACAAGTGCCCGGAGTGCGGGAAGGCCTTCACCCAGAGCTGCAACCTGCGGACGCATCGGCAGATCCACACCGGCAGCAAGCCGTTCCACTGCCGCGTTTGCGACAAGTTCTTCCGCCACCGCTCCATCCTCATCATCCACCAGCGCCTGCACACGGGAGAACGCCCCTACGCCTGCTCCTTCTGCCCCAAGTGCTTTGCGGATCGATCCACCTTGGTTCAACATGAACGCACACACACAGGCGAGAGGCCTTACGCATGTCGGGTCTGCGAACAGAGGTTCAGCCAGCTTTCACATCTTGTCAAGCACACCCGCGTCCACCCCGGCGCCAGAGGGCCACCGCCCCAGCCCACAAATCCCTCTCTGGGCCAACAAAAGATCGTGCAGCCAAATTCCAAAGACTCTTGCGGAATAACACAAAGCCGCTGATTTAATCAATCAAAATAAACCCTCCATAAGAACATAAGGAAAGCCCTGCTGAATCAGACCAAGGCCCGTCAAATCCAGCAGTCTGTTCAGTGGGCAACCAGGTGCCTCTAGAAAGCCCCCAAACAGGACGACTGCAGCAGCATTCTCCTGCCTGTGTTCCACAGCACCAAATGTAATGGCATGCTCCTCTGATCCTGGAGAGAATAGGGATGCATCACAACTAGTATTCATTTTGAATAGTAGCCATGGATAGCCCCATCCTCCATAAGAACATAAGGAAAGCCCTGCTGGATCAGACCAAGGCCCATCAAGTCCAGCAGCCTGTTCACCTAGTGGCCAACCAGGTGCCTCTAGGAAGCCCACAAACCAGTCAACTGCAGCAGCATTATCTTGCCTGTGTTCCACATCACCTAATATCATAGGAATCCTCTGATCCTGGAAGGAATAGGTATGCATCATGACTAGTATCCATTTTGACTAGAAGCCGTGGATAGCCCCATCCTCCATAAGAACATAAGGAAAGCCCTGCTGGATCAGACCAAGGCCCATGAAGTCCAGCAGTCTGTTCACACAGCGGCCAACCAGGTGTCTCTGGGAAGCCCACAAACAAGACGACTGCAGCAGCACCATCCTGCTTGTAATCCAAAGCCCCTAATATAATAGGCATGCTCATCTGATCCTGGACTAACAAAGTGCTCCTGATTAATCAGGAAATATACTTTTTAAAAAGTCATTTTTCAAAACATAAGTACTCATAAAAACTGTAGACAGCCCCCCACCTTTCAAAAAGGAAGGCATGCCTATTTTAAGATGGTACCTGCTGCAACATGGATGTCCGTCTTCTAAAAACAAAGTATGCTCTTATTTTCCCCTTTCCGAAGCATTGTTTTACTCAGATTATGGATCAAGCAAGATTTTGTTAATTGGCTGATAACAGAGTAAATATGGATATTATGGACTGCCAAAAAGACAAATCAGTGAGTCCTAGATCAAACCAAGCCTGAACTCTTCCCTAGAAGCTAAAATAATGAAACTGAGGCTATTGTACTTTGGTCACATTATGAGATGAAAAGAGTTATAGGAAAAAAAACAGTAATGCTAGGGAAAGTGGAAGGCAGCAGGAAAAGAGGAAAACCCAACATGAGATGGATTGACTCTCTAAAGGAAGCCACGGCCCTCAGTTTGCAGGACCTGAGTATGGTTGTTGATGATAGGATGTTTTGGAGATCATTCATTCATAGGGTCGCCATAAGTCGGAAGCAACTTGACAGCACTTAACACATGCACACAATAGAATAAATAATAATAGATGACAATAACGGAATAAATATCAGACAGTTTACTCTACCTGAATGGCACCCAAGGAAAACGCCTCAAGGCAGGGCCAGCCCCGGCAAGCAGAAAGTGAAGAACCATTTGTTGGTTGGGAACAACGGTCCACTCAAATTGGCACTCTGTCTTTGGAAGCAGCCAACCAGATTCCACAAGGAAAGTCCCTAGCCGGGTGCAATTCCTAGATCTCTCCATATCCTGACCATTTGGTCGCCAGAGGGGTACTTCTGCGATGAATGAGGATTGCACGTCTTCCCAGAACTCTCATGATCCCTTGTTGGTGCTCTAAGCTTTTAGTAAAGAATGTGGGCGAAGTATCTTGCCCAGAACTCTGTGAGGTTGTGCTGGGAAACTATATACGGGTGTCTCGATAGCCAGTAGGAAGCAAGAGTCATCGCCAGGTGACCGAACAGTGAAACCATGGGAGGGGATTTGGAGCAGTGGTCTAGCCCACGCAGACAGTCTCGGGTTCCGTCGCTTGTCGTCTCCTTTGAAAAGGGACATCGGGCATCGCACAAGACCTCTGTCCACGTGGCACTCTGCCAGTCAGAGCAGACAATGCTGAACTAGCAGACCAATTATACAAGGCACGCTTTGTACGTTCAAACTTTTGTAAAATGATGCGGCCGGCAGGCTGGGTAAACCTTTGTGGACTAGTAACCTGCACAGACTAGTTTTCAAGGTTGCCGTCACCTTGCCTGTTCCTGCCCACTGTCATCACTGACGTTATGTACCCTGAATTTGCTTTTGTCCTCCTTATATTTATCTCGTTCCTTGATGTTTTGTGAACACACCATAGGACATCTTTGCATCAATGTGTGAGTGTGTATGGGCCTGGGTTCTTCTGTGTGTTCTTGCCAAGAAGGCTTATATTTTACACCTACACAGCTTTGTAGAGCATGTTCATATGTATTGCTGAATTTTGTGTCCTGCCACTAGTAGTGTAGTGGTTAAGAGCAGTGGTTTGGAACGGTAGACTCTAATCTGGAGAACTGGGTTTGATTCCACACTCCTCCGCATGAGCGGCAGAGGCTAATCTGGTTAACCAGGTTGGTTTCCCCACTCCTACACACAAAGCCAGCTGGGTGACCTTGGGCTAGTCACAGCTCTGTTAGAGCTCTCTTGGCCCCACCCACCTCACAGGGTGACTGTTTTGGGGAAGGGAAGGTGATTGTAAGCCGGTTTGAGTCTTCCTTAAGTGGTAGAGAAAGTCAGCATATGAAAACCAACTCTTCTTCTATATCTCCAGAGGATGTGGCATTTTGGAAAGGTCCCAGAATTTAACAACTGGAATGTAAAGGGGGGCAAGCTGAGACAAACAGGCATCTGCTCGATCCGCCTCCATCCCAGTTTGAATATGGGATGGCCAAATTGCAGGCAGCATCCATGAGCCATTCGAACTTCAATGCTCAGTAGCTGCACTCTGCTTCTATAGAACTTTTGGCAAACATTCGGTAGCTGGGGTCAAGCCAATTGAAGGGGGTGTTTTCATTTAATGTTCCATTTCCACTGTTTTAAAAAAACTTATCAATTCAAGCCTCTACAAAAATGTCAGCTAAAATAAACTATAAGTCAAGTCAAGTAGCCTTTATTGGCATAAGATAAAGTGTATAAAAAATAAACTATAAAAGAATGATGCCGGCTGGGGGAGAGGCCAATTTTGGGGAAGGGGTGCTGCAAGTGTCCTGAGATTAGGAGGGACTAAAAGCTAGAATGCAGAGATTGGGATGGACCGATGAGGTGGTGGAAAATGCCGTCAAGTTGCGGCCAATTTATGACAAGTCTCTAGGGTTGTCAAGGCAAGAGGTGAACAGAGGTGGTTTACCATTGCCTGCCTCTGTGTAGCAACTCTGGACTTCCTTGGTGGTCTCCCATCCAAATACTAACCAGGGTGACCCTGCTTAGCTTACAAGATCAGGCTAGCCTGGGCCATCTTGTGGAGGGCAGGGTGGATCAATAGCTTCAATGAATAGATTTACTCGTTCAGGGTTGCAAACAGCCTCTTGTGTAGTCACCTGGAGAGAATAAGAATGACCTCCAGGCAAACAGGAATAAACTATGTTTTCTTCAAGGCCAGGGCATATGTAAAAGTAAGGTAAAGGTCCCCTGTGCAAGCACTGGGTCATTCCTGACTCATGGGGTGACTTCACATCCCGACGTTTACTAGGCAGACTTTGTTTATGGGGTGGTTTGCCAGTGCCTTCCCCAGTCATCTTCCCTTTACCCCCAGCAAGCCGGGTACTCATTTTACCGACCTCGGAAGGCTGGAAGGCTGAGTCAACCTTGAGCCGGCTACCTGAAACCGATTTCCATCTGGATCGAACTCAGGTCGTGAGCAGAGCTTGGACTGCAGTACTGCAGCTTACCGCTCTGCGCCACGGGGCATATGATAGAAGCTATATATGGTAATGAGTGAATTACCTGGAAGCAGGCCTGGTTAATACTGGGGTGGAGTATGATAACAGTTCCCACTGGCAGTTTCCCCTGACCTCAAAACATTTTATTATTTTGAAATATAAGCAGCTGGAGTTTGGGGGGGTCTATGAAATAAACTTTGAAGCCATCGACCTTAGATGGAAATGAGAAATAAATTGTTGGATGCATCAGCATATTAAACCAACTGACTGTCATTGTTGTCTTAATTGTGGCTTTTGTTAATGTTGCCCAGAGATGGTATAACAATATCATGTGAATGGAGGACAGGAGAATTTATACCCCTTTGGTCTCCTTGGAGGAAGGTAGGGTAAAAGGATTGCGGCTGGCTCAAGCAGTCATAAAAGCGAGTGGATATGGTCCAGTACAAAATACCAGCGTAAAAGGTTACTATGTGGTGTAGTGGTTAAAGCCAGCGTAGTGGTTAAGAGCCAGTGTAGTGGATGGAGCAGTGGATTCTGATCTGGAGAACCGGGTTTGATTCCCCACTCCTCCACATGAGCGGCGTCGGCTAATCTGGTGAACTGGATTTGTTTCCCCACTCCTCCACATGAAGCCAGCTGGGCAGCCTTGGGCTAGTCACACTCTCTCAGCCCCATCTACCTCACAGAGTGTCTGTTGTGTGGTGGGGAGGGGAAGGCGATCGTAAGCCAGTTTGAGAAAGTCGGCATATAAAAACCAACTCTTCTTTTCCTTCTATCCATTATCGGAGCTATCACCTTGAAAAGTTCCCAGAATTTCTCAAAATGCTTCAGGGTGGGAGGAACTGTGTTCAAGTTCAGTGCCAGGGCTCCATCTTTTGTGGGAACCCTTCTCTGTGTTCTTATAGAATTACTGCCTCCGTAAGCCTACATAGGGAATGTGAGCACACGTCACAAGTCCATCTTTCTAATTAAATGTCCTTCTCATTTAGCGGCTCCTCTAATAAATACCTCCCTGCAGCTGTCCAGTTTGGCCCATCTGTCATCCTCAAAGTACATGGTGTTCTAGAACATAAGCGAAATATAATCGTAGTCCTAAGGACATTAAAGTCTAAATGCTGATAGTGGGCAGAGAGGTGAAGGTTGGAATGGATGAAAGTTATCGACAGCCTTCTCCCCACCTTCCCCATAACATTTTCTCAACCTGAAATAGGTGCGAGAAGCCATTACCTGCCCTGATGGGGAAACTTGTGTGTATGGATAGACAACATGCTGTTTATCCAATCACTGATTTCCCCCACCAGGGCAGAGAGCGGCTCCGCAGTGTCATTTCAGGTCAAGAAAATGGTGTGGAGGGGGCTTAGATTTCCTTTCCCCAATAAACTTCAGTTCTGATCTGAATCAGGCCCCAGAGTGCCTGGGAATTAAGTCTTAAAAATCCCTGGGAGCTCTGAACAGAAAATTGAGTTTACAGTCTGACAAGAGCCTGGACAGACCCCGAAACAATTTCCCCGTGTGATTAGGGCCTTCCCTTTCTCCCAGTTCCCAATCTGAGCCACAGAGTGAAGTCTGCCTTACTGCTTTTTAAATATTAGGGATGCCAGCCTCCAGGTGGGACCTGGGGAATCCCCTGGAATTACAGCTCATCTCCACGCCACAGACATCACACACCCCAAAAAAAGCAAATGGATTTTTTTGGAGAGGGACTTATGGCATTGCACCCCACTGAGGTCTGTATCCTCCATCCCTAAATCTCCAGGAGTTTCCCAACCTGAATCTGGCAACCCTACCTCCCCCATTCCCTGCGGGCAGCCAGGGGGGACCTGGCAACCCTACATAACTCATTTATAGGGTTGCCAACCTCCAGGTACTAAGTGCAAAAATAGTATTCAGCTCACACTGATAATGCAAAAGTGCGATGTTGTATTTACAAGTGCAAGAAGCCAACAATAATAGAGATACATGCAACAAAATGTATACAAAGAGACAATGTAGCTAAAAAGCTACCAGTACAGATGGTCAGTTTCAACCTGAAAAGTCCTTTTAAAGGTAAGTACAATGACTTTTTTTTATTTATTTCTTCCAGAAAGATGATGAGACTGAAGCATAAATGCAGCTGGACAACGTCAAAGCTGGGGAGCGCCTTCCGGATGAATTCAACGCTTTCGCTGTCTAAGAGACAGCTTCTTCTAGTGCTTGTAATTCAAGCAGCCAGCTGGGCGCAGAGAAGAGAGAGACATACAAGCTATGAATAATCATTGGTTATTGAAGGAAAAACTACTTTGTTGAGGCTATTGGCTGAAGAAGCTGTCTCTTAGACAGTGAAAGCGTTGAATTCATCCGGAAGGCGCTCCCCAGCTTTGACGTTGTCCAGCTGCGTTTATGCTTCAGTCTCATCATCTTTCTGGAAGAAATAAATAAAAAAAGTCATTGTACTTACCTTTAAAAGGACTTTTCAGGTTGAAACTGACCATCTGTACTGGTAGCTTTTTAGCTACACTGTCTCTTTGTATACATTTTGTTGCATGTATCTCTATTATCGTTGGCTTCTTGCACTTGTAAATACAACATCGCACTTTTGCATTATCAGCGTGAGCTGAATACTATTTTTTGCACTTAGCTACTCTATTTAGTATTTGGTGCTTATTTTTGCTAAGCAAAACCTCCAGGTACTAGCTGGAGATCTCCTGCTCTTACAACTGATCGCCAGCCAATAGAGATCCGTTCCCCTGGAGAAAATGGCCACTTTGGCCATTGGACTCTATGGCGTGGAAGTCCCTCCCCTCCTCAAACCCCGCCCTCCTCAGGCTCCGCCCCCAAAACCTCCCGCCCATCGGGAAGAGGGACCTGGCAACCCTACGTCATCGGACCCCGGCAAAGCGCCAGGCGCTGCACGTGCGTCAGATTGCTGCTGGGAAGGGCCTGGAGACCCTGCAAGGGTTAAACCAAAGCAAACCTGCAGCCGGGCTCCTAGAGAGGGGAGGGCGGCGAAAGGTCGCCTCGCTTTCCTTTTCCGCCCACAATTGCAAAAGGAAGTGTATTATTTTGGCTTTTGAATTTTTTCCCCCCCTCTCTCGTAGCAGCCGCTGCAAAGGGAGGAAGGGGCTGCGCCGCGGAAGGGGGTGAGTCGCTCGATGCAATGGGTGGGGGAAGCGGCCCCCAAGGGCGTGCGTGGGCAGAAGCTGCCAAGACCCTCGCGGTTGCCAGCTGGGGGGAAACACCGAGATGCCGCCCTCCGTTGCAGAGCCGCGTGGGGGGCCCGTGGAGGTCCGGCCGAGAGGTCCTCGCTCGGTCTCCCCGCGGGAGATCCATCCGCTTTTGGGCGCGGGGAGCCGGGGCTGGGTTGGCTCTGGGGCTGGGTGCAGGAAAGCACCCGCGCGCCGCTTTCCTCGGCTTTGGCGCCGCGTTCTCACGCTCGCCGGACACGGGTCGGCCGTTGCCGCTAGGCTCGGCTCTGGCAGGAACGGCCCCGAGGGCCAGAAGCAAAGGCGTTTTCTCCAGGGGAACTGATCTCTAGCGGCTGGAGGTCAGTTGTAGTAGCAGGAGATCTCCAGCCACCGCCTGGAGGTTGGCAACCCTGCGGAAACTGAAAAGACCAGATTGCAGATTGAACAGATCCTGGGAACGCTGTGCTCTTGCATCCTGGCCCGTATGTGTCAAGCCAGTAGATGTGACTGTCCCTGTGACCTTTTACCCGCAAGGCTTCCATGTCTTTAGCAGCATTCAGACGAGCAGAAACGTAGTATCTGGCATAGCATACTGGTGAAGAGCTTTGAGCCCGTTCCGATCTGGCTCCTGTAACAAATTCAACTTGGTTAGATGAGCCACTGATCCTCAGCCGTCCCCATCACAATATGGGGCAAGAGCCAGAGTGGTGTAATGGGTCGAGTATAGGACTAGGATCCTGGGAGACCTCATTTTTACCGTGGAAGTTTGCTGGGTGACCTTGGGCATGTCACAACCCCTCAGCCTGGCCTACCATACAAGGTTGTTGTGGAAGAATGAAGGAGGGGAGAACGTTCTGAGCGGCATTGGGTCCCAGCTAGGGAGAAAAGCAGGTTATAAAATAAATACATGCAAATGCATGGGGGTTGTAATTTTAGCCTACCTTACAGGATTGTTATAAAGATTAAAGCAATAATGTATGTGAAGGCCTCAGAACATATTGAAAGCATGATAGAAATGTATTATTAATAAATACGTTTCATTGTGTTTGCTCACATTCTTCCCTCCATATTCCTTCCATCTTTTGCCTAATGTCTATGTTAGACGGTAAGCTCCTTGGAAGGGCAGGACTTATAAAATTTTGTATGTTCTTCTCTAAGGTGCAATATACACAGATAGTTTTGTGTAATAATAGAAATCAAGTAGGTGATGTTGGACTCATCAGTATATTGCCATACTGGGGCGGCTGACTTTTTTTTCTTTTGTATAGTCAGAATGTGTAGGAACACTGAGGGAAGAGGTCGGAAATAAAGGTGAAAACTCCCAAGAGGAGCTGCTATGCTGGAGGTATATCAATCAAATAAAACTAATACTTCTTTTCCTGACAGGATCATGCCTGCTTGGCCTGGCCACACATTTCTCTAACGACAGACCAAAGCCAGAAGCCCTTTCTCTCCAGTGGAAGAAACAGAGAGGAGACCCTTGCTGTGATAAAGCCAGCTAGCAGTCTCTTGAGAAATAAAATGGCCACTTCTCCAGAAGAAACTACGGGATTGGGCCTGCCTTTGTCGATTCGCGTGAAATTGGAGGCCCAGTGCCAAGCAGGCGACGGCGCGGGAGGAGATGGAAAAGCCCCTTGTACGATCCAGCCTGGGGGCACTGAGGAGATATCGAGAGGGGCACCCGTGCCGAGGGTGAAGCAGGAGCTGACTGAGGAACCGTATCCTGGCTGGGACGGCCAGTGGCAACGGGTGCTGGAGGTGGTGCAGACTCCTGTGATCGCCCCAGTATGGGACAATCTACAGTTGCCTCCTCTCCCGCAAGTGGGCAACACGGAGGCCTACCTGACCACTTTTGAGCGGGTGGCTGACGCATCCCAGTGGCCCAGGGAAGAGTGGGTGACTCGGCTCATGCCCGTTCTCAGCGGGCAAGCCCAACAGGCGTATTTTGGCCTGGATCCAAAAGACAAAGGCGACTATGGGAAAGTGAAGGTGGCCATTTTGAGGCTGGACAACTACATTGCTACGGAGACGCACCGCCAAGGTTTCAGGCATTTCTGCTACCAGGATGCCGAGGGGCCACGCGGGACATGCCAGAAGCTCCAGGAGCTCTGCCATCGTTGGTTGAGACCTGAGAGTCAGACCAAGGAGCAGATCTTGGATCTGTTAATCTTGGAGCAGTTCCTCGTAATCCTGCCGCAGGAAATGCAAAGTTGGATTCGAGAACGTGGGCCGGAGACCTGCGACCGAGCAGTGGCCCTGGCTGAGGAGTTTTTGCAGGAACGGCAAGTGACCCAGAGATGGGAACAACAGGTGAGGAACTTCTAAATTCTGATCTTCGGCGACCAAGGATTTGATTCTGAAGAAGGAAACTCTGTATGTATGTATTTATTTCAGACATTTACTGGCCATCTTTCTTCCTTATGGAACTCAAGGGCAGCTCAGAAAATAGATAAAATGCATAAAATAGAATTCACAAAATACGCTTAGAAAACCAAAATTTTAAATCCCAATTTAGGACTGCCTGTAATTTAACCAAATGCAGTCCTAAATAAAACCATCTTCAGCTGGTTCCTAAAGATGGCACATACCCTTTCCCCAAACCCAAAGTTTCCACTCCAGCTCAGAAAGCTTCTTACTATTTGCAAGCAGCCTTTTTTCCCATCTCCTGCTATTTGCTGTCATGAATTTTGCAGGGGGGAAAAGAAATGCTTTGGGAACATCAGCTTGGATCCAGCCAATTTTTTCACTCAATCTCAATCAATTTTTCTCATTCACCCCTGGCCCACATGGCTTTTGTATGTGGTCCCGTGATTCCCCAGCGTAGCCTTTGTGAGTGCCAAATGCCCTCCCTTCTTTTTTTTTAACCAGCAGAAAAGCTGGTTGGTTACAACCCATATACTCTGTGGATTCCATGGCTGTCTCCCTTATGCATCCACACATTGTACTTCCTATGGTAAATGTTCAGGTGGTCAGTTTCAGCATGGGAAGCTTTGTCCCTTAACCAAGGGAACTCTCATGCTTTGGTGTCCCTTTGGCTTCTCAATAGCACCTGTACTATTTCAAACTTCTCTCTCTGATCAGATTGGCTAGGAGCCGGGCTTTCATGCCACACAAAAGCTAGACTCCTCTGGATGCCAAGTTCCATACACCCTGTTTTAGTTTCCATGCAAACCAGTGACCCTTTGCTTACAGGGGAAGTAGATGCTGCATCTTCAGTCTTTCTCCCCTGGTTCAGCTATCCTGACCATGGTTTGGTTTGGTTTTCCCCCCCAGATATCTGTGCCTGTTGAGATGGTGATCATAAACTCCCCTATCGTAGATCAGGTTCTGTCCGACACAGTGCAGAGACATCCTCCCAAGGAGATCAACCAAGCTGACAACAAGGATAACAGCTCTGAAGGTACTTGTAAGTTCTGGGGATGAAGCTTCCTGGCCATGCAAAAATCAGCATCATGATGCTGAGCAAAAGGAGGTGGGAGGAAGTTTAAAGAAGAAGAAAAGTTGGTTTTTATATGCCAGTTTTCTCTACCACTTAAATTAAAACCTGAGCTTTGCTGGATGTTGCTCCTGAGACATTTTGCACTCATTGGAGGCTGGAAAAGCAAAACATCTGCCTGTGTACCCTTTAACACTGTATTCCGCCATGGAGCTCAGGGGTCTGCGGTTTTTCCCCCAGACCAGTGGTGCCTTGAAGACTAACCACATTGATTCTTTTGCGAGCTTATGTGAGTCAGAGCTCACGTTTTCACATGCTATGAAGAAGAAATCAAATTCCACATTTTAATAGGGGAAATTACAGAAGGGAAGGGAGGAGGAGGAGAAAGTGGCCAAAGGTGGTAGAGTGGAGATTTGAACCCAGGTCTCCTCTGTCCGAAACTCTGCAGTATACCTACTCGTTTACATGACTCACTGGATGTTTTCTTCCCTGCAGACAGCAACTTCATAAGCAGAACTGGGGCCAAGGACGTCCACCAGGGAGAGTCCATAGTAGACGAGCAAGGAAAGAGACTTCAGGGAGGATTTAGAGAGGATGACTTCCAGACAGTTGACCCTAAAAGAACTTACGTGAGCGAGCTGAGCCTGGGAAGACCACAGAAGAGCTGTCTCTCAGTGAGGGTGCTGAAGGACAAAGACCTTGACGGGGTCTTTGCTGACCCGGAAGTCAAAAGGCACCTGTGTAAGGAGTGCGGGAAAAGATTCCGCAAGAAGTGGGACCTCATTAGGCACGAGAGGATCCACACGGGCGAGAAACCCTATCAGTGCCCCGAATGCGGGAACAGCTTCAACCGGAACACAACCCTCACGAAACACCTCCTCATCCACTCGGGGGAGAAACCCCACCAGTGCACTTACTGCGGGAAGAGGTTCACGCGGCGCTCGCACGTGGTGAACCACCAGAGACGCCACTCGTGGTAAGAGCCCACACCCTTCCTTTCCTCCCTTTAGGATCTCAGTTTGGAACTGATGGTGCATGGTGGGACCTGCTATAAGATGCACGTGTTTGAGAACTAAACAAGATGCAGGGACCTCCGTGAACAGAGCCCCCATTGCCCCCTTTGTAAAATCAGGTGCATAGGAACCTGATTCCAGGTTTTTTGGGGGGTGGGGGCTGAAGTCTTTCTCTGTACACCTTTTTTTTCCTGCCCTGCCAGCTGAAGACAAACAGTCTAGGGGGCATTCTTGGCTTCCATGTTGTTGGCTTCACTCTCACCTGAAATTTACTGAAGATGCAACCTACAGCACATCTTACCTTCCCCGGCTTTTGTGCATTGCAGGGAATGATCAAGAGTGGCTGGGAAGGTTTTTTGTTGTTGAAGCTTGTTTGCAATTATCCTCTTGATGAAGACCCCAATAAAGTTTTCCCCTAAACCTCAAGTTTCCCTGAAAATGCTTGCCTTTCCCCCGGCACAACAGTTTTCTATATGAAAAGAATCATAGAGTTGGAAGGGACCACCAAGGTCATCTAGTCTAACCCCTTGCACAATGCAGGAAAATCTCAACTACCTCCCCACCCCACACCCCAGTGACCTCTACTCCATGCCCAGAAGATGCCCTCCCTCTCATGATCTGCCTAAGGTCATAGAATCAGCATTGCTGACAGATGGCCATCTAGCCTCTGCTTAAAAACCTCCAGGGAAGGAGCACTTACCACCTCCCGAGGAAGCCTGTTCCACTGAGGAACCGCTCTGTTAGAAAATTCTTCCTGTCTAGACAGAAACTCTTGATTTAATTTCAATCCATTGGTTCTGGTCCAACCTTCTAGGGCAACAGAAAACAACACGGTACACGTTGATTCATTCTTAGCCTTGGGCCCTGTCGAGGAGGGTTTTATGTTCAAATTTGGCCTTCAACAATGAATTGACTTGAGAGCAACTCTCCGCTTCCCTCGTTCTAATAATGTACCCTCTGCTTTGGTTGCAGCCAAGGGAGGTCTTGATGAAGCATCCAGCGTGACTAGTCCGTACAACAGATGGGAGCACGCTAGAGCATTTTTACCCAGCAGTTCAGAGGACGAGAACAGCTGTTGTGGTGTGCTGCGAGGCTGGGAATATCAGATAATTTTTTAGAGACTTTGGGAGTGTTCCCCGCTCACATGCTCCTCGAATCTGGGGATGAGCCGAGAAGCCATCACTTTCAAGGGTCTCTGTTTTAATCAAAGGGGGGAGAACTCTATCCACTTCTGGCAAGAGACTGAGGGGGGAGAAAATGCATGTGCCAGTTTAGGTGGGATGCCATCTTTTTATGCACCGCCGGATTGATGAGCACAGACAAGCTGGTGTCGCTGGAAGGACAGGGGATGGCTAAGACCTTTTGAACTGGCCTCTCATTTTATTACCAGGTGACCCTTGCTGGGCGAGGTTATCCCTTCGAGGCATCTGTCTCAGCCGCCTAAACGGGGCAGGAGGCGCACCAGATCTCCACAATAACAGTGGTTGTTGGCTGAAAGCTTCCTAGTGCTTTGACCTCGTGCCGCACAGGTAGAAGTAAACGCTTTTGCTAGCTTGCAGTATCAGCGACTGAAGTGAGCCGTTCTCGTGCTGCGAGCTTTTTGAGAGTGAAATATGCTACAGGAACAAAGAAATACCCGGGGCCAGCAGGAGCAAACCTGGCCCTCGCTGCCTCTGGGGACAGTTTGCAGATGCTGCACCAAGTCCGGGGCCAACAAGGTACAGCCAAATTCAGCTTGAAATAAACTCCAGGCCAGTCTTGACGATAAGGTTTGCCAGCTGCTGGCCTGTTTGCGCAGCTTCATATGCAGAAACAGATGTACGGCACTTCTGATTTCTTGGCATGGAGATAAACGTTATCACCTGCTGGTGTGTGTCTAGGAAGCAGCTGCTGAAGGTGCGGCTGCCGTGGCCAGTGGGTGGGGAAAACCAGAAGCTTGTTAGTCTCATGCTCTTGGTAATGGCTGGTGTGCCGTTCTGTGCATGCGTGCCAAGAAAGGTTCTTTCAGGACCCTGTAGCAAGCTGATCGTCCCTGGCATTGGTCTCGCTGGCTGGGAGCATGCCTCTGCTGTTCATAAATTAAGATAAATAGTCCCCCTGGCTGTTAATGTGTTTCTATGTTAAAAGGGTTACTTTTTAAAAAATTTTGACTGGATCTGCTTATTTCTCATTCTTCCAGAAAAACATTACAAGGTTTGAATATATAGTGCCAATCATTCACATACCAAGACATCTGCCCAGCGTGGTATAGAACTTCAGAGTTACAACTTATTCCATCCTGTGGCCAAGAACCATCCCTCTTCTGCATTATGTATAATTTATTTAAAGCATCTGAATGCTGCCTTTCCATTCAAATTAGGGTGCCCAGTGCACTCTATAAATATTACTGATAGTCATCTTTACCACTGCGCATGAGGATTCACAGGCTACTTTTCTCTCTTATTCTGGTTGTGCTGTTTTGAATTTTAGTGGCATGATTCGGACAACTATCACAATGTTTGAGGACTTCCAGTGTCCCGTCTGAGGACACACTCTCGCTACTTGAGTTAGAATCAGAGAGCTGGAAGGGACCACCAGGGTCATCTAGTCCAACCCCTTGCAGAATGCAGGAAATTCACAACTACCTCCCTCCCTCACACCCCCTGTGACCCCTACTCCAAGATGGGGGGGGGGAACCCTCCAGGATCCTTGGCCAATCTGGAGGGAAATTGCTTCCTTACCCCAAGGTGGAGATCGGCAATACCCTGGGCATATAAGAAAGGGCCAGATTCTTGATTATGTTTTCTTCCCAGAAGATTTAAGCATCTGGTCCCCCACTCCCCTTCTTCCTTTCACAGATATCGTGCCTCGATCTCAGTCTCTTTATTTAATTGGTCCACTTTAAAATTAAGTTAGTTTTCTTGCTTGGAACATGATTATGGGGTGACAAGTTTAAAAGGTCCAGCCAGAAAGAGAGGGAAGGAGATTCCCAGCCATCCAGGCAGAGGAGCAGGAGCTTAAGGAGGGGCTAGGATTCCGAGGTCATCTTCCACTAAAAGAGAGGAGTCACCCTCGACAGTCAGGTTTCTGTGGACTCCTTCACAGTTCAGCTCACTGGCCCAATGTTCCTGCAGGCATGAAGGAAAGGGCAGGAAGTTACATGGGATGCAATCAAGACATCAAAGTGGAACCAATGGTGATTAGGGCAGGGAATGATGAAGTCCGCAAAGCAGGAACAGGTTATCTTCTTACCTGTGCAAGCTTTCTTACCGTTGCTGAACAGGAGCCAAGAAAGCATGTGCAGAGGATTATAAAGAGAAAAGGTTTAGAGGAGCTTAAATAAATGAAAGGGTAGTACTTCCAATATACAGAGTGAGGCTTCAGCACAGAGTTAGGCCTAGAAATTCTGGTGGAAGGAATTTACCTGGGAGGAGGAGGGGTCAGTCTCTAGGTCCCCGTAGCACCCCTTATGATGACGAATCAGGTCTCCCCAGAGCACAAGATTCTTGCAGCTAGGAAGAGGGGGAAAGCCAAGGGAATAAGTGGGTGTGGCAGTTGGGAGAAAAAAACCTATGTCAGCAGTCAAAGCTAACCGCCGCTTTAGTTCGCCGGTGCACAGGAGGAATTGCTTACCCCGGACATTGCCCTTCTATAGGCAAGAACTGATCTGGTTCTTGCCGTAGGAAAGCTTGGGCCAGGCAAATTATATGGGCCACCATGGAGCAGCCCGCATGGAAACAACGCAGGGGGGTATCATCCTCCTCCCTGTCCTGCAGAGAAAGAACGAGATTCCAGTTACAGTGGAGTATTCAGTTTTTTGCAAGAAGAATGAAAGAATTGTTGGTTTCTATATACCGACTTTCTCTACCACTAAAGAGAGAATCAAACTGGCTTACAATCACCTTCCCTTCCCCTCCCCACAACAGACACTCTCTGAGGTAGGTGAGGCTGAGAGAGCTCGAAGAGAGCTGTGACTAGCCCAAGATCACCCAGCTGGCTTCCTGTGTAGGAGTGGGGAAACCAACCTGGTTCACCAGATTAGCCTCCACCACTCATGCGGAGGTGTAGGGAATTGAACCCAGTTCTCCAGATCAGGGTCCACCACTCCAAACCACCGCTCTTAACCACTACCCACACTGGCTCTCTGGTGGCACTTTTAAAGGACTTTACAGATATGCCACAGCAGGTGCTTGAACCCGCTTGGTCAGATGCATGAAGGACGTACGGTCCCCACTCCCTTGCTTACAGCCATGGGCCATCTATGCCAGTATTGTCTTCCCAGGCCGGCAGTGGCTCTCCAGGGTCTCAGGCTGAGGTCTTTCACATCACCTGCTGCCTGGTCCTTTTTAAGTAGAGATGCTGGGGATTGAACCTGGGACCTTCTGCATGCAAACCAGGCTCTTCCACTGAGCCACAGCCCTAATCCTTGCGCAGAAGAGGCAGTGAAGACTGACTGAGACTGGAGATGGGATTATTGGATCAAAGGCAGTCATCAGAGAACCCTGATATCTTATTGTTTTTCAAATTTATAGCCTGCCCTCATTCCTAGCAAACCAGGCTCAGGGCAGGTAACAACCATTAAAATACATAAAATACATAAAACCATCATCATCGATAAAACATCCGCAACATGAATTCAGCAGGTCCGCCCCCTACTGATGTCAAGAGAGAGGGAAGGGTGTGGAGGCCAGTAATATTGGATCCACTCACAGCTGACCTCAGTTATAGGCCTGGCGGAATAGTTCCGTTTTACAGGCTTTGTGGAACGCCTTAAGATCCTGCAGGGCCCTGATATCACCTGGAAGACTATTTCACCAGGCCGGGGCCAAGAAAGCCGTGGCCCTTGTAGAGGACAGCAGCACACTCTTCGGGACGGGGACCACCAGCAGATTACTGTTGGTAGAATGTAAGGCATGCTGTAGTGGTTAAGAGCAGTGGTTTGAGGTGGTGGACTCTGATCTGGAGAACCAGGTTTGATTCCCCACTCCTACACATGAAGCCAGCTGGGTGACCTTGGGCTAGTCACACTCTCTCAGAGCTCTCAGCCCCACCTACCTCACAGGGGGTCTGTTGTGGGGAGGGGAAGGTCATTGTAAGCCAGACTGATTCTTCCTTAAGTGGTAGAGAAAGTCGGCATATAAAAACCAACTCTTCTTCTAATCCACATTCCCCCGATTCTAGCCCAACCAAGCCCTTTGAACCTAGTAATCTGTTTGATCAGATAAAGCAAACTCTCCTCCCAAATTAAGCAAAACATCCTGCCTGCTTAGTCCCTCTTCCTTCTCCACTCTGTTCTCTCGCAGAAGGATCCTGACCTTGCAGAATCAACATTTACCTGGAACCTTTTCAGACAGATGCTGCAGCGTTTTGGAGTCGCCGGTAGTTCTTCGGAGGGCTCTGGTCTCACCCCCTGGGTTCCTCTGACGGCACGGACTTGCCCAAAGGCCACAGGCATGTGTAAGGGAGGTTCCAAACCCGGAGGGAAGTCTCTCTGATATTCCTGCTTGAGCCAACGTATGGTGAGGGGCAGGCGGCACCAGGGGGCGGCTCGGAGCATGTAGGCTAAGACACGCAGGTGGAAGTCAAATGGGCGCTCCCGTGAAGTGCGGCGGGTGATGTGGGTGAGGCGACGCGAGGAGTGCGGGTGCTGCCAAGCCCATTCAAACTGCAGCAGAGTGACGAGACGGGAAATCAGTTTGGCACTGATGTTTGTGTAAAGATAGCGGAGGGGGGGGGGAATGTCCCCTTGTTAAGGTAATTCAACACCCACTTCCCCGAGCTGAAACCGAGGAACACCTTACCCGCAGGGCAGCCACATCCGAGGGGAAGCCATGGATTATTAGCACCATGTCCCTATGAGGAGAGATGAAGAGAGGTTAGAGCGGTTCGTCAGTGGAACAGGCTTCCTCGAGGGATGGTGGGTTCTCCTTTGGAGGTTTTTAAGCAGAGGCTGGATGGCCATCTGACAGCAATGCTGATTCTGTGAACTCAGGCAGATCACGAGAGGGAGGGCAGGAAGGGTTGCGCCTGGCTCTCGTGGCCCTTTCTTACATGCCCAGGGAAAAGCCAATTGCCACTTTGGGGTCAGGAAGCAATTTTCCTCCACACCACATTGGCCAGGGATCCTAGAGGGTTTTGGTTTTTTTGGCCATCTTCTAGGCATGGAGTAGGGGTCAATGGGGTTGTGGGGGGGGGGAAGTAGTTGTGAATTTCCTGCATTGTGCATGGGTTTGGACTAGATGACCCTGGGGGTCTCTGGAGATCTCTTCCAACTCTATGATTCTAAGAGGAGATCATTTTCCCAGCTCGCACAGCTCAGGAGGTCTGATTCCCAGCATGCACCAGAGCACCTTGGAATGGCTGGCCTCAAAAGCAAGACATGCAGACAACAAAAGGAGGTACCAGGGCCCACGGCCACTCGTCTTCCAAGCCCCTCCACGACGCTTCCCAGCATTGTGCTGACCTATCCGTCGTTCAGGATTGACAGTGAAGCCGACATAAACTCGGCCGTGGTAACGGGGGTTGGTGCAGTACAGGAGGTAGACTCCAAAGAAGCTGCACACCTCCACCACCATGGCTGCCACAGAGGGAACAGCAGGCTAGGGCTGAGAGATCTGGAAGCACAAAGAGAAAGAGATTGTGTGTTAGATGAAGAGTCCGGCCATCTTACAATGTCTCTGCTGAACGTGTTCTCCCCTCATTCCAACATCTCCTGATTTCCCACACTGCTTTGTGCCCTGCTGGTAGGATTGCCAACGTCCTGGTTAGGGTTCCCAGGTTCCTCTTTGCCACTGGCGGGAGGTTTTTGGGGTGGAGCCTGAGGAGGGCAGGGTTTGGGGAGGGACTTCAATGCCATAGAGTCCATTTGCCAAAGTGGCCATTTTCTCCAGGTGAACTGACCTCTATTGGTTGGAGATAGTTGTAACAGTACCTGGAGGTTGGTAACCCTACTCCTGCTGGAGCCTGGAGACCTCCTGGAATTACAGCTTTATTCCAAGAACGAGATCAGTTCTCCTAGAGAAAATGGTTGCTTTGGAGAGTGGAGTGTATGGCATTATACACTTCTGAGGCCCTCCCCCAAACCCCAGTATCCACACCGCCCACAAATCTCTCAGCATTTCACAACCTGGATTTGACAACCCTACCTGCTGGGGATTGTCCTGGGTTATCCTGGCACAGCTCCTGGACGGTTAACAGCTGCATCATGACAGGTAGAAATCCAGCATCTCCAGGCTTGGGGGGGGAACTGCTCATGTTGAACCTGCCTGTCTCACAGCACAACCCATGGGAAAGCCGCCGAAAGCCTCGTGCATCCCTTACCTTGCAAGGCAGCTTCCTAACAGAGCCTGGCGTTACGACTGACATTTCCCATCACCCCCTGCACCTTTCAAACAGCCCTCTCCCCGTTTGGCATCATGCTTTATGTTCCACCGCAATGCCCATCAAAGAGGTCCCTCTTCGCCACCAGTGGGAGGTTTTGGGGGCGGAGCCTGAGCAGGGCGGGGTTTGGGGAGGGGAGGGACTTCAATGCCATAGAGTTCAATTGCCAAAGCGGCCATTTTTCTCCAGGGGAACTGATTTATATCGGCTGGAGATCAGTTGTAATAGCAGGAGATCTCCAGCTAGTACCTGGAGGTTTCTTAATTCTTAATAGTAGTAAGGTTTCTTAATACTATGAATCTATGCTGCATTAACCACAGTTGTACTAAAAATTCAGCACACAGGCTCTGCTTTTAAACCTCAAATTATATTTAGTCTCCAATTACATATCCCTTATTAATACAACCCATGCAACACCATGCATATCAAAATAAAATAAACATACAAACATTTCCTCAAGGCAATGCAAAGTGTTAGTTCACACTATTCAATATCAAAATCAGCTACTCAAACGTAAATTGCAAGAGAGTCCAAATGGAAACCAATGACCAAACGCAGCGCGGCTGTCTTCCTGCAGCCGAAAGTCAAGAAATCTGTATGATTTCTCCCCCTCGACCCCATCTGCTCTTTGAATAGGTTTGCCCGGTTCCTTCCTTTTTCCTATTGGCCAACGGGCAGAGCTGTCCCGCCCCATCCGAGAAACGGCTGGCGGCAAGTGGACGGGTAAAAAACAATAGGCGTGGTCGGAAGCGATGTAAAGTATGGGCGGAAACCATAGAGACGGACAGGCTCGAGGCGCTCCTCGTCGCAGTCCTGACTTCCAGCCTATTTCCGAGGCGAAGCTTCGAGGGGTTTCATCATTAGGGTTGCCAACCTCCAGGGGGTGGCTGGAGATCTCCTGCTATTACGACTGATCTCCAGCCGATAGAGATCAGTTCCCCTGGAGAAAATGGCCGGTTTGGCCATTGGACTCTATGGCACTGAAGTCCCTCCCCTCCCCAAACCCCGCCCTCCTCAGGCTCCGCCCCAAAAACCTCCCGCTGGTGGCGAAGAGGGACCTGGCCACCCTAAACCCCGCCCTTCTCAGGCTCCGCCCACAACACCTCCTGCCAGTGGCGAGGAGGGACCTGGCAACCCGATTCATCATAGAGTCGTCCCTTCGAGCCCGCGGAGAACCACGGCCCTTCATTTCCACCGGAAGTTGACGCTGTGGGTCGCTCCATGCTTTAAAAGAAACAGGCGTGACAGGGACGTGAAGGGGACGTTAGGCGCCGCTAGGCCTGGATTGGTTAAGCGAGGCGGAACCCTTGCCGGTGACGGATGTGACGTACACCATAGGCGGAAGTAGGGTCGCTGGCCGCCTTCTTTCATTCGCGGCGTCTTTGTAAATAGGATGGAGGCGGCGGGATCGCTCAGTGCGGCGTCTTTGCGGGAGCGGCTGCTGCAGGGCCTGGAAGCCGAGCATGTGGTGAGTGGGGGGCTGGGCAATGGGCCTTTGCTGCCTTTATGCCTCTCCACCTGTTGTTCTCTTTTTCTTTTTAATATATTTATTCCCCCCCATATAGGGGTACAGAAATAGAAAGGGAATAGTAAAAAAAAAAAACAAGAACACGAAATATATATCGACAGTGCTCAAGCTCGCCTCATTCATCTTGACCCCAGATTACTAAGAATACAAAAAAACCCTTTAATGGCCATTTCCCCCCCATTTATTTACTAGCTCCTTTGACCAAAGGTCTTGAGCTTAACCATGACAATAATGCATAATACAACAGCAAATAATCAATTTACAATACCGAACATATACTTAAGGTCAAAACACAGTAAAATATAATTACTAAGCATAGTTACTAAACATCCTTAAAACTATAACAATCAATATATTCCCCTGAGCACCTCATTGAACTGAGATCATTCAAATCACAAAGTTTGATCCAACATTCAGCTTGCCATACACACTTATCTTATTTTGATGTTTAAGCGACATCACCTCTGACAAAAATCTTTCAACAGAACTAGTAATAGCAGGGTGAATATCTCCCATTATGGGAGATATCACCCAGGGCTCTAAGGGAAGTTTGTATTTAGACAATATTGGAGAGATCCTACACAACCTAGGAGCTGACCAGTGCTGACAAAACAATAAGAGATGGTGCAGAGTCCCTATATCTCCAGATTCCTTTAATGGCATAAATACAGTATTTCTGCTTAAAATTCCTGAAACAATAGGTAGCAAAAGCTAAAATATATCTACATCCAGCGCTGCATGTAAAGTGCAGGGTACAATTTAGTGCGGCATGCTTAGCGAGGTTACAAGGAATCTAGCTACCCCCCAAGTTACATGTGGGTTGCCATCGTTTAGTAGATATCGTACAAGCCCTGCATCAGTTTGAGCTCGGCTGTTGATTAAGAGGGGTACTATATATTTCTTTCTGGCCGATGTATGGAGTTTGCAGTGCAGGAGGATGTGGACAGCTGATTCTGGTTGTTTTTTGGCACATGAACAAAGTCTCTCCTCATAGGGGATGTTTGTATACCTGCCTCTTGTAACTGAAGATGGTAAGAGGTTTAGACATGCCAGCATAAACTGTTGTCTTAGAGGTGGGGAGATAAGGGAGAAAAAATAATTTGGCAAGGTGCCTCTTTCTGGGTTGATCCCAAAGTGTAGTGGGGAGCATATTCTTCAGGCCATAGACAGTAACTTCTGTCCTTCAATATCAAGGGTCCTTTGCTCAAGCAATCTATAAGCTTGCTGTTCGTTTAGAAGGAGCAGCGATTCAAAGGGTACTCCCATGGACTTACCTTATTTTTGTTAGGATTCCTTCTCTCCAGGTAGAGTAGTAACTGTCGGAGAGGAGCCACCAAATCAGCCTTAATTCTGAGGCTCGGAAATGTAGTCGCAACCAGAACTTGAGCGTGTATAGCCATACTCTGGTTCCCAGAAGATTTAAGCCCAGCTCAAGACAGAGGGTATGATATGCCACACAGTTGGGAATGCCTAATATGTGTCTTGCAAAGGTTGCTTGGCCTTTTTCGATGCTTTGGGCGCTCTCTGTCGCCCATATAGGTGCTCCATATAGGAACTGAGGAAGTAGTTTGGCCTTTAGAATATGGATGGCTGCTGGGACAAATTGTCCTCCACGGGCATAAAAATTTTTTTAACACTGCCCCCATCTTACATTTAATTATGTTAGTGACTTGCTTTCTTTGGGTGGTCCAGTTTAAATTATAGTGGAAGTTTATTCACAGGTATTTAAAGGCCTTAACTTGCTCAATTTGGTTCCCGTTTAGACTCCAAGGCGTAGGATGCCATGACCTCGCGAAAACTAGTACTTTGGTTTTCTCATAATTGATAAATAGGTGGTTTTCGATGCAGAAGGTTGCAAATCTGTGCAGGAGGTGATTTAGGCCTATTTTGGTGAATGATAATAATACTGCATCGTTGGCATACTGCAAGAGTGGCACAGGCTGGATCCTCAATTTGGGAGGATAACCCTCCACCTGGCGTAGATAGGCGGGAAGGCCGGCCAGGAATAGGTTAAAGAGGTGGGGGGCCAGCACACATCCTTGTTTAACTACCTTGTTTGAACTTATCTCTGGCGTGAGGTGTCCCACACTGCTGTATCTGGTTCTGCAACTGGTGGATACATGAAGCTGGCGAATAAGGAAGAGCAGTTGGGGGTCGATCTTCATATTACTAAGAATAATAAAATCAAGCTAATCAACCTCAATATCCATTTAATACAATTATTATTATTTTTAAATTATGTACTGCTGTGGCCTCTAGGAAAGATAAGTCATACGTGTCTACTTTAACTATTATTTCTATATTACTAAATTAACTGAATTCACAATAGTTACTATGTCCATTTGCTATATAATGTCTCCATGGAATAAAAATCCTTTGTTTTGCTCGGGAGCAAGCCCCGCTGGGTTTCATGCTAGGTAAGGGAGCCGGGTCATAAACTTAGATCTAGAACAGGAATGGGGAGTATTTTTTATTTATTTATTTATTTCAGGGCTCTGCCCTTCCTCCAAGGAGCCTGGTAAATACCTTCCTTGTTTTGTCAGGTGTGTTGGAAAAAGGGAGCGATATGTAACCACCTCCTATTAAGAAACTTATCTCTCTGGGCCTTTGGGGGTCCCTGCTGTGTGGAGTTTTTTTTGTATATGTTGGCGTGTTTTGGTAGCTGTCTTGATGCTTTAGTTTTTCTTGACTAATATTGGCTTGTTTTCTGTTACCTGCCTTCAGTCACAGTTGTCTTAAGAGAAAGATTGACCTGTAACTGAGACAGAGACACGTTTTCACAGTTGCATGGTTAGATACAGACCAGTATCATCACTAACCCTTTCAAAACCTTTTGTTTTCTCCATTTCCCTGGTCCCCTGTTTGTGTCGGTTTCTCCCACATGTATGCCTGGAGAGCGCAGAATCTCCTTTTACTCGCAGAGTTAGTTCATGATATGACACTGTCCCAGTTTAAAATGTATTTGTAGTGAAGGGGGTGATACATCCTTTTCCAGTGTTAAATTCTCTTCTTTTCCCCTTGACACGGAAGGAGGTGGAAGATACGACCCCCGGACGATGTGCCACAAGCTTCAAAGTCCTGGTAGTTTCCCCACAATTCCGGGGGAAACCACTGCTCCAGCGACACCGGTAAGTGGAACTGTGTGAAAATATCACTGCTTCGGGGTGGGGTGGGGGGCGAACTATTAACTCTTCTTGATAGTTGAAGTTATATTGCAGGGTCTGCCTGAGACCCTGGAGAGCCGCTGCCAGTCTGAGTAGACAATACTGACTTTGATGTATCGAGGGTCTGATTCAATACAAGGCAGCTTCATGTATGTAGGGGAGGGGCTGTGGCTCAGTGGTTGAGCATCTGCTGGGCATGCAGAAGGTCCCAGGTTCAATCCCCGGCATCTCCAGTTAAAGGGAGCAGGCAAGTAGGTGATGTGAAAGACCTCTGCCCGAGACCCTGGAGAGCCGCTGCCGGTCTGAGTAGACAATACTGACTTTGATGAATCAAGAGTCTGATTCAGTAGAAGGCAGCTTCATGTGTTCATGTGTTTTGGGATTCATAATCTGGAAAATTCAAGGTATATAAGAACTCCAAAATTCAGGAACCCAAGACTGTAATTCCCTTTTTTTTGTCCTGTGTTCATTTATTTTGCTCTTTTTGTCCTATTTTCTACCTATGAGCCCTGTTAGATTAAGGCCAGCACACTGTTTCTAACAGTGGCCAGCCAGGTACATCCTAGAAGCCCCTAAATTAGGTGTGAAGGCCCTTCATCTGTTGCTCCCCAGCAGCTGGTAATTAAAAAGCATGCAGCTTTGGAACATGAAGGTTTAATTTAGCCCTTGTTGCCAGAAGATGATTGATGGATTATCTGCCATTAATTTTTCTAATCCCCTTTTAAAGCTATGTAAGCTAGCGGTCATTGGCTCCTCCGTGGCAGAGAATTTTATAAAGCAATTATGTGTTGTGGGGAGAAAAACTTTCTTCTGTTCTGTCCTGAACAACTCCCAGTCAATTGACAGGATGACCCTCCAACCTATAATATTAGGAAAGAGGGCAACACCCCCCCCAAAAAAAACCTGTTCATCCTTTCCATATAATTCAGAACTCTCTCATCTTCTCCTCCATTAAGTTGCAGCTTTGGGGGTGAAAGGGGAGAGAAACAAACCAGCCTTTTTTTGGTACAGAAAGTTCTCCAACTTCATGGTCATTTTTGGTTGCCCTTTTCCAACTTTATAACTAGCTTTTTGATGGTGCAGCTGAAACCGTATACAGTATTTTAAATAGAGCAGCAAAGGTGTTACAGTAGTGGCTGTCTTGCTTTTCTGCTCCTGCTACACCACCCCTTACCTGCACCAATGCTCTATTTGCAAACGTTGCATTGAAAAGCAATCCTGTGCATTCCATACGAACTTGTTTGGCTAGAAACCGCCTAATTCATGCGGCCTCTTTAAAGCCAATCTGCTTCATCATGTTTGGCTGACGTTGCTGCCAGCAGTTGCCAGTAACTCAGGTGGAGCTTGAGAAATCAGAATGGCTGACTGAGGGTCTGTCTAGAAGCAGGTGACCACCAAAATGTGTTTCTGAACTTCTCCCCATTTCCAGCCTTTAACTCTCTTTTCTCCACACACACACACACACACACACACACCCAGGCTGGTCAATGAAGTCTTAGCGGAGGAGCTGAAACACATCCATGCCTTTGAGCAGCGAACTCTGACGCCGGAACAGTGGGCAAAAGAGCAGGAAGCCAAGTGAGAGCTGCGCCCTCCCAGGACAGGAAGATGAAAATAGCTCCTTGAGAGGAGGGAGAGACAGTGGTGGAATGAACGTATGATGCAGATGCGGGATCCATCCAGCCTGCCCCCCTGAGTGGGGGGAATGCCAGAAGGACTTGAAATAGATCACACAGCAACAAATAAAAATGATTCCCTGGGAATATGAGTATGTGTCTTGTCTCTATCTGGTAGGTAAAAAAAAAAAACCTTACCAACAAGTTAAAGTTCAGAGTGATTTTTTAATGGAAAGGTCTGGAAGGAGACTTGGTTGAAGAGCACAGAAATAAGTGTGTGTGAGTGTGACCCCTTCTAGCCTGATTGCATGTCTTAAAACGTCCTTTTAGGAGGATAGAATCAGAGTTGGAAGGGGCCATAGAGGCCATCCAGTCCAACCCCTGCTTAATGCAGGGTCAGCCTAGAGCAGGGGTGTCAAACAAGGCCCACGGGCCAGATTCAGCCCCATGAGAGCTCTTATACAGCCCAAGAGCTAGCTGAGGCAGCCACACACACTCTGTCCTGATCTGGGCTGGCAAGGCATGGCCCAGCCCAACCAAGTGATGTTTATGTCATATCTGGCCCTTGTAACAATTGAGTTCAACACCCCTGGCCTAGAGCATCCCTGACAAGTGCTTGTCCAGCCTCTGCTTAAAGACTGACAGTAAGGGGGAGCTCACCACCTCCCTAGGTAGCCGATTCCACTGTCGAACAACTCTCAACTGTAAAAAACTTCATAATATCCAGCTGCTACCTTTCCGCCTGCAATTTAAACCCATTATTGCGAGTCCTGTCCTCTGCTGCCAAAAGGAACAGCTCTCTGCCCTCCTCTAAGTGACAGCCCTTCAATTTCTTAAAGAGAGCGATCCTGAAGATTGAGCTGCCCTGGTGCCTTCTGCTTTGGGCCCAAGGAAACACTGTTGGCAGCTATTCACAGGCTTTATTCAAGCTTCCCAAGAGTGAGGCAGATTGGCAGCATGATGATATGTGGAAAAAGAATTCCCTTCTGGTACACAGCAAGGTCTGGCTATTCAAGAACTGGTAATCAGAATGTGCTGGTTCTTGCTCTAAAAGGAGTTGGGGGGAGGGAGGTGCTTTCAATCCCAGGACACTGTTGGAAATTGGGTTGAAGGGCTGCCTTTTGGCCTCCCCAAGAAGTATCTGGTAAATCAAAAGAGTTTCCGTCTGGACATTGGGAAGAACTTTCTAACAGAGCGGTTCCTCAGTGGAACAGGCTTCCTCGGGAGGTGGTGAGCTCTCCTTCCTTGGAGGTTTTTAAGCAGAAATTAGATGGCCATCTGTCAACAATGCTGATTCTATGACCTTAGGCAGATGATGAGAGAGAGGGCATCTTGGCCATCTTCTGGGCATGGAGTAGGGGTCGCTGGGGGTGTGGGATGGGGAGGTGGTTGTGAATTTCCTGCATTGTGCAGGGGGTTGGACTAGATGACCCTGGTTGTCCCTTCCAATTCTATGATTCTGGTATGGGTTGCTGTCACACAGGGAAATAGTGGAATAATAGATTTACATTTACTGCCCTCTGGTGGTGCTTAAGATCCAAGCATCCGGGATTGAGTTTTAGGTACAAAAAAACCGTGGTGGTGTTGCAAACGTAAAAACCCAGCTGTCGCTAGGAAGAGACAAACCTAGGACTGCCACTCAAAGAAACCGTAGTCCTTTAATTTTTAAAATCTATTTAATCTGCATAAATATGCAAATAGGTTTTTTAAAAAAAACATGGTTCTACAAGTAAAAAGTAGATCCTTTGTTTTATTTTGAGATGATGCACGTATTGTACTGCAGCAGGGAAGAGGCGTTCCTCCTCTCACACCGGGTGTGGGGTGGGGGTGGGAGAATTTCTCTGTTAAAAGGGCTTTGCTATCTGCAGGGCTTTTTAAATAGAAGTACTTCTTTGTTTTAAAAAAGGATTTTTTGTAAATCAGCTACGTAGTTAGGGGTGCAGTTTTAGTTTGCCAACATATGTTTTTGATTGAGCTGTCGACTTAATTGCCAGGATGAATGGCCTGCCCTCCAAACCCAAAGCGAAGGAAATGATCCTCCAGTAACTTTCTGAAGAGGTTCTGGAGAAGGGAGCCCTCTGCTGTGTGTGTGTGTGGGGGGGGGGAATGGCAAGGGAAGGATGAGAAAGCAGGTGTCCTTCCTGCCTTTAGGAGACAATAGCCTCGGGAAAGAGAAGGCTATGGAATTTGCCTTTAATTTCCTAGAAACATAGTGTCCTAGGGGAAAGCTAGGAATTTATGCAGCACTTGTCTGCCCATCTGACTGGCAAGCTGCAATGGGAAATGACCCTGGCAGACGCGCCCACCCCCCAAAGCTGCTTTCTGCCCTGAGTTTCGGGGTGGGTGGAGTTTAATAATGCCCTGAGGATCCACCCTTGAAAGATGGAGGGCTTTTAAAAGACAGCTGAAATCAAGTCCAGTGTAACATAACGGGGAAGTAGATCGGTTGGGAGGGGAGCGCAGGATTTCCTATTTCTTCACGAGATGCTCCAGTTCTGAGAGGCGCCGTTCCTGTTCGGAGACAGTTGCTTGCAGCCGCTTCAGATCCTCGGAGAGCTGCTCTAAAGCGGAACCCTACGAGAGGTCATAGGATAAGCTTCAATCATGACTTGCAGCACCTCTTCCTCCCCACTATATATTCTCATCCCAGTGCCCTATACTGTGCAGGTGACCCTTAACATCTGTGCGTCTCTACTTCCTTACCCTCTGTTGTGCCCTTTCCTGGGATACTTGGCTTCTCTTTGGCCCTTCCAGGAGGTTCTTGTTGACCTTGAACTCTCTGGTCTTCTGGGGAGTATAGCCATCCTTGAGCGATAGGAGGATGGGGTCGGCGTTCTTTCCCGAAAGCCATTCTTCCGCCGTCAGGGCCGAGTCCGGGCCTACTGTGTCAGGGTACAGGTCCTCTTGGAACAGGTCTGACTGCGGGCCAAATACAAATTGATCAGGACAAAAAAGAAAAGCTCCTTTGCAGAGAGACAGAGGTGGAAAGCATTTTCCTCCACTCCAGAACTTTATAGGAATGGCCCTGCTGAGCCTCTCTGCCCCCAGGACTTCCTGAAAAGTCTTTCCCAGGTAAGAATGTGGCGAGCAAAAGCTTTAGCACAGAGTGGAATTAAGGATGGAGGGAGTGTTGTTTGCTTGTTATGTGAAATGGGGAATTTTAGCAGCTGCGGATTCCCCCAGGCAGGTGAAATGATTGTTTTATATTTAAAATATTTGTATCCTTTTTGAAATGCTCCTTCAAAGAGGTTCACAAACTGTCACTTACAAAGAGGTTTACAAAATGTCACTTATGAGCACAGGATCATAATGGGAGCTGTATCTGAATGCCCTTCCCAGTTAACACACGTACAGGTGCAAGAGGAGAGAATCCCCTGTATAAAATTAGCCAGTATAAAATTAACAAATGAGATTCAAATGCAAGTCCAAAGGGCAACCTTTAACATCTTCCCTCGAGCTAAAACACTCGTGCAAAATGAGCAGTTCCACTGGAAGAGGAGAAGCTGCTCCCTTACGCCCAGCTCTTCACTGCATCTGCTGGCCCTGTTAGTGCCTTTCCCCTAGTTCTGTGTTCTCAGCACCTCCAAAACAGTTACGGGTTTGGAGGAAAACAGTAACTAATAGATTGGTCCGTGTGCCCTAACCCATAACCCGCTGTCTCCTGGCAGATGCCAGGTGTCCCAGGTATGCCCCACTTTCTTGTAAAGAATTATTTCTTTCTTAGTACCTTTTATGTTCTTAGTACTCCTAACATGCACTGGGCCCATATAGCCAGGAGTCTCGGATTCTGGTACTCTACTGCTCCACAATGCCCCCAAGTAACTGTTTTCTCAGCCTGCTGAGAGTTGGAATCATGCTTGTTTTCTAAAATTAAACCTGGAGGCCCAGCTCGCACTTACTTGCAAAATAATTAGGAATAAGACCTGCTACCTCAGAACAGTCCACGCTGTATCTCTGCATGAGTTCTAGGAGCATCCTTTCCAAAGGTAGGTAAATAGAGACCCAGTGTAGCTTAGTGGTTAGACTAGGAGCCAGGAGACCCGGGTTCAAATCCCCACTCTGCCATGGAAACTTGCTGGGTGATCTTGGGTCAGTGACACACACAGCCTAACCCACCTCACAGAGTTATTATGAGGATAAAATGGAGGAGAGGAGAATGACATAAATCACTAAGGAGACAGGCAGGCTATAAATGAAGTATATAAACAGTACTTCCTTTCTCCACAGGAAGGAATTAAATGCACTGCAATGAGTTAACTAAGGGAGGCTGGCAGGAAGGAGGCAGGCCCAGAACATTCAATCATGCAGAGATGCAGCAGGTAGACTCTCTAGGTAGTAATTTTGAACTCACGGGCAACTTGGGGGGGGGGAAGGGGGTGGTTGCACCACGCTAGTGTAGTCTGCTGTACCGTCTGCTTTCCCCCTACCACCTGACTCGAATGCAGGAGTCTTGACTTACTTTCCGAGGCACGGTCATAGCAATGGGTTCACATTTCCTTTCGTGGAGCTTGTAAAACCTGAAAGGGATAAGAATATCATTGAAGAAGAAGAGTTGTTTTTTATATGTCGGCTTCCTCTACCACTTAAGGCAGAATCAAACCAGCTTACAATCACCCTCCCCTCCTCACAACAGACACCCTGTGAAGTAGGTGGGGCTGAGAGACTGTGACTAGCCCAAGGTCACCGAGCTGGCTTCGTGTGTAGGAGTGGGGAAACAAATCCAGTTCACCAGATTAGCCTCCACCGCTCCAAACCACCGCTCTTAACCACTACACCACGCTGGCTCTCAAGGAAGCGTGAGTTTTTGGGGATGGGGACATGTTTTGGAAGCCAAGAGGCACAGGTGTTTCTCCTCCCCACCCCCCAAGACCATACCTGGCAATCTCACACTTGCTGACATCCAGGCCGCGTTTGGGCATCCAACCCCCGCCTCGTTGTGACTCCTTGGAACTGAACATAGATAGATAGTGCACAAAAGGAGCTTCTCCTGTGAGCTCAAAATAGCGAATGCTGCTGTCGCCCTGCAGAGGAAGGAAGGAAAGTTGGAGCGTTGATGCTTCTTCCCTGTTTGAAAAGCCCTTTTATCCTTGTAGGCTGAGATGGCCTTAGAGGAGGTTCATCAAGGGATGCTAGGCTTTTCCTGTCTCCACCATTTATTTATTTATATCCAATGTCAGTTTCTAGTCCCCCCCTCCCTTACTCAAATGTCAGTTTCAGAATCCCCCTGCTGTGTCCCAAGTGGAGTATAATCTCAAATGCTCCTACACATTTGAGTGAAGTCTTTGACCATACACATGAACATATGAAGTTGCCATATACTGAATCAGAGCCTCGGTCCATCAAAGTCAGTATTGTCTACTCAGACCTGCAGCGGCTCTCCAGGGTCTCAGACAGAGGTCTTTCACATCACCTACTCACCTGGTCCCTTTAACTGGAGAGGCCAGGGATTGAACGTGGGACCTTCTGCATGCCAAGCAGATGCTCTACTACTGAGCCATGGCTTCTTCCCACAGCCAGCTGTTCCAACAGTCTGTTTCCCCAGACCAAATCCCACTTGTCCAGAACTCTTGGACACATGAAGTTGCCTTATGCTGAATCAGACCACTGGTCCATCAAGTTCAGTATTGCCTACTTAAATGGCAGCAGCTCTGCAGGTTCTCAGGGGGAGATCTTTCACATCACCTACTACCGGATCCTTTTTAACTGGAGTTGCCAGGGACTGAACCTGGGACCTTCCGCATGCCAAGCAGATGCTCTACCACTGAGCCGCGGCACCCTTTACCTTGCCAGTCAGGTAAACCACGTTGGTGTCTGGATCATAGTAAGGCAGCAGAACCCCGCTACTCGTGTCTAACTCCTGGAGGGTCAACGGCTCCTCAGGATTCCTCTGCGGGGCAAAGAGAAGGGGAGGTAAATGCGAGGGGGAAGCTGGGGCCAAGAGCTCCAAGCGGAGGAGCCTGAGACAAAAAAGTCCAAGTCTAAGACGGAACAGACAATTCTTCGTTTTCGCAGGACATGCAAACATCCTCCCTCATCAGTGATTCTGATGTTGCCGAAAGGAAAAATCCTGCTGACGGTTTGCTGAGCCACAACCTTTGACCCAGGCAGTCCCCCTGGTTACATCTGCCATGGACTCACTAGGTGGCCCCAGGCACATTTTTCTCAGGGACATCCTCTCCCCTACCCACTTTCTAAAAATTCTTGGTGGGTGCCAGAGAAGGTGTCAGCAGGCACCATGGTGCCCACGGGCACTGCGTTGAGGACCCCTGATATGGCTGAAGCATCATTCCTATTATGTTTTTCTCACCGGGTCCCATAGAGCCACCTGTCGCTCGCTCATACGGCTGAAGCCAGTGGTCAGCAGTTTCCCGTCATTCACCGCGACGGCCCGGACAGGACGTGACCCCTCGTGGGGACGAGGCAGTTCCTGTTGAAGAGACATGGAAACAGAGGGGGGAGTCAGAAGTGGTGTGACTATGGACCACACCCACTCCTATTAGGCCCGCTGTTCTGAAACTCTCATGTACTGGGGAGGGAGGAATGAACTCATTTCTGCTCCCCATTCTTGATTCTTCCCTGGATTCCATCTTTCCCTCTGTCTCCAAAACATGGAAGTTATCCAGCCATACCAAATAGCACAAGATAAGCAAAAAGGGGTCAGGCATTTGTTTTTTAAACAATGCAACACATTTATGGAAGAGATAGCTACAAATGGCTTTGAACCATGATAGCGAAGAGCAAAACTTCGACATTTAGAGGGAGGGTACCTCTGATAGATGCTTGTGCCAAACAAGAGCACATGAACACATGAAGCTGCCTTATACTGAATCCATCAAAGTCAGTATTGTCTACTCAGACCGGCAGCGGCTCTCGAGGGTCTCAGGCAGAGGCCTTTCACATCACCTACTTGCCTAGTCTCTTTAACTGGAGATGCCAGGGACTGAACCTGGGACCTTCTGCATGCCAAGCCGATGCTCTACCACTGAGCCTCAGCCCCTCCCCAAAGAAGGGATTACTAATACCATCATGCCTTGATGCCTCCTCGTGGTAACTGCTAGAGTTCAAATGCTTGGACTAGACAGATCCTCAGGCTGATTCAACAAGGCAATCATTGGTATGCTTCCCCCACCCCCACTCTCCCCAGCTGGTCCAAATTGGCACCCTCTGGCACTGCCAGATCAAGCTTGCAAGTTACACTTACAATGGCAACTGTGCCCCCTGCCCGTGGGTCGAACAGCCGGACACGCTTGTCCCGGCAGGCCGTGCAGAGCAGAGATCCATCCCGGTTCCAAACCGTGCTGTAGATGGCATCCGGGTGCAGGTCATCCAGTGAGACGGCCGCTTGCCCGACTCCCACGTCCCAGACAGTCACTGCGTTATCACAACCTGGAGACAAAGCAAGAAGAAGAAAAAGAGTTGGGTTTTTATATGCCGACTTTCTCTACCACTTAAGGGAGACTCAAACAGGCTTACAATCTCCTTCCCTTCCCCTCCCCACAACAGACACCCTCCCTGTGAGGTAGGTGGGACTGAGAGAGCTCTAACAGAGCTGTAACTTGCCCAAGGTCACCCAGCTGGCTTTGTGTGTAGGAGTGGGGAAACAAATCCCATTCACCAGATTAGCCTCCACCGCTCATGTGGAGGAGAGGGGAATCAAACCTGGTTCTCCAGATCAGACTCCACCGCTCCAAACCACCGCTCTTAACCACTACACCACGCTGGCAAGGCCATAGAGACGAATGAAGGTGGCTGGAAAATCAATACGTCTGAGAGAGGAGCTTGGGCTGGGTTCGGATCACGGCCCTCCGCAGCCAGCAGGGCCCGTTGCTCGTTACCTGCGCTGAGCAGGAGATTCTGCGCCGTCGGGTGCCAGGCGACAATCCCCACCCGCTTGGAGTGGCCTTCGAGGGTCACCAAAGGTTCGTTCAAGGGCCGCACGAGACCGGCTTCGGGCACTGCCCAGACCTGAAAGCGAGAGGGGACGTGGGGGGCAGCCGTGGCAGGACAGCCAAGGGACTTTGTCCCGCCCAGTTTCCTTACTACTGGCCCAGCTCTGCGAACAACCCCTGCAGATGATGGGGGACATATTTTGGGAGATGATTAGAGAGCATCCCATGGAATGTTGTGGAGGATTCTGGGGTACAACGTGCAATGCTTGGATTGTACCCTCCCATCCTCAGCAGTGTTGCGAGGGATTGCAGAGCATGCCTCTCAGTCCGATTTGCAGGGGTTTGGGACAGAAAACTGCCTGAGAGCAGCCCTTCTCAGATTGCAAGTGGACTCTCCCTGCAGAACCTTTCAGTCCCAGTAAGATCCCCCATCCCTTCTTCGTCTGATGGCCCCATCCTTTCCCCACCTCCATCCTGTTGCCTTGTGCCTTCTATCTCCAAGCTCTATCGACTTCTCTAAGCCCAGCTGTTTCTCATGTAAGCCACACCCACTTCACTCCAAGCCACACTTCTCCTCACCTCCTATGTCACTCAGCCCCTCCCTTCCCCATTTATTCACCCACCATAACGCTGCAGTCCTCCGATCCACTGGCAATGACGTGGTCGTTGTGGGGGCACCACTCCACGTCCAGCACAGGGGCCGTGTGCCCCGAGACCACGGGGTAGGACTTTTCCAGGCGGCCGGTCTGCAAGGGTAGGAGAATGGAGAGAAAAGTACACCTTTCAAGAAGGAGGCAAGCTTTTGCATGACACAGGACTCACCTCCAGCCTGAAGGTGCAGATTTATTTAACCTCTTTAAAAAAACAACAACCTGTCCCTACTTTCAACTGGGGAGCTGGGGAACTCTTGCAAGTTAGCTGGGGTGACCCCTCCTGGCCACACTGGAGAAGCACAAGCAATGCCATCATGTAAACGGTTGTCCAAGCTTAAAAGGTACAGAAACATTTGCTCTCTTCTCTTCCATCTCTCCCTCGCTCTCTCTAATTCACACACACAAGCAGCTAGAAGAAACCTCCGGATTTAGGCCCAGTAGCACTTTAGAGATCAGCAAGATGGGGAGGGGCTGTGGTGCAGTGGTAGAGCATCTGCTTGGCATGCAGAAGGTCCCAGGTTCAATCCCCAGCACCTCCAGTTAAAGCAGTGGTTCCCAACCTTTTTTTGACCAGGGACCACTAGGACTTTTTTGTTCGGTGCAAGGTTCAAAATAAAAATTCTGAGAATTTGAAAATAAACTTTAATCGTAACTGTTAGTTAAACATTAAACTTAGAATAACATTTGAATATATATTTTTATAATAGAGAACTTTTAATTGAAAATATTAATTTATTATGGGTTTATAACTTTGTTTCCCGGACCTTAATTTAGTTCTTGCGGACTAGGGGTCCACGGACCCCTGGTTGGGAACCAGTGAGATAAAGGGACTAGACAGGTAGGTGATGTGAAAGACCTCTGCCTGAGACCCTGGAGAGCCAGAAAGAGGGGCTGTGGCGCAGTGGTAGAGCATCTGCTTGGCATACAGAAGGTCCCAGGTTCAATCCCCGGCATCTCCAGCTAAAGGGACTAGGCAAGTAGGTGATGTGAAAGACCTCAGCAGAGCTGCTGTCGGGTAAGCAGAGGCTGGACAAGCACTGGTCAGGGATGCTTTTGGCCAGTGGGAACAGCTGGTCTAGGCTGATCCTGCATTAAGCAGGGGGTTGGACTAGATGGCCGGTGTGGCCCCTTCCAACTCTAGGATTCTATGGAATTTTCTAACAGCCAAGGAGAAGAACTCTTTGTGGTAAAGCTGGGTGCCAGTCAGATTTTTGTACTCTTCCACCCAGGGTGGACCAGCAAACAGCCTGCTTTCCTTCCTTCCTTCCCAGCTGCGCACTTGGTTCCTTTGTGTGAACACTCACGTATCCATCACTTCTCTCCCCCAACCCTGGGTTTCTACCACCACCACCACCCTTCTCCCAACCACACCACAGTTCTTACAGTCTGAGTTAACTGCCGGGTGGCCAGATTCCCAGCCCGCCCCTGCTCCTGTGCTTTTAGCAGCCGCTGGATCGGCTGATATTGTTAGCATGCATATTTATTTTTAGCTGTTCAATGTATAGATTGTTTCTTACTGAGCTGAATCACATGAGGAGGCAATTGTGTTTAGCTGCAGGCTTCCCTTGTTGATTTCTGCACCCCAAACTATGGTTATAGACACAAGAGCAAGCTGGGTGGTATATTTGCCAGGGAGTTGGCAACCCGGCCTGTCTGGGACTTTGGCTGTCACTGCCTTACAGCTGGCTGCTGCCATTTCTGCCATCCCCGCAATATTTGGAAGACGTTGGGCCTGGGTTTCCCGAATGGCCAAACAGTACCCCTTCGGGATCATTTCAATTCAGGACAATGGGGGGCGGGGACTGAAGCCCCTTCTGCACGTGTGCTACAATCACAATCTGAATTGGGGGGCCCTGAGTGCAGGAACTGGGGAGAGCCAGCAACTCACATTTGACTGTTACACAGGAGCCAGGGTGGGGACCCAACCTGGGTACTCCATAATGGGTAAACAGGCGCATGCATGCATGCATGCGACACTTGAGTTCTGCGACTGGAAGCCTAGACATGGCATTTGAGCCTAAAATGCATTTGCAGGTGAGCTTGATCTGGATTGGGAACATGAAGGTGGGAAAGAGTGGTTAACGCTGCCCCCCTACACACACCATAGCTTTCCCCAGTCAGAAATAGTACCCATGAGCTACTTTAACTCCTTGCAAGGATTTAGAGACAGGCAAATTAGGGGAAACTTCTGTTTTTGCCTCCAGAGCTTAAAGTAGTTGCAGGGGGCGGGGGGGGGGGAAAGAAACTTCTCATCTGGGAAATAGCACAGGGGAAGAGTTAACCCCCCCCCACACACACACACACACATTGCAGTATGGCCCCAGACTGGACTCCATCGCTGGTTCTTTAAGGAGGGGGGAACAGGCCCAGTATGGGTATGTGTCTCTCCCCCCCACACACAAGAGTTTAAAGTCTCTTCTAGTCAAACAGATGACACAGGGTAAGAGTTACCCTCTCACATCTGGATGGCTTTTTAGGCCCATATCCAGATGCCATCACAGAACTGAATAATCATGTTAGGGGGCAGTGTGGTTCAATGATTACTGAATCAGACTATGAGTGGGGAGACCTGGGTTCAAATCCTTCCTCATCTGTAAAGCTCTCTTGGGCCAATCACTCACTCATTCAGCATAACCTACATCACAGGGTGGTTGTGAGGATAAAATGGAGGAAGGGGGAGCATGAGTGTGTGTGTTTTTGAAGGAAGGGTAATTTTTTAAAAATGATAAGTGTCTAGTCTGGCCCTAGACATGCAAGTATATAAGAAGCTGCCTAATACTGAGTCAGACCCTTCATATATCAAAGTCAGAGTTGTCTACTCTGACTGGCAGCAGCTCTCCAGGGTCTCAGGTGGAGATCTTTCACATCACCTACTTCCCAAGATCTTTTACCTGGCGATGTTGGGGATTGAACCTGGGACCTTTTGCATGCCAAGCAGATGCTCTGCCTCTGAGCCTCGGCCCCCTGGCAGAAGATATTTTCCATCCACCCCAGACAGGTGTCGTTCTCCCACCCACCCCCCAGTTTTAGGTCTGTGCCTCTTCGGCATACATGCACACTCCTTGCTGCTAGTAACAAATGTGAACACATGAAGCTGCCTTATACTGAATCAGACCCTTGGCCCATCAAAGTCAGTATTGTCTACTCAGACCAGCAGCGGCTCTCCAGGGCAGGGGCGGATTTAGGTTTGATGAGGCCCTAAGCTATTGAAGGTAATGGAGCCCTTTATATGTCCAGCTGTCCTTTGTCAACAACAAATAGTCACTGTTTTTTATGTTGAATATATGCTATATGGTAATTTATGGACCTAATAGGTATCTAAAGCCATTTGCATATAACAAAATATGTATTTTATCAAAGTAATTGTTGAACTGAAATACAATTAAGAAGTATATTAATAGTGAGATAATTATTATTTCCTGTAAAAATTTTGGGGCCCCAAAGAGAGTGGGGCCTTAAGCTATAGCTTGTTTAGCTTATACGTAAATCCGGCACTGCTCCAGGGTCTCAGGCAGAGGTCTGTTCACATCGCCTACTTGCCCAGTCCCTTTAACTGGAGATGCTGGGGATTGAACCTGGGACTTTCTGCATGCCAAGCAGATGCTCTACAAACTGAGCCTCAGCCCCTCCTCATTTTCCTCTCTTCTGTGGCAACCAACACAATCTGCTTGGTACTTGAGGACAGTCTACTGGGGCTGGACCCAGGGTGAACTGGAAGCCGGTCACCACAGAAGGTTGCTTGCCCAGCTGGACGGGGGAATTTCAGACAAAGTTGTCCCCGGTTGGGCCAACGCTCACGCGGCTGCGGCTGCTTCTCCCTCCCCCCTCCCCTTTTTGCTCGCTCTGAGGAGTGTGAATCCGCTCCTCGCTCCTGGATCTATCACGCTGGAGTCATGAGATGCCAGTATCCCCGGGGGCAAACCCAGATCCTTGATGGAGAAAGGAGAAAGGCTCCACCCTTCGGAGCCTAAACTTAGCCGCTTGTCTCAACACCCCACCCTCAACCCACACTTCTTTGGGGAGTGTGACCCCCTGTTCGAAGAACCGGCCGACTTGGCAGTGGGGTGGGGGGCTCAGTAGAAAGGTCTGAGATGCCTCATCCAGTTGGGAGGGCAACGGGGTCTACTTGTGAGATGCTCAATGTGCATATGGGGGGCCATCTTTATGGCTCCTCTGTGAAGGAACGGAACCTGGTAGATTTCATTGGGGGAAACTGGCGAGGGACAAGGCCTAAGTGAAAATCCAACTTGCTGGCACGCATTTGTATGTGGTTAGAAAGGGGGTGTGTGTCTGAGAGAGAGACAGGACTCCGGGGTTCTCAGGAGAGGGCCGAGAAGAAAACTTGGGACAGGCAGATGCAGAACATGGCGAGAGCTGGAAAGCGCACCCAACCGCTCTCCCCATTTCCTTCCCCCTCTTGCCTGCCCTAAACCCACTTCCCTTTCTCTGGGCCCGGTTTCCGCAGCAGGTTCAAACTTCAGGCCATTTAAGGCAAAAAAATAAGTGTCGCGGAGCTGTTTTTTTCGGCAGTTTCACAACGCCCCGGTCCCTCCCACCCACCCACCCCTGCCACCATCGCTGCGCTCCCCGGAAACGCAAAGTGGGGGGAGAGGATGAGACGCCATGCAGAAGTTAGATTTATACGTGCCCTTGTAGGTTATGGGGATGGGGGGAATGAAAGGCGTCCATTTGCGGTGGAAGTGAAGACCGGAGTAGCTGAGGGTGGGGACATTTGGTGGGTGAGGGGTTCTACTCACCTTGGACAGTGGCAAGACCAAGAAGGCCCCTCCCCCGCTGGATTCGACGACGATGGCCAGGAACTTGGGGTTGACCGAGCAAAAATTCCCATCCCAGGTCATCTGGGAGACACGAATGTCATCGTAACACTGGTCGGCCTTGACTGGCTGGCCGTAGACGTGGCGGAATTTACTGGACCTCACCACTTTGCGGCTCATGGTTCCTGCCGGAGAGTTGCCAAAGGAGGACTTATTAGCAGGGGTGCCCATCCCAAATGAAAAGCCCCAGGCTCTGCTCCACCTCAACCCCTCAGGCCCGCTGATGTGTCTGAAACTTCAGTCAGCCCCAGACGATATGGGAGTACTGTTTCCTCCCGCCCCCCAGGCTCTGTTGGTCACCTTCAGGCAGCTGCGAAAGAACCAAGGATCTTGGCATGGGAGATTTCTCGATGAATTAATCCATATTTGCATTCAGTCTAGCTAGCAGGCTAATCCACCACCACGCATTTTATAGCTAGTGGCAGAGAGTTCCGCAAGCAGGGTGTAGGCAGCCTTAATCCTTGGTGCCTGCGTGTTTTGGTGAACGCTACACAGCCCGATCCTAAGCGCATTTACTCAGAAGTGAATCCCACAGGGTTCAATGAGACTTTACTCTCCAGTAAATGTGTATAGGATTGCAGGCTGTCACCGTTTGGACAGCTCAGGCAACAGAGCCAAGCCACATGTTACACAGGACAGGCGAAATTTAAGTATTCAACGCATTTTCATCCTTCACTTTCTCACAGGGAGCACAGGGCAGAGATGAACAAGGGATGGTCTGTCGCAACAACCCTGTGAGGTAGATTAAGCTGAAGGAAAACCACTTGATTCCAACTATAGCAAATCACTGGAACCCAAAGCATCAACCAAACATTTTCAAATGAGCCATCCTGAGAGGTCTTTGCAATGGGAATTATAGCGAGACCCACCTCAAAGGGCTCTGCGGAGGATGAAGACCCTGTATTTCTTTGCATGTTAGAAAGTGCTACAGGCATGATCAAATAATTCATGGAGGCACCTCCCTTTGCTGTGCAAGCAAGGGTCCCCCCCACACACAGACATAGACTTTGCACTGCTTCCCCTCCATCCCAACCCAAAGACCTTCCTCCCCCCACCCCCACCCAGAGCTCTCACCTGCAGCCTCTGTAAGGGATGAGCCACACAATGAATTGGAGGCGAAGCCGCTCAGAGCTTTTTAACAGAGCCATCCGCCCTGGAACTGTCAGAGCGGGGAGGGCTGGTCTCTTAAAGGGCCAGCGTGCAGCAAGTGGCATCTCTGCTTGCCGCCTTGTTCTCTCCGGCGCTTCCATCTTCCAGCCTTCCCCCGCCTTCCCCCCACCTGGTTCTCTGATTTTTCTCCCCATAAATATTTCCCACTGTTACGGTTATATATAGTTATCCCACCGTTACAATTGCCTTCTTGAGCCACCTGTATTTGGCAGAGAAGCCGGCTTCCAAGTTGCAAAGATTTCTTCGCCCGAAGAAGAGTTCTGCGTAGCTCAGCGGCTTCCTGCCAGGCCGACAGAACGAGAAATAGTTTGAAACCAGGTTATCTCACTGAACCGAAAACGTCCACAGGGTCGCAGGTTTCCAAGTTGTGTGGAGCTCTTCTGCCAGAAGACTTCTGCGGAGCATTCCTACCCTGCCATTAGCATTGGTTCCTAGAAAAGATATAACCTGAAGCGCTTTAGAGACTGTTTTGTGTGTCTTAAAATCTGGCTGTGTACACTTCTAAACTTTTCTCTCCTCTCCTCATCCATTCACCTCCAAGAAGCCTGTGTGCCTTGATTCCTTAAGAACTCAGATTTTATTCCTGGGCAGGGTGCCCCTTGGGATCCCAGTTTCCATGGAAGTCACCATGCATGGGGCAAAAAATCCCAACTTCACATATACACTGTTGGGATCTGTGCTGGCAGCAACAGACCAAGAAAGGGATATTGGGGTGGTAGTGGATAGCTCAATGAAGATGTCAACCCAGTGTGCGGCTGCTGTAAAAAAGGCAAATCCCATGCTGTCCATAATTAGACGAGGAATAGAGAATAAAACTGCTGATATCATACTGCCCTTGTACAAATCTATGGTGAGACCACACTTAGAATACTGTGTACAGTTCTGGTCACCACACCTAAAAAAGAATATTACAGAGTCTGAGAAGGTGTAGAAAAGAGCAACCAAAATGATTAGGGGACTAGAGCAACTGTCCTATGGGGAGCGGTTAAAACGCTTAGGGCTGTTTAGCTTGGAAAGAAGGCGGTTAAGGGGAGACATGATAGAGGTCTATAAAATTATGCATGGTTTGGAGAGAGTGGACAGGGAGAGGTTTTTCTCCCTCTCCCATAATACTAAAACGCGGGGTCATCTGCTGAAACTGGAGGGTGAGAGATTCAAAACTGATAAAAGGAAGTATTTCTTCACACAACACATGGTTAAATTGTGGAACTCCTTGCCCCAAAATGTGGTGATGGCTGCCAACTTGGAAGGCTTGAAGAGGGGAGTGGACATGTTCATGGAGTAAAGGGCTATCTACGGCTATTAGTCGGAATGAATACTAGTCATGAAGCATACCCACTCTCTCCAGGATCAGAGGAGCATGCCTATTATATAAGGTGCTGTGGAACACAGGCAGGATAATGCTGCTGCAGTCGTCTTTTGTGGGCTTCCTAGAGGCACCTGGTTGGCCACTGTGCGAACAAACTGCTGGACTTGATGGGCCTGGGTCTGATCCAGAAGGCTTTTCTTATATTCTTATGGGGGCTTCCTAGAGGCACCTGGTTGGCCACTGGGTGAACAGACTGCTGGACTTGATGGGCCTGGGTCTGATCCAGCAGGGCCTTTCCTTATGTTCCAATCTCTAGTCCTTAGGGCAGTGAAGATTCTTAGCCATGCGTTTGCTGTCTGATATCTGTGAATGGGTCTATCACATCTGTTTTGGCCTCAAGTAGCAAGGGAATGATTAGCATCTGAGATTTGACAAAAGAAATGCTGAAGGTTATTTTAATGGCTGTGGATGGTCCTCCCCTCCCCCAAGCAATGCACCTGACAAGTCTGTGGGTTGCGGCCGGAGTGGGCAGAGAGAAAGGGGTTTCTAGCTGTAGGCAGCAGAAGTGGGGCGGGGAGCGGGCACAAAAACAGATTGAGGCGTCGCCAGAGTTGTTGTTTGGGGGAACTTCTGCCTGGTAGGAGCGGACTCTGGTCCGGTTAGACCTCACCTACTCTGCTTTGGTTAGACTTGTCCTAGAGTATTGCGTTCAGTTTAAGAAAGATGTAGACAAGCTGGAACATGTTCAAAGGAGGGCAATAAAAATGGTGAGGGGTCTGGGGACCAAGTCCTGTGAAGAAAGGTTGAAGGAGCTGGGTATGTTTAGCCTGAAAAGGAGAAGACTGAGAGGGGACATGATAACCATCTTCAAGTACTTGAAGGGCTGTCATATAGAGGAGGGTGCCGAGTTGTTTTCTGTTGCCCCAGAAGGTTGGACCAGAACCAACGGGTTGAAATTAAATCAAAAGAGTTTCCATCTATTCTAGACATTAGGAAGAATTTTCTAACAGAGCGGTTCCTCAGTGGAACAGGCTTCCTCGGGAGGTGGTGAGCTCTCCTTCCCTGGAGGTTTTTAAGCAGAGGCTAGATGGCCATCTGTCAGCAATGCTGATTCTATGATTTCAGGCAGATCATGAGAGGGAGGGCATCTGGGCCATCTTCTGAGCTTGGAGTAGGGGTCACTGGGGGTGTGGGGGAGGGAGGTAGTTGTGAATTTCCTGCATTGTGCAGGGGGTTGGATTAGATGACCCTGGTGGTCCCTTCCAACTCTATGATTCTATGACTCGCATTTTGGCATGAGTGCCCACAGCAAGAAAGGAGCTGAAAAGCAACTGAATTTGGCCAACTAAGTTCCTCAGGACAAAGACATTTCATCTAGCAGATGCTCTGTAACACACCAAACACAGAGACACTACTGCTACTAATCTGACCGAAAGTGTGGGATGAGCACCTGTGCAGGCTCACAACTTGGAAGCCAGAAGAATTCGCAGATAATAGTTCTGGTGGGTTGTGGACACCAATTTATGATCCTGCCCATACCCTTAACAAGGGTATGCAAATGACTGAAAACTGCAGTATAATTTATGCAAAATCTAAAGGCATAGACCTTTTTAATGAACAAAAATGCATTTATTAATTTGAGACATGCGACAAAGATCTGCTCAAGACAGTTCATAAAATGAAAAAAAAATTAAATCATTAAAGCAACAACCATAAAATTAAATAGAAGTGTAGCTATCTATATGTTGCCGCAAAACCAACAGAATCCAGTGGTACCCTAAAGCAGGGATGGGGAACCTCAGGCCCGGGGGCCGTATGTGGCCCCCGAGGACATTTTTTGTGGCCCTCGGGAGCTCCGGGGCCCTGCTGCAGAGGCGCAGCACAGGGTGGCCCTCCCTGAGGGTGTTCCTGGGGCCACGGCTTGCATGGGCGCTGTGGCGCCCTTTGGACCTCCTCTCACCAACTGACGGCTGTTGGTCAGCAAGAGGAGGGGGAGGGATGCTTCCCCCAAGGCTGCCCCCTATAGCCTCAGCGTGCAGGAACGCCGGGGCACACTGTAAGCCCCTCTTGCTGCCTGTCAGCTGTTGAACAGCGAGAGGGAGGGGGGAAAGAGTTTTTTTGTGGACTCTGGGGGTGGGAGGGCATGGAGCCTGGGGCCAGGTCGTGTGGGGCCGCCGGGTGTGTGTATGTGGGGGGGGGGGAGGCTTTTCTCTCTCCCTCTCTTTCTGTCTCTTTCTTTGTCTCCCTCCGTCCTTTTCTTTCTCCCCCTCTTTCCATTTCTTTCTCCCTCTCTCCCTTTTCCTCTTTCTCTGTTTTCCTTCCTTCCTCCCTTGCTGATCGACTGCGGGCTGCGCCCCCCTGGCACCTCGTTTGCTCGGGCCCACCGCTGGCTGCCCTTTCGCCTGGGAGGGGGGAGGAGCGGGGGCGCCCTCCAGGCCTTCTTGCGTGGCCTCCCCTGGGGTTGCCAACCTCCAGGTGGTGGCTGGAGACCTGGCAACCCTAGCCTCTCCCCCCCCCACTAGGAGATCTACACCTGGTATGGCCCCTGAATGATGTTATAAATGTGCAAATGGCCCTTGGCAGGAAAAAGGTTCCCCACCCCTGCCCTAAAGACTCACAGGAAATGCATTGAAATTCATTGGGCTTAAAGGGCTATCGTTTTTTTTTAAGACTACACGGTGAAACTGGTTTATTGTGGCATGAGGGTTTTTTTTGTAGTCAAATGTCCTCTTCACCTGACGCATGCCTAACAGCCTCCCCCCCCAAAAAAACCTGACTTTAAGGTGTCAAAGGACTCTTTTGTTTGTTGCAAGGTGAATAATGAAGTGTGACGGGAAGGCTGTAAGAGTGTAGGAAGAAAAAAGAAAAGAATCCTTCAAGAGCAAAGGAAGATATCTGCTTATCCAGCAAGGGATGCCACAAAAATGAAAGGGGGAAAAAAACCTCTTTTGTTTAGGGCTCAGTCAATACCCATTACAGTATTAAATGAGTTTAGGGAATTGTGGAAGCACCGATGACTGCACTGGTGCATGATCACAGGGTTTAAAGGTAAAGGTCCCCTGGGCAAGCACCGGGTCATTCCTGACCCATGGGGTGACGTCACATCCCGATGTTTACTAGGCAGACTTTGTTTACGGGGTGGTTTGCCAGTGCCTTCCCCAGTCATCTTCCCTTTACCCCCAGCAAGCTGGGTCCTTGTTTTACCAACCTCAGAAGGATGGAAAGCTGAGTCAACCTTGAGCCGGCTACCTGAAACCAACTCCCGTAGGGATCGAACTCAGGTCATGAGCAGAGCTTTTGACTGCAGTACTGCAGCATACCACTCTGCGCCACGGGGTTTATCCTGTACACATTTGAACTTTACATAGAAATGCCACCGGCCAAACCTCTTGCACGTCACAGACTTTTAGCTCACCGTTCACATTTCTTGCTTATTTACCCACTTACGCATATATCTGCCAAACGAGGATAGCTCTTTGTGTCTCTGATAAACTGGACTGTAATCCACAAAAGATCATGCCACAATAAACCTGATTGGGTTGAGTTCAAACAGCGTCCCGCTAACCGTGGAGCCTTCCTCAAAGGAGTGGAGCCTTCCTCCAATAGAAGAGGGGTGTTCCGCTGGTGGAAAGGTATACCATTCGCAAAACAGACTGTTTCGATTCAACCCTTAGGATTGAATGTGCCCCAAGAAGCCTTTTTGGGGCCACATCCACACATGGTTGGATATTGTGCTAACGCCTGTGGAGGAGGCACCGTCAAGTCACAGATGATTCACGGCAACCCCACTGGGTTTTCAAGGCAAGAGACATTCAGAGGTAGTTTGCCACTGGCCACTTCTGTGTAGCAACTCTGGACTTCCTTAGTGGTCTCCTATCCAAGTACTAATCAGAGCCAACCTTGCTTAGCTTCCGAGATCCCACGAGAAGCAATCATTTGCAACTCAATTTTCTTGTGCGCATAAGACAATCCAGTTGCAAAAGCTTGCTATGGCACAATAATAGCACAATCTAAGACACCTTATTGTACCGAGCAGATGTTGTGCATTCATGTTAGGCAGATTGAATGCTCTACCTACAGCAGAATTGAATGGGCACCCCAAGGGAATTCCATTCTCTGACAACCATCCTACTGGTAAAATTGAGACTATTGACCATGTGTTATTATTCTGTGTGTAATGTGCTTCACTTAGAGAATTGTGGATTATCGCTACTTTGAGAAAGTATCAACTTGCTTTTGAGTCAAAGGTGCTAGCTGATATTTGTCTGCTAGCTGATATTTGTCAAGAAACTGCTAAGTTTTTGTCTGCTGTAATATTTTTGAAGCGCCCTCCAGTTCAGAATTAATAATGTTGGTTATTATCGGATGTTTTATAGTATGGGGTAACTTAAGTCGTTGTATGGCTCAAGATCTCTGGTCAAAGAAGCTTTGTTAATAAAGTAAAAGTATAGCGCAATATCCAATGATGTATGGAAGCAGATTTTGTTTGCATTCTTCCCTCTAAACAAATTTGGTATTCAACAGGTGAACTGGTGTCATGAATGACAATGAACTATCAAGGCAGAATTTCTGGGATCGCAGTATTTTTTTGTCACAAATATATTTTCTTGTCACAAATATATATTAGGGCTAACCTGGGAGTGGAAAAACAATGCTGTACTGCCTGTACTGTGAGACCTTAAGGGAGATGCATGAAATACAAGCAGCTGTTTTTTCCGCCTGCAAGATTTGCATCAGTGTTTCACTTTCGGAGCAGGGTTCTCAAGAGGTGTCCCAAAATATCAGTCATGTTCACCTTTCTCGCCAACTAACATGTCCAAAAACTCAAATATTACTAACCTTCCCAAAGGGCCTGAGAAATTCTGCATCTCAAGCTAGCCTCTCAAAATCATGCAAGTGGATTAGAAATCACAAAAAATGTTCACCCTAATTTTATGATCCTGGAATGCTACCTCCCATTAGGTCATGATTCATAGCAAGGAAGATGATGACATGCACAAAACCACAAGTGGCCCTGAGTTCCACAATTCTTTCTCCGTCCCTCCACAGCACGCCTTCCAAATAGCTCCTTTTATGCAAAAAGGCCACAAAGGCTTGCAGAGAGAAGTTCTTGATGGCTGCTAGAAGAGCTCTGATGTCTGTCACAACAGAGCGACAGGCAGAAATCCCACAGATGAAGCTTTGCTAATTTCCACAGAGATGGAGTAGGTTAGAAATCTAAATTAATAAAATGTTATCTACATACACTCAATCTTCTGTATATGGGATGTATTTAAAAAAAAAAGGAAACCGCAAGAGCTGTCTGAAGGCTGATTGGACATAATAGGGACTACCTATAAACTTAACTGACCTGACTGGGCTCCCAAGTCCCGCAAACGATGCTTGGCAAAATTGCAAATAAAAGAAGGAATCAAGAAAAGCAAGGGCATGAATCAATTTGGTTTCTGCATATAGAATGATGCCGTGTCCCTAAACCCTTTTCCTGGGACTAAGCCTCACTAAACAAAATGGGACTTACTTCTGAGGAGATCTGCTTAGGTTTGGTCTCTAGGTGTGGAATGGCAGCCCCCTGAAGGGAATTACTATCGCTCGGAGCTGACTGACTATCATTTAATTTTTATAAGAAATAAATAAAATTTTCAAAAAACACATAAGTGGAAAAAAGTACGATTAAAATTTTAGTTGCATACAGTAATAGTATTGGAACTTCTATTACATTTTCAAGCTGCTAAAAGGTCATTAACATTTTTAATATATTGTCTAACGTTTAAGGGGGCCCACAGGGCCCACTTGCCATTGGGCAAGCTGACACCCTGGCCAGTCCGCCACTGCCAGCACATCTGCCCTGGACGAGACGCCTCTGTTTGCAACCGCTGCTACCAGCCGGTCCTCCCTCCACAGGAGGGGCGAGCCCTTTACGTCCGCCCCTTTCTGCAAACAGACTCCCGACCGGGATTCGAACACGCGACTCGGCGGCTGGGGAGTCTTTCGGGGCGGGCCTTAGGAGTAGATGAAACGAGCCGCTCCGAGAAGCTGATTGGAGGCGCGCTGAGCCAAGAGGCGTGGCCTAGCGCCAGAGAAGCGCGCGAGGGGGTAGAGCGGGGGCGGGGCGTCGCTGGAGTGGAATGTTTTGGGCGCGGCGCTTCCGGGTTGAGCGAGTGACGTCCGACTCCAATCCGGGCCCGCTGCGGCCTGCTGGACGCCAGCGGGCAAACCCAGCGCATGCGTCCTAGGCGGCTTTCCGAGCCGCAGCCAGCGCGAAGCGCATGGGCAGTGGCGGCGCGTCGGTTTTTTCCCCCGAGTGGGCGCATGCGCAGTGTTCTCGGGCGGTGTCGGTTCCGGGTGAAGCAGTGATAGGAGCGGCTGCAGGAGACGCTTGATCGCATCGGCCATGGCGGCAGCGGCGGCAACAGCGGCCCCGGGAGGGGCAGGGCCCGTGTCAGTGCCAGGAGCTCCGAGGCTGGGGGTGGAGACGGTGAAGGGGCAAGTTTTTGACGTGGGGCCGCGTTACACGGATCTGCAGTACATCGGCGAGGGGGCGTACGGCATGGTCTGGTGAGTGAGCGCGAACTGCCCGGCATGGCCCTGCCCGATGCCGTACCTAGCTGGCTGGCTGGCGTGCCCCACAAATCGGGTTCTCGCGTTCACCGTATCCTCTTAAGTAGACTTCCGCCATATTGTTTCCTAGTTACCGATTCCCCCCCTCCTCCTCCTCCCCCCTCGTGCTTGTCTTTCACCAATACTGGACCCACCGCTTAGATACCCTCCACATTGGTTCCTAGCTGCTGCACCGCCCCACCGAAAAGCAAGGCCATTTATGCACGGGAGGCTTTGCCTTGGATTGGCCGCTCTCTACATGCACATTTCCCCCGTCCGAATCCTCAGAACTCTGTATGGGGGCTTATTGTTGAGTTCTGAGAATTCGGACGAGGGAAATGTGCATGTAGAGAACGGCAAATCCAAGGCAAAGCCTCCCGTGCATAAATGGCCCAAGATTCCCTTTCCCACTCATTGAACTCGCAGGTTTCCTTTGCCACGGATTCATCCGCCGGCAGATGTTTTCTTGCAAATGGCATTGCAATCCAGAGACACGCACCCGGGCCCTGCCCAGTCCCTGTGGTGTTGCCCGCCCCTCCCAGTGATTGGCTGTCGCAGGTCACTGTTCTTCCGTGCCAGTATTTACCATTCTCCGCGCTGGCACCTGTGGCTGCCCAGCATCTGGCTGGCGTTGGGCCAGCCTAAAGTTGTCGGCAGGTGCTTTTTGTGCCTTCAGCGTTTTTGGTGACAAGCTTAGTGGCTGGAGCTCCTCTCTTCTTTTGGTCGCTGCAGCCGTGAATAGAGAAGGGATGCTTGATGAATTTCTTGCCACAAGGCCTGTTAGCAGCACAGAAGCCGTGCTGAGTCAGGCACTGGCTAGCCTTTGGGTCTCTGGTGCTGCTCCTAAATGCTGTGTGGCTGTGAACCTCATTCAGTGCCTTCACTGTTTTGGATTGCTGTCTTTGTTGTAATACCTGTGTTCTAATACCTTAATTTTACTGGTATTACTCAGTGCCCAATTTATGCTCACCTATCTTTATTGAACACATGAAGCTGCCTTATACTGAATCAGACCCTTGGTCCATCAAAGTCAGTGTTGTCTACTCAGACCGGCAGCGGCTCTCCAGGGTCTCAGGCAGAGTTCTTTCACATCACCTCCTTGCCTAGTCCCTTTAACTGGCGATGTCGGGGGTTGAACCTGGGACCTTCTGCATGCCAAGCAAATGCTCTACAACTGAGCCACAGCCCCTCCCCCTGAGGAAATCGTAACACGTCGGATTTGTGCTCAGGTTAACCTAAAACTATAGATTGATGCTAAGCTATATGGTTCCTAGAGCCTTCTGGGCTGTTACACATTTTTGTCTACAGTTGCACTTTGTGCTAAGATACTCTTTACAGTACCCCAGTTTACCAAACCTAGCCTCTGTAGTATGAGGCAACAACTAGGGCCTAGCATACAAGTCACCATCTTTATTTGTTTTTGGAAATGTGTACACTGCCTCTTCATTTACTCAAGGCAACTCACATAGTTAAAAAATAATAATAAAATCATAAGAACAGCCATTAAAAATACCAATATTAAAACAAGGGAAGAGGCTGTTAGACATTTATTTATATATTTACATTATTTACAAGCTTTCTCACTTGGGGTGCTTTCATACAATGCATTTTCAATCCACTTTCAATGCACTTTGCAGCTGGATTTTACTGTGTAAAATGGCAAACTCGACTTGCAAATGATTGCTAAAGTGCATTATTCAGCATGTGTGAAAACGCCCTTGGACTCAAGGTGGATTACAAAATGACATTCAGTGGCCAAAAAAGGTAAATGTAAACATCTTTCATGCTAGAAGCCCGCCATTGAAAAACCTGAAAAAGTTGAACCCTTCTGTTAAAGGCCTATGTAAAGAGAAATGTTTTGGCCTGGCATTTGAAGGACAGTAAGGTAGACACCAGATGAGCCTGAAGGGGGGAGCATTCCAAAGGGGAGGTGCCACTGAAAACATCCTGTCTCTGATTGCCATCTTACCTCTGCAGGCGGGGGCACAGAGAAAACAGCTTGGAAAGAGGATCTGAACTGGCAGGTGGTACAGAAAGGGGAGAGACAGTCCTTCGAGTTCCTTGTCCCTTTAGAACCTTAAAAGAAAGAACAAGCCCTTCAAAATGTGCTTAGTTAAAAACGATGGATCCATTCCGTTAAAAGCTTTGGTACTTGGGACATTCACACTACCAGTCCTCTCATTCCAAAGCATTCATGCCCATCTTATTTGAGACCCGATTTCTTTAGGGTTTTGTTCTCCTACTACATGTCCCAAGGGTTTTTGGGCTGTGTCGTTTTGAAGCTCTGTGGCTTTGACACCAGGCAAAGCACTTGATATGCTGTGTCAAATTGCTGGGCTTTGTATATAACTGTGACTGTACTGTCTTGTTCGTACACGGTGTCTGCTGTTTGTCCCGCCTTTCCTTAAATTGCTGCCTTCCCATTCAACCTATTGACTGAATTCTGAAATTTGTGCGTTCTCTCGGAACGGTCAGGTGGTTTTCTTGGAAAGAGTTCATTCTCTAATTTGCTATTAAGGACTACAAAACTGCTTTCTTAAATTGTGGGCAAGGGGGGGGAAGGTACTTGGCAATTTGATCAAAAATGCTGGGAATATTAAGGAGAAAGTTAAAGTGTGTGTGTGGACCTGACAGTTCCAATGTTTCTAATCTTATGCTTTTCTTGCAGCTCTTCCTATGATCATGTCAACAAGATCCGGGCTGCCATCAAAAAGATCAGTCCCTTTGAACACCAGACATATTGCCAGCGCACCCTGCGTGAGATCAAGATCCTCTTGCGCTTTAAGCATGAGAATGTCATTGGCATCAATGACATTCTGCGTGCGCCTACCATTGATCAGATGCGTGATGTGTATCTTTTCATTCCAAGATGTTGTCTGTTCTGGTGTTGGAACACATACATGAACACATGAAGCTGCCTTATACTGAATCAGACCCTTGGTCCATCAAAGTCAGTGTTGTCTACTCTGACCAGCAGCGGCTCTCCAGGGTCTCAGGCAGAGGTCTTTCATATCACCTACTTGCCTAGTCCTTTAACTGGAGATGCCGGGGATTGAACCTTTGACCTTTTGCATGCCAAGTAGATGCTCTACTGAGCCACAGCCCCTCCCCTGCAGGGATAACCTGCACAAATGGACAGGCACACACGTGGATGGGCCACGTCGTGTCCTGGATTTAGTGCTTCCGTCTGCCTTTGAGGCAAACCTGCAGCTCCGAAGCTTCGGCTGCCACAAAACATGGTTCCTGGGAATAGATTGCGCCCGTGCTCCAGCGCTTATTTTATTTATTTGCATTTTCATTCCGCCCTTCCTCCAAGGAGCTCAGGGTGGCATACATCTGTCTCCCGTTCTCCATTTTTACCCTCACCACAACCTTGTGAAGTTGGCTAGGCTGAGAGAGTGTGACTGGCCCAAGGTCACCCACCAGGCTTCATGGGAAAGCAGGAGGGATTTGAACCTGGGTCTTCCAAATCCTAGTCTGACATCTGCGCCACAACAAGCTGGCATCGCACTGGCTTCCTCTTGTGTTCATACGGTTCCAAGGTGCTATGCTCCCAATGGTTCAGGCTTAAGAAACTATCTTCTCCCCTCATATTCTGTTTGCGTCCCATAATACTGGCCCAGAATGCTGCCTTCATACTGTCACTGAGCCAGCCCATACAGCTGGACTTAGTTGCTGCATGACAATAAAGCCCTTTTCTGTTGTAGGTAGACGTGCTGTAAGCTGTCTGTCTGGACCAGCTTCTGGTGACCGTGGTTCAGCTGACTGTGCACACATGTGCAGGCAGGCAATAAAAAAACTTACTTTCCTTGACTCGTCTCCTTGCTTTCCCTCTGCTTGAGGGGGTCCCTGTTTCCGTTTGCAGATATATTGTTCAAGATTTGATGGAGACCGATCTCTATAAGCTGCTGAAGACTCAGCAGCTCAGCAACGATCATATCTGCTACTTCCTCTATCAGATTCTCCGAGGGCTGAAATACATTCACTCTGCCAATGTGCTTCACCGGGACCTGAAGCCCAGCAACCTGCTCATCAACACCACATGTGACCTGAAGGTGCTGTTCAGCAGCCCTCTGCTAACTTTCGTACAAACCACCTCCTCCCAACCTCTCTTCTGTTGTAACCTCTTTTTTTGCCTTCCTATCCTTCTGTCTGTCTGCAGATCTGTGATTTTGGCCTGGCCCGGATTGCTGATCCAGACCACGACCACACGGGTTTCTTGACAGAGTATGTTGCCACTCGCTGGTACCGAGCTCCTGAAATCATGCTTAATTCCAAGGTAAGATGATTAGGGAGGGGAGGATCTGGGAGTCAGAACTACTGAATCAGGAAAGAGGGTGAGGTCAAGTCTACCAGGTTAGCTGGGAGTCAGGATTCCTGACTTCTCTGGAAAGAAAAGAGAGGTTTATTTAGTACAGTGGAGGAGAACACAATGACCGTTCTTAGTTAACCTAAGGAGTGAGCGCTCAGCCAGTATCTAGAAGGTGAATCTTTACCCTTTTGCCTATGTATTACCCCATTCCACACACCCCCAGTGATGTACCAAGTCATTTCTTGTTGCAGCCCCTTGCTTGCCTGCTATCCTGGTTCACTCTGGCTGACCTTCTCCAGGTTTCAATTTCAGCCTTCTCTTCAAGGCCTTGGGATTGTATTCCTTCTTTCACCCTTTCCCACCCTCCTCATCCTTCCGAGGGCGGTGACAGAATGTGTCACTCTTTGACATATGCGTGATGCCCTTTGAGTCTAGGCCGAGCACTGTTCTTTTGCTGGGGCTACAGTTTCAAGATTCTGCGAGGGATAGAGAATGGCAGGTGAGGACAGTAAAGAGCCAAGGAAGTCCCCGAATCCTGGGTTTTTTCTGTCTCTTTCCCCCTTCCCAGGGTTACACCAAGTCCATTGATATATGGTCTGTGGGCTGCATCCTGGCCGAGATGCTATCGAACCGACCCATCTTTCCTGGCAAGCACTACCTGGACCAGCTCAACCACATCCTGGGTAAGGGGGAGGAAGGAGGGAGAGGTTTTCTAAACTCCGCCTATTTTCTGCCTCAGAGCCAGCGTGGTGTAGTGGTTAAGAGCGGTGGTTTGGAGCAGTGGACTCTGATCTGGAGAACCGGGTTTGATTCCCCACTCCTCCATGTGAGCGGCAGACGCTAATCTGGTGAACTGGATTTGTGTCCCCGCTCCTACACACGAAGCCAGCTGGGTGACCTTGGGCTAGTCACAGCTCTCTTAGAGCTCTCTCAGCCCCACCTACCTCATAGGGTGTCTGTTGTGCGGAGGGGAAGGGAAGGTGATTGTAAGCCGGTTTGAGTCTCCCTTAAGTGGTAGAGAAAGTCAGCATATAAAAACCAACTCCTTCTCCTTCTTGGTCTTTGTCTACAGTTTTCTTTATGCCAGAGACCACCCTCTTTGCAGTCTTGGAAGCCTATGTGTCTCCTCTAGGGCTCTCCCCTTAACTTGCTGCCTGACAGCTCTCTCTGACCTCCCATTCCTCTAGGCATTCTGGGTTCCCCGTCTCAGGATGATCTGAACTGCATCATCAACATGAAGGCTCGAAACTATCTCCAGTCATTGCCCCAAAAGCCCAAGGTTCCGTGGGCTAAACTCTTCCCTAAGGCTGATCCCAAAGGTAAGAGAGAGAGACAAAGGACAGAAGATATGGGAAGTGGCCTGTGTCCCAGCATGCATAGCTTATTATTGACAGTCCCCGTTTCCACATCCCAGGATGACCCTTTGTCTGTCTCTGATTTTCTGAGAGCCCATTCTTAATTCAGAATTGCAGTATGAAACTGAATTGTATCTCTTTAAACAGCACATCTTCTCTGGTTTCTTAATCTATACCCTAACACATGCTGAATTGGAATGTATTTATTTATTTACTGTATTCATAGTCGGCCTTTCTCACCAAGACTCAAAGCAGATTACACCGTGGAAGTCAACAGCCATTCATACAAAAAAACATCTATAAGCATAGTGTAGGTCGATACAGTGTTTAATAGAGGCTTAGATAAAATGTATACCATGGAGTAGAAAGGAGCACAAACAAGTTCAAGAGGACATTAGTTTTGTCCAGACCGCCACAAAAATGCCTGTGTTCATGTTCAGAAAGTCGAAGATTTTTTCCCAAACAATATAAAATCTGGTGAAACAAAAATATTCAAGAAAATAATTTGAGGAGCAAATTACTAAAAATGTAAAAATGAGCAGTATTTAAATTATATAAGAAAAAAACCAGTCAAAGAAGCAGTAGAATGTTTAGATGGCAAAGGTTGACGTGAAAGATGGGAAGAATCACAGGGAAGCCAAATGAGTTCTTGGCTTCAGGCTTCACCATGGAAGATGTTTGGAGAACAGTTTGCATGCAAGCCACTGTTTACAACATCCGTAAACAATGGGGCAACATCTGTGGAGAGACAACCAACTGCAAAGTAACGTCACTGAGGCCAGACGGCATTCAATTGAGAGATCTTAAGAAACTCAAAATTACGGAACTTTTGAAAAGAAATATGCAACTTTTCATTAAAGCATAGTTACATAAGAACGGCCCTGCTGGATCAGACCAAGGCCCATCAAGTCCAGCAGTCTGTTCACACGGTGGCCAACCAGGTGCCTCCAGGAAGCCACAAACAAGACCACTGCAGCAGCACCATCCTGCCTGTCTTCCAACGCACCCAAAATAATAGGCATGCTCCTCTGATACTAGAGAGTTAATGTTGAGTTTTCCACTACAAGTTTTTGACAATTGCTACGCCAGATGACTTTAAAAAGGGTCAGGCACTTGCACAGAAAAAAAGCCTGTGAGTGGTTATTGGACACGATAACAAATGAAATGTCCTTGGTTTGAAGGCAGGAAACCTCAGAATCTTGGGTGCCGGGGTGTTCAAAAAGGGGAAGGCCGTTGTCTTCATGGCCTTGTGGACTCCCTGGAAGCGTATGGTCTGCCCCCTGCTGGAAACAGGATGTGGACTAAATGCATGCATGATGCTAAGAATTACGATGTGGTGGTGCCGCTGGTCCAATCCATGTTAGGTCAGCGCACAAGTTACACGTGGGTCCCTCCCGATGGGACTGGTGGCTTAAGCTGATCATGCCGAATTGCTCTGCTATCCCCTGTGGGCATGCACCATTGTCTCGCCCACTTCTGTTCCTTTTATGATTCTGTTTTATTTCCCAGTTGCCATCTGCTGGCTGAATGCTGACAGTGTCCTTTTCCTTGATCTGTCTAGCTCTGGACCTGCTGGACAAAATGTTGACCTTTAACCCAAACAAGCGCATCACAGTGGAGGAGTCGCTGGCCCATTCTTACCTAGAGCAGTACTACGACCCCTCGGATGAGGTGATAGGGTGCTTCGGGGATGAAGATTTGATGGGATGGGAGAGGCACACTAGGGACTCGTGGGGTTAGGATTGGTGGGTGGGTGGAGGGACAAAGTTTGGGCAACAGGGTTTCTGAAAACCGTTTTCCTTTGTGCCCCGTCCTAGCCGGTTGCTGAGGAACCATTCACCTTTGATATGGAGCTGGATGACCTGCCCAAAGAGAGGCTGAAAGAACTGATATTTGAGGAAACGGCACGATTCCAGCCTGGCTACCAAGGACCTTGAGTGGCTGTTTGGACCATTGGTGAGTATAGCAGATACCCTGGCTTTACCTGACCATCCCCAGATACCCATCCAGCTTTTGTTGCATTTTTTTTGCTGTGGATGGATAGATGGGCAAAGGAAGCATGCATTTTATCTCCCTATCTCTTCAATCTATATGCAGAACATATAATTAGGAAAGCTGGGTTAGATTTAGATGAAGGTGGAGTGAAAATTGGAGAAGCATTAATAATTTGAGATATGCTAATGATACTACATTATTGGCAGAAAATAGTGAAGATTTGAAACAACTACTGCTGAAAGTTAGAAGAGAAAGTGCCAAAGCAGGACTACAGCTGAACATCAAGAAAACAAAAGTACTGACTACAGGAGAATTACACAACTTTAAGGTTGACAATTTGTTCAAGACTTTCTATTCCTTGGCTCCACCATCAACCAAAAGGGAGACTGCAGCCAAGAAATCAGAAGGAGATTGAGACTGGGAAGGGCAGCCATGAAGGAGCTAGAAATTTTTTTGAAGTGTAAGGATGTGTCACTGGCCACCAAGACTAGATTAATTCATGCCATCGTATTCCCTATTACTATGTATGGGTGTGAAAGCTGGACAGTGAAGAAAGCTGATAGGAAGAAAATAGATTCCTTTGAAATGTGGTGTTGGAGGAGAGTGTTACAGATTCCGTGGACTGCCAAAAAAACAAATCAGTGGGTTATAGATCAAATCAAGCCTGAACTGACCCTAGAAGCTAAAGTGACTAAACTGAGGCTATCGTATTTTGGTCACGTCATGAGACGACAAGAGTCACTGGAAAAGACAGCCATGCTAGGAAAAGTTGAGGGCAGCAGGAAAAGAGGAAGACCCAACAAGAGATGGATTGACTCAATAAAGAAAGCCACAGCCTTCAATTTGCAAGATCTGAGCAAGGCTGTCAAAGATAGGACATTTTGGAGGACTTTCATTCATAGGGTCGCCATGAGTCGGAAGCGACTTGACGGCACTTAACACACTCACAATGATTGAGATCCCCATGGCGCAGAGTGGTAAGCTGCAGTACTGCAGTCAAAAGCTCTGCTCACGACCTGAGTTTGATCCCGACGGAAGTCGGTTTCAGGTAGCCGGCTCAAGATTGACTCAGCCTTCCATCCTTCTGAGGTCTGTAAAATGGGTACCCAGCTTGCTGGGGGTGAGGTGTAGATGATTGGGGAAGGCAATGGCAAACCATCCCGTAAACATAGTCTACCTAGTAAACATCGGGATGTGACGTCACCCCATGGGTCAGGAATGACCCGGTGCTTGCACAGGGGACTACCTTTACCTTTTTGATGATTGTGTGCACATATGTAGAGGACTTGCTTTGGTTTTGTTTTCCATCTAGTGGCTGGGATATTCAATTCCTGGGAATTCATAAGTTGAGCACAAGTGATTTGATGTTGCTGCCTTGTATGTGAACTGATCTATAGCTCAACGACTCTTGAGCACTCTGGTGTGACCTTCACGGGGTCTCTTTCCTTGCAGGTCTCTACTTCACCAGGAGATGATTTGGGACTGTACCCAGCTCCCCTACTGGATTATGGAGGGGAGCACAGGATTGGGGGGTACTGATTTGGGGGTGCCCCTGTCGACTTGCTGTACAACTGCGCTTTGCTACGTGGCTGTGAACCCCAGTAACCCATCTCTGGACCCCTTAATGTGATGTATTGGGGGTGAGACCCTAGTGCCCAGGTTGGGGAAGAGGAGGGGCTTATCCCCTCCCCTACAGGAGGGAAAGGAAATGTTCCCCCCCTTTCAGTGAAACAGAAGGGGGGAGTGTCATCTCCTATTTTGGCATTTTATTGTCTTTGTTAATAAACTAATGCTGATTTTTAGCAGGGCCATTTTTTCTGATCTCTTGGGCATTATTAGCAAAGGGAGGTGAACATGAAATCGTGGCTCCTGGATGCTCTGCCCTATAATCCACTGAACCCCAGTACTTTTCCAAAACTGGGAACAGAATCCAGGAATCATGGCACCCAACCTTCCTGTAACACTCCTTCTGAACCCAGGAATCCTGGTTCCTCCCTGCTCAGCCAGGAGGGCATGCCTGTGTGGGGTTTTTTTTTTTTTTTGGTCTGCTGATCAGTGCCAATTTGGAACCCTTGTAATGCACAGCTGATCTTAGCTATCACTATGGATAGCATCTGATAAAGCTGCATAGGAAAGATATTAACCAGGTTGAAAAGCGTGCCTGGTGTGGAGGCACAAATTCTCCCCTTCCCCCCTTCCTCTGGCTTACTGTATTGTTTGAGACGCTGTGCAGATGAAAAAAAAGGAAGGCTTTCGATTTTGTCGGCTTCCTCTCTCTGGAGCCCAGCTTGTGGTTGTTTGCCTCTCCTTCCCCCCACCCCCCGACTTTGCATCATCTGACGTGGACTGTTGCGTACGCAGACTCCGAGGAAACCAACCAGCCTCGAAGACTGCACAGCACTTTTGCCATCTTGCTGCTACGATCCTAACACGGCTGCCCTTTTTAATTTTCCCCTCGATTTGTATTTTAAAAATGACGGTGTGCAGATTTTTTTTTTAAAAAAATCCCAGTCTCGGTTGCTTGAAGTGAATCTCGAAAGGCACAGGATCCACAGGCGTGGCTTTAAAGGAGGGAGAGGCTGGGAAGATGACGGACGGTCACATCTGTGCGTCCTGAGGGGACAGCCCAGTTGCCCCATTAACCCAACCATGTGGGGTGGAGGAGGTGTTTCGGATTCCGTGAGCACTCGAAGGAGCAGGTGGCTGGACTGAAGTCTGCAGTGAGAAGGAAACCACCTGAGCTGCAAGTGATTCTAACTCCCCCCCCTCCGATGGACTAACTTTTTCATGATGTCCTTCCATTTCCACGTACCCTGTTTTTGGGTACCAATTTGGATGAGTGAGACTGGCGGGATCTCTGGGTTTTTGAAGAAGGCAGTTCTTTAAAGCGGAAAAACTGGAATGTGGGATGTTCTGGTTTTCTTAATCTGGTTAAGGGAGGAGGAAGCTTCTCTGAGTGTAACACTGCGTGTTTTGTCTGGAACCTGGCCATGATGACGTGCAATGGGGGCTTCCTGCCTGGGAGGGTTGATGAAATATTTTGAGGGAACTTGGATTGAAAGGGAATTAATGCCTCCCCGTCCCCTTCTGCTTCATACTGTATAAAGACCCTGAAATAAATCATTCCTTTATTCCTTCAGTGTCTGATTTTTATATTTCGGGCAGGAGTGGGAAGAAGATGGGGATATTATGTTGCCTGACAGGGATAAGTGCTAGGGTTTTTTTTAAAAAAGAAAATGATATACCTTCAGCCATCTGCCCCATTAACATTCCAAAGTGAAATTTAGCCCCATATGAAGACAAGGGTTGTTCTTGGCTTCAAAACTGGTTTGTCAGGGTAAATGTGAAACCAAAAAAATGTACAAGTGCAATTAATTGGAAATATTTGCATATTCATTGCTGCAACAGCTTAGTAAACAAGGGTTTGGTGCTGATTTAAAGTTTGCAAAGGGTAAGAGAGCTTGTTGGTCATGAGATAGGAAGGTGAACATGAAGGAAGGGTGCCCAGGATCATCTGACTCGTCACGTGTGGGTGGAGACAGTCTTCTCCTTACGGCTTCCGATCTTGGAGAACTAGAAAATTTACGCACAAAACAAACTTCCAGAAGTATGGAAACCTCAATCAGCATTCTGTATTTCACAATCAGAATTGATGTTATGGTTACAAGTAAAACAAACTGCACATATCCTTTGCTCCAAAACACTGCCCTAGAATTCACCACTATTACATTCTGGAATCAATTACATGATTAGGTAACCAAAGCGGTTGGGGAAAAAAGAGAAAAAACCCTCTTATGAGAATATGTCAATTGCAAAAAAGCTTAAATATTAAAAACTGCATAATTTGATTATGTTCCAAAAACTTTAATTTTAGCTTTTTGTTTGCAGTTGACATATATGAAGAAGAGTTGGTTTTTATATGCTGACTTTACCACTTAAGGAAGACTCAAACCGGCTTACAATCACCTCCCCCTCCCCACAACAGACCCTGTGAGGCTGAGAGAGTGATGACTAGCCCAAGGTCACCCAGCTGGCTTCGTGTGTAGGAGAGGGAAACCAACCCAGTTCACCAGATTAGCCTCCGCCGCTCATGTGGAGGAGTGGGGAATCTAACCCAGTTCTCCAGATCAGAGTCCACCGCTCCAATATTCCCATATATAAAGTATTGGGTCCTTTTTTCAACCTTTTTGGTTACCTCATCTGCTCTGGGTTGAAATTTTCTCCACCTTTTTTTGTCCGTTATCAATGATCTGATTGTCAAACTAATTATCAGTTTTATTTATAAAAAGGCACAGTTCTGACAAACAAGGAAATAAGAGGAACAAAGAACTGCCAACTACCTTGCCTGCGCTATGTTACTGGCACAGTGGCAGAACTTTGCTGCTGAACTGAAGCCCAGTAGTAGTAGTAGTGAGTACTGCCCTCTCCTCTATCCTAGTTTTCAGCAGCAGGAGCGAAAGTGGTCCGGAGAAGTAACAGCAGGGGCTTGAGTTGCTGGGAGATCTCCCTAGTCTGCCATCCTTTTCAATAGCAAAAAGGTGATCCTGACAGCTCGGTCACTTGTTGCTCCAGGTCATCCTTTGCTGTTGAGTCAGTCTGCTTGTAAAAGATGATGTAGAAAAGATCCCGTTAACTGATAGTGACACCACCCTTTGCGCATCAGAAGGGCCTGCGAACTTCCCTTATTGCAAGGCAGAGAGAACCAACCTTGCTGTGAGTCAAAGGTTTATTTCCATGCTAAAATGGCCTTGAGAAACAGCTGCCTTTGTTAAGGCGCACAGATTTAAAATAACTTAAAAATCTTAGAAGCAGACCTGAGCAATTATCAGAAATGTGCTTTCTGCTGTGGACTGGGGTATCTTCTTACGCAGGAAGCCTCCCAAATGGCATTCAAAAACAATTTAGATAGTGCTTGGATTAATGCTACAAAAGAAAGTGTTAACGTGTTGTTATAATGGACATGGCTCAACTTCTCACCGTGCAATGACATAATCAATTTAAAGGCCCAGCAAAACCCTACTATTCCATGTAGGGGAAGCAAACTTTTCTTTGCAGACCAGACTAAGGGGCCTGGTTTGCACTGAAAAGCAGACCTTTCAAGTCGTTTGGCACTGGGAAGGCTTCCTCCTTTGCCACTGAAGTGTCAAATGTGCCAACAACAGAAACTTGTTCTGGAATTGCCTTGTGAGATCTCGTCTGCAGTCCTACCATTAGTTCCTCTTGCCCGACTCACAGTACCTGTTGCTTCTGTAGTTCTCTACCAGAAACATCCAGTGTGTATAATATGACATGGCTGAGATAAATCAGTAATCCTTCCCTTTAGCCCTGGGGATTTCCATTCATGGGTAAGAGAGGTGGCTTTCTCCCATCCACCTCTTGTCTCTATTACAAACACCAGGAGATTGTCCTTGCATAAGCTAACCTGGAGGGGCTGTAGCTCAGTGGTAGAGCATCTGCTTGGCGTGCAGGAGATCCCAGGTTCAATCCCCAGCATCTCCAGTTAAAGGGACTAGGCAAGTAGGTGATGTGAAAGACCTTTGCCTGAGACCCTGGAGTGCCGCTGCCTGTCTGAGTAGACAATACTGACTTTGATGGACCAAGGGTCTGGTTCAGTATAAGGCAGCTTCATGTGTTCATGTGATCTGGGAGCTCCAGATTCTCATCCCTTCTCTGGCACGAAGCGCACTGGGTGCCCTTTGTTGCTGAGAGTGATTGGTCTACCTATTTCACAGGGCTGTTGTGAGGATAAAATGGGGAAACTAAAACTATGTATGTTGCCAAAGAGCTAAGAAAAAGATGGAGGCTCGTCCTGCTTCTAGCCAGTTTCTTCAGGTCCCCACACAGAGTAAGAGGTGGAATATTCCACAGTGCTTCTACACTCTCTACATATCAATCAGAGGAGATGAACTGCCACCTACAGGAAACCACAGGCATCCTGTGAGGAAGGCCACATAATCAGCAATAACAGACCAGCAATAGCTGTACACAGACTACTGCAGAATTAGCACAAGGATCACAGGAAATGGTGTCAACACCAGGGAAAGATGACCTGTAGGGCCAAGGCTTTTGATTTAGCTGGCATCCCTCCATCTCTAAAGTGTGTCCTGCAGTTTTCTTGTGTTCTCATTATCAGCCTGCTTCACCTGGGGAGAGCGAAGTTGTGCTGTGCAACAGAGTGGAGTCTGCAATCTTGGTCAAGCCAGGAAGGTGTGTGTGGCTGCAATACCGTACAACTCCTCATCGGCAGGAACTGTTTCTTCAAGTGTATTTGCTCTCTCTCTCGCAGTTACATAAAGGAGCTCTCAGTACAGACTAGAACACAGGTTACCAGAGATTTTAAATAACTTGAGCCAATGTCATTTTGGGCATTACTCTAGAAACAGCTACTTGTGTTGATGATACAGAGTGAGCCCCAGGGCTGTGGTCTGAAAGCATGAGATGCAGTGATCCTGCTGAAGCTACGCAGGCCTGGATCCGAATGAGTGAGGGATAGAAATGCAATCAAGTTATATCTTTAAGAGACCAAGGCAGAAGCCCACCTCACGAATCCTCTTTAGACTAAGCTACTGTTAAGACAAAATATGGAGAAACAGAATGGTTTCCAATTGGCAAAGGTGTCAGACAAGGATGTATTTTATCTTCCTATCTCTTCAGTATATATGCAGAACATATCATAAGGAAAGTTGGATTAGATTCATAAGAAGGTGGAGTGAAAATTCGTGGAAGGAACATTAACAGTTCAAGGTATGCAGATGACACCACATTGTGTGTGTGTGTGTGTGTGTGTGTAAAGTGCCATCACGTCGCAACTGACTTATGGCGACCCTCAGCAAGGGGCTTTCAAGGCAAGTGAGAAGAAGGTGGTTTGCCATTGACTTCCTCTGCAGAGTCTTCCTTGGTGATCTCCCTTCCAAGGGACCCTGCTTAGCTTCCGAGATCTGACATGGTTGGGCTATACCAGGCCGCCATCCCTGACACCGCATTGCTGGCAGACAACAGTGAAGGCTTGAAACATCTACTAATGAAGGTCAAAGCAGAAAGTGCCAAAGCAGAATTACAGCTGAACATCAGGAAGACAAAAGTAATGACTACTAGGGAATTACACAACTTTAAGGCTTACAGTGAAGAAACGGAAATTGTTCCAAGATTTTCTATTTTTTGGCTCCGTCATCAACCAAAAGGGAGACTGCAACCAAGGAATCAAGAGACTTGAGAATGGGAATGGCAGCCATGAAGGAGCTAGAAAAGATTCTTAGGCGTAAGGATGTGTTGCTAATGACCATGATCAAGATAATTCATACTATGGTATTCCTCATTACTATGTATGGATGTGAAAGTTGGACAATGAAGAAAGCTGACAGAAAGAAAGCCGATTTGAAATGTGGTGCTGGAGGATACGGTGGACTGCCAAAAAGACAAATCATTGGGGTTCTAGATCAAATCAAGCCTAAATTCTCCCTAGAAGCTAAAATGACTAAACTAAGGCTATCATACTCTTGTCACATTATGAGAAGAGTTCCTGGAAAAGACAGTAATGCTAAGAAAAGTTGAAGGCAGCAGGAAAAGAGGAAGACCCAACATGAGATGGATTGACTCAATCAAGGAAGCCATGGCCCTCAGTTTGCAAGACCTGAGCAAGACTGTTAACAACAAGATTTTATGGGTCATTAATTCATAGAGTCACCATAAGTCAGAAGTGACTTGACGGCACTTAACACACGTACCTCCCCTTCTGGAAATGCCTCAAAGCCTCAGTAATTTTTAAAACCGTTCTTTATTGGAATGTCTCCTGGTGACGCTGGAGAGCACCAGCCAGTCTGAGTAGACAGTACTGACCTTGATGGACCAATGTTCTGATTCAGTGTAAGATGGCTTAATGTGTTTATGGACTGGATGTCCTGCCACTGAGGTTAATTGTTGGGTGTTTTCCTGATCCAGTTACTCCTTTTAAGAACACATCTTTATATTCACACCCATCCAGTCCTTCAGGGTGAAACTGACTGGAAATGCCAATAGGCATCCTATTATGTAAGCTTGGGGCTGATATTCTACTAGAGTGTGTGTTTGTATTTAAAACCCTAGCCTTGAAGACAGACAAGCAAAGCTTGAGCCCACTCTGTCAGATTCATGACGTAGGTCCTCACTGGCTGACACGTACATTTTTACTTACATTCGTACGTTTATGAACAAAAAAGCTGTGAACAGCTAGTATCAATGGGCCATACATACAACGGCAGAGAGACCCACCTCATGTGGTGCCGAGTTGTTTTCTGTTGCCCCAGAAGGTCGGACCAGAACCAACAGGTTGAAATTAAATCAAAAGAGTTTCTGTCTAGACATTAGGGAGCATTTTCTAACAGTTAGAGCAGTTCCTCAGTGGAACGGGCTTCCTCGGGAGGTGGTAAGCTTCCCTGGAGGTTTTAAAGAAGAGGTTAGATGGCCATCTATCAGCGATACTGATTCTATGACCATAAGCAGATGATGAGAGGGAGGGCATCTTTTGGGCATGGAGTAGTGGTCACTGTGTGTGTGTGTGTGGGGAGGTAGTTGTGAATTTCCTGCATTGTGCAGGGGGTTGGACTGGATGACCCTGGTGGTCCCTTCCAACTCCATGATTCTATGTGTATCTGACAAAGTAAGATTTAGCCCATGGAAGCTTATATAGAAAGTGTGTCAGTATTTAAGGTACCACAACACACCTGTCTGTTTTTGCTGCAACATGCTAACACAGCTACCCCTCTGGAAGAGTGAACCATACACAAGCCCACATAGAAGCACACATGAAGAGCAATTGCACATCTTGTCATTTTTCAGGGAAGGATCAGGCCTATTCAAAGCATCTCTGCTTTTTTTGTTTTTTGAGAAACATTCAGAGAGCTATGCCGCTCTCTTTTCTTCCAGGGAAAACTGAGAGTTGATATCATGGTAAATAGTGAGCATTGGGATGTCACTGGTTCAAATTTCACTTCAGTCATGAGCCCTCTAGGTAGTCTTAGGAAGCCTTTGTTCTCCCAGCCTCCTACATTTACGATCTCGGGGTAATTTTAAAAGTCCCACCTTACAGGGTTCTTGCAACTATTAT